>NC_053039.3:208909621-210159621 GCF_002575655.3 Aegilops tauschii subsp. strangulata | reverse complement strand
CTATAAGCCTTGCAAGCATTGTAACTAATGAGTTAGTTGTGGGATGATGCGTTACGGAACGAGTAAAGAGACTTGCTGGTAACGAGATTGAACTAGGTATTGAGATACCGACGATTGAATCTAGGGCAAGTAACATACTGATGACAAAGGGAACAACGTATGTTGTTATGCGGTTTGACCGATAAAGATCTTCATAGAATACGTGGGAGCCAATATGAGCATCCAGGTTCCGCTATTGGTTATTAACTGGAGACGTGTCTCGGTCATGTCTACATAGTTCTCAAACCCGTAGGGTCCGCATGCTTAAAGTTCGATGACGATTGTACTATGAGTTTTTGTGTTTTGATGTACCGAAGGTAGTTCGGAGTCCCGGATGTGATCACGGACATGATGAGGAGTCTCGAAATGGTCGAGACATAAAGATCGATATATTGGATGACTATGTTCGGACACCGGAATGGTTTCGGGGAGTTTTGGACATATACCGAAGTACCGGGGGGTTACCGGAACCCCCCGGGAGTTTAATGGGCCAAGATGGGCCTTAGTGGAGAAGAGGAGGGGCGGCTAGGGCTGGCCACGCGCCCCTCCCCCTCTAGTCCGAATTGGACAAGGAGGGAGGGCGGCACCCCCTTTCCTTCCTCCTCTCTCCTTCCCTTCCTTTCCCCCTCCTACTCCAACTAGGAAAAGAGGGAGTCCTACTCCCGGTGGGAGTAGGACTCCTCCCTGGCGCGCCCTCCTCCTGGCCGGCGGCCTCCTCCCCCTGATCCTTTATATACGGGGGTAGGGGGCACCTCTAGACACACAAGTTGATCCGTTGATCTATTCCAGCCGTGTGCGGTGCCCCCTCCACCATATTCCACCTCGGTCATATCGTAGCGGTGCTTAGGCGAAGCCCTGCATCGGTAGCAACATCATCACTGTCATCACGCCGTCGTGTTGACGGAACTCTCCCGTGAAGCTCTGCTGGATCGGAGTTCGCGGGACATCATCGAGCTGAACGTGTGCTGAACTCAGAGGTGCCGTACGTTCGGTACATGGATCGGTCGAATCGTGAAGACGTATGACTACATCAACCGCGTTGTGCTAACGCTTCCGCTTTCGGTCTACGAGGGCACGTCGACACACTCTCCCCTCTCGTTGCTATACATCACCATGATCCTGTGTGTGCGTAGGAAATTTTTGAAATTACTATGTTCCCCAACATCCAGGACAAAGAAGCCCCCGAGTTCTATGAAGTGCGGCAGGAGTGCGTTGAGCGCAGCAAGGATTGGAGCGCCAAGGTCCTTTCTGATGATAGGTTGCACCCGGCAATTAATAGGATCATCCGCCTGGCGGCTGCCGGGTTAACCATTGAGCATGTGGGGGCAGATTTCCTCCTCCGCCGCATCTCACCATTGCAGGAAAGGGATAGGCCTGCGTGGCTGTATGGCGGCGCTGTGGATAGGATGAGACTGCTGTCAGGGCTGGCCAATAACTTGTCAGGTTATGGTCATGCTTGGTTGTGCGACCAGCTGTTTGGTCGTTTCGAGATGTTCCTGCTCCCGGCAACTGTCGTTCCCCTGAGTATCAACTTTGCCCGGGATCAAATTCTGAAATGGATGCCGGATTGCAACGTTGAGGGATTATCGGGCACTTGGCGGCTCCCTTCTCTTGATGAATAGCTTTAGTGGTTGAGCACATTGGTCGAGAAGGCCAGCAGGGTCGAAGATGGAATGTACAAACGCACCTCTACTGCGGAGGTTGCGTATATTCTGAAGAGAGTCGCGGAGGACAAGGATACCTGCCACGCAGAAATGGAGAAGGTCGCAAAGGCCGGGAAAGGCAAAGGGAAGGCTGGGAACGGGAGCTCTTCCCAGGGCGGCAGCGAGACGCAAGCCACAGAAGATACTGCTGCGGAAAAGCTTGCCGGGGATAACTTTGCCGGGCTAGATGCTCTAGCCATGGCAGCAAAGGAGCTCCAGGAGAGAGAGGAGCCGGAGAGGGAGGGGAGCGCGGCAACGGCCTCTAAAGAGGAATGGCTTAAAGTAGGACCGCAAGCCCCCGCACGGGACCCAGACTAGCGTACCCGGAGGCATGCCGCAGCCCGGGGAGCAGAGACCTCCAACCCGGCGCCATCCACCAAGAAGGTGTCGCCAATTTCCTTGCCTCGCTCAAGATAAGGCACCTTCCGCCAAACGGCCGGTGACCTCGAAGGAGGAGTCTAGCCCCTGCTCCAGCTCGAGCTCTTCGCAGAGCTCGCCTTCCCCGGAGCTCTTGATGTCACGGCAGGCGCCGAAGCTGCCGGGGAGCTCCACCCTTCTATCTCCAAAGAGAGGGCGGGAGTCCCCTCCCCCCGCGGAGTTCAACTTGACCTCCATGCTCATCGCGGAAGAGTACGGAGGATTTTTTCTTTGTGGTAGATATCTTTTTAAGAAGATTTGAATGCTTTTGCCGACTAACCTCTCGTTCTTGTTGTTGCTGGCAGGGAAGTGGAAGAGGAGATGGAGACCCTCGTCCATCATTCTCGGAAGAGGCTCTGGTGCCTCGGGTCGCTGAAGGGTGTAGAGGGCTCGGCATCGGCGGGTAAGGATGCAGAAGATCCCATGCCGAGCCCCCAATTCAGCCCCCGGCCTGGGAGCGGAGACTTGACCCCGCCCGCCGGAGGAGATGGAGACAGCCTTTCCGCCCCCCACGCGGAGGAGAGGGCGAGGTAACGCAGGGCGGGCCACTTCTTGAGGAGCATGTCTCCCCTGCCGCTCAAGCCGAAGATGTCGTCATGGAATCTTCTGTGGCAGAGACAGCACAGGAGGCTACCGACTCTACCCTGGCAGAGGACGAAGCTTGCGACCCGGCAACGACCGTTGCTGGGGAAACAGAGACCCCTGCCCGGCAGAATTCTCCAGGTATCTTGCTTGACCTCTCTTCTCTTTCATACTCTGGCTGCCTCCACTAGCTTCTTTGTTCGCTTCGAGACTTCCATCCTTTCATTTGTTCATTGGCCCCTTCCACCTGCAGACTCCCAGGCCAAAGAACCAGACTTGTTGGAGGTGGTGGCGGACATAGGGAGGTCCGCCGCAGATGAAGCCGCGAAGGTCGCGGCTACTGAGGGGCAGGATCTTGCTGCCGGAGGAACACAAGGTCCCTTGGCAGTGATGGAACATTCTCTGGAAAGTGCCCTGGTGGAGGGAGTGGTTAACGAGGTGAAGATTCCTCTTCAAACCATGGGTCCACTCCCTTTCCCCGGGGGCGCCGCTGATGCCCTGCCGTATTCCTCGAACATGCTGGCCGTGGTGCCATTATTGCCTGATATCGGAGCCCCCAGGCCGTCCTTGACAGACGCAGAGCTTGATGAAGATCTTCAGCGTCTTCTCGCACCGCTGCGTCTAGGAGGTGGGAAGGTCAATGACTCAGTCGCCACCACCAAGGATTTGTCTTTCATCGAGTCCATGGTGGTGGGCTTGAAGGAAATGCAGGCCCGTCACAACCAGAAGTGGCAGGAGCTCAAGGAGCGGCGTGAATTCGCCGGCAAAGTGGATCAGAGGCTGAAGGAGAAGTGCCTGGAGTTGCGTGAATGGCATGACAAGCAGTCCAAGGCGCTCATGAGGCAGCAAGAGACCCTTCAGATGATGAGGGAAGATGTCGTGGCTCGGGAGGGGTGCCTGGCGGACCACAAATCATCTTTTTATGCCAGGGAGCGAGAGATCTCCCTTCGGGAGGAGAATCTTGAAGCCACCCTCCGTGCCAAGGATGAAAGTTTGGAGATCTTGGTGCAGCAACGCACCAAAGAACTGAAGGACGAGCATGGGGCTGCTCTGGACACCCTTGCTATTGATCATGCTGCCGAGCTGAAGAAACTTGTTGAAGATCTAGATGCCGCATCCTCTGCTAAGGAGAGCTCGACCAGCAGGTGGCCAAACTGAATGAAGACCTTGCCGGGAGTGCCAAGGAGGTGGACGCACTCAAGGAAGAGGCACGGCAAGCGGAGCTCCTCCTGGTTGATGTGCAGTCGCAGCTCTCCTCCAAGACCCAAAGCCTTGAGACTGCCAACAGCAACATCTCTGATATGAAGGCAAGGATCGGCTCGTTGGAGCAATCGGCAGAGGCCCTTGAATCCCGGCAGTAGCTGCTCTCTAAGGGTTTGGAAAACGCCAAGCGTCTTTGGCAAGACGCAGAGGAAAGGCTAAAGAATTGGGTCGACATGAGCAACCTTTGGATCAAGAGCCTGATTGATGTTGTAGAATGTCTTGGAGCCCAAGCTGCGGTGATGGGCATGGACAGCCCAGTCTACTCAGCCAGCGAGCATGAGGTCCCGAGTGTCAAGCTGTGGATCTTCTTCGACGAGTTGATCAACAAGTTGAAGGTGCATGAAGAGGGGAGGGTCGAGCGTTTCACGACTGAGTCGCGGAGGCTCACTCACAACGCCCTCTTCATGGTCCTGAGCAACATTGCGTGTCGCCACCCAGAGCTCGATCTTGACGACGGCTTCAGGAAGCCGCCAGTGGGTGTTGAACTCGCTGCCGCTAAGAAGAAGGCCGCTCCCCGCACCGACAGGGTTCTCCCTGTTTAAGTTATTCCTTCTGGTCCTGTAATGAAACATGATGCATATTTTGTGTTTAGTCGTTTTATTTCTAGTGCTTGAGCGAGGCTGACACTTCTAGCTAGATCTTTTAAATGCGCGTTTATCCCTTTTAACTCTATATGCTCGTGTTCGCATGATCAATTCCTATGTACGCTCTGGATGCCTGCCGATATCATATTGTCGCAATTGTCGTAAGGGATCGACCCTTAACAGTCATCTTGGCATGGATGCTTCTCAACAGGTTTTTCCTAGGCATCTCTTGATGCAGCCTCTCGTCCTGCGAGCGTGGCTCTGGACAGGACGATGGTGCGATCAAAGAAACTAGCCAAGGTTCCATCGCATGAGGGCTTTCACGATACGAACACTCACTGGAGTTAAGGGATAAACGACTGCAGAAATCTGAAATGCGTCAACAAAAAGTGATAACGTGGACTTAGCTTTCGTTTTGAGCTTCTTTTTCATCTGCCGGGCCACGCCCGTTCGACGCGTCCTCGGTGCCTGGAGAGATAGAAGGCAATTGGGTGATTCCCTTACTCCCGACAAGGGTCGGCATGTATTTCTTGTAGCTGGCAGGCATAGGGGCATGGCGTCGGGCTTCTCCGGTCTCCTTCCTTTTTGCTCCCCCCTCGAGTCAGTGCAGCGGCTCCCGTCGCATGGGCTGTGCCAGTGCGGGCAGTCTCGCTGAAGTGTGCTTGCCGAGGCATCGATCGATGGACTCATACCAGCACTCTGCTCAGGATTACCCATGGTAGGGAAAATGCTGGACCGAGCGTTGCATGGTAATCGTCGACACCGATGATGCTAAGGCTAAAGCAACTCGACTGCTGACGAGGTGGAGGGACAGGAAGGAGGGAGCTCGCGCCCGCATATCTTGTGCCCCTTCGTTTGGACGGCATTCATACGGCGATAACGCCATATGAACTGCCAGGGTTGCTATGGCAAATCCTGGAGAGCGACAACACGGCGCGAGAGTGGATCTTCCCCCGCTCCGCTTCTGTGCCTCCACGAGCGCCATGGTCGATGGCACCGTCGAAGATGAGGATGGTGATGAAGATGACGCGCTATGCACGCTTTCAGGTTCGCGCAAACACTCCCCCTACCTGGCGCGCCAAAGATGTCGCGGGATATCCGCGGCCACCTATGGGGCCGGGTGGCCCCTTGCTGGTTTGGTGGGGGGACGTCGCGTTGCACAAAGAGCAGAACAGTGATCGGTAACATGGCAGGAAGCACACAAGAAATTTACCCAGGTTCAGGCCGTCGCGAGGCATAAGACCATACTCCTGCTTTGGTGGATTGATGGTGGAATGAGTGTGGTAGTGTGTAGTACACTTGCCCGACAGGGTTTTCCTAGGGGCCGCAGCGACTATGTGTGTATGGTGGCTTGGGTTCCTCAAGTTTCTAACCTCTAACCCCTCCTACGAGTGCCATGGGCCTCCTTTTATATATTAAGGGGTCACCACAGTGGCAAAGTGGTCATTATCCACTGATATGATAGCAAATAGTGCTATCATACCTAACTCTGCAGGCTGACAGGGTGCATTAAATGCTCCACTTAGTGTCACATCACTGGTTGCCTGGCAAGCCTACGACGCTATCTTTGCTAGCTCTGCACCTGTTCTGTTGACACGTTGCAGGACGGGTGTTGTCTGCGGGTTTCTCCTATAGGAAGTGGCTGCCATGTGGCGAGTGGCTGCCACTTAATCACCTTGCGGCTTGATACCGCACTAATCGACGACGTGAGTCGTGTTAGAGTGGTTGGTGGGGTCGTTCTGCCCCCGCGAGCCCCGGCAGGCTTTGCCAGGGAGTCTTGATTGCCTGCTCCAGGCGGTGGCCTAGCCTCTTGCCGGGCTCGCCTGCCCGGCAAGGGAGGCCCTTCTCTTGCTGATATCTTGCTCCTCAGGCTCGATCTTGGTCCCTCTGGGTTGTGTGTTGGTTCTTCAAATCTCTTGGTCCTTCGGTCTCTGACTTGTCCTTGGCTTGTCCGTGCACGAGTCAGGGGAAAATGTGTGCCCCTGTATGTTTTCCCTGACAATGGGCATCTCCATAGCCCATTGATTAGCCTCGTCGATGTGATACTTTCTCCTTTTTTGTCTTCTCCACACAACCTCCACCATCATATTCTATTCCACCTATAGATGTGAGAATTTCTCCTTTTTTGTCTTCTCCACACAACCTCCACCACCATATTCTATTACACCTATAGTGCTATATCCATCGCTCACACTCATGTATTACGTAAAAGATGAAAAAGCTTAAGAACGTTAAAAGTATGAACCAATTACTTGGCTTGTCATCGGGGTTGTGCCCCATAAATACTTTGTGGTATGAAGATAGAGCATGACAAGATTATATGATTTTGTAGGGATAACTTTCTTTAGCCATGATATTTACAGAAGACATGATTGCTTTTTTGTATCCTTGTAATATTATTGTTTCATGTCAATATTAAACTTTTGTTTTGAATCTTATGGATATGAATATCCATACCACATAAAGAAAGATTACATTATAAACATGTTAGGTAGCATTCCACATCAAAAATTCTGTTTTTATCATTTACCTACTCGAGGACGAGCAAGAATTAAGCTTGGGGATGCTTGATACATCTCCAACGTATCTATAATTTTTTATTGTTCCATGCTATTGTATTATCCATCTTGGATGTTTTATATACATTATTATGCTATTTTATATCATTTTTTGGGACTAACCTATTAACCTAGTGCCAAGTGCCAGTTGTTGTTTTTTTTCCTTGCCTTGGTCTTTTACAGAAAATCAATATCAAACGGAACAAAACTTTTTGATGATTTTTCTTGGACAATAAGACACCTATGAAGCTTCGGGAGGAGGCTAGAAGGGCCACGGGTGAGCCACAAGCTCACCAGGCACGCCATAGGAGGGTGCGCCCTATGAGCTTGTGGCCCCCTGAGGCACCTCTAACCCTAATCTCAGCTCCATAAATACCCAAATATTCCTCGTATACCAGAGGGACACCAAAAATACTTTTTCGCCGCCGCAAGTTTATGTCCTCATGAGATCCCACCTGGAGACCTGTTCTGGTACTCTGCCAGAGGGGGATTCGATCACGCAGGGCCTCTACATCAACCTTGTTGCCCTTCCGATGATGTGTGAGTAGTTTACCATAGACCTACGTGTCCATAGCTAGTAGCTAGATGGCTTCTTCTCTCTCTTTGATCTTCAATACAATGTTCTCCTCGATGTTCTTGGAGATCTATTCGATGTAATCTTCTTTTGCGGTGGATTTGTTGAGATCCGATGAATTGTGGGTTTATGATCAGATTGTCTATGAATATTATTTGAGTCTTCTCTGAACTCTTTTATGCATGATTAAGATAGCTTTGTTTTCTCTCTGATCTATTGATTTGGTTTGGCCAACTAGATTGATTTTTCTTGCAAGGGAAGAGGTGCTTTGTAATGGGTTCAATCTTGCGGTGCTCCATCCCAGTGACTGAAAGGGACATGACACATATCTGTATTTTTTACATTAAGGATAAAAAGGTGGGGTTTATTCATATTGATTGGATCTATCCCTCTACGTCATATCATCTTGCTTAAGGTGTTATTCCGTTCTTCTTGACTTAATACACTAGATGCATGCTGGATAGCGGTCGATGTCTGGAGTAATAGTAGTAGATGCAGGCGGGAGTCGGTCTACTTGTCACCGACGTGATGTCTATATTCATGATCATTGCCTTATATTTCATCATAATTATTCACTTTTCTATCAATTGCTCAATAGTAATTTGTTTACCCACCGTATGTGTTCTTTCAAGAGAGAAGCCTCTAGTGAAAACTATGCCCCCCTGGTCTATTCTTATCATATTATTTTCAGATCTATAAAACCAAAAACCGAAAAATACCTTGCTGCAATTTATTTACCTTTACTTTGTTTTGCACTCTTATTTATCTTTTATACCTATCTCTATGAGATCCCATCCTTGCAAGTAACCGTCAAGGGATTGACAACCCCTTTATCGCGTTGGGTGCAAGTATTTGTTTGTTTGTGCAGGTGCTATCATTGCAGAGTTGTGTGTTCCTCCTACTGGATTGATACATTGGTTCCCAACTGAGGGGAATAGTTATCTCTACTTTGCTGCATCACCCTTTCCTCTTCAAGGGAAAAAATCAACGCAAGTTCAAGAAGTAGCAGCAACGCCCATTCCATCTGGCTCGCTGATACGTCTCCAATGTATCTATAATTTTTTATTGTTCCATGCTGATATATTATCAATCTTAGATGTTCTATATTCATTTACTAGCAACTTTATATCATTTTTTGGGACTAACCTATTGGCATAGTGCCCAGTGCCAGTTGTTGTTTTTTGCTTATTTTTTACTTTGCAGAATATCAATAGCAAACGAAGTCCAAATGGCACGAAACTTTCTGGAGACTTTTCTGCCCAGAAGACACGCAGGGATCCAAAGGAGCACACGGGAGGTGGCCCATGGGGCCCACTAGGCACCAGGGCGCGCCAGAGGCCCCAGGCGCGCCCTGGTGGGTAGTGGATCCCACAAGAAGCTTCCTGACCTACCTCCACCTCTATAAATACTCTAAAATCTCAAAACCCCAGGGGAGTCAAGGAAACACTGGTACGGTGAGGTGCTTTAGAAACGTTTTTTAACCCCTTTCCCCGACGGCATTTGGAACCCTCACCAAGTGAGTGTGGGCAATAGGGGGGTCCTTCCCACACGACCCAGAAACCGTCGGGGATAGGGAGCCTTGATGCATATACAGTACTCGCTACTCGTTTGTGCTCGCATTACCATCATAGCCGCTATTCTGTGGTGCTACGTTTATGATGCGCGGCCTAGCACAAACAGTTCACTATTATAGAACGTGTATGATAAGCAGACAATCACACACATTCGTTTTTCCCAAACCATATGCGATAACTAATTAAGAAGATTAGCTAATCGTCGTACTAGTGTCGGACAGGATTATGAAACGTCGGACCGTCGTAACATCGTCGTACACGACAACTATCGCACACGCTATTCTGTGGTGCAACGTTTATGATGCATACTTCATCAGAAATAGTTCTTGGTTGCGAATCGTGTACGATAAGCAAACTGCCACAAACATTTAGTTTCCCCGCACCATTTGTGATATTGTCTGACATCGCATACGCTTTGCAAACGGCAACTGTGTGCATGCTTGCACACGTTTCCTCTATGTGAATCATGTTGGATTATGGTGCATATCTCAAATGTTTGTATTTTACCAGTCGTGTGTGCCGTAATGACCTGGAGAGCGTAATTTCACCGTAATTAATTGATGCTATTTCAAATTGTACCGTATTTGTATTTGAATGTATGTTATAGCTTTATTCATATCCATCAGGTTCAAACAACCAATGCATTATTGGATTCATAGGTACATATGTTCAAGAATTACATAAGAACCAAATAAAGAGTGATGAACCATAGTTGTATACTTGTACTATTAAAGACGGTAAAGAAAGAGGCGAAATACATCCTGGTTGCTGAACAAGGTGAAGCGGAATGCCCATATTGTGCCCTCCTCCATGCAGAAGGCACGCACGACTCTAGTCCAACCCCTTGTGATGGCCGACCGCCCATCCTTCGCGGTCTTCATGAAAACATCTAGATAATCATCATGTTCTGGTAGATATACTTTAACCTTTGCATGCCCACCAATCATGCACTTTGAGAGGTAATCTTGAGTAAACTGCTTTGGGAACCACTACAAAGGAAAGACATTGTCATCTAACACAACTCATTATGGGTAGTAAAAAGAAAGTTGTAGAGTTCTTACTTAGCATCCTGCAGTTCGCTGTTGTCTTGGATAAAGTGTAAACAAATAGTTTAATTGCCATCTTTTGACCCATTTTACTAACAATCTTTATCAGCTTCCTCACTTCATGCTGGTTCATCGAAATATCATTGCCCCATACGCAGAAAGGGTCGAAGGGCGGATCTTTACCAGTGACATATGTAGCTAAAAGCACCAAGTTAATATTAGAAGCTAAAAACAATTGCACAATGATGTAGTACAACACTCTTTTATAATATCTTATAACATCCAATATACTCACATATTAGATGAATTAACATCTTATATTATGGGCCGGAAGGAGTTTATTGCTTTCTTACAAATTATCGGTTGATTAACTGCTGTTGTATCCATGGGTTAGAGTTAGTTTGAGCTAGTTCGGGCTCAAATAGCACTAAAGTATATCCAAACATGAGGGCTAGTTTGAGCTAGTTGCATCTAACCCACCCAAAAAACTATCCAACCCAAGAGGTGCTAACTGGAGGACACAATTTTTAGTGGAAATGCATCCTCATCATGGCAAGCTATTAGCCATGGGCTAGATTTACTGAAGAAGGGTATATTGTGGAGAGTGGGTAATGGCAGAAGCATACGAGTTTGGCATGACAGATGGATTCCTCGTCCCTACTCCTTCAAACCAATTACTGCCCAGGGGACGTGTATGATCCGGTATGTGTCTGATCTGTTGAACAAAAATGGCTCTTGGAACGTGAATTTGCTGCAAAAGTATTTCTTACCTGCTCATGTGATGGAAATTTTGAAAATTAGAGCTTCTCCCAGGCAAGAGGAGGATGTGATAGCTTGGGGACCGGGTAAGTACGGTCGCTTCTCAGTTAAAAGTCTTTATGACTTTGCATTTGAAGAGGTTAATCGGGACTCAGCAACTGGTTCGAGCTCTGCTCCTGGTGGCCGACGAAAAGGGTGGCAGAGGTCTGGGTCTTGCCTGAAATTAATACAATTGTTAACACGGGGGCAGAGAATGGTTACTGCCTGCACTAGAACCTCTCCCGGACATTGAACGATCCATGATGTTGATGACCCTGTGGCGGTGCTGGCACGTTCGCAATGAAGTTGTTCATCACAAGCTTCCTCCCCCGTCTGAATCTTCTAAAAGGTTCTTGATAAGCTATTTGGACTCCCTCATAGGGCTAAAAACTGATCTGTGTGATGATCCTGCTAAAGGAAAATCGATTATCTCATACCAACAAGAAGTAAGAACCATACAGCCAGGTCATGAGGCTAGATGGAGTTTGCCTTCGGATGGCTAGGTTAAAATGAATTCTGACAGGTCCTTTCATGATGGAGCAGCTGGAGCCCGTATGGTCTTCCAAGACGACAAAGGTGCAATCATTTTCTCTGCTTGCAGAGTGCTTTTCTCATGTCGCGAAGCATTGGAAGCGGAGATCGGTGCTTGTATGGAAGGACTTTCACTTTCAATCCAGAGGAGTGAACCGCCAGTTGTTATTGAGATGGATTCCATGGTTCCCGTGAAGCTGATTCAGTCACAAGATCTAGATAGATCGATTTACTATGCCATTGTTAAAGAGATTAGGCATTTGATGAGCCTCCGTAGAACTTGTATTACTCTTGTTAACCATTCTCAAAATAAGGTTAGCGATAGTCTAGCTAATTTTGCTAGGGTGGAGGGTAGGAATATGACCTGGCTTGGTTCAGGACCTTCAGTTTCCGTAGATGTAGCTCTAGCAGATTGTAATGACCCTAAAAAAAAATCTAACCCTGTCATCCAAACAATTCTTTGGATGGAATTAGTTCAAGGTTAGTTATGAGCTAGAAACTAACTCTAACCTCTAGCTAAGTTGAGTATCCAGACAGGGTTGTGTTGTTGTTGTTGTTGCTGCTACTCTTCTACGAATATCTAGACATCATCAGAACATTAAGGTAACACTCTTCCTTGCTGCTATGTATCCTAGGATTGCATATTTAGACATTAAGTATTGTGCATGTTGCTATGTAGCCTCAGATATATTACATATGGCCCTAGTTAACCTAACGATAAATGAGTTACAGATATATTCAGTTAAAAGTCCGATTCACCGATTAGTCCCTTATCAGCGCCCGGCCTATATGGTACCAGCTACCGATATCCTGAACAATGAGTATATATAAGCCATGGGATGAAACTAACCTCGATGGAAAACAACAGTCGTTCCCAAAATTGTCCTGTGTAGGTACATGGAGAGGCATGTTAAGCACAACAGGCTAAACATCAACCAAATATATCCATGGCAGACAAAATAATCTCCAAAAGATAGCTTCAGTGTGCAGGTTTAAGCACGCTAGTAAAGCAAAACAAGTGGAAAGGTATGTTAACTGCAACAGGCCTAACATTTAACAACAAGCAAACATAGTCACTCAAACTGGTATTGTGCCGGTCTAAGTACATTGGTTATTGTTAAATAAAAATGGAAAGGCGTGTTAACTACAAGATGCAGCAACCAAATGTAGTCATTCATAGTGGTATTTTTGAAACTGCTATTGATGAAATTGAACTGCACAGTTCATACTTGCACATATAGAGCATCACATTGTGAATAACTGGAATAAACAAGGCATACTACGAACAACCAAATATAGCATTTGAAACTGGACATATGCTAACTATAAACAACCGAACAATCAAAAAACTTTAGAAGAGGCATATGCTAGCTATAACAAGCTTAACAGCAAGCAAATATATGCATTCCTATCGGTATGTTTAAAACTGGATTGATGAAATGTACCGCACAGTAAATAATTGCACATATAGAGCATCACATTGTGAACAACTGAAATAAACAAGGCATACTGCAAACAACCAAATATAGTAATTAAAACTGGACATATTCTCACTACACTACAAAAGGGACTCGACAAAACAAATCATGGGTTCCCCCCTGTGAAGAGGCACGACAAAACAAATCATGGGTTTCCTCACTTGTCATAGATGGGCTCGTTCCTGTGGGAAGAGCACGGACCCTGGATGCGCTCCATGTTGTCGCAGATGGGCTCCTTCCCCTTGGAAGAGCATGGTCGTAGGGTGCCCTCCCTGATGTCGTAGACGGGATATTTCCCCTTGGAAGAGCAGATGGGCTCTTTCCCCTTGGAAGAGCCGGAGAGGGTGCCCTCCTCATGGTCGCCGTCGATGAGGTCTGATTTGGAAGCTGTGGATCCCAAGCCAGCGTCGCAAAATGTGTCCTTCAGAAATGACAAAAGGGGCTCGATGGCGATGTAGGATAGCAAATTCTCTATAACGAGCCAGAGGAGATCAGCGGCGGGGCCATGGATGAGATCGACGGTAGTTGAACTCAAGGGGTTGGGGGTGGGCCACTTAACCCATGACATAGCCCGCCTCAGGCCGTAGCTGTCGACGACCTCGATGTCGTAGCCGGCGTCCGTGACACACCCGCATACTCTAGCTCGCTGATTGAGTGCCTGCGGGCAGTAATGGTCGTCAGCTTCCTCGGCGACGTCGGGCGAAGAGATCGCGATGCACCTCTTTTGGTCCAGTCGGTCCTCGAGCTCCACGGGAAGCGTAGCCGGGCTTAGGCTACGACACTCTGGAGTGGGGGTGGGGGTGGGGATCTGTGGGAAAGGGGGCGTTTGGCAGGCGTCATCTAAGAAACTCAGGGCAGCCTAGGTATGGAGATCCGTGGGTAAGCTGCACGGGCAAACCGACAGATGTTGACAATGGAGGCCTTGTGGCGAAGGCGGCGACCTTGCGAGGGTTTCAAGCAAGGGAGGGTGTGTGTGTGCGCACGCGCGCGCGCGTGCCCGAGGAGGTTTTGGTGTGTGTGTGTGGAGGGGGCGGGGTGTGTTTGAGGAAATGACGCGGCTACTGAAAATTTTACTACGCGGGAGTCAAACGTGGGAGTGAAATGCCGGGGCTATTGAAA
This sequence comes from Aegilops tauschii subsp. strangulata, assembly GCF_002575655.3. Lineage (NCBI taxonomy): Eukaryota > Viridiplantae > Streptophyta > Magnoliopsida > Poales > Poaceae > Aegilops > Aegilops tauschii. The sequence continues at coordinate 210,145,355 of NC_053039.3, read as the reverse complement.
ATTTGGATGATGTGCATCACACACGGTCTAGAGATAACAACCGTGTGTTTTGAAAAAGAAAAACCTCGAGGCTGGCAGATATTTTTGAGAGGTGCAGGCGGGATTGGGAAAGAGAAACATCACACACAGTCGAAACATAATAACCGTGTGTTATCAAACAGAAAACAGGCGGGTAGATATTTTTGAGAGGGGAAGCCTCATGGAGCCCAATGTACTGTGCGGATGTGCGTGACAGGGGCACCGGCGTGGCACACGGTTAGTGTGAGTGAACCGTGTCTGTTGCGTCATCCGACTTGTCTAATGTTCATAAATTTGGCGAAAAATGACGTGGGAGAGGGTCAGAACATGAACACACTTGCATGTGGACCAAATATATGTATGAAAAGGGTGGTTTGATGTTCAAATACCAAATGCAACTTCGATGTGGCACCTACCTTGCAAAGTGCACGATATTGCTTGCCTCGCCCCTCGTGTCGGCAGGAAGGAATCATAAGCTATGAATGCATGCCCCAACCGAGGTTCACCTACCAAAGTGCGAAGTAGCAGCCCCCCACACACTTTTAGTCGGCGGGCCAAAGAGGCATCTCACCAAGATGGATCGTAAAACGGACCAAGGATAATCCACCTTGGTCGTACAACCTCTCTCTTGTTGTTGTTCAAAGTGATGGTCGTCCATGCGACCCCGGAGATGGGCTAGCTCGCCAATAATCACGCAAGTAGCTAGTCCCCGAAGACAACCACTGCCTGCGTGTGGCCCAAACATATGTATGGAGAGGTGTGTTTTGAATACACAATGGAACAACTTTGATGTGGCACCGTGCTTTCGAACCAGAAATCCCCACACTGAGTGAGGGTTAGGTTGGCAATGCATATGTATGTCACACCACACTTCAAGCCGATGACGGGGATTCATGCATGCATGCATAGTATGCGCTCAAACTTAATTAGGTCTGAATCTCACCATGACCTATACTATGATAACACGAACCAAAGGAAGAATCCGCCATGGTAACCTATCTTGTTGTCGGTCAAGGTGATCATGGATGTCCATGCGGGCCCACGAATATATAGGCTTGTCGCCGATAACCACGCGAGGGACTGTACCGTACGAAGACAACCACTACATGCATATGTATGGAGGTGATGCGTGCATGCATGTTTGAATACCATTTCCCAACATTGATGTGGCGCATGCGTCGACAATCGTACAGTCCCCACACAGAGCGAGATCGGTTCATGACGTGTAGTTGTACTAGCCACTTTGAATCGATGGCAGGGATTCATGCGTACACATGCATGTGTGTGCTCAAACTGCATCATGTCATCCTAGAGCATGACCTATATATATATACCGTATTACAAACAAAAAATAATCCCCTCCTAAGTCAAATTAACCTCTCTCGTTGTCAGGCAAAGTAGTGATGGACCAAGCGGGCCCACAGATGGAAAGCATCGATATCGCTGATAACCACTTAAGTGGGTGCGAGAGGACAACCACCATCGCTTTGCATGTGGGCCAAAGATATGTTGAATACCCAAAGTGCACAACTTTGATGTGGCACATGCCTCAAAACTCTAAAGTCCCCACACAGAGTGAGGTTCATGAAGCGTACTACATATGATGGTCCCCTTCCCCCTCTTCGATGCATACTATATGCTCCTACCGTAATACAACCCAAAAAAGAATCCTCCTTGGTGGTGGAATTAATTAACCTCTCCCGATGTAGGTCAAAGTGATGCATGCATCGATGATGGCCTCGTGGACCCATAGATGGAAGCGTCACAGTGAGTGTCCTACCTAGGATAACCACCGCCTGCATGCATGTGGCCCAAAGAGGTGTTGTGTGATGTTTGAATAGCTAATTTCACAACTTTGATGTGGCACGTGCCTCGGAAACCGAAAAGTCCTGACACTGAGTATATATGCTTGGCCCAAAGAGGTGTTGTTCACGGACGCGTACTTATAGTATATATGCTTGTCCCCTCCCACCTCTTCGATGCGTACTATATATATGCTCCCACCATAACACAAACTAAAAATATTCTACCCTGCTAGTCAAATTAACCTCACTGCCGGCTGTTCGTCAAAGTGATGGACGACGACCTCGCGGGCCCACAGAAAGTGTCACACGCGAGTATCGAGTGTCATGTAGAACAACCATCGACTGCATGTGGCCAAAACATGTATGATGAAAGGGTTGTGTGATGTTTTAAATAACGAATTCACGACTCTGATGTGGCACCTGCCTCACAAAACTGCCAATCCACACGGTGGCTCACGACTCGTAGTGTACTGCGAGCCACCCGCCACCCCCAGACGCACACACCAACACACACACCGCGAATCCACCGCAACTACGATGCATGTTAAAATATCCCGCGGTGAACATTTGTTACCAAAGGAGGGACGTTTTAGTTTTGAAAAAAAAACAGAGATCATTAAGACATTTTAGTACATTGATTGATTTTCTAGGGGTATATGTGCAAAAACTCAAATTTGAGCTACATGCACACGTGACAGTGCACCAAAATGGATTGCAAAAAGACATGTGTCTCACTGGGTGCGTGTTTACTCCCCGTGCAAGAAATTTCAAACATTGAGAATCTTGATTTTTAAATTCTAGTACATCCAAAACTTATTTGAAGTTCATGAAACTTATCGTGTTGTCATATTAACACCAACACAAAGTGGCATTGTACTTTTTTGTCAAATTTCAGACCAGTTTTGATGTAATCTTTATCTCCTTACAAAAGGGAGATTATTAATAATTGGGAACCAATATCCCAAACGGATTATTTATTCGAACCGTGAGCGTTAGACCAACAATGGATACGTGCCATGCTTCGGTTAAGCGATAAAGCGGCAGCATTAATCATCCAAATAAAAAACAATATACGTGCCGCCACGCGACCTGTGTGACGTGCGAGCAGGCGTGAGTTGAGGGGACGCATGCGAGCAGTCCGCCGCGCAGACAGACCGGGAGGCGTGCATGCAGGTGTGTGAATTGACGGAGGCGTGCTCGCTACGCAGTGCCATCGGAGGTGTGTGAGTAGCTGTGTGAAATGACGGTAGGCATGCCAGCAGTCCGGTGCGCAGGCTCATCGGGAGGAGAGCCAACGGTTTGACCGTCGCCTGCCTCTCTCCTACTACTCCATATTAATGGTGCGCCCGAGCGGCCGCGCCCCCCATCCTCGCCACACACACAATCTTCTCTCTCCGCTTGCATCCTCGCCGCCGCTCTCAGTCCTCAAAGCCGTCAGTGTATGAGGATGCCACCGAAGCGCCCCATCGGAGGGAGTGCAGACGCCGGGGCTGCTGAAGCACCGGAGCACGGCATGGAGATGGAGATAGAGGTTGCCGTCACCACCGGCGAGGTATCGCTGCACCCTGACGTCGTCGACGACATCAAGCTTCCACAGCCGGAGGCGGAGTTCCACTCCGACTTCGGTGACGACTCGGGCGACGACCCCGGCGATGACTTTGACGACCACTCCGGCGATGACTCTGATGATGACAGACAACTGGTTAGTCATCTATGCCCATTTATGTGTCAAAGAGATCCTAGGGTTTCTCTGGTTACTACTGCCTCCCCCTTTTTGGAATAGAAATCCTATGGTTATGTTCTCCCAATCCATCAAATCTGAGTAAGTTACGTCAGATCCGTGTAGTGTATTGATTGTTTGACTGGTACAAGTGATAAGTGATTAGTTGTTTCATATGTGCAAATGATTTCTGCTAGTAATCTGACTAGGGTTAGTGTTCGTGCTAACAATTCCTAGCCAGGACTTGACGATTGATTTTGCATGACCTACTGATACGTCAATTTGCATCATGCTTTTATATTGATATGTATTATGGGCTGTTATTACACATTATATCACAATACTTATGCCTTTTCTCTCTTATTTTATAAGGTTTACATGAAGAGGGAGAATGCTAGTAGCTGGAACTCTGGACTAGAAAAGGAGCAAATATTAGAGACCTATTCTGCACAACTCCAAAAGTCCTGAAACTTCACGAAGAATTATTTTGGAATATATACAAGATATTGGGTGAAGAAAGCACCAGATGGGGGCCACCAGCCATCCACAAGGGTGGGGGCGCGCCCTACCCCCTAGGGGCGCCGCCCTGCCTTGTGGGCCCCCTGTCAGGCCTCCGGTGCCCATCTTCTGGTATATCTTGTGTTTTGACTTGGAAAAAATAAAGAGGAAGCTTCGGGACGAAGTGCCGCCGTCTCAAGGCGGAACCTAGGCAGAACCAATCTATGGCTCCGGCGGAGCTATTCTGCCGGAGAAACTTCCCTCCGGGAGGGGAAAATTGAATCCTTCGTCATCACCAATGATCCTCTCATCTAGAGGGTGTCAATCTCCATCAACATCTTCACCAGCACTATCTCCTCTCAAACCCTAGTTCATCTCTTGTATCCGATCTCTGTCTCAAAACCTCATATTGGTACATGTGGGTTGCTAGTAGTGTTGATCCTTGTAGTTGATGCTAGTTGGTTTATTCGGTGGAAGATCATATGTTCAAATCCTTAATGATAATTAATACTCCTGTGATTATGAACATGAACATGCTTTGTGAGTACTTACGTTTGTTCCTGAGGACATGGGAGAATTCTTGTTATAAGTAATCATGTGAATTTGGTATTCGTTCGATATTTTGATGAGATGTATGTTGTCTCTCCTCTAGTGGTGTTATGTGAACGTCGACTACATGACACTTCACCATGATTTGGGCCTAGGGGAAGGCATTGGGAAGTAATAAGTATATGATGGGTTGCTAGAGTGACAGAAGCTTAAACCCTAGTTTATGTGTTACTTCGTAAGGGGCTGATTTGGATCCATATGTTTCATGCTATGGTTAGATTTATCTTAATTCTTCTTTCGTAGTTGCGGATGCTTGCGAGAGGGGTTAATCATAAGTGGGAGGCTCGTCCAAAGAAGGGTGGCACCCAAGCACCGGTCCACCCACATATCAAATTATCAAAGTAACGAACGCTAATCATATGAGCATAATGAAAACTAACTTGACAACAATTCCCATGTGTCCTCGGGAGCGCTTTACTTTATATAAGAGTTATTCCAGGCTTGTCCTTTGCTACAAAAAGGATTGTGCCACCTTTCTGCACCTTATTTACTTTTGTTATGTTACCCATTATGAATTATCTTATCACACAACTATCTGTTACCGATAATTTTAGTGCTTGCAGAGAATACCTTTCTGAAAACTGCTTGTCATTTCTTTCTGCTCCTCGTTGGGTTCAACACTCTTACTTATCGAAAGGACTATGATAAACCCCCTATACCTATGGGTCATCAGGACTCTTTTCTGGCGCTGTTGCCGGGGAATGAAGCGCCTTTGGTGAGTGGAATTGGTAAGGAAACATTTATATAGTGTGCTGAAATTTACTATCACTTGTTACTATGGAAAATAATCCTTTGAGGGGCTTGTTCGGGTATCTTCCCCTCGTCCGAAAGAGCAAAGAGTTGCTCCTCAACCTACTGCACCTACTAAAAACATTTATTATGAAATTCCTTCGGGTATGATAGAGAAACATCTAGCTAATCCTTATGCAGGAGACGGAACATTACATCCTGATATGCATCTAATCTATGTGGATGAAGTTTGTGGATTATTTAAGCTTGCAGGTTTGCCCGAGGATGATGTCAAGAAGAAGGTCTTCCCTTTATCTTTGAAGGGAAAGGCATTGACATGGTATAGGCTATGTGATGATATTGGATCTTGGAACTACAACCGATTGAAATTGGAATTTCATCAAAAGTTTTATCCTATGCATCTGGTTCATCGTGATCAGAATTATATATATAATTTTTGGCCTCGTGAAGGAGAAACTATCGCTCAAGCTTGGGGGAGGCTTAAATCAATGTTATATTCATGCCCCAATCAAGAGCTCTCAAGATAAAGTATTATTCAAAAAATTTATGCTCGGCTTTCTCATAATGATCAATCCATGCTCGATACTTCTTGTACTAGTTCTTTTATTGGAAAGAATTAAACACAACTCTGAAGATTGGGAACTCATCGAAGGTAAGGAGTCAGGTATAAACCTTAAGTTTGATTGTGTTAAATCTTTCATGGATACCGATGCTTTTCGTGATTTTAGTGCTAAATATGGACTTGATTCTGAGATAGTAGCTTCTTTCTGTGAATATTTTCCTACTCACGTTGATCTCCCTAAGGAGAAGTGGTTTAAATATGATCCTCCCATTTAAGTGAAAGTAGTAGAACCTATTAAAGTTGAAGAAGAAACTGTTACTTATAATGTTGATCCTATTGTTCCTACTGCTTATATTGAGAAACCACCTTTTCTTGTTAGGATAAAGGATCATTCTAAATCTTCAACTGTGGTTCGTAAGAGTTATACTAGAACACCTACACCCCCTGAACAAATTAAAGTTGAACCTAGTATTGCTATGGCTAAAGATCTCTTGGTTGATAATATTGATGGGCATGTTATTTATTTCTGTGGTGAAGCTGCTAGAATTGCTAAACCTGATATTAAAGATAAACATAGACCTATTGTTGGCACGCCTGTTGTTTCTGTTGAAATAGGAGATCATTGTTATCATGGCTTATGTGATGTGGCTGCTAGTGTGAGTGCAATTCCTTTTACTTTATATCAAGAAATTACGTATGATATTGCACCTGGTGAGATAGAAGATATTGATGTTACTATTAAGCTTGCCAATAGAGATACTATTTCGCAAATTGGGATTGTTAGAGATGTTGAAGTCTTGTGTGGGAAAATAAAATACCCTACTGATTTTCTTGTTCTTGCTTCCCCACAAGATGATTTTTGTCCCATTATATTTGGTAGACCTTTCTTGAATACTGTTAATGCTAAGATAGACTATGAGAAAGAAATTGTTACTCTAAGTTTTGGGGATATGTCTCATGATTTTAATTTGTCTAAATTTCGTAGACAACCCCATGATAAAGAACTGCCTAGTAAGGATGAAATTATTGGTCTTGCTTCTATTGTCGTGCCTCCTACAGATCATTTAGAATAATATTTGCTAGAACATGAAAATGATGAAATATTCTTTAATCAAGGGCCTATTTTGAAACACAATTTGCCTGTTGAAATCCTTGGGGATCCTCCTCCACCCAAGCGTGATCCCGTGTTTGAGCTTAAACAATTACCTCATACTTTCAAATATGCTTATCTTGATGAAAAGAAGATATAACATGTTATTATTAGTGCTAACCTTCCAGAGCATGAAGAAAAGAAATTATTGAAAATCTGAAGAAGCACTGTGCCGCTATTGGATATACTCTTGATGATCTTAAGGGCATTAGTCCCACTCTATGTTAGCACAAAATTAATTTGGAGCCTGATGCTAAACCAGTTATTGATCATCAATGACGGTTAAATCCTAAGATGAAAGAAGTGGTAAGAAATGAAATATTAAAGCTTCTCGAGGCAGGTATAATTTAGCATATTGATGATAGTAGATGGGTAAGTCCTGTCCATTGTGTCCCAGAGAAGGGAGGTATTACTATTGTTCCTAACGATGAGAATGAATTGATTCCACAAAGAATTGTTACAGGTTATATAATGGTAATTGATTTTCGCAAATTAAATAAAGCTACTAGAAAAGATCATTACCCTCTACCTTTTATTGATCAAATGCTAGAAAGACTATCCAAACATACACTTTTTTTCTTTCTAGATGGTTATTCTGATTTCTCTCAAATACCTGTGTCAAAAGAGGACCAAGAAAAGACCACTTTTACTTGCCCTTTCGGTACTTTTGCGTATAGACGTTGTAACATCCCAATTTTCAATTTGGATGTTAATCATTAGGTCATCATACGCATCCATGCTCTTTGCATTTTTGTTTGGTTTATTTGGCCATTTTTTATCCTAGAGACCTTAAGAAACTCAAGGACCGTCTCAGAGAGTTGGAGGTTTTCATAAAATCCATTTTTGAATTTTTCAAAATTGGTAAATTGGATCAAGTAATTTTTATTTGAAATTATTTTCTGATTATTTCAAAAATAAATAAAATAATGAGAGAAGATAACATGACTTCTTAAAAATAGAGGAAATAATGGAAATTTAATTTCAAATAAAAATATATTTTATTTGAGTTTTATTTGAGTTTTTATTCGAGTAAATTAGGGAAAATTGCATTTTTAAAAATTGCATTTTAGCCCATAAAAATGTTCATGTTGTCCTAAATATTAGTTGAGGAACGTGAAAATTGTTTTTGGGATTTTAGGATTTTTATTTATCATCTTTTGGATTTTTCCGTTCGGGCGAAATTATTTAAAAAAACTTTTCGGACCGACTGGCCGAACCCCAGCCGGCCCACACGCGCTGCCTCCCCGGAGTCCGCCTCCAGCATGCGCCGCCGCCGCCCAAGAGTCCGGCTTGGACTCCCGCTGCAATCACCCCCTCCCCCAAGCCGCCACCCTTCCCCCCGCCTTTAAAAGCCCAGTCGGACCCCCCTCTCTCCTCAGCCGCCGCACCCCACCTCCCGGCGCCGCACGTGCCGCCGCCCGCGCTGCCGACGCCGCCGCCAGCGCCGCACTGCCGCCTCCCGTCGCTCCCCGCCGCCTCGCCGCGCTCGCCAGAGTTCTCCGCCGTCGCCGCCGGTTTTTCCGCCCCGAACCACCTCGAACCGGTATAAAACTGAACCGCCCGCCCCATTTTTCGGTTTATTCGTTTAGATTGGTTTTATTTTTAGGGTTCGCTAATTAGTGAACGTTCACCCGATCTTCTCTCTTAGGGAACGATTTCGTTTGTTAGTCTGTGTTAGCGGACGTTTGTCCGATAGATTTTTCTTTTTAGTTTTATTTTCGGCCAGGGACCTATCCATAATTACTATTATCACAGATTAGTCCCTAATCTTCGACCCTTCGCTACTTTTTGCTCGTTTGTCCAAATCCAGTGAAACCAATGCCAAAATCTTCGTCTTGTTTCCCCCTATCCAGATAAACAATTTGAACATGATTTCAAATATTTAAAATTTGGTTTCAAGCAGATTTGAGTCTGAACTTCTTTTGATCTTAGTTTGAGTTTCGTAACTCCGATTTGATTGATTCTTTTTGCAAATCGAAGCTCTTCACTTGAACTTTTAGTTTAGATCTTTTCTTTTGGGTTTACCTTTGCATCTTATACTTGAGTGCTTATGTCGATGAGTACATCAATACCATTGTTACACCCACAGCCCCTACCGCTACATATACTCGACCAATTACTAGAGCTCGCACATGCCAATTAAATTATCATGTACTTTTGTTTCTTGGTAATGATTCTAATGTTCATGAGAATATGATGCTGCCTAAATTGGATACATTTGTTATGCTTACAAATGAAGGGCCTGGCATGGATAAGAGGGATGGACACTGGAGTAAGACCAAGCATGGAGATGATGGCATGCGCAAGCGGAACAAGAACGGAGTTACAAGTGATGATTTCAGGACTTTGAAGCCACCACAAGAAGTGCATGAAGCCTTGGACGAAATACACAAGATGCCACTTCACAAATTTCGTCCAGAGGCTATTCTAGGTGCTGTGTCACCTTATTATTGGGCCAGGCCCATGTAATTTTGAAATACTTAAGTATAGGCTATTTTTAGAGTCCGTATGTGTGGGGAAACAAGAGTTAGGGTTGCTTTCGGACCCCTCCCTCAAGGGCCACGAAATTCCCCCCTCTGCCTCCATATATACAGCCCTTAGGGCGTCGTCTAGACTTTGGGTTTTGTTTAGATTAAAGTTCGCCATAGCTGTAACTTCGCGTACTTCGTTTGTGTTCATCGACCAGACAAAGCTGTCACAGAACCCCACCTTGATCAATAAAGCTTTCCTCTTATATTCGCAATATCCAGATTGCAATCTTAGTTTCTTGCTTGTTCTTCGTTTGCCTGCAGGAAACAGACCTTCGTCGTCAGGTTGATCGTGCTCCGGCGTGGTCAATAATCTCTCGGAGTTGGTTTAGAGATTGCTAAGGCGCGACGTCCTCGCACGTTCGTAGTCGGGTCGTCAAAGTCGATTTTCTCCAAAACGATAGCCACCATCTCATTGAAAGATGGGACACCTTTGTGTTTATCAAGTGGTATCAGATTTCCAGGTTGCTCGGTGAGATTTTACAGTTTTTTGTAGTTTTAGATCGAGTCTGTTGTTCATACCTACAATCCACGAAAAAGCCACACACAAAAACAATTAGGGCTAATTCATCCTATCCGAACCAATCTGAGCCTTTGCATAATCTTTTCTGTATTTGCTTTGTTGAATTTGCGGTTGCATCGTCGTGTCAAGTTGCTAGTCTTAGCATCTGGTTCTTTAGAGTTTCGAGTTCTGTTCACAAGTTGTCACGCCGCCGCCACACCAACATATTCCTTACCGCTGCCATATACATCCGCTTGTCCACCACCAATCCGAGTCCACATATACATTTGCCTGTCCATCACTAATCCGAGTCTTTTCATATTAGGTTTGTTTTCGAGATCCATCTAGTTTCCATTTCATGTTTCCATGCCTGTGTAGGTTTCGGAATAAAAAAAAGTCTGGAGACCCCCGGGCAGTTTTTAGGACAAAATTTTGGCGACCAAAAATGTTTTTTCCCTATCCTATTTTTAGGTCCCACGGAGCGTTTTGAGTCACTCGCCATCATAGTGATTTTTTGTCGCACTTTTTCGCCGTCGCTGCCCTGATTTCCGAAAAAAAATTGTCAAAAAATTTCCGTGCCTATCCTGTTAGTTTGACTTGGGAAGAGTTTTGAGACACTCGCCATTATAGTGATTTTTCACACAAAAGAAAGGAGCGCAAAAAAAGAGCAAAAAAAATCAGAGTGTGCTTTTCCCTTGTTTACGTGTCACGCCGTGATTTTGTTCGTGTTCTAGGCTCGCGTCTCTAGTAAGGTCTAGCCTAGGACCAGCACAGTACCATCGTTGAGCGTTTATTCAACTTTGCATCTTTGAATTGATTATTGCTGACCTTTTTGCTACCATATTATAAGCCTTCCCAGCTCCACATACATCTACGTCGTGCGTTTGACTCTCCCTGGTAATCGCTGTATCCAAGGTTTGAGATTTTTGACTACAACGGTTGCCGATCACCACCTGCTGCTTGGTAAGAACTGGTAAGAATTTGAGATTTGCTTGACGGATTTGTGACGCCCCACCACCACGATTTTCTAGTAGTCTGTAGGATCATATTCTTGTGTGTTTCTATTGCTGCTAACCATGGCAGGATCACAAGTCGATGACACTGACTGGAAGAACATGACGAATAAGGAGTTACATGATAAATTTCAGCAAATGATGACTGAACAGGTGCAAGATGTGTTGAACAATTTTGAAGAGGCCATGGATAAGATAACTGGCTTTGAGAAGACATTCAAAACAAAGCTCGATAACAAATTTAATGAAGTGCTTGCGTGTCTTCTACAACCACCACCAGCTGCACCTGCCGCACCTCTGCCACAACAACAACAACAACAACGACTACCTCCACGTCACAAAATAGCCCTCCGCCGAGCGAGCCGTGTCCCTCTTGAGCTTGGCCAAAATGTTGGTGCTATTGTTGATACTTCTGTGGCTCCTGCTGCTGATGAGGAGGAGGATGATTATGCGGGAGATTACGAGGATGAGGTTGATCAAAATCAGAACTACATGCAACCACCAGCACCACAACCACCAGGTCATCCACATGCAAATAATCACAATGGTTGGGCTGCACCACCCCCTCAGGTACGAGATCATGACCATCTCCCTAAACTGAAATTGAATATTCCACCATTTGAGGGTAGAAACGTTCCTGGTATATATCTTACTTGGGAGTTAGAAATCGAACAACGTTTTACATGTTTACGATATCCTGAGGAGAGACGTGTTGCTGCTGCACTTTGTGCTTTCACTAGTTTTGCTTGTGTGTGGTGGTCTGAACATCGTAGATTATATCCGAATAATATTCCAACTACTTGGGCTGCTTTGAAAACTGCTATGCGTACTCGTTGGGTTCCACAATATTATCAACGTGAATTACTTCAAAAATTGCAGTGTTTAAGACAAGGAAAAAATTCTGTAGAGGAATATTATCAGGAATTACAAACTGGCATGATTAGATGTGGTATTGTTGAGGATAATGAAGCTATGCTTGCATGATTTATGGGTGGATTAAATAGAGAGATTCAGACCATTCTAGAGTATAAGGAGTATAATAGTATCACTCGTTTATTCCATCTTGCTTGTAAAGCTGAACGTAAAGTGCAGGATCGACATGCATTGGCACGAACTAACTTTTATGCAGGTCGACCTTCTTCATGGACACCGCATTTATCCTCTACTTCCACACATTCTACTGCATCGGGACCTCCATCAGTTGCCACCTCCAGTCGTGATACAAGAAAGCAGGCACAACCACCACTTTCTACCAAGAGCACACCCGTCCGGCCTGTACATAGCTCTCTTCTTCCATGGCATCAACAGGGCACACAAGTGATATTATTTGTCGTCGTTGTAAGGGAAGAGGTCATTATGCGAGAGAATGCAAATCTCAGCGTGTGATGATTGCTACTGACGATGGTGGGTATGAGTCCGATAGTGACTATGATGAGGAGACTTTGGCTCTTATTACACGTGAAGAACACGGTGGAGATGATTTTGAACATGAGACGCAATACATGGCTCCTAAAGATGCTGACATGTATGAATGTTTAGTTGCTCAACGTGTCTTGAGTGTGCAGGTTACAAAAGCTGAGCAAAATCAGAGGCATAATTTGTTCCATACAAATAGAGTTGTGAAGGAACGTTCTGTTCGCGTCATCATAGATGGAGGGAGCTGCAACAACTTGGCTAGCATGGAGATGGCGGAGAAGCTATCTCTCACCACAAGACCACATCCACATCCTTATTACATCCAATGGTTCAACAACAGCGGCAAGGTTAAGGTAACACGTACTGTTCGTGTGCATTTTAGTATCTCTACATATGCTGATTATGTTGATTGTGATGTGGTACCTATCCAAGCATGTTCCTTATTACTTGGTAGACCATGGAAATTTGATAAAAATTCTGTACACCATGGTAGAAACAATCAGTATACTCTTGTTCATAAGGATAAACATATTACTTTGGTTCCTATGTCTCCTGATTCCATTTTGAAAGATGATATTAATAGAACTAATAAAGCAAAATAGGAGAAAAATAAGAGTGAAAATCAGATTGTGGCAAAAGAATTTGAGCAACAAATGAAGCCTGATACTAAACCATCTAGTGTTGCTTCTGAAATTAAATTGAAAAGTGCATGTTTACTTGCCACACTTGCCACCAAATCTGATATTGATGAGCTAGATTTTAGCAAATCTATTTGCTATGCTTTTGTGTGCAAAGAGGCATTATTTTCATTCGAGGACATGCCTTCCTCTTTGCCTCCTTCTGTTACTAACATTTTGCAGGAGTTCGCTGACGTCTTTCCACAAGACGTGCCACCGGGATTACCACCTATTCGAGGGATTGAGCATCAGATTGACTTAATTCCCGGTGCATCGTTACCCAACCGTGCACCATACCGTACCAATCCAGAGGAGACGAAGGAGATTATGCGTCATGTACAGGAGCTGGTCGACAAAGGTTATATACGCGAATCTCTTAGTCCTTGTGCTGTTCCTATCATACTAGTGCCGAAAAAGGATGGTACATCGCGTATGTGTGTTGATTGTAGAGGCATTAATAATATTACTATTCATTATCGTCATCCTATTCCTAGGCTAGATGATATGCTTGATGAATTGAGTGGCTCTACAATTTTCTCCAAAGTTGAGTTGTGTAGTGGATACCATCAAATTCGTATGAAATTGGGAGATGAATGGAAAACTGCATTTAAAACAAATTTGGTTTATATGAGTGGTTAGTCATGCCTTTTGGGTTAACTAATGCACCTAGTACTTTCATGAGATTAATGAACGAAGTTTTACGTGCTTTCATTGGACGATTTGTGGTAGTCTATTTCGATGATATACTGGTTTATAGTAAATCTTTGGAGGAACATTTGGAACATTTACGTGTTGTTTTTATTGCTCTACGTGATGCACGTTTGTTTGGTAACCTTGGAAAGTGCACCTTTTGCACCGGCCGAGTATCTTTTCTTGGCTATGTTGTTACTCCACAGGGAATTGAAGTTGATAAAGCCAAGATTGAAGCTATTGAGAGTTGGCCGCAGCCCAAAACGGTCACACACATGAGGAGTTTCCTTGGCCTCGCTGGTTTCTATAGGCGTTTTGTGAGAGATTTCAGCACCATTGGTGCACCTCTCAACGAGCTTACAAAGAAGGATGTGCCTTTTGTTTGGGGTACCGCACAGGAAGAAGCCTTCACGGTATTGAAAGATAAGTTGACACATGCTCCTTTACTCCAACTTCCTGATTTTAATATGACTTTTGAGCTTGAATGTGATGCTAGTGGAATTGGATTAGGAGGTGTGTTATTACAAGATGGCAAACCTGTTGCATACTTTTCTGAAAAATTGAGTGAGCCTAGTCTGAACTATTCTACTTATGATAAAGAATTATATGCTCTTGGTCGGACTTTAGAAACATGGCAACATTATTTATGGCCCAAAGAATTTGTTATACATTCTGCTCATGAATCTTTGAAACATATTAAAAGTCAAGCCAAACTGAATCGTAGACATGCTAAATGGGTTGAATTCATTGAGACTTTCCCTTATGTCATTAAACACAAGAAGGGTAAAGAAAATGTTATTGCTGATGCATTGTCTCGTCGTTATACTATGCTTTCACAACTTGACTTTAAATTATTTGGTTTGGAGACCATCAAAGATCAATATTTGCATGATGCTGAATTTAAAGATGTATTGCAGAATTGTAAAGAAGGGAGAACATGGAACAAGTTCGTCTTTAATGATGGATTTGTGTTTCGTGCTAACAAGCTATGCATTCCAGTTAGCTCCGTTCGTCTTTTGTTGTTGCAGGAGGCGCATGGAGGAGGATTAATGGGACACTTTGGCGTGAAGAAGACGGAGGATATACTTGCTACACATTTCTTTTGGCCAAAGATGAGACGGGATGTTGAGAGTTTTGTTGCTCGCTGCACTACATGTCAAAAAGCTAAGTCACGACTCAATCCTCATGGTTTATATATGCCTTTGCCTGTACCTCGTGTTCCTTGGGAGGATATATCTATGGACTTTGTTTTAGGTTTACCTCAAACAAAGAGGGGGAGGGATAGCATATTTGTTGTCGTGGATAGGTTCTAAAAAATGGCACACTTTATACCATGTCATAAAAGCGATGATGCTGTTAATGTTGCTGATTTGTTCTTTCGTGAAATTATTTGCTTGCATGGTGTGCCAAATACTATTGTTTCAGATCGTGATACTAAATTTCTTAGCCACTTTTGGAGATGTTTATGGGCTAAGTTGGGGACTAAACTGCTTTTTAGTACTACATGTCATCCCCAAAGTGATGGACAAACTGAAGTAGTCAATAGAACATTGTCTACCATGCTTAGGGCTATTTTGAAGAATAATAAGAAAATATGGGCAGAATTTTTGCCTCATATTGAATTTGCTTATAATCGTTCATTGCATTCTACTACTAAGATGTGCCCTTTTGAAATTGTGTATGGTTTCCTCCCTCGTACACCTATTGATTTGTTGCCTCCTCCATCTTCGGAGAAGGTTAATTTTGATGCTAAACAACATGCTGAATTGATTTTCAAAATGCATGAGGTAACTAAGGAAAACATTGAGCGTATGAATGCTAAATATAAACTTGCTGGAGATAAGGGTAGAAAACATGTTGTGTTCGCACCTGGAGATCTTGTTTGGTTACATTTGCGTAAGGATAGATTTCCTGATTTGTGCAAATCAAAGCTAATGGCACGTGCTGATGGTCCTTTTAAGGTGTTAGAGAAAATAAATGATAATGCATATAAACTTGACATGCCTGCAGATTTTGGGGTTAGTCCCACTTTTAATATTGCAGATTTGAAGCCTTATTTGGGTGAGGAAGATGAGCTTCCGTCGAGGACGACTTCATTTCAAGAAGGGGAGGATGAGGAGGACATCAATACCATTGTTACACCCACAACCCCTACTGCTACATATACTGGGCCAATTACTAGAGCTCGCGCATGCCAATTAAATTATCAGGTACTTTTGTTTCTTGGTAATGATTCTAATGTTCATGAGAATATGATGCTGCCTAAATTGGATACATTTGTTTTGCTTACAAATGAAGGGCCTGGCATGGATAAGAGGGATGAACACTTGAGAAAGACCAAGCCTGGAGATGATGGCATGCGCAAGCGGAACAAGAACGGAGTTACTGTAACACCCCGGATGTAACTTTCCATATTTGTAACTCCAACTCTTGCCATTTTCGGCTATGTGTTATGATATTCCCTTCGTGGTCGGGTTTTGTCTTTCGTTTTATATTTTGTCCATGTCATGCATCTCATATCATGTCATCATGTGCATTGCATTTGCATACGTGTTCGTCTCAGGCATCCGAGCATTTTCCCCGTTGTCCGTTTTGCAATCCGGCGCTCCCACCTCCTCCGGCGCACCCCTCTTGTTTTCTTTCGTGAGCGGGTGTCAAACGTTCTCGGAATGGACCGAGGCTTGTCAAGTGGCCTTGGTATACTACCGGGAGACCACCGGTCAAGTTTCGTTCCATTTGGAGGTCGTTTGGTACTCCAACGGTTAACCGGGCATCCGCAAAGTCCATTTGTGTGTGCAGCAAAAACCCCTCTCTAAACAGCCCAAAACCCACCAAATTCTCTTCCATGCTCTAGGTCGTTCGATCACGATCGTGTGGGCAAAAACTGCACCTCATTTGGACTCTCCTAGCTCCCTCTAGCTATATATATGCATTCCCTCCTGAAAACGTTCGCAGATCAACCCTGGCAGTTTTTCCCCGCCGCCGCCGGACGTGTCCGGTCCGAGCCGGACACATTGTCGCCGCCGTCCCCATCCACTCAGCGCGCGACACCTGTCCCGCCGCCACTCCCGCGCCGCCCGCCCGCGCGGCCCGTGCCTGGCCCGCGGGGCCCGACAGCCCGTCGCCCGCTCCCGTGCGCCGCCGCCGCACCTCGCCTCCGCCCGCCTCACCGCTGCACTCCGCCGCCGCTCGCCGCCATCCCCGCCGCCTCGCCGTCGCCGGCCGCCGCCGTCGTGCCTAGGCCCGCGCCTCCCCGCCGCCTCACCGTTCGGCGCGTCGCGCCGCCGCCCTGCTCCTCGGCGTTCGCGCCCCATCCGGATCCGGCGAGCCCCCGCAGCCCGAGCTCCGGCCTCCTCCTTCCCCTCCTCCGGCGTCCTCCCTCGCTCCGGCGAGCTCGATCCTCCGGCCAGATCCAATCGATCCAGTGGTAGTTGACTTTTTCTCTCCCCCCGAAATATTTCCCCAAGTCTTTTGCATTTTCACATTATATACCCCTGTTCATCATGGCATAACTCTATGCATATAGCTCCGTTTCACGCGTGTAATATATCAAAATGTTCTTCTCGTGATGCTCTACATTTTGTTCAATTGCACCATGTTCATTTGAGTCCATCTTGATGCCCAAATCTCTGGTGCAAGCGTGCTAGTTGCTGTTATCTTCTGTTACTTAGCAGAACTTGGAGATTTGTTATTTTTGTATCATTTAATCTGTGCATCTTATGGGCATGAGCTCTACATTTGTTTTGTTGTATGCCATGCCATCTTTCCAGGGGTGTATGCCATGTATTTTTCTGATCTCTGTGGTGACTAGCACAAGCATGCAAACTAGGCTCCGTAATGTTTCTGATTTCAGGGACTTAGTATTTTCTCCAAGTCTTTGTCTGCTGTTATTTTGTTTCCATGTAAACTTGATGCTACAGAGAGATCCATGCATATTTTGGAGATGTTCAGTAAGGATGTTTTGTAGATATTGTTGTAATTGATCCATTCCTACCCTTATTTGCAATTATGGAGTGCCATAGCATGACTCAATCTTGCTCTACTTTTGCTATAAAATATTTCTGGCAGATTGTTTACGTGTTATTCAATTTTGCCAAGCTTATTGTAGTTGATCCATACATGCTATGTATTTGCTCTTGCCATGGATAGCTTCATAAACATGTCATCTTGCTGCAGGTATGCTTTTTTTGTCATGCATTGCTTTGTGGTGAGTGCATCAAGCTCACCAAGATGCCTTCATATTATTGTTTCTGCCATGCTCTGTTTTTCTGCCAAGTCTGAGATCTGTTAACGGAACTTGCTATGTTTACATGGTTGCCATCATATCTTCTGGTCCTTTTTGGCTTATGGTCAGTAAGGGACTTTTGTCATATGCATTTAGTAGAACACTTCCATGCCTTTTTTTGCCATGTTAAGTTCCTGTAGCATGTTGTTTTCGTGCCCTGAACATTGCTACCTGATGCTGTTTTCTGCCATGTCCAGTAATTTCACCAAGTCTGTGAACCTGTTATCTTTTGCACTTTTTCCATGCTTGTTTGAGCTTGTTATGTTGTGATCTAGCCGTAGCTCAGTGTTCATCTTTTGTCAAGCATCTCCTTTAGATTACTTCCATATGCTTTGTTGATACGTTGGAGTGTTGTAGCATTGTTACTTGGTGCATTTTAAGTGCTATCATGCTGTTAATCGCAGATTCGTGTCATTCTTGTTTTGCTTGCCATTTGCAAACCGTGTATCCGTTTCCGGTGATCTTTATATCGATTTCGACCGAAATCATCTCATATTTCCAGTGGCATGCTTGGTTTGCCAAGTTACTTCCTTGTTCATCATTTTTCTTCCGGAGCACGCATACGCATCGCATATCATATCTTGCATATCATTCTTGTATTGCATCATGTTGCTTGTGCATTTCCCGTGATTGATTATGGTTCCATTGCTTGTGTTCTTGTCTTGGGTAGAGCCGGGAGACGAGTTCGTGAACGAGGAACATGTTGAGTACGCTTACGAGGATCAAGCTTTCGACAACTCTGAGAACCTTGCAGGCAAGATGACCACCCCTCGAAATCACTTCTATCTTTGCTTTGCTAGTTGTTCGCTCTATTGCCATGCTGCGCTACCTACCACTTGCTATATCATGCCTCCCATATTTCCATGTCAGCCTCTAACCATCCTTTCCTAGCATACCGTTGTTTGGCTAAGTTACCGCTTTTGCTCAGCCCTTCTTATAGCGTTGCTAGTTGCAGGTGAAGTTGAAGTTGGTTCCATGCTGGAACATGGATATGTTGGGATATCACAATATCTCTTATTTAATTAATGCATCTATATATTTGGTAAGGGTGGAAGGCTCGGCCTTATGCCTGGTGTTTTGTTCCACTCTTGCCGCCCTAGTTTCTGTCATACCGGTATTATGTTCCTTGAGTTTGCGTTCCTTACGCGGTTGGGTGATTTATGGGACCCCCTTGACAGTTCGCCTTGAATAAAACTCCTCCAGCAAGGCCCAACTTTGGTTTTACCATTTGCCACCTAAGCCTTTTCCCCCGGGTTTTCGCGAGCCCGAGGGTCATCTTATTTTAACCCCCGGGCCAGTGTTCCTCTGAGTGCTGGTCCAAACTAGAGCACCGTGCGGGACCGTCCCTTGGCAACTTGGGTTATGTTGGTACGTGTACACTTCGCTCATCCGTTGTGCCCTGAGAATGAGATATGTGCAGCTCCTATCGGGATTTGTCGGCACATTCGGGTGGCTTTGCTGGTCTTGTTTTACCATTGTCGAAATGTCTTGTAAACCGGGATTCCGAGACTGATCGGGTCTTTCCGGGAGAAGGTTTATCCTTCGTTGACCGTGAGAGCTTATGATGGGCTAAGTTGGGACACCCCTGCAGGGTATTATCTTTCGAAAGCCGTGCCCGCGGTTATGAGGCAGATGGGAATTTGCTAATGTCCGATTGTAGAGAACTTGTCACTTGACCGAGTTAAACTACACCAATTGCGTGTGTAGCCGTGATGGTCTCTTCTCGGCGGAGTCCGGGAAGTGAACACGGTTTGAGTTATGAATGACGTAAGTAGGAGTTCAGGATCACTTCTTGGTCATTACTAGATGACGACCGCTCCGTTGCTTCTCTTCTCGCTCTCTTTTGCGTATGTTAGCCACCATATATGCTTAGTGCCTGCTGCAGCTCCACCTCATTACACCATCCCTTCCTTTAAGCTTAAATAGTCTTGATCTCGCGGGTGTGAGATTGCTGAGTCCTCGTGACTCACATATTCTACCAAAACAGTTGCAGGTGCTGACGATGCCAGTGCAGATGATGGGATCGATCTCAAGTGGGAGTTCGATGAGGAACGTGGTCGTTACTATGTGACTTTTCCTGATGATCCGTAGTGGAGCCCAGTTGGGACGATCGGGGATCTAGCATTTGGGGTTATCTTATTTTCATCTGGATCTTGACCGTAGTCCGTCTATGTGTGTATTTTGGATGATGTATAAATTATATTTATGTATTGTGTGAAGTGGCGATTGTAAGCCAACTCTTTATCCCATTCTTGTTCATTACATGGGATTGTGTGAAGATGACCCTTCTTGCGACAAAACCACAATGCGGTTATGCCTCTAAGTCGTGCCTCGACACGTGAGAGATATAGCCGCATCGTGGGCGTTACAGTTACAAGTGATGATTTCAGGACTTTGAAGCCACCATAAGGAGTGCATGAAGCCTTGGACAAAATATACAAGATGCCACTTCATAAATTTCGTCGACTGTCCGGATGCCGAAGCCCTGGCGGCCTTTAAACACAGCATCTGGGACGAATGGCTCGCCCGACACCTCAGCCAAGAAAAGCCGAAGTCCATGGCAGCCGTTACGGCACTTATGACCTGCTTTTGCGAAGGCGAAGATAGCTGGCTAGCCTGTAGTAATAACAATGCAAGCGAAGCTCGCACCGTGGAAGCCAGAAATAGCAACGGCAAGCCCCGATGCAACAGACACAAGCATCAAAACAACGGTGATAATATCGACGACACGGCGGTCAATACCGGAGTCAGTGGCTCCAAGTCCGGCCAGCAGAAGAAGCCATTAAAAAGGAACAATTCGGGCTCATCCAGCTTGGACCGAATACTCGATCGTCCATGCCAGATTCATGGCACCCCAGACGAACTAGACAATCATACCAACAGAGACTGTTGGGTTTTTAAACAGGCCGGCAAGTTAAATGCCGAGAACAAGGAGAAGGGGTCGCAAAGCAACGACGATGACGAGGAGCCCTGGCCACTGAACACAGGGGGACAGAAGAAATCCCCCCCCCCCAGTTAAAACGGTGAACATGATATATGCTACCCACATCCTCAAGAGGGAGCGCAAGAGCGCGCTCAGGGACGTCTACGCGATGGAGCCAATCGCCCCAAAGTTCAACCCATGGTCTTCCTGTCCGATCACTTTCGATCGCAGGGACCATTCGACCAGTATCCATCATGGCGGTTCAGCCGCACTGGTCCTCGACCCAATCATTGATGGATTCCACCTCACGCGAGTCCTCATGGACGGCGGTAGCAGCCTGAACCTGCTCTATCAGGATACAGCGCACAAAATGGGCATTAATCCCTCAAGAATAAAGCCCACAAAGACTACCTTTAAAGGAGTCATACCAGGTGTAGAGGCCCGCTGTACGGGCTCAATCACACTAGAGGTTGTTTTCGGATCCCCGGACAACTTCCGAAGCAAAGAGCTGATCTTCGATATCGTCCCCTTTCGCAGTGGCTATCATGCACTGCTTGGACGAACCACATTTGCTCGATTCAACGCGGTGCCACACTACACTTATGTCAAGCTCAAGATGCCCGGACCACACGGCGTCATAACAGTCAATGGAAACACGGAACGCTCCCTCCGTACCGAGGAGCACACCGCTGCTTTAGCAGCAGAAGTACAGAGCGGCCTTCTCAAGCAAAACCTTAATTCGGCGGCCGAGCTCCCGGACACTGTCAAACGAGTCCGGACTACTCTGCAGTAGGACAGCCCAGCTCGTCAAGAGCTCGACTAGTAATCTAGCCTCCCTCCCTGTCCCGAACAAGTGGTGGTGTCCTTACCGTGCGTACATAACTACGCACTCAAAATACCATGGACATAGACGGAGGCTTAACCAGATTGTGATCCATAATACGGCTCGATCCCTCCCTGGACACACATACTTTCACTTTTTCTTTTTTATCCTTCTCAAGTTTCTTTTCCACAGGCTTTTTCTGACAACCTGATCATCGGTCCTCTCGACAGGATAGATACACCAAGATGGCAAGAAGCACTGACGTATAAGGGAATTTCTAGGTGGTCTCTTTAACTATCACTCTACCTGTTTTAGGACACGCACGCAGCTCTCCCTTGGTTGTGGCATGTTAAATAGCCCTGTTGCTTATTGCACTACTTGTACAAATACACTTTGACGTATTAATCAAACTATAATGAAAACATTTTGCGGCCCAACTTCCGCGACACTAGCTTACTACCCACCTTTTTCCTTTTTTTGATAATCTTATCAAGTCGCACCCGTACAATTTGGTACGCGTTAATCAACCAGGGGCTTCATTGCGCCCTATAATACGGCAACAAAGTCCGAACACTTTTTACAGTATAGTTCGGCACCCCGAATTTAGCATTATATGCATTGGCTCCGAATCATGTCTTTGGTCAATAGATGGGTTGCCCGGACCCTGTGCTTACTAACTTACGTTCCGCTATATCGGCTAGGGTAGTAAAGGGAGAACTACTGCGATTGTGTCCTGGTTTATCCAGATGAGCACCTTAGTAGAGAAAGCCGAAAACTGATTGTCATGATGCGGCGTGAGCCGGTCAGCTCTTCGGAGGTCTCAAATCTTTAGCGATTTTTTCCGCATTACGCGATGAATCGGCTCTTACCCGATCAGGTGTTTACAGCACTAGTTCGGATACTAGGGGCTGCGCCTAAATTTTTATTGTCAAACTCCTATGGCTAAGTGAGGGTGATAAAGCCACATAGTCCGATTGCCCGGTTCGTTGTGCTAAACACCTCCTTCAAGGACCAAACAATTGGATCAAGAGTGTTTAGATTCCATCCCGAACACCCCTGTACTACCTACGTGGGGGCTGAAGTCGACAACTGGCCAACTCTCAGATTTCATAAACACGGCCGCACAGGAGGTAAAATTTTAATAGTAACAAGCATTATATCACATAATCGACTTTGTTCCACAATACAGGGCGAGATAATACGAATGTATTCATTCAAAGATTACATCTTTCGTACATTGCTCTACCACAATGCGGGATCCCTCCAGGACATCGCTGAAATACTGCTCGGGCGTGCGGTGCTCCTTGCCCGCGGGCGGTCCCTCGGTCGCGAGCGTGACGGCATTCATCTTCGCCCACTGCATCTTGACACGAGCGAAGGCCATCCGCGCACCTTCGATACAGACTGACCGCTTGATGGCGTCAAGCCGAGTCCAGGCATTGACTAGCTGCTTCACGAGATCGAAGTAGCTGCTGGGTATGGCTTCGGCAGGCCACAGCCGAATTATTAAGTCCTTCATGGCCAGCTCGGCCACCCTATGCAGTTCGACCAGCTCTTTTAGCTGATCGCTAAAGGGCACCGAATGTTCTGGTGCAAGGTATTGTGACTAGAACAGCTTCTCCATCGAGCTCCCCTCTTCGGCTCGGAAGAATTCAGCAGCATCAGAAACACTGCGCGGCAGATCCGCACACGCCCCTCGAGAACTCCAAATCCGGGTTAGTAAGAGATACCTCTTCTTCACATACTTGCTTTGCATAATAAAAGCCTTACCCGCCGCGATTTTCTTGGCCTCCTGGATTTCCTGGAGGGCGCCCTGGGCTTCAACCCGGGCCTTTTGTGCGCTCTGGCGAGCCTTGGCTAGTTCAGTCTCTTGATACACAATATCATGCTCCAAGGACTCACACTTCTTGACGGCGTCCTGGAGCTCCTGCTGGACCTCACAAACCCTGGCCTCGTGTTTTTCACGGGCGGCTCGCCCCTTTGCCGTTTTCTTCTTGGCCTCAGCCAGCGCTTCCTTGAGGGTTTCCACCCCAGTATCCACCCCTACAAATATCATGGCACTATGGTCAGCACAAGCCATTCATCCTTTTATGGATATACACAAGGTCACCACATACCTTGCTTGTCCTCTAGTTGCTTTTTTACACGGCCGAGCTCTTCTTCAGCCCGCTCCAGACTCCGCTTTAGTCCGGAGACCTCAACAGCATGAGAGGTTGCGGTCAGCAACGACGCCTGCTTATTCATATAAAACATATTTAGTTAGTTTCCTGCGAAAATTACTTGATCCTCCGTCCGACTTTTCTTTTCGAACACCGGACAGTGTCTCAGGGGCTACTGTCTATACTATGACTTCCTTTTTGTGTCACTTACCTCAAAGCCTATCAGCATGCTGGTGCAGGCTTCGGTCAGTCCGCTCAACGGACCGAACCCTCTCAACCACCGTACCCGTAAGGATATGGTGTTCATCCACAATGGAAGCGCCTCGTAGCGCTTCCAGCAGATTATCCCGTGCCTCTGGATGGACAGAGATCACCGGCGGAATAGGTGCACCTCCTCCCTTCGAAGGAGGCTGCTCGCTTGATTCCGGAGCCGTATAGGTCTCCGGGATGGTATCTGGCTGGGGGCCGAATTGGATATGGCCCCCATCGCCAGTCTCCATGGGGGTTTTCTCCCCCAGGTGTCCGGCGGCCGAGGAGTCACCCTCTGGCGCCACCCTGACGGCCTCTTGAACCTCTCCCTGACCTGGGAAGGTCCTTCGAGACAGCACCTCGGGGTCGCCCTTGGCCTTGGGAGAGTAAGCCGCCGGCGGTGACTCGCTGGCCATCGCCTTTGAATCCAGTGAATCCACTGATGAGGATCGCAGGGAGCTGTCGCGAGCCGAACTGCAATTGCATAATTCAACATGTTAAAACTATGAAGTAGAGAGGCCGGATATATGGACGCATCAGGGTTTTTTAGTACTCACGATGCGGCCAGAGGCTTGTTTCAGGGGCGCGGCTCTGGACTGCTGTCAACGTCCCACACAGAGTTATCCGCGAGGGAGCCCTTCCTCCTCTTGGACGCCTCTGCCTCCAGATTTGTGGAGGTCGCCCTCTTCTTCCTTCCCCCCTCAGGGGGAGAGCTGCTTTCTTCCTCCTCCTCGTCATCGTCTTCGGCGGCGGAGGAGTGAGTATCGTTGTCTTCGGACGTCATGTCCGAAGCTCCTTTGCGGCGGGGGCCACTCCGGACCCCCTTGGCCTTCTTCTTGGCCTTCTTCTCCGGCGCCTGGTAGGGCGCCGGAACCAGCATCTTCGTCAGAAGCGGAATTGCTGGTTCCTCGAGCAGCGGAGCCGGACATCGAATCCGCTCCGCTTGGAAAAATAAATAGTGGGGTTTAGATATCTTCCCTGACTAAGCAAGTAAAGTATGCACCTTGAAACGTGAAATACTTGCCGCACTGGCGGGATGGGCCAGGGCGTGCCCACGGTCCTCGGTGGTCTCCGGCGGCGTCTCGTTGCCCTTTAAGAGCACCTTCCAGATATCTTCATGCGTAGTTCTGAAGAACTGTTGCAAGGTCTGGTGCTCGGCCAGATTGAACTCCCATAAATGGCAAGTCCGGGTGTGGCATGGAAGGATCCGGCGAACTAGCATCACCTGGATCACATTGACGAGCTTGATGTTCTTGTTCACCATGCTCTGGATGCGCGTTTGCAGCACTGTTAGCTCATCCGACGAAGTCCAATTCAGGCCCTTCTCTAGCCAGGAGGTGAGCCGCATTGGAGCTCCGGATTTGAATTCGGGAGCCGCGGCCCAGGTGGCCTCGCGGGGCTCTGTGATATAGAACCACAGTTTCTGCCACTCTTTGACGGTCTCCACAAAAGTACCTTTGGGCCATGTGACATTGGGCATCTTGCTCACCATGGCACCTCCGCACTCTGCGTGTTGACCATCCACCACCTTCGGCTTCATGTTGAAGATCTTAAGCCACAGTCCAAAGTGGGGTGGAATGCGGAGGAAGGCCTCGCACACGACAATGAATGTCAAGATGTTGAGGAAGGAATTTGGGGCCAGATCATGGAAATCTAGCCCGTAATAGAACATGAGTCCACGAACGAAAGTGTGGAGAGGAAACCCTAACCCGTGGATGAAGTGGGGGATGAACACCACCCTCTCATTGGGCTTCATGGTGGGGACGATCTGCCCCTTGGCCGGAAGCCGGTGCGCGATTTCCTTCGCCAGGTACCCGGCCTCCCGAAGCTTGGTGATGCCCTTCTCCTTGACGGAGGAGGCCATCCACTTGCCTTGCGCTCCAGATCCGGACATGGTCGAGCGCTTTCTCGAAGCGGAAAAGATGAGGACTTGGGCGCTGGAGCTTGAGAATGGGAGGGCAGAGAGAGAGAGAAGGTGTGGGTGAAAGAAGGGAATCCTTATCTCCTTATAAAGGCAGTGAATATCAAGCGCCTCCCCACCCACCTTAAAACTCGCCTGTTCCCAAGGGCCGTGCAGACGGCACAGTTGGATTACCCACGCCCGTATTGATGAGAATCCCGCAATAAGGGGACACGATCTCTGCTTTGACAAGACATGCCGGTGAGACCGCATCTCGAAGTGACAGGCCGAAAAACGGTTCGAAATAATGACCGGGTGATGACGTGATATCATGTTACAAAAAGTTGTCAGCGGATTGGACTCGTGAAATATTATACTCTCTGCGGTGGTGTGTGGTATTTGTTTTGCAGAGCCGGACACGTTCGTTGTGTCCGAAGACTGTGTTGGAATATTCGAAGAAGGAACCCGCCTTGCAATGCCGAAGACAATCTGCGCGCCGGACACCTCGTCATTGAAGCCTGGTTCAGGGGCTACTGAGGGAGTCCTGGATTAAGGGGTCCTCGGGCGTCCGGACTATGGTACGTGGGCCGGACTGATGGGCTATGAAGATACAAGGCCGAGGACTCTCTCCCGTGTCCGGATCGGTTGGAGGTGGCACGGTTGGAGGTGGCACGGTTGGATCTAGGGACAAGGCGATCACAAACGGCCGATCTTTCACGAAGGTGATTTGCAATACATGGCTCCTGAAGATGCTGACAGGTATGAATGTTTGGTTGCTCAACGTGTTTTGAGTGTGCAGGTTACACAAGTATATGGGATCGCAATAGTTTTTTAGGGTAGAGTATTCAACCCAAATTTATTGATTCGACACAAGGGGAGCCATAGAATATTTGCAAGTATTAGCAGCATAGTTGTCAATTCAACCCCACATATCAAATTATCAAAGTACCGAACGCGAATCATATGAACGTGATGAAAACTAGCTTGACGACAATTCCCATGTGTCCTCGGGAGCGCTTTTCTCTATATAAGAGTTTGTCCAGGCTTGTCCTTTGCTACAAAAAGGATTGGGCCATCTTTCTACACTTTATTTACACTTGTTACTTGTTACCCGTTACAAATTACCTTATCACAAAACTATCTGTTACCTATAATTTCAGTGCTTGCAGAGAATACCTTACTGAAACCCGCTTGTCATTTCCTTCTGCTCCTCGTTGGATTCGACACTCTTACTTATCGAAAGGACTATGATAGATCCCCTATACTTGTGGGTCATCATGCCCGAACGTCATAACCGTACTTTATTAGATATGGTGCGATCTATGACGTCTCTTACTGATTTACCGCTACCATTTTGGGGTTATGCTTTAGAGACAACTGCATTCACGTTAAATAGGGCACCATCTAAATCCATCGAGAAGACACCGTATGAACTGTGGTTTGGCAAGAAACCCAAGTTGTCGCTTCTTAAAGTTTGGGGCTGTGATGCTTATGTGAAAAAGCTTCAACCTGATAAGCTCGAACACAAATTGGAGAAATGTGTCTTCATAGGATACCCAAAGGAGACTGTTGGGTACACCTTCTATCGTTGATCCGAAGGCAAGACATTCGTTGCTAAGAGTGGATCCTTTCTAGAGTAGGAGTTTCTCTCAAAAGAAGTGGGTGGGAGGAAAGTAGAACTTGATGAGGTAATTGTACATGCTCCCTTATTGGAAAGTAGTTCATCACAGAAATCAGTTCCAGTGATTCCTACACCAATTAGTGAGGAAGCTAATGATGATGACACACACATGAGCTCTGATACCATCTTGTAGCGACCCGACCCGAATGGATCAAGTCTCTGTGCTTAAGTGTCATCCCTGGATCGGTATGCTGAAACACACAGTACTCGAGAATTTATAACAGAGGTAAATCACATGTATAAAGTAACGTAAATACTATTACCTCAATCCATATAGCGGAAGTAACAACAAGGTTGTGGATTCCCGTCAACACCAACGGCAAAGTTGAGTGTAGACATCGTAACCCTAACGTATCACTTACTCGTCGTAAGAATCCTGCAACATGAGACGTTGCAACCATGTAGGTGAGTACATTAAATGTACCGGCAATTTCACATTGTAGAGCAATATTGAATAATTGCTACCACTACATGCATATTTGGCTGGTGGAGGCTCTAAGTTTAATATTTGCATAAAGCCAATTTTTTCCTAAAACAAAGGAATAGATTTTTTTAACTACCAAGTTTATGTCATTATTGAGAAGGTACCCCCAACTCAATCCCAAAATAATATTAATAACCTAATAGATCCATTAAGTAAAAGTGATGAGATCAAATCAATAATTCAAGTACCAGATACTTAAGATGTCCATAACCGGGGACACGACTAACCATGATTAGTTTGTACACTCCACAGAGGTTTGCGCACTTTTACCCACAAGACTCGATCTCCTCCGTTGGATTTCTCGCACTACATGATGTTTGAGAAACGGATGATCGAGACACAGTCTTTCCGAAGAGGTCCCCTTAACCGATAGATAGGCCGGTACACCTACAATCCACTACATCTGCTAGCCCATCATGGAAAGGATTCCCACAACTTACTCAACTATGCCAGAGCCCATAATGGCTTGTGGCTGCACACGGAAGTTTCTAGCATGAATAATCTTATGATATCTTTGAGCCTGGGTGGCATTCCATAGGATGATCACACGGGTACCCCGGGATCTCCTAGGACAACACTGATATAACCCCAGGTGCCCGGGCAAGCCACTGGTATATCCCCAGGGTGCCCCAACCATTCCACCCAGATGTGTATTAAAGTTGCCACCTCAAAGTTACCCTTAATTATTATATCTCTCGCAACTTTCATGAATCTCACATATCAATCCACGTCTACGAGCATGGCTAAGCAATATATGACACAATGAATATTCCCGGGGTGTTTCAAGGATCATAGGTTCCTACCTCATGAACTACATAGCAAAACCCAATTCCCAAGTCCTACTCATGCAAATATTTGAGGGGTGTACTAATGCATAAAAACTGGGTATGAAAAATATGATCAAAGTGTGAACTTGCCTTGTACTGTTGATGAAGATTCGTCACACTCATAAGTCATGATAGATCTACTCGTCACACTCTAATCAATCTATCGTAAGCAAGCAATTGCATACAAAAGCACTCAAGCATAAAATTCGAAGAAGAGATCTCGGAAAACTTCGAAAACAAGCAATTAACTCTTGCAACAGAAAACAATTTCTAACACTACCAAAATTGAGTGAATTTGGCATTATCATAAAGTTTGGTCAAGAGCTTCGATTTGGAAAAAGAATCAACTAAATCGGAGTTACGGAACTCAAGTAATGAACATAAGAAATTCAAATTGAAATCGGCTTGAACCAAATTTTAAAAATTTCAAAATTATGTTTAAGTTGGATTAGTGGATAGATGAGATCGCAATGAAGAGATTGACGTTGGTTTCATCTAATTCCGACTAATGAGCAAAAAGTAACGCTAGATTGAAGTCTAGGGGCTAAACTGAAAAAAATAAAACTATGGATAGGTCCCTGGCAGCAAACTAAAATAAAAAGAAAGACCTAACGAATGAACGTTCGCTACAGAACCTAAACTGACGAAAACCGTTCGCTAAAGAAGCTAATCTAATGAACGTTCACTAAATAATCTAAACTAAAATAATAAACCGGTTTTAAAAGAAAAACCTAAAGTTGAAAAAAACCAATCAGACCGGGGCGGTTTTGTACCGGTTCGGCAGCGGTTCAGGTCAACGACGGCGGCGGTTCCGGCATCGAGGCAAACCGCGGCGTCGGCGGCGAGCGGCTCCGGCGGGCGACTGCGAGCGGCGGCAGATCGGGCGGAGGCGGCGGTGAGTGCGGCGCGGCAGCGGTGTGCAGCGGCCGTGGCGAAGTGCAGCGCAGCAACGGCTTCGGGCGGCGGAGCTCGTCGGCGGCGGTGGTTGCGAGATGCGAAGGCGGGGGCGACTTGGGAGGAGAAACGGGTCGTGGCGCCGGTATTTAAGGGGGCCAGGGGGCGAACGGCGGCTTGGGCGAGGGGGCACCGAGGCCGTGGCAGCACCGGACTCCGGGAGGAGTCCCGGTCGGACACGGGGACGAAGGTGGCGGCGGCTTGGGCCGGCTGGGCTTCGGTCCAGTTCGGTCCGAGAAAGCCCCCTTTTTTTAAACAATTTTTTACAGACAATAAAAATATTATAAACCAAATAAAATAAAAATATACTACAGGCATATAATATATCATAATTTTCAGAAAAAGATTTTCTATAACATTAACATTTTTCTAGCGTCAAATAAATTCCGCAAAATTTTAAATAAAGCAAACAATGCTACTGTTACAATAAAACCCCATAAAAATAATTTTAAAAATACCCAAATGATTTCAAATTTATTTCTCTCCAATTTTCTACTGTAGGGAATCATTTTACCCTATTTTCCATATATTTTATTTTTGGAGAAAAATAATTTGGATAAAACCCAAATAACTCCAAATTGAGAATAATTTCAAAGGGACTTTCAAATTGATTCTTTTAAACCCCCAACTCATATTTCATATGATTTGAAGAAGTCATTTTATCTTCTCTCATGAAAATCATTGAGTTGCATGAAGTTTCTGAAGTTGAAATATTTCCTAATGAAATTCAAATATTTTCAAAAACCTTTTTCATTTAATTAAATGGAAGAAGTCGTATCATCTTCACTCTAGGGTTTTGTGATGAAAAGAATTTGAATTCATGGAGATAAAAAATGCAAGCTGAAAGTTTGGGAAAGTCCTTTTATTCCCTCTCATTTAGCTTTCAAAAAAAGTTTCAAATTTCACTCAATTTCACACAAGCAATCATACCACAATCAAACAAACAATCAAAACAATTTAGTTAATATAACATTCCAAAATTTAAAATTTTGGGATGTTACAAACCTACCACCCTTAAAATGAATCTCGTCCTCGACATTCGGAGAGGCTAGCAAGAAATAGGTTAGGTTCGGGGGTCTTCTCAAAATCCATCAATCGTCACAGGGGGTCTGGGCTGCTACCACCCTTAGAAACATGGTTTAAGTTCCATCAAAACTCATATATTCCATCCTTATGGTTGACAAGGTCAGTCTTATGAGATTCTAGGGAAAATTCCTACTCTGGGCTTTTCTGATAGTGGCACAACCTTTTTACTCAATTCTTCTGTCTTTTCATCTGGGTACGATTCTTTTGTGACTAGGTCTACTTAGCTGACAGGTCTGGCGCCAATACTAAACAACTAGCGATATCTCATGGTGGACATCAACTACAATAGGACTTACAACTTCCACCTATCTTCTCCAAAATCATAAGGTTAGTAAATCTTATTAATAAGAGCATAAAGACTTTCATTCTAGAAATTTTTAAAAAATCCAAAAAGCCTTTTCCATTTATCCATTTTAATTTCATCATTAAATAGAAACCCTTTTGGATTTTTTTCATTGTATTGAAAGAATTTTCAAAATGTAAACGAGAAATTAATTAGAAAAAATTAGTTCTACAATTGCAAGTTAGAAAAAAGAAATTCCAACTCTTTCAAGCAGTGTTTGTGTTTCTATTGGGCAAAGCAAGAGTTTATTGTAAAAAAATGGAAACGATACTACCAAACGAAGTCTATTTTAATGAAAACTCTAATGTTCCTAAATTTTATGGACTTTCCCAATATCGACGATTCCCAAGATAATAGCTATTATTCTTTTAAGTTACCTATTATTTGAAGTTAGCCGCCATGGTGAAATTGGTAGACACGCTGCTCTTAGAAAGCAGTGCTCAAGCATCTCGGTTCAAATCCGAGTGGCGGCATTCTTGAAAAAGAATACAATAGATTAGAAATCAATTCGAAATTTACAATTTTGTAATGGGACCTTCCCCTTATGCTATTTGCAACTTTAGAACATATACTAACTCATATCTCTTTCTCAACGATTTCAATTGTGATTACGATTCATTTTATAACCTTATTAGTTCGTGAACTTGGAGGATTACGTGATTCGTCAGAAAAAGGAATGATAGTTACTTTTTTCTCTATAACAGGATTCTTAGTTTCTCGTTGGATTAATATGGTGCCACCTCCAACCGTTTGTCGAAACGAGGTGTGTAATACGTCATTGGAAAGCTATGGACAAGGCGCAACTTTCATACGTAGAAATGGTTTCGAGATTCCTTACGGTTTTAAGTTAATTTTGAAAATGGTGTGGCAGACGACGAGTGGCAGCGGTCGTTTTTCGCGAAATTTTTATAAACCGCTTGTCGAAATGATTCAAATGATATGCCATTGGAAAGATACCCACGAGACGCAACTTTTTCATGTAGAACACTCTCTCTAATTCCTTATGGTTTAAGAGCAGTTTTAAAATTAGTGAAATGCGGACACTGTTTTTTCGCGACACCCAAATCGATGAGTCTACTTCTTCCGACAGAAAACCGCACTACTTCAGTCGAAAATCGCGCTGCATCAGAGAGTAAGCAAACTTCATGATTTCTGTTGTCGGACGCACATTTTCTTAAACGAGTTTTTGTTGTCTTTTTTTCAAAAAAATTGTGAACGAGTGGACCCTAGAGACGGGGCAAGTGAACCACGACATATATCGAAGTGAACCGCATTACCATTATTATTTCGCAATTTTTTTCGCATTTTCATGTGAACACCATCACTCTCAAAAGTGAACCACATCGGAGGGCCAAACGCACTACAGCGTTGCATTTGATATAGTGAACAATGGAGGAGCTTTATTATAGTGAACCACGTGAGAGAACAAAGTGAGCTTCAAAACATATACTCTATATCTTTTCATTATTTTTAAACAGACACACACACAGCCATACACACAAAATCCACAATGTCACCAGTCGAACAGCAATTGAGGACTAGCCGTGATGTACTAGATCACACCCCAGCGGCGTACTGCACCTGCAAACTACACCATGCCACTGAACTGCATATTTGAAATAAAAAAAGGCTGACTAGATGAAACTTTTTTCTATAAAGGTAAAAGAACAAAATGCTACCCGCGCTACCAAAACTGTAATCACACTGCAATTAACTGCTCGCGTGATCCGGGTGCACTGCTCGCGTGATCCGGGTGCACTGCACATCCAAAATCCAAAAAAAGGAAGAAAAAAAAACTCCTATGACCCGCACAGCCACCGAGGTGGAGCGCCATGGAGGAGAGCAACTCCACTCCAGCTCCGGCCACCCCCTGCATATGCATTTTTGTTGTTGTTGACGCCGTTTTTTCTCTCCGCGCTGACAACTTGACTGGGATTCTGAATATCTTGAGGTAGTTCTTCACTGTGCTCAAACAAGCCGCAAAGCATACTAATTTGAGATTTTACTGCACTGAATTCATCAAAATCAACAACAAAAGTGGATTGTCTCACTCACCGGCGGAGTTACATAGGAACAAAACAGTGCCATAGCCCGCCCAGCATCAGCCAAAACCACTTAGGTATAAAGGTAAGTAAAACTGGACTACAAGGGCAAAAGTATTAGGCTTCCTTTGGCTTGGCCCGCCCAGGAAATTCCTTGTAGCTCCGCCACTGGTCTCACTCCAAGCCGCGGAGACATCTAGTTCATTTTTTACACAGTGGACTGAACGAAAATGCCAAGCGAACTCCACAGTCGAGCCGCAAGTACTGCAAGTAGAGCTGCACACAGGTAAAATTCTTGGTCGTCCACAAATCATGCATGCCTTTTCGTTTGTAGACCAGTTTTCGAACTGCAAGTAGATAAGTTGGTTGAACCTCATGCCGGGGGCACCAAACAAACTGCAAAGAGGAATTAATGAGCTGCATTAGAAATTTTACTGCACTGAACGAAAACCGTTCTGCACACCTAGGAGGGAGGGAAGGGAAGGGGCGGCGGAGGGATCTTGGCAAGATGGGGGGTCACCAGTTCCCGCGAACCACAAGTCACACACCATCGTCCTCCTCGTCGTTTTTGTCAGCGCCACCGCACTGTACGTCTACGCATCGCCGAACTGCACACAGGAAACGAGATGGGGTCAGGAAGATGGGGTGTTCTGCGGGTGAGCACTAGGGAGGAGGATCCAAGGAGTCAGGGTGGTGGTTGCCATCGGAGGAGTGGGTGCTGCGGGGTTGGGTGGCCCGTGCGCCGGCGGGGCACTGTGCCGGCGAGTCACGCAGAAGACAGGGTCACCGCGGGCCAGGAGTTAACGAACTGCACGGCGTCCTCCTATTGTTGTAACAGGGGAACAGGGGCGGTGCTCACCTGAGGATCCCGCCGGCGGACGACCGGTTGAGCTCGCTGGAAGCAGAGCCGTTGCTGCAGTCATTGCCGGCGTGCCCACGAACTGCTTGACATTAACACCCACAACCGCATCTCACACAGCCGAGCTGCAAATCCACGGGCGCCGGACTGCACGCACAATCCCTACTGCCGTCGCCACCGTGTACCTCCTGGCACATCGTTGCCGTCCTAGGAGAAGAGATCCAGCCCATATCGGGCCGGCCATGGGAGGGAGCTGGCGCAGGAGGAAGATGGCGCTCCATCGGATACCTTCCATCCGTTCGGCGCGACGGCGTGGTAAAAGGCGGGAGATGAGGGGAGGTGGAGCGGGATCCCACCGGATCCGGTGGTTGCCGGGCGGGGCATGGCCGCCGGAGGTAGTTGGCTGGGCGGGGGCTACGGCCCTGTGCGGCGGCGGCGGGCGGGATAGGAAGGCGGGTCAGGGGAGGCAGGTGGGGCGGAGGAGGGGAAGGGACGGGAGGGTGGTGGTGGTGGTGGGGTGGGGCGCCGCGGTTGTCGGGTCCGCCCCGCGGTCACCGGCTCTCCGGAGGGGTTGTGGGCGGCGGGGCTTGGGGGTATGGTGATGGTGTGGGGCGCCGATGGGGCAGGGGAGGGAGGTTGTCGAGCTCGGGGGGTGGTGAGACGTGGGAGGAGGGGTGGGTTTTGTTTGCTTTTGGTTCGGGAGCCTCGGGGTTAGCAGAATAGGGTCTTAAGGGGGTGTTATCATAATAGATCCATCTTATATATATCGTATTCTATGAATCCACACATGTTTGTGCATCCCTGCATCCTCTCATCATTAGCCGTCTGATCGAATCTCGTGCCTATTGTGCACCGGTCCTCTTTTTGCAGGAAAACGCCCGCCTCCATCCTGTTAGGCTGTGAATTTTCTAAACACCCCTTCCCCCAAGCAGGGAGCAGCTCCGCTAATTCCCGATCTCGCCGAAACTCTACGGCGGCCGGTTGCTACGACGAGGACGCTAGTCTACAACCAATATGAGTGATAGGCCGTGTGTGAGATCCATGTGCGATGGAGCACACGGCGGGGTCCGCGTAGGCGGCGGCCACGGCCTATGATGGAGACGACATCCTGCCAAGACCTGTGATGGAGCACACGACGGAGGTCTGCGTAGGGGTCGGCCGCATCCTGACGGCCACAGCTTGTGATGGAGACAACAGTAGTCAACCACAACACTCCGACATTCGACTACGGCCACGACCACCACATGCCGACGATGGCGGCGACATGACCACTACTGCAAACATGTAGCTACTTCTTTTTAGATGAACTCCTCCTTCCGATTGCAATAGCAGTTGATGCCGTTTGGATGTGGCAAACGATCTCCAGAACTGGACTAACATGTGTTGCTGAATGCAAAATTCAAAAAATGTTAATTTCATTTCTTTGGAATTGTTTTTCAGAAATTTAGGAGAGACGGCAACTGGGCAGAACATGTGCTGGGTACCTTGCTAAAACTCACAGGAGCACGAATCTTGGCTAGGCCTACACCCCAAGTTCATGATGTTGTACTGAAAATGACAATGTAAACGTGTTTGCTGTGATTGAATCAAAGCTCTTGTTTACTCTTAAGAAATACTCCCTCCCTCAGTCCCAACTTAGCTTGTAAAAACGTCTTACATTATGAGACGGAGTAGTAGTATTTACCTTGTTTGGCTGAATGGCATTGTTGATTTGTTCTTTGTGTGATTCATACTGCGGTTTGTTTCACAAGTCCCTATGCTGCCAACACACTTTTGCATCCGGTACATGCTACTTCTACTAGCCGCTAGCATCCCAACAAACAGCTGATGAGTGATTGAACTGACACTGCTTATACAACAGAATAAATGGATGAGCTCAACATTTCTTGGAACATAATTATTACGATGCTCCTGCTACTTGGTATAATCCATTCAACACGCAATAGATTAAATAAAATAAGAGAGAGACAGTTTACGATATTTCAGTACATCAAAAAAATCACGAGAGCCATCATGGAACACCATTTGCGTCATCTCATGCACAATCTCCGCCCCATTGCCTTAACTTTTTTCTGACTGCCCACTGCTGATGGTCATGGCCGTAAACGGAGTGTGCTGATCACCTACGGTTGTCTCCATCGAAAATGCCGTGGCCGCCGCCTACGCGGAGCTCCGCCGTGTGCTCCGTCGTAGGCTGCCGATGCGACGGCCGTCGACATGGATCTCCGTCCGAGGCTGCGACCATCTACATCGATCTCCGTCCGAGGCTGCCGTTGCAACGGCCACACACGGCCTATCACTCACATTGGTTGCAGACTGCGGTCCTTGTTGCCGCAATCGGCCGTGTAGATGCGCATTCCGTCGTGGCCGCCGCAGAGTTTTGGTGAGATCGGAAATTAATGGAGCTGCTCCCTGCTTGGGGGAGGGGGGTGTTTAGAAAATTCACAGCCTAACAGGATGGAGGCGGGCGTTTTCCTGCAAAAAGAGGACCGATGCACAGTAGGCACGAGATTTCGATCAGACGGCTAACGATGAAAGGATGCAGGGATGCACAAACATGTGTGGATTCATAGGATACGACGCCTATATATATATATATATATATATATATATATATATATATATATATATATATATATATATATACGAAAATTGCCTTTGGAGCTCGGCCTCCACGGAGGCCTCTAAATTCAAATTTCAAATTTCATCAAATTTTATATTTTTACATTTTGAAAAATTCTGAAAACAAATACAAATATGCATGAAGGCATAACACAAATGAGATTTTTAGGGCGAAAGACGTTGAAATGAGGGATGTGCAAAAAAAACAAACCAGGGGCTTTTTAACACATGATACTATTCATTTTCACAGGCCATGAATTTGTCTTTTTTGTACAGGTTGCATTTCAATGTATTTCATCCTGAATTTTACACACAGACACATAACATCCTTGTTTACTTGCACATTTTGTTTCAGATTTTTTGAAACAGAAAAGTTTGATTTTTGATTTTTTTTTCAAAAAAAGGCCTCCATGGAGGCCGAGAGCCAAACGTCCATTCTCTCTCTCTCTCTCCCTCTCTCTCTCTCTGTGTGTGTTCTATCCTCTACAGCATTCACTTATAGCTATGTCTTCAAGTTGCCATCTTCTGCACTAAGCGAATGTGATCGGACCCGTACCCCATATGTGCTTATCTCTCCTACTCTCTATAAATCTTCATATGCATTCTATTGAAATGTGTCGATTGTCTTCACTGTGTCCTTGTCAGTCGAAGATTAAGAGACAAACATTTAAAATGATTTTCATATCCTTATCTTTTGCTTGAATCCGGAGAAGCTGGAACGACCACCCGACAAACCGGGCGCGCCTGGGGTCGTGGCACAACATTTAAGTTGTTGCATGCGTGCCACGTGTAGCTCAGATGTGAACCGCCAGGGGTAGCTGAGTAAATACATTGTGCCGCTCCCTTCCTTATAAATATCCAGTCCCCTGCGGTCATTAAATCTTACTCCCCTTGCTGTGCCGCGACTTCTCCGTCATCGTCGTCACGCCGATCACGGTCTTCTTCCTTCCGCCGCTGCTGTAGGTGTCTTCCGCTGCCAAGTTAGGGCGCGGGAGATTGGACTGCTCGGCCTCCATCCCCGACTCGTCTAGAAGTTATCAACTATTCTTCAGCGGTAAATAAAATCCTATTTTTACTGCTTGTTTGATCCATTAAACTTTTTATATCTTCAGAAAGTTGTTTTTTCACTTCTAAATCTGGATCTTCCATACTCTGAATCTCATAACTTGCAAGTACCTTCACTTATGCTTCACAACTAGTTTGATTCCTCACATGTACCTATTCATGGATTCGTACAAATCTGGAACCAACTTGTATCGATAAGTGAATGTCTTCGCACTATGAGGTCAGTATCTTCAAACCGATTTATCTTCAAAAACCTCTAAGAATGCATATAACCTCTTCCCCTTCCCTCGCATCTCTAATGCTGTCACGGGTACATGTCCGTGGGAGAGTCTCTTGGGTTCTCATAGTCTGAATTCATTTGCAGAATTCTTACATCATCACAATGAATCTCCTGAAGCCAGCTCTTGTCTGACCAGCAAAGCGAAGCCTATCTCTCTTGTGAAGCCTATCAGTCTTGTGAAGCCAAATGGCCAGTAGCAAATCTACAAAGAAAGGTGGCAGACATCGTCGTGATAACACTGCAAAGGACCTGCTTCCAGATCTCTATGAATTGTACAAGTCTGATCCTGAAGAAAGCTATGATGAGCGTAAATCTCGTTTCCAATGGATTCACAGATACTGGGCAAAGCAGTGGTTTCTGTACCACTTTGTGACTCCTGAATACGCTGACAAGAATGTCATGAGACCACATTGGGCTGACATTGTGTACCGTGAGCTTCACCCCAATACCAAAGCTGAAGCCATACAAAGAGGCTTCTTTCCTTGTATGGTCAGAGGGCCAATGCCTCAGAATGCCGACCCATCCAGTCTTCGATGGTGTCGTGAAGATGATTTGTTTGAAGCCAATCTCCAGTTTGGTAAAGCTCAACTTTCCAGAACAAAAAGAATTCGGGGTTGACTTCAACCCAGGTCCAGCTGCACCGAGGCCCGATGGCAGTCGTGAGGCCGAACCAAATCTCATTGGCCCATTCGATGACTTCGACTCATTTTTGGCACACTGTGTTGCGCAGAGAGCCAGCGTTGAAGATGTTGCTGAAGAAGAGGAACAGACTGTTGTTCCAGAGCCCTCGAAGCCAATCAAGAAAGAAAAGGCTTCAAAGCCTACAACAGCTCCGAAAGCTTCAAGAGTGAAGCCATTAAAGATTGCACCTCCTAAATCCAGTGTGCATTCTGAAGACTTGTCCCGCACATCTGCAAGGAAGATCTCAGGAAAAGGTCTTACTCCTGCAAGCATCCTGAGCAATGAAGAGGGTGTTATAGATCTGTCAAGTGATGAAGATCTTGCAGACGATGCCCTTGAGCTGTTGATCAAGAGCAAGCAGGAGGCAGAAATCTTCAGAGATTTGCCTCTTTTTGATGCTGACATTCTGAACAATTTCATTGATGAATGGTTTGAAGACACGTCTCTCACCATTGATGATCTGCAATTGCCTATAGACATCAGTGTCACATTCCAGGGCTGCATCACCAAAGAACTTGCTATTGCTCAGAAGGTTGTTGAGCAGAAGAACAAGATTGATCATGGGAAAACTCTCTTCAAGAAGCACATGGCCAAGCTCACTGTCTCTGATGTTCAAAACTTTCAGATAATGATGGTTGACCTGAAAAGTGAGTTCCATAAGCATCGTGATGAAGCCAAAGGCTCCCGAGAACGCCTCAAGTACTATCCTAAAAAATGTGTTCAGGCTCACAATGAAGACGTGAAGAGAAAAGCACTGGGGCGCCCTGGCATTGATCCAAGGCTGGCAGCCAAGAAGAAGAAGCCAGCTGAAGCCGAAGCTGAGGCTCCAAGGCAAGATAGGCCTAGCATTGTCTTCCCTGCTAGCATGACCGGCTCGAAGCCTAAAGTTCCATCAACTGCTTATGAAAGGAAGAAGACAAAGCAGGCAGAGGCTAAAGCCAAGAAGCGCAAGCATCAAGAAGCCTCTGATGCTACTCCATCTTAGAAAAAGTTGAAGACAAAGCCTTCGAAGGCTTCAAGAAGGGCACAAGCACCAACAGCTTCATCTGCTCCTCCGGAGCCACTTCTTGAGACGCCCTTGTCTGTCGCCTTACCAGCCTCCTCCAACCGTGAACGTCGTCTTGTTGTGCATGAGCCTGCTCCCACAAAGGCCAATGACATTGAAAAGATCCCAGCTGCTGACACCATCGCAACTGAAGACATTGGTCGTGAAGACAATGTTGATGATGAAGTCCTTCCTCAAGTGCCACAACTCACTCAGAAACCGGTATCATCGCCTGCTCCCACGAGCAGTGAACAGATCAATATTGGCGGTCCCACGACACCAATCACTCACGATGATTTCTGGGATGAGCAACACCCAAACTCCCCACTCCATGAAGTCATACCGTGCACTCCACCTACTCATGTCACCACCCTAGTAATTGAGACACCCTAGGCAACACCAGAAGACATGGAGAAGACTAGTCCATCACCATAAGCGTCACCCTCATTCCGAAGGCTTCGCAAAGGCCCTAGGCCATCGGTCTCCATGTCTAGCATTCCTGAAGAGGATGTGCATACCACAAGCTCAGTAGCACGTTAAGTGTTTCCTGAAGCCATCCCCTCAGAGTCTGCTCAAGAGTCTAAAGCCAAAGAGGCTGAAGATATCCCGACTGCATCAGCCGATGAAAGAGAAGAAGAAGAACAAGCTGTTATTCCCCCTACTGCACCAAGTGTGATTCTAGAAGTGATTGTGCCTGACCCCCCCCCCCCCAGTGATTGAAGCCTCTGCTGCTGCTGCTACCACTCAAAGTGACGCCAATGACGTAGTCATAGCTGAAGATAATGCGCAGCCTGAAGCCAATCTTCAGACTGAAGCCCCTACTGCCATAGAAGAAATTTCGCCATCCACATCGGATGTTGCTGCTGCACCACCAGTTCCACACACTATGGTAAGGGCCTTCAATCGTGAATGTGAGTTGATCAGCGTCAGATGGCCAATTATGACACCTCCTGAAGCTCCTGGGCCCCAATATGATTACCATATCGAGCAAAGGCCTCAGAGGCAGAACCCCAAGCCCAGAATGCCAAGACTTCCGAGCACTATTACTACTCAAACATCCTTCAGCGTCTTAAGCTTTAGAGGGCACAACACATTCTTTGACGAGGCCAAGAACCCCTATAAGAAGCCCAAGATTTCTTCTGACAGATTCTGGAGTCATCTTTAGCCAAGCTATTACTCGTGCATCCTATACAACCAATGATGAGGACATGACTACCTTGGATACGACCAAAAATATTGCATACATGCATATTTGTCAGGTGATTTCTAGTGCAAACTATTCAATAATCTATTTATGTTATCCAGAACAAAAATACTTCACACACTTTTGTGTTTTGTCTATTTGCAGGTGTATGGGACATTTGTACAATCCACATATGAAGATAGGGGAAAAGGAGAAGTTTAGGTTCTGTTCAAAAAGTCCTCTCACGTCACTTTTGGGCCAAGAGAAGATAGAGTCCAAGTCTCTCATGTTCTGGATTCAGATTCGGACTACACAGACATACCTGACTCAAAACGCCAACAACTTTTTCATACGGACTCCGAATTGGGTGATTCTTTTTCTGTTGGAAAGTAGATTTTGTCATCTTTCCAACCCAATTGGATACACCTTTAAATTCGTCCGGAGCGTTGAGATATGGACAAAACAATCTGACGCTGCAGCAGAATCCGAGTCAAACAACAAGTCCGAAGGTGTTGCATCACCTCCACTTGGGCCCATGAGCCTTATACGACCTAGGGTTGGTTTTAGGCTGCCTTGGGACGTCCTCCCACCTCCTTGGCCACCACCCCTTGCTCCTATATAAGTAGATCCATCTAGTAGCTTTTTCCTTGGGATTTGTTTAGTTAAAAGTTAGCCATTGCAACTTCGTGTACTTCATTTGTGTCCAACGACCAGACCAAGACCGCTTACGGATCCCCACCATTATCAATACTTCATATATATTCGCAATATTAAGATTGCTTTATCATATTCTTGCTTGTTCTTCAATTGCATGCAGGAATAGACCTTCATGGTCAGGCTGATCATGCTTCCGGCATCGTCGGTAACCTCCCGGAGATTGGTTTAGCGATTGCTAAGGCGCAACATCGTGCACGTTTGTAGTCGGATCGTCAAAGTCGACTCCACCAAATCGATAGTTATCATCTCATAGAAAGATCGGGACACCCTCACCTCTATCAAGTGGTATCAGTTTTCAGGTTGCTTAGTGAGAATTTCCAGTTTCCCCTAGATTAGATTTATTTTCTTACCTATTGTCCAAGAAAAAGCCACAAAAAATTTAGATGTATTCATCCTTTTGTCCAAGCCAGTCTGAGCCTTTGCAATTTTCTTTTCATTGTTTGCATTATTGAATTATCGGTTGCAACATCGTGTCGAGTTGCTGGTCTTAGTGTCTAGTTCGTTTAGAGTTTCGAGTTCTGTTCACATTAGTCACGTCGCCGCTGCATCGTTATCCCTTCCGCTGTCCACCACACCATCCATCAATTTCCACCACGTGCTACCCATAGTTCATTGTCACAATCATAGTTGAGGTCGTTCACATCTTCGCTTGATCTAATCTGCATCTTATCTAGTTTGTTTTGGAAAGAGGGAGAGAGAAAAAAAGACAGAAAAAAAAGAGAGAAAAAAGTCAAAGAAAAAAAAAGAAAGAAAAATAAAAAAAGTGTGAGGAAAAAAGACAGAAGAAAAAAAAACAAAATTCGGATCTATCTAGACTCAATCTCGTAGTTGAATTCGGATTGGAATATGTTTTGTGCACTGATCAGTAAAACAGGCGTAACTTCCTCATACGAAGTCCGTTTTGGCTCCGCGAGTACTCAAATGAAAGCTAGTGACGAGCCGCATCTAAATGGTTGCAGAAGCAAGTTCAATATTTGACACCTCAAAATCGTCTTCTAAATAGGTGTTTTTGCCCTCCGAAGTTTGCGAACACAACTTGTTCTAGTTTTTCAAGCCAGTTTCAGAATTTTTTGACTCCTCATATCGACTCGGAATTGAGTGATTCTTTTTGCATTGAAAAGCTTGAGTTAGTAGCATTCTTTGAAACAAGTTATCAGAAAATTGGCTCAAACTTTTCAAGAGGAAAGTTGGAGAGAGAGTTGTTGTATATCCTGTTTGGTAGTTGTTTTTCATCATTATCTTTACTGCCATTGTGATCTTCACTTATATCTTGTTGTTCAGAGCTACTTAGTATCCTTCATTGATGCTAGTTGTGCTACGCCGTGACCTCATTAGTGTTTTAGGCTCGCGTCTCTAGTCTGGTCTAGCCTAGGACCAGCACAGTACCGTCATTGAGCGTTTATTCAACATTGCATCTCTAAATTGATTATTGCTAATCTTTTGCTACCATATATTTAAGCCTTCCAAGCTCCACATATTTATACACCGTGTATACGTACGTTCCCTTAATAATCGCTTTACTCAATCTTCGGAGTTATTTGACACCGCTGGTTGCCTGTCACCACCTGCTGCTTGGTAAGAACTTGT
The DNA here is from genome assembly GCF_002575655.3 of Aegilops tauschii subsp. strangulata. Taxonomy (NCBI): domain Eukaryota; kingdom Viridiplantae; phylum Streptophyta; class Magnoliopsida; order Poales; family Poaceae; genus Aegilops; species Aegilops tauschii. The sequence continues at coordinate 210,101,622 of NC_053039.3, read as the reverse complement.
AAGATATTGATATTTGCTTTACTGTGAGCAGCTTACAACCACATCCTAGTAGTTCATAGGAACATTATTCTCGAATTTTGTTTCTTGTTTCTACTAATCATGACAGGTTCCAGAGATAGAAGTTCTTGGACGACGGACACATCTTCACCATCACGAGAGTTGGGACAACACACACAAGCACATGGTTAGGTTATCTCTTTACCGTCATTTGAGGGTAGATTTAATCCTGCTATTTATCTAGCTTGGGAGCTTGAAAATAGAACGAGTTTTTAGTCACCATGACTTTTCTGAACTTGAGCGAGTACGAGCTGCCACTAGAGCATTTACTGGTTTTGCTTCTGTTTGGTGGAGTGTGCATTGTAAGAAAAACATTGATAACCAACCCACAACTTGGAAAGATTTGAAAGATGTAATGAGACAACAATTTTTCCCTCCTTACTATCGTCATGAATTGCTTCGCAAATTTGAACAATTTAAACAAGGCAACAACACTATTCATGCTTACTACCAAGAGTTCAAATCTTATATGCATCATTGTGACATAGAAGAATCTGAGGATGATACAATGAATAGATTTTTTGGTGGTTTGAACCATGATATTCAGTCACGATTTTAGTATATTCCTCGTTGCATTACTAGTATGTATGTTCGTGCTTGTACCTTTGAGAGACAGTTACAGGAGGATGCATTGGGTGACTACAACAACTACTATTCTAGTTCATGCTCACCACCACCGCTTGGTTCCTCCACCGTTGCACCTACTAGAGCAGCCACACCTCAGATTGTGAGCGCGACATCATCTCAAGAGTATGGTACAGTGCCATCATCCGTACCTACATCAGCTACATCTTTGCGAGAAGGTAACTGTAAAGGTATTGATGATATAACTTCACATGAGAATGATGCATGTCTAGTTAACTTGAATACATCATGCGTTGAGTTACCTATTGATTTGAGTGCATCACCTATTTTAGAGAATCATGTTACTGTCATGAATGCGTCATGTGATCAAACAACTGAAATACCAACAATTTTGAGTGCACCCAATGAATTAACTATTGATGCAAAAGAACCAATGTTTAATCATTTTGATATGACCTCTAATCTTGGTGATGATTCTGTGTAAAATGACTTATTGCATGTTTGCTTATTTAAGCATGTTGTAGCATGTGAATTTGATGCAAGTAAGGTTTATTCACCAATGTTGGGATGATTTAATGATGAATATTGTCAATCTTTTCATATGAATAAGAGCTTCACTTATATGTGCAAACTGAGTTGCAATACTTTCATGCCTTCTACTTCTTGTGATAATATTTTGGCTTTATATTTTATTAACTATGAAACTTACTCTTGCATACATATGTCATATGTGCAAAATCCACGGGAAGTAAAAATGGATGACATATACATATACAACATGTACACCTTGTCTCTTTTGTTAGCCACATTTCAGATTCAGAAACGCCGAGGATGGCTTTATTTTCAAGAAGGGGAGGATGATGAGGACATGACTACCTTGGATACGACCAAAAATATTGCATACATGCATATTTTTCAGGTGATTTCTAGTGCAAACTATTCAATAATCTATTTATGTTATCCAGAACAAAAATACTTCACACACTTTTGTGTTTTGTCTATTTGCAGGTGTATGTGACATTTGTACAATCGACATATGAAGATAGGGGAAATGGAGTTTAGGTTCTGTTCAAAAAGTCCTCTCACGTCACTTTTGGGCCAAGAGAAGATAGAGTGCAAGTCTCTCACGTTCTGGATTCAGATTTGGACTGCACAGACATACCTGACTCAAAACGCCAACAACGTTTTCATACGGACTCCGAATTGGGTGATTCTTTTTTTGTTGGAAAGTAGATTTCTTCCTCTTTCCAAGACAATTGGATTCACCTTTAAATTCGTCCGGAACGTTGAGATATGGACGAAACAATCTGACGCTGCAGCAGAATCCGAGTCAAACAACAAGTCCAAAGGTGTTGCATCACCTCCACATGGGCCAATGAGCCTTGTATGACCTAGGGTTGGTTTTAGGCTGCCTTGAGACGTCCTCCCACCTCCTTGGCCACCACCCCTTGCTCCTATATAAGTAGATCCATCTAGTAGCTTTTTCCATGGGATTTGTTTAGTTAAAAGTTAGCCATTGCAACTTCGTGTACTTCGTTTGTGTCCAATGACCAGACCAAGACCGCTTACGGATCCCCACCATTATCAATACTTCATATATATTCGCAATATTCAGATTGCTTTATCATATTCTTGCTTGTTCTTCGATTGCATGCAGGAATAGACCTTCATGGTCAGGCTGATCATGCTTCCGGCATCGTCGGTAACCTCCCGGAGATTGGTTTAGCGATTGCTAAGGCACAACATCGTGCATGTTTGTAGTCGGATCGTCAAAGTTGACTCCACCAAATCGTTAGTTATCATCTCATCGAAAGATCGGGACACCCTCGCCTCTATCAAGTGGTATCAGGAGCTGGTGTTGCAGGCGCTGCAGGACAAGAGGGGCATCTTGCCGGACAAAGTTTCCGTTCACGGGTTCTTGCACGAGGACTTTTTGGTGGTGTTTGCGAGGCAAGAGGATCGTGTCAGTGTTGGTTTGCAGCCGATGCTAGAGTTCAGAGGGCTCAGGTTTGAGTTCAGGAGGTGGATCCGGCAGAACCAGGCAGTATTCGCGGTGCTCCGGACCAGGGTCAGTTTGGAATTGGAAGGCATCCCCCCATGCTTGGGAGCTCGAGGTAGTGGAAAGATTGCTAGGCGACTCGTGCTTCATTGAGTTGATTGCGCCGGAGACTTCGTCGCAGTCAGACTTGGCTTCCTTCAAGCTGCTAGCTTGGAAGGCAGATCCGGAGTTGATCCCTGCTCGTAGGTGGTTGGCGGTGCCGGAGCCGGAGGAGCAGCGGGAGGTTTACTAGCTGAAGACACTGCAGTATAAGGTGCTGATCCATCTGGCCGCGGTCACCACCTTATCTGATGGGGAGGAGCCATGGTTTCTCACTAGAGCTTCTCCGGGCAGTGGCCAGAGTGGAGTGCCTGACTCTGACATGGACATGGGGGTGGAGCCACTACTCACCGTTGCGATTGGCATTTTGGGGTGAGAGATTTGCGCGGGGACAACTCGCCCGGCCGAGCGGGTGCGGTAGCTGGCCGAACGTTCACCGCCGTTGTGGCGGGTGGCCAGGAGACGGCGGATTGGTACCTTCCCCCATTGGATCTGTGCAGCTCATGGGTGTGTCAGGTGGGCTAGTTGCTTCGGTTCAGGGTAGGCTGACGGCGCGCCAGTCCAATTTTGACGGTCTGGGTGAGGCGAATGGACGGGCTGAGGAGACCGCTCGGTGCAGCGACAGAAATTCGAATCGCGTGGGCTCCATCACCGCTGCTCCGCCCCTGCGTGCCATTGCATGTGTCTCACCGCGGGGTCCACCTCGGCAGGCAGCAGTGTCGCTGCCAAATCAGCTTGCTGGCGGACAGACTCAAATCCAGAGGGAGACAGTGGAGGGCACGGAGCGCTTGGGGCCGGTCGAGGTTCTGGAATGGGTGCCCATTGGCCAGTGGGGCCCAGGGAGGCTGATTCGCAGGAGCACGGATTGGATGGCCAGTCTAGGACGCTGGCATGCGCTTCTCTTCGGCCGCAGCAGGCGGGCCCCGAGGTGGAGAAGGAGCTGGTGGATCACACCCTGGCGCGGCTCGAGATAAACACGGGGCCACCTGGGGTGCCCATCCCCACTAGCTTGATGAACGTGCTGTTGGAAATATGCCCTAGAGGCAATAATAAATAGGTTATTATTATATTTCCTTGTTCATGATAATCGTTTATTATCCATGCTAGAATTGTATTGATAGGAAACTCAGATGCATGTGTGGATACATAGACAACACCATGTCCCTAGTAAGCCTCTAGTTGACTAGCTCGTTGATCAATAGATGGTTACGGTTTCCTGACCATGGACATTGGATGTCGTTGATAACGGGATCACATCATTAGGAGAATGATGTGATGGACGAGACCCAATCCTAAGCCTAGCACAAGATCGTGTAGTTCGTTTGCTCAGAGCTTTTCTAATGTCAAGTATCAGTTCCTTAGACCATGAGATTGTGCAACTCCCGGATACCGTAGGAATGCTTTGGGTGTACCAAACGTCACAACGTAACTGGGTGGCTATAAAGGTACACTACAGGTATCTCCGAAAGTGTCTGTTGGGTTGGCACGAATCGAGACTGGGATTTGTCACTCCGTGTAAACGGAGAGGTATCTCTGGGCCCACTCGGTAGGACATCATCATAATGTGCACAATGTGACCAAGGAGTTGATCACGGGATGATGTGAGTTACGGAACGAGTAAAGAGACTTGCCGGTAACGAGATTGAACAAGGTATCGGGATACCGACGATCGAATCTCGGGCAAGTAACATACCGATAGACAAAGGGAATTGTATACGGGATTGATTGAATCCTCAACATCATGGTTCATCCGATGAGATCATCGAGGAGCATGTGGGAGCCAACATGGGTATCCAGATCCCGCTGTTGGTTATTGACCGGAGAGTCGTCTCGGTCATGTCTGCGTGTCTCCCGAACCCGTAGGGTCTACACACTTAAGGTTCGGTGACGCTAGGGTTGTAGAGATATTAGTATGCGGTAACCCGAAAGTTGTTCGGAGTCCCGGATGAGATCCCGGACGTCACGAGGAGTTCCGGAATGGTCCGGAGGTAAAGATTTATATATGGGAAGTCTTGTTTTGGTCGCCGGAAAAGTTTCGCACTTTATCGGTATTGTACCGGGAGTGCCGAAAGGGGTCCGGGGGTCCACCAAGGGGGTCCACCAGCCCCGGGGGGGCCACATGGGCTGTAGGGGGTGCGCCTTGGCCTATATGGGCCAAGGGCACCAGCCCCAAGAGTCCCATGCGCCAAGAGATAAGAAAAACGGAGAGTCCTAAAGGGGGAAGGCACCTCCGAGGTGCCTTGGGGAGGAAGGACTCCTCCCTGGCCGCACCCTTCCTTGGAGGAAGGGCCAAGGCTGCGCCCCCCCTCTCCCTTGGCCCTATATATAGTGGGGGAAGGGAGGGCAGCAATATCCTAGCCCCTGGCGCCTCCCTCTCCCTCCCGTGACACCTCTCCCTCCCGTTAGTGCTTGGCGAAGCCCTACCGGGATCCCCGCTACTTCCACCACCACGCCGTCGTGCTGCTGGATCTCCATCAACCTCTCCTCCCCCCTTGCTGGATCAAGAAGGAGGAGACGTCGCTGCTCCGTACGTGTGTTGAACGCGGAGGTGCCGTCCGTTCGGCGCTAGGATCATCGGTGATTTGGATCACGACGAGTACGACTCCATCAACCCCGTTCTCTTGAACGCTTCCGCTCGCGATCTACAAGGGTATGTAGATGCACTCCTTCCCTCTCGTTGCTATTAAACTCCATAGATTGATCTTGGTGATGCGTAGAAAATTTTGAATTTCTGCTACGCTCCCCATCAGTGGCATCATGAGCTAGGTCTATGCGTAGTTTCTATGCACGAGTAGAACACAAAGTAGTTGTGGGCGTCGATGTTGTCAATTCTTCTTGCCGCTACTAGTCTTATCTTGTTTCGGCGGCATTGTGGGATGAAGCGGCCCGGACCGACCTTACACGTACGCTTACGTGAGACAGGTTCCACCGACTGACATGCACTAGTTGCATAAGGTGGCTAGCGGGTGTCTGTCTCTCCCACTTTAGTCGGAACGGATTCGATGAAAAGGGTCCTTATGAAGGGTAAATAGAAATTGGCATATCACGTTGTGGTTTTGCGTAGGTAAGAAACGTTCTTGCTAGAATCCCATAGCAGCCACGTAAAACATGCAACAACAATTAGAGGACGTCTAACTTGTTTTTGCAGGGTATGCTATGTGATGTGATATGGCCAGAAGATGTGATGAATGATATATGTGATGTATGAGATTGATCATATTCTTGTAATAGGAATCACGACTTGCATGTCGATGAGTATGACAACCGGCAGGAGCCATAGGAGTTGTCTTTATTTTTTTTGTATGACCTGCGTGTCATTGAATAACGCCATGTAAATTACTTTACTTTATTGCTAAGCGCGTTAGCCATAGAAGTAGAAGTAATCGTTGGCATGACAACTTCATAAAGACACAATGATGGAGATCATGATGATGGAGATCATGGTGTCATGCCGGTGACGAAGATGATCATGGTGCCCCGAAGATGGAGATCAAAGGAGCAAAATGATATTGGCCATATCATGTCACTATTTGATTGCATGTGATGTTTATCATGTTATGCATCTTATTTGCTTAGAACGACGGTAGCTTAAATAAGATGATCCCTCACTAAAATTTCAAGAGACGTGTTCCCCCTAACTGTGCACCGTTGCGAAGGTTCGTTGTTTCGAAGCACCACGTGATGATCGGGTGTGATAGATTCTAACGTTCGAATACAACGGGTGTTGACGAGCCTAGCATGTACAGACATGGCCTCGGAACACATGCGAAACACTTAGGTTGACTTGACGAGCCTAGCATGTACAGACATGGCCTCGGAACACAAGAGACCGAAAGGTCGAACATGAGTCGTATAGCAGATACGATCAACATGGAGATGTTCACCGATGATGACTAGTCCGTCTCACGTGATGATCGGACACGGCCTATTTTGACTCGGATCATGTATCACTTAGATGACTAGAGGGATGTCTATCTGAGTGGGAGTTCAATAATCAGATGAACTTCATTATCATGAACATAGTCAAAAGGTCTTTGCAAATTATGTCATACGCTTTAGTTCTACTGTTTAAGATATGTTCCTAGAGAAAAATTTAGTTGAAAGTTGGTAGTAGCAATTATGCGGACTGGGTCCGTAAACTGAGGATTGTCCTCATTGCTGCACAGAAGGCTTATGTCCTTAATGCACCGCTCGGTGTGCTGAACCTCAGCGTCGTCTGTAGATGTTACGAAACATCTGACATACACGTTTTGATGACTACGTGATAGTTCAGTGCTTATTGCTAACGGTTTAGAATTGTGGCACCAAAGATGTTTTTGAAACGTCGCAGAACATATGAGATGTTCCGAAGACTGAAATTGGGATTTCAGACTAGTGCCCACGTCAAGAGGTATGAGACCTCTGACAAGTTTCTTAAGCCTGCAAACTAAGGGAGAAAAGCTCAATCGTTGAGCATGTGCTCAGATTGTCTGAGTACCACAATCGCTTGAATCGAGTGGGAGATAATCTCCGAGATGAGATAGTGATAGTTCTCCATAGTCACTGCCACCAAGCTAGTAGAGCTTCGTGATGAACTATAACATATCAGGGATAGTTATGATGATCCTTGAGCTATTCGCGATGTTTGACACCGCGAAAGTAGAAATCAAGATGGAGCATCAATTGTTGATGGTTAGTAAAACCACTAGTTTCTAGAAGGGAAAGGGCAAGAAGGGATACTTCATGAAACGACAAATCAGTTGCTGCTCTAGTGAAGAAACCCAAGGTTGAACCCAAACCCGAGACTAAGTGCTTCTGTAATGAGAGGAACGGTCACTGAAGCAGTACTACCCTAGATACTTGGTAGATGAGAAGGCAGGCAAGGTCGACAGAAGTATATTGGATATACATTATATGAATGTGTACTTTACTAGTACTCCTAGCGGCACCAGGGTATTTGATACCGGTTCAGTTGCTAAGTGTTAGTAACTCGAAATAAAAGCTGCGGAATAAACGGAGACTAGCTAAAGGTGAGATGACGATATGTGTTGGAAGTGTTTCCAAGGTTGATGTGATCAAGCATCGCATGCTCCCTCTACCATCGAGATTTGGTGTTTGCGTTGAGCATGATTGGATTATGTTTATCGCAATACGGTTACTCATTTAAGGAGAATAATGGTTACTCTGTTTATTTGAATAATATCTTCAATGGTCTTGCACCTAAAATGAATCTCGATCGTAGTGATACACATGTTCATGCCAAAAGTAATGATAGTACCACATACTTGTGGCACTGCTATTTGAGTCATATTGGGATAAAACGCATGAAGAAGCTCCATGTAGATGGATCTTTGGACTCACTCATTTTTGAAAAGATTGAGACATGCGAACCATGTATATTGGTATGCATGAAGAAACTCCATGCAGATGGATCGTTTGGACTCACTTGATTTTGAATCACTTGAGACATGCAAATCATACCACATGGGCAAGATGACTGAAAGTCCTCGTTTTCAGCAAGATGGAACACGAGAGCAACTTATTGGAAGTAATACATTTTGATGTATGCAGTCCAATGAGTGCTGGGGCATGCAGTGGATATCGTTATGTTCTTACTTCACAGATGATTTGAGTAGATGCTGAGTGTATTTACTTGATGAAACACAAGTCTGAATTATTGAAAGGTTCAAGTAATTTCAGAGTGAAGTTGAAGATCATCGTGACAAAAGGATAAAATGTCTGTGATATGATCATAGAGATGAGTATCTGAGTTACGAGTTTGGCACACAATTAAGACATTGTGGAAAGTGTTTCACAAGTAATACCGCCTGGAACACCATAGTGTGATGGTGTGTCCGAACATCATAACTGCACCCTATTGGATATGGTGCATACCATGATGTCTCTTATCGAATTACCACTATCGTTTATGGGTTAGGCATTAGAGATAACCGCATTCACTTTAAAAGGGGCACCACGCAATTCCGTTGAGACGACACCGTTTAGAGAAACCTGAGTTGTCGTTTCTTAAAAGTTTGGGGCTGCGATGCTTATGTGAAAAAAAGTTTCAGGCTGATAAGCTTGAACCCAAAGCGGATAAATGCATCTTCATAAGAATACCCAAAACGGTTGGGTATACCTCCTATTTCAGATCTGAAAGCAAAAGTAATTGCTTCTAGAAACGGGTCCTTTCTCGAGGAAAAGTTTCTCTCGAAAGAATTGAGTGGGAGGATGGTGGAGACTTGATAAGGTTATTGAACCGTCACTTCAACTAGTGTGTAGCAGGGCACAGGAAGTTGTTCTTGTGGCACCTACACCAATTGGAGTGGAAGCATATGATAGTGATCATGGAACTTCGGATCAAGTCACCACCAAACCTCGTAGGACGACGAGGATGTGTGCTACTTCAGAGTGGTACGTGATCCTGTCTGAGATATCATGTTGTTGGACAATACTGAACCTACGAGCTATGGAGAAGCGATGGTGGGCCCATATTCCGACAAATGGTTAGAAGCCATGAAATCCGAGATAAATGGATCTTTAAGAAGAAGACGAACGTGGACGGTAAGGTTACCATCTATGAAGCTCGACTTGTGGCAAAGAGTATTTTCACAAGTTCAAGGAGTTGACTACGATGAGATTTTCTCATCCGTAGCGATGCTTAAGTCCGTCGGAATCATGTTAGCATTAGCTGCATTTATGAAATCTGGCAGATGGATGTAAAAAACAAGTTTCCTTACCAGTTTTCGTAAGGAAAGGTTGTATGCGATACAATCAGAAAGGTTTTGTCGATCCTAAGGATGCTAAAAGGTATGCTAGCTCCAGCGATCCTTCTGAGGACTGGAGTAAGCATCTCGGAGTTGGAATGTACGCTTTGATAAGATGATCAAAGATTTTGGGTTTATACAAAGTTTATGAGAAACTTGTATTTCCAATAAAGTGAGTGGGAGCGCTACAACATTTCTGATAAGTATATGTGAATGACATATTGTTGATCCGAAATGATGTAGAATTTCTGGAAAGCATAAAGGGTTGTTTGAAAGGAGTTTTTCAAAGGAAGACCTGGATAAAGCTGCTTACATATTGGGCATCAAGATCTATAGAGATAGATCAAGACACCTGATGATACTTTCAAAGAACGCACACCTTGACATGATTTTGAAAGAGTTCAAAATAGATCAGCAAAGAAGGAGTTCTTGGCTGTGTTACAAGGTGTGAGTATTGAGTAAGACTCAAGACCTGACCACAGCAGAAGAGAGAGAAAGGACAAAGGTCGTCCCCTATGCTTTAGACGTAGGCTCTACAGTATGCTATGCTGTGTACCGCACATGAAGTGTGCCTTGCCATGAGTTGGTCAAGGGGTACAATAGTGATCCGGGAATGGATCACATGACAGCGGTCGAACTTATCCTTAGTACCTAGTGGACTAAGGAATTTTCTCGATTATGGAGGTGAAAAGGAGTTCGTCGTAAAGGGTTACGTCGATGCGAACTTTGACACTAATCCGGATAACTCTGAGTAGTAGACCGGATTCGTATAGTAGAGCAGTTATTTGAAATGGCTCCAAATAGCGCGTGGTAGCATCCACAAGATGACATAGATATTCGTAAAGCACACACGGATCTGAAAGGTTCAGACCCGTTGACTAATAACCTCTCTCACAAGCATAACATGATCAAACCAGAACTCATTGAGTGTTAATCACATAGTGATGTGAACTAGATTGTTGACTCTAGTAAACTCTTTGGATGTTGGTCACATGGTGATGTGACCTATGAGTGTTAATCACATGGTGATGTGAACTAGATTATTGACTCTAGTGCAAGTGGGAGACTGTTGGAAATATGCCCTAGAGGCAATAATAAATAGGTTATTATTATATTTCCTTGTTCATGATAATCGTTTATTATCCATGCTAGAATTGTATTGATAGGAAACTCAGATGCATGTGTGGATACATAGACAACACCATGTCCCTAGTAAGCCTCTAGTTGACTAGCTCGTTGATCAATAGATGGTTATGGTTTCCTGACCATGGACATTGGATGTCGTTGATAACGGGATCACGTCATTAGGAGAATGATGTGATGGACGAGACCCAATCCTAAGCCTAGCACAAGATCGTGTAGTTCGTTTGCTCAGAGCTTTTCTAATGTCAAGTATCAGTTCCTTAGACCATGAGATTGTGCAACTCCCGGATACCATAGGAATGCTTTGGGTGTACCAAACGTCACAACGTAACTGGGTGGCTATAAAGGTACACTACAGGTATCTCCAAAAGTGTCTGTTGGGTTGGCACGAATCGAGACTGGGATTTGTCACTCCGTGTAAACGGAGAGGTATCTCTGGGCCCACTCGGTAGGACATCATCATAATGTGCACAATGTGACCAAGGATTTGATCACGGGATGATGTGAGTTACGGAACGAGTAAAGAGACTTGCCGGTAACGAGATTGAACAAGGTATCGGGATACCGACGATCGAATCTCGGGCAAGTAACATACCGATAGACAAAGGGAATTGTATACGGGATTGATTGAATCCTCAACATCGTGGTTCATCCGATGAGATCATCGAGGAGCATGTGGGAGCCAACATGGGTATCCAGATCCCGCTGTTGGTTATTGACCGGAGAGTCGTCTCGGTCATGTCTGCGTGTCTCCCGAACCCGTAGGGTCTACACACTTAAGGTTCGGTGACGCTAGGGTTGTAGAGATATTAGTATGCGGTAACCCGAAAGTTGCTCGGAGTCCCGGATGAGATCCCGGACTTCACGAGGAGTTCCGAAATGGTCCGGAGGTAAAGATTTATATATGGGAAGTCTTGTTTTGGTCGCCGGAAAAGTTTCGCACTTTATCGGTATTGTACCGGGAGTGCCGAAAGGGGTCCGGGGGTCCACCAGCCCCGGGGGGGCCACATGGGCTGTAGGGGGTGCGCCTTGGCCTATATGGGCCAAGGGCACCAGCCCCAAGAGGCCCATGCGCCAAGAGATAAGAAAAACGGAGAGTCCTAAAGGGGGAAGGCACCTCCGAGGTGCCTTGGGGAGGAAGGACTCCTCCCTGGCCGCACCCTTCCTTGGAGGAAGGGCCAAGGCTGCGCCCCCCTCTCCCTTGGCCCTATATATAGTGGGGGGAGGGAGGGCAGCAATATCCTAGCCCCTGGCGCCTCCCTCTCCCTCCCGTGACACCTCTCCCTCCCGTTAGTTCTTGGCGAAGCCCTACCGGGATCCCCGCTACTTCCACCACCACGCCGTCGTGCTGCTGGATCTCCATCAACCTCTCCTCCCCCCTTGCTGGATCAAGAAGGAGGAGACGTCGCTGCTCCGTACGTGTGTTGAACGCGGAGGTGCCGTCTGTTCGGCGCTAGGATCATCGGTGATTTGGATCACGACGAGTACGACTCCATCAACCCCGTTCTCTTGAACGCTTCCGCTCGCGATCTACAAGGGTATGTAGATGCACTCCTTCCCTCTCGTTGCTAGTAAACTCCATAGATTGATCTTGGTGATGCGTAGAAAATTTTGAATTTCTGCTACGTTCCCCATCACGTGCCTGTCGTGGCCCTGATTGGGAACATGGTGGACCCGCCTTCGGAATCTGGATTGGAGCGTGGGACGATAGTGGACGTGGTGGGACCCAGAGTGGTGGCTTCGGAGGATGAGCCGTTGATTTCAGCTACGCTGGTTGGTTCGCGCGTGGAGTCTACTACTATGCGATCCCGGAGCAGGTGGAGGGCCCGCTAATGATTGGAGCGGTATCTCCGGTGTGTGAGGACGTGCAGATACAAGTGGCGCCCTCTTAGGACCGCGCGCTAGTTCATGCTACTCCGGACGTGGATCCTACCATGCAACCACGGATTTCAGATGCGGATGGGGGTATGACACCCCAGGAGGTGATCGCTTTCGGGAAGCTCAAGTGGTTTTGCAACACCTTGGTTAGGAAGTTAGCTCCACCGCTTCTTTTGGAGGTGCAAAGAGGGCTCCGACCGTCAAGTCCAAGGCCACGCAGGCGGAGAACGTGCTCATGCGAGTGCTAGGGTTGGTTCGGGAGGATTTGGATGGCAATGATGACACTATTGTAGAGTTGGCTGAGCACTTCGACTCTCCTTTTAAGGAGCAACACGTGAGGGTGATCGCGGCGTTGGTTGGCAAGGAGGTGCCACCGGTTCTTGAGCTGAGCTCCGGTGTAGCGGTGGTGATGGGATCGGCTTGGGGTTTCTTGTCCTTGTTGGTGTGGGTGTGCTCTTGGCTCCCATGGATTGGAACCCTCAAGTGCTTTGTTGGAACATGAGGGGGCTTAGCAACCCCGCTAAAAGGAATGTAGTCAGGGAGTTTGTGGTAGCGGCTAAGGCCAATCTTGTATGTCTTCAAGAAACTAAACTTGAAGTCTTTGACCATTATTTGGTAATGCAATGTATTGGGCCATCGTTTGATGGTTTTGCCTACCCGCCTGTGTCGGAAACTAGGGGTGGCATCCTTTTGGGGTGGGATAGCTCATACTTGGTGATCAACAACATTACTCGGGATATTAACTTCCTCTCGGGCTTGGTTCAGAATAAAGATGGCTCAGAATGGTGGTTGTCGGTAGTGTATGGACCTCAAGGGGATGAGCTTAAAACTCAGTTTCTTATGGAACTTCAGCATAGAAGGGACGTGTCACCGGGCCTCTGGATTGCTAGGAGACTTTAATATGGTCATTAGAGCTGAGGAGAAGAGTAATTCAAACCTCAACAGGGGCATGATGAGGAAGTTTAAGGCGTTCGTGGATAATAACGTGCTCATGGAGATCTACATGCATGGAAGGTGTTTTACTTGGTCAAACGAAAGAGAGCAGGTGGTTATGACCAAGATCGATCGGGTGATTGTCTCCGTCGATTGGGAGCTCAATTTCCCGGATGTGTTGCTCCAAGCTTTCTCCACCAACATTTCGGACCACGCGCCGCTTCATCTTTCTACATCTGCCCCATTCTACCCGAAGCGTAGGTTTCGGTTCGAGATCTATTGGACTTGGTTGGAGGGGTTCAAGCAAGCTGTGAAAGATGCTTGGGTGTGCGAGGATGATATTGTTGGTCCCTTCAAGAGGCTAGATGCCTTGCTCAGGAACACCGCCTTCACCCTACAAGCCTGGGGCCAAAGGAAGACCGGAACATTAAAATCCAGATGGCTGTTGCTAACTACGTCATTCTCAGGCTGGATAGAGCCATGGAGGTACGCGTGCTGAACTGGAGGGAGAGATGGTTGAGGATAACTCTCAAGCATGCGGTTTTGGGGCTAGCTTCTCTTCAACGTACCATCAAAAGACAACGGTCCCGTCTGAGATGGATCCGCGAGGGCGATGCCAACACTAAACTCTTTCAAGCAGTGGCAAACGAAAGGAGGTCCAAAAACTTCATCCCTCACATTAGGCATAATGGGGAGTTAATCTCTCAGCAAGATAGGAAGGAAGAGATATTCATAGAGGCATATGAGCAGTTACTGGGTCACGCCATTGCTCGAGAAGTACACGTGGACCTGGACTTCCTTGACATGGTTGAGCACGATCTCTTGGACCTTGATGCGATTTTCACGGAGGAAGAAGTGTGGAATATGATCAAGGAGATGCATCCGGAGCGGGCGCCGGGGCCGGACGGGTTTAGCGCGGCTTTCTATCAGAAGGCGTGGCCCACAATCAAGAATGAGGTCATGGCGGTGTTCCTAAAACTCTATGTTGGATATGGGCGTGGCTTCGGCAAGCTCAATCGTGCTCACATCGTGCTTATTCCAAAGAAGCTGGATGCCGAGGAGGTTGGGGACTTCCGCCCCATCAGTCTCCCGCATAGTGTGGCCAAGATATTCGCCAAGATGCTTGCGAATAGAGCTCGGAAAAGAATGAAAGATATTGTCACGGCTAATCAGTCTGCCTTTATTTGTGGAAGACACTTGCACGATAACTTTCTACTGGTTAGGCAAGTGGCCAGGAAGATTCACGCTCACAAGGAGGCCAGTGTATTCCTAAAGCTTGATATTTCGTGGGAGTTCGACTCACTTAACTGGTCGTTCCTGTTTGATGTGATGAGGAGCAAAGGATTTGGCCATAAGTGGTGCGGGTGGATCTCAATCCTGCTCAGGACCGCTAGCACTAGGGTGATCGTCAATGGGTTTCCTGGAAGAAGTTTCATCCATGCTAAGGGCCTTAGGCAGGGGGGCCCATCTCGCCTCTACTATTTGTGATCGCCATGGATGTGTTATCAAGAATCATGATCAAGGCCGCGAACACTGGAGTCATTATCAACTTCACGAGCATCGCTGCTCATCAATCGATGTCGATCTATGCAGATGATGTGGCCACGTTCGTTAAGCCCCGGGAGTTGGACCTCATGTTCGTCAGATCCATGTTGCAGTCATTCGGTGCTGCCTCTGGCTTAAGGGTAAACTACCAGAATTCGCTAGCGATCATGATTCATGGGAACAGTAGCAACAGGGATCAGGTCGAGTCTCTTCTGCATTCTCGTCTGGGCAACTTTCCTTGAAAATACCTTGGACTTCAACTGGCAATTAGACAGCTATCGAGGGTGGATTGGCAGCCCATGATCGACCAAGCTAAGAAGTTTGCCCTGGCCTGGCAAAGGGGGCTGTTGCACCGCCCAGGACGACTCGTGTTGGTTAAGTCCGTGATCGCGGCCAAACCCATTCATCACTTCATGGTCACGGAGGCTCCAACTTGGGAGTTTGAAGAGATTGATCAATGGATGCGTTCTTTCTTTCGGGTTGGCAAAGACAAAGTGAATGGCGGTCAGTGCCTAGTTGCTTGGAACTCGGTTTGCAAATCCACATGGCTAGGTGGATTGGGAGTTCGCAACCTTCAATTGCAAGGCTTGGCCCTGAGAGTTAGGTGGGAATGGTTGAGGCGGACGGACCCAGAGAGGCCGTGGCAAGGACTACCCATGGTTGTGGACAAAGAGGCACGTGCGGTCTTCAACAGTCTGGTGCACATTTCGGTAGGGGTGGGCAACAAAGTTTTGTTTTCGAGAGATAGGTGGATTCATGGCTTTGCGGTCAAAGATATTGCACCATACATCCATGCTTTGGTGGACACGCGAACGATAAACCACCATACGGTCGAGGAAGGAATAGAGGACGGGAGATGGCTGCTTGATATTACCGGCGAAGTCAACTTTGGAGGCCACATGCAGCTCTTGCACCTCAACCTAGCAATCAGCACGATCAATTGAGACCCTTCCAGAGAAGATTCTTTCTCTTGGCCGGCGGACCCGTCTCGCACATATACTACCAAGTCCACATACTATAGGCTTTGCCTGGGTGCTAAGAGGGTTCCATAAGTTGGGCTCTTCTGAAGTGCAAGATCTTCGTGTGGCTGGCAGTGCAAAATCGGATTTGGATGTCTGACAGAAGAGCGAGCTATGGCCTTCAGGATGCCCCATCTACCTGCTACATGTGCCTTCAAGATGAGGACAACGCAGAACACATACTTGTACAGTGCATCTACGCTAGGGAAGTATGGCATAACATCTTCGAGGCGTTGAGCTTGCAGGGCAACATTCCGAAGCCGGAGGATAGTTTGCTGGATTGGTGCCTCGCTAGGAGGGCTCACTTCAGGAAGGATTTCAAGTGTGGCTTCGACACGGTGATCATTGCGGCCACCTGGGCTTTATGGAAGCAACGCCACGCCAGAGCGTTCCACCGGACAAACCAACAGAAGACTGCGTCAGAACTGGCCCTTGCCATCATTGCGGAGCTTAAAGAGTGGAGGTTGGTGGGCTTGGGAGGAGGAGGTTATGGCACGTTTTGTGAGAGTGTAGGCATAGGCTAGCGTGCAGGGTGTGCTAGGGTGTGCGTCCTTGATGGAAGCTCGCTTCAATCCTTGATCTTCTTGTAAATTGACCCATTCTCCTCTCTTCTATAAAATTAAGGTACGCCTTTGACGTACTAAAAAAAGTCTAATTTTTTTTACAGATGATTGATATGCAAATTCTCTACGTTGTCCTAATTTTTCAAAAATTTGGAGTAGTGTAAGTATGGTAGTTGTCCAGATCATTACAGACTGTTCTGTTTTTGACAGATTCTGTTTTCAATTCATAGTTTGCTTGTTTCCTTGTTTCTGTGGCTTATATTGCTCAATATAAATTGTGGAAATGATATGCTACAATAGGCATTGTGTGGAAACAATTATGAATCTTGTCTTTGACAGTACCAAAGTGATATGGTTTGCTCTTTATCATACTAACCTATCTCACGAAGTTCCGTTAAGTTTTGTGTGATTGAAGTTTTCAAGTTTTGGGTGAGATGTCGATATGAGGAGAATAAGGAGTGACAAGACCCTAAGCTTGGGGATGCCCAAGGCACCCTCAAGGTAATATTCAAGGAACATTCAAGCAACTAAGCTTGGGGATGCCCCGGAAGGCAGCCCCTTTTCGTCTCCAACATTATCGGTAATCTCACTTGGAGCTTGTTTTCATTCATCACATGATATGTGTTTTACTTGGAGCATCAATTTATTTTTTTAGGATTTGCTTGCTGTTATTTAGAATAATTTTTTGCATCTTTATTTTCAATAAAAATGTCAAGTATAGCCTTTACCATGCTTATTTTGCAAGTCTACATGTTGCTGTTTCAAAACAGAAAGTTTATCGCTGTTGCCAAAATTCCCTAGAAAAGTCAGAATGTGATAAAATGCTGAAACATTTTGCACAATAAGCTCTGATAAATTTGCTATAGTGTGTTAAATTTTCATAATTTTTGGAGTTAAAGAAGTATTGATACTCTTGCATTCTTTACAGACTGTACTGTTTTGGCAGATTGCTGTTATGTTTGCATTGTTTGCATATGTTTGCTTGTTTAATGATTCTATTAGAGGATAGGAGTATTAAATATGCAGAGGCATTTACTATGCAATGTTGAATAATAATTTTAGTGATTTTCTACAGTAGAGAATGATAAGGTTTTGGCATTGGTTTATACTTACTTATCTCACGAGTTTCTGTCAAGTTTTGTGTGGATGAAGTTTTTAAGATTTAGGGAAACCGTGATATAAAAGGAATTAAGGAGACACAAAAACTCAAGCTTGGGGATGCCCAAGGCATCCCAAGATAATATTTCAAGAAGTCTCAAGCATCTAAGCTTCGGGATGCCCCGGTAGGCATCCCACCTTTCTTCATCAACAATTGTTGGTTAGTATCGGTTGAGCCTAAGTTTTTGCTTCTTCACATGATGTGTGCTATCCTTGGAATGTCATTTTATTTTGTTTTGCTTGGTGTTTTAATAAAATACTTAAATCTTAAAGTTTTTAAATAAGAGAGAGTCCACAATTAGCTACCTATTTACTTAACTACTCGATTGATCTTCACTTATATCTTTTTAGAGTAGCTTGCCATTTACTCTTGTGCTTCACTTATATCCTATGAGTAAATTGTTGAATGAATTGAATACATGAAGTTGAAATTATATCATGACCAGTGGTAGCTTCACATTGGATTTATAAAGTGAAATCTTTTGAAGCTTGACAATCACAATTTTGGTCATACAAGCAATTCATGAATGATTACTATAAGGAAGAGAACTTTCACATGCAAATACAGTATCTTGGAAATCTTTTGTGATTGTGAGCCCCCATCAAAATATTATATGCCAAAATTGTTGATGTGGACAAGGAAGACAACGTAATGATTTATGTTTGTTCATATTCACATAGAAGTTATATTGTCATAGATCCTTCAACATGTGGTGCTTGCCCCCATCTTTGCTAGCCAAAAATTCCGCACCAAGTAGAGATACTACTTGTGCATCCAAAAACCCTTAAACCCAAATCTTATTTTCAAGAGTCCACCATACCTACCTAAGGATTGAGTAAGATCCTTCAAGTAAGTTGTCATCAGTGCAATAAGTCCATAAAAATTGCTTCTAAAATGGTGAGATCATTTAGTGTAAGAGAAAATTGAGCATTGTACGACCTTGTGATGGTAAAGAATAAAAGCGACAGACTACATAATAAAGGTTGCCATCACAAGGGGAAATATAACGTGACGTTCTTTTGCACTAAGGGGTTGGGCATACAAACAAAAAGCGCATGGCAACCTCTGCTTCCCTCTGCGAAGGGCCTACCTTTTACTTTTATGTATTTACTTTCATGCAAGAGTCAAAGTTTTTCTCTATATTCCTTTTTATTTTTCTCTTTTGGCAAGCATCATGTGGCGAGGAAAGATCTAGGCACATATATCCAATTGGATATTGGTAGCATGAGTTATTATTGTTGACATCACTCTTGAGGTGAATATGTTGGTAGGTAAAATTATAAGCCCCTATCTTTCTATGTGTCCGGTTGAAACATTTTGCTCATGTGTATGCGGTGAGTGTTAGCAATCATAGAAGACTATATGATGGTTGAGTATGTGCAGATCTTAATTAGACTCTGTTGAATAAGTTATATTGCAATTGCTTGATGACTGAGAACATAGGTTGTTGAGTTTCAAGAGAATTCGTTGTTTGAACCTTAACATGTGAATTGGTTGCTACTTTAACAGGAGAAGTTTAATAAGAAAGAATTGCGGTTATGATGCTAGGAAAAGTGATTGAAATTTTCATTGATCAAACTTGTGCACTTCGCTAGCATTCACACTTCATAAATTATTTCTTTTATCATTTACCTACTCGAGGACGAGTAGGAATTAAGCTTGGGGATTCTGATATGTTTCCAATGTATCTACAATTTATGAAGTATCCATGCTGTTATATTATCATTCTTGGATGTTTTACAATCATTTTATAGCAAATTTATATCAGTTTATGGGACTAACCTATTGATCCAGTGCCCAGTGCCAGTTGTTGTTTTTTGATTGTTTTTTACATCGCACAAAATCAATATCAAACGGAGTCCAAACACCACAAAACTTTTTGTGGATTTTTTATGGACCAAAAGACATCCATTGGGCCACAGAAGCACCTGGGGGGTTTCCCTAGGGGGGCACAACCGACCAAGGCGCGCCTGGGGGCCCAGGCGCGCCCAGGTGGGTTGTGCCCACCTCGGTGGCCTCCTGCACCCCCTCTTCGCCCTATAAATTCCCAAAAATTCCAAAAACCCTCGGGTTAACCCTAGATCAGAAGTTTCACCGCCGCAAGGCTCTGTAGCCACGAGAAACCAATCTAGACCCCGTTCCGGCACTCTGCCAGAGGGGGGGAATCATCACCAGTGGCCATCTTTATCATCCCGACGGCCACCATGATGAGGAGGGAGTAGTCCACCCTCGGGGCTGAGGGTTTGTACCAGTAGCTATGTGTTTAATCTCTCTCTCTATCGTGTTCTTGAGATGTCACGATCTTGATGTATCGCGGGCTTAGTTAGTATAGTCGGTTCATATGGTGTTTTCCCTCTCTATCTTGTTGTGATGAATTGAGTTTTCCCTTTGAGATTTCGTTTTATCGGATTGAATACTTTTATGGATTTGAGAGCACTTGATATATGTCTTGCATATGAATACCCGTGGTGACAATGGAGTATTATTTTGATTCACTTGATATATGTTTTGGCACTCAACTCCCAAGGTGATATTGGGGTAATCTACACATGGGGGTTGATGCACGTTCTTGTCTTTGTTTCTCTAGTAGACATCTTGGGGCACTCTTTGAGGTTCTTTGTGTTGGATTGAGTATTATGAATCCGAAATTATTTGGTGTTATTTTAGTATGAACTCTTGGATAGATCGATCGAAAAGAATAGCTTCGAGGTCGTTTCGTACCCTACAAACGATTTCTTCTTTTGTTCTCCGCTAGGTAGGAACTTTGGGGTGATTCTTCATCACACGTTGAGGGATGTTTATATGATCCAATTATATTAGCATTGTCGGGAGGTTGCTGTCAGAGTAATGGGCCACGGGTAGCCTAACCTGAGTTCCTGAACCTTTCAAGACATCGGGGCCGGCTGCGCCCCTCAAGACATCAAGATGAAGCGCCGCCTTCTGATGGCCGGCGGGCCCAATCGGCTGGCTGCCACAAGGCGGCTAAGCTCCAGAAGGCGGCACCAAGACGGGCCGACTCCTTGCAGGCGGCCTCCAGAGAGGCCGGCTCCTAGTAGTCGGCCCGCGGCGCCCTCAAAGTCCGCGCCTCTGTTAAGAAGACAAGACATGGTGAGGCTACAGTGTAGCCCATCACCCCCGTATCCAGGGCTGGGCGTGGCCACAGTGTTCCGTACAGGCAGAGATCTCCGCCCGGCGCGGCGCTGTTGCCACTCCACCCCTGACGTCACTGCTGGCAGGCGGAGCCCTGTTCCCACGACGGCCTGTCGGTACGGCCTGTCGGTACGGCCTGCAGGCGGCGGGCCCTACCAGGCAGCGAGAGCCCAGAAGACGGCGGAAGCCTGACCAGTCGGACTTGAGGGAGGCCGGCCTCCAGCAGGCGGCTCGTTCCTTCCTCGGAGCCCGTGCACCATTAACCAGATGAGACACGGTGTGGCTACAGTGATCTCCCACCAGGCGGCGGGACTGTAGCCACGCTCCCCTGACCAAGCATGCGTCATTAGCATCACGACTAAAGTAATCAGCAGCCGGTAAGACCCGCGAGCGGCGGGAGCGGCCTGTCGGCTCCGTACCAGACCAGTCGGCGGGGCCCACCAAGCGGCGGGCCCCAGCAGCCAGCGAAGAAGCCGGCGACCAGAGACATTGACGGCCGGGTCCTACACCCAGCCAGATTACCATTGTACCACTAGGGGTAGGCCTATATAAACCCCCCAGGGCACCCATGCAAAGGGTTCCCAACCTGTTAAACTAGACTCATACCTAGAGGAAGAAGAGAGCGTGCCTGCCTTCTTCTACCTCTAGCATACAACTCGAGGAGCACCATTGTATCCACTAGTTCCTTAGTGATCATGCGGAGACCCCGCAGAGAAGGACTAGGGGTGTTATCTCCTAGGACAGACCCGAACCTGGGTAAAGTGCGCCGGCGTTCGTGTCTACGCCTCATCCTGCTTCCAGGCACCGGCGACGTTCTACTCGCTCCCACCATGATAAGCCATCCATTGGCATATGTCGCACCCAACCCCCGACATTTGGCGCCCACCGTGGGGCGAGGTGCACCGTCGTCCGGAGACCTATTCTGGATGGGAACCTTGTTCCTTCCTGGCGAGCGCAGCCAGCCCGCCAAGCTAGACGGCATCTGTGCCGACACGCTCCATGGCGTGGAGGTCGCATGCGCGGCGAGCTACCTCGCCGATCTTGTTGGCGAGATTCGCCTCTCCGACGAGCCCGCGTCTGATGCGGGCACCGATGGCCCCAAGATCCGCCTCGTCGGCCTCGTCGATCAGCTCCATGTCGCCAGCGAGCCTGCTGCGGACTTGGAGTCGGTTGGCTCCACCGACCCGATGCTTGTCGACTCCGACACGGCGTCGCTTGGCGCGTTCCCCACCAACGTGGTAGTCTACGACGAACCGCTTCCTCGCGTGGACAGCGCCGGTAGCACTGTCACGGAGGTGCTCGTCATCAGCCACGGCGAGCATTCTGGCGGAGGTGGCCAGGATCCGCTGCAGGCGGTGCTGCAAGACCTGACTGCGCCCATTCCTGAAGACGCCGACGCTGAGATGCTGGAAGCACGCCGCGTCCATCTCGTCGAAAGCGCCAACAGGCTGGCCAGCATGAGACGCCTTTCGGAGGCCTACCAGCATGAGATGGACCGTGCCGTCGGTGGCACGCCGGCTCCTGGTGGGCCTAGCCGCATTGGCATGATCCGGCAGCGTGGCGCGACCATCGCCAATATGTTCGGGACAGATTGTCCCATCTATGCCACGCCCGCAGAGAACATACGAGCTGCCTAGGCGGTAGCAGACGAGCTAGACAAGCTCGAGGGCGACGAGCATCGCCACATGACGGAGCGCGTCCAGCAGCTCCTTGACGCGGCTACCGAGCAGCAAGAAGCTGGTTGCCGCGTTGAAACGCCCAACCAACGAAACGATGATCCGCCTCCCCGCCGAGAGCAAGGAGCGACATCTCGGACGCCGACTGGCGGCGTCCGCGATAGAAGAGACAAGGAGCCGGCTGCCAGGCGCAGCCGGACTCGCATCACCATCGAGCGCGACCAAGACGGCCGCCCAAGAGCAGTGCAGCGACGAGACGACTGTCCGCCTCCCCCTCCCCGCAGGGAGAGGCGCATTTCACCGCCGCCTGTTGACCACCCGACGCTCTGAGAGAACGACGCCCGCCATCGGATCGACCACCTCAACCGATCCCTGGCACTAGAAGAAGAAGACGAGCTGGGTCTGCCTTGTTTTGGCCCCCGCATCCGAGATCAGCCCTTCCCCAAAGGGTTCATGCTCCCGAGAGATACACCCAAGTACACCGGCTCCGTGAAGCCGGAGGACTGGCTGGTCGACTACTCCACAGCCGTCAGCATCGCCAACGGCAACAAGCGCGTTGCCGTGAAGTACGTTCCGCTCATGCTCCAGGGAATGGCCCGGACATGGCTGAACAGCCTGAAGCCCCGCAGCATCAACAGCTGGGTTGATTTCACTGAAGCCTTCATTCGCAACTTCACCAGCACCTACAAGCGGCCTCCCAAGCCTCGCCAGCTCTTCTTGTGCGTCCAAGGCCCCAACGAATCAACTTGCGATTACCTCACGCGTTGGGCCGAGCTGCACAACTCTTGCGAGTGCGTGCACAAGGTGCAAGCCACGAGTACTTCACCGCCGGGTGCCGAGAAGGCACCCTCCTCAAGCACAAGCTTCTCCGCGACGAGCCGACGACCCTCGACAAACTGCTGATCATAGCAGACAAGTACGCCACTGCCGACTCCTCCATGTAGGCGGAGATCCAAGTTGACGCATCTGGCAAGGTGGCTCCCCAAGCTCCTCGGACCCCGGCTGGTGACACCAGTCGGCGTTATCAACAAAATGACCATAAGCGCAAGGCCACGCAGCTGGCTTCCACAAGCCGGCAAGTGGCGACAGTTGAAGACCAGTAGCCGGAAGGGCAGCCTCCTCCCAAACGCCAGAAGGGCGGCAAGCCCAACTAGCTGCCCGCCTTCTCGTACGAGCAGACTCTAGATGCACCCTACAACTTCCACAGCGGCGCGAAGCCGTCCAACCACACCAATCAGAAATGCCACTGGCTCACTAGGATTGCCAAGGGCGATGGACTCCTGCCTCCTCCGCCTGCCGGCCCGCCTCCTCCTCCTCCCCAGCAGCCGGCCGTTCGGCCAGTCGGCTCAATACAAGATGAATATCCTGAAGAGCATGGAGCTTATGTCGTGTTTACCAGCGTGGCCGACGACAAGCACAGCAGACGGCAACGGCAACAAGAAGTAAATGCAGTAGCATCAGAGACCCCCGAGTTCATGCATTAGTCCGAGAAGCCTATCAGTTGGAGCAGAGCTGACCACCCGGAGGTGATGCCCTCTCCTGGTTCTTATGCTTTGGTCTTAAATGCCACCTTCGCAACAGAGAGGCGGGCTGCTTGCTTCCCCCGAGTCCTGATAGATGGCGGCAGCAGCATCAACATCCTGTACCTAGATACTATGGAGAAGTTAGGAATCAAACAGAGGCAGCTTCAGCCCAGTCGGACTGTATTCCACGGCATAGTTCCTGGCCTTTCCTGCTCACCAATCGGCAAGACACAGATAGATGTCCTCTTTGGGGACAAAGATCACTTCCGCCGAGAGCCAGTCTGGTTTGAGGTGGTGGACCTTGAGAGCCCCTACCATGCGCTACTTGGCCGACCTGCTCTGGCCAAGTTCATGGCGGTCCCCCACTATGCTTACCTCAAGATGAAGATGCCGAGCTCCAATGGAATCCTGACCATAGCAGTGGACTACAAGAAGTCGTCCGCCTGTGCAGCAGACAGCAGCCGGCTAGCTGAGTCCCTCGTGATCGCGGATGAGAAGCGGCTCCTTGACCGGGTTGTGGCAATGGCAGGCAAGCAGCCGGAAATGTCACCCAACCCCAAGGAGTCGGAAGCTGAGGGCTCGTTCAAGCCGGCAAAAGAAACAAAGAAGATACCCTTGGACCCGGAGCACCCGGAGAGGCACGCTGTCATATGTGCAAACCTTGACAGCAAATAGGAAAGTGAGCTCGTCGATTTCCTCCGTGAGAATCGGGACATCTTTGCATGGTCTCCCAAGGACATGCCGGGTGTTCTGACGGATTTCGCGGATCACAAGCTACATATCCGACCTGATGCCAAGCCAGTCAGGCAGCCCTTGCGCTGCCTGTCAGAAGAGAAGAGAAGAGTTGTTGGAGAAGAGATAGCCCGGCTTCTAGCAGCCGGCTTCATCATGGAGGTGTTCTTTCTAGAATGGTTAGCCAACCCAGTCCTTGTGCTGAAGAAGAATAAGCAGTGGTGCATGTGTATTGATTATACCAGCCTCAACAAAGCTTGCCCCAAGGACCCATTTGCTTTGCCAAGAATCGACCAAGTGATTGACTCCACAGCCGGATGCGAGCTGTTGAGTTTTCTGGATGCATACTCAGGGTATCATCAGATCAAGCTGAACCCGGCCGACAAGCTAAAGACCGCCTTCATCACGCCATTCGGAGCCTTCTGCTACCTGACCATGACATTCGGCTTGAGAAATGCCGGCGCCATGTTTCAGCGTTGCATGCAGAAGTGTCTCCTCAAGCAACTCGGCAGAAACGCCCACGTCTATGTGGACGATGTTGTGGTGAAGACGGAGAAGCGTGGAACGCTGCTAGAAGACCTCAAGGAGACCTTTGAAAACTTGCGCCGCTTTCAGATCAAGCTCAACCTGGAGAAATGGGTCTTTGGAGTACCAGCCGGCCAGCTTCTTGGCTTCCTGGTCTCAGAGCGCGGCATAGAATGCAACCCTATGAAGATCAAGGCCATCGAGAGGATGGAGGTGCCCACCCGACTGTTGGACGTGCAAAAATTTACCGGCTGATTGGCATCCATCAGCCGTTTCATCAGTCGGCTGGGCGAGAAGGCTCTTCCCCTGTACCAGCTCAAGAAGAAGACCACTTTTTTCGAGTGGAACGACAAGGCGGATGAAGCTTTTCTCCAGCTCAAAAAGATGTTGACCACTCCGCCTGTCCTGGCGGCTCCGACTGCTAAGGAGCCCATTCTTCTCTACATCGCCGCCACCAGCCGGGTGGTCAGCACAGTCATAGTCGTGGAACGCAAGGAAGAAGGCAAAGCACTGCCAGTCCAGAGGCCGGTGTATTACCTGAGTGAAGTATTGTCCGCCTCCAAGCAGAACTACCCCCACTATCAGAAGATGTGCTACGGCGTACACTTCGCCGCCAAGAAGCTGAAGCCATACTTTCAAGAGCACCCAATCACTGTTGTCTACACTGCTCCTCTCGCTGAGATCATTGGAAGCCGAGATGCTTCAGGCCGAGTGGCCAAATGGGCCATAGATTTGGCCCCCTACACCATCTACTACCAGCCTCGCACCGCCATCAAGTCACAAGCACTGGCCGACTTCCTCATCGACTGGGCCGAGACCCAGTACCTGCCGCCAGCGCCGGACTCCACCCATTGGCGAATACACTTTGATGGTTCTAAGATGCGCACCGGTTTGGGAGCCGGCATCGTCCTCACCTCTCCCAAAGGCGACAAGCTCAGATATGTGCTGCAAATCCACTTTGCCGCCTCCAACAACGTTGCCGAATACGAAGCACTCATACACGGGCTCCGGCCTGCCAAGGAACTCGGCATTCGCTGGATCCTGTGTTATGGAGACTCTGACTTGGTGGTCCAGCAGTCGTCAGGCGACTGGGACGCCAAAGATGCAAACATGGCGAGCTACCATTTCCTCGTACAGCAACTCAATGGATACTTCGAAAGGTGCGAGTTCCTCCATGTGCCAAGAAATGACAATGAGCAAGCCGATGCTTTGGCACGGATTGGCTCTACACGGCAAGCAATACCAGCCGGCGTCGCCCTGCAACGCCTCGTTAAGCCGTCTGTCAAGCTGTCGCCAGAATCAGACTCCATCTTCGTGCCGGCTCCTCCTGAAGCAGTCGGATCCGACT
Source organism: Aegilops tauschii subsp. strangulata (assembly GCF_002575655.3). Taxonomy (NCBI): domain Eukaryota; kingdom Viridiplantae; phylum Streptophyta; class Magnoliopsida; order Poales; family Poaceae; genus Aegilops; species Aegilops tauschii. The sequence goes on along the minus strand of NC_053039.3, from coordinate 210,074,942 downwards.
TGAGGACCCCAGCAGTCGGCACGGGCAAGTTGGCAGGCGGCTCGGGGACTGCAGCAGTCGCACCTGGCCCGGGGACTTCAGAACCCGGCCCGGGGGCTGCAGCAGTCCGCCCGGGGACTTCATCGACCCAGCAAGCGGCAGCCGACTCCAACCCGCCGCCTCCCGGCCCAACCACCCTCGTGCAAATAGCAGTCCTTGCAGTAGAAGAAATAGCAGAACCTTCCTGGGCTCAGCCCATCCTCAACTTTCTGGTGAATAAAGAGCTGCCGACTGATGAGATCTCGGCCCGACAAGTGCAACGTCGGGCGACAGCATACACTATTGTCAACAGAGAACTTGTGAGGCGCAGTGTCACTGGTGTGTACCAGCGCTGCGTGGAGCCAGAGCAAGGCCAAGCAATCCTCAAAGATATCCACCAAGGCGAGTGTGGCCACCATGCGGCTTCAAGAGCACTTGTTGCCAAAGCTTTCCGCCATGGGTTTTTCTGGCCGACTGCTCCAGAAATGCAAAGGGTGCCAGAAGTTCCGCTCCAAGCCGCATCAGCTGGCTTCTGCACTCAAGACCATCCCCATTGCCTAGCCCTTTGCTGTCTAGGGGCTGGACATGGTGGGACCATTCAAGACAGCACGCGGTGCCATGACTCATCTGCTCGTCGCAGTGGACAAGTTCACCAAGTGGATAGAAGCAAAACCAATCAAGAAGCTGAATGGTCCGACTGTTGTGACTTTCATCTCCGACATCACCATCCGGTATGGCATACCGCATAGCATCATCACCGATAGCGGCACAAATTTCGCCAAGGGCGCCTTGGCTCGTTTCTGCGCGACGCAGGGCATCCGGCTGGACATATCGTCCGTTGCCCATCCGCAGTCAAACGGCCAAGTAGAGCGAGCAAACGGCCTCATTTTGTCCGGCATCAAACCCCGACTGGTCGAGCCTCTGGAGCGTTCGGCCGGCTGTTGGCTCAATGAGCTGCCGGCCGTCCTTTGGAGCCTGCGGACAACTCCGAACAAGTCAACTGGCTCCACGCCTTTCTTCCTCGTCTACGGTGCTGAAGCCGTCATCCCGACGGACATAGAATTCGACTCCCCTCGAGTCACCATGTACACCGAAGAGGAGGCAAAAGAAGCACGAGAAGACGGCGTCGATCTGCTGGAAGAGGGCCGGCTGTTGGCACTCAGTCGGTCCACCATCTACCAGCAGAGCCTGCGCCGGTACTACAATCGGAAGGTCAAGCCAAGATCCTTACAACAGGGAGACCTTGTGCTCCGGCTGATCCAGCAAACAGCCGGCCAGCACAAGCTCTTGGCACCTTGGGAAGGCCCCTTCATCATTAGCAAGGTGTTGGGAAATGACTCCTACTACTTGATCGATGCTCAGAAGCCTCGAGCACGCAAAAGAGACGACTCCAGCAAGGAGACAGAGCGGCCATGGAATGCAAATCTCCTTCGAAGATTTTACAGTTGATGCAGTATGTACCATGCTAACTTTTGTATTAAGTACGAAGACTCTGGGTCCCCCGAGAAGAGCTCGAGAGTGCCCTCTTTTATCTATATGATAAGTATTATGCCTATGAATGTGTTATTTCATTAGTCCGCCTGGCACCGGGTTCGACCAGTCGATCCGGGGGCTCGCCGCCTTGCACTATGTAATGCTTCCTGCAGCCGGACAAGTAATGTGTTGGCACTTAAGCCTTCTCCTGCCAAAGCCGTAGCTCGTAGAGCGCCTGTCCGGTAGGCAGGAGTCAAAGGCAGAAAAGGGTGCCCACATGAAAAGTGGCTAAGGACCCAAAAGCATGTACATAGTTCAAGCCGGCTCCCCGCCTCACCGACCGGCTGCTGAGCAGCCGGCCGGCCGGCTTCTACTGAAATTGCTAAACGCTCTAATCGGCTAAGTACTTACCCTCCCAAAGCAGCCAAGTACTGGACCCAGCCGTAGTCCGCAGAGCAGCTGTTTGGCTGGCCAGACGGCAGCCCAGGGAGGGCAGCAAAGGAAAAAAGCCAAGGAGCAGAAAGCAAGGAAAGATAGAACTCGGCAAGCATATTTACATATCAAAAGGCCCTTGGCCAACATTCAGCAGAAGTTTGAAATACACCCCATGGGTGGAATTGTGCGAAGTTAACAAAGTTTGTCGAGACTGATAAGCAGGAAAAAACAAAAGATAAATTGGCAGCCTAGGGAGCAGCAGACAGGTTCGGCGGAATGGTGGAGTCAGTGGTGCCGGTTGGTGGAGCGGCTGGCTGGTCAGTCTCCGCTTGGTCGCCTTCAGCAGCAGTCGGCTCGCTCAGCCGTGGCTCGTTGCTGGAGGTGCGGTCGAGCTGAGGCTGGCCGTCCGCTTCAACCTCTGGCGCTTCCTCTTCACCTACCTCGTCCTCCTCGTCTTCTCCCTCGTCACTGGAGTCAATCACTTCGGCCGAGTGCTCGCCATCCTCTGGGTTCAGCCTGAACCACTGTGGTGGCGCCTCGGCACCATTCTCAGCCAGCTCCGAGATGAAGATGCTGGTGTTGGTGTACTCGGCGATCGCCGCCGGCCGCTTGATAAGATCACGCTCCACCGCCACCAGCTCCTCCTGGGCCTCCTGTCAAAACGTGGTCAACTGGGCTAGATTTAGCCCAGGGTACCACACCTTGACGAACTCCAAGGCCCAACGCTCCATCCTGGGTCGAGGATCCCTTCTAAGCCTCAAGACGGCCGGCCGCCACCTCCAGCCAGTCGACAGTCCGACTAGGAGTGCGTGGAGCCGGCATGTCTGGCCATAGGGCGGAGATCGCCTGGGCGCCGACACGCTGAAGACGGCGCAGCATCCGATGAGCTGGCCGAAGACGGGCCTGAATGCTGAGGAGCTGTTCGCTAAGGGTCCGGGGGGCATTGGCAGCAATCTATGCACCTTCCGCCCTCCGCCCTTCGCGATCAAGCTCGATGGCCTGATTGGCAGCACCAGAGTGACCAGGGAAGAAATCTGCCCAAACCGAAAGCAAAAGAGCCAAAGTTAGAGACAAGAAGCCGACTCGATCAGCAGCCGGTGGCTTGAAGAAAGAATAAATAAGGAAGCTTACCGTCAACCATGTCTTCAATCTCGTTCAAGCCGGCAGTCAGCAATGCCTCCTTATCGGTCCACGCGGAGCATTCGGTCTCGAACTCAGCAAGGAGATTGGACTCCTTTGCCTCCGCCTCCTGCTGGGCTTTCTTGAGAAGCTCCGCCTGCTCCGCCAGTTGCATGGTCAGCCGGTCACGCTCTTGGGCCAGCTCGTTGCACTCCACCTCCTTGGCGCGCAAGGCAGTGTTGGCTTCACCCAGCTGTTGCTGTAGGGCAGCGTTGGCCTCTGCAAGAAGGGAGAAAGAAAAAGGCGTCAGCAACCAACAGAGAAGAAGTACAGTCGCCGGGGAGATCCGGCCCGACTGCTCAGCAGTCGGCCCGAATCTCGGGGACTACAGCCCGCGGGTGCGCCAGCGCGCCCCCGTAGAGAAAGAAGTTATCAATATCAACAAAGAAGAAGAACAGTTGCCAGGGAGATCCGGCCCGACTGCTCAGCAGTCGGCCTGGATCTCGGGGACTACAGCCCGCGGGTGCGCTAGCGCGCCCCCGCAGAGAAAGAAAACAAGGACTTACTCTGGCTCTCCGACAGGTCGGCGGTCCGTTTGTCCAAATCTCGGACATTAGAGTTGAAGGCGACCGCATAGAGGTTATGATAGTCCTGTAATGAAGATATCAGACAATGTTAGTACTCGGAGCTTGCCAGTTAAAGTTCCGAGCCGCCTGCTCAGCAGCCGGCCCGAAACTCGGGGACTACACCCAGTGGGTGCGCTGGCGCGCCCCCACATAGAAGTACCAAAAATCAAAGATGAAGAAGTGAGAAGCATACCTGGATGGCTGCGCGCGATTCCAAGAAGGCCTTATTGCACCGCTTCAGGGCGCCGGCCTCGGCTCGGAGCTTTCCTTGGACGTCCAAGATCGTCTGATTTAAAGGGCCCGTCCCGCCTCCCCGCACCCAGTCAGCGGGTGCAGCGCTGGTCGCTTCGGCATCAGGGATCGATGAGCTCGCGACGCTGGCTTCCAGCGGCCGTGGCGCTGAGTCCGCCTTTGCAAAGCGACGGCGTGTTGGTGTGAGGGCCCCAGGAGTTGGGCCCGTCACCATCTCTTCTCCGGCTGGTGGCACCGGCGAGTCAGCCGGCTGCTTGTCCCGCGCTCCTTCGGACGGCGGCGGTGGAGGCACGACTACGTCCGGCATAACAACGTCGCCGCCTTCCCTCTCCATGATGGGGTGCTCGTCGCCGGCTCCTCCAGTCGGCGCCGTGAACTCTGGTGGAGGCGGTGCAGAACTCAAAGGAACGATGAATAGCGGCTCCTGGCGGCGTGCGGCTTCTTCAAGCCGCTTCTTCGCAGCGGCATCGGCCTCGGCCTCTGCCTTCTCCAGGCGGGCGGCCTCCTGCTCCTCGCGTGCCTCATGCGCGTTTCGTTCCTGCGCCTCCTGGAGGTCGGCCGCAGGATTGGTTCGCCGGCTAGTGGTGGAGGCCTCCGCCGACCCGATAACGGAGGCGGCGGCCGACTTCTGAAGTGAGAGCTGAGCCCTAAGTCAAGAAGATGAGGAGAGGAAGCTCAGATAGAATCAACAAGAAAGGAAAGCATGAGAAAAAGATACTTACGCCAACACCATGGGAGGCGCCTTCGGGAGCTTCTGAAATTTGGCCGCCTTCCGCCTGGTCGCAGCGGTCGGGGTCTTGGCCTTCTTCGGCGCGCTGCCGAACAAGGCGGCGCCTTGTTTGCGCTTTCGCGTGCTGCCTCGAGCAGTCGGCTCGGCGAAGGGGCCCGCGTCCGCCTTGCTGGTGCCCCGGGAAGGGCGCGGCTCGTCCTCCTCCTCCTCGAAGTCGTCCGGCCACGTCTCAACGCCGCCCCCTTCCTCGGAGCCGCCGGCTCCATAGACGCCGCCTGTGGCGTCGTCCTCCAAGGAGGCCGCCCCCAGGTCGGGGTCGTCCACGTCGCTCACCTCCCGGTCCGGCTGGTAGTTTCCACCCGCCCCCATGATGGCGGCTGTCGCCGCAGACATGTAGATCTGTTTCAAAAAGTAAGAGGCCTATAGGTCGATACAACAAGGTGGAATCAAGATGAGGTACTGAAGAGGGAAAAAGACTGAAGAACTTACGGCAGGCGGCGGGTCCACGGGGAGTACGGCTGCTTGCCGAACCGCCAGGACCCCTCCAGCTTGAGGTCAGAGATCTCGTTCACCAAGTTTGCCACCTCGGCAGCCGACATCTCCTTGGTGCTCAGCCGGCACGGGTGGCGGTGCCCGCTCATCCGGCTGATCAAGTGAGGCTGGCCTTGGAGCGAGAGAACCCGGTGCGCGACGAAGGTGACCAGCAAGTCGGACGCCTTGAGGCCTTTGGCTTCGGTTAGCACCCGGAGTCGGTTGATGGCGGTGGCGCCGTCTGCTGACACAGGCTTCGGCTTGTAGCCCCAGTTGGCCCGAGGCTCAGCCGGTGAGCCGGCTTCGTTGGCCGGCAGGTTGATGAAGTCGACGGCCGGGTCGACATTCTCCACGTAGAAGTAAGATTGCTGCCACATCTTGACCGATTGTGGTAGCTTGATGGCGGGGAAGACATTCTTCGGCGATGGCCAGCGCACCGCGATGAAGGCACCACACTGGGCCGCCTTCTCCCTGGCGGAGGGGCCTAGTTTAGTGTAAAAGAACGCTCCCCACAACTCAATGGTGGGGAGGATGCCGAGGTAGCCTTCGCACATCGTGACGAAGGCGGACAGCAACATCATGGTGTTAGGTGTGATGTGATGAGGTTGGAGATGGTAGAACTCGAGGAACGAGCGAAGAAAGCCACTTGCCGGCAGGCCGAAGCCGCGGATGAAGTGCGAGCGGAGGACGACCCGCTCGCCCTCCCCCAGCGCCGGCGAAATCTCCCCCGCAGGAGGCACGCGTGCCTTCACGTAGCCCGCGCCGGGAAGGCGCCGCGTGTCGCGGAGGATGGCGATGTGGTCTTCGTTGACGTTCGACCCGTCCCAATCTCCTCCCCGCTCGCGCGCCATGAAGAGCTCGACGAGGCAAATGGCGCGGCGGGGGAGCTGAGAGCTGGTGCGGGGCCAAGAGGGCTCGAGGCAGAAGAGCTCGACGGAGACGAGCAGCGGTGGCACTCCGGCGTGGCTCGGGGGCGCTGCAGCAGGAGGAAGAAGAAGGTGACGAGGATGGGGCAGGAGGGCGCGCGTGCTCCGCCGCTCCCCCTCCTCCGCCGGTGGGCTATGAAGCCGAGGGGGCGAGGCATGGGATCGTGGGATTAGCTGTGCCCACGACCCCACGTCCCTGTTTATCGCGCGAGTTACTACACGCAGTAACTACTGCGGAGAAGCTCAACCGGCCGCCTCGACCGCAGCGGATCCGCTCGCGTGCCGAGGCCCGATAGTGGCGGGCCCAGCCTGCTGTCGCGTCCCATCGCGCGCGTGGGCTAGCAGGCTGGCCCGGCTGGTTGACGCCATGTGGCGTGCCCACGATGGGCAGCGGGCCTGGAGGCTTATCTAGCACGCCACCTAGTTCCCACCGTTGCGTTCGAAGTTTCAGACAAATCCGACTGGACGTGGCCGACTCCCCCAGGCGGCATGCCGGGAGTCGGATGAAGCTTCCGCCCAGAGAACCGAGAGAAGGAAAATGTGAGGCTCCTCGGCTTCTCAGCCGTGCTGCCTCACCAGCTTCGGGGACTACTATCGGAGTAATGGGCCACGGGTAGCCTAACCCGAGTCCCTGAACCTTTCAAGACATCAGGGCCGGCTGCGCTCCTCAGGACATCAAGATGAAGCACCGGCTTCTGATGGCCGGCTGGCCCAATCGGCCGGCTGCCACAAGGTGGCTAAGCCCCAGAAGGCGGCACCAAGACGGGCCGACTCCTTGTAGGCGGCCTCCAGAGAGGCCGTCTCCTAGCAGTCGGCCCACGGCGCCCTCAAAGTATGTGCCTCCATTAAGAAGACAAGACAGGGTGAGGCTACAGTGTAGCCCATCACCCCCGTATCCAGGGCCGGGCGTGGCCACAGTGTTCCGTACAGGCGGAGATCTCCGCCTAGCGCGGCACTGTTGCCACTCCACCCCTGACGTCACTGCTGGCAGGCGGAGCCCTGTTCCCACGACGGCCTATCGGTACGGCCTGCAGGCGGTGGGCCCTACCAGGCAGCGAGAGCCCGGAAGATAGCGGAAGCCTGACCAGTCGGACTTGAGGGAGGCCGGGTTCCAGCAGGCGTCCCGTTCCTTCCTCGGGGCCCGTGCACCATTAACCAGATGAGACACGGTGTGGCTACAGTGATCTCCCACCAGGCGGCGTGACTGTAGCCATGCTCCCCTGACCAAGCATGCGTCATTAGCATCGCGGCTACAATAATCAGTAGCCGGCAAGACCCGCGAGCAGTGGGAGCGGCCTGTCAGCTCCATACCAGACCAGTCGGCGGGGCCCACCCGGCGGCGGGCACCAGCAGCCGGTGGAGAAGCCTGCGACCAGAGACACTGACGGCCGGGTCCTACACCCGGCCAGATTACCATTGTACCCCTGGGGGTAGGCCTATATAAACCCCACAGGGCACCCATGCAAAGGGTTCCCAACCTGTTAGAACTAGACTCATACCTAGAGGAAGAAGAGAGTGTGTGTGCCTTCTTCTACCTCTAGCATACAGCTATAGGAGCACCATTGTATCCACTAGTGCCTTAGTGATCATGCGGAGACCCCGCAGAGCAGGACTAGGGGTGTTATCTCCTAGGAGAGCCCCGAACCTGGGTAAAGTGCGCCGACGTTCGTGTCTACGCCTCATCCCGCTTTCAGGCACCGGCGACGTTCTACTCGCTCCCACCATGATAAGCCATCCATTGGCATATGTCGCACCCAACCCCCGACAGTTGCACTAGTGAAATACAGACCCTAGGCCTCATTTTGAAGCATTGCAGCACCGTTCGTGCTCCATTTTATCAATTGCTACCTTGCTGTTTTTTATTGTTCCTACAGAAAAACCAATACCTACTATCCATATTACACTTGTATCACCATCTCTTCGCCGAACTAGTGCACCTATACAAATTACCATTGTATTTGGTGTGCTGGGGACACAACAGACTTTTTATTATTTGGTTGCAGGGTTGTTTGAGAGAGACTATCTTCATCCTACGCCTCCCATTAATATAGACCAGTGGGAGCGAGGCGGGGGGCGGTCCAAGGCTGTCTCGCTTCCCGCTGAGAACGACTACTTAATCTCTATTATGAAAGAAAGTTATGCTTAATTACTGAATTTTAGTTGCAAAAAATAGATAGTGCTATTGATTTTTAGTTGCATATTTTGAAAAATCGCAGTGTCTCTTGGCTTAGCGCCGAAGTCTGTCTTTAATTTGCATACCATAATCTAAACCGTTTGAGTTGAAGAGATGCACAGATCCTGCGTTGAACAACTTGTACGCTTCCAGGTGAGCCTGCACACCGGACTGCGCTCGCACGCCTCCCGTTTAGTCAAGCAACTGTCCACATGGCACCTCCTGTAACCATTAAAACCAAGACACGTGGCGTCACGTGAATGGTTAACCGAACGCACATGGTTTGAATTATACAAACATTTGAGATATTAAAGTGGCAGCTATTTTTTCAAAATGCCTTTGTTGGCTGTCATTATTAGAGTGCACCCTCTCTCAAAATGGACACGAAAAATACCACAACATGTCGGGTGCCCTTCCATGATAGCATTCCAAGTTTCATGAATTTCAGACGAGTTTTGGATTTACTAGAATTACAAAAATAGACATCTCAATGTTTTGCCGGCAATCAATGGTGCCCTGGTGTTTGAAATTCATTCCCATTTCTTGCATGGGACCTAAGCATGCACCCAAGGACACAGATTCGATTTTTCAACCAATTTATATGCACTGGAGCATAAATGCATTGAAAACTCACTTAATGCATAAAAATGTCCAAACGAACCCCGAAAAATCACAAAAAATAACACAACACTCCTGTTGTTCTATGTTGACACGAGAAAGTTTTTGAAAGCAATAAGAGGCAATGGATATTGTTTCGTCCCCAAAGGTGGGGCGTTCCCTACCGAAACCATCATGCTTGTTGTGAGAAGCTCTAGTTTGCGAGAAGCATATACCCAAACCTGCCCCAAATGGGACAAAAAATTTACCAAGGCATGTTGATGCCGCTCCATGATAGCATGCCAAGTTTCATGAATTTCAGATGAGTTTTGGATTTACTAGAATTAAAAAACCAGGCATCTCAATGTTTTGCCGGCAATCAACGGTGCCCTGGTGTTTGAAATTCATTCCCATTTCTTGCATGGGACCTAGGCATGCACCCAAGGACAAAGATTTGATTTTTCAACCAATTTATATGCACTTGAGCATGAGCATGTAGTTCAAATTTGAATTATGCACATAAATGCATTGAAAACTCACTTAATGCATAAAAATGTCCAAACGAACCCTAAATAATTCAAATTCTTTGATGATCACTGCAGATAAAAGGTCTAGCAATTCAAACACCGTCCATGGCGCTGTGACCCCATTATGTAATTCAAATCAAGACAAAAAATCAAGTAGATCCCACACAGTTTATTATAACCAACCGTGTGAGATGCAGCACAAAATATCTTGGAGCACTGTGAGAAGGTGCAACGGCTACAGTACACAACCTGCTCTGAATAAGGGACCGTGTCTGATGACACTTTGCGCGCCGGTTTTTTGGCTGAAGCGATTCCAAATTTTTGGATTCCGCGGAAATATCTACCTCCCCGCCCCTCCTTACCAAAAGCCACATTTCCCCTATTTCCGCTTTCCTTTCCAAGTTGAAACCTTCACTCCTTGCTTGCCGCGCCGTCGCCTCTTCACCGGCGACCCTCCTTCATGCTGCTCGGCCTCGCCTATCCAGGCAGGTAATCCACACCCGACCCCATCCTCCTCCTCCTTCCACATCCCACATGCCTCGACCGCCGGCGCGAGCGCGACACCTTCCACCCAAATCACCGACCCCTCCACCAAATAAGTGTCGTCCTAAGCCATGGTGCATGCAGTATAGCCAGGACCTCAAGGAGCATTTGGTGGCGGAGAAGCAAATCGCGGCCGCACGCGCGGATGAGGTCGCGATGGCTGCCATTCGTGCCGACCCCCAGATCTTGGAGGAGCACCTCGCCGTCGAGGCCACCATTGACGTCTCGCGCGCCGACGCCGTGATGCGGTTGGCTGCTTTAAACGACTGTCGGATTTCGGGTTCCAGCAAAACCCTTGAGGTTCGAACACTGGGGTGCGCACGAAGATCTCTTCCTACCTAATCACGCCCTCGTCCTCATCGCGACGTCAAAGCCTAGCTCGGCGAACCCGCAGAAAGAGAGACACAAGAGTTTATACTGGTTTGGGCCACCGATGTGGTGTAATACCCTACTCCAGTGTGGTGTGGTGGATTTCCGCTTGGGCTGAGGATGAACAGTTACAAGGGAAGAACAACCTCCTAAGGAGAGGCGCTCTTGTGCTTGGTGAACTTGTGTGTGGTTGAGGATGATCTGAATCAGTTGCCTCTCTATGATGGTGGCTCGTCCTATTTATAGAGGCCCTGGTCCTCTCCCCAAATATTGAGCGGGAAGGAATCCAACAACGGCCAAATTCCAAGGGAGACAACTAGTACAAGTTATCCTGACTAAAGGTGGTCTTCGCCTGCCAAAGGCTCTTGTGGTGACGCCATCTTGGGCTCCACGGTGACCTCCGTCCTGTCGTCTTGCTGGTCTTGGTCTCGTTGCACCGATATGGAAACTTTTGCCTAATGCCTCGGGACTCCTCGCCTACGCTTGCCCCTTTAGCACCAAAGATGAAACGAGGACACTGCGCGCGCTGGCGCCCGCCTGGCTCCAGTCGTCATGGCTTGCGTCACGGAAACCTCGTGAGGTGTCCCTCGCCTTGATCTCTCCGCCCCTCGCGAGCCAGCCTGGTGAGGCAGCCCACAAGCAGGTCTTGTGTCGTCCGCCTCGCGAGGATTGGCCCCTCGCGAGGGTCTTGAGTGTTTGCTGGTGAAGATGGGCCATACAGGGCCACTGGTGGAGCCACGCTGTGGGCCGCAGGTAGGCAAGTCTGGGGACCCCCGTTCCCAGGACGCCGACAGTAGCCCCCGGGCCCAAGGCGCGCTCGGACTTGGCTTCGAGGTGAACCCAAAGGGCAGGTGTGGAGCGCCGCGGGCCCCAACAGCCTGTGGCCCTGCTTGACGCGTGGCGATTGATTGGACGTGGGCGTCTCCGCTTCCCCACGCTGCCTCGGCAACTGCCCGTCTGGCAAAAGGCTGGCGCGGGCAACGCTTGCTTTCATTGCTTTCGTTCGTCTTGCTCCAGATCCCCTTTCTCGCTCCTCGCTTCCAAAATCTTCCAGATCGGCTTCGATCCCCTTCCGAGCTTCTGACCAATGGTGCCCCGGAAGGTCAAGGCTTCTTCATCGCCCTCCTGGTACGAGCCGGCTCTGCATGCGCCTAATGTCTCGGAGAAGAACCTCGCCGCCACGCGCCTGCTGACGGCGGGGGAGAGCAACGAGAAGGTGAAGACCGAGCTCCGGATTGGCTCCGCCGAGCCGGAGGCTTCGAATAGCACCTTCTACCCCTTCTTTATGAGCAGCGTCGTTGCGGGCCTGGTTCCCCCCTTCTCCGACTTCTTCTATGTCGTCCTTCGTCACTACAGGTTGCAAGCTCTCCATCTCCATCCCAACTCCGTTCTTCTCTTGTCGATCTTCGCCTTCTACTGTGAGGCGTATGTCGGGGTGTTGCCATCCGTGGCACTGCTGCGCCACTTCTTCTTCCTCCGAATCAATGACGGCCACACCTCAGGGTGCGCCAACTTCGTCGCGGCCGGCAAGGCCAACACGATCTCGAAGGCCGGGAAGAAGGCCAATGGTTCAGGAGCAAGTGGGTCATGATGGATGACAAGTGTGTCCACCCATGGTTGAAGCTGCCGACGGAGATACCCCAGTCTGACGAGGGGTGGTCCCGCGCAAAGCTTACTGACGACCGGACGACATCGGTGCTGGAGAAGATGACTGCCGACCTGAGGCCGGGAAACGCAAAGGCGGTGAAGCTGACGGGGGCCATGCTCCTGAGAGAATTCCTGACGCTGCGGGTGGCTCCGCTCCAGGCGTGCTTGCGCCCCTTGTGGACGCTTGGGGGCGAAGAAGACAAGCTTTGCCTGAGTCCGGGGGCCTTGTCTAACGAGGAGCTGGCTGTGGCTCTCCGCCTCTTGGTCGGGGACGACCAAGAGTTTCCGCCGAGTGCCATCGTTCCCCTGTTCCTCCGCAAGGACGGGGCGCAGGTTGTGGCCGCCATGCCCTCCTTTGACGAGCGTGGCCTGGTGCCGCCGGCGCCCCTTGTGGTCCCGGAGGCGACGGCGCCAGTGGACATGTCTTCTGGCGACTCCCGCAAGGAGGAGGAAGAGGAGGAGGGCGAGGAGCGTGACTCGGAGGCGACCCCCGAGGGAATGGGGGAGACCTACCCCTTGCGCAAGGCCGACATCCTCCGAACCTTGCTTGATGACGACGAGGCCGATGTCCTCCCGGAGAGGAGGGAGCTGTCCGTGGTTCCGACGAGGGGCAGGTCGGCGTTGATCTCCCGAGATGACGCTCCTGCTCTGACTTCGCCTGGAGCTGCTTCTGGTCCATCCGCTGCCCCTTCTTCCGCTCTTGGAGCCCGCGCGCCTGCGCCTCAGGCTGCGAGGCTCTTGGGCTTCAACCTTATGAAGCCGAGGGACTACGCCACAGTAGACCAGTAAGTGCCCTTGTCCTGTTCTGTTCTTACTTCTGCTGCTTGCCCTTGACGCTTCTCCGTTGTCCAATTAGGCCGACACCCGCGGCAAAGAGGAGGAAGGAGGACGAGGCAACGCTGCTCGGGACCAGATCGCCTATGATGGCCACTCCCCTCTCCACGGACAAGGGCAGCGACGGCGCTCGTGCTTCTCCGGCCCGATCATCCTCGCGAGGCCTGGGGGATCATCCTCGGAAGGAGTCAGCCCCCGTGGCCCCGCTGGCTCCGGATGTGCCAATGCCTGGCTCAGTCACCGAGATCGCGAAAGCTCAGGAGCCTCCGTCCTCCCAGGCCATGGCGACGACGACGCTTCCTCCCCCTTCTGCCGCACTGCTTCCTCTGGGTCCTTCGGCCTCCCCTGACATTCTGGAGCGCGCTCTTTCTGCAATGACCATGCTGCGAGAAGATCTTCAAGGCACCGACCGTCGCTTGGCGGCCGGGCGCCTGGAGCTGGTCTATGGCTGGCTTCATTCCGATGCGTCCGTCCGGGCGACGCTGAGCCAGGCTGCTGCGGACTCCGAGAAGGATAGGGAGGCCGTCGCCCAAGCTGTGGCCGCCCGCGAGGTGGCTGAAGGATGCCGAGGCCACCAAGGACCGCTGCCGGTCGCTGGAGGACGAGCTGGAGACTGCGCGGAGGGAGCGCGCGAAAGAAGCCCGAGGCCGCAAGGCAGAGGAGGAGAAGATGAAGGCCTGAGAGGACACCGTCGGGGATCACGACGCCGAGCTGGAGCAGTTGGCGAAGGTGCAGGCCACGGAGCGCGGTCGGTTGGAGGATCGTGAGGCCTTCAAGCTCCTCGAGGTGAGGTCTCAGACGACGCTACGGTCACTCTATGAGAAGGGATTGGAGGAGCCGCTGGCCGCCAACAACGAGTGTGTTGGATCTAGGGTTCTGGCAAAACCCTCAAGGTTCGAACACTGGGGTGCGCACTAAGATCTCCCCCTACCGATCCACGCCCTAACCTCGCTAAGATCTCAAGGACTAACTCGACGAACTCGCAACACAAAGGACACAAGATTTATACTGGTTCGGGCCACCGTTGTGGTGTAATACCCTACTCCAGTGTGGTGGTGGTGGATTGCCTCTTGGGCTAAGGATGAACAGTACAAGGGGAGGAACAACCTCTTGAGGCGATGTGTTCTTGTGCTTGGTGAGCCTCTGTGGGTGAGGATCACTCAAGATGAGATGCCTCCTACTATGGTGGCTAGTCCTATTTATAGAGGCCCTGGTCCTCTCCCCAAATATTGAGCGGGAAGGGAGCCAACAACGGCCAATTTGAAAGGGGACAGCTAGTACAACTTATCCTGACAAAAGCAGTCTTCGCCTGCAAAAAGGCTCTGGGGGTGACGCCGCCTTGGGCTCCATGGTGACCTCCGTCTTGCCATCCTGTTGGTCTTGGTATCGTTGCACCTATATGGAAACCTTTGCTTGACGCCTCGGTACTCCGCGCCTGCGCTTGCCTCCTTAGCACCAAACAGGAAACAAGGACACTGCGCGTGCTGGCGCCTGCCTGGCACCCGCCTGGTCTCGATCGTCATGGCTCACGTCATTGGAACCTCGCAAGGTTTAGCTTGCCTTGAACTCTCCGCCCCTCGCGAGCTAGCCTGGTGAGGCCGCTCCCGAGGAGGTCTTGCGTAGTCCGCCTCGTGAGGCTTGGCCCCTCGCGAGGGTCTTGAATGCTTGTTGGTGAAGATGGGCTGTACGGGCCCGCTTGCAGAGCCGCGCCGTGGGCCGCAGGCAGGCAAGTCTGGGGACCCCTGTTCCCAGAATGCCGACAGTAGCCTCCAGGCCCAAGGCGCGCTTGGGCTTGGCTTCGAGGCGAAGCCAAAGGGCAAGTGCGGAGCACCGCGGGCCCCAATATCCTGCGGCCTCGGCCGACGCGTGGTGGTTGATTGAAAGTCGCGTCTCTGCTTCCCCACGCAGCCTTGGAATCCGCCTGGCTATGCGGCCACCGCAACCTACACAGTTATTCTTCCATCGCCAGTGCCATACTCCCCCAATTCCTCTGCTTCCCCAGGACTCTGCTCCTCTTTCCAATCTGACCTGAGCTCTGCTCACTCCATCGCCATGGCGCCAAAACAAGCGGATAAGGGGAAGAAACCTCTATCTTTGGCCAGTGCGCCTCTGGCCATCGAGCCCGCAGTTGGCCGATCGCTGGTGCTCAACGACGAGGCTATGGGCAAGGTGCGTCCCATGCTCGCCTCCAATTTGAATGAGTGGGGAAAGACGGTGGCTTGGCCTGCGTCTCGTGCTCGCATTGACCGGACAGCCACCGAGGTCCCATCTTCATCGACGCCCTTTGGGCCGGCCTGGTCCCTCCTTTCTCCGCCTTCTTCAATGCAGTGCTTGAACACTATCAGATCCACATGCTGCATCTTGATCCCCAATCCGTGACCCTTCTTGCCGTCTTCGCCTTTTTGTGTGAGGCCATGGTGGGCATTGCCCCTTCCTTGGCCCTTCTCCGCCACTTCTTCTTGTTGCATCTAATTTACCCCCGGTAGAGCTTGGGATGCCTGAGCTTCTAGGCCGTGGCTGCGACGGCAGGCGCAGGGATCGACTTCGAGCTTCCTCCATCCACGAGCGAGTTTCGGACACGGTGGGTATTTGTTGATGTCGGAGTGCTCAGCCCTCTACTCCATTCTCCGTCGGCGCCTGCCGTCCCCAACTCTGGTTGGGGCCACGAGAAGCTCGCGAGCCCTTGCCTTGTCTCCGTCTAGCTCAGGCTAAAGAGGCTGAAAGACCGTGGCGTGACTGCGCCTATCATGGTGAAGGAGTTCGTCCAACGCCGAGTCGCTCCGCTTCAACACCATTCTCGGCCGATGTGGGCCTTGCTCAACAGCAAGGACCATATGATGCTTCAGGAATCCGTGCTCCCTCTTGAGACGCGGTAGACGGTGCTTGAGGCCCTGGCGGGCGTTCCGTTGCCGGACGACATGCCTGGGAAGAGTTGTCTGTTGTACCGCTGCTCGAACAAGGAGCAATTCGTGGAGCACATGCCTTCCTTTGACGAGTGGGGGCTGCGCCCAGACGACCTGGTGGGGCCCCGCGAGAACCCCATCAACGTGGTTCCCCTCTTCGCTGCTGTTGCCGAGCTCACCCTGAGTGTGGATGCAGGGAGCCGACCATCGTCCGAGGCCGGTGGCCCTAGTACCGAGGTGCTGATGCCGCCTGGGGCTCCCGAGGCGTCGTCCTTAGGAGTCCGTGATTCTTGTCCTGGGGCGGCAGCGGCGGGGGCGACGCAGCGCGCGACTCCTGAGGCCGAAGCTCCTGAGACCTCGGCAGGCCACTACGAGATGGCGCCTGATGACTCTCCTCGGCTTGGCTCCCCTGAGCCCTTCAGGCGCTTCTCCTGCTGCACCCCGTGCTGGCTACCATGTCCAATGCTTTGGCCGGCTCTGCGTGGACTTCGAGGAGCTCCGGAAGAGGAAGGGGTCCCCGAGCGACAGTGGTGGTATCTTCAGGCCGTTGAAGCGGAGGAAGTACATCGCCATTGACGAGTAATACTGTATCTTCGTGGCTTCTTGAGTGTTGCTTTCCTCCCTAACGTTGGTCCTTCAGGATCCCTTCCACCACAGCCGCTGAGTCTCCCGAGAAGTAGTCTCCTCTCTCCTCGTATCCCCCGCTGACCTTGAGTGCCCCGAGCCTGCACGCCGCCTTCGGTGCGGGGTCAGTTGGAGGGGCGCGCTCGCCTCCATGGCACCTTGAGCTTACGCCCTCGTCGTCCCTCCTTCACGGCCTTGCCTGGAGCTCAGCGAGCATGCCGGGGGCTCCTCCTCTGGTTGTGGACGGCGGCTGGATGGTTCAGTCCCGGCCGCCTCTTCAAGCAGCGGGCCTCGACTCGTCTGGGCCCCTTGCGAGGCCTGGCTAGCCTCCGGGCGTGTGCCAGCCCCAGCCATCTTCTAGGAGGGGGCATGCCGCTTCGGGCCCCGCCTGCAGCCCCCGCGGTGGAGGACGAGATGGGCCGTGCGCTTGCGTTCGAGCACGGATGGAGCGTTGTTCGTCATGAGCTCTTCCAGGAGGCGATGGGCGCGATGAACCGGCTTGGTGAAGAACCCGCGGATGTCGACGCACGCCTCGAGGCCGAGGGTCTTCGGTTGGCGGAGGAGCGTCATAAGTTGAAGGTGGCTATCAACCTCGGGCGTCACCAGCGCGAGCTTGATAACGCGAAGTCTGAAGCTTCACTCGCAACCTCGCGTGAAACCTGCTCCCAAGCTCTGGACGAGGCCCGAGAAGCTGACCGCCGCCGCGAGGCCGCGGAGAAGTGCGCGTGGGAGCTCCAAGCCTGGAGCGCCTCCTTGGAGCGGCAAGTGGAGGCGCGCAGAGCCGCCCTTGCGTCGCCGAGGGGGACGCCCGCCGAAGAAGAAGAGATCTGGAGGCGCGAGGAGGCGTTGGCACTTGAAGCCGTGGAGCGTAGCCTCGAGCTCGAGCGATTGGAGACGAGGGAGCATCAAGTTGCCCAAGCGGAAGATGACATTGGCGCACGCGAGGCCAAGGCCCAGGAGGAGGTCGATCGCCGGGTGGTCGAAGTTCGCGCGGGTCTTGAGGGTAGGCATGACCTGAAGTTGAAGCTTGCGCAGGCTAAGGCTGCAGGTAGGGCCGCTGCCCTTAGGCCCAGGCTAGCTAAGGTGGAGAGGCGCGAGGAGGCCACGACAGCCGCCTTGGTCACGCCGCTGGCGAAACTGGCATCCGCCCGCGCCGAGCTGCTCTCTCTTCAGCAGCGGGTTGCTGACGCCGAGTCCGTTGCGTGGCAGAATAGGGAGGAAGTGCTTCAGCGGTGGACACTGGAGCGCGTGCATGCTCCCATGCTCCAGGACCTTCGGAACAGGGCCAATACTGCCCTGGGCCACATCTGTGATGAGAATGCCCCTCACCCCCACGTGAACGACTATGCCAGCCACCTCCGCTTCTTCGCCGACGTGGTGACGCGCCTGGAGAACCGCTCCAAGAGAGCTCGCCTGCTTGTCGAAGAGAGGAGCCGCAGCCTGCTGGGGCGCGCATTCTCCCGTGTCTTCAGCCATCTTCAGAACACCTACCAGGACTTCGACTTTGACGCCGCCATTGCTCTAGTCCCGGAGGCTATCCGGGGCCACCTGGCGCGGTGGGTGGAGGATAACGTGGACGCGCTGGTCATGGCCTTCTCTTCTGACGACGACGCTATGGTGGTCGCGGCGGACGAAGGCGACGTGGTCGATGATGGTGTTGACGGCGCCGGAGGAGGTGATGGTGATGCTGGCGACGGTGGAAGCGATGCCAGTGGCGCGTCTGAAGGCGATGCGGCGAGCGACATGTCCGACTGATTACCACGTTTCCCAGCAGTTTGTCCTGCACGCAGAGGCTTGGGCGTGGCCCTAGAGGTTGTAAGAGCATCTTGAGAGGGGGAGCCCCTCGTGTAAACAAACCGCAGCCTTTATTCTTTTATGTCAAGCTGAGTGTGCACCTTTGTGAATCCATGAGTCTGGTGGCAAGTTTGCTGTCGCGGCTTACCTTAGCCGGGGTAAGCCCCGAACTAGATCGTGAGGTCGTGAGCTCCCGAGGAACTCCTGAAGAGTCTGCTGATTCGCCCGAGAGGTCCTCGGGAGAATCAGGTGCCGATCGTGGTATCGATGCGCGCGGCGCGTGTGCTGCGCCCAGCCCCGCTCGTGAGGGGCCCGCGAGGGGGAGGCAACGAGCGTGAGCTTTGAATTAAGGCAAGAACCAGATAGCAAGAAATCCGTCGAACGAGAAAAGGCACCCCCCGCACGCATCAATGAAAATTCAACTTCAACTTAAATCCAAATCCAGAAGTCAAGGCTACAGAAAAGGGATCCAAAGCAAATGGCCGCGTCCGGCGCCTAGTCTAGTCTTCTTGTCTTCGAGTCTTCTCACTGGCGCAGAGCTAAGTGCTGCCAGGACATGGGAGGGAGCCCCCGAGGCCCGAGGGCGGCACTCCGGAGACTCCGAGGCATGTACAACCCCACTCATTATTACGTGTGAGTGTCACGGGCGGAGACCTTCACAGGCGTGAGCCTTACTTCATATCGCCAGACGAGGGCCCCGCCTTGCACCTCCCTCAGCCACCGTTGGGGGCGACCGAAAACCAGGACGACACCAAAGGGGCAAATGGGACGCCAGCGGCACCCTCGGCGACCACGGGTCCTCTGCCAGGGGTAGGCTCTGGAGCACCTCCCCGGCAGAGGGCCTACCTCTGGGGGACGCCTTGCTCCGCGCGGCGCTGGGAAGGGCCTTCATCCCGGCTAACTTCCTGCAGTCCCCAGCATGCCCCCTGGTGGCAGGGAGGCCGACGAGCTGGGACCGCCATCTGCTGCTGCGACCTGATCCTCCTGTGCACCATGGTTAGCATAAGGCTGCTCCTGAGGAATTAGTGGTACCCTGTAGTTGTTGTCGCCGGCGCGGTTGGTGAGGCTACCGGAGGGCTCCTGAAAGGTGACGGCTTCCAGCGCCTCCTCTTTCCAGCTCGGCACGAGGAACGAGCCAGGGTCGTCTTCCAGCATGTACTCCTGGTCCACCATGCGGGGCACGCAGGCCTTTGAGGCCGCCGCCTCGAAGACCTTGCCGTAGTGCCCCACGCTCCATGTCGCCCGACCTAGCGTTCCGCCTTGAGGATGGTAGGGTTGCATCCCGCCCGGACCGTAGGTGGCAGCGCTCGTGCCCGCGCCCACTAGAGGTGGCGCGGGCGCAAGCGGGCGTACAACTCCGTTGGTTGCGCCGGTGTCGATGAAGCCTGGTGGTGCGCCTGTGGGCACGCGGGTGCGGCGTGGTCCGGCATCCGACCCGGACGCATCTTGTGGCGTGAGCAGAGAGCAGAAGGGTGGTGCTCCTGAAGCCGCGGCGTCCAAGAACTGGGTGACGTGCTCTAGCAAAGCATCCCGGCCGCTCTCCATTAACCGGCATCGCAACAGCTCTCGAGCCACCGTGAGCGCGACCCTCATGTTTGCCTACTCCCGTCGGGTGTGCGGCACCGTGGCGGCGGCGTGGCTTGAGGCCCTCGTGGCCGCTCGCACTTGTCGTGGAGTAAGAGCAGAGGGTGAGTGACCCCGCCGCCCACGCCCCGCGGTGTTTGGCGGTGCGCGTGCCGTCTGGGGCGCGGGGTTTAGGTCTTCTTGGGCAGACGGCGCCACCCGGGCTGGCCAGGCCGCCCAGCGGTCGGTATTGGCTCTTGAGTCGCCGGACATCGGAGCCGCAGTGTGCCAAAGGATTAACGAACGGATCGACTGGTGGAAGAAGGGATCCGGCGCACCACTACCTGGCGCGCCAAATGTCGGATCTAGGGATCCGGCAAAACCCTCAAGGTTCGAACACTGGGGTGCGCACGAAGATCTCCCCCTACCGATCCACGCCCTAACCTCACTAAGATCTCAAGGACTAACTCAAAGAATTCGCAACACAAAGGACACAAGATTTATACTGGTTCCGGCCACCATTGTGATGTAATACCCTACTCTAGTGTGGTGGTGCTGGATTGCCTCTTGGGCTGAGGATGAACAGTACAAGGGGAAGAACAGCCTCCTGAGGCGAGGTGTTCTTGTGCTTGGTGAGCCTGTGCGGGTGAGGATCACTCAAGATGAGATGCCTCCTACTATGGTGGCTAGTCCTATTTATAGAGGCCCTAGTCCTCTCCCCAAATATTGAGCGGGAAGGGAGCCAACAACGGCCGATTTGAAAGGGGACAGCTAGTACAACTTATCCTGACAAAAGCAGTCTTCGCCGTCAAAAAGGCTCTGGGGGTGACGCCGCCTTGGGCTCCATGGTGACCTCCGTCTTGCCGTCCTGTTGGTCTTGGTCTCGTTGCACCGATATGGAAACCTTTGCTTGACTCCTCGGTACTCCGCGCCTGCGCTTGCCTCCTTAGCCCCAAAGAGGAAACAAGGACACTGCGCGCGCTGGCGCCCGCCTGGTCTCAATCGTCATGGCTCACGTCATTGGAACCTCGCGAGGTTTACCTTGCCTTGAACTCTCCGCCCTCGTGAGCTAGCCTGGTGAGGCCGCTCCCGAGGAGGTCTTGCGTCGTCCGCCTCGCGAGGCTTGGCCCCTCGCGAGGGTCTTGAATGCTTCTTGGTGAAGATGGGCCGTACAGGCCCGCTCGCAGAGCCGCGCCGTGGGCCGCAGGTAAGCAAGTCTAGGGACCCCTGTTCCCAGAACACCGACACAGGGCCCCGCCCAGCTGCTTCCTTATCTGGTTGATGTGCTTGAGGACGTCGCGAGCGGTATCGGCCCCATGGCAGAGGAAGAAGCCCGCGTCCTTTCCTCAGCCGCGCTGACGTGCATCTTCAGCCACCTCCATCTCCGCGACCCTGCCACCCACCTTGACGAGCTGCTGGAGCCTGTGGACGACGAGCATTGCACAGCCACTGCCGCGGCCGTGAAGGGTCAGGTGGAGGGCCTGCGGAAGAAGTTCCGCGGCTTCGGTCCCGCACCCTCGGCCGGCGGTGCTACTCATCCTGCAACTCCGGCTGGTGGTACAGGTGAAGGTGACGCCATTGAAGAAAAAGCATCCCTTGCAGGCGACGGCGGCGACGTCCGGGGGTGACGAGATGGCTTGCTGGCGGCTCCTTTCTTTCTTAAATCCTGCGACATGTACCGTGCCTTGTTGAGGCGTTTAAACTTGCGTTTGGTATTGGAAGAACCATATGTCTTGTAATATTTGCTTGAGATTTTGCGATTTCCTTCCCTTTTGCTTTACGTTCTACGTCGGCAGGGCCCGACCCCGCGCATACCTCAGCTGCCATTGGGTCGTCCGGATCACCAGGACGAGACCAAGGAGTGAGGGGCTACGTGCCAGTTAGGCTCCTGAGTCGCGATGCTCAGGAGTCCCCCTTGACGCGCAAATAGCTTATGGGAAGGAAATGCGGGAATAGGTCTAGTGTTCTACGTCGGCAGGGCCCGGCCCCGCGCATACCTCAACCGCTGTTGGGTCGTCCGGATCACCGGGACGAGACCAAGGAGTGAGGGGCTACGTGGCTAGTTAGGCTCCTGAGTCGCGATGCTCAGGAGTCCCCCTTGACGCTCAAACGACCTTCATACCTTTGCCCTCGCCGAGGCTCGGCTCGGGAGGGGCGCGCGACGACCAGGTCCGGGGGACCTGGCAGGGTGGCGTACACTTGGGCGTGATCCGAGCGCAGCCCCCGTGCCCAGCCTCCTCGCACGACTCTCCCGAGGGGAGGTGTTGCAATGAGGCCAGACACTGAGCTCAAGGGCTCCCTGACGTTGATACGGCCATGAGGTCGCCCTCAGTTGTTTATCACCAGTGCGGAGCATAGCGCTTCCACACTTGCACGGGCATAGCCGCTCCTCGGCAGTGTCGACGGCCAGCACGGAGCATGGTGCTTGCACTGGTACGTGGGAGGGGACTCCCTACTGCGGAGAGCCCCGAGGGCGTGTACAGCCCCACCCTGACACGTGGTTTGCACGGCAGGGATAGACGAGGTGTGCCTGGGCACTCGTGAGCCAGCGCGGGACTCACGAGGCCCTACCTCAAGGCGGGTTGCGCCTGGTCTTGGTTCTTGATGGCTGTGGTGGTCCTGCGAGATGGTTAGGCAACCTGCGCCGAATGAATTTCCTGAGGTTATCGTGAAGGAAATATGCCCTAGAGGCAATAATAAAGTATTATTTATTTCCTTATATCATGATAAATGTTTATTATTCATGCTGGAATTGTATTAACCGGAAACATAATACATGTGTGAATACATAGACAAACAGTGTGTCACTAGTATGCCTCTACTTGACTAGCTCGTTAATCAAAGATGGTTATGTTTCCTATCCATAGACATGAGTTGTCATTTGATTAACGGGATCACCTCATTAGGAGA
Source organism: Aegilops tauschii subsp. strangulata (assembly GCF_002575655.3). Lineage (NCBI taxonomy): Eukaryota > Viridiplantae > Streptophyta > Magnoliopsida > Poales > Poaceae > Aegilops > Aegilops tauschii. The sequence continues at coordinate 210,052,348 of NC_053039.3, read as the reverse complement.
ATGACGTGATTGACTTGACCCTTTCCGTTAGCTTAGCACCCGATCGTTTAGTATGTTGCTATTGCTTTCTTCATGACTTATACATGTTCCTATGACTATGAGATTATGCAACTCCCGTTTACCGGAGGAACACTTTGTGTGCTACGAAACATCACAACGTAAATGGGTGATTATAAAGGTGCTCTACAGGTGTCTCCAAAGGTACTTGTTGGGTTGGCGTATTTCGAGATTAGGATTTGTCACTCCGATTGTCGGAGAGGTATCTCTGGGCCCACTCCGTAATGCACATCACTATAAGCCTTGCAAGCATTGTGACTAATGAGTTAGTTGCGGGATGATGTATTACGGAACGAGTAAAGAGACTTGCCGGTAACGAGATTGAACTAGGTATCGAGATACCGACGATCGAATCTCGGGCAAGTAACATACCGATGACAAAGGGAACAACGTATGTTGTTATGCGGTCTGACCGATAAAGATCTTCGTAGAATATGTAGGAACCAATATGAGCATCCAGGTTCCTCTATTGGTTATTGACCGGAGAGGTGTCTCGGTCATGTCTACATAGTTCTCAAACCCGTAGGGTCCACACGCTTAACGTTACGATGACAGTTATATTATGAGTTTATATGTTTTGATGTACCGAAGGTTGTTTGGAGTCCCGGATGTGATCACGGACATGACGAGGAGTCTCGAAATGGTCGAGACATAAAGATTGATATATTGGACGACTATATTCGGACACCGGAAGTGTTCCGGAGAAGTTTCGGATAAAACCGGAGTGTCGGAGGGGTTACCGGAACCCCTCGGGGAAGTATTGGGCCTTAGTGGGCCTTGAGGGAGAGAGAGGGCAGCAGCCAGGAGGTGGCGCGCCCCCTCCCATGAGGAGCCCTAATTGGACTAGGGGAGGGGGCGCGGCCCCTCTTTCCCTCTCCCTCTCCCTCTCTTTCCTTCCCCCCCTCTCTTCCTAGTTGGACTAGGAAAGGGGAGTCCTACTCCTACTAGGAGGAGGACCCCCCCCTCTCCTTGGCGTGCCCAAGGCAGCCGGCCTCCCCCTTGCTCCTTTATATACGGGGGCAGGGGGCACCTCTACACACAATTGATATACGATATTTTAGCCGTGTGCGGTGCCCCCCTCCACCATATTACACCTCGATAATATCGTTGCGGAGCTTAGGCGAAGCCCTGCGTCGGTAGAACATCATCATCGTCACCACGCCGTCGTGCTGATGAAACTCTCCCTCAACACTCGGCTGGATCGGAGTTCAAGGGACGTCATCGAGCTGAACGTGTGCTGAACTCGGAGGTGCCGTGCGTTCGGTACTTGATCGGTCGGATCGTGAAGACGTACGACTACATCAACCGCGTTGTGATAACGCTTCCGCTTTCGATCTACGAGGGTACGTGGACAACACTATCCCCTCTCGTTGCTATGCATCACCATGATCTTGCGTGTGTGCAGGAATATTTTTGAAATTACTACGTTCCCTAACATATCGTACGAGAAGGCCAAGCACCAACGACCCCAGGAGGTGACGTGAACGGGGCCGGCCCACCAGACAGAGCTCAGCCGTTGGATTTATCGACGCTGCAGGGACGGTCCCGAGCACAGACATCGTGCCTAGCCTTTTTATACGAAGGATCCTGAAGAAAGAAGATCGGCGCGCAGCTCCCATGGTGGGTGACAATCAAGCATGTGATAACCATAGATAGATTATGCATGAAAAGCAGACTAGCTCAGGTAAATGCAAGAACGGTACATGCCACTGAGTCAGACCCGAGCTGCTTGGGGATGATGCAGCCTGAGGGGCGCCCCCAGTGCAGTAAGCTAAAGACGTAAAAGGGGTACATGCCACAGGGACAGACCCACGCGGCCTGGGAATGATGCAGCACAGGGGGCGCTCCCAGCTAAATAAACTTGGAAAATGTCACCTGATTCCGTTGTTGAAGGTTTGTTGGGGCAGCTGAAGATGGGTGGCGAAAGGGTTGTTCCTCACAAGATACTGGGGCCCTGAGCCTCGGGAGGCTCTGGGGGTCCGGACGGTTCCTTGAGGACCGTCTCCATCTCCGTCAGGACCCCGTGGTGCCTGACCTCCTGGGCCGCCAGGACGCTCCGCAGGTTGCGCTGGAAGGCGGCTACCATGCTCGGCAAGCCGAATGGCACGCGAACATAGCTGTGAGGTGGGCCCTCGCAATGTCCCATGCGCAAAGGCTAGAAGAGCTCCTGAGATGCAGCCCCGTTGAGCCCTGGAATGTTGACGCAGACGCGCAGCCCGCCATCCTCACCTGGATGGGGAGCCGCGCCAGGTGGGCAGCGGTCGCCGCGCATGGCTCTTGCATCCTGCAGCTCCTGAGTGACATTGGTGATGAACTCCTGAGCGCCGTGCACTCCTCGCCCGGTATCCTCCTAAGGGAAACATGCCGCGAAGCACGCCTCCACGTGGTGCCCGAGCGCCTCCCTCGTGATGTGGGCTAGGTCTGAGGCCCTCCAGAAGAGAGCCCCCGAGCCTTGTCCGAGGAGGCTGTCGGGCGCGCCTTCCTATGCGAGGGAGGGAGGCGCCCCTGGTGCGGGCGCCGATCCTGATGTTGCGCTGCCAGAGGCACCGCTCCCCTGAGGCCCTGTGCGGAGTAGCTGCTTCTTCTTCTTGGGGACGGCCTCAGGAGGGTACTGCGCACCATTGTCGTCGGGGTCTTCGATTGATGCAGCTTGGAAGGCGCACTCGAGGGAGCACACCGCATCTCTTTCTTCGTAGGGGACGGTGATGAACCCACTACTTCCTGGCATCTTAAGGACGTTGTAGCCGTGGTGTGTCACCGCCATGAACTTGGCCAGGGCCGGATACCCGAGGATGGCATTGTACGGCAGACGGATGTGAGCGACGTCGAAGTCGATGAGCTCGGTGCGGTAGTTGTCGTGTTGTTTGAAGGTGTCGGGGAGGCGGACCTGCCCTATCGGCGTGGCGGAGCAGTCGGTCACTCCCGAGAAGGGCTTGGTAGGCTGAAGCTGATCATATGTCACTTGGAGGCTGTCGAACTTCTCGACGGACAGGACGTTAAGCCCTGCGCCGCCGTCAATGAGGGTCTTGGTGACTTGCACGTTGCTGATGACGGGTGAGCAGAGCATCGGGAGGGCGCCGGCGGTGGCTGCGCACTTGAGCTGGTCCGCCGAGCTGAAGGTGATGGCGCACTTGGACCATCTGAGCGGGCGCGTGGCCTCGAGCCTGGGAAGGGCTGCGTTCACCTCGCGAGCAAACTGCTTGAAGATGTGCTGAGAGGCTGGGGCTTGAGCTCCGCCCAAGATGCAGGCGGTAGCACGCGGTTCCTGGAAGCCTCCAGCCCCTCGTCCTGATGGTGGTCGTCGTTCCTTCTTGGCGGTGGTGGCAGCGGAGGAAGGCCAGCATTCCTTTGAGGGCGATCCTCGCGAGGCTGGTCCCTCCATGCACCCTCACGAGGCTGGTCCTGCCAGCGGTCCGCACGAGGCCGGTCGCGCCACTCCTGGCGAGGGCCGCGGTCATCCTAGAGTCCTCCGCCTCGTCCTCCTGCTCGATCGTAGCCCCAGTCGTTGTGCTCGGGGCGTCGACTGAGGCGTCCATCTCGAATGGCCCTGAGCTCTTGACAGTCATTGGTGTTGTGGCTGTGTATGTTGTGGAAGGCGCAGAACGGACGGCTGCTCTTGGATGACTCGGGATGGTCTCTGCCGCGCTTCGTGTCTGGTTCCGCTGCGCGCACGGCTACTCCATTGCGATTCACGTCCTTGGCCTTGGCTTTCTTCTCCTCCGGGTCGGTAGCTAGGAGCTCAAGGAGGGAAAGGCGCCCCTCCTCAGCTCTTGCGCACTTGGTCGCCAGGTTGAACAGCTCCAAAGTCGTGCAGAGCTCCTCATGGATGGCGAGCTCCTCCTTCATCTTGATGTCGCGGACGCCATCGGAAAACGCGGAGATGATGGCCTCATCCGTCACCTTGGGGATCTTGAGACGAACGTTGTTGAGGCGCTGGATGTACTTCTGGAGGGTCTCTCCTGGCTGCTGCTTGATGCGCCGCAGGTCACCCGCGGCCGGCGGGCGGTCGCGAGTGCCCTGGAAGTTGGCGACGAAGCGGTCGCGCATCTCGTTCCAAGAGGAGATCGAGCCAGGAGGCAAGTTCAGGAGCCATGATCGAGTGCCATCCTTGAGAGCCATGGGGAACCAGTTTGCCATGAATTTCTCGCCGCCATTGGCCGCCTCGATGCTTAGCTCGTAGAGCTGCAGGAACTCCGCGGGGTCGGGGGTGCCGTCGTAGCGAGGAGGCAGGTGCAGCTTGAACTTGCCCGGCCAGGCGACGCTAAGCAGCTCGGGAGTGAAGGCGCGGCAGCCCGCGGTGGCCACCGGGGTTCTTTGCTGATGTGGAGCCTGCCCTTGATGCCCGCGCACCGCCGCCGCAGGCGGCACGTGGTCGTGTCGCAGTGGTGCCGGGAGCGCGGGCGCATTCTCCTGCGGCCGGGGGACTTCTTGGCAGCTTCCTTCTTCTCGCGCGTGCGCCCGACGTGGTGGGTCGTGCCGGGGGGCTGCGCGCCTTGGTGCCAGGACGTCGTCTTGGTGGAGAGGTGGTGGTGGCGCTCCGTGAGCCAGCTGCGGGCGAGGAAGCAAGAGGGGTGGCGCAGGGGAGCCCCTGCGGTGCTGACGAGCTCGGCGATGTGGTCGAGCGAGTCCTCGTAGAGGTCGTTGACTGGGCGGTAGCGCAGGAGCTCGCGTGCCATGAGCAGCGCGGCCTGCGCGTCTGTGGGAGCGCGGCGAGTGTGAGACGACGAGCTGGCTGGGGTTAGCGACGGAGTGGCCGTGCGGCCATCTCTCCTCACCGAGGGGTGCAGCGAGGACGCTTGCTGCTCGTTTCCTGCCGGGCCGGTGGCGGCGGGCGACGGGGAACGACAGGGAGGCCCGCCGACAGGAGCGGTCTGAGCGACGCGGGCGGCGAGGGCGTCCCGACGCTCAGCACGGGCTCGACGAGTATCCGCCATGGATGCGACGAAGCGATGGGACGCGGATCGGCGGAAAGAAAGCTCCGGCGCACCCCTACCTGGCGCGCCAAATGTCAGATTTCGGGTTCCCACAAAACCCTTGAGGTTTGAACACTTGGGTGCGCACGAAGATCTCTCCCTACCTAATCACACCCTCGTCCTCACCGCGATCTAAAAGCCTAGCTCGGCGAACCCGCAGAAAGAGAGACACATGAGTTTATACTGGTTCGGGCCACCGATGTGGTGTAATACCCTACTCCAGTGTGGTGTGGTGGATTGCCGCTTGGGCTGAGGATGAAAAGTTACAAGGGAAGAACAGCCTCCTGAGGAGAGGCGCTCTTGTGCTTGGTGAACTTGTGTGTGGTTGAGAATGATCTGAATCAGTTGCCTCTCTATGATGGTGGCTAGTCCTATTTATAGAGGCCCTGGTACTCTCCCCAAATATTGAGCGGGAAGGGATCCAACAACGGCCAAATTCGAAGGGAGACAACTACTTCAAGTTATCCTGACTAAAGGTGGTCTTCGCCTGCCAAAGGCTCTGGTGGTGATGCCGTCTTGGGCTCCACGGTGACCTCCGTCATGTCGTCTTGCTGGTCTTGGTCTCGTTGCACCGATATGGAAACCTTTGCCTGACACCTCGGGACTCCTCGCCTGCGCTTGCCCCTTTAGCACCAAAGAGGAAACGAGGACACTACGCGCGCTGGCGCCCGCCTGGCTCCAGTCGTCATGGCTTGCATCACGGAAACTTCGCGAGGTGTCCCTCGCCTTGTTCTCTCCGCGCCTCGCGAGCCAGCCTAGTGAGGCAGCCCCCGTGGAGGTCTTGTGTCGTCCGCCTCGCGAGGGTCTTGAGTGTTTGCTGGTGAAGATGGGCCGTACAGGGCCGCTGGTGGAGCCACGCTATGGGCCGCAGGCAAGCAAGTCTGGGGACCCCCGTTCCCAGGACGCCGACAACGACAGTTCGTGGCGTTTTCTCGAGGCCACCGTCGGTGCCTTCGACGAAGACTACGAGGTGTTTTCTTAGCGTGCACGTGCTTACCTCATCTCGAGAGCCAGCAGGTTGGTGCCCGGAGCGGCTCAGGCAACTCACCACTACAACGAGGGAACCCACGATGTGGAGGCCTCGACCTCTTCCATGTCCAAGGAGCCAATCGTCATTGATATCTCCGACAATGAGGAGTAGCTTGTCTTATTATCTCACTATAAGGACCCATGTTCAGTTTGCTAGCTAGTGCCTTTCCTTAGCAAATTCTAGTGAATTGTGCTATCTACTTTTACCATGCAATCTTCTGGTATAGTGTATATGTTCTATATGTCGTGCAATGTGGTGTTCAATTAACTGCTTGGTTCAATTATGCAAATGTGATGTTCAATTCTTGAGGGTGCAATATTTCCAAGTTGTTAAGCATGCTTGGTTTGGTTAACTGTCTGATCTTCTATTAGGAGTATGTTATATTGTTCAATTGGTGTTTAGTTAACTGCTTGGTTCATTTGTTGTGGCTTGGTTCACTTGTTGTGGTGTTTAGTTACCTGCTTGGTTCAATTCTGCAATGCGATGTTCAATTGTTGTGGTTGCATTCTGTTATTGTATACCATGTGAGGAATAAATCGAATTTGGTTGTACTAAATACATGAGAAACAAATACAATTGCTATATTTCCAAGTTGTTAAGCATGCTTGGTTTGGTTAACTGTCTGATCTTCTATTAGGAGTATGTTATATTGTGCAATGTGGTGCTTAGTTAACATTTGGTTCATTTGTTGTGGTGTTTAGTTAACTGCTTGGTTCAATTCTGCAATGCGATATTCAATTGTTGTGGCTGCATTCTGTTATTGTATACCATGTGAGGAATAAATCAAATTTGGCTGTACTAAATACATGAGAAACAACTACAATGCTATATTTCCAAGTTGTTAAGCATGCTTGGTTTGGTTAACTGTCTGATCTTCTATTGGGAGTATGTTATATTGTGCAATGTGGTGCTCAGTTAACATTTGGTTCATTTGTTGTGGTGTTTAGTTAACTGCTTGGTTCAATTCTGCAATGCGATGTTCAATTGTTGTGGCTGCATTCTGTTATTGTATACCATGTGAGGCATAAATCGAATTTGGCTGCACTTAATACATGAGAAACATATACAAGTGCTATATTTCCTAGTTCTTAATCATGCTTGGTTTGGATAAATGGGTTTTCCATGTGGCTTGAATTAATCTGATGAATCTGCAATGTGCGTATTTTTCATCAACATATTTTACTGATAGCATGCGAACCCTTACTTAACCTGATGACTAACTACCTTATATGTGTTGCGGGGAAATAATGGGAAGCACTGATGTCGGATTCCAGGTTCTGGCAAAACCCTTGAGGTTCGAACATTGGGGTGCGTGCGAAGATCTCCCCCTACCAAATCACGCCCTCAGCCTCACCACGATCTCAAAGCCTAGCTCAACGAACCCGCAACACAAGAGACACGAGATTTATACTGGTTCGGGCCACCGTTGTGGTGTAATACCCTACTCCAGTGTGGTGTGGTGGATTGCCACTTGGGCTGAGGATGAACATTTACAAGGGAAGAACAGCCTCCTGAGGAGAGGTGTTCTTGTGCTTGGTGAGTGTGTGGATGGAATGGACCTAGTCCAAGATGAGTTGCCTCCTACTGTGCTGGCTAGTCCTATTTATAGAGGCCCTGGTCCTCTCCCCAAATATTGAGCGGGAAGGGAGCCAACAACGGCCAAATTCGAAGGGAGACAACGGATACAGGTTATCCTGACTAAAGGTGGTCTTCGCCTGCCAAAGGCTCTGGTGGTGACGCCGTCTTGGGCTCCACGGTGACCTCTGTCTTGCCGTCCTGTTGGTCTTGGTCTCATTGCACCGATATGGAAACCTTTGCCTGATGCCTCGGGACTCCTCGCCTGCGCTTGCCCCTTTAGCACCAAAGAGGAAACGAGGACACTGCGCGCTGGGGCCCGCCTGGTGCCCGCCTAGCGCCAGTCGTCATGGCTTGCACCACAGGAACCTCACGAGGTTTCCCTTGCCTTGATATCTCCGCCCCTCGCGAGCCAGCCCGGTGAGGCTGCTCCCGAGGAGGTCTTGTGTCGTCCTCCACGCGAGGCTTGGCCCCTCGCGAGGGTCTTGAGTGTTCGCTGGTGAAGATGGGCCGTACAGGACCGTTGGTGGAGCCATGTCATGGGCCGCAGGCAGGCAAGTCTGGGGACCCCCGTTCCGAGGATGCCGACAGTAGCCCCCGGGCCCAAGGCGCGCTCGGACTTGGCTTCGAGGCGAAGCCAAAGGGCAAGTGCGGAGCTCCGCGAGCCCCAACAGCCTGCGGCCTTGGTCGACTTGTGGCGATTGATTGGATGTGGGCGTCTCCGCTTCCCCATGCTGCCTCTACAACTGCCCGACTTGACGAGTCCCTGCTGCATGCAGAGAAACATCATCATTACCTGTGATCGTGGGGATCGCCGGTTGGCCTTCTCTTGCTATAAATGAGGAGGGGGGCAGAGCCCCCGTCTCTCATCTCTTCCTGCTCCACTCGCTTCTCCTTCCTCGCTCCATTGCAAGTAGCGACCCCCATGGCGCCTACGAAGAGGTTCTCGGTTGCGGAGAAGGGGAAGGCCTGCCAAGAGGGGCCGGGCTCTCCGCCGCCCAAGCGTGGGCGCGGCCGTCCCCGTAAGCATGCCGTGACCCCCGCCGCGGCCCCTCGCGGCCGCGGCGGTGCCTCTTCTCGTGGTGGGACTCGCCCAGATCGTGGCAGCCCCGTTGATGAGGGGAGGCGCGCCATGGTCGCACGGCCTCCCCGGCCGTGCTTCCACTCGGCGGAGGTGCTGCCGGAGTTTGTCGTGTGGTCGGAGAACCCGGCCGGTACCTGGCTTCAGCTCCCGCGCTTCTTCGCCGGCGAGCTGCCGGCCATTGGTCCAGGCGGGCTCTGGCTGCAGGTGGATGGTTGCTGCAGCAAAGGTTCGTGGGTCACGATCGAGGTCTCTGTCGCAGGCAACGCAGCCCTGGCCCACGGCTGGCAGACGTCTGCCCGCGCGTGCGGACTGGGCCGGCGGTGTACCCTCCACTTCAAATATGACGGCAACACGACCCTCTACGTGAGGGTGTTCGGAGAAGACGGTTGCCACGTCGGGTGCTGCCCCGAGGACAACAACGACGACGAGGTGCTCGGCCTTGGCGACAGTCGAGACGAGGGTGAGGATGATCTCGCGCCCAGCTACGGCGATTCTCCCTCCAGCGACAGCTCCAGCGGCGGCGGCTACGACTAGCCGCCACACCGCCGCACTCGCTTCGAAGGTGGCAGCGGGTCGTCTCGCCGCCGTGCCCTAGTGAAGCGTGAGGAAGGGTCCGGCTGAGCTGAGGAGAGCACCATGGGTCCGTCCTGGCGAGCTGCTACGGGGGCATGCGCCACTTTTGTTTTGTTCTTCATTTTCTTCCTGCATTAAGAGAGAGACGAGTATGGGGCCCCATAGGGGCATGCAACAAACTATGATTTCCAAGTTGTTATGCTATGTTTATCGTTCCTGTGTTGTGTCGCAGTATCATTGTTTTACATAGGCACGTAGAAATAACTTAGCTTGACGCGCTTGAAGTAGCTTCTGCCTCACGAGGAGCGAATTTCTCGGTACCTGGCGAGGCCTCCTTAGCCTGGGGGCGTCTAGGAATTGCAAAAGTTCGTTAGAAAACTTTTGTTCTTCCTAGCCCTGGTCACAGGTGCCGCCGGCTATGATCCCGCGCTTCGCATCGCGGTACCCGAGGGGCACGGATTTGAGAGAAGTGCGCCAGCTTATGAGCTCGAACAAGGGTGCCTCGCAAAAACAGGAAAAACCCTGACGAGGGCACCTGTCCAGCCCCCTCGTGAGGTATGCGAGAGAGAGTACAGGTCTAAACAAGGAACCAAAGGCAAAAACGGAGGCAAAAGGCGGTGGAACCAAACCGGCAAGGAACACCAAAAAGCAAATTTCGTTAAAGAGGGGCAAGCCAACTACGGAAAGCAAATGAAAAGCCGCGTCTGGCACCTAGTCAAGTCTTCTTGTCTTCTCACCAGCGCGGAGCTAAGTGCTGCTACTAGGACGTGGGAGGGAGCCCCTGAGGCCCGAGGGTGGCACTCCTGAGACTCCGGGGCGTGTACAGCCCCACTCATTATTACGTGAGAGTGTCACGAGCGGAGACCTTCACAAGCACTGGGCCTTCTTCACAGGCACTGGGCCTTTCTTCATGGGTAGAACTTCCGGAGGTGCTGGATGTTCCAGGAGTTCTGGATAGGTACCCCGTCCTGCGTCTCCAGGCGCGCGGCGCCATGCCTGGAGACGCGGGCGACCCTAAACGGACCCTACCACATGGGTGGGAGCTTGTGCAGCCCTTCCCTGGAGAGCACCCGCCTTAGGACGAGGTCACCCACCTCGAGCGTCCTGGAGCGGATGCTGCGACAGTGATACCACCGCAGCGCCTACTGGTATCTTGCCACCCGTAGCGTGGCTTCACGGCGGCGTTCCTCTCCCAACACAAGGTCCATCCCCCGCATGGCGTCCTGCTGTGTCTCATCAAACGCCAGGACCCGCGCAGAGCGATGCTTGACCTCGTGAGGGAGAACCGCTTCTGCTCCGTAGACGAGGAAGAATGGGGTCTCTCCCGTTGGCTTGGTGGCGGTGGTGCGGATGGACCATAGCACGGACTGGAGCTCGGCGTGCCAGCCCCTGCTGCAGGCCTCGAGCTTCTTCTTGAAGGTCCTGGTCTTGAGGCCTCTCAAGACCTCTGGGTTGGCACGTTCGTCCTAGCCGTTGCTCCGGGGGTGTGCCACCAAAGCATAGCAGATCTGCGTTCCAAGGTTAGCAGAATATGTCTTGAAGAGATTGCTAGTGAACTGTGAGCCGTTATCTGTGATGATGCGGTTGGGGACCCCGAACCGGCTCACGAGACCCTTAATAAACTTGACCGCGGATCCGGCCGGGATGGTGCGGACGGCTTCGACCTCCGCCCACTTGGTGAACTTGTCGATGGCGACGTAGAGGTAGCGGTAGCCCCTAGGCGCTCGGGGAAACGGGCCCAAGATATCTAGTCCCCAGACTACGAACGGCCATGAGAGTGGGATGGTCTGGAGGCCCTGAGCTGGCTGATGGATCTGCTTGGCGTGGAATTGACAGGCTTCACAGGACTTCACCAGCTCGGTCGCGTTGCTGAGCGCCGTAGGCCAGTAGAATCCGCTGCGGAACGCCTTGCCGATGAGGGTCCGTGATGACGAGTGGTGCCCGCAGTCTCCGCTGTGTATGTTAGCTAGCAGCTCTTCCCCTGCTCCCTGGAGATACAACGTAGGGAAACCTCATTCACCCGCTTCCTGTATAACTCACCGTCCTGGATGCAGTACGCCGTGGCCTGCCGCGCAACGCGCTCCGCATCTTCCTCCTTCTCCGACAGCGTCCCTTGTGTCAGGTACTCCTTGAACTCCTTGGTCCAGCACCCCTCCTGAGGCTCGAGCGCCAAGAGTAGGCATGCTCCCGATGTCGGGTCGCTGGCCGGGGCTCCCGAGGCAGGTGGTTGGGGAAGCTCCTCCCGAGGTAACGCCGTCCTTGAAAGTGGTGCCGTTGCCGATGGCTTGAAGAGCCGCTCCTCGAAGACGCCAGGCTCTTGGGGTAGCTGCTTGGATGCTCTGTTGGCGATGTCGTCGGCTTCCTTGTTGGTGCCGCGGGGCACGTGCTGCAATTCCAGGCCCAAGAAATGCTTTTCCATTTTGCGTACCTTCGCGAGGTATGCCTCCATGTGCTCGTCCCTCGACTCGTATACCTTGTTGGAGAAGTTGACGAGAAGCTGTGAGTCACCCTTGATGGTGATGCGTTTCACCCCCAGGCCCACCGCAGCCTTGAGGCCAGCTATGAGGCCTTCATACTCGGCTATGTTGTTGGAGACCTTCTCGCCCTGCTGGAAGCAGAGCTGCACGGCGTAGTAGAGCTTGTCCTGAGTGGGCGAGATAAGCACCGCTCCAGCTCCTGCGCCCTGGCACGCAAATGCACCATCGAAGTACATCACCCAGCCGTCCGGCGCTTCACTCCCCGGCGAGAGGGACCGATCCTCTCCTACTTCAAGGTCCGGGGCGTCCGTCCATTCCGCCACGAAGTCGGCAAGCGCAGCTCCCTTGATGACCCTGGTTGTGCTGAACTCCAGCTGGAACGCCAGCAACTCGATATTCCACTCGGCGACTCGTCTGGCAGCGTTAGGGCTCCTGAGCACCCTCTCCAGCCGATAGGCCGAGACGACCTTGATTGGGTGACCTTGGAAGTAGTGCCGCAACTTACGCGAGGCCACTAAAAGCGCGAGCTAGAGCTTCTGAGGCATGGGGTGCCGTGCCCTTGCATCTCGCAGTACCGTGCTGACGAAATATACTGGATGCTCGACAAGGGCGGGCACGTCAACGGGAGCCGCGTCTGCCGGAGGTTGGGGCGCCTCCCAAGGTGACTGGACCTCCGGAGCCTGGTCGCCCGCTGGGGCCTCGGCAGGCCTGAGGCCGCCATCCTGCTGAGGCGGATCATCCGTTGGCATTGCTGCAGCCCCCGCGGCCTCGTTCGGGTCTTGTGCCGCCCTAGCTGGGGGCGTGGTTTGGCGCGACGTGTTCTTGGCCCTGCGCTCTTCCCGAACTGCCATCAGAGCTGCATTGGCTGAGTGAGGGGTGGCGGGGAGGTAAAGCACCAGGGGCTCGAGAGGGCGAGGTGCCACAAACACTGCAGGGCTGGTTAGATATCTCTTGAGATCTTGAAATGCTTGGTCAGCTTCTGGGGTCCACTCAAATGGACCCTTCTTCTTCATTAGCTTGAAGAACGGCAGGGCGCTATCTCCCAGTTTGGAGATGAAGCGCCCCAATGAAGTCACGCAGCCGGCTAGCTTCTGCATCTCCTTGAGGGTTTGTGGTGGGCTCATGTCTTCAATCGCCTTGACCTTCTCTGGGTTGGCCTCGATCCCCCTGTGGGACACGAGGAAGCCCAGCAGTTTGCCGGAGGGGACACCAAATACGCACTTTTCTGGGTTGAGCCGCAAGTCCACCTGGCGCAGGCTCGCGAAGGTCTCTTCCAGGTCCTGAATTAAAGTTCTGGCCTCTCGAGACTTCACCGCAATGTCGTCGATGTAAGCTTCAGCGTTCCTCCCGAGCTGCTGACCCAGAGCGATGTGCATCAGCCATTGGAAGGTCGCGCCCGCGTTGCGCAGCCCGAACGGCATGCATGTGTAGCAGTATATCCCGCACGGGGTTAGGAAGGCCATCTTCTCCACATCCTCCACCGCCATTTTGATCTGGTGGTAGCCTGAAAACGCGTCCAGGAAGCATAGCAAGTCGCACTCGGCGGTGGAGTCGACGATCTGGTCGATGCGTGGAAGCGGGAACGGATCTTGGGGGCAGGCCTTGTTGAGGTTGGTGAAGTCGACACACATGCGCTCCTTCCTGCCTTTCTTGGGCACGACGACGGGGTTCGCCAACCATTCAGGGTACCGGACCTTGCGAATGACACCTGCCGCCTCCAGCTGGCGGGTTTCTTGGACGATGAAGGACTGCTTCTCCGTGGACTGCCTTCGCGCCCTCTGCTTCACAGGGCGTACATTGGGGCACACCCTCAAGTGATGCTCAATCACCCCCCTTGGGACTCCTACCAGCTGATCGGGCTCCCAAGCGAATACTTCCTTGTTCGTGCGCAAGAATTTCACAAATGCTTCCTCTTGATCTAAGTCGAGGTTGGCACTTATGGTGAAGGTGGCCCGAGAAGACCCATCTTCCTCGACCGGCAACTGTTTGGTTTTCGCCCGATCTTGAGTAAACAACTACTTCTTCTTCGCCTGCGCGGCCCCCTTAACTCCAGAGGGGGCCTCGTCGGCCGGTCGTGCCGCCGCCGCGGTCTTGAGGGCAAGCTTGAGTGCCCCAGAGCTTCCTTGGTGTCTCCGACTATGGTGAGGACGTCCTTGGTCCCGGGCATCTTCATAAGGTTGTAGGCCGGATGGGTCGCCGCCATAAACTGGGCCAAAGCCGGGTACCCAAGGATGGTGTTGTACAGGAGGCCGATGCGGGCGATGTCGAAGTCGATCAGCTCAGTGCGGTAGTTGTCGCGGGTGCCGAAGGTCATGGGATGACGGATCTGCCCCAGGCGGCTGGAGGAGCCACCGCCGACGCTGGAGAAGGGCTTGCTGGGGCGGAGCCGCTCGAGTGGTACGTGAAGGAGGCTGAAGGCCTCCACCGAGAGCACGTTGAGGTTGGCGCCACCGTCGATGAGGGTCTTGGTGACGGCTACGTTGCAGATGGTGGGCGTGCAAAGCATTGGGAGCACGCCCGAGCCAACGATGGTGACGGGTTGGTCTCCCGATTTGAAGGTTAGGTCGGCCTTGGGTGCCACCCAACCCAGGGGAGCCCCCTGCCACGTGGAAGCGGCGCTGATCTGGCGAAAGAACGGCTTGGTGTGGCGGTCCGAGGGCGGCGCTTGCGAGCCACCTAGGAGGGCCGCGACAGCGAGGGGCGCCGGCGCCGCGAAGCGCGCGGCGAAGAGGCCGCGCAACTCCTCCCAAGATGCCACCGTGGATCCGGGGAGGTTCAGCAGCCAGGCGCGCGGCACGCCAGTGAGGGCCATGGGAAGCCAGTTGGCCATGACCTTGTCGTCGCCCCCAGCCTTAAGGACGGCCTCCTCGTACACCAGCAAGAAAGCCACCGGGTCCGTCGCGCCATCATAGCGCGGTGGCATCTCCGGCTTGAACTCGGGCGGCCACTGCACCTGCCGTAAGGCGGGGGCCAAGGCTCGGAGCCCCTGGCCCCGCCACTGGCATCAGTCGTCGCAGTCGGGAGCGCGGCGCCTACCATGGGGGCGAAGCGCAGTGGTGGCGAATCGCAGTTCGATAGAAGGAAAGCTCCGGCGCACCCCTACATGGCGCGCCAAATGTCGGATTTCGGGTTCCGGCAAAACCCTTGAGGTTCGAACACTGGGGTGCGCACGAAGATCTCCCCCTACCAAATCACGCCCTCGGCCTCACCACGATCTCAAAGCCTAGCTCGACGAACCCGCAACATAAGAGACACGAGATTTATATTGGTTCGGGCCACCGTTGTGGTGTAATACCCTACTCTAGTGTGGTGTGGTGGATTGTTTCTTGTGCTGAGGATGAATAGTTACAAGGGAAGAACAGCCTCCTGAGGAGAGGTGTTCTTGTGCTTGGTGAGTGTGTGGATGGAATGGACCTAGTCCAAGATGAGTTGCCTCCTACTGTGGTGGCTAGTCCTATTTATAGAGGCCCTGGTCCTCTCCCCAAATATTGAGCGGGAAGGGAGCCAACAACAGCCAAATTCGAAGGGAGACAATTGATACAGGTTATCCTGACTAAAGGTGGTCTTCACCTGCCAAAGGCTCTGGTGGTGACGCCATCTTGGGCTCCACGATGACCTCCGTCTTGCCGTCCTGCTGGTCTTGGTCTCATTGCACCGATATGGAAACCTTTGCCTGATGCCTCGGGACTCCTCGCCTGCGCTTGCCTCTTCAGCACCAAAGAGGGAACGAGGACACTGCGCGCGCTGGCGCCCGCCTGGCACCAGTCGTCATGGCTTGCGTCATGGGAACCTCGCGAGGTTTCCCTTGCCTTGATCTCTCCGCTCCTCGCGAGCCAGCCCGGTGAGGCTGCTCCCGAGGAGGTCTTGTGTCGTCTGCCTCGCGAGGCTTGGCCCCTCGCGAGGGTCTTGAGTGTTCGCTGGTGAAGATGGGCCGTACAGGGCACCTGGTGGAGCCACGCCGTGGCCGCAGGCAGGCAAGTCTGGGGACCCCCGTTCCCAGGACGCCGACAACTGTGGTTTACAAGATGGTACTAACTATTATACCTTGCCTTTTTTATTCCTTTGCCCTGTTTCCAATATAGAGAAGATATTTATGCACATCCTTGTTTTCAGGGTTCATTGATGCTCAAACCACCTCTGTGGTCAGGAGGCTAGGAAAGTTTTCATACAACACCCACGGTTCAATATTGAAGTGTTCCTGAAGAGGTCGAAGGATGGACGGTCAATCATCCACAGGCACTGGCCTAAAGTTGCAAAGACCTTTAACATGAATGATGGCTCAATATTCGCCTTCCGCTTCAGCAGTTTTCCAAATGAGATGCATCTCTCTATGTATCGTCTATGATGCTAATTTCGAAAGGTTCTAGATGTTGCATGTGAAACTTGCTGCTGGTTTAGTTGTGTAATGGGGTGGCTGAGTGCTGAAGCTATATCATGTTATACTCCGATGTATTTCAATTATGAAATCTTGCTTCCTTAATATGGAAATGGAATATATTATGTGCTTAATATGAATGTCAATTAGATTAGTAAATGGATTATTAATAATAGGGCAATTAGCCTACTAATTGGGTTTTCCTATTGCAAATGGCTAATGAGAAAACACCGTGGGCGATGATCTCAGGCAATGCACACAGCTTCTAGGAATAAACCGTGTTGGATCAATGCACAATCACACATGACATTCTCTTCAAAACTGTTTGCGTTACGCCACCTTGCGCAAACGTTTTCCTTGTAGTGACTGTGTGGGATGTATATACGAACGGAAACGTTTAGGCTTAGTTTGGCAGCGAAGTTTTTAGAAAACTTTTGTAATTGAAAACCACAGTATTCCCATCGGCAGGCAAGTAATACTGCAGTTTTCTAAAACCAACGTTTTTCTCAGTTTATATGTGTTTGGCTGGTGCTGTTTTACCTAAGTTTTTACCAAGTATTTAGCATGCATGACTGACTATTTAGCGGCTGCTAACGGCGGCCGGCTGCATGCAGCCGCCATGCACACGTCCACCCGAACTAGATGCTCGGATTTGTAGAATGTGTCTACCCCTGCTGCATCTACATGCATGTCACCTAACCTGCTAGAATATGTCTATCCTAGAATCACGTTTGGCCTTTGCTTGGGCCGCTCTCATTGAAGACTTGAACTAATCCACCTATATATACCCCTCTTCAAATGAACACACGATCGCAAGATCTTCTAGCCTTCACACAACAAGTTTCTCCTGGTTTACGGATGTGATCTACAGCAAGTTAGCAGGTATGTTCTATTATGAATCATTTTTTGGGGGGTGGGGGGATCTAGGAAAGTGTATACCTAAGATGTCATATGCACATTTTTGTAGGTGTGTTATATTGTCAATCAAAATGTTGGGTAATTTTTTGATGCGCAAACGTAGAGAAGATGACGAATTGGCTATCATCGAAGCTTTGTATGCTAACGATAGAAGCTCGGCCAACCACACACATATTCATACATCCATCCTTACGGGAGATCGGTACGTGCGAGAAGTTCTAGAAGGTCATGAATTAAGATGCAAACGAGATTTTCGGATGGAGCGGTATATTTTTCGTAACTTGGTCCAGTGTCTTCGAGAGAGATGCCATCTAAGAGATACGAATTTTGTCTCAGTGGAAGAACAAGTAGGCATATTTTTATATGCCGTTTCAAAGAATGCAACCAATCGTACACTCCAAGGGCAATTTCAGCATAGTGGTGAGACCATAAGTCGCTATTTCAATATTGTGTTGAACGCCCTGATGATATTGTCAGGAAGTGTAATACAGTTGCCTCCAATTAATGTTCCTTTCAAAGTTGCAAGCAATACGAAATTTATGCCATATTTCAAGGTATTATTCACATTTTAACCCTTCAGTGCTATAGCCAAATATAAATACAAAGTTTTCATTGTATCTAATTTTTTGTAGGATTGTATTGGAGCAATAGATGGAACACATATTCCAATTAGCATATCTCCAAAAGACCAAGATCCATATCGTAACAGAAAGGGAACATTGTCACAAAATGTTATGGTTGCATGTGATTTTGGTAATCGTTTTGTCCATGTCAGCAGCGGATGGGAAGGTTCCGCTTCTGATGCTCGCGTTCTACAAGATGCTCTTGAAAATAATTTCTATGTCCCCGAAGGAAAGTTTTATTTGGTGGATGCTGGTTATGCGAATACGCCTAATTTCATTGCACCTTATCGCAATGTAAGGTACCATTTGGTGGAGCAGGCTAAATGCAATCAGCGGCCGCAAAATCCTCGAGAGCTATTCAACCAGAGGCATGCACAACTATGTAATCATGTTGAGCGTATAATTGGAGTTCTGAAGAAGCGTTTCCCTGTACTAAAGTGTGCATCGCAATACCCCATCGACTCGCAAGCAGAAATTGCGATAGCATGTTGTGCTCTTCATAATTTTATTTGCAGTAATGAGGGTGGCGAACAATGGTTGGACCAAGTTGAATCAGACATTGATCCAATAAAAATAATTGATGTTCCAAGTGGAGATATGAAGTATACAAATGATATACATTCTCTCAATGAGCGGCGAGTACTAGGTAGCACAAAAAGGGATGAAATAGCCGATGCCATGTGGAATGACTATCAAGACTATCTCAGGCGGACTAGAAGAAATACTGCATAACTTTCATTTGTTCTCCTTTCTATATATGTTTTTGTTTAGAAGTGTACTGAATAAAATAAATTCATTTATTTTAGCAATATTTTTTGGGTAGGTTGGATGTCTCATCGGTACAATAAAATAAATAGAATATTAACATTGTATACGAGGAATGAATAAAAAGAATAAATAGAGTTATTGTGCTTCCTTTATTCACAATATGGAAAGAAACATGATACTACTTAATTGACAACGATTCATGAAACTGAACGAACATATAAATGAAATGGTAACATGATTAAATAAAATGTCTCTTGCTTTGGTAACCTTCAGACATGCGGGGCCACCACTTCTTTGATAATCACAGAAAGAACATCATCGTCTACTTCCATGAATGTTTGACGGTTTAGCATATCTTCTTTCAGTTGGTTAATCATCTTGTGCTGGTCACTTGGTGTGAGTCCCAATGTTCTAAGTTTCTGAATATAGTTTGGCATGCCATAAGGATCATTTTTGGGGTCATTCCTTTCCATTTGGGCCATCTTGATTTCCTTGTAGCTGTCAATTTGCTTTCTCTTCATTTCGTTATAAGTCTGCATTTCTTCTTCCCTCGCAGAAACCAAGTTGGCCAACACAATGTCCTTGCCTCTTTTACCCTTAGTTTTGTCACTTCCATCATCAGATCCTTTTGAATTCCGAAGCCTCTTCCTTCGAGGTGAATCCACACTTGTTAAGTCTTCTACTGCTGAAACATGATTTTCATTACCCCCTAAAGGTTCTGAATATCCACCATATGATAAATCAACATCATCACCATATATATTTCCGCCCCAGTCATATTCTGGGATTGCTGACCCTGGAGCAGATAGTGTTGCCTCAGGAGAATCCATACTAGCAGCCCTCATAACATCATCAGTATAGCTTCCATTTTCAGGAAGATGGGACATATTCTTGTACCTCTCTTCAGTACCATCAGTTGTCCTTTTGCAATGCTTGCCTTCTGCCATTTTACCTGCATACAAATTAGGTGACTAATAAGTGACATGATAGGAGTAACTTCTTAAATTTAATCATTGTCAGAAACAAACCTTCATGAATTTCATATAGAACATCATAGTACGGAAATGGTTTGTGCCTCCACTTGCGTTGTTCACTTGATAGCTCCTCCCATTTTTCATCTAGAGCCGTTAGAACTTTGTTCTTGGGATCCCAACCAAATCCACTCTTGTCTACAATAGACTTGACGACATTCAGTTCCTTCTTCAGCCTTTGCTCCCTATCTTTCAGCTGTTGAACAGTAAAATTAGCTCCAGGAGGTCTCGCATTTAATCGGTCTTTCATAGCCTGCCATCCTTCCTTTGTCCACCCATTTTGGCCACGGTACTTCCCCACATCTGAGTACTCTTTCATCATTGACACTAGAAAACTTAAGCGACCATTAGTCCATGTTGATCTGTCCTTTTTTGGCTCTGCAATTGTTTTGTAATTGTTAGTTGAAGATTGGCCTAAAATTATAGCAAGAAAATATGATGCGTCGCCAAGTAAAAGATGATGTACCTACTCAACAAGACTACAATTAGATGCTGAGCTAACTAGACAAGTGCGAGAAATAGATCGATCAGCCGGCCTTCAATGGCACGATTAATTTAACCAGGACATACATCATTGTTCATTAATCAACTAGATTAAAGCAATACAATCTTGGGAGTGTTGCCATCATATTTTTACTATACGTGCATGTACCTCCAGTCCGGCCAAAATTCTATGTGCGTGTAGTGCGTCGTTGCTACTACATCGGCTATCTAGCATAGCCTTGTACGTACGAGTGTCTCCAGATAGACAAATCGATCTACTCCATGAACTAATCAAGACGTGCAGTAATATGACCTAGAAGCTTGGAAGATCACTGGAAACTAATCACTACCCTCGTCCCATCCAACGTTGACATCTACTGCTTGGAAGATCAGAATGGAGTATATTCAATATGCCGCCCCTTGCGTTGCATTCATCAGACTGGACAAATATCTAAGGATAGGCCATAGACGAGCGCATACCTTTTTTCCCTGGTGGTGAGCTTGATTGACTCATGGCCGAGAGAAGAGATGGGGGACTTGCAGGTGACGCCGGCTGGAAGAAGAAGCACCCAAGAGAACGTACGTGAATCAAACAGAATCAGCTAATAAGCAGGAGATAGAATTGGTTTGCGAGATAATAACAGTCAGAGGAAAAGTAGGAGGCGATCTCATCTGGATATAGACGGCGATGTCAAGGGTGCTCCGTTCGGTTTAGAAAAAAGAGCTCGGGACCTCTTTTTCCGATACAGCAAAAATACCGTGGTTTCTGAGATACTGTGGTTTATAGGACTTCAGTTTTTCTGAAGCCAAACGCATCAAAGTTTTCAAAACCATGGTTTTTTCCGAAAACCTCAATATTCTCAGAAAACTTTAAAAAAACCTTGCTGCCAAACACAGCCTTAGTGGTGACTGACTGTGTGGGATGTACTTACGACCGGAAATGATTTCGCCTGTATAATTGTATTTTTTTGAGCACTACTGTACGTATTTCTGTATTTGATTGCTCACCGGTCGCACACGACCTCATTTTGCCGAGCGTGTGTGCCAGGAGGGCATATCCCCAATGGTTTCTAGGTCGTGCGGGAAGGACCCCCCTATCGCCCACACTCACTTGGCGACGGTTCCAAATGCCGTCGCGGAAAGGGGTTAAAAACCGTTTGCTAGGACTGACACGTACCAGTGATTCCCGTAGCATGCACGTATGGTGAACCGTTATGTGATGAAGTCGGAGCATGATTTATTTATTGATTGTCTTCCTTATGAGTGGCGGTCGGGGATGAGCAATGGTCTTTTGCTACATATCTATCCCCCTAGGAGCATGCGCGTTGTACTTCATTTTGATAACTAATAGATTTTTGCAATAAGTGTGTGAGTTCTTTATGACTAATGTTGAGTCCATGGACTGTACGCACTCTCACCCTTCCACCATTGCTAGCCTCTCTAGTGTCGCGCAACTTTCGCCGGTACCATAAGCCCACCATATACCTTCCTCAAAAGAGCCACCATACCTACCTATTATGGCATTTCCATAGCCATTTCGAGATATATTGCCATGCAACTTTCTACCGTTTCGTTTATTATGACACGCTTCATCATTGTCATATTGCTTTGCATGATCATGTAGTTGACATCGTATTTGCAGCAAAGGCACCGTTCATAATTCTTTCAAACATGTCACTCTTGATTCATTCCACATCCCGGTACACCGTCGGAGGCATTCACATAGAGTCATCTTTTATTCTAAGTATCGAGTTGTAATTCTTGAGTTGTAATTCTTGAGTTGTGAGAAAATAAAAGTGTGATGATCTTCATTATTAGAGCATTGTCCCATGTGAGGAAAGGATGATGGAGACTATGATTCCCCCACAAGTCGGGATGAGACTCCGTACGAAAAAAGAGAGGCAAAAATGAGAGAAAAGAGAGAAGGGGCAATGCTAATATCCTTTTACCACACTTGTGCTTCAAAGTAGCACCATGATCTTCATGATAGAAAGTCTCCTATGTTGTCACTTTCATATACTAGTGGGAATTTTTCATTATAGAACTTGGCTTGTATATTCCAATGATGGGCTTCCTCAAATTGCCCTAGGTCTGCCTGAGCAAGCGAGTTGGATGCACACCCACTTAGTTTCTTTTTGAGCTTTCATAAACTTATAGCTCTAATGCATCCGTTGCATGGCAATCCCTACTCACTCAAATTGATATCTATTAATGGGCATCTCCATAGCCCGTTGATATGCCTAGTTGATGTGAGACTACCTCCTTCTTTTTGTCTTCTCCGCAACCACCTTCTATTCCACCTATAGTGCTATGTCCATGGCTCACGCTCATGTATTGCGTGAAAGTTGAAAAAGTTTGAGAACATCAAAAGTATGAAACAATTGCTTGGCTATTCATCGGGGTTGTGCATGATTTGAAATTTTTGTGTGATGAAGATGGAGCATAGCCAGACTATATGATTTTGTAGGGATAAGCTTTCTTTGGCCATGTTATTTTGAGAAGACATAATTGCCTTGTTAGTATGCTTGAATTATTATTGTTTTTATGTCAATATTAAACTTTTGTTTTGAATCTTATGGATCTGAACATTCATGCCACAATAAATAAAATTTCATGGATAAATATGTTAGGTAGCATTCCACATAAAAAATTCTGTTTTTATCATTTACCTACTCAAGGACGAGCAGGAATTAACCTTGGGGATGCTTGATACGTCTCCAACGTATCTGTAATTTTTTATTGTTCCATGCTATTATATTATCCGTTCTGGATGTTTTATATGCATTAATATGCTATTTTATACTCCCTCTGTCCCAAAATAAGTGACTCAACTTTGAGATGGAGGGAGTATTATTTTTGGGACTAACCTATTTAACCTAGAGTCGAGTGCAAGTTCTTGTTTTTTTCCTTGTTTTGAGTTTCGCAGAAAAGGAATACCAAACAGAGTCCAAACGAAATAAAACCTTCGCGATGATTTTTCTTGGAGCAGAAGAAAACCGGGAGACATGGAGATGAAGTCGGAGGAGCCATGAGGCGGCAACCAGTATGGAGGGAGCGCCCCCACCCTTGTGGACCCCTCATGCACCTCCTGACTTAATTCTTTCACCTATATATTACCGTTTATCCCCAAACCACCAAAGGCATCCACGAAAACACTTTTCCACCACTGCAACCTTCTGTACCCGTGAGATCCCATCTAGGGTCCTTTTCCAGCACCCTGCCGGAGGGGGATTCGATCATAGAGGGCTTCTACATTAACTCTATTGCCCTTCTGATGAAGCTTGAGTAGTTTACCATAGACCTACGGGTCCATAGCTAGTAGCTAGATGGCTTCTTATCTCTCTTTGATTCTCAATACCATGTTCGCCTCGATGTTCTTGGAGATCTATTCGATGTAATACCTTTTGCTATGTGTTTGCTGAGATCCGATGAATTGTGGATTTATGATCAGCTTATCTATGAATATTATTTGAATCTTCTCTGAATTCTTTTATGCATGATTTGATATCTTTGTAATTCTCTTCGAACTATCGGTTTGGTTTGGCCAACTAGATTTGTTTTCTTGCAATGGGAGAAGTGCTTAGCTTTGGGTTCAATCTTGCGGTGTCCTTTCCCAGTGACAGTAGGTGCAGCAAAGCACGTATTGTATTGTTGCCATCGAGGATAAAAAGATGGGGTTTTCATCATATTTCTTGAGTTAATTCCTCTACATCATGTCATCTTGCTTAATGCGTTACTCCGTTCTTTATGAACTTAATACTCTAGATGCATGCCGGATAGCGGTTGATGTGTGGAGTAATAGTAGTAGATGCAGAATCATTTCGGTCTACTTGACACGGACATGATGCCTATATTCATGATCATTGCCTTAGATATCATCATAACTTTGCGCTTTTCTATCAATTGCTCGGCTGTAATTTGTTCACCCACCGTATTATTTTTTATCTTGAGAGAAGCCTCTAGCGAAACCTATAGCCCCCGGGTCTATTTTCCATCATACAAGTTTCTATTTTCCATCATATAAGTTTCTGATCTACTATTTTGCAATCTTTTACTTTCCGATCTATAAACTAAAAATATCAAAAATATTTACTTTATTGTTTATCTATCTCTATCAGATCTCACTTTTGCAAGTAACCGTGAAGGGATTGACAACCCCTTTATCGTGTTGGGTGCAAGTTGTTTGATTGTTTGTGCAGGTATTGGGTGATTTGTGCGTTGTCTCCTACTAGATTGATACCTAGGTTCTCAAACTGAGGGAAATACTTGTCTCTACTTTCCTTCATCACCCTTTCCTCTTCAAGGGAAAAACCAACGCAAGCTCAAGAAGTAGCAGTTTGGAATCTCATATGAAGTGTATGAGTTGTTTGTTGATTGTGAGTACCTCTCTCACCGTCTCACCTAGACATAAACCTTGAACCCATGGACAAGCTGACCCCAAACCTTTCCTGGAAAAAAACCACATTTCACCCAAGGAAATACATACATTATCCTGAGTACCCCTTCTATCTTATACCTGCAGATGACAAACATTTACGAATCTTTTCTCAAGGGCCTGGAAACGATCATGGCCCTGACTAGTGATTAGGATTACCCAAAGATCCTGAAGGACATGATGAAGCATATTCATCTTGAAGGAGATGCAGTCTACAAGGGTTATCCTTTCATGGAGAATGGAGCTGAACTTTGGTACGTGGAGGTACACCTCCATCTTCTGAAAGGGGTTTGCCCAAAAACTATGGGGCAATACCTTTTCATTTCTCGAGTACCACGGGCAACATTCTTTGACTCTGTTTGTGAAGCTGCTATGGAAGCCATATGTCAGATTGGAGAAATACTTGAAGCAAGACTTTGTCATACTCAGGAATACCCGAGGGAGGTGAATGCAGAGATGATGGAGATTAAGCTCATGGCCACCATGATAAAGCAAAACATCGATGATTTCAAGGATCACATCACACAATTCCAGTGGGACTGAAGCATCTTCAAGAATGGAATATGAATAAAGATGGAAGTAATGCTTGACCATACCAAACTATGTGGATGGCAATATTTGTAATAAAGTACTTCTGGAATATGAGTTTTGAGTAGTGGTTAAGCATGTAATAAAGGATTTGATACGAAGAGAATATGAATTACGGATAAACCAGTACATTTTATTTTCATGGTAATACCATGTGTGAACCCTAGCCTAATGGAAAGGAAAATGATGTTCCATAGGGTGGAGTTTGTACAAAATAAGTTGGAGTTTTGGTTTCGTTATGATAGTTACCCCAAGAGTTTGAAAGAATGAAGTACTATTGGATTTAAAGGATATGTAATGTTGGAATATTGAACAATAGTAACTCCAAGGATGAGTTAAAGATATACAAGTGTTGAAGTGGGCCGATAACCCACAGGACCCAGGATTTGAGAAGGAGCAAGCACAACCTTGTCGAAGGAAGAATTCTGGAAGAAGATGTGATTTCATCAGGAGACGTTCAGGAGGTTACGTAAACCCGAGAGTTGTGAAGAAACGATAGATGTTTTGTTCAGCTTGCAGGATCAATGGGTTTTATCCGACCTTATTTCGTTGACAAGATAATTTTTGCAATGCTTGTGAGGATGCCCAAGTGTTAGAATACGTGATTCACTATCTGCCTATGTGGTAATGATTCAAGTATGGGATGGACCCCCATACGGGAGACTTCTATCATGAACTATGGTATGTTGATGGAAAATAAGAGAGCCCTAAAACCTTAGAAGAGTATCGACACGACAAGACAAAAACCTTAGAATGGCAGGACGATGGCAACCTTATACAGGCACCCATTGCCAATCGTAGGTTATACAGTGAGATTCAACCCAGACCCATTTCCTGCAGGAGGAACCAGTAATTGTTGACCACCATAAGGTTTTCGATAGTTGTTTAGCATTGGCGACAGACCTGTCAGCTAAGAAGACCCAGTCCCAGAAGGATCTTATTTTGATGAAGGGACTCAAGATTCCGAGGAAAAGGTTATGCCCTTACCAGAAGAGCACCAGTGACGGAGTTATCCCGGAGAATATGAGAAAACTGACACTGTCAACCCAAAGGATGAAGTACATGAGTTTTGTTGGAACCGTGACCATGCTTCTAATGGTGGTAGCACCCCATACCTTGTGTTGATGAATGGATTTTCAAGAAGACCCCAAACCTAACCTTCTTTCTAGCCTCTCCTAATCTCGAGGACGATATTCATTTTAAGAGTGGTAGTTTGTAACATCCCAAAAGTCTAAATTTTGGAAGGTTATATTAAATAAACAATTATGATTGTTTTTTTGATTGTTGTGTGATTGATTGTGTGAAATTGAGTGGAAATTGAAACTCTTTGAAAGTTGAATGAGAGGGAATAAAAGGACTTTCCCAAAACTTTCATCTTGCATTTTGATCTCCATGAATTCAAGTGCATTTCATCACAAACCCTAGAGTGAAGATAATATGACTTCTTCAATTTAAAGAAATGAAAACCGGTTTTGAAATAGATTTGAATTCCATTTGAAAAATAGTTCAACTCAGAAACTTTATGACACTCAAGGATTTTCATGAGAGAAGATAATAGGACTTCTTCAAAATATATGAAATAGAGAGGGAAGTGATGAGGAGCACTTTTGAATTTCATTTGGTTCACTTTTGAAAAGTTTTCCATTTTGAGTTTCAAAATCATTTCCATTTATTCAAATAAAATAAAGAGAGAAGGAAATACGACTCCTTCAAATATCGGAAAGAAAATATGGAAATGGATTATGAAACCAACATAAAGTTATTGAAAAAAATATTTGAAATCATTTCCATCGCTATTTCTTGAATTCACTGAATATTGATCTATTTAGTTTTATGCAAACTATTTTCTCCTACAAAAAGAGAGAATAAAATGACTTCCTCAAACATAAAGGAGTGGGAAAATTCATTAGAATATTTTTTGGAGTTTATTTGGTATTTATTTTATTGGAAAAAAGTACAGTTATTGCATTAGGAAAATACTCTCAAAATTTTATGTGCTTAAATTAATTTTCACTGTGATCTATGTTATGAATAGTGATATTAGAATTCTGTGTGGTATTTTTAGAAAAAAATTCGGATTTGCTTTTGGCATCAAAAGGTTTTCTATTAAAAAAGAAAACACACACATGCGCGCGCACACACACACCAGCCGTCCCATGGCCATTCGTCCCAGGCCAGCCACGCACTTCGGCCCAGGCCAGCCGCGCGCCTGAAACCCCTAGGCGTCGGCCACCCGCCCCTCTCTCTCACTCGCTCACGTCTCCCACACTCCTCGACATGTGGGATCGCCACATCTCGTTGTCCCTAACCTCCCGCGCCGCTCGGGACGAGCCGCGCATGCCGCCCACAACCACCGGCCGCAGCCCTCGCGTGGATATGCCTTATCCGCGGCAGCTGTGGACCCTCACCACGCCTATAAATGCCCCGACCCCCATCTGTTGATCAATCCGTCTTCCTCAACCATGCGCAGCTCGCAGCCACCGCCTGGCCCATTTCAATCTCGCCGGAGCCGAGAACTTCGATGGTCCATTCCGTCGTTAGTGAGCCGACCAGAGCCCTCTTTTCTTCGTCAGTTGCATCCCCGTGCACAGGCTCATCTTTCTGACATGGTTTTGGCCCATAGGTCCCGCAGGAACGACCGCCCGGAGCACGCCCGTGTGAGGTTCTAACTTGTATTGATCTCAGATCTATAGTCAATTCGCCATGAAGGCATACACGAGCTCACACACACCACACACTAGCCATGGCCGAAGCCACCAACTCGTTTCCCAATCCTCACGCAACGCACACACACCCGCGTATATCAGCGTACACCCTCAACGGACCCAGTTTGGGCCTGCAAGCCACTAGGGAAGTCGTCGATCGGGAGTGGGCCGCGCGGCTGCCGGCCCATGAGTTGAATCCTCGTCATCTCGCGCTTCTGGTTGACTGGCCGTGTCCTTATGAGCGCTGACATTCCCCTCTCCTTCAGAACCGGCTTGACCCCAAGCCGGGGCTCACGGGAACAACTGACGAAGTGAGTCCTTGTCCTCCCAGGTTGCTATAGATGCATCTCCATCACTCCACTGGATCAAGGCTTGAGCCATAGAATGATTGTCCGATCGGCGAATCTACTCCTACAGTATCTTAACAGGGATTTAGAGGTGAGCATCAGCAGAAGGAAGCGAATCAATTACCTCATAATGTGGTTGCACAAAGCGCTTCAGTTGCGAGACATGAAAAACCGAGTGGATACGGCTAGCTACTGGCAACTGCACCCGGTAAGCCACCTCTCCAATTTTCTCCAAAATGAGGAAAGGCCCAAAGTACTTGAATGCAAGTTTGTGATTTGCCCTGTGCGCCACTGACGATTGCACATACGGCTGGAGCTTGAGGAACACCCTGTCACCCACTTTAAATGCCGGTTCCGTGCGATGTTTGTCAGCCTAGTATTTCATTCGTTGCTGCACATGCAACATGGGTTGACGAACTGACTGTTGCACAACCTCCCTGGCTTCCAACCATTGCTACAGATCAACAGGAGCAACTGTATCTGAAGCTGATATCCCAAAATACCTAGGGCTATGCCCATAAAGAACTTCAAAGGGTGATTAGTTGAGAGCTGAATGCCCGTTTGCATTGTACCAGAACTCACATAGAGAAAGCCATTTGGACCACTTGCTTGGGTGGTATGATACTTATTCCAACTCCTCGTATAGCAGAGCTAATTCGTATGAAATGTCCAGATCTCTGGGTTTTTGCATTGCAATGGCCATGCGGACACCTGGTTTCAACCCATCGATGAACCTGGTGGTATAATGCAGTGGGTCAGGGCTGGTTTCATAAGCAGTGAGTTGGCCGTACAATTCAGAGAATTGATCTACACATTCCTCGATGGATCCAGTCTGACCAATTCAGAACATCTTCCTCAGCAAATTCTTGTGTTGGTTACGGCCAAATCTCGATTGCAGGAGATTGCAAAATTCAGTCCACTATAACCCAGCTGTTCTCCTCTGCACAGACTCCAACCAGTGAGCAGCTGCCCCTTCGAACTGAGCGGTGGCATACGATATCCATCTGCTGTGGTGTGTGCCCCATAGCTTGAAATAGTCCTCACATCTCGCTTGCCACAACCTGGGATTTGAGCCATCGAAACGCGGCAGCTCAACTCTCGGCCCTGAACTGTACCGGTCACCCTGATCCAGCGCGATGGGGTCATGGGGAGACTGGAACTCTCGAGGAGAAGGCAATTCACACCCACTCCTGGCCGGAGGTGGAACATAGATGCTGTGAGCCTTGGACTTACTGAACATGTCAGCTCCATGGGGATCAGAAGGGAATGCATCCCGGCCTTCTCCGATGTCTCTGCTTGATGAGGAAGGCCTTCCAATCCGGTCGTCGAAGTCGCCTTTGTCCCCTCCCTCCAAATCCGAGTGGATCTGGTCGATGTCTAGGAGGAGCTCGAAGCGGACACCGTCGACGCGTGCCGTGATGAGGCCGTCCAAGGTCTTGGTCGAATCCTGGAGCAATTTAGTCATTGACTTGAGGAGGTCTTCGTTGTGTACCTTGAGGCGCTAATCGAGGTCGTCGGAGATGGCGGATTTGATGAGCTCGTGGATGTTGCGCCCTTCTCCTGACATCCCTTCCATGGCTTGCCGCCACCGCAAATCGCTAAACCTGGTGCGGTGTGGGTGAGGGAGTGTTGGACTAAGGGGTCCTCGGGCTTCCGGCCTAGTAGCTATGGGTCGGACTGATGGGCTGTGAAGATACAAAGACCGAAGACTTCACCCGTGTCTGGATGGGACTCTCCTAGGCCTGGAAGGCAATCTCGGCGATCGAATATGAAGATTCCTTTCTCTGTAAACTGACATGATGTAACCCTAGATCCCTCCGGTGTCTATATAAACCGGAGGGCTAGGTCTGTAGAGGCGGAGACTCATAACCATAGTCATACAGGTTAGACTTCTAGGGTTTTAGCCATTACGATCTCATGGTAGATCAACTCTTGTAATACTCATATTCATCAAGATCAATCAAGCAGGAAGTAGGGTATTACCTCCATAGAGAGGGCCCGAACTTGGGTAAACATTGTGTCCCCCGTCTCCTGTTACCATCGACCTTAGACGCACAGTTCGGGACCCCCTACCCGACATCTGCCGGTTTTGACACCGACATTGGTGCTTTCACTGAGAGTTCCACTATGACGTCAAAGATAGGATCGATGGCTCGCCTTGTTCTCAAGGACAATATCACCTCCGGAGGAGCACTGGCCCCAGGCCAAACCCTCCGGCTGGGCGGCTTTACCATGACCGCCTGTTCAGCCGTTAAGCCGACAATGACCTCTCGGGTCATCAAAAATCCCTTTCGTATCGACTCTGAACACTCCAAGCTGATGGATCCAGCGGAGCTTTCGTCTTTAAACGAGCTCCTAGATAGCATCGCCGCCCTGGGGGTCGCTACAGACTATGATCGAATTGGGCTTAAACCCGATCAGAGAGAAATCAAATCTCCACCGATCACCCACCAGATAGCGGTAGTCGAGGAGCAAGACAACAACTCTTCCTCCATACTAAGGACGGACTATGTCCGGATCTCTGATTTCGAAGGGCCGGACACCCACCTGCGAGGAGATGCATCCTGCCCTCCGAACATAGAATCGGACGACGGGCCTAAGAAATCAGTGGATATCCCGGAGCCCGATCTGTTAAGTTCGGAAGATCTTCAAACTCCGGATCCCAAATCGGGTCAGGGTTCGGATTTAAAACCACCCACCCACCCAAATATAAGCGCTCTCATGAGCATACAACAGTAGTCTTAGGAAACGGTCCACCACTTCTGGGCTAGATTCCTTCTTGTCAAAGACAAGATTAAAGATTGCCGCGACGAGGAAGCGATCTCAGCGTTCCGTAACAATTGCACGGACGAAGGAATCCTCAACGCCATCAACCGCCATCGCATATTACACTTTGCTGACCTGGCAACTATCGAATAGAAGTACAGCGCAATGGAAAGCGCCTGGAAAACTCAGGCAGCCCGTTGGGAACCATCGGTCCCCACCCAACCCCTCGTTCAGGCGAAAAGGGCGCACCCTCGTGGCATGCTCGGTCCAATAGTAAAGAAATATAAGTCCATTACGGGGCGCGAAACCGTTCTGGAAGGATGGCTCGATGGGCCATGCAAAATACACGCAACACCGGATAACATACCAACCCATAGCCTTAGAGCATGTTGGAGACTCCGGCAAGTGGCCAAGAGCGGCGAGGATATCGTCACCAAGAAAACCCCATAACAACACCCCCCAGAAGACAACGACCCCAAAGTACTGACGGTCTTCGAGACATTCGCTTCAAACAATAGGCGCAAAAGGGCACTCCGCGAACTCGCCGAAGTCTGTCAAATCACAGCAATAAACCCTTGGAACGACACGGCTATAACTTTTAATGCTAGTCACGAACCAAAATACAGAACAGTCCGAGCACCAGCCGCCTTGGTCCTCAGTCCAATCGTGGACGGCTTTCGGCTCACCAAGGTTTTCATGGACAGTGGCAGCGGACTAAACCTCATCTATGAAGATACACTCCACAAAATGGAAATAGATAGGAGCCACATTGAGCAAAGCAGCACGACCTTCCGAGGAATCATTCCCAGTCGGGAGGCGCGGTGTGCGGGAAAAATAACACTTGACGTGGTATTCGACACGCCGGATAATTATCGGTTCGAAGAAATAACCTTCCAAGTGGCCCCTTTCAACAGCGGATATCACGTCCTCTTGGGGCGAGATGCATTTACACGCTTCCAAAATGTACCTCATTACGGGTACATGAAGCTGAAGATGCCTGGGCCCAACGGCATAATCACTCTCGCCAGTGATCCGGACATAGCACTCCGTGCCGAAAATAAAACCGCATCCCTGGCCCTTGAGGCATTATCTGAAGCGCTCGCGGCCGAAGAATTAACCGCACTGCGCTCCACGGTGGACAGGGACGATGTGATTCTAAACAAACGGCCCAAATCCACCTCCGTCAAACCCGCGGAAGAAATAGTCAAATTCCAGGTCCATCCAATGGACCCCAAGAAGACAACATCTATTGGAGCACAACTAGACCCAACGGTTGACGCCGCGCTATGAGAGTTCCTGCGCGAGAACTGGGATATATTCGCCTGGCACCCTTCTGAAATGCCAGGAATCACACGCAGGTTGGCTGAACACAGCCTCAATATATTGAAGGGATATAAACCGGTCAAACAAACACTGCGGCGCTTTTCCGAACCCAAACGCGGGGAGGAGCTAGCCAAGTTAATCGAAGCCGGACTCATTAGAGAAATAAAACACCCGGACTGGCTAGCAAACCTTGTGATGGTACCAAAGAAGGACAAATCCTGGCGCCTGTGCGTCGATTTCAAAGACCTCAATAAGGCCTGCCCTAAGGATCCCTTCCCTCTCCCTCGCATCGATCAAATTATTGATGCAACCGTAGGACACGACTTACTGTGCTTCCTCGACGCATACTCCGGATACCATCAAATCAAGATGAAGGAGTCAGATCAAGCCGCAACGGCATACATTACCCCATATGGGCCTTTCTGCTTCAACACCATGCCCTTCGGGCTCAAAAACGCCGGCGCCACCTACCAGCGCATGATCCAAACATGCCTAGAGAAACAGATCGGCAAGACAGTTGAAGCATATGTGGACGACGTCGTCATCAAAACTAGACACGTCGAAACACTCATAGACGATTTACGTCTCACATTCGACAACCTCCATGCATATGACATCAAGCTCAATCCGGAAAAGTGTGTTTTCGGCGTCCCTGCTAGCAAACTGCTGGGCTTCATCATTTCCAACAGAGGAACTGAAGCAAACCCAGCCAAAATCCGAGCACTGTCACAATTGGCTACGCCCACGGACCTTAAACAAGTCCAAAAACTCGCCGGTTGCGTGGCAGCTCTAAGCCACTTTATCTCCAGATTGGTAGAGAAGGCATTGCCACTCTACCGTCTTCTATGGCGCACCGGTCACTTCGAGTGGACGGATGCGGCAACGGCCGGACTGGAAGAAATAAAGACCCTTCAGGTGAGCAACCCAATGCTGGCCGCGCCGAATGTCGGCGAACCCATGTTATTATACATATCGGCAACACACTAGGTGGTGAGCGCCGTGCTCGTCGTTGAACGAGAACAGGACGGACACAAATTCCCGCTTTAGAAGCCAGTATATTACGTATCCACTGTCCTCACACCATGCAAATCCTGGTACCCTCATTATCAAAAAATAGCATACGCAGTCTTCATGGCATCCCGGAAGCTACGACACTACTTCCAGGAGTGTTCGATCACGGTGGCTTCCGAAGTACCACTCAATGACATAATAAACAACCGCGATGCTACGGGCCAGCCCAAATGGGCCATTGAGCTCCTTCCATTCGACATAACATACAAACCGCGTCGAGCCATTAAATCCCAAGTACTGGCTGACTTCGTCGCCGAATGGACAGAGGTCGAACTCCCTAAAGAGTACGGCACAAATTCCAACTGGGTTATGTACTTTGATGGTTCCAAAATGCTGGCAGGACTAGGAGCGGGCGTCGTTTTAACGTCCCCCACTGGAGACGTCGTCCAGTACGTACTCCAAATATTATACACAGACTCTAATAACGCAGCTGAATACGAGGCCTTATTGCATGGCCTTCGGATGTCTCCATGGGCATACAACGCCTGGAAGTGCGCGGGGACTCAAACCTTGCAATATCTCAAATAAATGGAGACTACGATGCCAAAGATCCGAAGATGGCAGCTTATCATAATGTCGTTCTAAAAATGTCGGCTCGGTTCGAGGGGCTCGAGTTTCATCACGTGGCCCGAAAAAGTAATCAAGCGGCAGATGTCCTTGCCCGCATCAGCGCCAAGCGCGACCCCGTCCCACCTAACATCTTTCTGGAAAGGCTCTTTAAGCCATCCGTGGTGTGGCAAGGGGAGAGCGGTAACACTAGTCCGGATCCGAACACAGCCCCAGATTCCAAACACACTGATATCATCGGGGGCTCTGCCACCGAAATAACACCGTCGGCCCATCTCATTATGGCAGTCATTGCCTCATGGACCGAACCCTTCTTGGCCTACCTTAATAGGAAGGAACTTCCTGAGGATCAGAATGAGGCCCGCCGCATTGTCCGGCATTCGAAGGCCTACAAGGTTCACGACGGGGAGCTCTACAAGAAAAGCGCTACCGGAGTTCTTCAAAGATGTATCTCCGAGGAGGAGGGGCTGCAGCTCCTGGCTGAGATTCATGCCAGTCTCGGCGGGCACTACGCTGCAGCTCGGGCCCTTGTTAGCAAGGCCTTCCGTACAGGGTTTTATTGGCCGACGGCCCGAGCAGATGCACAGGACCTTGTTCAACGTTGCGTTGGATGCCAACTCTTCGCCAACCAAAGCCATATGCCCCCACTGCCCTACAAACAATCCCCATCACTTGGCCTTTTGCGGTCTGGGGACTGGATATGGTTGGACCCCTTATAGGTGGAAGCCATAAGAAAAAATATTTGCTGGTCATGGTGGATAAATTCACTAAGTGGATCGAGGCCAAACCAGTTAAAACGGCCGAGTCCGGGTCGGTGATAGAATTCATATCCGGCGTGGTGCACCGTTATGGTGTTCCACACAGCATCATCACTGATAACGGCTCCAATTTCACAGCCGACAAAGTGAAAGCCTGGTGCGCTAATCCGGGCATCAAGCTCGACTACGCCTCTGTCTATCATCCGCAAACAAACGGTCAAGTCAAACGAGCCAATGGTCTTATTATGAGCGGCATCAAGCCTGGACTAGTGCGGTCTTTGAAAGAATCAGACAAGCACTGGGTTGAGGAGCTCGACTCCGTATTCTGGGGGCTGCGGAGCACGCCCAATCGCGCTACCGGATACACACCTTTCTTCATGGTGTACGGTGCAGAGGCAGTGTTACCCTGCGACATTATTCATGACTCACCTCGAGTGCGCATGTACGAAGAGAGAGAGAGGCCGAGCTTGATCGGAAGGACAGCTTAGATGCCCTGGAGGAGGAGCGTGACGTCGCAAAAGCCCGTTCCGCATTTTATCAATAGCAAGCTCGCAGGTATCAAAGGAGAGAAGTGCGGGCCAAGACTTACAACGTTGGCGAACTCGTTCTACGCCTGCGGGAGAAGAAAAAGGACAAACTCAAGCCCAAGTGGGAGGGTCCCTTCATCATTGACGAATTTCTCACCGGAGGAGCGTACCGCCTGCGTGATGCGTCAGACAATCGCCTAGAGTCGAACCCTTGGAACGCGGCCAGACTCCGAAGATTCTATGCCTAGCGCCGAACTCTTTGTTCGTCTCCTTCTCCCTGTCATTTCCATCATTTTTCTTTCTTTTTTCATTTTTCTCTTTCGCCTTAAAGCTTTCGTGCGGTTAGACCGTGCACCCCTAACGCATACATCTTCAAATATGTACGTCCGTTATACCTGGGGGCTTCTTGGACAGAAGCTTGCTATTATTATTTTCCGAGCATCAAGCTCATCACATATGCGTTCTTTCCATATGTACCTTTCCTTCCCCATTATATGCATCGATATGACTTAAGTTTTGGCCAAGCTAGGTTGCCTGGCTCCTGTGCTTATGCCCGATGTTCCCATTAGTTCGGCTAGGGCATAAAGGGAGCACCTCTGTGATTGTTACTGCCGGGTTATCCGGATGTGTACCTCAGACTGGGTGAAGCCGAAAGCTAGCGTTCTTAAGGGAATATTCGGTCGGTGGATTAAAGATGTTTTTCGCATTCACTCCATTGTGAACCCCCAGAAGTTACATATACTGCGATTTTTTAATCACAGTTCGGACATGCACATTAACGCATGCACACCCAGGGAAAGGAACCCTTAACGGAACTATTCTCTCTGGAAGATGTTTCTTACAATCTTAATGTAATATAACATAACTAGCCGGATACAACTTGTCTGTTCAAGCAACTATGACCCCTACGCCTGGTTTCCATGCATACCCCGGTCTATCCGGCCGCTCGGGGTCAGAAACACTCCGCCCCTTCGGGTCCAGAGGTTGAAGCGAAAAGGTCTGCCATGACAATCGTTTTACAATTTAGCTAGAGTTACATATATCAAGGAAGGTGCATAGTCACTTAGACTCATAAATTTCCTCATCTATGTCGTCCAACAGGCTGTCTAACTTACAATCCTGTTTGGAATATTTGGCAGCTACTGCTACTTGGTCATATACCAAATTAACGGGCACTTCCTTCCCATCTGACCCTAAAGGTCCGACCCGGGCCATGCGATTCGGATCAAGCTTGGTATACCATGTTTTCACCATGGCCCAGGCCTCTCGCGCACCCTCCCGGCAGGCCGATATTTTCCATAAACGGATACGTCGCTGCGCTCCCTTGAATAGCTCTACAAGCTCCTCCATAAGGCCTTGGCAACACTCCGCATTGCTTGTCGAGCTTGTTCGTGCATTTGCGACAGCCCTTGTAGCAGATCGTCTGAAAATCCGGACATCTCCTCTTCGGGACGGCCCGTCAACATACCTGCAAACATAACTGTATCCGTTAATTTCATCTCCGAACTATTATAAGGTAAGTTCGGCCACATACTGAATATGCCGCCTCGCAACCTTTTATTCTCCTTCACAGAGTCGGCCAGCTGGGCCCACACATCTTTCAGTTCCTCGCCCAACTGGGTGTTGGAATCCTGGAGTCTGTTTTTGTCCTCTCTGACTCGGGTCAGAATGCGCTCGCCTGCGGCGTGTAGTCTTTTCGCCTCTTTCTCGCCCGTTTGAGCGACTTTCAGTTTCTCCTCCAGTTGGTCCGACGATCTTGTTATGAGATAAGCAACAGTATTAGCAAAGCTGGTATATAATTATTGTTTCTCGATGGAGGGAAATATTACCAGAGGACGCCTTCTTGGACTTTTCCAGTTCGGCGGTAACAACAGTTAGCTGTGTCCGAAACTTTTCCAGCTCTTGGGCTAGCAGGTCGTTCTTCTCCGTAAGAACCTGGTTATACAACGATCCTTAAATCATTTGTACCAACTACTTCAAGTCTCAGGGGCTACTGGCATACGGTTATAATATTCGGACAAAGTAAACTTACCTGCACATCTTTTAAATGCTGCTCTGTGGCTCTGTTAAGCCCATCTCGTGCAGCCCGGATGTATGCATCAGCCGAGCTGAAGGCATTGAACACCTCTTTTGAGAAGCGGGGATCTCGTAAATGGCCCTCCGGCGCCGATGATTCATGGCACTCTCCACTTCCGAGTTGGTGACGGACATATCTTCCGAGCCCTCAGCCGAAGGACAGTCCGGCGTCACTCCCATATCGGCCCCCGTTTCCTCGGCTGGGACTGAATCTCGGCTGTTGGGAGTACGACTGGTCGGATCCCCGGACATAGTCCGGCGAACTCTTTTCCTGATACAGGACAAACATAAAAGTCACAGTTGGATGTAACTGTTAAAGAACATATTTGCGAATCCATACCTCCTCGATGAAGGCTCGGCCGTATCTTTGTTTGCCTTCCTCTTTGAAGGCCTGCCCAGCAGAGGGACCGCTCTCTTTGGAGATACCCCTTGGGCAGCATGGTGCGCCAAACGCCTCCCCTTTTGAGCATAGGACGGTGTGGTGGGTGAGGTAGAATGAGAGAAATCTCTCGGATAAGGTGTATCCTGATTACTTACGTGTGAAGCGGGGAGAAGACCGGGATAGTCGGCGATGATGGCGACTTCTGTGCCGTCGTAGCTCGCCTGGTAAAACACCCCATCCTCGAGCACCACGAATATGTCCGGATCCTCTTCAAATCCGGGGTCAAAGTCCCGATTGTGGCCCTCGGGCTGTGGGGCGGGGTTGTGGAGCCCTTCGGAAAATTTTCGCCAGTGCTATTATAAAGGGACGAGTTAATATTCATTGAAAGTAGTTCAGGGAGTGGAATGAGTAGAGCAGAGGAGCTGGGGCTTACCCATCTAGGAGGACTATACATGGAATATCCATCTCTACGCTTGATATACAGGAACTCCTCTTCCTCCCCTTTGAATAGTTCGGCCAATATATTAGTCAAAGCGGCGGGGGTGTCCGGACCCTTCCTGCCGCAGCGGGAGGTGTTGTCCTCCCCATTGTAGTGCCACATGGGAAGCCCTCTATATTGGAGTGGCTGAACCCCCGTACTATGGAGGTCGCCATTACCTCGACTATCAATAACCCGGACTAAGCGAGCGTCCTTATCTTCCTCAAGAGTTGACGAACTTCCGCACTATCTTCCTCCTCGAGGCTCCGAGGGCGCCAGCTGTGGCATTTCTTCAAAGGAACGCCTGTGAACTCGGGAAGACCTCTCCGAACTGGGTCTGGATGTGCGATGTCCTCAATATTGAGCCATTCGGAAGGCCACTCTTCGGATGCCTTCTTTGGTGTGCCGGATAGGTATCCGGTCTCGGCGATGCGCCATATTTCGGCTCCGCCCACTTCAAATATTGATCCCTCATGATTACGCGGGACAAGGCAGAATAGTCTTCTCCACGATTCAAAGTGGGCCTCACAACCCAGGAATAGCTTGCAAAGAGCAACGTAACCCGCAATGTGCAGAATGGAAGCCGGTGTGAAGTTGTGCAGTTGGAGGCCATAGTACTCCAGAAGCCCTCTGAGGAACGGGTGAATCGGAAACCCGACGCCTCTCAGCAGATAGGGGATGAAACATACTCGTTCCTCCTCAGATGGATTGGGGAAATTCTCCGCCTGGGCCTCACCATTGAAGGAGGTCAACCCTGCTCGGACAGGGACCAGATCTGCAGGAGGAAGAAATCCCTGTGTTTGCAGCTTCTCCAGCTGACCGTGGGATATAGAACACCTCTCCCACGTGCCTTTTTCTGGGCCGTAGAGACGAGAGGAGGAGCTAGGAGCGCTAGCCATGTTGGAGTGGTTTTTTCCTAGCAATCTCCGAGGATTTTTTTCCCGTGGTGCCGAATGGATCTGAGATCCAACCTCTTTAAATAGGCACTCCTTCTTGCACGGCCGGGGTGTTATGTGCAAAAATACCCTGACCTCTCGCATTCGCTTGACACGTGGAAGCTGAAGTTGTTGATACACAAAAGCCAAGGAGTACGACATTAAATGGAAGGCCGGATACATCACCTTGACGTCATCGGAGGAAGAACCCGCCTTGCAATGCCGAAGACAATCTGCACGCCGGACACCTCGTCATTGAAGTCCTGTTCGGGGGCTACTGAGGGAGTCCTGGACTAAGGGGTCCTCGGGCGTCCGGTCTATTAGCTATGGGCCGGACTGATGGGCTGTGAAGATACAAAGACTGAAGACTCCACCCGTGTCCGGATGGGAGTCTCCTTGGCGTGGAAGGCAAGCTCGGCGATCGAATATGAAGATTCCTTTCTCTGTAAACCGACCTAATGTAACCCTAGATCCCTCCGGTGTCTATATAAACCGGAGGGCTAGGTCTGTAGAGGCGGAGACTCATAACCATAGTCATACAGGTTAGACTTCTAGGGTTTTACCATTACGATCTCGTGGTAGATCAACTCTTGTAATACTCATATTCATCAAGATCAATCTAGCAGGAAGTAGGGTATTACCTCCATAGAGAGGGCCCGAACCTGGGTAAACATTGTGTCCCCCGTCTCCTGTTACCATCGACCTTAGACGCATAGTTCGCGACCCCCTACCCGAGATCCGCTGGTTTTAACACCGGCAGTGGGTGGTGGGGAATCTCTAGGATGGAACGACTCTGATGCCACATGTGAGGTTCTAACTTGTACTGATCTCAGATCTACAGTCAATTTGCCATGAAGGCTTACACGAGCTCATGCATGCCACACACTAGCCATGGCCGAAGCCACCAACTCCTTTCCCAATCCTCACGCAACGCACATACACCCGCATTTTAGGCCTGCAACGCATCGGGGAAGTCGTCTATCGCGAGTGGGCCGCACGGCTGCTGGCCCAAGAGTTGAATCCCCGTCATCTCGCGCTTCTGGTTGACTGGCCCTGTCCTTATGAGCGCTGACAGCCCGACCTCGCCGGAGCAAGAGGAGCGCCACTGCCCTTCCTCTACCCGTCTGGACGCTGACCTATGCCCCACAACACCAGCACCCGAACGCCCTCGACGCGTCCGTCCTCCCCGGTTCCTTCCCACCGCTAAAGACCACCGCAGGCCGCCGCCCCCCGGTGCCGAGACCCTGCCCAACACCGACACCGTCGTCATCGCCCGCTGTGAGCTACCCCGTCCCTTCTTTCGTCTGTGGATTAGATTAGTTGTTTATTTAGATGAAACCGGTACGCGGTTAATTTTAAACAGACCATTTTTTCATTTTTTATTAGCCGCGTACTGTTTAGTTAATTGCCGGCCATTCGCCCTATATGTCCGGCAATAGACAGTTTCCAGCTAGTCACAAGCCGCCGCATGTCCAGGGACCCGGTTGCAAGAAAAAGTATTTCTGTTTAGTCCCTGGAATTAGCAAAATAGTCCCTGAACTTGGATTAGCCACATCTTTTTAACCGTAACTCCAAATTGGATGAAACCAGTGGCAGTTTGTTCTTCTCGACTGGATCTATCCGGAGAACCCATGCTTCCAAACTTTTGATAATTTTAAATTTGAATTGGGTAAATTCAAATTCAAACCCTGTTTGGCCATATCTCCTAAACCCTAGCTCCGATTGAGTTGATTCTTTTTTGCACTTTGTCACCGTAGCCAAATCCTATGACTTGGACCAATCTCACAATATTTTCACACAATTAGGATCTGTCCATGATAGTTTTATTACTATGCCATCTATGAACTCTAGTTCACACCACATCTTTGAACCCTATGTCACATGTTGTTTTGCACTTAGAAAATTTTGTGATAGTTGAGTGTGTTGGATTTTCATTTGGTTTTTCTGAGTCTTTTTGTTGTGCATGTTATTTTGGTTCTCTGAAGTGATTGCTTATGCGAGCCTATTTACTTTGGCGATATATTCTCTCAAATGAACCACCAGTACCAAGGCAAGTTCACATTTGACAATTCTTTCAATCACCTATGTTTTATGTATGCACTTAGTCCTTTATGGTAGGATTGCATGGTAGGAATTTTATGTTGGATGGCTATGATCTTACCTAGTAGTTGATTTGAGGTAGGCCTGAACTATACAACCTTTATCACCATCGTGTAAGTTTATTTTTGCCTCGCTAACGTGGACGTGGATTGGGAAGTGTTAATGGTGAGAATGAGTGATAAAGTAGTAATCAGGACCAAGAATTTTAAATGAACTACCTGGGCGTAAATTTGTTTGAATGGTGGCGATGTACAGTGGGAGCATGCATGGGAAATCCATGGTGGTGCACCACTAGTGGTCCGTCCGCTCAGCCTCAAAGGGATCAAACCTGTTTTCATGTCTAGAGGCTTATGTGTGCATCCACAAGCCAATATGGGCTCTGGCTTAGTTGAGTAGTTAGTGTGATCTCTTCCAGGATGGGCTAGCAGATGTAGAATGAGTAGGTGTACTGGGCTATCCGTGGGTTAAGAGAGAATACTTTCGAAAGACTATGTCTCGATCTTCCGATCATGGAGGTGGTCGGGTATTGTGGGGAAAATGTGCAAAACTCTGCAAAGTGTTAAATCTAATCGATTAGCCATGTCCCCGGGTATGGACAATTTGAGCTATTAGTCGTGGAAATGCCGGGAGATGTCATCACCCTTAATTAAATCAGTTGGGTTTAAATGAAACTTTGGGAATGGATTGAGTTAGGGTTTCCATCTCAATCTTATACTATTTTTTGTAGAAGTAGAATAAATTATTTTATGATAGTGAAAATTTGGCTTTATGCAAAGTTAAACTTAGAGCCTCTCCACCAGCCAAATTGCATGTACAAATAGGTTCATTATACTCATGATGTGACTTGCCAGTACATTCAATGTACTGACCAGTAACGACCAAACCTCGAAGGATTTGAGTCTCTGTGCTTACCGTGCTAGTCCCTGGATCGAACTCGCTAGCACACACAGTATAGATGAATACCAGAATAGCAAGTGCATCATTTATTACAACGTATGATCCAGAATGTATAAAATAAAACAATATGCATAGCACATGGCTAGCTTTATTCAATCAAACAACGGAAAAGTAGCAGAAAATAATGATGAGTCCCATCATAGCCCATTGGCGATTCTGAGTGCAGACTCACGACCCTGACGGTACCTTACTCTTCGTCTGAATATCCCGCAACATGAGACATTGTAGCCGTATTTGTCAATACTTTGAATGTATTGAAAAGTCACATAAGAGTAATAATAAAGCAAACCTACATGTATATGCATAGTATAACAAAAGGAAGGCTTGTGGTTTATTTTGCAGAAAGCTGATTTTGTCCTCATAACTACCTAATAGTCAAATATTTATTAAGTTCTTTTATTACTATAATTAAATACACAAGGTTGAGTTGGCAAAATCAACTCCAACCCACCCTTTATTAAGTTTCCCCACAAATTTATTGAGTGTCACATCTGTCAAGATCATCCAACAACTGTAATGGCATAGTTGCTCAAATTTGTCCATAACCGGGGACACGGCTAATCATGATTAGCTTTTAATACTCTACAGAGTTTAGTACGCTTTACCCACTCGACCCAATATAAAGATTGAGACGAAGTCTTTCAGAAGAGGTTCCCTTAACCACCTGACGGCCACATCCCACCAACATATGCTACATATGTCGACACTGTCTGGGTAAGGGTTCCAACAACTAATGAACTAAGCCAGAGCCCATATAGCCAGTGGCCGCAAATGGAAGCTACTAGTCACTAAGTCTGTCTGATCTTTTTGAACCTGGGCGGCATTCCACTTGGGGTGCACTCTCCTGGGCGCATGGCCTTAGAATAGGTGCAAGACCTCATGATGCCTTCCCTCAACACAAAACAATACCACTTCCATCCAGAGGTGAATTATATCGTTAATTACTACTCATTTGGTTATATATATAATCCTCACATAAACTCAATGTACACACGAACCAACCCCGTCTACAAGCATAGAAAAACTATAACTACCACAATCTGCATTAACGGGGAGATAACTCAACACCATAGCACAATGATATAGTATTCCTATACATGCATATATTCATAGTGTGATATAACTACATGCATAGAAAACAATAGGTAAAGGATGATCAACATCTAACTTGCCTTGGTTCTGGTTCAAAAAGTCACACTCCTGACAATAGCTCGCGTCGCACTCCGGACAATCTACATGTTTTAAACAATCAACAATTCAATCATCGGAACTCAAATAGAACCAAAATAAAACCAACAACAAGAAAATCATTTTAAAACTCAAGAACAGCAGCATAACAGCAAGTACAAAACTTCTACAATGTACTAGAATCACAACGCAAAAAGAATCGCTCGATTTTGACAAGCGGTTTGAAAGTTTTGGCCTCTCGAAGGATTGATTTAAATTCGAACGAATTCGAATGGGAAAAGTGCAAACATGTCAAATTTTGGTACTGTGATAAGCTACTGGTTTTTGTGAGTTCATAGGAAAAAGAATCACCTAATTTGGACATACAGATTAGGAGTTATAGCTAATGGAAGTTTTGGTGAAAATCTGAAAAAGACAAAAAAAAACAGAAAACTCCTGGCTGTTTACTGTAGCAGCTTCTGTAGCAAAGTGCCACGTGGCAGTGGTTGATTGGCTGAAGCCTTCTCTGTGTGCGCGTGCTCACCAGAGAGCAGAGAAAGACGGCGGCGGCTTCGGGCGGTGGCGGCAACGCTCTTCCGGTGGGTATCGGCGAGGGCGAAGTGGCGGGCGGAGGCGGCGTTGAGTGGCGGAGGTAGTGGTGGTGTTCAATGGCGACGGGGCTCCCTCGAGCAGCGGTGGCGACGAGGTGAACCACGGCTACTCCGGCGGTGTCGGGTGGGCTCATTGCTCTCGCTCCGCTGCATTTACGGCCACACAAAGATGTCAGTGAAGTGCGGCTTCGAGAGGGGGATCGAAGGAAGCAGGCGGAGCGGCTGTATGAGCTCTTACGGCGGAGAAAACATCCGGCAAACGGCGGCAGACGAGCTCCTGCGAGATCGGTTTTGCCCTAGCAGCGCGTGCAGATGGCGAGAGGAGGGGAAGGAGCTGCGGTAGGGTTTCCCTAGGGGTTCTGCTCGGGTACGGAGTCCCTGGGGAGCACGGGGTGGACCAGGGGCGCGAGGTCAACTCGGGCTCGGGCGCGGCTGCGCGCGCGGTGCGGCACAGCGGTCTACGGTTCGGGGGAGGGACGAACAGGGCGCGGGGCCCGTGGTCAGTGGCCCAAGGCAGCTAGTGCGGCGCTTCGCGTACCGCTTCGGGTGGCCAGCTGGGCCGCGACAAAGGGGAGCTGGGTCGTGGGCGTTGGCGCTGGGGTTGGTGGGCTGCGGCTGGCTGGCCGACTTCCTTTTTTTTTACAAAACTACAACAGTTAAATAACTAAAATAAAAACACCAGAATAAAATCTTTCCCTAATATATATATATATATATATATATATATATATATATACAGCCGGTCTATTCTGCTAATATTAGCAGAATAACTATTCTAATAACACTTCCGCACTGCAGGGTCAACGCAAGTGCACGTCATTGTTTGAACCAAGTGTGCTGCAGTACTCACGCGAGTGAACTTCCCGTCGCAAAAAACTGCACACTGTGTTTTTTTGGTACCTTTTTTGCTCTAGTTTTTTAACTGTTTGTCGGAACGAGGCGTGTAATATACCATTCAAAAGCTATGGATTAGGCGCAACTTCTCCATGTTGAACACTTTTTGACAATTCTCACGGTTTAAGAACAGTTTTGA
This sequence comes from Aegilops tauschii subsp. strangulata, assembly GCF_002575655.3. NCBI lineage: Eukaryota > Viridiplantae > Streptophyta > Magnoliopsida > Poales > Poaceae > Aegilops > Aegilops tauschii. The sequence continues at coordinate 210,007,555 of NC_053039.3, read as the reverse complement.
AAATGGTGCGGCCCACAAAGAGTGGCAGCGAGCGTTTTTTCGCATTTTTTCTAAACCGCTCATCGGAATGAACCAAATGATACACCGTTAGATAGAAATCGTTGAGGCGCATCTTTTTCGTATCTATTTTTTTCTCTAATTCGTTACATTTTAAGAGCAGTTTCAAATTTACTAAATTGCGGAATACTATTTTTTCAAAAAAAAATCAAATTTTTGGTACTGTTTTCACTCCAGTATTTTAACCATTTGTTGAAATGAGGCGTGTAATATACCGTTGAAAATCTATGAAGGAGGCGCAACTTTCATATGTGGAAATGTTTTTGAGATTCCTTACGGTTTTAAGTTGATTTTGAAAATCGTGCGGCGGACGACGAGTGGCAGCGGCCTTTTTCGCGAAATTTTTACAAACCGCTAGTCGAAATGATTCAAACGATATGCCGTTGGAAAGATATCGATGAGGCGCAACTTTTTCATGTAGAACACTCTCTCTAATTCTTTACGGTTTATGAGGCATTTTGAATTTACCGAAACGCGGACACTCTGTTTTTCGCGACACCCAAATCGACGTGGGTACTTCATCCGACTGAAAACCGCACTGCACCAGACAAAAACCGCACTGCATCAGACGGGTAAGAGAACTGCATGGTTTCTTTTATTCAAACATAATTTTTTCAAGGACGAGAAAGTAGAGTGCACTTCACATCGGGTGTAAATGAACCACAACACTATCAAGAAGTGAACCGCATTACTTTTTTCGCATCCATAACAATTTTTTTGCACTTACGGGATGAACAACATCATACAGCCGATCGCACTGCTTCAGAATGAAAACCGCATTGCATCGGACGGGCAAGCGAGCTGCATAATTTCTTTTGTCGGACGTAATTTTTTCTCAGACGAGTTTTTGTTGTCTTTTTTTCAACAATTTTTATGAACGAGTGGACCACGAAGACGAGGGCAAATGAACCGCAACATATGTCAAAGTGGACCTCATTGCTATCTTGTTGTTCCTTTTAAAAAAATCACACTTTCATGTCGGGCGCAAGTGAACGACATCGCTCTTAAAAGTAAACCACACCCGAGGACCAAACGCACTACAAGTGTTGATGTAGTCGATTTTGAGACACACAAAACAAATTGCACTTCATACACAAATTGGAGTGAACTACTTTTTGTCTTCTTCAAACAAAATTATTCAAGATATCATGGTAGTACTGTGGATGGGAGACTAGGGAACCGCACCAAAACACACCTGAGTTTTTAACATGCTGCCCCACACAACCTACACACCATCAAACAATAGAACAAACCGCTTAGGAGCCGAGCCAACTGCAGTGTTTGTGCAGAAGCAAAATCCGAAAAAAGAGTCCCCGAACAAGTTTTATCAACTAAACATGTTGTTCCAACTGCATCCCCACATGTTGTGCACTGCACTCACACCGACGAAACACATGGCTTGCACAGCGGAACTGCACGCCGCCGGCCACACCACAACGCAGGCTGGACATGTAAATGCAAACCACGCCAACATGACCTCAAGTCCCCGAATCCATCAGAGAACTGCATGTGCCTCCATGAAGTACTGCACGCGCGCCCCTACGCATCGCGGGGGTGAATTGCACGTGCTGTCGAGTTGCGCCGCTGGTGGAGTCGTCGGACTGGTCGGGGGGGGGTCGCACTACGCAAACCTTCGGCACCGGCGTGCTCCCATGTGCTCCCACGCCGGAGAGGAGGCAGTTCGCCCGCTGCCTTGCTGCAGCACACATGCGGGAGTCGGGGAGGGAGCGGCATCCCGGTCGATTTGGACGAGTAGCCACCGAAGTCGCCGGATGGATGTGGCAGGATCCGTGCTCGGGCGTCGCGGGGGCTAGATCCGGCAGCTGCAAGGCATGGGTCCCTCGGGGCGGCCGAGATCCGGCTGTCTAGGGGAGGCGACATGCACCATGAGGGAGTCAAGCTTGTGTGGGGAGTCGTGGGGCGGCGCTGTGGGGTTGCGGAGGGAGGCGTGCCAAACGGGAGTGAGAGGGGGTGGTGGGGAAGGGCGCCGCGGTGGTCGGGGACGGGGGAGAAGATGGCGGCGCTGGGGAGGAGGCCGCAGGGTAGGGGAGAGTAAGGTGGCGCCGGGGAGGCGCCAGACGGGAGGAGTAGGAGGCGGGGTGGCTCCGGACGGGAGGAGGATGCGGGGCGGCGCCGGACGGGAGGTGTAGGAGGTGGCGCGGCTTCGGACGGGAGGAGGAGGAGGCGGGGCGGCGCCGGGCGGGAGGAGGAGGAGGGGGGCGGCACTGGCCGGGGGTAGGAGGAGGCAGGGTGGGAGGTGGAGGTTGTGCGGCGGCGGGGTAGGAGGTGGTGGTCGGGGGAGTGCAGGAGCACGGGGAGGGAGGCGAGTTCGAACAGGATAAGGTGAGTGGTTTTTTTTGGCAGACGCAGTTTGGTGGTTAGTTTGTAGCTACAGCGGTACGTGGGGTGTTAGCAGAATAAGGGTCTTAAGGGTGTTATCATAATAGACCCATCCTATAATAATAATAGAGTAAAATGCACCGGTGGTCATTAAACTTGTCGATTACACTCACATTGGTCACTGTATTTAAGAATACGGTCAATACGGTCACTATATACGTGTTGAGGTGATTATATGGTCACTGGCAGATCGTATAGCTCCGTATGCATCCACTTTGACCGGTCAACCAAACCACTTGGCGCCTCATTAGCTCGTTTTCTTTCTATGTCATGCGGGCCCTACATGTCAATGGGTGGAAGAAAGAAGTGGAGGGAAAAATAAAAAATTTGCACATGGTGGGGATTCAAACCATAGACCTCCCGTTTATCTGCGACCAGGCTTACCAGCTGCACTAGCATCACATTGTGATTTCTTAGAGGAATATGTACTTGTATATCGTTACTGAATTCACGTGACAACCGTTGATTGTTTTTCTTTTTTGCGGGGGAGTATTAGAATTTAAATCATAATTGTTTCATGTGGCTTCAGTGGTTGGGCCTTTCGGGATTATGATTATGATTGTAACATTCAGATTGTAAACATTCAGCCATTGGGATTTTTTTTCCTTGCCTTGTGGTTTGTTTCCAACGTATGCAGTCTGAATGTTCAAAGAATAGTAGGTACGTCTACACTGAACAAAAGAAATTTAAGTGCTAATGCAATCTTGACAGTGAACCTTATGTATGAGTACGAATACAGAGTACTGCCAACACTACTTTAAATCCCAAAAAGGACCAACCACTGAAACTACATGAAACGATTATGGGTTCTCAAAAAAAAAGTTGAAACGGTTATGATTTTGCGGTAAATCCCAATGGCTCGCCCGCAAAAAAAAAATGCACTCAATGGCTGCCACGTGATTGCAGCAGAGACTCTAAAATGTACTGTTTCCTCGTAGTAATCAAATAGCTTCACTGGTGCAGCTGGTTTGTTCGCTATTCCATATGCCCCAGGATTTTGGTTCGAATCCCCACTCGCCCGTGATTTTATTTTGGCTCTATTTCTTCTTCCACTCACTGACAGGTAGGACCCACATGAGAGAGAGAAAATGAGCTAGCCATGTGGATTATTTGACCGATCAAAATGTATTTCTTCTTTCACTCACTGACAGGTAGGACCCACATGAGAGAGAGAAAATGAGCTAGCCATGTGGATTATTTGACCGATCAAAATGGATTCATACGGAGCTATACGATCTGCAGTGACCGTATAATCATCTTAACTCGTATATAGTGGCCGTATTGACTGTATTCTTAAGTACAGTGATCAACGCGTCGGCGAGGGCAAATGACAGCAGCGCACGAACTGAAAGGAGGCGGACATGGCTTCCTTCAGCGCCAATAGGGAAGAGAAAGAGGGTGAGAGTGGGGTGATGGGGCACAGAGGGAGGAGGACAACACGCGAGAGACGCAGGTGGCGGCGATGGAGGACCTCGCCGGCGGCAACGGCCGGCCGGTGCAGGGGATCGGGCGTGCGCTGCTCCTCTCCTCCTAGCGGCGCAAGGTGAGATCGAGGGGATCGAGAAAATGGGTGAGAATCGGTCCAGGGTTCTCTACTGGTGGGGATAAGTGGAGGCCCGGCTGGACCTTGGGCTGGTTGGTGTGTGCTGGAAATGGTCCCGTAAACAAAATAATTGGGCCGGCCGTTTTTTAAAGAAAAGAAGGGATTTCCCTCTATTGGGAAGGTAGAAATCATGCGAGAGTTGCGTTCTTTTGTTCTATGTTGTGTGAGAAAAAGGGTGGGGAAAAGCTCCATGTAGTTTTTTTTAACGTGGATGGGTCATAGGTTATTGGCCTACCATTAATTACTGTATGTCAGTTAATTTGGGAATTCGGTCAGCAGATTCCAATGACCGAACTCAACTCATAATTCCGGTTTTTATCATTCGCTAACCGATTGAACAATCAAAGTTTCAGTCCTCGGTTTTTTCCACTTTGGTTCTTGTTTTTTCAGCTCTGGTCTTCGGTTCTCGATTTTTATGCTCACACTTAGGCACGAGGGGAGGAGGAGGGGATCGAGCTACGCTAGGGTTCGTCGGGCATGCGCCGGCTAAAAAGGGTGGTCAGGTAGGCCGGTGTTGAGCCAAGGCAGGCAAATTGTGGTAGGCCAGCTTTCGGTTCTATCAAAAATGTTTTCTTATTAACTAATAGTACCATCTCGCTAATTCTCACAAAGATATCATCAATTTATATATATATTCCCAAATATACAATCAATAAGCCTCTGCGGAAATAAACAAAACACAGAGTGAGGTGTGGCTATAATTTGATAATCACAGACCCAGTAAAGAAGGAATGCAAGTTGTGTACACGGTTGAGATGTGTGTGGCTATAACGTGGCAATAAGAGAGTGACCCGGTATAAAAGAATGAACATTTCGTGGGTTGAGGTATGTTGCTATAACGTGACAAACTGACAATAAAAGAGGACTGTGTGGCTTTATAAAGTGGCATACAAGAGAGACCTCATAGAGAAGGAATGAACAATGTTGATGTTTCCTCTCCCATTGATACACAATGCTACTCAAGATGCCCAAGTCAATAATGTTTTAGCTGAAAATCGTAGTTTGCCAAATCTAAAAGACCGACTGTACCATGTGCAATTTTTGCATGTTTCAATGCATGGGCCCTTTTGCTAGTCTAAATAAAAATATATAATCACACAGTAAAATTATACTACTAGTATAAACTACAGGAACACTAGTTCCACCTATAATGCAGTTTTGGAAATTCATTTTTATGCAATAGGCCACTCAAACAGCAATAAAACACTCAAGTAATTTTTTTTGGAGATTATGGAAAATACCAAAACATATCAGATGAACAGGAAATAATATTCTGGACATTATGAACATTTTTAAAACAGGGGAGAAGTCAGATTATCTCCACTCCAATAAATTGCCTCGAGTTGCATAATGAAAAGAATATTTCAGAAAACAAATAATGCATGGAAAAATATGATATGCATATGAATGATCTATTAACATCCTAATTTAGGAAAACAGGATGTTACATGACCTACACGGCTGCAACGTCTTACGTTGCAGGAATTTCTACGACGAGTAAGAGTTACGTTGTAGGGTTACGATCTACACTCAACTTGCCGTTGGCATTGATGGGACTCCACACCCTTATGATTGTTTTCCGCCGTGTTATATGAGGTATAAATCTGTATTTACGTATCTTTTTAATATGTGATGTTATGGTATTTCATCAAAGTACTATGTGTGCGAGCATACTGATCCAGTGATGGCACAGAAAGCACAGAGGCACCGATCCTACCGGGTCGGGTGGCTACATCGATGAAGCCGGATCATCCGGACGGTCGCCCGATCATCCGGACCCCCGACGCCCGGATCATCCAAACCACTATCCGGATCATCCGGACCATGCCTGCGCGCATGACTAGGGCCAAATCCCATGCACCTCTTCGCCCCCCTAGACTATATATACTTCTTCATGCCAATTTAGGGTTAGCAAAGGATTAGCTCATATTAGAGATAGAGCTTTGCTAATCCACTTGCACCCCTACTCCCATGGAGATCAAGGCCTCCATGTGAGAAGATCCCCCAAGTGGATTCAAGACCCCTTCTTAGTGAAGATCCTCCATGGATTCAAGACCTCAATTCCTCGAAGGATTGGGATTAAGTAGTTACCTTTTGTATCCTCTTGTGTTGGATTTGGACCGTTGTACTCCTCTATGTGTATGTGGATTTAGCATATGTGTGATTGGATCTTGTCTATTTGAGTGTTTCCTCTCTTGTGTTCTTCTCGTGTTCATCGTGTTCTTCAGGAAATCCCCTTCAATTCATGAAAGATCGGCCCCTAGGGTTCTACCCTACATCATCTTGGTATTATGAGCCACGTTGATCACGAATTTGCAGTCTCCCCCACCGTTTTCTAGCCTAATTTTGTGTGTTTTTGTCCAATTTCGAAAATCCCCACAAAATAGCCTAATTTGTTTTTGTGATTTGTTGGTTTGATGAGATTTTGTTGATTTTGATCCATGGATTTGTTGTGTTACAAGTGGATCTAGCACCCCCCCACCTTCCTCCACCAATAAATCCCTCCAAAATTTTATTTTCTCCACCAATTTTGACCCACGGAATCGAAATTTCTGCCCAAAATCGCGTCCCCAAGAGGAAATATCGAGCAGTTTGACCTTCCCGGATCATCCGGACCAGGTCCCGGATCGTCCGGATATCAACCCAGATCAGCTGGACCCTCTGCCGACGTCCAACTAAGCCATGGATCCAACAACAGTAGCCGAGTTGATGAACCCGGATCATCTGGGCATACTCCCGGATGTCCGGGCTACCGTGAAACTGACACGAGTGAATATTTGTTTCTGCCATAACTAATTCATCCGGAGTCCGTTTTCGACGTTCTTTTGCTCTTTTGTAGCTATTGACATTCCCCATCCCACAAAAATACTTCCAACATCATTTGACTCCATCAAAATTTTGGAACTTTGGCAGCTTTCCCTAGGGCCTCCACCATATCACTCGCAATACCATCACAGACTTCCGCAACCAAAACCATTTTAATACCCATTGTATTTATGGTTGTTTGAGTTGTGGTTTGTGTCTCCTAAGGTGTTTTGACTACTTAATGATGGTGACTTCAACTCCGACAAGTATAACACACCACCTTGACTTCTGCATTGCCAACTCTGAAACCACCACCGCTTTCCACTACCACCATTTGACATTTGAGATTTTGAGTTCGTGGTTTTTTCATTTCCTAAGGTGCTTCAGCTAATTAGGAAAAGTTCAACATCAAGAACACCGCCACTCATCATCGCCACAGACTCCACATCGACAACGACCACTTCACCATTTTGACACCAACCGTAAGCAAGTGCGGTAACCTCGACGATACCATTTTATATTCTCCCTTGCAATTGCATTGTTAACCCCTAGTCCATTTTGCGTCACTTTCTTATTGAGACTAGCCATTGAGTATTGCTGGGCAACATTACTTGTGCACTTTCATGACAGTCGATCTGAACCTTTCGTTGCATACATACCTCATCTTGGTATCATCATATCATCTCTTGTTTCACAAGATTGTTCCCGCATATTTATAATTGCTATCTTGGTTTGAGCATTTCACATAAGTGGCCATATAAAAAAAGCTTTTAAGCAAAGAGAAAAACAAAGAGCTTGTAAGCAATATCCATAGCATTGCCACATTGCATACCATATAACATCATTGATCATCTTGGATCATCATGTGCGACACACTGGGAACCATACATACATAACATACTTGGGATAGTAAGTCGTTACGTTTTGTCCCTCATAGGTTTGCACAAGTTTCGTATCTCACCTATTTTGCAATCGTGCTAGCGTCTCTCTAGAGTTGTGCAACAAGAGCATTTTCCGCGGATTCCACATTTTGAGCTCATTCCTTGGTTGCATGACCCCATTTATATATTCGTGTGCGTGTTTCCGTGTGCCAGTCATTGCTATTGGTCTACTTGTTTCACTCGCGAATTTTTGAATCTCTTTCAACATTATTGACTCTTGCTAACAATTACATCAAATTTTTGTGCTACTATCCTCACCAAGCTACTCCATAAGCCTTACTTGTGTAGGTGTGAGAATTGACAAGATCTGGTACCAATTGTGCTACTTCCATAATACCATATTGGGTGATCATTGATCCATCTTCAACATTGGAAAAAGTACATTTGGTCTAGTTGTTCCCTTTGTTCCACTCACATTTGCTTGAGTCTTGTGATGGACAGGCAAAGCGCATCATCTCCGGTCTTTGACGACGACGGTTGCGTGAATAACTACGAGCAATGAAAGGCATCAAGAACCTCGCTACTGACATAGAACACGCCAAAGCAAGGAAACAGAGAGTACACGAGCTAAAGGATCAAGTACGAGATACGTTGGCCAACTACAAGTCTTCTTCCTCTTCGTTATCTTCAAGGCGGCAGCGAGCAAGTCGATCATCTTCGGAGAGACCATGCGATGCAAGCGCAATTCCTCCACATCCTCATCTTCGTGGCGACCACATCATGTTCATGATCCACATTGTCTTGAAGGGCAAGTCACCTCGAAGCAACATGTGCGCGACGACGACGAACGCCATTGACTATAAGTTGCATGACAACGACACCATGAAGATGAAGATGCTCGACATGCGCACACCTACAAGTCCCAACAATCTACGGCCAACCTTCACGAGCACAAGATAAGACCGCGAGACGAGCACCACCAAGAGGAAGCTACGGCTACCACCACCACTTAGGCACCTTCGCCAAGTATTATCTTGGCATCTTCGCCTTTGGACGTACGACATCTTCGCCTACTTCCCACAAGTATGCCTACGTCGACATCATCAAGTCCAGGGCGACCACCTACAAGCGAGGGAGACACTTCCATCTTCGGAAGACCCTCAAGGAAGATGGTCGAACATGGGAGATTACCTTCGATCATTGAGACGAGCTACGAGGTGCAACGTAATGTGGACCTCAAACAAGAAGATGGTGATAAGACGATCGAGCATGGGCCACCCCCTTAGACCACGACGATAATCTCGAACCTTTTCGACAACACGAAGATGGCATCCCAATGGGACCCCTACTCCGAGTCAAGCTACGAGACCGCACATAAGACCCTCTCTTTGGTCTCGGAGGAGCATGATTATTTGCACATACTATGGCATTCATCATTGGAGGCGTTATGAATGAAGAGGTTGAGCATGGATTTACTCCCACAACCACGACGGTGAATGAAGTTGAGCATGGAGACATTTGCACCTACATCTCTCTGACACCCATATATGACAAGATGCCCCAATTCCCATGTGAGGAGAGCCACCACCACATGAGTGAGATGTGTGACTCCACCATATGTGACATTGAGTACAATTCATATGAGAGGATGAGTGTGACGACCACTAGACCCACACCCGAGAGCATGCCACACATCCTATGTGAGGTTGAAAGCCATTTGAGTTACTCCACCAACCATATGAGTGAGTGCATCCTAGTGGGAGTGAGTGAGTGATGAGGACATCAACACTCTAGTTACACCCACGATCCCTGCAACTACATATACTGGACCAATTACTAGAGCTCGCGCACGCCAATTAAATTACCAGGTACTTTTGTTTCTCTGTAACGATTTGTTCATGAAAATATGTTGTTGCCTAAATTGGATACATTTATTTTGCTTACAAATGAAGGGCCTAGCTTGGACAAGACAGATGAACACTGGAGCAAGATCAAGCATGGAGATGATGGCATGCGCAAGGGGAAGAAGAACAGAGTTTCGAGTGATGATTTCAGGGCTTTGAGCCACCATAGTGAGTACATGAAGGCTTGGGCGAAATATACAAGATGCTACTTCATAAATTTCGTGCAGAGGCTATTATAGGTGCTGCATCACCTTATTATTGGGCCGGGCCCATGTAATTTCGAAATACTTCAGTATAGGCTGTTTTTATAGTCCGTATGTGTGGGGGAAACAGAGTTAGGGTTGGTTTTGGACCCCTCCTCCATGGGATCATGAAATTACCCCTATTCCTCCATAGATACAACCCTTAGGGTGACGTTTAGACTTTGGGTTTTGGTTAGATTAAAGTTTGCTATATCTGCAACTTCGGTACTTCATTTGTGTTCAACAACCAGACAAAGATGTCACAGAACCCACCTTCATTAATAAAGTGTTCCTCTTATATTCGTAATATCCAGATTGCAATTTCAGTTTCATGCTTGTTCTTCATTTGCGTGCAGGAAAAAGACCCTCGTGGTCAGGTTGATCGTGATCCGGTTTGGTCAATAACCTCTCGGAGTTGGTTTAGTGATTGCTAAGGCGCGACGTCCTCGGACGATCGTAGTTGGATCGTCAAAGTCTACTCCACCAAAAATGATAGCCACCATCTCATAGAAAGATGAGACACCTTTGCGTCTATCAAGTGGTAACAGATTTCTAGGTTGCTCGGTGAGATTTTCTAGTTTTTCGTAGTTTAGATCGCATTTGTTCTTCATAGCTACAGCACGCGAAAAAGCCACAAAAAATTAGGGTTAGTTCATCATATCTGAACCAGTCTAAGCCTTTGCATAATATTTTCAGTGTTTTGCTTTGTCGATTTTGTGGTTGCATCATCGTGTCAAGTTGCTGATCTTAGCATCTAGTTCCCTTAGAGTTTCGAGTTCTGGTAACAGGTTTTCACGCTGTCGCCGCACCATTACCACATATCTGTTGCCAATCCGAGTCCATATACATCATCACATATTCGGTTTGCTATCCATTTGTAGTCATATTCATGTTGCTTTGCCTGAGTCGGTTTCGGGTTTCATCAATCATTCTCTGTCCATAGAAGAGAGGTGATTCCAGAAAAAAGTCTGGAGACCCTCGGACATGCCAAAATTTCAGCAAGTGAAAATATTTTCCCTGTCCTATTTTTAGGGTTTTCTGAATCTTTTGAGACATGTGCCATCATAGTGATTTTTTGTTGCACTTCTTCGTTGTTGCTGCCCTTTTCCCAAAAAATAGTCCAAAAAATTTCGTGCATATCCTGTTTTTGTCTTGGGAAGTGTTTTGAGACACTCGCCATTATAGTGTTTTTTGGCAAAAAAAGAGCACAAAAAAAGGAGCGTGAAAATAATAATTCAGAGTTTGCTTTTCCCTTGTTTCCGTGCAGCATCGTGATTTTGTTAGTGTTCTAGGCTTGCGTCTCTAGCACGGTCTAGCCTAGGACCAGCACAGTGCCGTCATTGAGCGTTTACTCAATATTGCATCTCTGAACTGGTTATTGCTGCTATTTTTGCTACCATATTCTAAGCCATCCCAGCTCCTCATACTACTACTTCGTGCGTTTGACACCACCTGGCAATCGCTCTCTCCAAGCTTTGAGAGTTGTGATTACAACGGTTGTTGATCACCGACTGCTTCTGGGTAAGAACTAGTAAGAATTTGAGATTTGCTTGACGGATTTGTGACACACCAACACCACCACTTCCAAGTAGCCGGTAGGATCATATTCTTGTGTGTTTCTATTGCTGCTAACCAAGAGAGGATCACTCGACGAGACTGACTAGGAGAACATGACGATCAAGGCGCTACATGATATATTTCAGCAATGATGAGTGGACAGGTGCAAGATGCGCTAAACAGATTTAAACAACAACAACAGCAGCAACAACAACAACAACAACAACAACAACAACAACAACAACAACAACGACGACGACGACGAAGACAACGACGACGACGACAACAACAACAACAACAACAACAACAACAACAACAACAACAACAACAACAACAACAACAACAACAACAACAACAACAACAACAACAACAACGACAACCAAATCAAGTGGGACGAGCCATGCACATTCCTCTTGAGCCCGACCAAACTTCTGTTGCCGCTGCACCTACTATTGATGCTTGTGTGGCTCCTACTCATGCTGCTGGTCAGGAGGAGGACGAATACGTGGGTGATTACGAGGATGAGGTTGAGCAAAATCATAACTGCGTGCAATCACCAGCACCACCACCATGTCGTCCACATGCAAATAATCGCAACTGTAGGGTTGCACCAGCCCCTCAGGTACGAGATCATGACCATCTTCCAGAACTAAAATTGAATATTTCGCCATTAAGGTAGATACATTCCTAATGTTTATCTTACTTGGGAGTTAGAAACTGAACATCGTTTTACATGCTTACAATATCCTGAGGGTAGCCGTGTTGCTGCTGATGTTTGCGCATTCACTAGTTTTGCATGTGTTTGGTGGTCTGAACATTGTAGATTATATCAGGATAATATCCCAACTACTTGGGCTGCTTTGAAAAATGCTATGCGTACTCGTTGGGTTCCACCATATTATCAATGTGAACTACTTCAAAAATTGTAGCATTTAAGACAAGGAAAAAATTATGTAGAAGAATATTATCAGAAGTTACAAACCGGCATGATTAGATGTGGTATTATTGAGGATAATGAAGTTGTGCTTGCACGTTTCATGGGTGAGTTAAATAGAGAGGTTCAGTCCATCTTCGAGTATAAGGAATTAACAATATCACTCGTTTATTCCATCTTGCTTGGAAAGCTGAACATGAAGTGCAGGATCGACATGCATTGGCGCAAACTAATTTTTCTGCAGGTCGACCTTCATCATGGACGCCGCATACATCATCTACTTCCACACGTCTGGCTGCACCACCGCCTACTTCAGCCGTCACCTCTAACCGTGATAACGGCAAATAGGCACCACCACCATCCACCAAGAGTACACCTTCCGGTCCTGCATAGAGCTCTTCTTCATCCATCGCAACAATAGGGCAAACACATGATGTTATGTGTCGTCGTTGCACTAACCATGGTCACTATGCGAGAAAATGGCCAGCTCAGCATGTGATGATTGTTACTTAGGATGGTGGGTATGAGTCCGCTAGTGATTATGATGAGGAGAATCTGGCTCTTATTGCGAGTGAAGAGCAAGGTGGAGATGATTCTAAACAAGAGACGCAATACATGTCTGGTGAAGACGCTGACAGCTATGAAAGTTTAGTTGCTCAATGTGTTTTGAGTGTGAAGGTCACACAAGCTGTGCAAAATCAGAGGCACAATTTGTTCCATACAAAGGGAGTTGTGAAGGAACGTTCTGTTTGCGTCATCATAGATGGAGGGAGGTGCAACAACTTGGCTAGCATGGAGATGGTGGAGAGGCTGTCTCGCACCACAAGACCACATCTGCATCCTTAGTACATCCAATGGTTCAACAACAGCGGCAAGGTTAAGGTAACACGCACTATTCGTGTGCATTTTAGTATAGCTACATATGCTGATTATGTTGATTGTGAAGTGGTACCCATGCAAGCATGTTCCTTATTCCTTGGTAGACCATGGCAATTTGATAAAAAATGTTGTACACAATGGTAGAAACAATCAGTATACTCTTGTTCATAAGGATAAACATATTACTTTGCTTCCTATATCTCCTGATTCCATTTTGGAAGATGATATTAATCGAGCTAGTAAAGAAAAACAGGAGCAAAATCAGAGTGAAAATCAGATTGTGGCAATAGAATTTGAGCACCAAATGAAGCCTCATAATAAACCATCTAGTGTTGCTTCCGAAATTAAGTTGAAAAGGGGATGTTTACTTGTGTCGACGTTCTGGGAACGGGGGTACCCAGACATGCCTGCTTGCGGCCCATGGCGTGGCTCCATCAACGGCCTGGTATGGCCTATCTTCCGCACCAACAACTCAAGACCCTCGCGAGAGCCATGCTTCGCGAGGCGGGCATCATCAAGACCTCCGGAAGGAGCAGCCTCCTCAGGCTGGCTCCTAACGAGCGGAGATCTCTATGCATGCCCACACCTCATCAGGTTCGGATGATGTGAGACATAACGACAAAGGCCATGCGGGCGCCAGCGTGCTAAAGGGGCAAGCGCTGGCGCAGAGTCCCGAGGAATCAGCCAAAGGTTTCCAGTTCAATGCTACAAGACCAAGACCGCCAGGACGGCAGGACAGAGGTCATCATCGAGCCCACCATGGCGTTACGGCCAGAGGCTTTGGAGTCGAAGACTACTTTTGTCAAGATAAGATGTACTAGTTGTCTCCCTTCGAATTTGGCCGTTGTGGGATCCTTCCCGCCTTCATTTGGGAAGAGGACCAAGGCCACTATAAGTAGAGCAGCACCACCACAGTAGAGAGGGACCCCTGATCGGATCCATTTCATCCTCACACCCACCATCTCACTCGAGCACAAGAACACACCTCCTCCAGAGGTTGTTCTCCCACTGTACTAGTTCATCCTCAGCCCCTCGAGGCCAATCCACCACAAAGCACGAGTAGGGTTTTACACCGCAAGGTGGCCCGAACCCGGGTAAACTGCTGTGTCCCATTTCCTTCCAGTTCATCGAGCTAGGCCGTGAGATTGGCGAGTAGGCAGACTGGGGAGGTTGAGTTCTTTGCACGCACCCCAGAGTTCGAATCTATCAAGGGTCTATGGAGCCCGAAATCTGACATTTGGCGCGCCAGCTAAGGGTGTGTCGGAGGCTCTCTTCCGCCGGTCGATCCGCCACCTCCCCGCAGTTCTCATGGCTGACGCTCCGAGGGCTCACGTTGAGCACTGGACTGCTCGGCTTGCCCGAGCAGTGCCGTCCGGCCAAGAGGATCTCCACTCCGCGCTCCTCGTGGCCCGCACGCCGCCTAGTGTCATTGGTCGCGGGCGGCGCGGGTCGCCACCGCCCGCTGATACGTCTCCAACGTATCTATAATTTTTTATTGTTCCATGCTATATTATATTCTGTTTTGGACATTATTGGGCTTTATTATACACTTTTATATTATTTTTGGGACTAACCTATTAACCGGAGGCCCAGCCGAGAATTACTGTTTTTTTGCCTATTTCAGAGTTTCGCAGAAAAAGAATATCAAACGGAGTCGAAACGGAATGAAACCTTCGGGAACGTGATTTTCGGAACGAACATGATGCAGAGGACTTGGACCCTACGTAAATACATCAACCAGGAGGGCACGAGGTAGGGGGGCGCGCCTACCCCCCTGGGCGCGCCCTCCACCCTCGTGGGCCCCCTGTTGCTCCACCGACGTACTCCTTCCTCCTATATATACCTACGTACCCCCAAACTACCAGATACGGAGCCAAAAACCTAATTCCACTGCCGCAACCTTCTGTACCCGTGAGATCCCATCTTGGGGCCTGTTCTGGAGCTCCGTCGGAGGGGGCATCGATCACGGAGGGCTTCTACATCAACACCATAGCCTCTCCGATGATGTGTGAGTAGTTTACCTCAGACCTTCGGGTCCATAGTTATTAGCTAGATGCCTTCTTTTCTCTTTTTGGATCTCAATACAATGTTCTCCCCCTCTCTCGTGGAGATCTATTCGATGTAATCTTCTTTTGCGGTGTGTTTGTTGAGACCGATGAATTGTGGGTTTATGATCAAGTTTATCTATGAACAATATTTGAGTCTTCTCTGAATTCTTTTATGTATGATTGGTTATCTTTGCAAGTCTCTTCGAATTATCAGTTTGGTTTGGCCTACTAGATTGATCTTTCTTGCAATGGGAGAAGTGCTTAGCTTTGGGTTCAATCTTGTGGTGTCCTTTCCCAGTGACAGTAGGGGCAGCAAGGCACGTATTGTATTGTTGCCATCGAGGATAACAAGATGGGGTTTATATCATATTGCATGAGTTTATCCCTCTACATCATGTCATCTTGCTTAAAGCGTTACTCTGTTCTTATGAACTTAATACTCTAGATACATGCTGGATAGCGGTCGATGTGTGGAGTAATAGTAGTAGATGCAGGCAGGAGTCGGTCTACTTGTCTCGGACGTGATGCCTATATACATGATCATACCTAGATATTCTCATAACTATGCTCAATTCTGTCAATTGCTCAACAGTAATTTGTTCACCCACCGTAAATACTTATGCTCTTGAGAGAAGCCACTAGTGAAACCTATGGCCCCCGGGTCTATTTTCCATCATATTAATCTCCCGACAACAAGCTATTTCTGGCGCCTTTTTTATTTTACTTTCTTTACTTTGCATCTTTATCATAAAAATACCAAAAATATTATCTTATCATATCTATCAGATCTTACTCTCGTAAGTAACCGTGAAGGGATTGACAACCCCTTTATTGCGTTGGTTGCGAGGATTTATTTGTTTGTGTAGGTGCGAGGGACTCGTGCGTGGCCTCCTACTGGATTGATACCTTGGTTCTCAAAAACTGGGGGAAATACTTACGCTACTTTGCCGCATCACCCTTTCCTCTTCAAGGGAAAACCAACGCAGTGCTCAAGAGGTAGCAAGAAGGATTTCTGGCGCCGTTGCCGGGGAGATCTACGCCAAGTCAAGTCAAGTCAAGTCAAGACATACCAAGTACCCATCACAAACTCTTATCCCTCGCATTACATTATTTGCCATTTGCCTCTCGTTTTCCTGTCCCCCACTTCACCCTTGCCGTTTTATTCGCCCTCTTTTTCATTTGCCTTTTTTCTCGCCAGATCTATTGTTTGCTTGTGTTACCATGTGCCTTCTTTTTGCTTGCATCTTCGCTTGCTAAAAGATAATGGATCCTCATCCACTTGCTAATATTTTTAAGAGACCTAATTATGATGAACCTATTTCTAGTGAGTTGAGTGCACTAGATTATCTTTATGAGGTTTTGCTTGAAATTCGTGAATCTGAAAATTGTGATGAAGTACTTTATGAAGCGATTCACGATAGATCCTTGAATAAAAAGCATGATTGCAATGATTTTACTATAAATTCTCTTGATGTCAATTGTGCTAATAATATGCAAAACCCTAAGCTTGGGGATGCTAGTTTTGCTATGTCTACTACTTGTTGCAATGATCATGATTGGGGTGATTCTTCTTTTGATCTTGAAAATTTATTTAATCCCACTATTTTGGAAGAGTGTCAACTTCGCATGCATGAGGATCATGTTGAGAATATTTTATGTAATAGCTATTTTGTGGAATTTGCTTATGATCCCACATGTAATTATTATGAGAGAGGAAAATATGGTTGTAGAAATTTTCATGATAATAAATCACCTCTCGTTATGTTCAGATTGCTATTGTTTCTTTCCGCTTCCTTGCATATGCTAGTTTTTGCTTGCTATGATAATTTGTTTGCCTATAAGATGCCTATGCATAGGAAGTATGTTAGACTCAGATGTGTTTGTCACGTGTTTCATGATGCTCTCCTTGCGTTTCAATTCTTTTCTTTCGTGTGAGCATCATCAAAATCTCAATGCCTAGCTAGGGGCGTTAAACGATAGCGCTTGTTGGGAGGAAACCCAATTTTATTTTTATTTTTTGCTTTTTGCTTCTGTTTAGGAATAAATATTTGTTCTAGCCTCTGGGTAGATTTTTTTTTGTGTTTTAATTAGTGTTTGTGCCAAGTTAAACCTATAGGATCTTCTTGGATGATAGTTATTTGATCTTGCTGAAAATTCCAGAAACTTTCTGTTCACAAAAATAATTGTTAAAAATCACCAGAACGTGATAAAATATTGATTCCAATTGCTTATGATCAATAAACAAATTGTCTAGGTCTTCCAATTTTGGATGAAGTTTTGGAGTTCCAGAAGTTTGCGTTAGTTACAGATTACTACAGTCTGTTCTGTTTTTGACAGATTCTGTTTTTCGTGTGTTGTTTGCTTATTTTGATGAATCTATGGCTAGTAAAATAATTTATAAACCATAGAGAAGTTGGAATACAGTAGGTTTAACACCAATATAAATAAATAATGAGTTCATTACAGTACCTTGAAGTGGTCTTTTGTTTTCTTTCGCTAACGGAGCTCACGAGATTTTCTGCTGAGTTTTGTGTTGTGAAGTTTTCAAGTTTTGGGTAAAAGATTTGATGGATTATGGAACAAGGAGTGGCAAGAGCCTAAGCTTGGGGATGCCCATGGCACCCCCAAGATAATCTAAGGACACCTAAAAGCCAAAGCTTGGGGATGCCCCGGAAGGCATCCCCTCTTTCGTCTACTTCCATCGGTAACTTTACTTGGAGCTATATTTTTATTCACCACATGATATGTGTTTTGCTTGGAGCATCTTGTATGATTTGAGTCTTTATTTTTTTTAGTTTACCAAAATCATCTTTGCTGTACACACCTTTTGAGAGAGACACACATGATTCGGAAATTATTAGAATACTCTATGTGCTTCACTTATATCTTTTGAATTACATAGTTTTTGCTCTAGTACTTCACTTATATCTTTTAGAGCACGGTGGTGGATTTGTTTTATAGAAACTATTGATCTCTCATGCTTCACTTAGATTGTTTTGAGAGCCTTAAAAAGCATGGTAATTTGCTCAAATAATCCTAATATGCTAGGTATTCAAGACTAGTAAAAACTTTCTTATGAGTGCATTGAATACTAAGAGAAGTTTGATGCTTGATGATTGTTTTGAGACATGGAGGTAGTGATATCAAAGTTGTGCTAGTTGAGTAGTTGTGAATTTGAGAAATACTTGTGTTGAAGTTTGCAAGTCCCGTAGCATGCACATATGGTAAACATTATGTAACAAATTTGAAACATGAGGTGTTCTTTGAGTGTCCTCCTTATGACTGGCGGTCGGGGACGAGCGATGTTCTTTTCCTACCAATCTATCCCCCTAGGAGCATGCGCGTAATGCTTGGTTTTTGATGACTTGTAGATTTTTGCAATAAGTATGTGAGTTCTTTTTGACTAATGTTGAGCCCATGGATTATACGCACTCTCACCTTTCCATCATTGCTAGCCTCTTCGGTACCGTGCATTGCCCTTTCTCACATTGAGAGTTGGTGCAAACTTTGCCGGTGCATCCAAACCCCGTGATATGATACGCTCTTTCACACATAAACCTCCTTATATCTTCCTCAAAACAGCCACCATACCTACCTATTATGGCATTTCCATAGCCATTTCGAGATATATTGCCATGCAACTTTCCACCGTTCCGTATCATGACACGTTCATCATTGTCATATTGCTTTGCATGATCATGTAGTTGACATCGTATTTGTGGCAAAGCCACCGTTCATAAATTTTTCATACATGTCACTCTTGATTCATTGCTATCCCGGTATACCGCCGGAGGCATTCATATAGAGTCATACTTTGTTCTAGTATCGAGTTGTAATCATTGAGTTGTGAATAAATAGAAGTGTGATGATCATCATTAATAGAGCATTGTCCCAATAAAAAAAGAGAAATGCCAAATAAAAAAAGGAAGGCCCAAAAAAAGGGAAATAAAAAGGGACAATGCTACTATCCTTTTTCCACACTTGTGCTTCAAAGTAGCACCATGATCTTCATGATAGAGAGTCTCTTGTTTTGTCACTTTCATATACTAGTGGGAATTTTTCATTATAGAACTTGGCTTGTATATTCCAACAATGGGCCTCCTCAAGTGCCCTAGGTCTTCGTGAGCAAGCAAGTTGGATGCACACCCACTTAGTTTCTTTTGTTGAGCTTTCATATATTTATACCTCTAGTGCATCCGTTGCATGGCAATCCCTACTCCTTGCATTAACATCAATAGATGGGCATCTCCATAGCTCATTGATTAGCCTCGTTGATGTGAGACTTTCTCCTTTTTTGTCTTCTCCAAATAACCCCCATCATTATATTCTATTCCACCCATAGTGCTATATCCATGGCCCACGCTCATGTATTGCGTGAAAGTTGAAAAGGTTTGACATTACTAAAGTATGAAACAATTGCTTGGCTTGTCATCGGGGTTGTGCATGATTAGAGCATTCTTGTGTGACGAAAATGGAGCATGACTAAACTATATGATTTTGTAGGGATGAACTTTCTTTGGCCATGTTATTTTGAGAAAACATAATTGCTTAGTTAGTGTGCTTGAAGTATTATTTTTTTATGTCAATATTGAACTTTTATCTTGAATCTTTCGGATCTGAATATTCATACCACAATTAAGAAGAATTACATTGAAATTATGCCAAGTAGCATTCCACATCAAAAATTCTGTTTTTATCATTTACCTACTCAAGGACGAGCAGGAATTAAGCTTGGGGATGCTTGATAGTCTCCAACGTATTTATAATTTTTTATTGTTCCATGCTATATTATATTCTGTTTTGGACATTATTGGGCTTTATTATACACTTTTATATTATTTTTGGGACTAACCTATTAACCAGAGGCCCAGCCCAGAATTGTTGTTTTTTGCCTATTTCAGAGTTTCGCAGAAAAAGAATATCAAACGGAGTCCAAACGGAATGAAACCTTCGGGAACATGATTTTCGGAACGAACATGATCCAGAGGACTTGGACCCTATGTCAGGACATCAACCAGGAGGGCACGAGGTAGGGGGGCGCGCCTACCCCCCTGGGCGCGCCCTCCACCCTCGTGGGCCCCCTGTTGCTCCACCGACGTACTCCTTCCTCCTATATATACCTACGTACCCCCAAACTACCAGATACGGATCCAAAAACCTAATAAAACTGCCGCAACCTTCTGTACCCGTGAGATCCCATCTTGGGGCCTGTTCCGGAGCTCCGCCGGAGGGGGCATCGATCATGGAGGGCTTCTACATCAACACCATAGCCTCTCCGATGATGTGTGAGTAGTTTACCTCAGACCTTCGGGTCCATAGTTATTAGCTAGATGGCTTCTTCTCTCTTTTTGGATCTCAATACAATGTTCTCCCCCTCTCTCATGGAGATCTATTCGATGTAATCTTCTTTTGCGGTGTGTTTGTTGAGACCGATGAATTGTGGGGTTATGATCAAGTTTATCTATGAACAATATTTGAATCTTCTCTGAATTCTTTTATGTATGATTGCTTATCTTTGCAAGTCTCTTTGAATTATCAGTTTGGTTTGCCCTAATAGATTGATCTTTCTTGCAATGGGAGAAGTGCTTAGCTTGGGTTCAATCTTGCAGTGTCCTTTCCCAGTGACAGTAGGGGCAGCAAGACACGTATTGTATTGTTGCCATCCAGGATAACAAGATGGGATTTATATCATATTGCATGAGTTTAGCCCTCTACATCATGTCATCTTGCTTAAGGTGTTACTCTGTTCTTATGAACTTAATACTCTAGATGCATGCTGGATAGCGGTCGATGTGTGGAGTAATTGTAGTAGATGCAGGCAGGAGTCGGTCTACTTGTCTCGGACGTGATGCCTATATACATGATCATACCTAGATATTCTCATAACTATGCTCAATTCTGTCAATTGCTCAACAGTAATTTGTTCACCCACCGTAAATACTTATGCTCTTGAGAGAAGCCACTAGTGAAACCTATGGCCCCGGGGTCTATTTTCCATCATATTAATCTCCCGACAACATGCTATTTCTGGTGCCGTTTTTATTTTACATTCTTTACTTTGCATCTTTATCATAAAAATGCCAAAAATATTATCTTATCATATCTATCAGATCTTACTCTCGTAAGTGACCGTGAAGGGATTGACAACCCCTTTATTGCGTTGGTTGCGAGGATTTATTTGTTTGTGTAGGTGCGAGGGACTCGTGCGTGGTCTCCTACTGGATTGATACCTTGGTTCTCAAAAACTGAGGGAAATAATTACGCTACTTTGCTGCATCACCCTTTCCTCTTCAAGGGAAAACCAACACAGTGCTCAAGAGGTAGCACCCGCCCTCGCGTCGCGCCGTAACCGCACCACCACACGATCTTCGAGCTATGCCGCGGCGACGGCGCCACACACTTGCCGGGAGCAGGTGAACATGCGAGCCGCGCTCATCATGGCGCGGGAGCTGCTGCGATGCAGGTTGGCGGAAGGTGGCCTCGATGCCCTGTTGGAGCGGGTCGCCGATCTGCTTGATGCCGCCTGCAGGGGCGCGACAGCTTTCTGCACCCTGCCTACGTCGCAAACGGTGCCTGGGGCGCGTGCCGGCCCCCGCCACGCCTGTGCACCCCTCCTTGGAGCACCTGGTGGACCCAACGGAGCCAACCAGGCCTACAACACCGCTCGTCCTACCCCAACTACGCTACCTCCGGGCGAGGCAAGCTCGAGCGATCCCTCCTGGGGCCGCGCTGAGACGCCACCCTACGGCCGGCGGAACCTGGCGCCGAGCCTGGTGGCCAACGACGCGGGATGCCCAGTTGACGACTCTGGCGCGGCAATTTCAGATGCCTACGTACCTCCCATGATGGAGCTACTGTACACGTTAAGAGAAGGCCCGTGCCTGTTCCCCTCACCAGGCCATGTATCGGGGGCACGTGAAGCCGAGGCTCTCCGTGAGCCGCCCCGGAACTTCACCGACACCTTCAACGACAATATCCACTGGGTATAGCCGATATCTTAGGAGCACGATTACGCTAACCATGGACCGCAGGTGAACCAAGCCTCAACAGAAACCAGAGACCCCAGGATGATGGCCCCGTCGCAGGAGGACGGAGTGCACTGGGTGCTGCGTGGGGGGAGCCCGGTGCCAGGGCCTCCTCTGGGCCGCGTGGAGCAAGGCGCTGCACGGAGGTAGGTCCCCTGCCGGGGAAGGCGCCGGCGAGCCCTTCCCCAGGTAGAGGGCATGCGGTCGTCGGGGCACCGTCGGTGTCCCCCTTGCCCCTTGGTCTCGTCTTGGTTTCTGGACGCCCCAACGGTGGTTGGGGGAGGCGCAGGGCGGGGCCCTTGTCAGGCGCCATGGAAATACGTGAAGGTCTCCGCTCGTGACACTCTCACGTAATAATGAGTTGGGGCTGTACACACCCAGGAGTCTCCTGAGTGCCGCCCTCAGGTCTGACGGGGGCTCCCACCCATGTCCAAGTGGAAGCACCATGCTCCGCGCTAGCCGTCGACACTGCCCCCCAATGACTATGCCCACGCCCAGTGGAAGCACTTAGCTCCACGCTGGTGAGAAGACTAGCTAGGTGCCGGACGCAGTTGTTTGCTTTTGCCCTCTCTTTTGTAGCCCAATTTATCGTCTTCTGGAATGAGATTTGGAGTCTCGCGTGCTTATCAAAAGAAAAACGGGGGGAATTTTTCTTGACTCGTGGCGATTTCTTGCTTTCTGGCTTTGTGTTTAAGAGTAAGGCTCACGCCTGCTACTCCCCCTGCGAGTGGCCCACGAGCGGGGGCTGGGCGTGGTATGCGCACGTTGAGCACGCTCGATCTAGCCCCGCAGACGCCAAGGCCCCCCTGGGGTTAGGAATGCAACCGCCGCAAGATCATCGCGCGCACACCTTGCCGTCATCCAGCAATCGGCTCCTCGCAAGGCCCTCTTGGGCGGGCTAGCATGCTCCTCGAGAGGCTTAAAACCTCGCGAGCCCCCGGAGGGCTCGTCTCAGGAGATGGGTGCTTCCGCGACATTAGGACCCGCTCAAGACCTACAGAACCAAAGATAAGTCGCAACAACTACCCCGCTCGGGAGCCCGCAGGCTCGCGACGGCACAGTCCAAATCCTACCTCAGAAGCATGTCATCATTTCATGCATCATAAGGGGGTCATTTCATACATTAAGGGCCCCCCTTTCAAAAATGATTTCACGCCCCACGGGGCCACATCCGAGGGGTTTTGCATATAGGTCAGAGCAGGAAGGGAAGTGCAGGCCTAGCCAGATGCGCTGCCGCCAGCGTCGTCCTCATCATCATCGTCCGCACCACTAGCGCTGCTACTGGCGTTGTCCTGGTCGTCATCACCTACACCACCTCCCTTGGCCGCAATCACGACCGCGCCGTCTTCAGGAGCAAACTCCGCAACCAGGTCATCCACGTGGTCGTCCACCCAGCCCGCGAGATTGCCCTGGATAACCCCGGGCACGGGGGCTATCACAACATTGAAGTCAAAGTGGGGGTCAAGGTTGAGGAGATGGCTGAAGACGCGTGAGAACGCACGCCCAAGAAGGCCTCGGCTTCTCTCTTCAACTAGCTCGTGAGCCCTCACGGCCCGGTCCTCGAGACGGCTCACGATCTCGGTGAAGAAGCGGTGGTGGCTGGCGTCATCATCCTCACGCGGGTGAGAGACGCCCTCCTCGCAGATGGTGTCCAGGGATCCGTTGGCTATGACCCTGAGGTCCTTGAGCATCATGGAATGCCCGCACTGCATTGTCCGGCGGTGGGATGCCTCGTTCTCGATCTTCTCCGCGAGGGACATGATGGCCTCAACCTGCTGCTGAAGTGAGGACAGGTTTGTGCGAGCAGAGGCCAAGTCATCTTGGGCGGAGGCCTGAGCCTCCCTGGCGGCCCTCTCGCGCTGCTCTGCCGCGTCTAGCTTCGTCCTGAGGGCGAAAGTTCTACCCTCAAGCTCGGTCTGCTGCAGCTCAAAGCAGGTCTCCTGGAGCTCCAATTTCTGGCGGTGCTCATCAGAAAGGGTAGCTCAAACCATCGCCACCTTTTGGTCAACCTCCTGCTGGATCCTGGCATCTCGAGCGGCAACGGCGTCCTCAGCTGTGGCTGCCTGGCGCTCCCTCACCTCGAGTCGTTCGAGCGCCAGGCTGTGCTCCAAGGTCTCGAGCGCTAGCACCTCCTCGCGCTCCTGAACCTCCTTCTCATCAGAAGGGGCCTTGCTCGGTGATGCCGCCAGGGCAGCCCTGCGCGCCTGGATCTGCCGCTCAAGGGCGGCGTTCAAAGCGCGAAGCTCCTGCTCTCGCTCCTCGTCCGCCTCACGACGGTAGTCGGCGGCACGGGCTTCCTCCTGTACACGGGCACAGGCTTCACGAGAAGCTGCAGGAGATACCACGGCATTCGCACGGGCACGCTCATGCTGAAGAGTGCCCAAGGATGATGGCGACCTTCAACTGGTGCCACTCGCGCCAAGCGGAGGCCCTCCGTCTCGAGGCTGGCGTCGACATCGACAAGCTCTCCTTCGAGCCGACTCAGCATGCTCATCGCCTCCTGGAAAAGGTCATTACGGGCGGCGTTGCGCCCGCGCGCAAGCTCCAGCGCGCGGCCAAGCCCTTCCTCTGCGCCGGGGGCTGTCAAAGAGGCGCGAAGCGGCTCACCCGTCTCCGGTAGGGAGCTGGTGGCCGGCGTTTCCCCGGCCACTCCTGGGGCCTTGGCGAAGGCGCTGGGCGGCATGACCCTACCGCTCGAAGATGAAGCTGATGCTCGGGCCGCCCAGCCACCGGTGACGACCAAGGAAGGAGCTCTCAGCATGCTTCCTACGCTCCTGGGGTGACCGCGAGGGAAGAATGCTGGGAGCGCAGGCTCACGGCCCCCAGCTGCACTCCCGCCTTGCGGACCGGCCTCGTGCCTTGCGCCGGCATTTTGTGCGAGGGGCTCGGAATCAAGAGCGGGCCAAGGACCTCTGGGGGTCGCTTCCTGGGAGGTTTCGCCGCTGCAGCTGAAGGGCTCCTGAGGAGCCATGGTCAGGAGAGGACGCGACACGCGGAAAATCACGAAGATAAGGTACTTACTCGTCTACGCTATGTACTTCCTCTGCTTCAGCGGCCGGTAGGCGTCACCACTACAGCTCGGAGGCTCCTTCCTCTTGCTGAGTGCTTCAAGGTTCAGGTGAAGCTGGCCGAGGTTCGGGGCATGACTCTCAGCAGCTGGGGCACTTGACGGGGCTTCTGGGGTGGCAGCCTCAGGAGCAACATGCCGCACCTGCTCACCAGGTCGCACCTCCCACCAGCCGCCACCTCAGGACCACTTGCCCGAGCTTCGGGGGCAGCCGCCTCAGGAGCGTCGAGTCGCACCAGCTCTCCAGCGGTTCCCTCAGGAGCGCTCGCGAGAACTTCAGGAGCGGCTACCTCGGGAGCACCTGGCGACACTCGCTCCCTAGCGGTACCCAGTGGCGTTCGGCCCCCCGCATCCACATCCGGGGCGCGCGCTGCAGGGTCGACGAGCAAAGGAGCCACATAGATGGGATTCTTGAGAGGCCCTTCAAGGCCCCCCGGGCGTAGCCCGCACTCATCAAAGAGGGGCATCTGCTTCACGAAGTCATCTTTATTCGAGCAGTGCCACAAGAGGCAGCTGTCCTGCGGGAGCGTGGTCGGCGCTGGGTCGCCGTCAAAAGCACGAGCATCGCTTGCAGCGTCTTGGAATGGTGCGAAGGCACCTAGAGCCTTATGGGGTCCTTGGGGCCAGTGAAGGTCCACATTGGGCGAGAATGACGCTGGAGCGGGGCGATGCGCCGCCAGGCAAACTCCTTCACCACCATCGGCGCCGTCACCCCGACCTTCTTCAACTTGGCCAGCCTGGACCAGACATGGGCAAGCCGACAGTCAACAAGCTTCACGTGCCCCCAGCCAGAGCTGTGTGCCGCCAGTGCTCGCGGAAGCAGGAGCAGGGTGCTGAGCATGCCGTCGTCCACGTACACCCACTGCTTCTGGAATCCCGTCACATCCGGGCGGAGCGTGAAGTCGATGCCTGAGCCAGCTGTCACCGCCACAGACTAGAACGCTATGCATCCCGAGCGCTGTTGGCCATCGACCAGGTGGAGCGAGAAGAAATGGTGAAACAGGGCAACCGATGGGGCAATGCCCACCATGGCCTCGCACAGGAAGGCGAAGACAGCGAGGAGGACGGTGGATTAGGGGTCGAGATGCAGTGCCTGAATCTGGTAATGCGAGGTTACGGCATTGAAGAAATCAGAGAAAGGGGGAATCAAGCCAGCCAAGAGAGCATTAAGATGGATGGGGATCTTGGTGGCCTCCATGTCGATCATAGCCCGGGAGGCGGGCCAAGCTGTCGTCGCCTTCCACTCGTTGGAGTCGGCGGCGAGAGCCGGCCGGACCTTGGCCAACCCCTCCTGATTGATCACCGTCAACCGCACAAGGGAAGGTTGCAAGACTGGCCGGGATTTGGCCGGAGCACAGGCCTTTCCCTTATTCTTCGACCGCAGGGCCATGGCGGCAAGAGAGGATCGACACAGGTGTAGAATCTGGGAGAAGAGCTGCGGTTTCGCAGGAAGGAGGAGGAGTCAAGGGCGAGCACGGTGAGCAATGATGGCAAAGCTACGTTAGCACCAGCGGCCGCCAAGCCTGGCAGTTATCGAGGTAGCATGGGGAAGTGGGGACGCCCACTTCCCATCAAGATCCACGTGTCGACCAAGGCCACAGGCGGTTATAGGGCCCGCGGCGCTCCGCACTCGCCCTTTGGCTTCGCCTCTAAGCCAAGCCTGAGCGCGCCTTGGGCCGGGGGCTACTGACGACGTTCTGGGAACGGGGGTACCCAGACTTGCCTGCCTACGGCCCACGGCGTGGCTCCATCGACGCCCTGGTATGGCCCATCTTCCGCAGCAACAACTCAAGACCCTCGCGAGGGGCCAAGCCTCGCGAGGCGAACAACATCAAGACCTCCAGAAGGAGCGGCCTCCTCAGGCTGGCTCCTCAGGAGCGGAGATCTCTATGCAAGACCTCACCTCGTGAGGTTCGGATGACGTGAGCCATGACGACCAAGGCCAGGCGGGCACTAGCGGGCACAGTGTAGCAGTTTCCTCTTTGGTGGTAAAGAGGCAAGCGCAGGCGCGGAATCCCGAGGAATCGGCCAAAGGTTTCCATTTCAATGCTACAAGACCAAGACCGCCAGGACGGCAGGACGGAGGTCATCACCGAGCCCACCATGGTGTCACGACCAGAGGCTTTGCAGGCGAAGACTACTTTTGTCAGGATAAGATATACTAGTTGTCGCCCTTCGAATTTGGCCATTGTGGGATCCCTTCCCGCCATCATTTGGGAAGAGGACCAAGGCCACTATAAGTAGAGCAGCACCACCACCGTAGAGAGGGACCCTGGATCAGATCGATACCATCCTGACACCCACCACCTCACTCGAGCACAAGAACACACCTCCTCCAGAGGTTGTTCTCTCACTGTACTAGTTCATCCTCAACCCCTCGAGGCCAATCCACCACAAAGCAGGAGTAGGGTTTTACACCGCAAGGTGGCCTGAACCTGGGTAAACTATTGTGTCCCATTTCCTTCCAGTTCATCGAGCTAGGCCGTGATATTGGCGAGTAGGTAGATTGGGGAGGTTTAGTTCTTCGCACGCAACCCAGAGTTCCAATCTATCAAGGGTCTGCGGAGCCCGAAATCCGACAACTTGCCACCAAATCTGATATTGATGATCCAGATTTCAGCACATCTGTTTGCTAAGCTTTTGTGTGCAAAGAGGCATTATTTTCATTCGAGGACGTGCATTCCTCTTTGCCTTCTGCTGTCACTAACATTTTGCAGGAGTTCACTGACGTCTTTCCACCAGACGTACCACCGAGATTACCACCTATTCGACGGATTGAGCATCAGATTGACTTAATTCTCGGTGCTTCACTGCCAAACCGTGCACCATACGTACCAACCCAGTGGAGACGAAGGTGATTATGTGATGCAGAGCATCCTACGATCATCCCCATGTACACTACGACTACTCCCCAAGCCCCAAGTGGGTATACGATGAGACCTTAAGCATATGCCATTGGACACAAGGTACCAAGAAGGCCCTCTTGGAGATGCTCAAAATGATGGACAAGTCCCCAAGTACACGGATGAAGGAGCACGACGAGAGGAGTCAGAGAAAGTCCACAGGCCCCAGACATCCGGCCCCTGGCCCGGACATCCTCCGCCTAGTGGCTTCACCACCAGCAGCAGCACAACCGCAAGCCATCTCCAGGCCCCGGACATCCGGCCCCAGCTGCCCGAACATCCGACCCCCACCCAAAAGATCCAGCCATACCCTACAACATCGAAAGCCAGAGCCCACCTAGACATCCGGCCCATCCCGAAGCCCCGGATATCCGCCCCCCAGCCCGGACATCCGGCACCTGCGTGTGCATAGCTGGTCCAGAGGCCCATGTAACCTCTAACTCACTTACCCCTTCGTCCCTAGACTATATATAGCCCCCCTCCTCCTCCTAGCTAGGGTTAGCATTGTGATAGCTCATTTGGAGATAGAGCTTTGCTCATCCACTTGTACCCCTACTCCTTTGGAGATCAAGTCCTCCTAGGAGAAGATCCCTCTAGTGGATTCAAGACCCCGTTTAGGGAAGATCCCCTCGTGGATTCAAGACCCCATCTCCTCATGGACTGGGAAGAACTAGCTACCGTTTGTATGGTCCCTTGTTGACCTTGGATCGTGTATTCCTCTTTGTGTATGTGGATCTAGCACATGTGTGATTGGATCAAGTTAATTTGAGTGTTTCCTCTCCTTTCCGTCTTGTGTTCTTCATGTGTTCATCGTGTTCTTTGTGGGATCCTCTCCAATTGAAAGACCGGCCCCACTCCACATCATCTTGGTATCATGAGCCACCTTCATCGCGATTTTGGAGCCTCTCCCATAGTTTTCTAGCCTGATTTTTCTTTGATTTTGTCCCAATTTTGAAATCCCCACCAAAAATAGCCCCCAATTTTTTTGTAATTTGTTCGTTTGATGAGATTTTGTTGAATTTGATCCACGGATTCAAAGTGTTTCACGTGCATATAGCTTTCCCCCACCTTCTATCCACAAAATTCATCCATTTTTGCCTTTGGAATCATCTATTTGCGCCCTAATTCGAAAATTACCGCCCCAAACGAGATCTGGAATCATCGGGCCGGACACCCGGGCCACCGAGCCGGACACCCGACCCTTGGAGTAGAAAAATTGATGCGGTTCTGGACAAAGAGCCCCGGATTTCCGGCCTAGCCCCCGGACATCCGGCCCCTGGAACTTCGGCCTTCCTTGTTTCACCGTTTTAACCTTAACTAATTCATCCGGAATCCGGTTTTGATGTTCTTTAGCTCGTTTTGTAGCTATTGACATCCCCCATCACAAAAAATACTTCCAACATCATTTGACTCCATCAAAATTTTGGAACTTTGGCATCTTTGCCTAGGGCTTCCACCACATCGTGCGCTATACCACCATAGACTTCCGCAACCTAACCCATTTTTGTTCCATGTAGCATTTGTGGTTGCTTGAGTTGTGATTTGAGTCTCCTAAGGTGTTTCGGCTACTTAGGGATGGTTGCTTCTTCGTCAACCACCACCACCACACTTCCGCATTGCCAACTCCGAACCCGCCACCGCTTTTCCGCTAGCACCATTTGACATTTTCTGTTTGAGATTTTGAGTTCGCGGTTTTTACATTTCGTAAGGTGTTTTGGCTCATTAGGAACGGTTCGACATCAAGAACACCACCACTCACCATCATCCGTCCTTGCTTACAAACAATAAACTACCAACGGTAACTTCGACGACATCATTGTATATTCTCCCTTGTCATTGCATTGTGCCCATTTTGCGTCACTTGCCTATCGAGACTAGCCATTGAGTATTGCCGGCAATGTTACTTGTGCACTTTAGAGATACTCTACCCACACCTTCCATTGCATACATACCATATCATCTTGGTATCATCATACCATCTCTTGTGTCACAAGATTGTTCCCGCATATAGACAATTGCTATCTTAGTTTGTGCATTTCGCATAGTGGCCATAAAAAGAGAGAAAGAATAAGCTTTCAAGCAAAGAGAAAACAAAGAGCTTGTAAGCAATAGCCATAGCATCGCCACATTGCATATCATACTACCGTATTGATCATCTTGGATCATCTTGTGCAAATCACAAGGAATCATATATACATAGCATACTTGGGATAGAAGTCGTTGCATTTTTGTCTCTTATAGGTTGTGCACAAGTGTCGTATCCACCTATTGAGAAATCGTGCTAGCGTCTCTATAGATTTGTGCAACAAGAGCATTTTCATGGAGTCCACATTTTGAGCTCGTTCCTTAGTTGCACGACCCCATTTATCTATCTTTGTGTGCATTTCCGTGTGCCATTCATTGCTATTGGTCTACTTGTTTCGCTTGCAAATTTGTGAATCTATTTCAACATAATTGACTCTTGCTAACAACTGCATCAAATTTTTTGTGCCACTATCCATACCAGGCTACTCCATAAGCCTTACTTGTGTAGGTGTGAGAATTGACAAGATCCGGTACTAATTGTGATACTTCCATAATACCACACTGGGTGATCATTGATCCATCTTCAACATTGGAAAAGGTACATTTGGTCTAGTTCTTCCCATTCTTCCAATAACATTTGCTTGGGTCTTGTGATGGATAGGCAAAGTACATCTACTTCGGTCTACAACAACAACGACGAGTTTGATGCCAGGAAAAACGTATTCTACACCAAGATGGATGCTCAAATGGAGGAGCTCAATGCCCTCATCAAGGCCTACAAGCGCTCTTCCTCGTATTCGAGAAGATGCTCAAGTGCACATGCTTCCGAGGTACCATCTCCGGAAGGTCACATCGGCATTGACACCATCACCGACGAGAACGTGAAGGTTAAGAGCTCAACACCAACAACCGCTCAACGACTTCACCATCTACCTTGGCATCTTCGCCAAGAGAATTCAAGGCATGTTCGCCTTTGGACATAAGACATCTTCGCCAATAAGCACCTCAAGATTACGCTCAAGAGAAGCTCCCCAAGCTCAAGTCCGTGACTTCCACGAGCTACTATGACCTCGATATCGACCACGAGATTCCTTTCTATGGGTCTCAAGACCCCGAGGAGTATCCCGAGTGGGAGCGCAGACGGCTACCTCAAGCTACATCAAGTACCCTTCGTATATCAAGTGCAATGCGCCACAAGTAACTTCCATGACTACGCATAAACATGGTGGCTTCACACACCTTCGAAGAGCTTCAACATGAGTTGGCCCAAGACGAAGAGAGCGATGCGGCAAGAGCTTTTTCCTTCCACCTACACGGAACATCTTCAATGCCAATTGGAGAACACCACCCAAGGATCCAAGTCCATCAACGAGTACTTTAAGGAGATGAACAAGCCTTGCGACGAGCCGGCATGCACGACCCCATTTTGATGAAGTTCTACTTCATGATGGGATTGAACAACAACATCTCCAAGACTATCTTCCTCGAGAACTACAAGTCCCTCGACCACAACTACATTGGTGCTCACAAGGCACAACAAGAACTCATGAAGGCCAAGGCTTCTCCACCCGAAGCACACTTCATGATGACCAAGCTCCACAACAACGGGCATGAGGATAGTACCACCAAGATGTCAAAGCCTGACGAGCTCCAAGACGATGCTTCCAAGTTCGACTTCACCCCCATTCCTCTTTGTGGCATGATGATGCTGAGTCTACCACGACTCTTTTTGAAGATGGTTCGGCGATGACTAAGACTATGGTGTCTCTCAAGGAACATGCTTTGGAGGCGAGCGACATAGTGACAAGGATGGATGATGCCCCCATCTTAGGAGGCAAGAGTGATGATGTGCCTGAAGGAAATATGCCCTAGAGGCAATAATAAAGTTATTATTTATTTCCTTATATCATGATAAATGTTTATTATTCATGCTAGAATTGTATTAACCGGAAACATAATACATGTGTGAATACATAGACAAACAGAATGTCACTAGTATGCCTCTACTTGACTAGCTCATTAATCAAAGATGGTTATGTTTCCTAGCCATAGACATAAGTTGTCATTTGATTAACGAGATCACCTCGTTAGGAGAATGACGTGATTGACTTGACCCATTCCGTTAGCTTAGCACTCGATCGTTTAGTATGTCGCTATTGCTTTCTTCATGACTTATACATGTTCCTATGACTATGAGATTATGCAACTCCCGTTTACTGGAGGAACACTTTGTGTGCTACCAAACGTCACAACGTAAATGGGTGATTATAAAGGTGCTCTACAGGTGTCTCCAAAGGTACTTGTTGGGTTGGCGTATTTCGAGATTAGGATTTGTCACTCCGATTGTCGGAGAGGTATCTCTGGGCCCACTCGGTAATGCACATCACTATAAGCCTTGCAAGCATTGTGACTAATGAGTTAGTTGCGGGATGATGTGTTACGGAACGAGTAAAGAGACTTGCCGGTAACGAGATTGAACTAGGTATCGAGATACCGACGATCAAATCTCGGGCAAGTAACATACCGGTGACAAAGGGAACAACGTATGTTGTTATGCGGTCTGACCGATAAAGATCTTCATAGAATATGTGGGAGCCAATATGGGCATCCAGGTCCCGCTATTGGTTATTGACTGGAGACGTGTCTCGGTCATGTCTACATAGTTCTCGAACCCGTAGGGTCCGCACGCTTAACGTTACGATGACAGTTTTATTAGTTTTGATGTACCGAAGGAGTTCGGAGTCCCGGATGAGATCGGGGACATGACGAGGAGTCTCGAAATGGCCGAGACGTAAAGATCGATATATTGGATGACTATATTCGGACTTCGGAAAGGTTCCGAGTGATTTGGGTATTTTTCGGAGTACCGGAGAGTTACGGGAATACGTATTGGGCCTTATTGGGCCATACGGGAAAGAAGGAAAAGGGCCTCAAGGGTGGCCGCACCCCTCCCCTTGGGCTGGTCCGAATTGGACTAGGGAAGGGGGGCGCCCCCTTCCTTCCTTCTCTTTTTCCCTTCCTCTTTTCCTATTCCATATGGGAGGTGGAATCCTACTAGGACTAGGGAGTCCTAGTAGGACTCCACACTTGGTGCGCCCCCTCCTAGGGCCGGCCTCCTCCTCCCTTGCTCCTTTATATACGGGGGCAAGAGGGCACCCCAGAGACACAACAATTGATCCTTGAGATCTCTTAGCCGTGTGCGGTGCCCCCCTCCACCATATTACACCTCGATAATACCGTTGCGGAGCTTAGGCGAAGCCCTGTGTCGGTGGAACATCATCATCGTCACCACGCCGTCGTGCTGACGAAACTCTCCCTCAACACTCGGCTGGATCGGAGTTCGAGGGACGTCATCAAGCTGAACGTGTGTAGAACTCGGAGGTGCCGTACGTTCGGTACTTGATCGGTCGGATCGTGAAGACGTACGACTACATCAACCGCGTTGTGATAACGCTTCCGCTGTCGGTCTACGAGGGTACGTGGACAACACTCTCCCCTCTCGTTGCTATGCATCACCATGATCTTGCGTGTGCGTGGGAAAATTTTGAAATTACTACGTTCCCCAACAGTGGTATCAGAGCCAGGTTTTATGCGTTGATGCTATGCACGAGTAGAACACAAGTGAGTTGTGGGCGATATAAGTCATACTGCTTACCAGCATGTCATACTTTGGTTCAGCGGTATTGTGAGATGAAGCGGCCCGGACCGACATTACGCGTACGCTTACGCGAGACTAGTTTCACCGTTCGGAGCACTCGTTGCTTAAAGGTGACTGACGGGTGTCTGTCTCTCTCACTTTAGTTGAACCGAGTGTGGCTACGCCCAGTCCTTGCGAAGGTTAAAACAGCACCAACTTGACAAACTATCGTTGTGGTTTTGATGCGTAGGTAAGAACGGTTCTTGCTAAGCCCGTAGCAGCCACGTAAAACATGCAACAACAAAGTAGAGGACGTCTAACTTGTTTTTGCAGGGCATGTTGTGATGTGATATGGTCAAGACATGATGTGATATAATGTGTTGTATGAGATGATCATGTTTTGTAACCGAGTTATCGGCAACTGGCAGGAGCCATATGGTTGTCGCTTTATTGTATGAGATGCAATCGCCATGTAATAGTTTTACTTTATCACTAAGCGATAGCGATAGTCGTAAAAGCAATAAGTTGGCGAGACGACAACGATGCTACGATGGAGATCAAGGTGTCGCGCCGGTGACGATGGTGATCATGACGGTGCTTCGGAGATGGAGATCACAAGCACGGTGCTTCGGAGATGGAGATCACAATCACAAGATGATGATGGCCATATCATATCACTTATATTGATTGCATGTGATGTTAATCCTTTATGCATCTTATCTTGCTTTGTTTGACGGTAGCACTATAAGATGATCCTTCACTAAATTATCAAAGTATAAGT
Organism: Aegilops tauschii subsp. strangulata; assembly: GCF_002575655.3. Classification (NCBI taxonomy): domain Eukaryota; kingdom Viridiplantae; phylum Streptophyta; class Magnoliopsida; order Poales; family Poaceae; genus Aegilops; species Aegilops tauschii. Next base: position 209,972,807 of record NC_053039.3, on the reverse strand, counting down.
GTTCTCCCTGAGTATGCACCGTTGCGAAAGTTCTTCGTGCTGAGACACCACGTGATGATCGGGTGTGATAGGCTCTACGTTCAAATACAACGGGTGCAAAACAGTTGCACACGCGGAATACTCAGGTTAAACTTGACGAGCCTAGCATATAACAGATATGGCCTCGGAACACGGAGACCGAAAGGTCGAGCGTGAATCATATAGTAGATATGATCAACATAGTGATGTTCACCGTTGAAACTACTCCATCTCACGTGATGATCGGACATGGTTTAGTTGATATGGATCACGTGATCACTTAGAGGATTAGAGGGATGTCTATCTAAGTGGGAGTTCTTAAGTAATATGATTAATTGAACTTAAATTTATCATGAACTTAGTCCTGATAGTATTTTGCAAATTATGTTGTAGATCAATAGCTCGCGTTGTTGCTTCCCTGTTTTATTTTGATATGTTCCTAGAGAAAATTATGTTGAAAGATGTTAGTAGCAAAGATGCGGATTGGATCCGTGATCTGAGGATTATCCTCATTGCTGCACAGAAAAATTATGTCCTTGATGCACCGCTAGGTGACAGACCTATTGCAGGAGCAGATCCAGACGTTATGAACGTTTGGCTAGCTCAATATGATGACTACTTGATAGTTTAGTGCACCATGCTTAACGGCTTAGAATCGGGACTTCAAAGACATTTTGAACGTCATGGACCATATGAGATGTTCCAGGAGTTGAAGTTAATATTTCAAGCAAATACCCGAGTTGTGAGATATGAAGTCTCCAACAAGTTCTATAGCTAAAAGATGGAGGAGAATCGCTCAACTAGTGAGCATGTGCTCAGATTGTCTGGGTACTACAATCGCTTGAATCAAGTGGGAATTTATCTTCCAGATAAAATAGTGATTGACCGAATTCTCTAGTCACCATCACCAAGTTAGTAGAACTTCGTGATGAACTATAGTATGCAAGGGATGACGAAAGTAATTCCTGAGCTCTTCGTGATGCTGAAATCGACGAAGGTAGAAATCAAGAAAAACATCAAGTGTTGATGGTTGACGAGACCACTAGTTTCAAGAAAAGGGCAAAGGGAAGAAGGGGAACTTCAAAAAGAACGGCAAGCAAGTTGCTGCTCAAGTGAAGAAGCCTAAGTTTGGTCCTAAGCCTGAGACTAAGTGCTTCTACTGCAAAAGGACTGGTCACTGGAAGCGGAACTACCCCAACTATTTGGTGGATAAGAAGGATGGCAAAGTGAACAAAGGTATATTTGATATACAGATTATTGATGTGTACTTTACTAGTGTTTATAGCAACCCCTCGGTAATTGATACTGGTTCAGTTGCTAAGAGTAGTAACTCGAAACGGGAGTTGCAGAATAAACAGAAACTAGTAAAAGTGAACAAAGGTATATTTGATATACAGATTATTGATGTGTACTTTACTAGTGTTTATAGCAACCCCTCGGTAATTGATACTGGTTCAGTTGCTAAAGAGTAGTAACTCGAAAACGGGAGTTGCAGAATAAACAGAGACTAGTAAAAGGCGAGGTGACGATGTGTGTTGGAAGTAGTTCCAAGATTGATATGATCATCATCGCACACTCCCTGTACTTTCGGGATTAGTGTTGAAACTAAATAAGTGTTATTTGGTGTTTGCGTTGAGCATGAATATGATTTGATCATGTTTATTGCAATACGGTTATTCATTTAAATTAGAGAACAATTGTTGTTCTGTTTACATGAATAAAACCTTCTATGGTCATACACACCAACGAAAATGGTTTGTTGGATCTCGATCGTAGTGATACACATATTCATAAATTGAAGCCAAAAGATGCAAAGTTAATAATGATAGTGCAACTTATTTGTGGCAGTGCCGTTTAGGTCATATTGGTGTAAAGCGCATGAAGAAACTCCATACTGATGGGATTTTGGAATCACTTGATTATGAATCACTTGATACTTGCGAACCGTGCCTCATGGGCAAGATGACTAAAACGCCGTTCTCCGGAACTATGGAGAGAGCAACAGATTTGTTGGAAATCATACATACAGATGTATGTGGTCCGATGGATATTGAGGCTCGTAGCAGGTATCATTATTTTCTGACCTTCACAGATGATTTGAGCAGATATGGGTATATCTACTTAATGAAACAAGAGTCTGAAACATTTGAAAAGTTCATATAATTTCAGAGTGAAGCAGAAAATCATCGTAATAAGAAAATAAAGTTTCTACGATCTGATCGTGGAGAAGAGTATTTAAGTTACGAGTTTGGCCTTCAGTTAAAACAATGTGGAATAGTTTCACAAATTCATGCCACCTGGAACACCACAGCATAATGGTGTGTCCGAACGTCATAACCGTACTTTATTGGATATAGTGCAATCTATGATGTCTCTTACCAATTTACCACTAATCGTTTTGGGGGTTATGCATTAGAGATAGTTGCATTCACGTTAAATAGGGCACCATCAAAATCCGTTGAGACGACGCCTTATGAACTGTGGTTTGGCAAGAAACCAAAGTTGTCGTTTCTTAAAATTTTGGGGTTGCGATGCTTATGTGAAAAAGTTTCATCCTGATAAGCTCAAACCCAAATCGGAGAAATGTGTCTTCATAGGATACCCAAAGGAGACAGTTGGGTACACCTTCTATCACAGATCCGAAGGCAAGACATTCGTTGCTAAATATGGATCCTTTCTAGAGAAGGAGTTTCTCTCGAAAGATGTGAGTGGGAGGAAAGTAGAACTTGATGAGGTAACTGTACCTGCTCCCTTATTGGATCACACAAATCTGTTCCTATGACTTCTACACCAATTAGTGAGGAAGTTAATGATGATAATCATGTAACTTCAGATCAAGTTACTACCAAACCTCGTAGGTAAACCAGAGTAAGATCCGCACCAGAGTGGTGCGGTAATCCTGTTCTGGAGGTTATGTTACTAGACCATGACGAACCTACGAACTATGAAGAAGCGATGGTGAGCCCAGATTCCGCAAAATGGCTTGAGGCCATGAAATCTGAGATGAGATCCATGTATGAGAACAAAGTATGGACTTTGGTTGACTTGCCCGATGATCGGCAAGCCATAGAAAATAAATGGATCTTCAAGAGGAAGACGGACGCTGATAGTAGTGTTACTATCTACAAGGCTAGACTTGTCGGAAAAAGGTTTTTGCCAAAGTTCAAGGTGTTGACTACGATGAGATTTTCTCACTCGCAGCGATGCTTAAAGTCTGTCCGAACCATGTTAGCAATTGTCGCATTTTATGAAATCTGGCAAATGGATAAACAAAACTGCATTCCTTAATGGATTTATTAAAGAAGAGTTGTATATGATGCAACCAGAAGGTTTTGTCAATCCTAAAGGTGCTAACAAAATATGCAAGCTCCAGCGATCCATCTATGGACTGGTGCAAGCATCTCGGAGTAGGAATATACGCTTTGATAAGTTGATCAAAGGATATAGTTTTATACAGACTTGCGGTGAAGCCTGTATTTACAAGAAAGTGAGTGGGAGCACTACAGCATTTCTGATAAGTATATGTAAGTGACATATTGTTGATCGGAAATAATGTAGAATTATTCTGCAAAGCATAAAGGAGTTTTTCAAAGAAAGACCTCGGTGAAGCTGCTTACATATTGAGCATCAAGATCTATAGAGATAGATCAAGACGCTTGATAAGTTTTTTCAATAAGTACATACCTTAACAAGATTTTGAAGTGGTTCAAAATGGAACAGTCAAAGAAAGAGTTTCTTGACTGTGTTACAAGGTGTGAAATTGAGTAAGACTCAAAAAACCCGACCACGGCAGAAGATAGAAAAAGAATGAAAGTCATTCCCTATGCCTCGGCCATAGGTTCTATAAAGTATGCCATGTTGTGTACCAGATCTATTGTATACCCTACACTGATTTTGGCAAGGGAGTACAATAGTGATCTAGGAGTAGATCACTGGACAACGGTCAAAATTATCCTTACTGGAATAAGGATATGTTTCTCGAGTATGGAAGTGACAAAAGGCTCATCGTAGAAGGTTACGTCGATGCAAGTTTTGACACTAATCTAGATGACACTAAGTCTCGGTCTAGATACATATTGAAAGTGGGAGCAATTAGCTAGAGTAGCTCCATGCAGAGCATTGTAGACATAGAAATTTGTAAAATACTTACGGATCTGAATGTGACAGACCCGTTGACTAAAATTATCTCACAAGCAAAACATGATCACACCTTAGTACTCTTTGGGTGTTAATCACATAGCGATGTGAACTAGATTACTAACTCTAGTAAACCCTTTGGGTGATGGTCACATGACGATGTGAACCATGGGTGTTAATCACATGGTGATGTGAACTATTCATGTTAAATCACATGGCGATGTGAACTAGATTATTGACTCTAGTGCAAGTGGGAGACTGAAGGAAATATGCCCTAGAGGCAATAATAAAGTTATTATTTATTTCCTTATATCATGATAAATGTTTATTATTCATGCTAGAATTGTATTAACCGGAAACATAATACATGTGTGAATACATAGACAAACAGAATGTCACTAGTATGCCTCTACTTGACTAGCTCGTTAATCAAAGATGGTTATGTTTCCTAGCCATAGACATAAGTTGTCATTTGATTAACGAGATCACCTCGTTAGGAGAATGACGTGATTGACTTGACCCATTCCGTTAGCTTAGCACTCGATCGTTTAGTATGTTGCTATTGCTTTCTTCATGACTTATACATGTTCCTATGACTATGAGATTATGCAACTCCCGTTTACTGGAGGAACACTTTGTGTGCTACCAAACGTCACAACGTAAATGGGTGATTATAAAGGTGCTCTACAGGTGTCTCCAAAGGTACTTGTTGGGTTGGCATATTTCGAGATTAGGATTTGTCACTCCGATTGTCGGAGAGGTATCTCTGGGCCCACTCGGTAATGCACATCACTATAAGCCTTGCAAGCATTGTGACTAATGAGTTAGTTGCGGGATGATGTGTTACGGAACGAGTAAAGAGACTTGCCGGTAACGAGATTGAACTAGGTATCGAGATACCGACGATCAAATCTCGGGCAAGTAACATACCGGTGACAAAGGGAACAACGTATGTTGTTATGCGGTCTGACCGATAAAGATCTTCGTAGAATATGTGGGAGCCAATATGGGCATCCAGGTCCCGCTATTGGTTATTGACCGGAGACGTGTCTCGGTCATGTCTACATAGTTCTCGAACCCGTAGGGTCCGCACGCTTAACGTTACGATGACAGTTTTATTGAGTTTTTGATGTACCGAAGGAGTTCGGAGTCTCGGATGAGATCGGGGACATGACGAGGAGTCTCGAAATGGCCGAGACGTAAAGATCGATATATTGGACGACTATATTCGGACTTCGGAAAGGTTCCGAGTGATTCGGGTATTTTTCGAAGTACCGGAGAGTTACGGGAATACGTATTGGGCCTTATTGGGCCATACGGGAAAGAAGGAAAAGGGCCTCAAGGGTGGCCGCACCCCTCCCCTTGGTCTGGTCCGAATTGGACTAGGGAAGGGGGGCGCCCCTTCCTTCCTTCTCTTTTTCCCTTCCTCTTTTCCTATTCCATATGGGAGGTGGAATCCTACTAGGACTAGGGAGTCCTAGTAGGACTCCACACTTGGTGCGCCCCCTCCTAGGGCCGGCCTCCTCCTCCCTTGCTCCTTTATATGCGGGGGCAAGGGGGCACCCCAGAGACACAACAATTGATCCTTGAGATCTCTTAGCCGTGTGCGGTGCCCCCCTCCACCATATTACACCTCGATAATACCGTTGCGGAGCTTAGGCGAAGCCCTGTGTCGGTGGAACATCATCATCGTCACCACGCCGTCGTGCTGACGAAACTCTCCCTCAACACTCGGCTGGATCGGAGTTCGAGGGACGTCATCGAGCTGAACGTGTGTAGAACTCGGAGGTGCCGTACGTTCGGTACTTGATCGGTCGGATCGTGAAGACGTACGGCTACATCAACCGCGTTGTGATAACGCTTCCGCTGTCGGTCTACGAGGGTACGTGGACAACACTCTCCCCTCTCGTTGCTATGCATCACCATGATCTTGCGTGTGCGTAGGAAAATTTTGAAATTAGTACGTTCCCCAACAGTGCCATCTTCGGCCTTCATCCACGACGACGGTGACGTGATGGTTGAGCATGGGGTTTTTCCTTCGACCATGATGGCGTCCGGAGATGACTTGAGTGACTTGTGCCACCATATTGAGAGTGAGAGCGAGTTCACCACTAGCCCCATATATGATGAGTTGCCCCAATTCCCATATGAGGAGAGCCACAACACCCACCACTTGAGTGAGATGAGTGACTCCACCATACGTGACTTTGAGTGTACCTATTTTGAGGAAGTGAGTGAGCCACCACATAGAGAGTGTGATAGTTCATAGGGCATGTGAGGCCGTTTTGATTTCTAATGACTTAACCTCTACCTCTATTGTGTCTTCTCATTTGGTGCTAGGTCCCATATACGATGACGCGCCGATCCTCGACGACTTCGTCATTCCTATGGACAAGACGATGGCCATGGTGGAATATGATGCACCCGCCACATGGTTCCATCAACATGAAGATGGCCACGAGTTGGTATTTTCCACCTTACCTACACACCTGGATGAGAAAATCAATACCATTGTTACACCCACAGCCCCTGCTGCTGTACATACTGGACCATCTATTAGAGCTCATGCACGCCAATTAAATTACCAGGTACTTTCGTTTCTTGGTAATGATTCTAATGTTCATGAGAATATGATGCTGCCTAAATTGGATACATTTGTTTTGCTTACAAATGAAGGACCTAGCTTGGACAAGAAGGATGGACATTGGAGCAACATCAAGCATGGAGGTGATGGCATGCACAAGGGGAACAAGAACAATGTTTCAAGTGATGACTTTGGGACTTTGAAGCCACCATAATGAGTGCATGAAGGCTTGGATGAAATATACAAGATGCCACTTCATAAATTTCGTCCACAGGCTATAATAGGTGCCGCGTCACCTTATTATTGGGCCAGGTGAAGGAAATATGCCCTAGAGGCAATAATAAAGTTGTTATTTTATATTTCCTTATATCATGATAAATGTTTATTATCCATGCTAGAATTGTATTAACCGGAAACTTGATACATGTGTGAATACATAGACAAAACAAAGTGTCCCTAGTATGCCTCTACTTGACTAGCTTGTTAATCAGAGATGGTTAAGTTTCCTAACCATAGACATGTGTTGTCATTTGATGAACTGGATCACATCATTAGGAGAATGATGTGATGGACAAGACCCATCCGTTAGCTTAGCATAATGATCATTAAGTTTTATTGCTATTGCTTTCTTCATGACTTATACATATTCCTTTGACTATGAGATTATGCAACTCCCGAATATCGGAGGAACACCTTGTGTGCTATCAAACGTCACAACGTAACTGGGTGATTATAAAGATGCTCTACAGGTGTCTCTGATGGTGTTTGTTGGGTTGGCATAGATCGGGATTAGGATTTGTCACTCCGAGTATCGGAGAGGTATCTCTGGGCCCTCTCGGTAATGCACATCACTATAAGCCATGCAAGCAATGTGACTAATGAGTTAGTTGCGGGATGATGCATTACGGAACGAGTAAATAGACTTCCGGTAACGAGATTGAACTAGGTATAAGGATACCAATGATCGAATCTCGGGCAAGTAACATACCGATGACAAAGGGAATGACGTATGTTGTCATAGCGGTTTGACCGATAAAGATCTTCGTAGAATATGTAGGAACCAATATGAGCATCCAGGTTCCGCTATTGGTTATTGACCGGAGATGTGTCTCGATCATGTCTACATAGTTCTCGAACCCGTAGGGTCCGCACGCTTAACGCTCGATGACGATTTGTATTATGAGTTATGTGTTTTGGTGACCGAAGTTTGTTCGGAGTCCTGGATGAGATCACGGACATGACGAGGAGTCTCGAAATGGTCGAGAGGTAAAGATTGATATATTGGAAGGTAGTATTTGGACACCGGAAGGGTTCCAGAGTGTATCGGGTACATACCGGAGGGGTTACCGGAACCTCCCGGGGAAACATATGGACCATATTGGCCATAGGAGGGAGGCTAACCAGCCCACAAGGGGCTGGTGCGCCCCCACAAGGGAGGAGGCCGAATTGGATTAGGGAAGGGGGCTCCACAACTCTTTCCTTCTCCTACTCCCTCTCCTTTCCCCCTCCATGAGAAGTAAAAGAAGGGGGGGCCGAATCCTACTAGGACTGGGAGTCCTAGTAGGACTCCCCCCTTATGGCGCGCCCCCTAGGGCCGGCCTCCTCCCTCTCCCTCCTTTATATACGTGGGCAGGGCACCCCTTGGAGACACAACAATTGTTCCAAGCGGTGTGCGACGTCTCTCTCCACAGTTTGCTCCTCCAGTCATAGCGTCGTAGTGCTTAGGCGAAGTCCCGCGCGGATCACATCACCATCACCATCACCACGCCGTCGTGCTGACGAAACTCTCCCTCGAGCCTCTGCTGGATCAAGAGTTCGAGGGGCATCATCGAGCTGAACGTGTGCAGAACTCGGAGGTGTCATACGTTCGGTACTTAGATCGGTTGGATTGTGAAGACGTTCGACTACATGTACAACGTTAACCTAACGCTTCCGCTTTCGGTCTATGAGGGTACGTGGACACACTCTCCCCTTCTCGTTGCTATGCATCTCCTAAATAGATCTTGCGTGATCGTAGGAATTTTTTTGAAATTGCATGCTACGTTCCCCAACAGTGTCATCCGAGCCAGGTCTATGCGTAGATGATATGCACGAGTAGAACACAAAGAGTTGTGGGCGATAATAGTCATACTGCTTACCACCAATGTCTTCCTTTGATTCGGCGGCATTGTTGGATGAAGCGGCCCGGACCAACATTACATGACCATGTTCATGAGACCGGTTCTACCGACATGTTTCACACACAGGTGGCTGGCGGGTGTTTGTTTCTCCAACTTTAGTTGAATCGAGTTTGACTACGGCCGGTCATTGTTGAAGGTTAAAACAACACACTTGACGAAAAATCATTGTGGTTTTGATGCGTAGGTAAGAACAGTTCTTGCTAGAAGCCCGTAGAAGCCACGTAAAACTTGCAACAACAAAGTAGAGGACGTCTAAGTTGTTTTTGCAGGGCATGTTGTAATGTGATATGGTCAAGGCATGATGTGATATACATTATTGTATGAGATGATCATGTTTCGTAGAAGTTATCGGCAACCGGCAGGAGCCTTATGGTTGTCGCTTTATTGTATGAAATGCAATCGCCATGTAATTGCTTTAGTTTATCACTAAGCGGTAGCGATAGTCGTAGAAGCAATAGTTGGCGAGACGACAACGACACCACGATGGAGATCAAGGTGTCAAGCCGGTGATGATGGAGATCATAACGGGGCTTTGGAGATGGGGATCAAAGGCACAAGATGATGATGGCCATATCATGTCACATATTTTGATTGCATGTGATGTTTATCTTTTATGCATCTTATTTTGCTTCGTATGGCGGAAGCATTATAAGATGACCCCTCACTAAATTTTATGGTATAAGTGTTCACCCTGAGTATGCACCGTTGCTACAGTTCGTCGTGCTGAGACACCACGTGATGATCGGGTGTGATAAGCTCTACGTTCACATACAATGGGTGCAAGCTAGTTTTGCACGTGTAGAATACTCGGGTTAAACTTGACAAGCCTAGCATATGCAGATATGGCCTCGGAACACTGAGATCGAAAGATTGAACGTGAAACATATAGTAGAGATGATCAAAATAGAGATGTTCACCATTGAAAACTACTCCATCTCACGTGATGATCGGACATGGTTTAGTTGATATGGATCACGTGATCATTTAGATGACTAGAGGGATGTCTATCAAAGTGGGAGTTCTTAAGTAATATGATTAATTGAACTTTAATTTATCATGAACTTAGTCCTGATAGGTTTTTGCATATCTATGTTGTTGTAGATCTATAGCTCGCGTATAGCTCCCCTGTTTTATTTTTGATATGTTCCTAGAGAAAACTAAGTTGAAAGATGATAGTAGCAATGATGCGGACTGAGTCCGTGATCTGAGGATTATCCTCATTGCTGCACGGAAGAATTATGTCCTTGATGCACCGCTAGGTGACAGACCTATTGCAGGAGCAGATGCAGACATTATGAACGTTCGACGAGCTCGGTATGAAGTGCACCATGCTTTGCGGCTTAGAACCGGGACTTCAAAAATGTTTTGAAAGCCATGGAGCATATGAGATGTTCCAAGAGCTGAAAATGATATTTTAGACTCATGCCCGTGTTAAGAGGTATGAGACCTCTGACAAGTACTTGGCCTACAAGATGGAGGAGAATAGCTCAGCTAGTGAACATGTACTCAGAATGTTTGGGTACTACAATCGCTTGAATCAAGTGCGAGTTAATCTTCCAGATAAGATAGTGATTGACAGAGTTCTCTTGTCACTATCACCAAGTTACTAGAACTTCGTGATGAACTATATTATGCAAGGGATGATGAAAATGATTCCCAAGCTCTTCACAATGCTAAAATCAGCAAAGGTAGAAATCAAGAAATAGCATCAAGTGTTGATTGTTAACAAGACCACTAGTTTCAAGAAAAAGGGCAAGGGAAAGAAAGGGAACTTCAAAAATAGGCAAGCAAGTTGTCACTCACATGAAGAAGCCCAAAGCTAGACCCAAGACTGAAACTGAGTGATTCTACTGCAAAGGAAATGGTAACTGGAAGCGGAACTGCCCCAAATACTTGGCGGATAAGAAGGATGCAAAGTGAACAAAAGTATATTTGATATACATGTTATTGATGTGTACTTCACTAGTGTTCATAGTAGCCCCTTGGTATTTTATACCGGTTCAAGTTGCAAAGATTTGTAACTCGAAAGAGGAGTTGCAAAATGAACCGATACTAGCTGAGGGTGAGGTGACGATGTGTGTTGGAAGTGATTCCAAGGTTGATAAGATCACCATCGCACACTCCCTTTACCTTCAGGATTACCGTTGAACCTAAAATAAATGTTATTTGGTGTCTATGTTGAGCATAATATGATTAGATCATGTTTATTGCAATACGGTTATTCATTTAAGTCAAAGAATAATTGTTATTTTTTTTACATGAATAAAACCTTCTGTGGTCATAATATTGAAGCCAAAAGATGCAAAGTTAATAATGATAGTGCAACTTATTTGTGGCACTGCCGTTTAGGTCATATTGGTGTAAAGCGCATGAAGAAGCTCATTGCTGATGGGATTTTGGAATCTCTTGATTATGAATCACTTGATGCTTGCGAACCATGCCTCATGGGCAAGATGACTAAGACTCCGTTCTCCGGAACAATGGAGCGAGCAACTGACTTATTGGAAATAATACATACTGATGTATGTGGTCCGATGAGTGTTGAGGCTCGCGGCGGGTACCGTTATTTTCTGATCTTCACAGATGATTTAAGTAGATATGGTTATATCTACTTAATGAAACATAACTCTGAAACATTTGAAAAGTTCAAAGAATTTCAGAGTGAAGTAGAAAATCATCGTAACAAGAAAATAAAATTTCTACGATCTGATCGTGCAGGTGAATATTTGAGTTATGAGTTTGGTCTTCATTTGAAACAATGTGGAATAGTTTCACAACTCATGCCACCTGGAACACCACAGCGCAATGGTGTGTTCGAACATCGTAACCGTACTTTATTAGATATGGTGCGGTCTATGATGTCTCTTACCGATTTACCACTATCGTTTTGGGGTTATGGATTAGAGACAACTGCATTCACTTTAAATATGGCACCATCTAAATCCGTTGAGACGACCCCGTATGAACAGTGGTTTGGCAAGAAACCTAGGCTGTTGTTTCTTAAAGTTTGGGGTTGCGATGCTTATGTGAAAAAGCTTCAGCCTAATAAGCTCGAACCCAAATCGAAGAAGTGCGTCTTCATAGAATACCCAAAAGAAGTTGTTGGGTACACCTTCTATCACAGATTCGAAGGCAAGATCTTTGTTGCTAGGAATGGATCCTTTCTAGAGAAGGAGTTTCTCTTGAAAGAAGTGAGTGGGAGGAAGGTAGAACTTGATGAGGTAATTGTACCTTCTCTCGAACTGGAAAGTAGCTCATCACAGAAATCAGTTCCAGTGATGCCTACACCAACTAGAGAGGAAGAATGATGATGATCATGAAACTTCAGATCAAGTTACTACTAAACCTCGTAGGTCAACCAGAGCACGTTCCGCACCTGAGTGGTATGGTAATCCCGTTCTGGAAGTCATGTTACTAGACCATGACGAACCTAGGAACTATGAGGAAGTGATGATGATCCCAGATTCCGATAAATGGCTTGAGGCCATGAAATCTGAGATAGGATCCATGTATGAGAACAAAGTATGGACTTTGGTGGACTTGCCTGATGATTGGCAAGCCACTGAGAATAAATGGATCTTCAAGAGGAAGACGAACACTGATGGTAGTGTTACTATCTACAAAGCTCGACTTGTCGCAAAATGTTTTCAACAAGTTCACGATGTTGACTACAATGAGATTATTTCACTCGTAGCGATGCTTAATTATGTCCGAATCATGTTAGGGATTGCAGCATTTTATGAAATCTGGCAAATGGATGTCAAAATTGAATTCCTTAACGGATTTATTAAAGATTAATTGTATATGATGCAACCAGAAGATTTTTTGTCGATCCTAAAGGTGCTAACCAAATGTGCAAGCTCCAGCGATCCATCTATGGACTGGTGCAAGCATCTCAGAGTTGGAATATACGCTTTGATGAGTTGATCAAAGCATATAGTTTTATACAGACTTGTGGTGAAGCCTGTATTTACAAGAAAGTGAGTGGGAGCACTACAGCCTTTCTGATAAGTATATGTGAATGACATAATGTTGATCAGAAATGATGTAGAATTTTCTGGAAAGCATAAAGGAGTGTTTGAAAGGAGTTTTTCAAAGAAAGACCTCGGTGAAGCTTCTTACATATTGAGCATCAAGATCGATAGAGATAGATCAAGACGCTTGATAAGATTTTTCAATAATATATACCTTGACAAGATTTTGAAGTAGTTCAAAATGGAACAGTCAAAGAAGGAGTTCTTGCCTGTGTTGCAAGGTGTGAAGTTCAGTAAGACTCAAAACCCGACCACAGCAGAAAATAGAAAGAGAATGAAAGTCATTCCCTATGCCTCAGTCATAGGTTCTATGAAGTATGCTATGCTGTGTACTAGACCTATTGTGCACCTTGCCATGAGTTTGGCAAGGGGGTATGATAGTAATCCAGGAGTGGATCACTGGACAGCGGTCAAAGTTATCCTTAGTTACCTATGAGGACTAAGGAAATATTTGTCGGTTATGGAGGTGATAAAGAGTTCTTCGTAAAGAGTTACGTCGATGCAAGATTTTACATCAATCCAGATGACTCTAAGTCTCAATCTGGATACATATTGAAAGTAGGAGCAATTAGCTAGAGTAGCTTGTGGCACCCCGATCCGCATGGAGCAGGGGGCCTTCGCACATCATCCCAGGATAACACCTGACGCACGACAGGTCCATAATATAGCATTCCAGGTACAATAATATTCATCAAATACATGTGCATCAGAGTACATCATTGATGAATACAATTATCTGACATAGCCCTAAGGCTATTAAATGACAGCGGAAGTCTATAAAAAGGCGGCGGATGTCTTGGTTTGGCGGCTCATCAACTCTGGCTGGGCTCCACAACTCACAGGACTGGCAAGATTACGGCCTAGCACGACGGATCAAGCGAGCAATACGGGTACGACCTACAAAACCGGCATGACACGCTAGGTCAGTACATTGAATGTACTTGCAAGACAACCAAATACATAGCATCCAAACAAGCAGAAGACAAAGCAAGAACCAAGCGCATGCAACAACCTATCTCATATCAATTACTAAACATGGCATGATAAAAATTCAACTAAGCATGAACCAAATCATAACATCTACTAACATGGCAATGACATGGCATATCAGATCATGCTTCTAACATGGCAATGGCAAAGCATATCATCTCAATCATGGCATAATTTAACATGTCAATCGAAGCATGGCATGGCATCATGAAACTATGCTGAAAATAAACTACCGATTATATCCAATGCAGACATAGCATGTTAACTATATACAATCATCTTCTGTTCTGCCTTAGGTTTTTAAATGCAACATATTACTCATGCAATGCAACCAAACTCGTACACCGAGTCCCTCGGACTCTCTTACCAACGTGTTGCCTCGCAACCGAGCGGTGATCATTCCGGCGATCACAACCATGACCAACACTTGGTCTCCAACACTTATCGAGACCTCGTCTCGTGATCATATCAAAACATCGTCGTGACTTCTCACAACTACCTCATAGTCCAAGTCACCATATTTTTGTTATCACATATTTATTTACCAATTTAATTATTTCAGGTTTATCCTCCATTTCGACCAAGACCTGATAGTGGGACCTACTACGAACTGTTGCTATCGATAGACTTTATACACTCTGCAGAGGTAGCACACTGTACCCACACCACGGAGCCCATGGCCTCGTCATCCCATTCGGGTGGACCAACGACATTCCGACGAAACCAACCTACTGCCATGACGCTCTCCCGGCCACTCCGACCCAATCCCCAACGGGCTGGTCCTGGGTGGTCCCGTGTCTACCAAAGACACCCCGACCACCGTCGTGGTCAACTCCCACTCGGGGACACTCCCACTCGGGGACTGGTACCAAAAATCTCAAAAACGAGCACACAAGGTTATGTCCGCTTACCTGATCAGGGTAAGCACGCCCATAATCTTCCCTAGTGGGAGGCACCGGCGAGAGGTAACGACAATAGCTCGCATTAAGGCCTTCCCACAAAGGCAAATGTGGCTGCACTGAAAAAGTTTGATTTGGTGGCACTCTGACTCGATCCCATCGATGACGGAGGAGGTTTGTTATTATTAAGTCATTTTAATTCCTTCTCCATCATCAGGAACATGAATGCAACAATGAGCATGCAGCATACGATTGCATGAACAAAATATTGAACTACTCAAGTGCACAGCTATAGCATAAAGAACATGACAATACCAAGTAATAGCATATCAACGGTGCATTACAATCCTCATAACATTGTATAACGATGACATGCAAATAAAGTAGAGTAGTGACATGGCATTATCAATAACAACATTTTAATTAGCATGGCAAAAGATATCATGAAAACGCAAGCATGCATGACAGGCATAAAGGAATAACTGCAGATGAAAACGATATGAAACAACTGCAACTACACACACACAAGGTGCAAGCAAAGTCAACATGCAAGTTCGGGGCTCATGATAAGAGGTTGGCTTGCCTGGGGGTCGACAAATACTCCGGGAAGAAGTGTGAACGATCGCAAAAAGATTTGCCGGAAACAGTTCTCTCTCGGAGGGGGCTGTTTACGGGCAAGGGCAAAATGGTCATTTTCACTGGGTGACAATATTATGAAAATGATATCAACGGAACGGGCTCGACGAAACAAAGACGTGGGCTTTGGAATCACCTGATTCGGAGCTACGGGTAAAAATATATGACCGTTTAACTACCAGGGACCTATCTGTAAAGAAAATCCTTACAAACTGGCCCCTGACAGAAAAACAGATCGCGTCTTTCTCAGAAATACGCTTTCCAGAGACGAAAGCGCATTCTGGCCCGAAGAAGAGGAGGAATACGCTTTCGACTAAAGGAAAGCGCATTACTGACCGCAGGCGACAGAAAGTACGTTTTCAGAAAACGGAAACGCATTTCTCTCTGAAGCCGCGAGGAAGTACGCTTTCGAGAAACGAAAGCGCATTCACGCGGGGCGTCTCCACTTAGGCCAGCTCAGCGAGCCGGCCCGGTCAGCATGCAGAGGCCGATAGGCGGGGCCCAAAGACAGGGTCAAGGCTGGGCGGGGCCCGCCTGGCCTTCTTCTTCTTCCCGCTCGGGGGCGCGACGAGCCGTGGCAGGGGATCGCCCCGACGAGGATCGCCGGCGACTGCGGCCATCTCGTGGGTCGTGCGACCTACCAAAATGCTCAGGCCAGCGAGGGGCACCTCGGGGTGGTGCTAGCTTCCGCCGAGGAACACCGGGGAGGGAGCTGCACGGCCCACGGCGGAGGGTGGGTTCGGCCACCGGTGAACACGGGGTTCTGGTGAGGGAGAGAGGAAGCCGAGGCTATGGGGCGGCTCACTGGAGAATGGGGGATGCGGTGGTGGTGAGAGAACGGAGAGGGAAGCACGTCATCGCCGGAATCGGGGGAGACCCGAGGCGGCGGCTATGGCAACGGTGGAGGTCGAGGAGGGATTCCGGGGACGAGAGGAGGGGTGGAGGAGGCGTAGAGAGGCGGGGAGAGGCTGCTGATGATCTCCAGAGGCTCGAGGGCGGGCCATTTATAGCCGGGGCAAAGGCACCCGAGCTGGTCTCCGCCGAGCACGTCCGGCCGAGGCTCTGCCGGCCGCAGCAGTCACGGGGGGAAGTGGACGAGCGCCAGAGAGTCACGGAGACGAGCAAAGCTTGCGGACGAATGGAGGAAGAGGACATCGGGGAGGAAGACGACGATGCACAGGAGCGCACTATTCCGGTCGTTGGCACGGCTCTCCGGAGAAGAAAACGAAGGGGGGCAGCGGTCCAGAGGGAAGACGACGACGAGGGGGAGCTGTAGGACATTAATGGCGAGGCCAAGGACGGTCGGAGCAGCGCTGCCGACGACAACAGTGGCTAGACCACCGTTTTGGCTGGCTGCCCTCGTAGTCACCACTGGCATGGCGCGCTCTGGGTTTTTTATTGATGTCAGTTCATGTCTACCGCGTAGTCCTTCCAGCATGGAGTGTTACCATGGTGAAAGATCGGGCAGAGACAAATGGAGATGAGTGAAACAAGCTCCACAAGTTTGCTGTTGCAAACTTGGCAACATCCTAGAGATTAAACCAGAGAGGGTAAATGGTAAACTTGATGTCGGGAGGCTTGGGATAGAAAGGACTACGGTCCTGGGAGTTTTGAGGTAAAATGGACAACTATTTACCATAGTTGTTGTACAACCACCAAAACCGACCCAGAAACTTAATCATGATGAAACACTCACTAGGAGTTATGGATTGGGCTATAACTTGGCAAAGCCTGATGATTTGAACATACCATGATGCTGTAAAAAGTTCATACCAAATGGACTCACCAAAATGGTACTTCCTTCACAGCTATCATTCCTGTCCAAAAACTTCAGAAAAATCCTCAGGGCAATTGGTCAAGTGAAATGAGCCACAATCTTGTGTAGATAGGTTATATGATTAGGAGAAGGCCCGGAAAAATTATCAGCCATAATGGAGCAAGATAAAATACACTTGCTTCACAAACTAAAAATTTGGATAGAAAACAAGAATTGCTCCTGTGCTCACATAGTTTAATGAAATGAACTGAATTTGGGTGGAGGATAATTATTTGAGATACTTGAGAGGATCGAAAAGTTTCATCCTATTTGGAAACACTATGAAGGTACTTCCTTCACAAACTTGTGTTCTGGTTAGAAACTTTGAAAAATTGCACAGGGAGCTAGGGTGAATGGATTGAGCTCATCTTTGGTATGCATGGGTTATTTAACAATGTTAAACACCCTGCCAAATTTTAGCTCAATTGAACTTAACAGTAAAGCACTTCCTTTGCAAAATTTCAGAGAAGGCAGAAACTTGCATTGAATCATGTGCCAAATTTTGAACTGTGGAATCATGATATTATGATGGAACTAGTGATTATATAGCAAGGACAAGCTCCACAATTTATGTGGGAATTTTCTCTGCTATAAAAATAGTAGTTCCTTTGGAAATTGGCAGAAATGCAATATTGGCATTAAATAGGAAAAGGCAATTTTCCTTATTTAATTATGGCCAATATACTTGCCAGAGCTTGGATTATGCATAAGCATCAACTCCACCAATTCTCATGAATTTAGGAGATGGCTAGATATGCTTTTGGATTTTATTCCTCAGAAAGGCAAGAAAAGGAATAAATCATAATTCAAAAATATTGCATTGGACTTAGCAATATTTTTGCATATCCAAGGTTAAGAAAGATAGGATGATCTCTGGGATCAATTGGGAGGATCAACAGAACAAGGAAAATGGTGGCTCCTTTGTAATCACAAGGGCATATCCAAATTCCAAAAAATTGGAATTAGGGTTTAAGAGGAATTGAGCTGATGCAAATGAGGTCTTGCCCACTGAAAAAGACATGAGCAAGGTTTTGAAAGGTTGGAAATGACAAAATTTCTCATAGTCATCCAGCAAACTCAGGAGAAAGATTTTGAAAATGAGTGCTAGGAAGGAATAACAGCACAAAAATTGATAACCCAATTTTGGGGCTGTTACATAGCTCCATGCAGAGCATTGTAGACATAGAAAATTTGCAAAATACATATGGCTCTAAATGTCACAGACCCGTTGACTAAACTTATTTCACAAGCAAAACATGATCACACCTTAGTACTCTTTGGGTGTTAATCACATGGCGATGTGAACTAGATTGCTGAGTCTAGTAAACCCTTCGGGTGTTAATCACATGGTGATGTGAACTATATGTGTTAAATCACATGGCGATGTGAACTAGATTATTAACTCTAGTGCAAGTGGGAGACTCAAGGAAATATGCCCTAGAGGCAATAATAAAGTTGTTATTTTATATTTCCTTATATCATGATAAATGTTTATTATTCATGCTAGAATTGTATTAACCAGAAACTTGATACATGTGTGAATACATAGACAAAACAAAGTGTCCCTAGTATGCCTCTACTTGACTAGCTCGTTAATCCAAGATGGTTAAGTTTCCTAACCATAGACATGTGTCGTCATTTGATGAACGGGATCACATCATTAGGAGAAATGATGTGATGGACAAGACCCATCCGTTTGCTTAGCATAATGATCGTTAAGTTTTATTGCTATTGCTTTCTTCATGACTTATACATATTCCTTTTACTATGAGATTATGCAACTCCCGAATACCAGAGGAACACCTTCTGTTCTATCAAACATCACAACATAACTGGGTGATTATAAAGATGCTCTACAGGTGTCTCCGAAGGTGTTTGCTGGGTTGGCATAGATCGTGATTAGGTTTTGTCAATCCGAGTATCGGAGAGGTATCTCTGGGCCCTCTCGGTAATGCACTGTTAGAATTAATGGGCTAGGCCCATAGCAATTTCTGAAATCTCAAAGCCCATGTGTAAAATGGCAAGTGGTGGTGCTAAGTTTAGTCCCACCTTGGAAGTTGAAGAAGAGTTGGACCTCTTTATATAGTGGGTTCTCTCCACCACTCTAAGTGGTGTGTGAGAAGAGAAAGGGAAAACCACACGCGCGCGCTCGCTCGCCTCGCCTGGCCGGGCCGTGGCGTGGCGTGGCGTGGCGAGGCGAGGCGAGGCGTACATGCGACATGCGCGTGAATGGTCCGCCGAAATCCGGTCCGTCTCCTTGCAGGAGCGCAGCTTCCTTTTGCCGTTTTATTTTTATGTCTTGGCAGACAAGTTTTTGATTTCTTGTCCGGTAAGTATACGAATTAGAAACCGAGTCGGTTTGGGATTGTGGTCGCGACACAATACCGCCTCTGGTCCTAATATATATACAGCTACCGGCTGCGGCCAGAGACACACCGAAAAACACCTAGGGTTTTGCCTCATCTCACAACTTGCGCCGCCATCGTAGTCTACTCCATCCCAAACGCCGGCGTGCATCGGCGCGTGGGAGAGCAGGTCTCCGGAACCGTTCGTCTTTGCGATCCTGCACCGGGAGAGGACGAATTAGGTTTTTGGGAAGCGCTGTGCGCGACTGCTCAAATTCGTCATCACGGGTCGTCTTCCGTCCAAGTCGGGCGGTGCTACTCATCGTCGTATTCATCGCCGTCAGCAGCAGATCGTCGCCAACATCGTCATCAACACTGTCGCACCCATAATAGCTAACGATCAGTACGTCCAACATCCTCTGTTCATGTCTGTTTCTACAGCTATTGTTACGTGTTTGCTGCTGTTATGCATGTCTTGCTGTTCTTCTAGTTTGCTAGATTATTGCATGCTAGTATCTCTTCTAGTCATGAATTATTTACTGGAATTAATCATGAACTTGCCTAATATTCCAACAATCCAAAAACCTAATTATAGGCAATTTCCTGAGTTAACTATGGCTGGATTCGCTGATGTACTGAGGCCGGATAAGTTTACCGGTGTGCACTTTAAGAGGTGGCAGCTGAAGACCACGCTCTGGCTTACTGCTCTGAAAGTTTTCCACGCTAGTGTTGGTGCTCCAGAGGGAATGACCGACGAAGATCGGAGAAAATTCCAGGAAGCCAATACTATGTTTGTGGGATGCATTCTGAGTGTTCTTGCTGACCGTCTGTGTGATGTGTACATGCACATAAACGACGGAAAAATTCTGTGGGATGCACTGAATGCAAAATTCGGTGCAACAGATGCAGGCAGTGAACTGTACATCATGGAGAGTTTTCATGACTACAAGATGGTGAATAACCGTTCTGTGGTTGAGCAAGCTCATGAGATACAGTGCATTGTGAAGGAACTTGAACTCCTTAAATGTGTTCTACCCGACAAATTCATGGCTGGGTGCATGATTGCAAAGTTGCCTCCTTCATGGAGGAATTTCGCCACAACTCTGAAGCATAAGAGACAGGAGATATCAGTTGAAAATCTGATTGCATCTCTTGATGTTGAAGAAAAAGCTCGGGCTAAAGATACCACTGAAAAAGGAGGTGAGGTTCAGCCTACTGCTAACATGGTGCAGAGGTACCCACAGAACAAGAACAAAGGGAAGAACAAACCTGTTTTCAACAAGCCTACCAAGACTACTACCTTCAAGAAGAAGAAGTTCAACAAGGCTGAGCTAGAGTGCTACGCCTGTGGGAAGCCTGGACACTTTTCCAAGGAATGCCCTGAACTTGCAGACCGCAGAGGGAAAACAAGCTCCAAGACTGTCAACATGGTGACCGCTAGCAATACTGATGGGTATGGTAATTTACCTATTGTGCTTTCAGTATTTCAATCATCTTCGTGGTGGATTGATTTGGGTGCTAACGTTCATGTGTGTGCTGACATCTCCCTGTTTACTTCTTATCAGGTCGCAAGGGATTCTTCCGTCCTAATGGGGAATGGGTCACATGCTTCTGTTCGTGGCATTGGCACGGTGGATCTGAAGTTTACTTCGGGAAAGATCGTGCAACTAAGGAACGTGCAGCATGTCCCTACTATGAACAAGAATCTAGTTAGCGGCTCCCTTCTATGTCGAGATGGATTTAAGGTAGTTTTAGAGTCCAATAAAGTAATCGTGTCAAGATTTGGACAATTTATAGGAAAAGGCTATGAGTGTGGAGGCTTGTTCCGCTTTTCTCTTTCAGATTTTTGCAATAAGTCAATAAACCAAATTTGTGCTAGTGTTAATGATGATGCAAGTATTTGGCACTCTCGTTTATGTCATATTAATTTTGGTTTAATGTCTCGGCTATCCAGCATGAGTTTAATTCCGAACTTCACAGTTGCCAAAGGTTCTAAGTGCCATAGTTGTGTGCAATCTAAGCAACCTCGAAAGCCTCATAAGGCTGCCGAGGAGAGAAACTTGGCACCTCTAGAACTCATACATTCTGATCTTTGTGAGATGAATGGTGTGTTGACAAAAGGTGGAAAGAGATATTTCATGACTTTGATTGATGATGCGACTAGATTTTGCTATGTTTATTTGTTGCAAACTAAAGATGAAGCATTAGACTACTTTAAAATCTATAAAGCTGAAGTTGAAAATCAACTAGAGAGAAAGATCAAGCGTCTTAGGTCCGATCATGGTGGAGAGTATTTTCCAAAAGTTTTTGATGAATTTTGTGAGGAACATGGTATTATTCATGAGAGGACGCCTCCCTATTCACCTCAATCAAATGGAGTGGCCGAGAGGAAAAACCGCACATTGACTGACTTGGTGAATGCCATGTTAGACACTGCTGGTTTATCTAAGGCATGGTGGGGGGAGGCTCTATTGACTTCATGTCATGTCCTGAATAGAGTTCCCAACAATAATAAAGAGAAAACTCCTTATGAGGAGTGGGTTGGGAGAAAACCATCACTTTCTTATTTGCGCACTTGGGGATGTTTGGCAAAGTTCAATATTCCTATTCCTAAGAAACGCAAACTTGGACCAAAGACAGTGGATTGTGTCTTTCTAGGGTATGCTCAACGGAGCATTGCTTATAGGTTTTTAGTGGTAAAACCTGAAGTACCTGATATGCATGTTGATACTATAATGGAATCTCGTGATGCAACATTTTTTGAGAACATATTTCCTATGAAAGATATGCATAGCATTGCTAGATTTTCTTCTGAGATAATTCCTGAATCTAGTACAACTGATGAATATTTCGAACAATCACATGAGGAAGTCCTTGAGAAGGATAACAATGAAGTTCCTAGAAGGAACAAGAGACAAAGGATTGCAAAATCCTTTGGTGATGATTTCATTGTATACCTTGTGGACGACACACCCAAGACGATTGCAGAAGCATATGCATCTCCGGATGTAGATGATTGGAAAGAAGTTGTTCATAATGAGATGGACTCAATTCTTTCTAATGGAACTTGGGAACTAACTGATAGACCATATGGTTGTAAACCTGTGGGCTGTAAGTGGGTGTTCAAAAAGAAGCTAAAGCCTGATGGTACTATTGATAAGTACAAGGCGTGGCTAGTGGCCAAGGGCTACACTCAGAAAGAAGGCGAAGATTACTTTGACACCTATTCACCCGTTGCTAGAATGACCACCATTCGAGTGTTACTTTCCTTGGCTGCCTCTTATGGTCTTATCATTCATCAAATGGATGTAAAGACAGCTTTTCTCAATGGAGAGTTGGAAGAGGAGATCTATATGCATCAGCCTGACGGGTTTGTGGTAAAGGGTGAAGAGAGAAAGGTGTGCAAGTTGTTAAAATCTTTGTATGGTCTGAAACAGGCACCTAAGCAATGGCATGAGAAGTTTGAAAGAACTCTGACTTCTGCAGGATTTGTCATTAACGAGGCTGATAGGTGTGTTTACTATCGCCATGGTGGGGGCAATAGTGTCATATTATGTTTGTATGTGGACGACATACTGATCTTTGGTACAAACATTAATGCAATTAATGAGGTCAAGTCTTTTCTATCAAAAAGTTTTGACATGAAAGATCTGGGAGAAGCCGATGTAATTCTAAACATCAAACTTATTAAGGATGAGAGTGGGATTACATTAACGCACTCTCACTATGTTGAGAAGGTCTTGAACCGATTCGGTTTTATGGATAGCAAGCCTTCTCCAACACCTTATGATCCCAGCGTGACACTCAGAAAGAACAAGAAAGAAACGAGAGATCAATTAAGATACTCTCAAATTGTCGGTTCACTCATGTACTTAGCTAGCGCTACAAGACCAGATATCTCTTTTGCTGTGAGCAAACTGAGTAGGTTCATGTCCAACCCGGGTGATGATCATTGGCATGCACTAGAAAGGGTCTTGCACTATCTGAGAGGTACTATGAGTTACGGAATTACTTATTCAGGGCATCCTGCTGTGCTAGAAGGATATAGTGATTCAAATTGGATCTCCGATGTTGATGTACTTTATGCAACAAGTGGGTATGTATTTACTCATGGTGGTGGCGCAGTGTCATGGAGGTCTTGCAAGCAAACCATATTGACGAGGTCAACTATGGAAGCAGAATTAACTGCTTTGGACACAGCTACTGTTGAGGCAGAATGGCTGCGTGAGCTCTTGATGGACTTGCCGGTTGTTGAAAAACCTGTACCGGCTATTCTTATGAATTGTGATAACCAAACGGTTATCGCTAAAGTGAACAATTCTAAAGATAATGCAAAGTCATCAAGACACGTGAAAAGACGTTTGAAGTCTGTCAGGAAGTTGAGAAACTCCGGAGTAATAACTGTTACGTATATACAAACAGACAAAAACCTGGCAGATCCCTTTACAAAGGGACTATCACGAAATGTGATAGATATTGCATCGAGGGAGATGGGTATGAGACCCATAGATGTTACACCATAGTAGTAACCCAACCTTTGTGATCGGAGATCCCGTGAATTAGGATCTGGGAAGAACAAGCTATTGGTTAACTGAGGAGAGTAATAACTTATGATCGTCTCCAAGTGAAGATGCAAAACTCTCAGAGCTGTAAGGCTCAGATCTGTAAGGCAGGTTGGCAACATGCCTTAATGTGGTTCTATTGGCTATAATTAGCAAAGATGCTGTCCTACAGAGCAGTCTTGAAAGAACACACCTATATGAGTTCTGACTGTAAACATTGCAGTCTATGAGATTTGGGTGATCTCTAGGAAGCTCACGAAGAGACCAGGGAGTATGACGTATAAGCTCCAAACCGCGGGGTAGCCTACTGGCGGTCAGGTACTGGTTAAGACTTTGAGTGAAACCTGTTCACACAAAACTAGCAATTCAAGGCATAGTCCATTGTCAAGTTGTGAATGGATGTAGCTTAAAGTTCTAGGCAGAAGTTCAACTTAACAGTCTCTGCTGAAACACTGGTATATTAAACAAGTGGTGAGAGAAGGCAAATCTCTAAATGGGTATTTGAGATCTGGTGGGGGATTGTTAGAATTAATGGGCTAGGCCCATAGCAAATTCTGAAATCTCAAAGCCCATGTGTAAAATGGCAAGTGGTGGTGCTAAGTTTAGTCCCACCATGGAAGTTGAAGAAGAGTTGGACCTCTTTATATAGTGGGTTCTCTCCACCACTCTAAGTGGTGTGTGAGAAGAGAAAGGGAAAACCACACGCGCGCGCTCGCTCGCCTCGCCTGGCCTGGCCTGGCCGGGCCGTGGCGTGGCCTGGCGAGGCGAGGCGTACATGCGACATGCGCGTGAATGGTCCGCCGAAATCCGGTCCGTCTCCTTCCAGGAGCGCAGCTTCCTTTTGCCGTTTTATTTTTATGTCTTGGCAGACAAGTTTTTGGTTTCTTGTCCGGTAAGTATACGAATTAGAAACCGAGTCGGTTTGGGATTGTGGTCGCGACACAATACCGCCTCTGGTCCTAATATATATACAGCTACCGGCTGCGGCCAGAGACACACCGAAAAACACCTAGGGTTTTGCCTCATCTCACAACTTGCGCCGCCATCGTAGTCTACTCCATCCCAAACGCCGGCGTGCATCAGCGCGTGGGAGAGCAGGTCTCCGGAACCGTTCGTCTTTGCGATCCTGCATCGGGAGAGGACGAATTAGGTTTTTGGGAAGCGCTGTGCGTGACTGCTCAAATTCTTCATCACGGGTCGTCTTCCGTCCAAGTCGGGCGGTGCTACTCATCGTCGTATTCATCGCCGTCAGCAGCAGATCGTCGCCAACATCGTCATCAACACTGTTGCACCCATAATAGCTAACGATCAGTACGTCCAACATCCTCTGTTCATGTCTGTTTCTACAGCTATTGTTACGTGTTTGCTGCTGTTATGCATGTCTTGCTGTTCTTCTAGTTTGCTAGATTATTGCATGCTAGTATCTCTTCTAGTCATGAATTATTTACTGGAATTAATCATGAACTTGCCTAATATTCCAACATGCACATCACTATAAGCCTTGCAAGCAATGTGACTAATGAGTTAGTTGCGGGATGATACTTATGGAACAAGTAAAGAGACTTGACGGTAACGAGATTGAACTAGGTATAAGGATACCAATGATCGAATCTCGGGCAAGTAACATACCGATGACAAAGGGAATGATGTATGTTGTCATAGCGGTTTGACCAATAAAGATCTTCGTAGAATATGTAGGAAGCAATATACAGGTTCCGCTATTGGTTATTGACCGGAGATGTGTCTCGGTCATGTCTACATAGTTCTCGAACCCGTAGGGTCCGCAGGCTTAACGTTCGATGACGATTATTATTATGAGTTATGTGTTTTGGTGACCGAAGTTTGTTCGGAGTCCCGGATGAGATCATGGACATGACGAGGAGTCTCGAAATGGTCGAGAGGTAACGATTGATATATTGGAAGGTAGTATTAGGACACCAGAAGGGTTTCGGAGTGTATCGGGTACATACCGGTGTACCGGAGGGGTTACGGGAACCTCCCGAGGAAAGATATGGGCCATATAGGCCATTGGAGGGAGGCTAACCAGCCCACAAGGGGCTGATGCACCCCCCAAAAGGGAGGAGGCCGAATTGGATTAGGGAAGGGGGCGCCACCCCTCTTTCCTTCTCCTACTCCCTCTCCTTTCCCCCTTTCCCCCTCCATGAGAAGGAAAAAGAAGGGGGCCGAATCCTACTAGGACTTGGAGTCCTAGTAGGACTCCCCCTTATGGCGCGCCCCCTAGGGCCAGCCTCCTCCCTCTCCCTTCTTTATATACGTGGGCAGGGCACCCCTTGGAAACACAACAATTGTTCCAAGCCGTGTGTGGCGTCTTTATCCACAGTCTGCTCCTCCGGTCATAGCGTCGTAGTGCTTAGTTGAAGCCCTGCGCGGATCACATCACCATCACTGTCACCACGCCGTTGTGCTGACGAAACTCTCCCTCGACCCTCTACTGGATCAAGAGTTCAAGGGACGTCATCGAGCTGAACGTGTGCAGAACTCGGAGGTGCCGTACGTTCTTACTAAGATTAGTTGGATCGTGACGACGTTCGACTACATCAACAGCGTTAACCTAACGCTTCCGCTTTCGGTCTACGAGGGTACGTGGACACACTCTCCCCTTCTCGTTGCTATGCATCTCCTAGATAGATCTTGCATGATCATAGGTTTTTTTTGAAATTGCATGCTACGTTCCCCAACACTAGGCCCATGTAATTTCGAAATACTTGAGTATAGACTATTTTTAGGGTGCGTATGTGTGGGGAAATAGAGTTAGGGTTGGTTTTGGACCTCTCCTCCAAGGGGTCATGAAATTCCCCGTTCTTCCTCCATGTATACAACCCTTAGAGCATCATTTAGACTTTGGGTTTTGTTTAGATTAAAGTTCTCCATGGCTGCAAATTCGCGTACTTCGTTTTTGTTCAAAGACCAGACCAAAACGTAACATAACCCCACCTTAATCAATAAAGCTTTCCTCTTATATTCACAGTATCCAGATTGTAGTTTCAGTTTCTTGCTTGTTCTTTGTTTGCTTGCAGGAAATAGACCCTCGTGGCATGGTCAATAACCTCTAGGAGTTGGTTTGGCGATTGCTAAGGCATGACGTCCTCGCACGTTCGTTGTCGGATCGTCAAAGTCTACTCCACCAAAAACGATAGCCACCATCTCATCAAAAGACGGGACACCTTTGCCTCTATCAAGTGGTATCGGATTTCCAGGTTGCTCGGTGACATTTTACCAGTATTTGGTTGTCTAGATTGCAACTGTTCTTCATACCTACAGTCCACGAAAAAGCCAAAAAAGAATTTAGGGTTAATTCATCATATCCGAACCAATCTGAGCCTTTGCATAATCTTCTCAGTATTTTGCTTTGTTGAATATGCGGTTGCATCGTCGTGTCAAGTTGTTGGTCCTAGCGTCTAGTTCTTTAGAGTTTCGAGTTTTGTTCACAAATTGTCACGCCGCCGCCGCACCATCATCATCGCCCCTGCCATATACCAACACCACTTATCCGCTACTTCTCCGAGTCCATATACCACCATCGATTCGAGTCCATATACCACCACCGCTCCGAGTCCATATACCACCACCAATCCGAGTCCATATACCACCATCGGAAACTATCATTTTTAGGTGTTTCGAAGCGTTTTGAGACAGTCACCGTTATAGAAAGTTTTTTTGAGCAGTTTCCAATTTTTGGGTTCGGGCAGTCGAAAAAAATTCGAATTTTTTTGTGCCTATCCTGTTATTTTGACTTGGGAAGAGTTTTGAGACACTCGCCATTATAGTGATTTTCAGCAAAAAAAAGAGTGCAAAAAAAATTCAGAGTGTGCTTTTTTCCTTGTTTCTGTGCAGCGTCATGATTTTAGTGTTCTAGGCTCGCGTCTCTAGCACGGTCTGGCCTAGGACCAGCATAGTACCGTCGTTGAGCGTTTATTCAACTTTGCATCTCTGAAATGATTATTGCTAACATTTTTGCTACCATATCATAAGCCATACCAGCTCCACATACGTCTACATCGTGCGTTTGACACCACCTAGCAATCGCTCTGTCCAAGCTTTGAGAGTTTTGACTAGAACGGTTGCCGATCACCACCTGCTGTTGGGTAAGAACTGGTAAGAATTTGAGGTTTGCTTGAGGGATTAGTGACACCCCACCACCACCAGTTTCTAGTAGTCTATAGGATCATATTCTTGTGTGTTTCTATTGCTGCTAACCATGGCAGGACCACAAGCCGACGAGATTGACTAGGAGAACATGATGAAGAAGGAGCTTAATGATAAATTTCAGCAAATGTTGGGTCAACAGGTGGAAGGCGTGATGGCCAGCTTTGGAAACGCATGGGAGAGGATTGATGGCATACTCGCGCGTGTACCACAACCACCAGCCTCCTCTGCTACATCGTTGCAACAACATCAACAATCACCTCCATGTCGCGATCCAGCAGGACGAGCGCATCGTGTTCCACTTGAGCCAGGACAAACTTCGGGTGCCGCTGCTACTGTTGTTGATGTTTCTGTAGCTGCTGCTGCTATTACAGAGGAGGAGGACAATTACGAGGATGAGGTTGATCAAAATTAGAACTACGTGCCACCAGCACCACCACCACCAGGTTGTCCTCATGCATATAATCGCAACGGTAGGGCCGCACCACCACCTCAGGTATGAGACTAAACTGAAATTGAAATTCCACCATTTGAGGGTAGATACATTCCCGATGTCTATGTTACTTGGGAGTTAGAAGCTGAACAACGTTTCACATGCTTACAATACCCTGAGGAGAGACGTATTGCCGCCGCTGTTTGTGAATTCACTAGTTTTTCTTCTGTTTGGTGGTCTGGATATTGTAGATTATATCATGATAATATCCCTACTACTTGGGCTGCTTTGAAAAATGCTATGCGTACTCGCTGGGTTCCACCATATTATCAATGTGAATTACTTCAAAAATTGCAGCGTTTAAGACAAGGACAAAATTATGTAGAAGAATATTATGAGGAATTACAAACTGACATGATTAGATGTGGTATTGGTGAGGATAATGAAGCTATGCTTGCAAGTTTTATGGGTAGATTAAATTGAGAGATTCAGACCATTCTAGAGTATAAGGAGTATAATAATATCATTCATTTATTCCATCTTGCTTGCAAACCTAAACGTGAAGTGCAGGATCGACGGGCATTGGCGCGAACTAAATTTTCTGCACGTCGATCTTCATCATGGACACCATGTAGATCCTCTACTTCCACACGTCCTACTGTATCACCACCGACTTCAACCGCCAATTCCAACCAAGATACAAGAAAACAGGCACCACCACCACCATCTGTCAGGAGCACACCTTTTGGTCCCGCACAGAGCTCTTCTTCATCCATGACATCAATAGGGCAAACACATGAGGTTATATTCCGTCGTTGCAAGGGTGGAGGTCAGTCACTATGCGATCAAATGTCCATCTCCACGTGTGATGATTGTTACTGAGGATGGTGGGTATGAGTCTGCTAGTGACTATGATGAGGAGACTTTGGCTCTTATTGTAAGTGAAGAACACGGTGGAGATGATTCTGAACATATGAGACACAATACATGGCTGCTGAAGATGCTGACATGTATGAGAGTTTAGTTGCTCAACGTGTTTTGAGTGTGCAGGTAACACAAGGTGAGCAAAATCAGAGGCACAATTTGTTCCATACAAAGGGAGTTGTGAAGGAACGTTCTGTCTGCATCATCATTGATGGAGGGGTTGCAACAACTTGGCTAGCATGGAGATGGTGGAGAAGTTGTCTCTCACCACAAGACCACATCCACATCCTTACTACATCCAATGGTTCAACAACAGCGGCAAGATTAAGGTAACACGGACTATTCGGGTGCATTTTAGTATAGCTACATATGTTGATTATGTTGATTGTGATGTGGTACCCTGTCACAGGAAATCACAGCCACCTATGGGACCAGGAGTCCCTTGCTGGTTCGGCGGGGGGATGGCATGTTGCACAAAGAGCAGAGGAGCATGAGACAACACAGCAGAGATCACACGGGCAGTCTTTACGCAGGTTTGGGCCGCCGTGAGGCGTAAAACCCTACTCCTACTTTGGTGGATTGATGGTGGAAAAAGTGGTGGTGAGCGCAACATGCTTGCTCGGCAGGGTTGGCCTGAGCGTAATGGCTACGCGCGTATGAATGAGAGAGGGGGTGAATTCGCTAACCCTTTCTACGGTTGCCTTGGGCCTCCTTTTATAGATAAAGGGGTCACCACAATGGCAAATCAGTCATTATGCACTAATTAGATAGCAAACAGTGCTATCGTACCTAACTCTGCATGCTGAGAGGGCATTAAATGTGCCACTCAACGTCACATCGTAGCTTGCCCGGCAGGCCCTGCTGGGCTGTTTTGCCAGCTTCACGCCTGCTCGCTTGACACATCGCAGGACAGGTGTCTCCTGGAGGTACTTCTCGTAGGAAGTGGCTGCCATGTGGTGAATAGTAGCCACTTAGTCACTTTGGAGCTTGACACCGCATCGATCGACGATGTGCGTTGCGATGAGGTGGTGTGGTGAGGTGGTTTTGCCTCCGCAAGCACCGACAGGCCTGCCAGGACGACCTGAAGGCTTGCTTCCGGGGTAACCCCATCCTTGCCAGGCTTGCCCGCCCGGCAAGGGAGGTCTCTTCCTTAGCAGTATCTTGCTTCTCTGGCTAGTCTTGGTCTTCTTGTGCTGCATGTGGGTCCTGCAAAGAACTGCTCCTTTATGCTCCAATCTGAGCTTGGTGCAGTGGTCTTTGCTCTCGTGCCTGTGCACAATCTGGGCAACGGACCCAGGGTCTTTTGCACCGACAAAAGCCCCCGGGCCTGCTCCGAACGCGCTGCCGAGCATCATCGGGGTAGGCCCTAATAAGTGCATAGGTAGGGGCGTGGAAGAGGCTGGCCCCTTGAGATCTTCTTTGCTTCTTCATTAATCTTGTGTTCGGCCAGCTTTCGGTTTTCCCGCACGTCATGTAAAGCCAATTGCAATGGGGCCACTCTTGTAATGGCCCGTGAATGACTTTAACGCACGGGGGAGAAACTGCCTATTCACTCTTCCCACCACGCCCTTATCCTCAGCCACATATGCTGCATGCATTGTGCGGGGTAGGTAACGGAGGCGCGTGGTGCGGGAGAGCATCAAGGCAGGGCCCCAGCCTTCTTGAATTGGTGGAGGAGGGCGGCGGTTGCTCGTTGAAGGATCAGCTCTCTCCCTCGGCCTACCTATAAAAGGAAGGGCAGAGGAAGAGCAAAGGCATCCGTCCTTGCATTTCTTCTCCTCCATCTTCTTCTTTCTGCTGGTCATGCTGAGAGGGAGAAAGACCTGGGGCCTGGCCCCAGGCAGCAGCTTGAGATTAGCGATGCTGAACACACGTGCTGGTGCTTGGGGAGTGAGTCTGGTCCAAGCCTGGAGAAGACGCGGCGGACGAGCCGTATGTGGTGTGAGAGATGTCAAGCTCCCCCATTGTGGGGAAATGCTTATCTTTTCTGCCACGGCCGGTTGTCTGTTAGGTAATACGACATCTTGCCTTTGAGCTGCTGCTGCTTGTTGGCCCGGCGACCAGGTTCTTGGCGCTCGTGACGTCCGTTCGGGGTGCAGGGCCGGGGGTCATTGGTAATCCCAGCACTGCCCCTCCCGCTGGATCTAGGGCTGATATCAAGGGGAGGCGCGTCTTCCTACCCGCCAAGGTGGGTAGTGGCGCGCCCCAAGCCCCCTCGCCATCTTGGTCACCCGCCGTCTCTTCGGGGGAGGTGCCGGACCGTGAGGTTGGTGTTTCCCTGGAGCGGTGTTGACGAAGATGAAGCCGGGGAAGGCGGAGAAGGCGGGAGGCAGGCCGCCAGGTTGGAGTACGATAGCATCGACGCGTTTGTCTCGTACTGGCAACCTGCTGCCTCGTCTTTCTGTCTTTCCCTTCCCTTCCCCGGCACCGTCATCACTGTTTTCTCAGTTGCCGAGGAAGGGGTCGCTCTCCTGGTGCCTTTGCCTCCTCCAGTAGTCTTCTAGCTGAGTTCCGACGGCCTTCCCTGCCGGTGCTTGTGCTGGGGCTCCCGAGTGGTCCTGGAGGTGGTGACCAGGGGACCGCCGAGGTGCTCCCTCCGTCCTCCTTCGCAGCCTTGCCACTCCCGATCTTGTCAGGCTTCGTCCGGCAGGCCATTACAGGACCGAGATGGGCTCCTGTTTGGGTGCCACCCCTGTACCTTTCTCTTCTCACCGCACTACCTGGGATAAGAGGAACAGGGACATGAGTTCACGGGGAACTTATCTTTTTTCAATCTTAAATCTGTAGGCACTTGCCAAATTTTAGTTCAAATGATGTAATCTCCTGAGTCGATGTTTGTGTCATGTATGGTCTCTACTTGTTTGATCTTCATATTAATGAAAAAGATGAACCTTACCAGAGGACTCGTGCATGTGTATGTCCTTGCAGAGGGGGAATGCCTCTATTTTAGATAAACGACATTCCCCCGGCAGGCTATCCTGACGGTGTCCTCTATTTTGTTGCGGAGAACTAAGGCTACCGGGCACAAATTGTGATGAGGGATCAATCCCCCCACCTATCTTTTCTCAGCAAAGGCCACTGCGACCACCCTGACAGAAGCAACGTTCGAGTCAAGGGATGGGAGCACATAAGTTTCAAAAAGCGGCGAGGTTTTCTTATGCACAAATTTTTGCTTACAGAACATGTATGGACAAGAGATAGAACTTATCTGTTTGGCTTGCCGGAGATCGCAGTGCTGGCTTGTCTCATTTTCTCCTCTTGGGGACTGAATCCACGGCAGGAGCGCATGCATGCAACTTGTCGGGGGCCCCCAGTGCTTCATTCATTCTCTGTTGCTCAGGGTCTGCGCCTGGCTTTGTACAAGGGCTTACATGCAACTGAGGCAAGGCCTGTACAAAAGGGGGCTGCCGGGCAGGGCCCGACAGCCGCGCCTTACGGGTAGAACTTACGGAGATGCTCCATATTCCATGAGTTTTGCAATTTAATGCCATCTCCAGTCTCCAGACTGACTACGCCAGGTCTGGTGACTTGAAATACCCGGTAAGGGCCTTCCCAATTTGGCGTCAACTTGTTTGTTCCCTTGGCGGACTGAACGCGCCTAAGGACCAGGTCGCCTTCCTCAAAACACCCGTCATGAACCCTGCGGCGTGATAGTGACGCATGGCTTGCTGATAGCGTGCAGCACACGTAGCAGCCTGGAGACGGTTCTCCTCGAGTAGCACAAGGTCGTCACGCCGGTGCTAATCCTGCACTACTTCATCGTAGGCAAGCACTCGAGGTGACCCGTAAATGAGTTCCGTGGGGATTACTGCTTCTGCCCCATAGACTAGGGAGAAGGGAGTCTGCCCGATAGCCCAGTTTGTTGTCATTCTGAGGGACCAGAGGACTACCGGGAGCTCATCGATCCATCGCCTTCCGCACTTCTGCAGCGTATTGAATGTTCTCGTCTTGAGTCCACGCATCACTTCAGCGTTCGCCCTCTCAACTTGTCCATTGCTTCTGGGATGTGCCACAGATGCAAATAATATCTTGCTTCCGAGGGCATGAACATATTGCATGAAGGTGCGGCTCGTGAACTGGGTGCCG
This sequence comes from Aegilops tauschii subsp. strangulata, assembly GCF_002575655.3. Classification (NCBI taxonomy): domain Eukaryota; kingdom Viridiplantae; phylum Streptophyta; class Magnoliopsida; order Poales; family Poaceae; genus Aegilops; species Aegilops tauschii. The sequence goes on along the minus strand of NC_053039.3, from coordinate 209,938,996 downwards.
CTGTCGGTGATGATCGGTGCAGGGACCCCGAAGCGGCACACCAATCCTTTCAAGAACTTGATAGCTGACTGAGCAGTCACCTTTCTCATGGCATCTACTTCCGGCCACTTTGTAAACTTGTCGATGGCAACGAATAAATATTCAAAGCCCCCGGTAGCTCAGGGGAAAGGGCCGAGGATATCGAGCCCCCAGACCGAAAACAACCATGACACAGGGATTGTCTAAAGTGCTTGTGCAGGGAGATGGATGTTCTTGGAATGGAACTGGTAGGCTTCACATTTTGTGACTAGCTCGACCGCATCTTGGAGGAATGTGGGCCAATAGAATCCTTGCCGGAATGCTTTCCCAACTAATGCCCTTGATCCAATGTGGGAGCCGCACATGCCTTTGTGTATTTCCGCCAGCAGTTCCTTTCTTTCTTCCCGGCAGATGCACTTCAATTTCACACCATTGGGCCTTCTTTTGTCTAGAGTGTCATCGACAAACTGATACATACTGGCCCTCCGGGCTACTCTTTCAGCTTCCTCCTGCTCATCGGGAAGTTCAATAGTTTGGAGGAAATGGACTATGCGCCTTGCCCAAGTCGGAGCCTAAGGCTTGGCAACAAGGACTAGCGGCACCTCCTCATCTGCGGGAGCGCGTTTCTCGGCCGTGAGGACCAGTGGCCCGGCAGGGGAGCACAGCCCGGCAGTCGATGGGGAGTTGTTTAAGGCAGGGTCCCTACCAGGAGCCCCGAGAAACTCTACCGGGAGAGGCTTACCGGAGTCCAACTTCCTCCTCTTTCTGGCCATTGTTGTCGGGGATACGGAGGGCTGAGTAAGATGGAGAACAAAAGTTCCTTGTTCCACATGAAGTTTTTGCGCAGCACACTTTGACAGGTGATCAACTATGCTGTTTTCCGCACGGGGTACGTGCTCTGTTTGCAACCCGTCAAAGTGCTCCTCCAATGTTCTCACTTCCTCAACGTATGCCTCCATCAATGGACATTGGTAATCCTTGTTGACTTGTCTCACCACAAGTTGTGAATCTCCACGAATGAACAACTTCTTAATTCCCAATTCTATGGCGATCCTGAGCCCGGCAAGGAGCCCTTCATACTCTGCTATATTGTTGGTTGCATCTTCCCTGGGAAAATGCATCTGGACGACGTACTTCAAATTCTCTCCCATGGGAGAAACAAGAAGCACGCCAGCCCCTGCACCTTGTAGGGAGAAGGCACCATCAAAATACATGATCCATTCTTGGGGCGCCTCCTTGCCGGGGGTAACTGTTTCCAGGACTTCCTCATTAGGGGTTGGCGTCCATTCTGCAATAAACTCTGCCAATGCCCTGCTCTGAATCGTTGATGTGCTCTCAAATTTTAGGCCAAAGCTAGATAAGTCCAAAGCCCACTCCACTATTCTACCGGTAGCCTCGAGGTTCCGGAGTATCCTTCACAACGAGAAGCGGGTGACAACTGTGATCTCACGGGCTTGGAAGTAGTGGCGCAGTTTCCTTGAGGCCATGATGAGGCCACAAATCAACTTTTGCACACCAGAGTACCTCGACCTAGCCCCCTGTAACACGGAACTAACAAAGTACACTGGATGCTGCACCACTTTCTTCCTTGCAGCGTCCTTGGGGTTGCCCCTGCTGCCGTGCTCTTCTCTGTCCTGATCCTTATTCAGTCCTGCCGGGCTTTGTTTAGCAACCTTGGATCCCTTGCTGTTGGAACTCTCTGGCAAGTCATCAACAGGTGCAGCGCACCCCAAAGAGGTATGCTTCCCGGATTCCTTGCTGGTATCCCTACTGCCCTTCTTCTTTCCTCTGTTTTCCTTGGCAGGAACCGCTGCTGTCGTGGCCTCTGTCGCGATTGCGTCCCGGTATATCTTATCCATGCATATGATTGCATCCTTCTCACCTGACGGGATGGAAATGACACCTACCGGCCCTGGCATCTTCAGAGTGTTGTAGGCATAGTGGGATGCCGCTATGAATTTTGCCAGATCTGGGCGTCCAAGAATCCCATTGTACGGCAGGGGGAGGTCGACCACATCAAATACAAACTTCTCAGTCCGATAGTTCAGTTCTCCCCCAAACGTCACTGGCAATGTGATGTTTCCCTTAGGATGACTCCTATCGGGATTAATTCCTTGAAACGTGCTTGTGACCTTTAGTTCTTCCTCTGATATCTGAAGCTTGCTGATAACCTTTGGAGAAATCAGATTCAACCCGGCCCCGCCGTGAACCAACATCTTTGTGTCTTTGAGGTTGCGAATCGTTGGAGAGACCAACAATGGCAAACATCCTACCGTGGTGGTGCGGTCAGGATGGTCCTCTTAGTAAAAAATGATGGGCGTGCGTGACCACTTGAGCGGCTTCCGAGACTCTACCGCTGGCTCCACGACATTGACCTCACGCGCCCACCGTTTAAGTCGACGGTGAGAGGAGTGCAGAGATGCACCCCTGTCAATGCATAGGGCGTCAGTGGCTGTGATGCCCCCGATTCAATCGCACACTTATCATGCATGCAAACGTGTACGATCAGGATCAGAGACTCACGGGAAGATATCACAACACAACTCTAAAACATAAATAAGTCATACAAGCATCATAATACAAGCCAGGGGCCTCGAGGGCACGAATACAAGTGCTCGATCATAGACGAGTCAGCGGAAGCAACAATATCTGAGTACAGACATACGTAAACAAGTTGCCATAAGATGGCTAGCACAAACTGGGATATAGATCGAAAGAGGCGCAGACCTCCTGCCTGGGAACCTCCTAAACTACTCCTGGTCGTCGGCAGCGGCCTGCATGTAGTAATAGGCACCTCCGGTGTAGTAGGAGTCATCGTCAACGGTGGCGTATGGCTCCTGGGCTCCAGCATCTGGTTGGGACAACCAGGTAGAACGGAAAGGGGGAAAAGAGGGAGAAAAGCAACCGTGAGTACTCATCCAAAGTACTCGCAAGCAAGGATCTACACTACATATGGTATGTGTAAAGGGGCCATATCGGTGGACTGAACTGCAGAATGCCAGAATAAGAGGGGGATAGCTAGTCCTGTCGAAGACTACGCTTCTGGAAGCCTCCATCTTGCAGCATGTAGAAGAGAGTAGATAGTAAGTTCACCAAGTAGCATCGCATAGCATAATCCTACCCGGCGATCCTCCCCTCGTCGCTCTGTGTGAGAGCGATCGCCGGGTTATATCTGGCACTTGGAAGGGTGTGTTTTATTAAGTATCCAGTTCTAGTTGTCATAAGGTCAAGGTACAACTCCGGGTCATCCTTTTACCGAGGGACACGGCTATTCGAATAGATAAACTTCCCTGCAGGGGTGCACCACATAACCCAACACGCTCGATCCCATTTGGCCGGACACACTTTCCTGGGTCATGCCCGGCCTCGGAAGATCAACACGTCGCAGCCCCACCTAGGCTCAGCAGAGAGGTCAGCACGCCGGTCTAAATCCTATGCGCGCAGGGGCCTGGGCCCATCGCCCATTGCACACCTGCACGTTGCGTACACGGCCGGAAGCAGACCTAGCCCCCTTAATACAAGCGCGAGCTTACGGTTCAATGCGGCGCGCGCCACTCAGTCGCTGACGTCAAAAAGAGCTTCGGCTGATACCACGACGCCGAGTGCCCATAACTGTTCCCGCGTAGTTGGTTAGTGCGTATAGACCAAATGGCCAGACTCAGATCAAATACCAAGATCTCGTTAAGCGTGTTAAGTATCCGCGAACGCCGACCAGGGCCAGGCCCACCTCTCTCCTAGGTGGTCTCAACCTGCCCTGTCGCTCCGCCACAAAGTAACAGTCGGGGGCCGTCAGGAACCCAGGCCCAGCTCTACCGGGATGGAGCCACCTGTCCTTTCAGCCCCCTCATCAGAACCACTTGCGGGTACTCAACGAGCTGACCAGACTTTAGTCACCACATCTGTCATGTATATAAAGTATATAGTATATACCCATGATCACCTCCCGAAGTGATCACGGCCCAGTAGTATAGCATGGCAGACGGACAAGAGTGTAGGGCCACTGATGGAACACTAGCATCCTATACTAAGCAGTTGGATAGCAGGTAAGTGTAACAACTGTAGCAACAATGACGGGCTATGCAACAGAATAGGATTAACCGAAATCAGTAACATGCTACACTACTCTAATGCAAGCAGTATAGACAAGAATAGGCGATATCTGGTGATCAAGGGGGGGGGGGCTTGCCTGGTTGCTCTGGCAAGGAGGGGTCGTCGTCGACGTAGTCGATCACAGGGGCGGCATCGGTCTCGGGGTCTACCGGAGAGAAGAGGGGGAAGAAACAATAAATATAAAGCAAGCATAGCATCACAAAGCATAACATGGCAATATGCTGTGCCGGGTGTGACCTAGCGTATGGCTACACAATAAAGGTGAAGGGGGAATTCAACCGGGAATGTATTCCCGGTTCCGGACCTGTATCAAACAGATGACCAGAGGGGGAATGTTCCATGTTCAGCATACTAGGGGAATATGACAGATGAACGGACCGCGTATTCGGATTCGTTGGATTTTTCTGAGCAACTTTCATGTAGAAAACATTTTCATCGGAGTTATGATTTATTTTCTATGAATTTCTAAAGGTTTAAACATTTTCTGAAATTATTTAAATTAACAGAATTAACAGAAAAGGAAATATGACGTCAGCATTGCGTGGGGATGATGTTAGCGGTCAACAGACACGCTGACCAGGTCAAAACTGACCTGTGGGTCCAGTGGGTCCCACTGGTCAGTGACTGGGCTAATTAACAGTGGTTAATTTAACTAAACTAAGTTAATTAGCTAGTAGGCCCCACCTGTCAGTGTCTAATTAGTTTAACTAAATAAGTTTTAATTATTAAAACATTGATTAAAGGAATGGGGCCTGCCTGTCAGTGGCTCTGGGCTGCCCAGTCAGCGAGTTGACTGGGTCAACACAGTCAACAGTGCCCCATGGGCCCACACATTAGCCTCACAGGGGAGGCCACGCGGCGCCACTTCGGACGTCGGCGACGGAGTGGCTCCGACGACCAAAGAAACGGTGGCGCCTCGCCGGAGTTGGCCGGAGCCGCGCTACAGAGGGCCTCCGGACCTGCGGCTTGGACCTAAGGGTGCGGCCCGGCGCCGCACACATGATGGTGACGACGACCGGCATCGGGGACGACCGGAGCATCGCCGGTGGCGAGCAGAGGCGGCAGCGGCGTTCGGGAGCGCGTCGGGAGAAGCCTACGGGGCGCCAAACTGACCGCGGCTGGTCGCGTTCGAACAGGGAGTGAGCGGCGCAGCTGGTGGTGGTGGTGGTTTCGTCGGAATCGGCCGGAATCGGCACTTGCAACGAGGGGAGGCGGCGGCATTCTCGGGCGCTCGTCGAGCTAGGTGCTTAGGGGGCACGGGAAGGCGCGTGCGTGTTGGTATCCTGGGAACCCCAGGAGGACAATGGTGAGCTCGGGCGAGCGTGTCAACGGCCACAATGACGGCAACGAGCTCGGCGGCGGTGACGCGTGCGGGTGCTAGCGGAGCGGTGGCTACGAGCAGCGAAAAGCTTCGCGGAGACAGGGAAAAGGGGGAGAGGCTCACCGTGCGGCTCACACGTATGCTCATGACGGCTTAGGAGCTGCAGAACGTCGTCGGGGAAGAAGGGGGTCGCCGGCGACCCGAGGAAGACGACGACATGGTCGGCGATGCAGAGCTCCTCGACTCCTTCCAGCGGCTCCAGAAGATGCGGGAGTCCACGGCGATGCCGACGAGCATGGCCAGGCCGCATCGAAGGCACGGTGGCCGCGGTGATGACGAAGACGCGGCGGCGATGGCGCTCGAAGGAGAGGGAGAGAGCTCGAGAGGGGATCTGGTGGGGAGAGGGAGAGGCGACGAGGGAGAGAGAGGGCAAGTGGGCGAGTGGGGAGGGAGCCCGAGGCGTCGGGGCTGCCCTTATCCCCTCGCCGGCGACGTGGCAGCGCGGGGTGCCGCGCCGGGTCCGGTGGGAACGAGCTGGGGGGGGCTCGGTCGCGTGAACAGAGAGGAGAGGGATGACCGAGGAGGGGGAGCGGGCCGGCCTAGCTGGGTCGGCTGGCCGGGTGGGACGAAGCCCAGGTGAGGCAGGGGGCTTTCTCTCTCTCTCCTCTGCTTTTCCTTTTCTTTTAGTTTTTCTTTTTTTTGTTTTAATTCATTTTATGTATTTAGGTTTTTATAAAAGCATGGTTCCCTCACCATAAATACCTAAGCATTTATTTGCACACTCCGAACATTTTAGTTTAATATTTTGAAAAACTTTTGTTGTTTGCCTCTAATTCAAATTTGAATTCGAATCGTTTTGAACCCTCGCGAGATTTGTCAACAGTAACTGGGGGTGACGTGGCATCATTACGAGGGGGGTTACTGTAGCTCAATTACCCGGGCGTCACAATTCTCCTCCACTACAAGAAATCTCGTCCCGAGATATAAGAGGCGGACTAGAGGGAGAAGGTTCTTGTTACGAATTTCTAGCGAGTGTTCTCGGTCTTGGTTGCTCTTCTCGAAGAGGCCGATCCATAACCTTGATGTCTTCATTTCTCTGCTTCAAGTTCTCATGATGAAGTTGGCATCCTTTCTTTGGGAACTCCATCGTACTTACGAAAGAATAAAAGGGGCTGGGAGAACAGACCTCTGCAAGGTTGACTAACTTGTTGATAACATCAGGGAAGGTGGGGGAAGTAACTCTCGAATAAAAAAACCCTTAGAAAATATCGAGAGCAAGGCAAGAAGGTGTCATGAGAAGTTTCAAGCGGCAGGCAATCGTTCGTTGACTGATACGAAATGTGGAAGGGGTTCAGAGCAATGGGAATAAGTATTGCGTCTGATACCAGAATAGATCACTAGGCAGGTGGCCCGTGAACTACATACGAGGCCACACGCGAGGAATAACTTCGGGAACATGGGTGTACAGGAGAGTCAGGTTTCGATCCTGTGGGACTATGGGTTATGGGCCCACCATGTGGTTGAAAGTAGGAAGGGGCCGACATCTTGCACGGTCACGATAGTAAGGCGTGTCAGAGGGTAACCTGTCAGTTATGTCGGCAACAACATCAATACCAAGGGAGAAGGACGAAGAGAACCATTTTCCTGCTCGTTGAACGAGGCGGGTCAATAGGCAAGGTTCTCGTCCATCGGTGGCTACCGAAATGTCAACAACAATAGTAACAGGGTCTTGCTGACAGAATTGTACACGGAGGTATATACATAAGTAGGAGAATATTACTGCTTAGATCATATAGATCACAAGAAAGGTTAAACCAAACAATGGAAAGGAAAATGTGTTTAAACACATATATCAGGGGTATATCCTTCCCAAGGACAAGCAGAGCATGATATCCTTGGCAGGATATAATGTAGAAAACTCTTTAGGAAAGGGGAGAGAAATTTCATGACATTACCCATGCAACGGTGTTTGGATAATTGAGCAAGTAACATTTAGCATTGGGATTCAAATGTTCTTGTTGAAAATCGGAGCACCACAGACATGCTTCGAGATAGAATGGACAAGGTCTTCAAGCAAAGGTCAGACTTTGGATCCACAAAGGATCCATCAGGATAAACTTATTAAACAAGGCATTCAATTCCCTCACGGAAAAATTGGTTAACCTTGTTAAGAAGGAAACTATAACACTAGGTCCTCCGGTCAGGTGTGCTAGGCATGACATCACCTTACCAGGTGATATAAAGACCAATGTTATGACTCTTGAAAAATGTTCCAGCCATCATATCTGACCGAGATTCAGATCTGATTGGTGTCAGGATACCTCAGACTCAGGGAATGAACTATGGGAGCGAGTTCTGAAACAAGAGTTTCATCATGAAACCAAGGAGAGGATGAGGGGTGGCTGATGAACTCAATGACAATTCCTCGAGATTTCCAAAAAGATGGATTTCCACAATCGTGTGATCAAGGAGATAACATTTGTCAGATCAAGTGACATAATGATGTATGCTTGAGGAAAACATACACAATTAATCATTGGTTGAAAGGTGCACCCGAAATATGGGCTGGGTTGCACGATCAATGTTAGAATGGTGATTTAATGAACAAAAGAATTAGAATGAAACTCGACCATTCACTTTAAAGCAATAGGGTTGCTAGAAGTTTTGAATTCACACATCATAGTTCAATTGTCAGTATTCCGGTTGGAAACAACACGGGTACCAAGAAAGAATGATGAGGGTGAGAAGTATCACTATACCAAGAATAATTAAGAGGTGGAGCAATCCTCACAACATCCCTGTCATAAAAGCTAGTATAATTACAAGGTAAAACATAATACAAGCTGGATAGCAAGTTGCATCCATAACATGAACAAGTTTGTGATGCAAAGAAGGTAAGGATGTTCACAGTGGTAACTCAAATTACAAGGAACGAGGATGACACTTAACATCATGAATTCAATTGATATCCTAGAAGGATTCAAAATGTTGATGATGATCACGACAAATTTTGTCGAGAGGCTCCACGAAGAAGCAATCGAACAACGACTGCATCAAGCAAAAGGACTGATGTAACAAAAGATTATTGGAACCACGGATACAACACCAATTCAAAATTAAGCTTGTTGTTCGAGGTGATTGATAAGACGAGGAAAATCGACGTAAGCTTAGCTCATCGTCGAAAGTGGTGCTCCGGGAATAAGGACCAGGTAGCACAGTTAAAATCATTACGACGATGATATAGCCAAACAGGCTAGGAATGGCGTGATCGGGTACAAGCTCGTACTTAAAGAAGATCACTAAGGGTTGTTGAACCGTAGTGCGAACTCGGTTCAGTTATCGGTGTCTTTGAGTGTTTAATAACTCAGAGCCCATGAAAAATTGTAATCAGTGAGAATGTAGTACTTGATGAAGAACTCATCGGAAGTTATGCAATTCCAAGATAATCTCGAGATACCAGGGGGTAATACTCGAAGGTAGAACAAAATAAAGGTTGGGCAGGCGTACTGATCTGCAGAAGGCAAGTACTTTAACTTGTCCGAGAAATAGAATCGAAGGAGAACAATCATGGTCGGAACCATAGTTGCAAAGGATCAATTCACAGATACCAGATGATATTTATCAAGGAAATAGTTATTATTACAAGAAGCTTCCATGATAGGATCTACATCATGTCCATGGGCATGAACACAAAGTTCAAGGTCGACTCCCACTTCTCTAATGCATAACCTTTCATTCACTTCTCGCCTTCGACGAAGTTGTAGTGTTGAAATTTTATCTGACATAACAACAGTAGAGTATGACCCGTAATAGTTTCCGGGTTCACACAGATTAGAAAAGGTGTAGGTTCAACCCATCAGGGCCTCTTAGAACATATACCACAAACTTCAGGGGTAAACAGCACAAGCTCGATGGCAGAGCATGTTCGACAAGGCAGAAGATACAATTTACCGAAGGCATTATGTATCAGGGAAAGAACTCACAAGAATTTTGGATGTGAAGGACACTGTCGGATAATAATTCAACAAAGGACTTAATGGTTCATAACGGAGCTGATGTGAGCATTGGCACACTAACAGTTGAAGAAAGAATGCAAGGGCATCAAATCATAGAACATCTGAATGATTCAATGCTTAGGTATCAAAGGAATTATGATTTCCAAATCGAAGGTTCAGAAGCAGACGCTCTGATCAAGGGTGGATAAGTTCAATAGACTTAGGGGTACAATCGACGGTAATTTGATTGGTCGAGAACCAGCTCATGTTCAAAATGACATCTGAGCCAGAAGGATGAATTTTAGGGTCCGATTGAGGGTCGCGAGCATCCGCAACATATTGAATCAAGAGACTCGAAATGATAATGACAAATGATACTAAATGAATATTGCTCGTCTTAGGAACATAACCAAAATGCAAGCACACAACTGCAGAGCAATAGCCGACAGAGGATTACCGGAAGATGAGATAACATCTTAATGTATCTTGTGCATCATAAGAACAACAGGGGAAGAACGGATACTCGCAGGTGCGAGGAATTATCCGTAGGGGGTTTCATGAGGCAAGAACTGCAGGGCAGTAAGCTCAAAATATTCTCGAAACAATAGAGAGGATTTCAAGTGATCTTGTAATAGCAAGATCAACTGGGAGTAAAAGTAAGGACGGCAGGTGTAAGTATTTATCTATAGGGATATTTCGATGGTAGGGAATTGCAAAAGCAATGGGCACAAGGTCTGGAGAGATTATCGGAGATTATCTTCGAAATCTTCTAGTGCAGCCGGCAATCATTTGTAATAAGGGGCTCTCGGGGAGGAAGTAGTTACGAGAACCTAGAGTCAGATTTAGTAAAATCATTTAACCCGAATAGAAGAGAGATCAGAGTCCCAGAGTATAGGTCGAGGAATAAAAGATCCTAATACCACCCAATGGCGACGTGGGCCCTTAAGCCACACAGCCATGTTAGTCAAAGTTTTTCAATGTCTAGACTCGACTTTGGCCAAGGAGTGTGGAAGGGGGATTCCTACAGGCAGTCGGCTCTGATACCAACTTGTGACGCCCCCGATTCAATCGTACACTAATCATGCACGCAAACATGTACGATCAAGATCAGAGACTTGCGGGAAGATATCACAACACAACTCTAAAACATAAATAAGTCATACAAGCATCATAATACAAGCCAGGGGCCTCGAGGGCTCGAATACAAGTGCTCGATCATAGACGAGTCAGCGGAAGCAACAATATCTGAGTACAAACATAAGTTAAACAAGTTTGCCTTAAGAAGGCTAGCACAAACTGGGATACAGATCGAAAGAGGCGCAGGCCTCCTGCCTGGGATCCTCCTAACTACTCCTGGTCGTCGTCAGCGGCCTGCACGTAGTAGTAGGCACCTCCGGTGTAGTAGGAGTCGTCATCGACGGTGGCGTCTGTCTCCTGGGCTCCAGCATCTGGTTGCGTCAACCAGGTAGAATGGAAAGGGGGAAAAGAGGTAGAAAAGCAACCGTGAGTACTCATCCAAAGTACTCACAAGCAAGGAGCTACACTACATATGCATGGGTATATGTGTAAAGGGCCATATCGGTGGACTGAACTACAGAATGCCAGAATAAGAGGGGGATAGCTAATCCTGTCGAAGACTACGCTTCTCGCCACCTCCATCTTGCAGCATGTAGGAGAGAGTAGATGGTAAGTTCACCAAGTAGCATCGTATAGCATAATCCTACCCGGCGATCCCCTCCTCGTCGCCCTGTTAGAGAGCGATCACCGGGTTATATCTGGCACTTGGAAGGGTGTGTTTTATTAAGTATCCAGTTCTAGTTGTCATAAGGTCAAGGTACAACTCCGGGTTGTCCTTTTACCGAGGGACACGGCTACTCGAATAGATAAACTTCCCTGCAGGGGTGCACCACATAACCCAACACGCTCGATCCCATTTGGCCGGACACACTTTCCTGGGTCATGCCCGGCCTCGGAAGATCAACACGTCGCAGCCCCACCTAGGCTCAGCAGAGAGGTCAGCACGCCGGTCTAAATCCTATGCGCGCAGGGGTCTGGGCCCATCGCCCATTGCACACCTGCACGTTGCGTACACGGCCGGAAGCAGACCTAGCCCCCTTAATACAAGCGCGAGCTTACGGTTCAATGCGGCGCGTGCCACTCAGTCGCTGACGTCAAAAAGAGCTTCGGCTGATACCACGACGCCGAGTGCCCATAAATGTTCCCGCGTAGTTGGTTAGTGCGTATAGACCAAATGGCCAGACTCAGATCAAATACCAAGATCTCGTTAAGCGTGTTAAGTATCCGCGAACGCCGACCAGGGCCAGGCCCACCTCTCTCCTAGGTGGTCTCAACCTGCCCTGTCGCTCCGCCATAAAGTAATAGTCGGGGGACGTCAGGAACCCAGGCCCACCTCTACCGGGATGGAGCCACCTGTCCTTTCAGCCCCCTCATCAGAACCACTTGCGGGTACTCAACGAGCTGACCCGACTTTAGTCACCACATGTGTCATGTATATAAAGTATATAGTATATACCCGTGATCACCTCCCGAAGTGATCACAGCCCAGTAGTATAGCATGGCAGACGGACAAGAGTGTAGGGCCACTGATGGAACACTAGCATCCTATACTAAGCAGTTGGATAGCAGGTAAGTGTAACAACTGTAGCAACAATGACAGGCTATGCAAGAGAATAGGATTAACCAAAATCAGTAACATGCTACACTACTCTAATGCAAGCTGTATAGACAAGAATAGGCGATATCTGGTGATCAAGGGGGGGCGCTTGCCTGGTTGCTCTGGCAAGGACGGGTCGTCGTCGACGTAGTCGATCACAGGGGCGGCATCGGTCTCGGGGTCTACCAGAGAGAAGAGGGGGAAGAAACAATAAATATAAAGCAAGCATAGCATCACAAAGCATAACATGGCAATATGTTGTGCCGGGTGTGACCTAACGTATGGCTACACAATAAAGGTGAAGGGGGAATTCAACCGGGAATTATTCCCGGTTCTGCATCTGTATCAAACAGATGACCAGAGGGGTAATGTTCCATGTTCAGCATGCTAGGGGCATGTGACAGAAGAACGGACCGCGTATTCGGATTCGTTGGATTTTTCTGAGCAACTTTCATGTAGAAAACATTTTCATCGGAGTTACGATTTATTTTCTATGAATTTCTAAAGGTTTAAACATTTTCTGAAATAATTTAAATTAACAGAATTAACAGAAAGGAAATATGACGTCAGCATTGCGTGGGGATGATGTCAGCGGTCAAAAGACACGCTGACCTGTGGGTCCAGTGGGTCCCACTGGTCAGTGACTGGACTAATTAACAGTGGTTAATTTAACTAAACTAAGTTAATTAGCTAGTAGGCCCCACGTGTCAGTGTCTAATTGGTTTAACTAAATAAGTTTTAATTATTAAAACATTGATTAAAGGAATGGGGCCTGCCTGTCAGTGGCTCTGGGCTGCCCAGTCAGCGAGTTGACTTGGTCAACACAGTCAACAGGGCCCCATGGGCCCACACATCAGCCTCACAAGGGAGGCCACGCGGCGCCACGTCGGACGCCGGCTACGTAGCGGCTCCGACGACCAAAGAAACGGTGGCGCCTCGCCGGAGTTGGCCGGAGGCGCGTTACAGGGGGCCACCGGACCTGCGGCTTGGACCTAAGGGTGCGGCCCGGCGCCGCGCACACGATGGTGACGACGACCGGCGTCGGGGACGACCGGAGCATCGCCGGTGGCGAGCGGAGGCGGCGTTAGGGAGCGCGTCGGGAGAAGCCTACGGGGCACCAAACCGGCCGCGGTTGGTCGCGTTCGAACGGGGAGTGAGCGGCGCAGCTGGTGATGGTGGTGGTTTCGTCGGAATCGGCCGGAATCGGCACTGGCGATGAGCGGAGGCGGCGGCGTTCTCGGCCGCTCGTCGAGCTAGGTGCTTCGGGGGCATGGGAAGGCGCGTGCGCGTTGGTCTCCTGGGAACCCCAGGAGCACAATGGTGAGCTCGGGCGAGCGTGTCAACGGCCACAATGACGGCAACGAGCTCGTCGGCGGCGACGCGTGGGGGTGCTAGCAGAGCGGTGGCTACGAGCGGCGAAAAGTATCATGGAGACAGGGAAAAGGGGGAGAGGCTCACCATGTGGCTCACACGTAGGCCCGTGACGGCTTAGGAGCTGCAGAACGTCGTCGGGGAAGAAGGGGATCGCCGGCGACCCGAGGAAGACGACGACGTGGTCGGCGATGCAGAGCTCCTCGACTCCTTCCAGCGGCTCCATAAGATGCGGGAGTCCACGGCGATGCCGACGAGCACGGCCAGGCCGCATCGAAGGCACGGTGGCCGCGGAGATGACGAAGACGCGGCGGTGTTGGCGCTCGGAGGAGAGGGAGAGAGCTCGAGAGGGGATCTGGTGGGGAGAGGGAGAGGCGACGAGGGAGAGAGAGGGCAAGTGGGCGAGTGGGGAGGGAGCCCGAGGCGTCGGGGCTGCCCTTATCCCCTCGCCGGCGACATGGCAGTGCGGGGCGCCGCGCCGGGTCCGGTGGGGACGAGCTGGGGGGGGGGGGGGGGCTCGGTCGCGTGAACAGAGAGGAGAGGGATGACCGAGGAGGGGGAGCGGGCCGGCCTAGCTGGGTCGGCTGGCCGGGTGGGCCGAAGCCCAGGTGAGGCAGGAGCCTTTCTCTCTCCTCTGCTTTTCCTTTTCTTTTAGTTTTTCCTTTTTTGTTTTAATTCATTTTATGTATTTAGGTTTTTATAAAAGCATGGTTCCCTCACCATAAATACCTAAGCATCTATTTGCACACTCCGAACATTTTAGTTTAATATTTTGAAAAACTTTTGTTGTTTGCCTCTAATTCAAATTTGAATTCGAATCGTTTTGATCCCTAGCGAGATTTGTCAACAGTAACTGGGGGTGACGTGGCATCATTACGAGGGGGTTACTGTAGCTCAATTACCCGGGCGTCACAGTGGCCTTCTGGAGTTCCTGCTCGCCGGTTTCCTCTTCATCCCCTCCATCACTCTCATCATTGCAGATTTCCTTCTCTCGGCCCCTGGTAGGTTTTCCTTGGTTCCGAAAAGCCTTGCCAGGGTGATTTGCTTCACTGCCTTGACCCTTCCCGCCAGTGCAATTCTGACCTTTTTCCTTATCACGCTTCTCATACTCAGCCCTCTGCCTCTTGATGAGCTTTTCAGCCTGATGACACTCTTGGAGATCTTGGCCCTTAGTCCGATGAATCTTGCAGTACGGCCCATCGCCTTTCCCAGCTTTCTCGGCAGCCGCAGCCCCCTGGCAGTCAGCGCATGCGGTAGCTTCCTTGCCGGGGGCTTCGGCCCTAGCCTTCTTGCCGGTACTAGGCATGCTCGATCCTTTGACAGTCATCACTGCCTTATCCTTGCGCCTCTTGTTGTGCTTCTTGCTCTTCTTCTTCTGACTGGTGGATTCATCATCATCCTATGAGTCGATGTCGATGCAATCTTCCTCTCCAGGCAGTTTTCTTCCCTCCTCATGTGACGCCCCCGATTCAATCGTACACTAATCATGCACGCAAACGTGTACGATCAAGATCAGGGACTCACGGGAAGATATCACAACACAACTCTAAAAACATAAATAAGTCATACAAGCATCATAATACAAGCCAGGGGCCTCGAGGCCTCGAATACAAGTGCTCGATCATAGACGAGTCAGTGGAAGCAACAATATCTGAGTACAGACATAAGTAAACAAGTTGCCATAAGATGGCTAGCACAAACTGGGATACAGATCGAAAGAGGCGCAGACCTCCTGCCTGGGATCCTCCTAAACTACTCCTGGTCGTCGGCAGCGGCCTGCACGTAGTAATAGGCACCTCCGGTGTAGTAGGAGTCATCGTCAACGGTGGCGTATGGCTCCTGGGCTCCAGCATCTGGTTGCGACAACCAGGTAGAAGGGAAAGGGGGAAAAGAGAGAGAAAAGCAACTGTGAGTACTCATCCAAAGTACTCGCAAGCAAGGATCTACACTACATATGGATGGGTATATGTGTAAAGGGGCCATATCGGTGGACTGAACTGCAGAATGCCAGAATAAGAGGGGGATAGCTAGTCGTGTCGAAGACTACGCTTCTGGAAGCCTCCATCTTGCAGCATGTAGAAGAGAGTAGATAGTAAGTTCACCAAGTACCATCGCATAGCATAATCCTACCCGGCGATCCTCCCCTCGTCGCCCTGTGTGAGAGCGATCACCGGGTTATATCTGGCACTTGGAAGGGTGTGTTTTATTAAGTATCCAGTTCTAGTTGTCATAAGGTCAAGGTACAACTCCGGGTCGTCCTTTTACCGAGGGACACAGCTATTCGAATAGATAAACTTCCCTGCAGGGGTGCACCACATAACCCAACACGCTCGGTCCCATTTGGCCAGACACACTTTCCTGGGTCATGCCCGGCCTCGGAAGATCAACACGTCACAGCCCCACCTAAGGACAACAGAGAGGTCAGCACGCCGGTCTAAATCCTATGGCGCAGGGGTCTGAGCCCATCCCCCATTGCACACCTGCACGTTGCGAGGGCGGCCGGAAGCAGAACTAGCCCCCTTAATACAAGGGCAGGCTTATGTTCCAATCCGGCGCGCGCCGCTCATTCGCTGACGTCAAGAAGGCTTCGGCTGATACCACGACGTCGAGTGCCCATAACTATTCCCGCGTAGTTGGTTAGTGCGTATAGGCCAGTGGCCAGACTCAGATCAAATACAAAGAACTCGCTAAGCGTGTTATTTTTAAGTAACCGCGAACGACGACCAGGGCCAGGCCCACCTCTCACCTAGGTAGTCTCAACCTGCCCTGTCGCTCCGCCACAAAGATCCACCCAGAGGGCCGTCGGGACAAAGTTCCTTTCAGCCCCCAATCCGTGAATCACTCGCGGGTACTCCTCGAGCCGACCCGACTTTAGTCACCACGTGTATCATGTATAAAGTATATAGTATATACCCATGATAACCTCCCGAGTGATCACGGGCCGATAGTATAGCACAACAGACGGACAAGAAGGTAGGGCCACTGATGGAATACTAGCATCCTATACTAAGCATGTAGGATTGCAGGTAAAGGTAACAATAGTTGTAGCAAGGACAGGCTATGCATCAGGATAGGATTAACGGAAAGCGGTAACATGCTACACTACTCTAATGCAAGCAGTAGAGAGAAGAATAGGCGATATCTCGTGATCAAGGGGGGCTTGCCTGGTTGCTCTGGCAAGGAGGGGCCGTCAACGCCGTAGTCGTACTAGGTAGCAGCGGTGTCGGTCTCGGTGTCTAGCGAGAGAAGCAAGGGAAGAAACAATGAATACAATGCAAACAGATGCATATCGATGCATGACACGACAAGTAATGGTGCCAGGAGTGCCCTAACGCAGTAGGAGGTGATACCGGCGAAGAGGAGAAACATCTGGGAAAGTATCCTCGGTGTTTGACGTTTTCGGGCAGATGAAACGGAGGCGGATTGTTGCATGTTCATTATGCTAGGGACGTGCGGCGGACGAACGGATTGCGTATTCAGACTCGTCTTGAAATTCTGAGCAACCTTCATGTACAAAACATTTTCATCCGAGTTACGGATTATTTTATATTCATTTTTCAAAGTTTTATTAATATTCTAGAATTATTTATTATTCCACATTAAATTAGAAAAAGCTATGTGTACCCAAGTGTGTACCCAGCAAAGGCTTACAGGTGGGTCCAATGGGTAGTTGACTGTTTGACCAGTCAAAGTATGACTGGTCAACAGGGTGTGGGGGACCCACATGTTATTGGAACAGATCTTTCTTTTTTAAAAATATTTTTATATTACACTAGGTTTAGTTTATCTTTCTTCTAGGGGGTTTTCTGCTAAAATGGGGTTAAGATAATTAACCAGGGGGTTTTATTGCTAATGGGGGGGTCAGCCCAAGATCTAACAGGGCCGGCCTATCTAGCAGAGAGCCCACCGTCTAGGCTCGCAGAGACGGCGACCAGGAGCTGTGCAGCCGACTGCAGGCGTGCGTGGGCGTGGCACGAGAGTGGGCCTCCCGGGCGGGGCGGCCAGGATTCGGTGAGGGCAGCAGCGACAGGAAGCAGGAGCAGAAGGCTGGGCGGACAGCAGTAGTTCAGTAAGCAGCCGCAAGCAGCGCAGGAGAAGGAGCAGTGCCGCGGTGTGGCAACAGCGGCGGCGGCAGCAGAAGGGGCAGTAGGGGCGTGGCCAGGTGTGGTGGGTGCGCGAACGGGGCGGCCGGGAGGCGTGGGAGCGCGGCCACGGGCGGTGCGCGCCGGGAGCAGAGCTCCGACTATGGCGAACACGGACGAGCACGGGAGCGGCAGTAAAACGATACAGATCGAAGGGATAAGCACGAGAATCGGTCGAGGGGCTCACCCCGATGCTCTTGGACGAGGTAGGGAGGTCGGGGAAGCTCGGGAGGCGGCGAATCCTATGACGAACGGCGGCGGCCATGGCAGGGAAGACGGCTCGATCCACGCGTACGGTGCGGCTCCGGTTGAACTGATGCACACGGATGACGGAGTCGACGACGAGGAAGTCCCTGGACGACCTCCCGGTCGTCGGGGAGGCTAGTGGCCGCGGGGACGGCGATGACGCGTTGACGACAGCTCGGACACGAGGTTCAGACGAGAAGCGCGAGTGGGGGAGGGGAATTTCGGGGCTAGGGTTCCAGAGGGGTCGCGGAGTTCCTCTTGTAGGCGTCCAGGGGGGAGCTGGATGCTCAACACGTGCAGATCCCCGGCCATGGACGTGCTCAGATCGTCCATGGGGTGTGCTGTGAACAGGAAGTGGGAGGAGGGCGGCTGGGCTGGGCCTCCCCAGCCACATGGGCCAAAGCGCCCAGCAGTTTAGGTCTTTCTCTTGTGTGTGTGTTTACTGTTTTTCTTTTTATACACTGCTTAGTATTTAGTTTTAGGTACTAAATGATTTTAACTAAATGTGCAAGTATCACATAAATTCCAGGCAACACCTTGGGCTTGTCCAACAAGTTCAAATATTTTTGAATAGTTTACATATTTATTTAAATTGAGATGGTCTAGTTAAAAGCTTTATGGGTCAGTTACAAATAGCTTAGGGGCATTTTATCATTCTGAAAAATGTTGATCCTTTCATCACAAATTGTTAGCGAATATTTGCAACCAAACCAACATTTTTATTTTGCCATTTGAAAACTTTAATTATTTGACTTTAAGTTAAATTTGAATTTGAATCGGGTTTGGATCAAAGTGAGGTTAACAACAGTAATCATGGTGACGTGGCATCGTTGGTAGAGGATTACTATAGCTTTAATTATCCGGGCGTTACACCTCCATCGGAGCACAGTTGTCCACCAAAGTGTAAAGCTCCTTGACAGTCTTGGGCAACCACACATTCATCTTAGAACGTATCATGCGGTTGCGCAAATTGGACTGGAAGGCAGCTATCACACCCGCTGGATGGATATTTGCAATATTCCTATGGACTCTGCTGAATCTCTGCAAATACTTGCGGAGAGTCTCTCCTTCTTTCTGTTGGAGAAGCTGCAAGTCGTTGGGCCATCCTGGTTCTTGATGGCCGCCCGTGAAGGTGCCAATGAACTCATGCCACACGTCAGCCCATGACGAAATGGAGTTCTATGACAGGTGCATCGGCCACGAACTCACATTGTACTTCAGTGCCAAAGGGAGGTAGTTGGCAAACACCTTCTCATCTCTTCCTCCCGCAGCTTGCACATCGATGGTGTAGATGCTCAAGAACTCTGCCAGGTTTAGCCTTCCATCATACTTCTCGGGTATCTCTGGCTTGAACGTGCAAACGAATGGTTAACGGACTTGCCACAGCTCATGAGTAAAGGCGGAGCGCCCAACCTCGAAAGGTAGGCACCCACCGTCCTCGAGCGCAGGCTCGTCAATGTTGGGACCATCGCACCCATTGGTCCGATGATGGTCGTCGCGGCGTTGCTCGATGACGACGCGCGTGTCTCCCCTCCGCCTGTCCTCCGGGGCTTGCCGTTGGCCTGGACGTGCTCGAGGGTCGGAAGAGGCCATTGATTTTGGTGTTAGTCCCACTTTTAACATTGCAGATTTGAACCCTTATTTGGGTGAGGAAGATGAGCTTCTGTCCAGGACGACTTCATTTCAAGAAGGGGGGATCATGAGGATATCAATACCATTATTACACGCACAACCCATGCTGATATACATACTGGACTATTACTAGAGCTCACGCACGCCAATTAAATTACCAGGTACTTTCATTTCTTTGTAATGATTCTAATGTTCATGAGAATATGATGCTACCTAAATTGGATACATTTGTCTTGCTTACAAATGAAGGACCTAGCTTGCACAAGAAGGATGAACATTGGAGGAAGATCAAGCATGGAGATGATGGCATGCGCAAGGGAAACAAGAACATAGTTACAAGTGATGATTTGAGGACTTTGAAGCCACTATAATGAGTGCATGAAGGCTTGGACGAAATATACAAGATGCCACTTCATAAGTTTCGTTCAGAGCTACTATAGGTGCTACGTCACCTTATTATTGGGCCAGGCCCATGTAGTTTCGAAATACTTAAGTATAGGCTGTTTTTAGAGTCCGTATGTGTGGGGAAATAGAGTTAGGGTTGGTTTTGGACCCCTCCTCCAAGGCGTCACGAAATTCCCCCTGTTCCTCCATGTATACAGCCCTGAGGGTATCGTGTAGACTCTGGGTTTTGTTTAGATTAAAGTTCGCCGTAGCTGCAACTTCGCGTACTTTTTTTGTGTTCAACTACCAGACCAAGATGTCTCAGAACTCCACCTTGATCAGTAAAGCTTTCTTCTTATATTCGCAATATCCAGATTGTAGTCCCAGTTTCTTGCTTGTTCTTCATTTGCTTGCTAGAAATAGACCCTCGTGGTCAGGTTGATCATGCTCCGGTGTGGTCAATAACCTCTTGGAGTTGGTTCAGCGATTGCTAAGGCATGGCGTCCTCACACGTTCGTAGTGGGATCATCAAAGTCTACTCCACCAAAAACGATAGACACCATCTCATCGAAAGACGGGACATGTGTCACATCCCTAGTCTGGTAATGACCTAGGCTAGTTATCCCTTGTTGCATCATGTTTAACTTACACTTGAATTTGAAATGGGGATAGCTGAAAGCCTCAGAAATCATCTTGAAAATGATCAGGATAAAAATTGCTTCAAACTAGTCCAAGAAAATGTTCCTGATTTTCTCTAAAAATATTGGCAACACGTAAAATTCAAACCAATATTTTTGGAAGCTCAGAAATATTTATTTCGAGCATTTGAGTTAATCTAATAACTATTTGCATCGGATTTATATTTATTATATATTAAATATACGTCCAATAATTCTGGAACATTTTATGTGGTTCTGGATATTTCATATCTAAGCCCATAATTATTTTCAGAAGCTACAAAATTGATTTGGTCTCAGAACTAAATTAAAAAGATAGAAGAAATAGAAAAGAAAACAAAATAGAGAAAACCAGAGATAGAGAGGGAACTTACCTCGCGCTCACCTGGCAGCCCATCTGGCTGGACCAGCCCACCAGGGGTAGGGAGGTCTTCTTCCTCCCGCCAGCCGGATGCACAACGCGTGCCCGACGCGCGCACGGCCACCACACGTGACCTCCTGCCTCCTTGCTTCGTCCTACGACCCCTGGAGGCGCCACGCAACCCCCCGGCCCCTCTCACTCCCCCCCCCCCCCCCCCCGTGCTCATCCCCTCCTCTGCTGCCTCCTCGCTCGCTCTCCACCTCGGACCTGGACGCGTCAGTCGTCGCCGCTCACTGCCACCGAGCTCCCCGGCCACCTCCGGCCCAGCTGCCATGTCCACCGGAACTGCCTCGACGCCATCTTCCTCCACAACGAAAACCGCTGTCCCGGGAGCCCTGCATCGCCTTCGCCATCGCTGCTGCCATAGTCGGCTACCAAGAAGCGCCGTCATCACATTCGCCGGATGTAGGTCTTCCCCGAGCTCTCTGACAACCTCTGCAAGATTGCTGTGAGCCCGAACCGCGTTGTTTTCCCCCATTCCCCATGTTCGTGCACACCCCCTAGCACTAGCGCCGCCGTGCCCGAAGCTCGCCGCCACCACGTGCCGGCCCTCGACGAGCTCCGGCACCCCCATGACCTGCTGCTACCTCTCCTGGATACGCGGGAGCATGAGCGACCTTTTGGCGCCCCTAGCCACCGCTCCCGTGGCCTCCAGCGCGAACTCCGCCATGGCCAATGGTCGCCGGCGACGAGGCGTCGCCTGAGCCACTGACCGGTGGGTCCCGCCGGTCAGGGGATTAGTTTAGGGCTAATTACCGCCCCTGACACTGACTTGTGTCCCCACGTAGACTAATTAATCGCAGGTTAATTTTAATTAACCCTATGAACTAACGGTGTCACTGACGTGTGGACCCCACACGTTAGGTTTGACTCTGGTCAGTGTTGTTGACTTGGTGACGCAAGCATGACGCAGTGTTGATGTCATAATTTCATTTCCAGATTATTTCGATTTTAGAAATATATGGAAATTCCAGAAAATGTTATAAACTTCAAAAATTCATAGAAATTCAACCGTAGCTCAGAATGAAATCTATACATACTAATAAAGCAAGGTGCGTTTCACCAATTTTTTAATCCGTTCACCTCTATTTTTATAAGATTTTTTTACTATCCGAGGTGGTACTGATTTTTTGTGTCATACGATCACAGGAAATATCGCAGCCTGAAGTTTTGTATGTAACAAGTCCATCCTGGGCCTGGCAGCCTTGCGGATGGGCTTTCCTAGAGCCCAAAAAAATCTAGGCCGCTAGCCAGGCGAGTGGGCTTTCTACTGTGTCCAAAAAATTAGCTCCAGCATAGCAATCGAACCTAGGACCTCCTCTAGGATTCTAGATACAACAATAAGCTGAGCTAAGCATGTTTGATGTTTAATTTTCCCACACTGCTTTTGTAAACCAATTCGCACCGATTAATAGACCATCCACCTCAGAAATCAACAAACAGATGGTGAAAACGAGTAGCCTCCTCATGTTTGGAGCGGATTAAAGAAGAATTGCATATAACGAAAGTAATGAAAGGAAGGATCTGTGGGCTCGATACACAAAAAATGCATGTGAGCAAGGAGGAGCACCATGAAATGTGGAGCGCACGGAGCTTGCCGGCGACAAAGCGCTGGAAAAGTACGACGAGCATGCATGTATGTGTCTGTGCAGGTGCCTCCACCACCGAAGCCACTAGGCTGCGAGCGTTCATGTATATGCATGTATTCGTACAGGAGACAACCACTGAAGCCACTAGGCTGTCCATGCGCATTCAGTACATGCACATGAACTGGAACCTATTCGATGGTGACAACCAGCGGTAGTACGTCGCCCTGGCCGCCGACAGCGACGACGAGGTACGACACTGCAAACTTAGACCTATATGTACGTGGGTTCCTTGACGCCGCCAAGGAGCAGATGGCACCGGAGTCCAGTCCAAGGCTGCCGCGAGTATTTATATGAATCTATATTGTGGTCGGGGCTTGCAGGTGACATGATTTTATACATGTAATCGAGCATTTGTGCTTAGGCCAACTCTCCTTTTTTCTATTCTATTCAAGAATATTGTTTGCAATGTGGAGAATTTCGTAAAACATGTACTAGCATTTGAAAGACACGTCAAAAGGCACAAACCCTCTTGATCATGAAAATCCTAAACCATCTAGAATGAGGTGGACAAAAACGAGAAGGAGGATAAGTAGTTTAGGAAGATAAGAGAAGCACCAAAATTTCACGCAATACGAACATCCGAAACCTCTCATTCAAAATTTAATTTGAGGGAACCTGTCGTTCAATCTAGTAAAATCCTACAACCCACATAAGTATACGCCCTGGTTTTTGACCCATTCCATGCCAGTTTTGGTCAACTAGGTATTTATCACCAACCCAATATTTTAATTCGATAGAATCGACCGGTCGATGTGTATTTCATGGTTATGTTCTTTTGTTGATCTGATAGCTTGATCATTGCAGGAACAAAGGTCGATCGACCAAGAAGAGCTCTTTCAAGCTGTAGGACCTGCTCGTTTTGTCTCATGGTCTCAAATTATCCTCTTTTCTTTAGTTTTGGTGGAAGTTATACTATTTGTTGTGTTATGATTTTTCCCCCATCGAAATGAAGTATTATGTGGTGGGTGGGGTGATTGACTGCAATTGTTTCTGGATTAACTATAAAGATTTATAGGAGTTCTACGATTAATTGAAAATATATATTTCTAGGATTAACTACAAAGAATATTACATAATAGTATATTAATATTCTTAGGGCAAGTAAGACAACATGCGCCTCTGGTTTATGCTTTTAGGGAAATGGTTCACCAAAGCAGAACGAGCTTTTAGAATACGGTAATTTGCGATGTTGGTATTGGTCATCTCAATTATGGGGTAGTTGATAGCGCCTAAACTGAAGATTACACCCTGTTACAATTGAAGGCGTCCAACTAAATCTTCTTTTGTTTGTATCCTTCTCAGTTGTTCTAACGTCTAAGCAATATAAGTATTCATGTGGCAGCATTGAATGTTAAAGTATTCAATTCCAAAGGTTCAATGACAGGTGTCTCATGCAGTGGTCGAGCTCATCGCCTAGGGATTTACCATGTTCCGACAAGTTATGATTGGGTTGACACCACGACGAGGATGAAAAACAAGGACACATGGTAATACGGATGGGACGTTGTTTTCAAAAAGAGGGCATGGTTTTTTTTTATTCTCCCGTTGCAACACACGGGCATTTTTGCTAGTAATTTATATATGAAAAATGATCAGAAAAATATGAAGAGTATGTTTATGGCATTTACATGCATGTTAGAACAACTTTTGGCTGCTGGCTAGGACAAATCAAATAAATGGCATTTAAATAACCACTTGTGGAGTTTGAATTTGAACCTTTGGTTCAAACCAACTTCATTTAATTGTGTTGCTAGTTGCATTAGCTCAATCAACAACATGTTGCCATGTCATGATCATGCATCATATTGTTGCATTTCATTGATTGTGTTCCTTCTCTATTGCCAATGTTTGTCCCCTCTCAGTAGACATTGTTCCAACGATGTGATCAATGACACTGATGAAGACACAATGCTATCTTCAGAAGTGCCAGGCAAGCAAACCTCCCTTGTTCATCTAGATACAATCCAACTCTCTCGCTCCCGCTCTCTTTTATTGCATTAGGATAATAATGTTTCAATTGTTACCTATTCTGGGTAGTTGAACCCATTTCTTTGCATGACCTGTCATTGTCACGAAACAGCTAAACTATCCTAGCATGCTTAGAAGTTTCTTGAGCTTTGTTGTGACCACTCATCCATGCTCGCTTGCTATGCTTAGAGTTATGTCAGGTCTAATCCATCTGGGTGATGAATTGGAATGTTCATGTCCTACTGTGTGAGAGCTAAGTGTGTGAACATGATTTGGTAAAGGTGGTGAAGAGAGGTCGTGTTGGAGAACATGGTGGATTGTCTCATGATACGGCTCACGGGAATTGAGTTCCGTGCTTATCAGAGCGTACCTTGCAGTTACACGGACATTTGCGGTCAGGTGTGTGGGCAGGTGGCGCATGACGCGTGTGTTCGGGTGCCACACGGCATGGCACAGTGTCCGGACTGGACGTAGATACGTGTTCCAAGAGGGAACGTTGATGATGGGATGGGGGCGGGTTCCTTTGAGTCATGGTTGGTAATATGATCTATTCGAATAGACGCATCCGCGGATATGGACTACTTCTTGGAACGCTTATATGGTTCATAGATAACTTGAAGTGAATACTCTAAAATGCGCAAGATAAGCGGGAGTGCTATGGATGGCCTTCTCGTAGGGAGACGGGGACAGATAGATAGTGGCGTATTGATATGGAGAATATGTGGACTCGTGTGCGCTTTCTCACCTCAAAGAAAACACTGGTAGTCGTAGTACAGGATAGCCACTGAGTCAAAGCTGGCTTGCTGCAGTTAAACTCCACCACGCCTTTGTTGATACTGATGCATATGTAGCTAGTTCTCATGTAAGTCTTGCTGAGTACCTTTGTACTCACGTTGCTTAATTTCTGTTTTTGCAGAGGAGACTTCGGTCTCACTAGTATAATTGCATGGACTTCGACGAGTAGTTTGTTACCTCATCTACGATCTTGAACCCTTGGGAGGGTCTTGTAGATAGTCAGGCTTCTCAGCCTTTTTCATTTGTAGTTGTTTGTACTCAGACATGTTATGCTTCCGTTGCTTGTATGCTCTGTTTGTTGGGTCATGTGACCCCTGTTTGTAATAAATGTTATGACGGCTCTTCTGGGCCTTTATCTATATGAGTTGTTGAGTTATGTTTTGGTGCCATGTTGTATCTACACATATCGTGCATGTTATGCGTACGTGTAACGTGTATTGCTATGTGTGGGGTCCGACATCTAGTTATTTATTCTTGGTAGTCTTCCTTATGGGGAAATGTCTCCTAGTGCTTCCACTGAGCATGGTAGTTCGCTACTGCTCCGGAACACTTAGGTTGGCCGGCATGTGTCCTTCTTTGTTCCTGTGTCTGTCCCTTCAGGGAAATGTCACACGTTGTTCCTTTAAGTCTTTGTAGCTTGCTACGACTTGGGTTCATATGCTGATGACCGACACGTTAATTGCTGGGTTATGTATGCATGTCCCTGTAAGTTTGTACCACTTTGGGTTTACGACTAGTCATGTCGGCCCGGGTTCTCTGTCATATGGATGCTAGCGACACAATCGTATACGTGATCCAAAAGGCGCAAACGGTCCCGGCCAAGGTAAGGCTGCAGCCGTGGGAATACCGTGCGTGAGGCCGCAAAGTGATATGATGTGTTACATGCTAGATCGGTGTGACTTAGGATCGGGGTCCCGACAACATCTTTGCCTATATCACCACTTGAGTGAAATGAGAAATGTAACATAGGTCAAGGTGATGCTGTAGTCCCCCTAATGGACATTGATTGCTTGGATGATGTTGATCCACCTATTGCCATGCTTCATGCTAGTTCGACTTTCCCATGCCATGATTTACCCATTGATGATGGGTTTGATGATTCCATGTGGAGTCTATTAGTTGTGATGCCATATGCATAGGATTTCTTGTGATAATTCTCTTGGTCACATCCTGTTTGACAATCCGCTTGACTTGTCATATGCTATGCATGAGATCAACAATATGTCCAATTTGCAATCTCTTCGTAGTAACTATGTGTATGCTATTAAAATCAACCCAATTTGCACATATGGCATAGATGAGAAGCCCATGGTTATTGGCATTTGTTTTTCTTGTGATGATATTGATGTGCTCTCTTTGCAACATTTGGGCAATTCATCTCATATGTCATGCCATGATCACCTAGCTTCAGACATGCATTGCTTTCCATGTTGTGAATTTTCTCCATATGATGCTTCCGATATTGCTCATGAGGAGATCCCCATAGTTTGCTCATACATTTTAGGAGATTTTGATCAATCCCATCCATTGCATGATCCCAATATTGTGTGCACAATATGCTCCCCATGAATGAAAGTGATATTGATGTGCCATATACTTGTATGCTCAATTTGTGTCCCCATCGTGTTATACATAACAACTATTCTTTCATGATGGATGACATGTTCTTATACCATGCTTCCAATTTCTTTAAGCAATGCTTATCTTGTGCTAACTCTCACGTGCACATGCACATCATGATGGATAATGTGTACATTTACCACACACAAACATTCTTTCGTTTGCCTATTTGTTGTGTAGGTACCCATGCTTACTTGTCAACCTCACAATCCCATGAGTTGACAAAGCAAGATCTAGAGAGCAACAATGACTTGGGATCCCATGGATGGGCTTTTACACCATTTCCAGTGCGCAAGGACTTCGCGCATTTCTTCTACATGGCCCTCACATGGTTATGGGTTTTGCCTATTACATATTCTATGCCTATCTTGCCATGTTCACTTCGCATCATTCCTATGCCTTTTCCATGCATTTGTGACCCATGCTTTGCATTACACATGATGATTGATTCTACTACTTGTACATGTATTTGCAAGCTTGGTGGAGATATTGCTTGTTATTGTCGTGTTTGCTTTGTGGCCCATTCATATGATGATACTTTGATCTTACTTTGTGTTCGTTCTTGCGATATGTCATGTGCATTGCCTATGCTTAATATTTTCTCACATGACGTGATTGCCATGATGTCCTCTAGTGTGTGCATCTTCGCTCCAATAGTTTGCATGACATGATTGTTATGCTTGCCTATGTTGCATCACCGATGATTCATACTTGCTCATTTCATGCGGTTGATGACAACCATTGCCATGCTTTGCACATGATTGCTATTGCTTGTTGTCCTATGTCTCCATATGTTGCCTCTCTCATGCTGCAACAATGCTATTAGTCTTGCTAATGATAACAATGCTATTAGTCTTGCTAATGATATTGCCCCCATAGCATTCTCACATATATGTGGAGATTTTGACATATTTCTTGTGAAGCATGCTTGTCTTACTTCTTTGCACCATATACCTAGTGCCATGGATATCGCCATTGTTGCATCATATTATTCATGTACTTGTGCTTCTAATGGTTATGTGCAAGAGAAGAGAACCATCATGATGGATGATGTATTTATCTACCATGCACATACGTTCTTTGCTTTGTTGTGTGTATGTGTAGGATACTTCGACAATATGTCAACTTTCACTGCCCGTGAGTTGACCATTCGAGCTCTCGAGAGCGAGCCACTTTCGACCGACGCATTTCTACATCTCACATGTTTGTTCTTCGACATTGTGAAGGACGCACAAGACATCCTTTCGAGATGATATCCTTCTCTCTTGAGAACCTTAAAACCATGAGCATGAATATTGTGGATCATACTACTTGTGTTGCTTGCACCATGAGACTTTTGGTCATCTCAGACCACTTGATTGCACACATGTTACAGATCTTGCTTCGACTTTTCATTTTCACCTTTCCATGCCTCATGACATATATACCTTGTGTGTTGCATCCAATTATTGGATTACTTGCTCCTATCAAATGCTTGGTTGCAACAATGTCATTTCTTCACATATGCCATGTCCCATTGATTGCCTCACACATGGTGAACAATTTCTCTTTCTATTGTGTTGACTGCCACACTATTTTCACTACAACCTATGCACATTATGCTTGGATTGTCTTGCACCTGACCCATGTGTTTAGGCACCTCCTTTTATTTGGTGTTTTGAATGCTTCATATGCATACCATACACCATTTGTTGAGCTCTCTATGCATGCTTGCTATGACTTTGAGGTAGACGCATATTATCTTGTCACACATATTTGCGTCACTACCTCACAGATTGCATAATTATCCCCATGATATCTTTGCTTGTTCTCGATTGCTATGCTTACATGCCATGTCATAATTCTTTGTCACACCATATGCTTTGCATGATGATGACACTTATTGGGTGAATCACCTCTTCAATTCTTGGTTTTGCACTAACGCTAACCACATTTGTTTTTCCAAGTGTTTGTTGTCCTTACTCCCTTTGAAGGAATCCCTAGATGGTGTGACATTGGAGAGTGCCCATTTCGAGCTACTAGATGCACTACAAAAAAAAACCACTTCCGTGATGATACGTGTTTGTCACAGTAGGTCATGTTTTCTATCATGCATGTACATCCATGACGATTTTATGACATAATCTAGATAGTCATACATGTGCTGCCGTAGAAGTGTTCCATGACAATACCAAAATTATCATCATGGAAGTCACTGGTATAACATGGTGTTATACAAGCGGTTTTTAACCCCTTTCTGCGACGACATTTTCAACCGTCGCCAAGTGAGTGACTGCAATAGGGGGGTCCTTCCCACACGACCCAAAAACCGTCAAGTATAGGGAGCCATGATGCATACAGTTGTCCCAATAAAACTGTTTTTGTTATCTTGAATATCCCAAACGCTCCATCCTTGCAACTCGTTTTTGCTCACATTGCCATCGCAGTTGGTATTCTGTGCTGCTACGTTTACGATGTGCGAGCCATCACAAACAGTTCACGGTTATAGAAGCAGACAATCACACACATTTACTTTTCCTCGACTGTATGCAATTCGATGTAAGAGCGCATACAGTTGTCCCTATAAAACTATACGCGAAGCTTCAATACATCCCACACGATTCATCTGTCGTACCCGCGTCGGATGAAGACCTGTCACACGCGTTCTTCTATGACCAAATGTTTGCGATGCGCACAGCATCATAAGCAGTCCAAAATTATGAAGCGTGTGTGATAAGGTGACTTTCACGAACATTTAATAAGAAAGAACTATGTGTGATGCTGTTGTTAATCGCACACGTTTTTTCTTTGCTGATCGTCTGTGCGGTAGAGATTGATCGCACACGTAGTGGATCCAAGAAACGTGTCTGATCTCCACGTTTGTCGCAGACATTTCGCAAACCGTGTGTAGTGTAACCCCTAATTAATCCCTATTTTAAAAATCACATATTTTGAATTTGAAAGTAGGCAATCACTTATTTCATGTCGAACCATGTTTATTACAAATATAGGTTCAACCACGAATGCATAATTCGATGCACATGTACATATGCTAAAGAACTACAGAAGCACCATGTAAAGAATGATGAACCACAGTTGTACTAAAGACTATAAAGAGAGAGGCAAAAGACATTTTGGTTGCTGGACAAGGTGAAGCGGAATGTCATATTGTGCCCTCCTCCATGCATAATTCCCACAAGACTCTAGGCCAACCCCTTCTGATGGCTGCCCGTCCATCCTTCACTGTCTTCATTAGGACTTCTCGATTCTCATTATAGTATGGATAAAATACTTTAACCTTCATTGCGTGTCCACCAATCATGTACTTTCCGAGGTAATCTTGAGTAAACTGCTCCGGGAACCACTGCGAACGAAAAAGATTCAGACATTGTTGTCTAACAACTCATTATTGGCAGTAAAAAGAGAAGGCTGCAGAGTTTGTAGTTACCATCCTACAGCTCACTGTTGTGTTGGATAGAGCCTAAACAAATAATTTGCTTGCCACCATTCATATCTTTTTGCTAATAATCCTTATTAGTTTTGTCACTTGATGCTTGTTCATGAATATCTCATTACCCCATAAGCAAAAATGGTCGATGCGTGGATCCTTGCCAAGGGCATATGTACCTACAACCAACAAGTCAATATTAGAAGCTAACAACTCTCCGGGCCTGGATCTATATGCACTACATTATGGAACGATGGGGGGAGTACAAGTCAGGGGATGAAACTAACGTCGGCGGAAAATGGTGGCCGCTCTCGTTGTTGTCCTGCATAAGTAGTGGAAAGGCATGATAAGTATAGCAACCTTAACATCAAACAAATATAGAAAAGGTAAACAACATCATCTCCAAATGATAGTTTGAATGTGTTGGTTTTAGCATGCTGTTAAAGCAGATATAAAATGGAAGGGAATGTTACCTACAACGGGCTTAATAGCCATTAAATATTGCAATTCAAACTAGTATTGTTGAAAATGAATAGAACGTAGGTCATGCTTAAACATCACATTGGATAAATGTGCAAAACTGAAATAAAGGGCACCTGTTAACTACACTGGGCATAACTAGAACCAAATATAGCCATTCAAACTGGTATTGATCAATCGAGTGGCATAGTTCCGACTTGCACATAATGAACATCACATTGTGGATGACTGAAATAAACAAGGCATAAATGATCAGTATAACAACCAAATATAGCCATTGAAAACTGGACAGATTCTCACTGCAGCCAACCTAACAAGCAAATACAGATAAACAGGGCATATGCTTGAATACTGAACAAATGCTCACTCCAACCAACCTAACAAGCAAATACAGAAAAACAAGGCATCTCCTTGAAAACTGGACAAATGCTCACTGCAACCCACCTAACAACCAAATACAGATAAACAAGGCATCATCTTGATAACTGGACAAATGCTCACTGCAACCAACCTAACAACCAAATACAGATAAACAAGGCAACCGGTCGATAACTGGAAAAATGCTCACTACAACCAACCTAACAACCAAATATAGATAAATAAGGCATGTACTCACTATAAACAACAAAATATAGCCATTCATGAAACAGAAGTGGACAATTCATACTTAAACATCACATAGCCTATTGAACATTAGATTTTTGCATAACTGAAATAATTAAACTCGGCATAGTTAAAACACCGCATGGCAAAAGCTACTACAACAAAGGGTACGGGTTGGCAAGCTAGAAAAGGTAAGATTTGCTGATAGGATGTTGCTTCACATGTCATGGACGAGATCCTTCCAGTTGGAAGAGCACATACCCATGGTGCGCTCTCTGATGTCACAGATGGGTTGTTTCACCTTGGAAGAACCTTTATGGGTGCCCTCCTCGTGGTCGTGGTCGATGAGATCTGACTTGGCAATTGAGGATCCCAAGCCGCCGCCATAGAACGTGTCCTTCAGAAATGACAAAATGGGCTCGATGGCATACAAGGATCACAAATCCTTGTCCGCATGGCTGAGGAGATCAGTGGTAGGGCCGTCGAAGAGATCAACGACGGTTGAAACAGAGGGGTTGGGGATGGACCACTTAACCTATGACATGGCCCGCATGAAGCCATCACTATCGACGAGCTTGATGTCGTAGCCAGCTGACGTGGTTCAACATGATCACCTATGGGGCCATCGGCCCCTTGTGGTTCGGCAAGGGGGAGGGGCACATTGCACAAAGAGCGGAGACCATGAAGCAACACGACAGGAGTGGCGCTGGTGGGTTTTACC
This sequence comes from Aegilops tauschii subsp. strangulata, assembly GCF_002575655.3. Lineage (NCBI taxonomy): Eukaryota > Viridiplantae > Streptophyta > Magnoliopsida > Poales > Poaceae > Aegilops > Aegilops tauschii. The sequence goes on along the minus strand of NC_053039.3, from coordinate 209,906,742 downwards.
CAGGTTCGGGGGCTGCGAAGCGTAAAACCCTACTCCTCTATGGTGGATTGGATGGGGGACCGTGACGAACACGCAACGCTCAAGCCCGGCAAGGTTTCCTCCGGGAGAGCAACTACGCGCGTAAGAGTGTACAAGGGTCCGAATCCTATTTTAGGTCGCAATGGCCCTGCTTTTATAGGCTAAGGGGTTACCACAGTGGCAAATCAGTCATTACCTACTAATTAGATAGCCTACAGTGCTATCATACCTAACTGTGGTAGTTAGGACAAAATGCATTAAATGCACTTCTAGGTGTCACGCTGAGGGTGAAGCTCAGCAAGCCTGGGACGCCGCTCAACCACCCTCTTGTTTGTCTGCATGACATGCCTCTAGACGGGTGTCATACAGGGTGAATCTTCTTTCCAAATGGCTGCCACGTGCCAAATGACAGCCACTTAATCACTTGGGGGCTCGACACCGCATTAATAAGTGACTTGCGTTGCTGTGCGGTGGAGCGGTGGAGTCTTGGCGGGGTAACTTGCCCTTGGTGGCCCCGGCAAGCCTGCCGTGGAAATCTTTGGACTTTTCTTTGGTGAAGCCTCGACCTGACCAGGCTTGCCTGCCTGGCAAGGTAGGTTATTCCTTAGTGATATCTTGTTCTCTTGGCTTGTCTTGGTCTTCTTGATCCGCCCATTGATTTCGCAAAGAGCTATTCCTTTAGCTTGGTCTTGTCTTGTCGCTGCAGCCTTGTTTTCGTGCCTGTGTATAGTCCGGGCAACACACGCCAAGGTTTGTTGCACCGACAGGAGCCCCCGGGCCTGGCCCGAACGTGCTGCCGGGCACCGTTGGGGTAGGCCCTATCAGGTAGACAGGCAGGAGGCTTGCGGTAGCTCATTTCTTGATATCTTCCTTGCTTCTTCATTAACCTGTGCTTGAGTCAGTTTCTGTTTTTTCCCGTGCATCACGCAAGACGTTATGGGGGGATTTAAGCAACGATCTATGGGCTACCCAAGTCCCACGTTCACGGGGCGATAACTGCCATCCCACCAGCTTCTCCACTCCTGGTGTTTCCACCATGTATGCTACATGCATTGCGCAGGGTTGGTGGCGGACGCGAAGGGCGCGAAAATGAGTGCCATGGCAGAAAGCCATGCACCATGGATTGGTGCAGGGGGTCGTTCTTGATTCTGTGTGCCGTTGGTGGCACAGAGGAGTCAGATTTGCGGAGCGGGCGGTTGTCCCCTGGGTGAGGAGCCAGCCCCGGGCCCTGTTCGTCTATAAACAGGGGCGTGGTTGTGGAGTACGCTCACACCCACCTTTTCCTTCTCTCTTCTAATGTCTTCTCTCCACCATGGCAAGGGGGAGAGGTCATGGTGGCACCCCAATAGCGGCGACGAGGGTTTCCATGCGACAACGTCTCCCTCCTGCTGTTGATAACGTGGGGGCGGAGCTTGGAATGGGAGGAGGTGGTAGAGGACGAGGACGCGACTGCCGTGGTGCTCGGGGATGAGGAGGGAGGGGCGTTGTTGTAACATCCCAAAATTTTAAATTTTGGAATGTTATATTAAATAAATAGTTTTGATTGTTTGTTTGATTGTGGTATGGTTGCTTGTGTGAAATTGAGTGAAATTTGAAACTTTTTTTGAAAGTTAAATGAGATGGAATAAAAGGACTTTCCCAAACTTTCACCTTGCATTTCTGATCTCCATGAATTCAAATTCTTTTCATCACAAAACCCTAGAAGATGATATGACTTCTTCCATTTAATTAAATGAAAAAGGGTTTTTGAAAATATTTGAATTTCATTAGGAAATATTTCAACTTCAGAAACTTCATGCAACTCAATGATTTTCATGAGAGAAGATAAAATGACTTCTTCAAATCATATGAAATATGAGTTGGGGGTTTAAAAGAATCAAATTGAAAGTCCCATTGAAATTATTCTCAATTTGGAGTTATTTGGGTTTTATTCAAATTATTTTTCTCCAAAAATAAAATATATGGAAAATAGGGTAAAATGATTCCCTACAGTAGAAAATTGGAGAGAAATAAATTTGAAATCATTTTGGTATTTTTAAAAGGATTTTATGGGGTTTTATTGCAACAGTAGCACTCTTTGCTTTATTTAAATTTGAATTTATTTGATGCTGGAAAAATGTTCATGTTATAGAAAATCTTTTTCTGAAAATTTTGATATATTATATGCCTATAGTATATTTTTATTTTATTTGGTTCATATTATTTTTATTGTCTGTAAAAAATTGTTTTAAAAAAGGGGACTTTCTCAGACCGAACTGGGCCGAAGCCCAGCCGGCCGAAGCCGCCGCCGCCTTCGTCCCCGTGCCTGACCGGGACACCTCCCGGAGTCCGGCGCCGCCACGGCCTCGGTGCCCCCACGCCCAAGCCGCCGTTCGCCCCAGGCCCCCTTAAATACCGGTGCCCCAGCCCGTTTCTCCTCCCAAGTCGCCGCCGCCCTCGCATATCGCAACCGCCGCCAGCGACGAGCTCCACCACCCGAAGCCGCTGCTCCACCGCACTTCGCCACCGCCGCTGCACACCGCTGCCGCGCCGCACACCGCCGCCCCGCGCTGCACTCGCTGCCGCCTCCGCCCGATCCGCCACCGCCCGCAGTCGCCCGTCGGAGCCGCTCGCCGCCGACACCGTGGTTTGCCTCGATGCCGGAACCGCCACCGTCGTCGACCCAAACCACTGCCGAACCGGTACAAAACCGCCCTGGTCCGATTGGTTTTTTCAGCTTTCGGTTTTTCTTTTAAAACCGGTTAATTATTTTAGTTTAGATTATTTAGTGAACGTTCATTAGATTAGCTTCTTTAGCGAACGGTTTTCGTCGGTTTAGGTTCTGTAGCGAACGTTTGTTCGTTAGGTTTTTCTTTTTATTTTAGTTTTCTACCAGGGACCTATGCATAGTTTTATTTTTACAGATTAGCCCCTAGTTTTCAAACGATCACAACTTTTTGCTCGCTTATCCAAATCCAACGAGACCAATGCCCACTCCTTCGTTATGACCTCCCCTATCTAGATAACCAACTTAAACATAATTTTGAAAGTTTAAAAATTTGATTTCAAACAGATTTGAATTTGAATTTCTGTTGTTCATAACTTGAGTTCCGTAACTCCGATTTAGTTGATTCATTTTGCAAATTGAAACTCTTGACCTAAACTTTCTGATAAGACCAAATTCACCTAAATTTGGTACTGTTAGAATTTGTTTTATTTTGCAAGAGTTAATTGCCTGTTTTCGAAGTTTTGCGAGATCTTTTCTTCGAATTTTATGCTTGAGTGCTTATGTATGCAATTGCTTGCTTACGATAGATTGATCGGAGTGTGACGAGTAGATCTATCACAAGGTATGAGTGCGAAAAATCTTCATCAACAGTACAAGGCAAGTTCACACATTGGTCATATTTTCATACCTAGTTTTTATGCATTAGTTACACCCCTCAAATATTTGCATGAGTAGGATTTGGGAATTGGGTTTTGCTATGTAGTTCATGAGGTAGGAACCTATGATCCTTGAAACACCCCAGGAATATTCGTTGTGTCATATTTTTTTACTGGGAACTGTGGGGCAAACCCCCACAACATATCAAAAACTTTATTAAACAAAGTAGCAAAGATACAATAGCTGATTACAAGAAGTAATCTAGAAAAAGAAGCTAAGCTAAAAGGAGAAGAGGGTGGCAACCTTACTACAATAAGCCTTAAGGGGGAAGGAAAGAAATCCATTTGAGAAGGTCATCCTTGTAGGCAGATTTAATTCTATATTGCAACAAGGAGATATCATGCCTAAAAGCAGCACGCCATTTAAAAAATCTAGCCCTCTCATTTCTGAAAACCTTGGCATTTCGAATGATCCAAATGTTCCAACATGCAGTGAACACCACTTCAAAGAAAAAAGGCTTGTCAAAATCATTCCTAGCCTGAATAGCCACATCAGACATAGAAGTCCCCGCAGGCCAATCAATTTGCAGGTAGTTCCAGACACGAACACTGAAATTGCAGTTGAAGAAGAGATGATCCCTGGTCTCTCAAACCTGCAGGGGGCATAGTCTACAATGCACACCATCCTCCATGTGCCAATGCCTTCTTTCCACCATATCCTTTGTATTCAGCCTGTCCATGATGAGCATCCAAGCAAACACCTTGATCTTGAGAGTACAGGATGATTTCCATATCCAACAGAGCAAAGGGTTAAAGGTTTCAGACTGGAATGTGTTGGTGTAAAACATCTTGGGTCTATACTGTTTGGAAGAGTTCTGCCAAAACCACACATCCTTAGAGCCAGATACTATGCTATGAGAATCCATCATAGATTGAATCATGCCCAATTCTCCAAAAGCCTGAGCAGACAGGGGGAGATGAAAAAGCTGTACAATATCCTGAGACCTGAAGAACTCCTTGACTGTAATCCATGGGTCCTTAACATAAGAAAATAACCTAGGAAATCTTGATTGAAGAGGAGAGACCTCATCACCAATATTCCAATTATCTGAACAGAACAAAGCAGTGTCACCATCATTAACCTCAACCCAAGAACACTCTCTAAAACTCTGCATAACCTTGCAAATATCCTTCCACCAGAATGAGCCACAAGAAGATGTTCCTTGAGGCACCCTTCCATGGTAGTAAGAGTCCCAAATGAGAGATACCCAAGGAATATCAATTTTATTGAGGAAGTTACTAGCATGTTTGAGGAGCAGGGCAACATTTTGAACCCCCAGATTGAAAATACCAAGACCACCCCTGTTTTTTGGCCTACAAATAAGATCCCAAGCAGCAAGGGAGGGGGCAGGTTCATCTCTATTCTTTCTCCACAAACACTGCCTCTGAATTCTCTCTAACTGCTTGAGGATTCCAGCTGGAACAGCCAAACTGCACATAAAGAAGATGGGCATTGAAGACAGAGCAGAGTTCAAAAATTGAAGCCTCTCCCCTTGGTTGAGAAAAGAGGAACTAGCAGTCATTCTTCTCTCCATACAGTCCACCAGAGGCATAAAGTCCACCATTTTGGGCCTTGTGGTTCCTACTGGCAGCCCAAGATAAGTGAAAGGCATCTTTCCTATCTGGCAACCAAAAGCAGCAGCAAGATCATTCATGACAATAGGATCAACATTTATGGGGATAAGGAAAGATTTGTGGTAGTTGACATCAAGGCCAGTGGACTGAGCAAACACTTGAAGCATATCTTTCAAGGCTAGGAGCTGAATCCTGTCAGCAGGTAAAATGATTAAAGTATCATCTGCATATTGGACCACAGGGTAATCCTGGTCATGACAAGGGATGGGCGGATGGAGAATTCCTCTTCTGAACATGTCATTGATGACAGATTGCAACAGATCAGCAGCAATAACAAAGAGAAGTGGAGAGACAGGATCACCCTGCCTGACCCCCTTTTTAAAACAAATTTTCTCCCAGGGACACCATTAAGAAGAACTGAGGAAGTACCAGAACCCAGCAGCTGCTTCATCCAGAGAATCCATTTCTCATTAAAACCTTTATGCCTAAGAATCTGAAAAAGAGCCTCATGTTCCAGAGAATCAAAAGCCTTTTCAAAATCTAATTTAAGGATTACAATTGGCCTCCTAGATTGGTGGCACTGATGCAAGTACTCAAAAGTCCAGCCAATACAATCCTGGATTGTTCTGCTCTTAATAAAACCATATTGGTTCTTGTGAATGCACTGCAAGATCACCTCTTGAAACCTATTTGCTGCCATTTTGGAAAGAAACTTCAGGCCCATACTAGTGAGAGAAATAGGCCTATAATCTCCAACCTCTTCAGGTGTAAGCTTTTTAGGTACAAGAGTAATGAAGGAATCATTGATGTTATCTAAGACAGCACCACCCTCATAGAATTCCTGAGCTAGCTCATAAAAGTCCTGAGAAATTATATGCCAGCATTTTTTGAAAAACAAGCCATTAAAACCATCAGGACCTGGAGCTTTATCCACAGGCATATGCTGAACCACCTTGTCCATTTCATCTTTTTCAAAAGGTTTGGTGAGAATGTCAAGGCCTTCCACAAGAGTGATGAGAGCAGAGAGGTCAAAGCCCATGACAATGCCTCTTGATGTGCCCATCCTATTTTTAAAACAATTCCAGATGATTCCTTCCATTTGAGCATGATCATTGATCACAGTACCATCAGGCAATTTGAGTCTTGCAATAGAATTCCTCCTGTGCCTTTCAGTGGCCATGGCATGGAAAAACTTTGTATTTTCCCCTCCCACCTTAATGTATCTGATAGTACACCTTTTCTTCCAATAAAGGAATTGCAAATGTAGCAATTTCTCCAGGTGCACTTTGAGAATTTTCCTGAAGTTAAGCTCCTGAATAAACAGAGGCCTCCACTCCTCCAAGTCATCCAGCAGCAAAATAACATGATTACATTTACCAATCAGGAGTTTCAACTTAGAAACATTCATTTGCCATCTTTTAAGGCACATTCTGAGAGACTTGAACTTATCAGCAATTCTAGCAGTTATGTGTCCCTTCCTAGAAGGCATTTTCCAAGACTTGCCAACACAATCCATAAATCCTTCCAGCTCCAACCAATAGTTCTCAAACCTAAACAGATTTGACTTAGGGATAGATGTTTTGATAGTGACAACACAGGGGACATGATCAGATGCAGTCCTAGCAAGGGAGAGCACTTCAGTCATAGGATAGACAGAGATCCAGTCCACTGAGGTGAAAAACCAGTCCAACTGCTCAAGAAGTGGGTTGTCCTGCATATTGGACCAAGTGAAGGCTCTTCCCTTGATGGGTAACTCTAGAAGGCCCAAATGCCCAATTATCTCATTAAAGATGAACATGTCATTTAGGTCCCCTCCAGGCAAATTCCTGTTCTCTATGGACCTAATGAAATTAAAGTCTCCTAAAAGCAGCCAATTCTCATCAACAGGAATATTTAGGTTATATAACCAATTGACAAAATTATCTCTAGCTTCACCCTGACAAGGCCCATATACAACAACCAAAGTCCATTTTTCATTGTTCTGTCTGGACACAAACTCAACAACTACAACAAACTGCAGAATTTCAAGTAAAGTTCCAAGAAAAACAGAAGAGTTCCAGACCACAAGAATTTCCCCAAAGGCTCCCATTGCAGGAGAGCAAGCAAAACTGTCAAATCTCTTAGGGCAGAAACTCTTAATTGACCTAGAGTCAAAAGATGAGCATTTGGTTTCCTGTAAACAGGCAACAGCACACTAACTTTCATCAATTTTTTGCCTAACTGCTCTCTGCCTAGCCTCAGAATTTAAACCTCTGACATTCCAGCACAAAACATTCCAGTTTCTACAAAGGTTACTCATTAAAACATAAATTGATAAGGTCCACCAAGCATACAGCACACAATGCTATATGAACAAAAGAGCACATAACAGTCTGACCCAACACCATTACAATAAAGTTTGCATGACAAAGTGACCAACAAAAGGACAGCATAAGAGCAAATTTAAGGGCTTGCCAGACCCAATAGAAAAGGAGCACACTATTCATTTGCATCAGTGGCAACAGCAAGTGGTGGATCCACCATAAGAGCATCCACAGTTAGGAGTTGAGCATCAATCTCCAGTTCCCTTCCAATTTCTTGCAGACGAGCAACAGGTGTAGCTGGTGGGATCTCCTCCTAGGCTGGGTCATCTGGCATCTCAGCAGTGAAAGGCTTTGCTCTGGGCTTCCTCCTTTTGGGCTGAATAGAAAGCTCCTGGAAAGTGGGCTTCAAACTATCACGTTGGGCTGAGCTTCTGGTGCATCTTCGAACAGATGTGTCCACAATGGGAGTGGGCGCCAACGTCTTGCGAGGCCTTCTAGCTTTAGGGGGTGCTGCAGTTGAAGAAGAAAACTGAATGTCTGAGACATCTTCAGAGAACAAAGCCCGAGCAACCGGCCTAATTGGCTCCTGGTCCCTCCAGGTCAGCATAGGCAAATCCATGTCACTGAAGGCCAAGTCCCAACTCCTCTTAGATAAAACCATAGGCTCAATAGTCTGCAGAGCAACGGGTTTTGGAACATTGTAGACAACAGGAGCTTGCAGTAGGTTTTCAAAAGACCTTCTCCAAATCATCTTAGGCGGCAAAGGAGGTCCAAAAGGAACAGCAGCAGGCAGTTCCACATCAGGCACAATCAGAGGAGGCTGGTAAACCACAATAGCCCAGTTTCTAACATAATTAATATCGTCATCCAAAAGAACATTGTCAGCCTCAGGCAGATCCTCATCGGATGAAACAACAGGAATAACATGATTCTGCTGGACATCATCAGAACTGGGCTGTGCAGAAACATCGATCACCATAGATTCCTGGTCTTGTGGAACAGGCTGGTCCACAGGCTCATTCCAAGCACCCCAGTAGTTGTCTTCCACATCATTGACGGCAGGCTCTGGAGGAGGTGGATTTCTGAGATCTTTTCTTTGAATTTTCTGCTTGAGTGCTTATGTATGCAATTGCTTGCTTACGATAGATTGATCAGAGTGTGACGAGTAGATCTATCACGAGTTATGAGTGCGACGAATCTTCATCAACAGTACAAGGCAAGTTCTCACTTTGATCATATTTTTCATACCCAGTTTTTATGCAGTAGTTACACCCGTCAAATATTTGCATGAGTAGGATTTGGGAATTGGGTTTTGCTATGTAGTTCATGAGGTAGGAACCTATGATCCATGAAACACCCCGGGAATATTCGTTGTGTCATATATTGCTTAGCCATGCTCGTAGGCGTGGATTGGTATGTGAGATTCATGAAAGTTGCGAGAGATATAATAACTAAGGGTAACTATAAGGTGGCAACTTTAATACACATCTGGGTGGAATGGTTGGGGCACCCTTGGGATATACAAGTGGCTTGCCCGGGCACCTGGGGTTATACCAGTGTTGTCCTAGGAGATCTCGGGGTACCCGTGTGATCATCCTATGGAATGCCATCCAGGCTCAAAGGGATCATAAGATTATTCATGCTAGAAACTTCCGTGTGTAGCCACAAGCTATTATGGGCTCTGGCATTATTGAGTAAATTGTGGGAATCCTTTCCATGATGGGCTTGAAGATGTAGGGGATTGTAGGTGTACCGGCCTATCTATCGGTTAAGGGGACCTCTTCGGAAAGACTGTGTCTCGATCATCCGTTTCTCAAACATCATGTAGTGCGAGAAATCCAATGGAGGAGATCGAGTCTTGTGGGGAAAAGTTCGCAAACCTCTACAGAGTGTACAAACTAATCATGGTTAGCCGTGTCTGACGGTGTCCTAGACTAGGGGGTACTGACCACGTCGTCTCCTGACCAGCTGGATCGGGCCGAGGACCCCCCATGGCGATTCACTCATGGGCCACTTCGGGCAGCCCATGCCGCATACAAGGAAGATCCCACGAGACTTGGCGCACAAGACGAGGACTCTCCTAAACCCTAGGCCTCTGGTGTGTTATATAAACCGAGGCCAGGGCAGTCAATAGACAATCTAATATTCATTACTACCGTCTCGTGGTAGATACATGTACTCGGTACTATACCCACATCGAATATAATCAACCAGGAGTAGGGTTTTACCTCTTGGAGAGGGCCTAAACCTAGGTAAACACCGTGTCCCTCACCTCTTGTTACCCATCGCTTCAAGACGCCTAGCTTAGGACCCCTACTACGAGATACGCCGGATATAGAACCGACAAGTGCTTTCATTGAGAGCCTGCTAAGTGTTCGTCGTGGTTCGGTGGGAATCGAATTCAACGATCAGGTGATATCTTTTGGGTTAGATCTGTTCTATGTAAATTATCTTGTTTTTTTCCAAATCCTTGCTGCTGGTTCCGTGCTATTTTGGTCGCAGGCGGATCGAGACATTAAAAACTGGCAATGACTGCCGTACTCGACGCCTGGAAATACGATGAACCCGTGCGCAGCATGGAGATCCCGAAGAAGCTAGCGCACACGCAGCCGTTTGTGAAAAACAGGCTAAAGGAATCCAATCCATCAAGCGGCGCGCCGGCCAAAGGATCACCTGTGTGCGCGAATTCCAAAAGGCATCATGACGTAAAGCTACCCAAGCTAAGTACCCAACTTGGTTTTGTTTCTTTTTGTACTAGTACTTTCTCCCGTACTAGAAGTTGAGACCAATTAAATTTCGGTACTAGTTCTCTTACTTGCTAATTGGTCTGCTCAAAGTGCCATCAGTATAATCCGATGTTTTTTGATTAAATTCATTTTCCTATAAATTTTTCTCTCCTGCAAAAGCATTGCTGTATCCGAGCTACCTTGCGTGCTGTAAAGATCCTGGTGAGACGTTTTGTAAACGGGCGGCATAGTTGACGGACTGTCTACAGGACGACGGCGACCCGGCCAAGGAGAGCGTGAAAGCAACAGGGAGGCTCTCTTCCTTTTAGTATCTACGATGTCGTTCATGGCCTGCCACTTCTTATTGAGCATGCATAAGACAAGTGCTAATGTACTAGTACTAATTTGAAACACGTTTTTCAAGGTTCGGTTGATTAAAGGTGCGGTTAGCTTTGCGCGTACCACTTAATGTTAGGGAAACCACACGGCGGCACACCAAACCGTGAAGAAGCCAATCTTTTCGGCCGATCTGTCTGCTGGCTGAGGCGTCGTACTAGGCCGACGTGCCTGTGCGCAAAGTCCGAGGAGCGAGAGGCGATGATGCTTCTCACTGCAAATACTGATCACCTAAACTGTTAGCGGTCAGCTTCCTCGTACGAGTGCTAGGTGCCATCTCTCCAAAGTACTTTCAATGTATAATATTTTTCTTTGAGGAGCGAATTATTGCTTGGGCCAGTGTTATTTTCTTTACACGGGTTAGCTAATTTGTGGCCACAATGAGATCGCCCCACGAATTCATGTTTATTCATGCTGCTACTGTGCTACATCCCGGGCACCCTGAATCCAGCTGAGGAAGACGAGCACGTCCGTGTACAGTCCGCACTGAGCAGCACCCATAACTAACACGAACTCAGCTATGCGGCAACCCACAGGGAGATCAATCCTTCCTTTTCTTTATTAAGAAATCCTCAGGTGCTATTCTTCCTAATAATTACATGCAATACAAATTATCTGTGCCATTATGTTTTCTATTAGGTGTGTACTACTGTATGTATATAGATTGCAGTACGGCCTATGTTCGCGTCCACTGCTTGGCGGTACATCGGATCCGGATACATCGGATCCAGACTCAATCTGACCAACAGGCGATCCAGCCGAAGAGATAGTGCGGAAGCAGTACCCTTGCAGGGACTTGGCTCCATGGCAGCACACCAGCAGGGAGATTTAATTTTTTTTCCATTTTTAATTCAGCTCTTCATCGGCTGCGGGCAGTTCCTAATAATCCTTTTCGGAAAATGCATAGACCTAGAATATTTCTAACCTAATTGAATACTTGTTTTGCAAGCATGGTCCTTGTGACCTAATCTACAAACACTACTTCACGTATTGATGATTGCTAGCAATCCAACTAGCATTACTTCGGGCAATGATCAAAGTTCGACCAGTGTTTCTTTATTTGTTATGTTCCTCCACGATCATCGCTGTCCAGGTTTATTTTTCTCAGCTATTTGTTTAGCACGTAAATTATTATATAGAGAATATCTGTTCCTTTGTGCTGCATTATTTTTGCAGAGAAAATTTACCGACCCTCGTACATGGCGTCGGTCTGACCAATCTCAGCGCAGTCACCGGGAGATTTGATCTTTCTTTTCTCCATTATTTAATTAAGTTTGGAGGCCGTCTACACTTTCACTAATGGTTTCACTTTCATGTGCTTCCCTGATGCAATTAGCAGTACCAGTTGCTTCACGTCCATCGACATTGGATTGATGTGACAAGCAGCTTGCATGGTACCTTCCACATGAAGTTGCATGAGTACTTCGGGGGCGTCTCTTTCACAACAATTGGTACATGCGGATTAGGACGACAGCCACCGCACCGACCAACACCTCCACACAATGAGTTCGGATCATACCAGGCCGATGTTGTCGCCCCGCGCATGCCGACCTGCATCGACGGGTTCGCGCTGCCACTCCGTCGAACCAACCCCGGTGCACAGGCCAAACTTACCTCATGATTCGCTTCGCATATATTAATTATGCAATTTTTTCTTTCAATTATTATTGTTTTTTGTTGCACTATTTTATGTGTGCAGGTAATCGATTTTGACTGTGTTATGCAGTCACTTCGGCATCACCAGCCGACCTGCATGAGACTTCGGCATCCGCCGATCACAGCTTCGCCATGTTAACTAGAACGAGAACTTCATCTCGCCACATCAGCCGCACAGCGTCATCGCTTCGTCAAACTGACGTCCACCATGCCGAACAGGTCGACTGGCGTGGGGTCTTCATTTTCACCTTGCCGACCAACTCCGCCAGCTCGGCTAGACTGGGGGCTTCCCCTTACCACATCGGCCGAGTAGTGTCACTACTCCGGAGTGCCGAACTCCTTGCTCGGACACCTCGGGCTTGGGGGCTGGGAACTCGGCCATGCCGAGGACTGCGAACCTTGTCGGATCTGTCACAGACCAATGGGCGTCTTCGTCCCGCCACAAGCCCGAATCTTGTCATCAACACCGAGCACATTAACCAGCTAAGTCACTTTCATGCTCAAAGACTTTCAGTTTAAAATTTTGTTCGGTTCGACCAAGCATTATACTTTTTCGCAAAAAGTTGTTTGTGAAAAACTTCCTTGTCAAAACTTTGTTTGTGACACACAAATTCAAATACCCCGTTTACTTGGGGGCTTCCTTACGAAGCCTTTCCTCTTGCATATGATTATACTTGTACGGCTTCATTCCTTGTTCGTGTATTATGCCACAATATGCACCATGTTGACTTACGTGTTCCGCAAGCTGGGTTGCCTTGCTCCTGTGTTTACCCCTACATTCCTGATTGTTCGGCTAGGGAGTAAAGGGAGCACCTCTGCGATTGTCACGATCGGGTCATCCGAGCTCGGACCTCAGACTGGGTGAAGCAGAAAGCTAGCGCTCTTATTGTTTTCAATCATGGTCGGCACACAACAGAACTCATGAGTACAAAAAATCTATTGCACAAGTTTCATAGTAACAATGAGCAACTGAAGAAAGGTATCAGTGGGGGTACTATTTTCTTCGAAGATGCTTCTTACACTTCGTCAGTAATATAGCATAAGTTCCCTGAGCGCGCTTTGTCTGTTACAGCCTTATGGCCTGATTGCCTGGTTATCGGAAACACTGTCGATATTCTCAACAGGTGGAGTACATAACACTTTTCGGCCCTTGACCGAAGAGGGAGAAGCCGAGGTCGGTTAAGACGCGTTTAAAGTTTGGGTGAACACAAATATGATATAAGTACTTTGGTACATACAATCATTATACATAAAATTCTTTTACCCAAGTCACTTGGGGGCTCTTAAATTAGTATGAGCCGTTTTTGTTAGTCGCTGCACAATCTTTTTCTACCACTCCTTTCTCGACTCAGGTGTATGATCAATAGCCGGGTAGCCTAGTTTCTCTCTAAAGCCGCTCGCGTTTAGTTCGCTAAACTGGCCTGAGAAACACTCCGCCTTCGGGATAGGGAGGTTGAAGCCGAAGGCTGACCCACTTGAAGCCTAGAGATCAGATGTGTCATGTCAAAGCACGACGAAAGTACAATTTTAAGACCAATTTCATATTGGCAGCAAATCAACTTGATTCAATCTAGACGAAGCGGGACATTCTCTTGGTTGAGGTGTTCGGTGTGAAACTCTCTTCTAAAACTACAGTTCGGCATCTTTCCTGCTGAACTCCACCTCGGTATTGTCAAAACATACATGACAGTTGAGCTTGTTCCCGAGGAGGTACGATCCTAGGGTCGGCCATTTTGCCCAACCCAATTCTCGGGGGCTACTGCATTGACAATCCAATGCAGAAAATGTAAGTGTAATATAGTTTTCGAGGAGATTATGATCCTCAGGTTGGTCGGCTGCACCCAACCTGAGTCTCGAGGACTTTGCACACCGCTGTTTGTGTCCCAAAGTATTCTGCCGAGCTAGGAGTTGATCCTCAGGCCGATTTTGCGAATCAACCTGAGTCTCAGGGGCTACTGGGATCAGCGGTCTTATGTCATCCTTCAGGTGCATCTCGGGTTTTAGACCGATACACACCTTGAGGGCTACTGGCTATATATCTCGGCAGAGAATAAATTGCACCAATCAAAAATATTGACAAAAAAATCGGCCCGCGGTCGGGGTGGTGCACCACCTCGGAAGCAGTCCGGCATAAAGCTCGGGCGCTAGTGGCTGGCTCCATAGAGGACATTTCCGGCATTAAGCTCGGCTAAACTCCTTCAACTTTTTTGAACCAAGGTGATCTATGACACCTCGGATATAGTCCGGCGTTGGAGCTCGGATACATTCCGGCGTTGGAGCTTGGACATAGTCCGGCGTTGGAGCTCGGATACATTCCGGCGCTAGAGCTCGGATGCAGTTCGGCGTTGGTGCTCGGCTGCAAAAGATACCTCAAATGCAGTCCGGCGTTGGAGCTCGGACGCAAGAGGACACTGCCGCCCTGGAACAACTTCAAATCCGAGGTGTGGCATAAAAATAACAAGGCATTGATAAAGGCCGGAAACTTAAAGGGGCTCCTCGGATACCCGGCATGTAAACTCTTCGGATGCACTTCGGCGATCCTCAAGATCGAAGATGAGAAGATTTGTTGAACCAGTTTTCAAAACCGACGATCGAAGATGAAGAACAGTTCGGAAGAATCAAGGAGCGTCCCCAACTTGAAGACCGGTTCAGGGGGCTACTAACGGTGTCCTGGACTAGGGGGTACTCACCACGTCCTCTCCCGACCAGCTGGATCGAGCCGAGGACCCCCCCCCCCCCCATGGCGATTCACTCATGGGCCACTTCGGGCAGCCCATGCCGCATACAAGGAAGATCCCACGAGACTTGGTGCACAAGACGAGGACTCTCCTAAACCCAAGGCCTCTGGTGTGTTACATAAACCGAGGCCAGGCCAGTCAATAGACAATCTAATATTCATTACTACCGTCTCGTGGTAGATACATGTACTCTGTACTATACCCACGTCGAATATAATCAAGCAGGAGTAGGGTTTTACCTCTTGGAGAAGGCCCGAACCTGGGTAAACACCGTGTCCCTCGTCTCCTGTTACCCATCGCTCCAAGACGCCTAGCTTAGGACCCCTACTACGAGATATGCCGGATATAGAACCGACAGTGTCCCCGGTTATGGACATCTTGAGTATCTGGTACTTGAATTATTGGTTTGATCTCACTTTTACTTAATGAATCTATCAGGCTATTAATAATTTTTTGGGATTGAGTCGGGGGTACCTTCTCAATAATGACATAAACTTGGTAGTTAAAAAAATCTATTCCTTTGTTGTAGGAAAAAATTGGCTTTATGCAAATATTAAACTTAGAGCCTCCACCTGCCAAATATGCATGTAGTGATAGCCATTATTCATCATTGCTCTACAGTGTGAAATTGCCGGTACATTCAATGTACTGACCTACATGGCTGCAACGTCTCATGTTGCAGGATTCTTACGACGGGTAAGTGATACGTGAGGGTTACGATGTATACACTCAACTTTGCCCGTTGGTGTTGATGGGAATCCACAACCTTGTTGTTACTTCTGCTATACAGATTGAGGAAATAGTATTTATGTTACTTTATACATGTGATTTACTTCTGTTATAAATCCTCGAGTACTGTGTGTGTCAGCATAACGATCCAAGGATGACACTTAAGCACAGAGACTTGATCCATTTGGGTCGGGTCGCTAGAAGATGGTATCAGAGCACATGTTGACTGCAGGACGTGACCCCTAGAAACTGGCAAGCCCATAGGAAATATTTTTCTCTAAAACTTTATATTCAAAAAGATCTTTTACCTCTCTTCTTTTCTGAGCTTTATCAAATATTCCCTTTTAGTTAGACAATACCCCTTTCCCATTTTGACCACGCGAAGATTCGACTGATGAGACCACTCCAAGAAGTAAAGGATATCGGACAACTAAGACTACTCTGGAATGAAGAGGATTTTACCATGAATTATAATAAAGGAAACTACAATGGTTGAAGACTCCAAAGACTAGGAGATTTTGAAGGCTCTGTAGATTTGGTATGACCTAGAAGGCTACCCTGATAGAACTTGTCAGACTATTGAAGCTGTCAAATACACGAGATCAAGGTGTGTCGGAGAAAGACCGGAACATGGAGCATTAAAACTCAAAGCTTTGTCAAGAAAACCCTAAGGCAGGAGATATCAAATATGGAATGATAGCTCATGGCAATGACATGGGCATAAACACGGCCATCCATGATGTTATCGCTCGCTTATGCTATGGTCACCAAGCTGAGTTAAGCATGCATTTCTTCGGAAGGATTGGATGACAAGGGCTAATGGAGCACCTATCAGCAAAAGATGAAGTTTTAACCTTAGCTGGTGTATCGCCATGATCTGGAGTATTACATCAAGAATTTTAAGGTGGACCTTCAGGAAGCCGTATTTGACAAGGAAGCATTTCGTGAAGAACTCAATACCCAGAAGTTGAAAGTAGCCAAGTTGGAGGAGCGAAACCTCGAGATACCGGAGATTCGTCAGGAACTGAAGGATAGTAGTACCATGGTTCATGCCAAGGATGTGGAAACCCAGAAATTTGGAACGCAACTCCAGAATATTAAACGACGTCACGAGAGACTTCGCGTCAACAGAAACGACCTGGCAGAAGAACTTGAGAAGATCAGCAAGCACGATCAGAAGAAGACCAAACCCCTGTCATATACTTACGCTAGATGCGACAATTGTGAGCTGTCATTTGTTTGATGTTTTTCCGACAGGCACAAAGTAAAATCTGTCTCTTCAAAATTATTGTTTGTATTGTGTGTATCTCTCTCTATCTCTCTTATCTCACCCCAAAACCCTTGGAACTAATAGAGGATGAATGGAGATAAACTCATATTTTCTTGACTGATGACTCAATTGGACACGGACCAATGGATTCAGAACATGGAAGATCATATGGAGAATAACACTATAGCCGGAAAGGATGTGACCCAGCATGCTCTTAAGTGTTTTGAAAGAGGTGCTGCTACTTGGTGGAGGATGTACCAAACCATTAATGGATGGCAAAGAGTAACCACTTGGGAAGAATTTAAGTTGACTCTGCTAAAGTCTCGGCTTGTGTCCCAGAAACTGAAGCCTTATGGAAATGATATGAAGAAGCCTCGTGCATGCAAGCTCTATGGAGAAATAGGACACAACCATAAAGAACACAAGGATGAATGCCCTCATTGTGAAGAAAGTCACCCAGATGAAGAATGCCCAACTAGGCAGATTACTTGTTTCTTGTGTGAAGGGACTACCCACTACCCTGCTCAGTGTTGCATTTACCCCATGGTACAAAGAACCATCCAGCAGAAGAAAGAAGCAATGAAAGGAGCCCTCATGGAAATTTTAGAAGAACCCGCAATGAAGGAAGAGGTGGAGGACACACCCGAACAAGACCCAATTAAACCCTGCACCAAGTCTTGCTATTCATGTGGAGAAGAAGGACACATCTCCCAGAATTGTCTGAATGGGGATCTAGTAGAATTCCCGATAGAGGAAGTGGAGTATGACCCGCAGGAAATAGAAGTACTAATTGGCACGGAAAAGTCTAGGAAGAGAAATAGATTGGATTCCCGGAACAACCAAATTTCTACAAAGAAGGACCTGAGTCATATCACATGTTTCAGGTGCAAAGAGTCAGGGCACTACTTCAGTGGTTGCCCAAAAAGGAAGCTGAGGACCAAAGGAGGCTATCTGATCACAAGGAAACCTCGAGACTTGTTAGAAGTAATATGTTTCTGCTGCAATGAAGCAGGGCACTTTGCCAGGGATTGTCCCAAACAGAAGGAGGCTTGTGCTAAATAGTTGAGTTTGTAATAAAGAAATATAGTAGTAGTAGTGGCAACATTTCTTTTATATTAGGTGTTGAGGCTTGTAATTGAAATACCGAAGATTGTAATAATTTGAGAATCAATAAAGTTAGCATCGTTGGTACTGATTGGGTTTTATGAGTTGTTACTCTATGAAGAAAGATTTTGACCATTTTCGAGGATATGAGAAATATGGTCTATGGATGAATTTGTGCACTTCAAGGGTGGTAGTATCCTGTGAGGACCCTTGACCCCTGGAAAAGATAATGATATTCAACGGAGTGGACTTCAGACAAAATAAGTACGAGTTTTATCTTGATATGTGGGATACCCCAAGAATAGGAAGGGAGACAGTATTGTTGGATGGATTTAAGAATGCTAGGAAGCTGGATGTTGGAATAATGATTAGTTGCCCCCGATGATGAGTTCAAGGTTTACAAGTGATGAGATGGGCCATAACCCACAAGCTCCAGGACCTGCCAAGAAGCAAGCACACTCTTGCTGAAGGAAAAAGTCTGGAAGAAGTTACGACTTTATCAACAGACGATCTTATAGGAGTTTACGCAAAACCTGAGAGATGTGAAGAAACGATAGATGTTCATTTGGCTGGCAGAATCAATGGATTTATCCGAACTTGGTTCATCGACAAGAGAAATTCTGCGATGCTTGTGAGGATGACCGAGTGTTAGAATGCGAGATTCGTTAAACCATATACAGGGTAATGATTTGGGTGCGGGATGGATTGATCACCATACCGACTTACTCTTATTATTCGCCTTGCTATAAGGGATGGTAAATCTGAGTGCCTAACCCATAGTAGAGCAACGATGATGAAAACCTTGTTTAAACCTTAGAATGGTATGACAATTGTCCCTTGTACAAGGTAGCTGTTGCCAAATCATAGGTCATACGGTGAGGATGAAGCCCAGACCCATTTCCTGCAGGAGAAACCATAAGTTGATGTCCACCATGAGATTCCGCTAGTTGTTTAGTATTGGCGCCAGACCTGTCAGTTAAGTAGACCCAGTCACAGAAGAACCATACCCAGATGAAAAGACAGAAGAATTGAGTAAAAAGGTTGTGCCACTATCGGAAAAGCCCAGAGTAGGAATTTTCCCGAGAATCTCAGAAGACTGACCCCTGAGTTTTGATGGAACCGTAAGCATGTTTCTAAGGGTGGTAGCACCCCAGACCCCCTGTGATGATCGATGGATTTTGAGACGATCCCCGAACCTAATCTATTTCTTGCTAGCCTCTCTGAATCTTGAGGACGAGATTCATTTTAAGGGTGGTAGGTTTGTAACATCCCAAAATTTTAAATTTTGTAATGTTATATTAAATAAATAGTTTTGATTGTTTGTTTGATTGTGGTATGGTTGCTTGTGTGAAATTGAGTGAAATTAGAAACTATTTTTTAAAGTTAAATGAGAGGGAATAAAAGGACTTTCCCAAACTTTCACCTTGCATTTCTGATCTCCATGAATTCAAATTCTTTTCATCACAAAACCCTGGAGTGAAGATGATATGACTTCTTCCATTTAATTGAATGAAAAAGGGTTTTGAAAATATTTGAATTTCATTAGGAAATATTTCAACTTCAGAAAGTTCATGCAACTCAATGATTTTCATGAGAGAAGATAAAATGACTTCTTCAAATCATATGAAATATGAGTTGGGGGTTTAAAAGAATCAAATTGAAAGTCCCTGTGAAATTATTCTTAATTTGGAGTTATTTGGGTTTTATTCAAATTATTTTTCTCCAAAAATAAAATATATGGAAAATAGGGTAAAATGATTCCCTGCAGTAGAAAATTGAAGATAAATAAATTTAAAATCATTTTGGTATTTTAAAATGATTTTTATGGGGTTTTATTGCAATAGTAGCACTCTTTGCTTTATTTAAATTTTTGAGGAATTTATTTGACGCTAGAAAAATGTTCATGTTATAGAAAGTCTTTTTCTGAAAATTTTGATATATTATATGCCTATAGTATATTTTTATTTTATTTGGTTTATATTATTTTTATTGTCTGTAAAAAATTGTTTGAAAAAAGGGGACTTCCTCGGACAGAACTGGGCCGAAGCCCAGCCAGCCCAAGCCGCCGCCGCCTTCGTCCACGTGCCCGACCGGGACTCCTCCCGGAGTCCGGTGCCGCCACGGCCTCGGTGCCCCCTCGCCCGAGCCGCCGTTCACAACCTGGCCCCCTTAAATATCGGCGCCCCAGCCTGTTTCTCCTCCCAAGTCGTCGCTGCCCTCGCATCTTGCAACCGCCGCCGCCCGAAGCAGCTGCTCCGCCGCACTTCGCCATCGCCGCTGCACACCGCTGCCGCGCCACACTCCGCCGCCGCCCGCAGTTGCCCGCCGGGGCCGCTCGCCGCCGACACCGCGGTTTGCCTCGATGCCGGAACTGCCGCCGTCGTCGACCCGAACCGTTGGCGAACCGGTACAAAACCGCCCCGGTCCGATTGGTTTTTTCAGTTCGGTTTTTCTTTTAAAACCGGTTTATTATTTTAGCTTCGATTATTTAGTGAACGTTCATTAGATTAGCTTCTTTAGTGAACGGTTTTCGTCGGTTTAGGTTCTGTAGCGAACGTTCGTTCGTTAGGTTTTTCTTTTTATTTTAGATTTCTGTCAGGGACCTATCCGTAGTTTCATTTTCACAGATTAGCCCCTAGTTTTCAAACGATCACAACTTTTTGCTCGCTTATCCAAATCCAATGAAATCAACGCCCACTCCTTCGTTACGATCTCCTCTATCTAGATAACCAACTTAAACATATTTTTGAAAGTTTAAAATTTTGATTTCAAACAGATTTGAATTTGAATTTCTGTTGTTCATAACTTGAGTTCCGGAACTCCGATTTAGTTGATTCTTTTTGCAAATTGAAACTCTTGACCTAAACTTTCTGATAAGACCAAATTCATCTAAATTTGGTACTGGTAGAAATTGTTTTATGTTGCAAGAGTTAACTGCCTGTTTTTGAAGTTTTCCGAGATCTTTTCTTCGAATTTTCTGCTTGAGTGCTTATGTATGCAATTGCTTGCTTACGATAGATTGATCGGAGTGTGACGAGTAGATCTATCACGAGTTATGAGTGCGACGAATCTTCATCAACAGTACAAGGCAAGTTCTCACTTTGATCAAATTTTTCATACCCAGTTTTTATGCAGTAGTTACACCCCTCAAATATTTGCATGAGTAGGATTTGGGAATTGGGTTTTGCTATGTAGTTCATGAGGTAGGAACCTATGATCCATGAAACACCCCGGGAATATTCATTGTGTCATATATTGCTTAGCCATGCTCGTAGACGTGGATTGGTATGTAAGATTCATGAAAGTTCCGAGAGATCTAATAATTAACGGTAACTTTAAGGTGGCAACTTTAGTACACATCTGGGTGGAATGGTTGGGGCACACTGGGATATACCAATGGCTTGCCCGGACACCTGGGGTTATACCAGTGTTGTCCTAGGAGATCCCGGGGTACCCGTGTGATTATCCTATTGAATGCCACCCAGGCTCAAAGGGATCATAAGATTATTCATGCTAGAAACTTCCGTGTGCAGCCACAAGCCATTATGGGCTCTGGCATAGTTGAGTAAGTTGTGGGAATCCTTTCCATGATGGGCTAGCAGATGTAGGGGATTGTAGGTGTGCCGGCCTATCTATCGGTTAAGGGTACCTCTTTGGAAAGACTGTGTCTCGATCATCCATTTCTCAAACATCATGTAGTGCGAGAAATCCAACGGAGGGGATCGAGTCTTGTGGGGAAAAGTGCGCAAACCTCTGCAGAGTGTACAAACTAATCATGGTTAGCCGTGTACCCGGTTATGGACATCTTTAGTATCTGGTACTTGAATTATTGATTTGATCTCATCACTTTTACTTAATGAATCTATTGGGTCATTAATATTATTTTGGATTGAGTTGGGGGTATCTTCTCAATAATGACATAAACTTGGTAGTTAAAAAAATCTATTCCTTTGTTGTTGGGAAAAATTGGCTTTATGCAAATATTAAACTTAGAGCCTCCACCAGCCAAATATGCATGTCGTGATAGCCATTATTCAGCATTGCTCCACAGTGTGAAATTTCCAGTACATTCAATGTACTGACCAACATGGCTGCAAGGTCTCATGTTGCAGGATTCTTATGACGAGTAAGTGATACGTTAGTGTTACAATGTCTACACTCAACTTTGTCGTTGGTGTTGATGGGAATCCACAACCTTGTTGTTACTTCCGCTATATGGATTGAGGTAATAGTATTTACATTACTTTATAAATGTGATTTACATCTGTTATAAATCCTCGAGTACTGTGTGTGTCAGCATACCGATCCAGGGATGACACTTAAGCACACAGACTTGATCCATTCGGGTCGGGTCGCTACAGTTGTCTTGATCGGCCCCCCTCTAGTTGCCCTGGGTCCAAATGAAGGCCAAGTTGGTGACCAGCTACTGGAGTTCATCATCAAGCTGCGCCCCCCATGCAGTCACCTTCAACTTCCATCTCCATTCATGAGGGTGATGGAGGTTGAATAGCCGCTGGGTCTGAGGCTGCACATGAGGGGCTGTTGTAATAGCAGCATGCGGGCGGACGTAGAGTTCCCTGCACCTCATGGCATGCTTCTCCGGCGCGGCTAGAAGACCTTAACTCATGCCCATAGCTTGGCGGCGGGGCACGCCCTTCATTTCAAGCTAATGGACACCACCTTGCTCTCAATCAAGGTCTATGGGCATTCCGGTGCTCACTTAGGGTGCTGCGCGGAGAGCTCAACCAACGACGAAAGCTCATCCTCGAGCGATAGCAACGAGGAGGAAAGTGACGACAATGACGGCAGAGTCGGTGAGGAGGACGACGGCTCCGACTCCGGCTGAACACCAGTCGCACCGTCACCGTCAGCCGGCGACACCACCATTTGCACCTACATCTCCTCCCCGGCAAGGCCATTTGCCGGGGTGTTGGGTGCGCATGGTGTCTTTGCCTCCTCCAGCAGTCTCCCAGCTGGACCCCGGCAGGCTTCCTCGTGGACTCCGGCTTCATCCTTCCTTCCGGTGTCCATGCCGTCGTTCCCTGCTGGCCCTGGTGGCGGTGACCAGGGCATCGCCTAGCCGTTCTCCCCACCTATCACCTTCGTCCGTGCCCTCCCGATCTTTGTCAGGCTCCGTCCCACGCGTCCTGACGGGGTCAGGCTGGGCTTCTTCCCAGGCGCTCGTTTTGCCCTCTTCACCTTCCACTGTAGTTTCTAGGAGGAGAGGGACAAGAAAGGGATTACGGGGCACTTATCTTTTTTCATTCTGAAATATGTAGGTGCTTGCCAAAGTTTAGTCTTAAATATCTAATCTACTTTATCCATGTTTGTGCTCTGTAAGATCTGTACTTCCTTATCCACATATTAATGAAAAATACAAGCCTTGCTGGGTACTTGTGAATGTATCCTATCCATGTAGAGGGTGAACACCTTTATTCTTTTAAGTAAACGAGATTCCTTGGCAAGTTATCTTGTTGGGCATTCCGTTGTTGCCGCGGGTGCCCTGCCTGCCGGGCTTTTGATATGGAAGGGAACCGACCCCTTGTGAACCTTTGTTCGCCAAATGCCACTACAACCTTCCCAACCGAAGCAACGTTTGGGTCAAGGAATGGGAGCATAAATGTTTCGAAGGCGACAAGGTTTCTTTATGCACAATTTTTATTCTTACAAAGACAGGTATGGATAAAAAGAGAACCTATCTGTTTGGCCCATAGAGGATCGATATGTAAGCTTGCTTTCCGTCTCTTCTTCCTAGGATCAGATCCATGACAAGAGTCATGTAGTTAGTGTAGGGGAAAACATAGCAGCATATGACCTCATCTGAATGATCATGGCATGCTTATGGTAAGCTAATCATGCATACATGTTGTTTTTAGGGCGCCGGTGCTTCATTTATTTATCTGTTTCTCAGGGTCTGCGCCTGGCTTTGTACAAAGGGTTACATGCAACATCAGCAAGTTCTGTACAAAAGGGTGGCTGCCGGGGCAGGGCCCGGCAGCCGCGCCTTAGGGGTAGAACTTGCGAAGATGCTCAATATTCCATGAGTTTTGCATTTTGACGCCATCTTTGGTCTCAAAACGGACTGCGCCAGGTCTGGTGACTTGTACTACCCGGTAAGGGCCTTCCACTTTGGTGTCAACTTGTTAGAATTCTTGGCGGACAGAACACACCTAAGGACAAGGTCGCCTTCCCCAAGGCTCCGGGCATGGACCCTACGGCCGTGATAGCGGCACAGTGCTTGCTGGTAGCGTGCAACACGTACAGCAGCCAAGATACGGTTCTCCTCAAGGAGCACGGCGTCGTCATGCTGGTGCTGCTCTTGTGCTACTTAATCGTAGGCAAATACTCTAGGTGACCCGTATATGAGTTTCGTGGGGAGCACCTCCTTCTTGGACGGCCATGGCAATTCGACTGAGGTGTCATACACAATGGGCGTACAAACCACTATAGCTTCAAGATGAAAGGAAAGGAGTATGTGCTACGACATATGTCTCCAAGCCAAGTGATCGCCGACAAGCAAGCCACCCATCGGGGAGAGAATAGTGAGAGAGCGAACCACCAAAAAGAGAGTGAGCGCCACAAGCCCAAATTGAGTGCCTCCACGATGAGAGACAAGAAGAACTTAGTCCTATTTGCCACCAAACGTGAGATGACAGAAGTGTGTGAGAACCCATCAAGTGTCATGCACTATGTCCTTTTGTGCAAGGACGAGGCACCAAAAGCTAACACCTCGCACAATCTACCTTTAGTGTTATCTTCTCTATTGCAGGAATTCCAATATGTTTTCCCCGACGAGCTACCTCCGGGTCTACCTCCACTACGAGGCATCGAGCACCGCATCGACCTCATCCCCGGAGCACCACTTCCGAACAAGGCTCCATACCGAGTCAACCCCAAAGAAACCAAAGAAATACAAAGGCAAGTAAAACATCTCATAGACAATGGACATGTGCGTGAAAGTTTGAGTCCTTGTGCCGTACCGGTCATTCTTGTACCAAAAAGAGACGATAGCTTTCACATGTGTTCCGATTGTAGACCTATCAATGCTATCACCGTTCGTTATAGGTACCCCATTCCACGCCTTGATGATATGCTAGATGAACGTAGCGGTGCCACTATTTTTCCAAAATTGATCTCAAAAGTGGTTACTATCAAATATGCATACAAGAGGGTGATGAATGGAAACCCGCTTTCAAAACAAAGTTTGGTTTGTATGAGTGGTTAGTCATGCCTATGGGTTTATCGGAAGCACCCGGTACTTTCATGCGTCTTATGAATTATGTGTTTCACCCTTACATTGGTGAGTTCGTTGTGGTCTACTTCGACGATATCCTTGTTTTTAGCAAATCTCTCAAAGATCATGTCACCCACCTTCGCACCATGTTACAAACTCTTCGAAAAGAGCATCTCTATGCTAATATGGACAAATGCCTTTTTGGCGTTGTTAAGCTTGTTTTCTTGGGTTTTGTAGTATCTTCTAAGGGTGTTCATGTTGATGAATCTAAGATCAATGCTATTAAAACTTGGCCCCAACCAACCAATTTGCAACAAGTGTGTAGTTTCCTTGGTTTAGCCGGTTTCTACCATCGATTTGTGAAGGATTTTAGCACTATTGTGTCTCCTTTACATGCTTTGAACAAGAATAATGCACCCTTTGTTTGGGGATCATCGCAAGATAGCGCATTCAATGAGCTTAAGAATTTGCTTACTCATGCTCCCGTGCTTGCATTACCCAACTTTGACAAACCTTTTGAAATTCATTGCGATGCTAGCGGTAATGGCATAGGAGGTGTGTTAACGCAAGAGAAGCGCCCCATAGCATACTTTAGTGAGAAACTATCCGGAGCGGAACTCAAACACCCCATCTATGACAAAGAGCGAATATGCTTTAGTGCGAGTTTTGCATGAATGGGAAGATTACCTTCGCCCTCATGAATTTATCATCCATACCGATCATGAAACGCTTAAATACCTTAAGGGTCAAACTAAGTTGAACAAGCGTCATGCTAAGTGGAGTGAGTTCATTGAGTCATTTCCTTATGTCATCAAGTATATCAAAGGCAAGGAAAATGTGGTGGCGGATGCACTTTCCCGTATATGCATGCTTATTACTCAACTTGAATTGAATGACATTGGCTTTGAGCACATAAAAGACTTGTATGCGAATGATCCTACTTTTGCTATTCCTTATGCCAAGTGTTTGACGCATACATCTTGGGAACGCTATTACATCAAAGATGATTATCTTATGAGAGCTAACAAACTTTGCATCCCCGAGTCTTCTCTTTGTTTGTTACTTTTGCAAGAATCTCATGGAGGAGGACTCATGGGACACTTTGGACGTGACAAGACATTTGCTATGCTCTCCAAGAACTATTTTTGTCCAAGATGTTTTGCGATGCCAACCGCTTCACCAACCGATGCTCTACATGTCGCAAAGCTAAGTCTAAAGCTCAATCTCATGGACTCTATATGCCTCTTCCAATTCCATACCAACCATGGGAAGATATTAGCATGGATTTTGTCCTTGGTTTGCCTAGAACTAGAAATGGAAAGGATTCCGCGTTTGTTGTTGTGGACCGATTCTCTAAAATGGCACATTTCATTCCATGCAACAAGATAGACGATGCTTCACATGTTGCAAAACTGTTTTTGTAGGGAAATCCTGCGACTACACGGAGTGCCAAAGACGATTGTCTCAAACCGCGACGTCAAGTTCTTGTGTTACTTTTGGAAGACCTTGTGCGCCAAGCTCGGAATCAAGCTCTTGTTCTCTTCAGCATACCATCCTCAAACCGACGGCCAAACGGAGGTGACAAACCGTACACTCTCCACTCTACCACGCGTGTTTATAAAGAAGAACATCAAGGAGTGGGAGGAGTGCCTACCTATCGCCGAGTATGCCTACAACCGTGCAAGACATTCGACTACCGGCAAATCCCCCTTCGAGGTTGTTTATGGCTTCAACCCGTTGTCACCATTGGACATTCTTCCTCTACCACTACAAGAGCACACAAACATGGACGCGAGTGCACGAGTCAACTACCTCAAGAAGATGCATGAAGATACAAGGCACACCATCGAGCGCCAAGTACAACGACTCGCGACCAAGCTCAACGTCAACAAGCAACCCATGATATTCAACATTGGAGATCTTGTGTGGATACACCTTCGCAAGGACCGCTTCCCCAACGAACGCAAAGTCCAAACTTCTACCACGAGCCGATGGACCCTTCAAGGTGCTTGCACGCTACAACAACACCTACAAGGTCGACATCCCACATGACAAGTACTCCGTGAGCGACATCTTCAACGTCAAAGATCTCTCCCCATACCATGGTGATGAGGATTTCGATCCGAGGTCGGATCTTTCCTAAGGGAGGGGAGATGATGCGGAGCATCCTATGGTCATCCCCATGGACCTACCATCATCTCATCAAGAGCCAAGAGGACCTATGACACGAGCACGAGCTAGAGCTCTCGAGAACGAGGTGACTTCCTTCCTTAGTGATATCACATATGATCCACTCGAGACATGGCTACTACCTAAGTCCGAGATGTTGTGCATGATTAGGTGTCAAGAGGACCCTCCCGAAGATGCTCGTGAAGACGGACAAGCCGCCAAGTTCATGGATGAGGAGAACCAACGGAAGGAGTCAAGTACAGCTCCTAGGACCCGGACATCCAGCCAAGACCCTGGACATCCGGCCCCTGGAAGCGTCACCAGCATCAAGGAGCCAGTGGCCAAGTCTATAGGGCCCGGACATCCGGCGACCAGCCTAGAAATCTGGCCTCCGTCCCGGAAATCCGGCCTTCTCCCCTGACATCCGGACAAGCCCATCTAGAGAACAGAAGACCTGGCCATTCAGCCCGGACATCCGGCCTGTCCCAGGCTCCCGGACATCTGGCCCATTGCCTGGACATCCGGACCCCATCTATCTAGAGAGCACCGAGGCTGATCACACCAGCCCGGACATCCGGCCTCCACCCCGGACATCCGGCTCCCCCTGAAGGCCCGGACATCCGGCTCCCCCTGAAGGCCCGAACATCCGGCCCCGTCTGTCTGCGCACAGTAAAGGGCCGAGGCCCATGTACCCCTACGCCCACCTAGACTATATATACTCCTCCTCCTCCCTCTTTCTAGGGTTAGCGTTGTGATAGCTCATTTGTGAGATAGAGCCTCGCTCATCCATACGAATCTGCTCCTTGAGAGAGACCGCGGCCCCTCTACGGAGAAGATCCCCCTTGGATTCAAGACCCCCTCTTGGGTGGCCCCATCAAGACCTCCTCACGGAGAAGAACCGGTTACCTTTGTATCGTCCTTTGTTGATCGTGGATCTTGTATCTCCTCTCGTGTTCCGAGGATCTAGCACATCTGTGACTAAATCTTGTTGGTTTGAGTGATTCTCTCATGTTTTCCCTCGTGTGTCCCCTCGTGTTCTTCGTGTTCTTAGTTGGGATCCGCTCCTTTCATGAAAGATCGGCCATCTAGGGTTCCACCCTACATCTCTTCTGTCTCCCTATGTTCGGTGTGCGAGGCTCTTCATCGTCATCCTCGCTGGGCGGCCCTTTCCCTTATGTTTGTTATTTAGCTTACCGGCCTGTTTAAAGACACAACAATTTCTATTGGAATGATTGGCAGGCTTGTCAGGGGTGCCATGAATCTGGCAAGGCGACGGTGGACCTCCGGGAAGAAGATGGTGGCGGGCGGAGGCGGTGAAGCAGCAGAGGAGGCATGGGTTCAGAGCGGTGACGGGCGCGGATCCGACGGAGACGAGCTTGAGGCGTCGGCCATGGGAGCTCCGGTGAGTTCCCTGTGGAGAAGGAGGGAAGGCATCGAGGCTTTGGCAAGCTACTGCTGGGCCCTGGCACGGCCATGGCTGGGCGAGGAGGTAGGGGAGGCTTGGGTTGGAGGAGGTCGGGTGTGGCGGCTGCTTGCTGACGAGGTCGAGGTGGCGTGGACGCACACAAGAACACATGCCCACTCGCGAGGCTCACGCGAGAGGCAGGGTGTACGACAGCTTGGCTGCATCTCTCTAATGGTGTTTCGGTGATGACGACCGGAGCAAAGAAGGGGAGGCAACAGCGGGTCGAGCTGGTGCATCCATGGCGTCCTGCGGGACACGGAGAAAAAGAGAGAGTTTTAGAGACAGAGACAGAGAGAGACCAAGGAAAAGAGAAAGAAGCAGGGGCACAACTTGGTTCTTGTCACCGGTGGTGGCGGCGCCATGGAGGGAGGAGCAAGCGGGAGGAGTTGGTGACGGCGCAGAGGTTGGAGAAGCTCGGGCATGAGCAGGGGATCGAGCCCCTGGCTCTCTCCTGCGGGTGTCGCTGTCGCTGGTTGGTGGATCGAGGAGATCCAGAGGGGAACGCTGGTTGGGTAGGTTCGATGGCGACTGGCCGGTGGCTGAAATCGAGGAGAGGTGGGTTGATAGAGGCGAGGGGCCCGATCTTTCGATGAGATGATAACTATCGATTTGGTGGAGATGACTTTGACGATCCGACTACAAACGTGCACGACGTTGCGCCTTAGCAATCGCTAAACCAACTATGAGAGGTTACTGACCACGCTGGAGGACGGTCAACCTGACCAAGAAGGTCTATTCCTGCAAGCAATCGAAGAACAAGCAAGAATATGATTAAGCAATCTGAATATTGCGAATATGGATGAAGTATTGATAAAAGTGGGGTTTCATAAGCGGTCTTGGTCTGGTCATTGGACACAAACGAAGTACACGAAGTTGTAGTGATGGCTAACTTTTAACTAAATAAAACCCAAGTCTAAACGATTCCTTACGGGCTATATTTATAGGGGAAAAGAGAGGGGATTTCGTCCATCCTTGGCAAGGTGGGACTAATATACCTCCCGGTTCGTTTCCCCTACAATATGGTCTAAAAACAGCCTATGAAGTAGTATTTCAAAATTACATGGGCCTGGCCCAAAAATAAGGTGGCGCAGCACCAATAATAAGCTATGGACGAAATTTATAAAAGGCCATCTTGTATATTTCGTCCATCTTCTTGTATGTCATCATTGTGGCTTCAAAGTCCGGAAATCTCCACTTGAACCCCCGTTCTTGTTCTCTTCGCACGCACCTTCACCTCCGTGCTTGACCATGCTCCAATGTTCATCCTTATTGTCCTTGCTAGGACCTTCAATTGCAAGCAACACAAATGTATCTATGTTAGGCAACATCATATTCTCATGAACACTAGAAACATTACCAAGAAACGAAAGTACCTAATAATTGAATTGTCGTATGCGAGCTCTAGCAATTGTCCCAAGAGGTAAAACAACAGGGGATATGGGTGTAACTGTGGTAGCCATGTCCTCATCATCCTCCCCTTCTTGAAAACAAAGCCGTCCTCGACGTTGCTTAATCTGAATATGTGGCTAACAAAAGAGACAAGGTGTACACATTGTATATGTATATGTCATCCATTTTTACTGATCTCGGTTGGGGCACAAGTGACACACTTATACAAGAGCGCCTTTCAAAAGTCGTGAAATATAAAGCCAATATATTATCACAAGAAGTCAAAGGCATGAAAATATTGCAACTCAGTTTGCACATATAAGTGAAGCTCTTATTCCTAACAAAATATTGGCAATTCTCATCATTAAACCATCCCAACCTTCATGAACAATCACCAAGATTAGAGGTCATATCAAAATGATTAAACATTGGTTCAAACGTATTTGATCCAAATCTGATTTATTCACTGATTCACATGGTTCTTTCGCATCAATAGTTAATTCAATGGGTTCACTCAAAATTGTTCGATCACATGGCAAAGTCAAGTCATGAACATAGTCCTCTAAAATAGCTGGTGTGATCAAAGTAGTGGGTAGATCATCGCATGGTTCATTTAAATTGAAAAGGCATTCATCATACTCATGTGGAGGTGGAAGATCGGTACCTTTGTCATTATCTCTTATGATCAACAAAGATGATGTAGGCACTCTAGGTGGAGACACGTCACATGGTGGAGGTGATGTAGTGCTCTCAACAATGGATGTTGTTGTCATAGTACGCGCAGTGGTGGAAGGAACAACCGTCGCAAATCTTGGGATTTGCACCTTCTGCTTGTTTATCTTGTGGGCAACACGTATTGTAATCTCCTGTTCAGCTTTGCAAGCAAGACAAAACAAACGGTCCATAGGATAACACTTTTCATGAATTAGTATCTCCTGAATGTCACGGTTTAATCCTCCCCAAAATCTATCCATAAAATCTTTTTCACTTTCTTCTAAAGAGGAATGCAACAAGGTAGTTTGTAAATCATTATGATATTTCGTTATGGTGTCACTACCTTGTTTTAAATGTTGCCACTTTTTAATCATGTCATGAGTATAATAAGCGGGGACAAATGTATGTCGCATGGCAAGTTTCAAATCATCCCAAGTAGTAGGTATATAATCAGGGTGTAACCGACAATATTCACTCCACCAAACTAAAGCATAACCAGTGAACGAACCAACCGCAACCTTAACTTTTTTATATTCATCAAAATTATGGGAAGCAAATATATTATTTATGTCAAACTCCCATTGAATATATAAAGCGGGTCTAAAACGGCCATTAAATGATGGTATAGAAACATTAACCTGATCATGTGCATCTGGATGTTTATGCACCTCCCGCGGCGATTGTGGTATTTCCATAGGTGGTGGCACGTCTCCCACGATCGACAAAGCCCATGAATTGACTTTGGATCCTGTCATGATTAGTAGAAATAAGAAACAAAATCCAAAAATAATGTTCCTATGAACGACTGGGAAGTGGTGGGAAAACGCTCACAGTATAGCAAATCAAACTCTTACAAGTTATTACCATGCAGCAGGAGGTGACCGGCAACCAGCGGTGTCAAATAACTCCAAAAGTTGGGTAAAGCGATTGCGAGGTGAACGTATGTATACACAGAGTAGAAATATGTGGAGCTAGGTTGACTTTATATATGTGAAAAAATGCTACAACAACATTAATTAATGCAAGCAAAAAATTCGCTCAAAGTGGTCGAGTGCTGATCCTAGGCTAGACTATGCTAGAGACGCGAGCCTAAAACACAAGTGAAATTCACATGCAAACGCAAGATGCAGCAAAACTTATGAGCGACGTAGCAACAAGAAAGTACTAGCACTAGTATATCTCTTCTCTTCTACCACCAGATAATCCCTCCTTTTTTCTCTCCAGCCAACCATACCAAATTAACTCGTCAAACTAGAACTACTAGCATGTATGATATCTTCAAATATTCGGTGCGGCTGCTCTCTCAACTTTTTTTTAACCTCAAACTTTTTTTCCTCACGTGCTGCACCCAGCGAACTTCTCTCTTCCCTTTTTTTCTCCACACTTTTTTTACTCTCTCTTTCTCTTAGGAAACGCCTTCTCTCTCCGAAAAAGAAAATTTCAATCCGGATGTAACTCCCTTTTCTTGTTTCCTTCTTTTAAACTGAGCGAAAAAAATAAAAATCCGAGCCTATTATTTCGGGATTTCCATGAGACCTAATCTGCGCCTTCTCTTCCTTTTAAATCCCTTCTCTCAAAGTCAATCTGTCCCTCACGTTTTGCTTTTTATTTCCTGGCCGAACCAAACTCTTTCCTTCTTCTCTCACCTCAAAAGAGGATCAAGCGCTTACACTTTCCTTGTAAACGTTATCTTCTTTTTTTTTCTTTGCTACGATCTCCACTTCTCCCGTAATGGATTCTGCTCCTTCTTTTAAAACATCAAACGTGCCACACTAGGACACCCATATCCAAACGTGCCAAATCTGTTTTTAAATCCTTCCAAAAGTTGTGCACGAGGATCAAGCCTTAATTAAGGACGCCGATAACTGCCACACGTGTGGTGTATCGGGTGGTTGTGCCACACGCCCTGTGTGGCACGAAGATGATCCCGCCCGCACGACCGCGTCCGGGCGCGCGCAGCCACAACCCGCACGTCCGGTGTGTGGCAATATCGCCCACACGTCCGGGCAAACGACCGCGCTGCTCGCACGACCCAGCACGCCAGTCGTCCCGGCCTCCTTTTGATCCCCAGTCCGACCTGCCGCCGTCGTCTCCTACCTCCCGATCCCCTACCTCCATCGCCTTCCTTCTCTGGTTGCCCTGGCAACCAGAGCAAATCCATAGCGCCTTCCCATCGCTAACCACCCACCCCCACCCCAAGACGACGAGCTAAAAACAGGTCGATCTCCGATCTCCTTGTGTTTCTCTTCCTTCTTCTGTCCAAAAATTTGAAATTGCAAATTTGCCCACAAAGATGGCGACTGGATCCACGCTATCAGGGGAAACACCCCACGGATTTGTGTGTATTCGAATTTGCCAACCAACATACACTAGATCTGCCATGTACTATGCTAGAGTTGAGCTAAGCTTATGGGTTGGCTTGGTGCGAGTAGTTGGTAATGAAGGATGCGTGGGAAACACTGAAAATATGGAGAGAAATGAGAAATTTGGCATAGGGAGGGAGGAAAAATAATTGCCACTTGTATCTAACATCAGTTTCCACCTATCGTTGTCGTTAGCTGCCACCTTGTTATCTTGTTGCTTGCCATCCTATTTTACTGGCTGTTGCCATCGCATCAAAATGATAGCTGGCATCCAGATTTCAGAAAAGAGAATGAATGTGCATGTCCTACTTGCCATAATGTGTTGGTTGCGTACGCAGGAAATGAGATTGTCGTGTTATCTTCTACGTGCAAACAGCAAGAATGCATTTTGCGGATTGTTGATGCGTTCTTGTTCATGCAGTGACTGAAAACACATTGGCAGAAAAAAAGCGGAAGAATGAATCACGAAGACGGCAATGATCCTTGGTTTTCTCAAAGGCCGGAAACGCCCCTGTGGGATGCAGTAGGGTATAATCAACTCATTTCTATAGGACCGTTGCTGCCACTACTAGAGCAGTATGCGGGCATCAGTACGATGCATGATAAAAAAAGAACAGTTGCCATGTTCGCGACGATGAAGATGTCATTCTAGTTATGTCCTACAATGTCATTTTTCGCAGGTTCTTATGACCAAACCACATTCAGGGGGCACCATGGCAAGTTCAGTCACAGGGCGCTAACACTGAAAAATGTAAGGGCAACCAACTTCAAGTAGCTATGTGGCAAATCAAGGTAACGCATACGAAAAAGAAACATAGTGGTGTGGACATGAAATTAAACTTGCAAGGATGGCAAAAGACTCACGAGTTATATCGGAAAAATGTAGGGCCTTCATGCAGCACGTAGCATCAGGCGGCAACCATGTACCTGCCATCAACTTCGTACACAGGTGAGTCCGTGAAGTGAAGTTGTGGACAGTGAATTAGGAGAAGGAACATAGCTGACAGCTACAGTTGCCATGCCTGGACAGCTGCAGTTGCCATGTGTCATAAAATGTGGTTGCAAATGTCTAAACAATTGTGGAGGACACGTGTGAACAAACATGTGTGGCATGGATGCACCGCTACATGTGCCATGTTGAACAAACTGCAGTTGCCATGCATTGACCAACCGCTAACATGATCACAGGTTGTTACGGTAGAACCACATCGGCAAACGTCTCAGGGCAAGCTTCACAGTTGCAGGATAGCGCTATTGCATATAGAGCACATCAAATTGGAATGACAGGCCAGATAAGATCAGCACATGCGGCACAACAAGGTAAAAAAATGTGAAGCAGAACACAGTACTGCATTTGCTTTTGCGGGAATAACATGCGTGGAAAAGTAGATTTGTAACGGTGGTGGTGGAAAAAACAAACAAAAAATGCTACCAAGTGGTCGCGTGCAAAGAGTCATCTATTGTCTTCGGGATTTGCCAATTGCTATATGATTGTGTGCAACATTCATGATTGATCACATTTGCCTAGTGAGCTCGAACCTAGAATACAAGTTCTGATGCTAGAAGATACTGGTTGCCATGTCTTGGCAATAGTAGTTGCCATGTATGTTGGACTGTAGCTGCCATGGCTGTAGAATCCAAGTTTTGATGCTGAAAAACGTTGGTTGCCATGTCTTGGCAACAGTAGTTGCCATGTTTATTGGACTGTAGCTGCCATGACTGGAGAACTATAGTTGCCATGCATGGCCATATGCAGATTCACGGCTTGCTGTGTGAATGATGTCATGCCAAATCACATGCAGTTGTTGTATTCTGTTACGATAAACATGCCATTCAAGCAAATGCTTACGCTCGTACCTGTTTTTTCATTGCAGGGCCTTCAACTACAATGAACAGCGGCGCGGGGACATCTACTGCGGGGAGCTCTGAGCGCACGGAAGAAGCGTTCCACCAGCCAGCCAACAATCATGCCACAAACAATACAGAGTCAGTGTCGGAAATGGCAATCATTCCGGCAAATCCGGCAAGCACACCTTGGCACACCAGCACAAGCAATACTCAAGCAGATGAAACAGCGGCCGATACTGAAGTAAATGATGAAACTGATGACGAAGCACAAGGGGATGTAGAAGATGGGCAATCAGAAATCATGGTACCTAAGCCACCCTATGTTGGGTAGAGATTTGATTCGTTTGAAGATGCAAAGGAATTTTACCAGACATATGCAAAGTTCCATGGGTTTGCGGTCAACACCGAATACCATAGGAAAATTAAAAAAACTAACGAGTACAGCAGAGGTGAGATGAGGTGCTACAAGGCACGAAGGAACAAGAAGGGTAAAGGTGTTGCGCCTGTCGTTTCGGAACGAAAGAGAGGTATCATTGTCAAGACGGAATGCCCTGTCCGGTGTAAGCTGAACGTAGATGGAGCACGGTGGGTGGTCACTGAATATTTTGACGAGCACACCCACGAACTCATAAAGAAGTTTGACCTAGTAAAATTTCTGACCGCCCATAGAGGATTCACTCCCCTCGAGAAGAAATTCATAAAGCTGCTACATGATTGTAACGTCGGTCCATCAAGAATGGTCCAAATACTGTCCCTCATCCACAGCAAAAATGGGACTCTGAGTAGCATGCCCTACATACCAGCCGACGTCACAAACCTAAAGGCAAAGTACCATAGAGAGAGCAGGTTGGCTGACATAGAAGACACGATAGGCTACTTCGATGAGAAAGTGAAAGAAGATCCAGATTTCTTCTACAGGATAAGATTGGACGATGAGGACCGTGTCAGGAACATGTATTGGGTGGATGGTGCTGCAAGAAGAGCCTACAAACATTTCTGAGATTGCATTTCATTCGACACGACATATCTCACTAATATGTACAAGATGCCATGCGCTCCATTCATATGAATAAATAACCACAATTAGTCATTGCAGTTCGGATGCGGGCACGTTCGGAACGAAGACACGGATGGGTACACTTGGTTGTTCAAGACCTTCTTGGAGTGCATGGGTGGACTTGCTCCGATGAACATAAAACAGACCAGGATTTTAGCATGCGTGCAGGCATACAGGAGGTCTTTCCGTTGGCAGTGCACATGCACTGCAGGTGGCACATTATAAAGAAGGCTAAGGAGACGCTAGGACCGTTCTTTGCTGATCGTCCAGACCTGCACAAGGCATTCGAGTTGTGCGTGGACCACAGCTTGACGGTGGAGGAGTTTGAATGGAGCTGGATGGCTATGATTGAAACATATCAAGTCCAAGACAACGAGACACTTGCTAGCCTGTGGGAGAAGCGAATGTACTGGGTGCCGGTCTACTTCATGCACTGCTTCTTCCCATTTCTGCAGACTACGCAACGCAGCGAGGGGTTCAATGCTGTTCTGAAGCGGTACGTGAGCCCTGGCAACTCAATGCTGCAGTTTGCCAAGCAGTACACGGCTTTGCAACAAAAAATACTGTGATCTGAGCTACAGCAAGAAGCAAACACCGCGCTCAAGCAGCCTAAATTGCTAAAATATTTACCAATGGAGAGGCAGATGAGCAAGACATATACCAACAAGATTTTTAACAAGTAAGTCAGTGTGTGTTACAGTCTTATTTGCACAAGCATGAAGGTAATAGGTGCCATGTAGAAATGCAATGCAGTTGCCAGCTTTTTTGGAAATGCTGATATTTTGAAAGTGGCCATTGAGCACAGGGTATCCATGATGTGTAGTTACCATATTTAATGAACCGCAGTTGCCAGGTGAAGTCAACTACAGTTGCCATGTTTAATGAACTACAGTTGCCATGTGTAATGAACTGTAGTTGCCATGTTTAATGAACTGTAGTTGCCGTGTGAAATCAACTATAACTGCCATGTTTAATGAACTGTAGTTCCATTTGCCATGATGGTATGGAATGCACTTGCCAATTAAAATGTTATGCATTTGCCATGTGAAAAATATCATGCGGTTGCCATAGCCATCATTCATTTTAGATGCCCTTCCTACGTTACAGCCTACATCAACATAAGGTGCTACAAAAAACATCATAAGAGTTTAACAAAACCACAAAAACTTGCAGATTCTAGGAAGAAATAAAGCGTGCCAGCATGTACACGGCTTACCAGGTGGAAGAACATACGTTCAAGGTGTGTTCTCTCTTGGGCATGTCAGATTCAGAACCTGAAGACCCAGACAAAGGAAGGAACTACTTTGTGAAGGCCTTGATAAGCGAAGGCGAATACTACTGCCAATGCTGCAAATTTGAATGGGACGGGATTGTGTGTTTTCACATACTAAAAGTAATGGACATGAACGCGGTGACACGAATGCCCCGCCATTTCATACGACGACGATGGACTTGGAACGCTGACGACGCATTGGGCCGCAAACATCAAATGCAGTTTTGGTTGTGCATGATGAGAGACCAGAGTCAACCATGGAAGCCGTGAGGCACGTTGTGTTGACAAAGAACTATGCTGAACTAATAGATGAAGCGTGCAAGAGTGATGAGACAGCGAGGGTTGTAGAAAAACACAGGAAGGCCCTGAAAAGAGAGCTTGATGAGATCAAGAAGAGGAAAGTTGAGGAAGCCTTACACAGGTTCCCCCGCACCTCAAGTGTGCCTTCGTCCACGGAGCCATCATCTGAAAACTCGGAGGTAGGATCTGGAACAGCAAGCACACAAACCCAGGTAAGGAACCCGCCCCGTTCCATCTCAGAGGGGCGTCCAAAAGAGATAAGATACAAATCGGGATTGGAGATTCAAGAAAAGCACAAGAAAACAAAGAAAGTGACGGGCAATCAGTAAGCAACATTGGAGCACTATGACTTGGTGTTGGGGAACGTAGTAATTTCAAAAAATTCTTACGCACACGCAAGGGTGATGCATAGCAACGAGAGGGGAGAGTGTTGTCCACGTACCCTCGTAGACCGAAAGCGGAAGCGTTAGCACAATGCGGTTGATGTAGTCATACGTCTTCACGATCGGACCGATCAAGTACCGAATGCACGGCACCTCCGAGTTCAGCACACGTTCAGCCCGATGACGTCCCTCGAACTCCGATCCAGCCGAGTGTTGAGGGAAAGTTTCGTCAGCACGACGGTGTGGTGACGATGATGATGTTCTACCGACGCAGGGCTTCGCCTAAGCACCGCTATAGTATTATCGAGGTGGACTATGGTGGAGGGGGGCACCGCACACGGCTAAAAGATCAAATCAATTGTTGTGTCTTTGGGGTGCCCCTGCCCCCGTATATAAAGGAGCAAATGGGGACGTACGGCCGACCAGGAGGGGCGCGCCAGGAGGAGTCCTACTCCCACCGGGAGTAGGACTCCCTCCCTTCCTTGTTGGATTAGGAGAAGGGGGAAAGAGGAGGGAGAGAGGAAGGAAAGGGGGGCGTCGCCCCCCTCTCCTTGTCCTATTCGAACTAGAGGGGGAGGGGCGCGCGGCCCTGCCCTAGCCGCCTCTCCTCTTCTCCACTAAGGCCCACTATGGCCCATTAAGCCCCCGGGGGTTCCGGTAACCCCTCGGTACTCCGGTAAAATCCCGATTTCACCCGGAACATTTCCGATATCCAAATATAGGCTTCCAATATATCAATCTTCATGTCTCGACCATTTCGAGACTCCTCGTCATGTCCGTGATCACATCCAGGACTCCGAACTACCTTCGGTGCATCAAAACTCATAAACTCATAATATAACCGTCATCGAAACTTTAAGCGTGCGGACCCTACGGGTTCGAGAACTATGTAGACATGACCGAGACACGTCTCCAGTCAATAACCAATAGCGGAACCTGGATGCTCATATTGGCTCCCACATATTCTACGAAGATCTTTATTGGTCAGACCGCATAACAACATACGTTGTTCCCTTTGTCATCGGTATGTTACTTGCCCGAGATTCGATCGTCGGTATCTCAATACCTAGTTCAATCTCGTTACTGGCAAGTCTCTTTACTCGTTCCGTAATACATCATCCCACAACTAACTCATTAGTTGCAATGCTTGCAAGGCTTAAGTGATGTGCATTACCGAGTGGGCCCAGAGATACCTCTCCGACAATCGGAGTGACAAATCCTAATCTCGAAATACGCCAACCCAACAAGTACCTTCGGAGACACCTGTAGAGCATCTTTCTAATCACCTAGTTACGTTGTGACGTTTGGTAGCACACAAAGTCTTCCTCCGGTAAACGGGAGTTGCATAATCTCATAGTCATAGGAACATGTATAAGTCATGAAGAAAGCAATAGCAACATACTAATGATCCCGTTACTCAAATGACAACTCATGTCTATGGCTAGGAAACATAACCATCTTTGATCAACGAGCTAGTCAAGTAGAGGCATACTAGTGACACTCTGTTTGTCTATGTATTCACACAAGTATTATGTTTCTGGTCAATACAATTCTAGCATGAATAATAAACATTTATCATGATATAAGGAAATAAATAATAACTTTATTATTGCCTCTAGGTCATATTTCCTTCACTTGGTTGTTGGTGACATTTTTATTGCAACCTAGATGTTCTAAATTTGTAAAAATGGGAGAATGACTCTTGAGGGGAATCAGAATTTGAAAGGAAATGCCATGAATCAATGACTGCACTCGCCACGTGTGTGGTACTGAATTTGCCATGTTATTTGAATTGAATCTGCCGTGCCTTTTCTACTGAAACTGCCATGTTATTTCAACTGAATCTACCATGCCTGTTCTACTGAATCTGCGATGCCTTTTCTACTGAATCTGCCATGTTAGTTCTAATGAATATGCCATGTTATTTATACTGAGTCTGCCATCGCGTAGATTTCCGTGTTCAGTCACACATTTTAGTCCACACATATTGTATTGTGTGCAAACTATGGAAAACAAGTTGAAACGATCACATGCAAAAACCGTAAGGTTACGCCTGCGTACAAACTACCATGCTAGCCGATACAGTTAGCAGTGCAAAAAACCCAAAAATCCAAATGAGAAAGAACAATAACTTTCACTAACCATGACTGATCAACTACATTTGCCATGTTTTCAGACATCAAGGACGCATTCAAAACTGGTACTATCAACCCACAAACGCATAATAATACTGAAAACACATAAACGTATCTGCTGTACACCTAAGTAGGTTCACATCCACACATATGTTACAAACTATTGAAATGTCGCTCACACGCCACCACTATATACTAGGCTACGGGGAGATGCAGTCATAGCATATTACACGGACATAGTTTTGAAAGAACAAGGTAATACCTTACATTCCTCGGCAACAGAATGTAGGTAGGCGTTCGGTGTGGAGCACCACATGATCACTTGTACTTCTTGGTGGCTTTCTTGACAGCTTCCTCTATAAACTCTCGTGTGTTGGACCGCGTGTCGAAATCTTCATTCATCAACCAGTTCCATGTGTAAATTTTGCGGAGCTCGACGACCATTGCAGCTGTGACGACAGGGACCCGTCGACCTTCCCACTTTGCAAGGTATTCCAACGTGTGAAAGCCACAGTCGTGCCTATACAAGAAAAGAATCAGGTGAACTCACGAGAACAGGGAAAATCATAAACTTCAATTCAGACGTGACAAAGAGGGTTAGCATTGGTGTACAGGACACATAAAGAAAAGATAGTAATTACCGGTTTCCTTGCTTTGTAGTCGCCATGTACTCGATTGGAAAATGTCT
This sequence comes from Aegilops tauschii subsp. strangulata, assembly GCF_002575655.3. NCBI lineage: Eukaryota > Viridiplantae > Streptophyta > Magnoliopsida > Poales > Poaceae > Aegilops > Aegilops tauschii. The sequence continues at coordinate 209,865,786 of NC_053039.3, read as the reverse complement.
GATCTGGACCTTTGAGTTTTCATAGTGACGGTTCCATGTCTCTTTGAGGTTGTTGATGAAGTATTCAGCATGCGTAGTAAGGTCTGCATCAGCTTCTGAACGCATTGAATCAAGCACCTCAAAATGTTGGTTCTTCAGGTCAAGGCAAATCGTGTAGTGGTGACCAGACTTGTCATGTGGGTCCTGTGGTGCAAGCTCCTGGAACATGGGGGACAATACCTGCAAGTAAAATGAAGGAAAGAAAAAGCAGAGTTCACATCAAGAACAGAAATGATGTAGTTTGAAAAATGATGTGTAAAGATATCACCGGTTGCACTAAGAGGCACATGAATGACATAAAGCAGCAAGTGTCCAAAAGTAAACCCACATAGAATGTTTAGTTACAGTGTGTAATTAAAAGAAGTTGCCATCCATGTATGCACAAAGTTGCCCTGTATTTTAGTTTGAAGTTGCCACATAGGTTGTATTAAGAAGCAAATCAAACTCATTTTACATGGCTGCTGTTGCCACATGAAACAACTGTCACAAAACAGGGTGTAGCCCACATGTGAAGCATAACTACAGGCAAAACATACCATGGGAGGAAAAATGTGCAAAAAAGGAAGGAATACTCACACATTTCTTCATTGTGAGCTTGAAATCACCATGCGCAGCAAAATGCTTCCTCGGGATTTTGTGGTGGAAGTCACCATCCCATATTTTGCAGGTCACACTGTACTGCATGATTGTTTTGTCGGGAGACATGTCCATATGCCTATTGATGAAGTCAATCCCACATGCAACTACATTCTTAGACATTTTACGAGTGGCCTCACAAACTCGGTAAGATCACCCAGGTCAACGTACGTCGCATGGCATTGTATGATCTTGGTTCTATCCAAACATGAGCTGTATGAAAATGATATAACATGAAAGAATCATGTCTACTAAGTAAAAAAAGAAATAAAACATAAACAGATCATACCTAGAATAGCAAAAGGAAGAAAAGTAAAAAGAGGAAAGCAAATGAGAGGTTATGTGGTGTGGTCATTACACTTTCAGCTTGTAACGCCCACGATGCGGCTATATCTCCCACGTGTCGAGGCACGACTTAGAGGCATAACCGCATTGTGGTTTTGTCGCAAGAAGGGTCATCTTCACACAATCCCATGTAATGAACAAGAATGCGATAAAGAGTTGGCTTACAATCGCCACTTCACACAATACATAAATAAAACATACATCATTCAGAGATACACCCATAGGTCCGACTACGGAACCAAAATAAAAGAAGACAACCCAACTGCTAGATCCCCGATCGTCCCAACTGGGCTCCACTACTGAACAACAAGGAAAGAAACAACACAACGGACAAGATCTTCATCAAGCTCCCACTTGAGCTCAGTTGCGTCACCTGCACTGGTATCCTCGGGACCTGCAACTGTTTTGGAAGTATCTGTGAGTCACGAGGACTCAGCAATCTCACACCCGCGAGATCAAGACTATTTAAGCTTAAAGGTAGGAAAGGGGTAAGGTGGTGAGGTTGCAGCAGCGACTAAGCATATATGGTGGCTAACATACGCAAATAAGAGCGAGAAGAGAAGCAACGGAACGGTCGTCAACTAGTGATGATCAAGAAGTGATCCTGAACTCCTACTTATGTCAAACATAACCCAGAAACCGTGTTCACTTCCCGGACTCCCCCGAGAGAGACCATCACGGCTACACACGCGGTTGATGCGTTTTAATTAAGGTCAAGTGTCAAGTTCTATACAACCGGATATTAACAAATTCCCATCTGCCACATAACCGCGGGCACGGCTTTCGAAAGATAATACCCTGCAGGGGTGTCCCAACTTAGCCCATTATAAGCTCTCACGGTCAACGAAGGATAAACCTTCTCCTGGGAAGACCCGATCAGTCTCGGAATCCCGGTTACAAGACATTTCGACAATGGTAAAACAAAACCAGCAAAGCCGCCCGAATGTGCCGGCGAATCCCGATAGGAGCTGCACATATCTCGTTCTCAGGGCACACCGGATGAGCCAGACGTCGGGTTGGCATAGACCCTGGTTGCCCAGGGGGCGCCGGACATCGCTCGGTTTGGACCAGCACTCGACGGAGAACTGGCCCGGGGGGGGGGGGGTAAATAAAGATGACCCTTGAGTCTGCAGAACCCAAGGGAAAAAGGCTTAGGTAGGCAAATGGTAAAACCAAGGTTGGGCCTTGCTGGAGGAGTTTTATTCAAAGCGAACTGTCAAGGGGGTCCCATAAATCACCCAACTGCGTAAGGAACGCAAAATCAAGGAACATAACACCGGTATGACGAAAACTAGGGCGCCAAGAGTGGAACAAAACACCAGGCATAAGGCCGAGCCTTCCACCCTTTACCAAGTATATAGATGCATTAAATATATAAGAGATATTGTGATATCCCAACATAAACATAATCCGACATGGAGCAATCTTCATCTTCACCTGCAACTAGCAACGCTATAAGAGGGGCTGAGCAAAAGCGGTAACATAGCCAAACAACGGTTTGCTAGGAAGCATGACAAAGGTTAGAGGTGGTTTCATGGAAATTTGGGAGGCATGATATAGCAAGTGGTAGGTAACGCGGCATAGCAATAGAGCGAACAACTAGCAAGCAAAGATAGAAGTGATTTCGAGGGTATGGTCATCTTGCCTGAAATCCCGCAAGGAAGAAGAACGAGTCCGTGAAGAAGACAAGCGGACGTAGTCGAACGAAACCTCACAACTCCGGAACGAAACCGAAGGTAACGAGAGAAGCAACCCAGAAAGAAACAAACAACATAGTAAACAACCACCACATACACATGGCATGATGCAAAAACAAATATGATGCATGTCCGGTTTAATGAGGCTTGGCATGGCAAAGTGCACATACAATACTACAAGTTAAGTGGAGCTCAATATGCAACGAGTTGCATATTGACGAAACGCCACATTCGAGTTATTTAGTTCGCTCTTGTTTATGTAACCAACAATATTAAATGATATTAAGCATGGCAAGAGGGTGAAGCATAAGTAAACTAACTATTTTAGGCAATTTAAATGAGGCCGGAACAACAAACAACAATTTTCGGAAAATCCTCATGTCCATAATTTAGATTTGGTACTGTTCTGCCATAAACGCAATTTTAATATTGTTAAATAGCAAAATGAAGTGCACCATGTTAAACTAGGCATTTTTCTACCCCATTTACATATAAAGTTTATTAAAATCCGAGTTACGGTTATCTAGTTATGGAATAAATCATTTTAACATATTATTCGAGCAAATTTAATCAAACAACATTTTAAACAATTTTAACATGGGTGAAAATGGCATATTATTAAACTACACAAAATTCTAAGCATTTTACATGTTTAAATCATTTTAATCCGATGCACGGTTGTGAAGTTATTATATGCATGAAGTTCAAGGGTTTTTCTGCAAATCTGGCATCTCTGGATAATAGCTAAAATCACAGATTTGTAAAAAAATGGATCGGGCCGAAATCCGCTGGGCCAACAGTGCACAGGAGAGGGGGCTGCTCACATAGGGCCAAAACTGGCCGGCTTGGGCTGGCGGATGTGGGCCGCGAGGAGATGGAGGGCGAGCTTGGCCTTGGCGCCTGGGACTTGGAGACCGGTCACGCTGGCGCTGGACCAAGTCAACGGAGGGGCAGCGCTGGCTGTCTCGTTCGTGAAGCAGGGGACGGCGGCTGGCGATGCGGGATGCAGGGCATGGCGGCGAGGAAACTCCAGGGCGGCTGGACGGGACTCGGGGGCGCTGGCAGCGGGATCCAGGAGTCGGGATGGAGGGGGCCCGAGCGAGGCTCTCGTCGAGGCCCTCCGGGAAGAAGAGCAGCGGTGCGACACGGAGCAACAAAGGGACTTGCGGCGGAGCTCGGTACCTCGCCTCGCTGCAAGACGAACGGGACGGCGGCGGCCGGCGCTGGTTCATGAGCAGCAGAGAGCGAAGGTTAGAGGGGAACCAGGGAAGAAAGGGAGAAGGGGCGCGAGGAGACGGCGACCTGCTGGCTTCGGCGAGGGGCAACGGGTGGCGATGGAGGTCGGGCATGAGCTCCTGCTCGAGGAAGACGACGGGGAGGCAGCAGCCTCGGGCAGTGAGGAGGACCGACGGGAGTCGCGGCTCCCCGTCCGGCGCTGGGACGAGACGAAGGAGGTCGGCGGCGGCTGGAGAGGCAGCACGGGCGCTGGAGGCGTGGACAAACGGCGGCGCGAGGAAGGGGCTCCGGGCGAGCACCTGCTCGGGAGAGGATCGAGGAAGCCTCTCCTTTGGTGCTGGACACGCACGGGGGCCGGGAGGGGAGGCGGCTACGAGCAGTGGCTGGCCTGGTGCTGAAAGCGAGGGGGAATTTTGGATCGAGGAGAGGGTGGCTGGTTCGGTGGATCTGGAGGATCCCGAGGAAGATGTTGAGTGGGTGGCGGCGCGGCTAGGGAGGATCCCTAGAAATCAGTGATTTGGTCTCGGTTTAGACTAACATATATAGCGGGTGGGTTAGGCTAGGGGCTATTCGGGCCCTCCGATTATAATCGGGCGGTCGAGAATAAGTAGGCTAGAGCGTCCAACAAAGAAAACGGTGATGTTTCGTAGATGTTAGGGGATGATCCAGACCCAACGGTCACAACAGTCCGGGTCGGGTTCGGGGAAGTTTTCGGACACACGCCAGAGGGGGGGTCGGTGGTTGTACAGAGAGGGTCAAACGGTCAGACAAGAGAGAATCGAAAATCCGGTTAGACTCAGAACGATTGACGAACGCAAGGGGGGACGCGGCAACTACGAACGAATGCAAATTTTTAAAACATGACGGCAACGAAGTGCCGATGCAATGCAAATGATGCGATGATGAATGCAACACACAAATAAAACACAGCTGACTCGCAAAACAAGGAAGGCAATTGGAGCGTCGGTCTCGGGGCGTTACAACACTCCACCACTACAAGAGGATCTCGTCCCGAGATCTAGGATGGCACCGGAGATAAACGGAAGGGGAAGAGAAGAGGTAAAACTAATTGCTTCTTTGACAAATGAGTGAAACCAAAGAACCTTGAGAGGTTGAAAACTTGAAAGAAGAATACGACAGAGTTGATCAAGATTTAAAACACTCCGTTATCAAAGAGGAACAAGGAACCTTACAAGAACCTTGTAGGTTGAAAAGCATGTAAAAGAGCTTAACGGATCAAAAGGAATATGAAAGCACACCGGTAGAAAAGAGAGACAAGGAACACCATGTGAACCTTGAGGTTAATTGACACGATAGATATTTAAACCACTCCGGTTAAAACAAGATAGGGAAGGAATAAGAATGATATAATTTGGGCAGCACTCCGACTGTAAATGGAAGGAATTGAACATGATCTTGACAAGATGAGAGGATACTCGATGAAATTAACAACACATTGCCTCCGGAACTACTGAAAGAAAAGCACAAGGGGTAAGAAAGATTTCAGACAGCACTCCGGTTAAACGGATAAGAAAGGAAAAATTACATGATCTTGACAAAACAAGATGATTGGTCGAAGAGAGCAACATCACAATGCCTCCGAAAGAAAGAATAGAAGATAGATCATTGGAATAACAGAATGGAGAAGAAAATGACAACACCTTCCACAAATGAATTTGGAAAGTATCCTTGCAAGAAGGTTAGAACGGAGTTGTTGGAAAAAACCAACAACTAAAAGAACAAGCTTGTTGAGGGCTTATGGAACACATCTCAAAATTATGAGGTGAAATTCTGCCACCAACGGAAACAAATGATTGCTTGAGATCAACGAAGAAATGAAAACTTCTCTTGCCGAGAGGATAGGAGAAAATTTGGATCATTGATAGACACCACAATTAGCAACATTCCTTAGGGAAGGCTGTAGGTGAAATATAACCCAAGATAAACTCCAACAAAAAGATTGATTGGTTGAAAAGATCTCTTGAACGAAGAGAAAATGATGGATTTAATTATCTCATTCCCGACAACTTGTGAATCATGAAACATGAAGAAATAATCAAGAATGACATAACACCACCTCAAAAGATAAGAGAGAAAGAATTGCACTTCGGAATGCAAGATAAAGAATGCTTGAACTCCTCAAAACAAGACATGTGTTGAGCACCATGTTAATTTTTGAGTATAGCCTGGCGGATCATAACTTCAAGAGAAATCCTGAAGAACAATTGAAAAATGAAAGGAATCCTTGACGAACCACCATGTAGAGCCTCCATGAAGAACTCCGGTAATAAAAGAATGATCAAATGAAAGGGAAAGTTGAAAAGAACTCCGGAAGAAGCCTTGCGACGATTAGATGAAGCTTTGAAATGATATAACCGAGAAAAACTTGGAACTCCGGAAAGAAAGATGGACAAATGAAATCAAGAATTTTGATGAACCTCCGGAATAAGGAATTGAATTTACTCGATGGAACAAGAATAAGAATTACACTATGCTCATCCTCCACCAATTAATTGATGACAAGCAATGGATTGTTGCATACTACTTATTCTCGTAGAGAGGATTAAGATAGATATTGCGCAAACTTGTGAAGGTCTTCATCGAACCACCGGTAGGATTGAAACAACGAATAAATTGATATGATAATGAAGGGAGAGAAAATCTTGAACGAACCACCGCGAGAATTGAAAACAACTGAAGAAAAGGTAAAGAAACATCGGGAAGAATTAGAAAATGAACGAAGATACTTGGGGAAATTTAGATACAAGAGAATGAAGAGATCACGAGCTGACTAGAGAATACTTGAATGATGCACCGGTAAGATTTGGAGAACGAGAGCTGAAAACTTAGAACGAAGAAATCTTCTGAAATGATGGCCTTTGGATGAACAAGAAATGAAAACAACTCTGAAATGCTCCGGATGGGTAAGAAAAGAATTCTCAAAATCAAAAACAATTATGAGAGGATGGCATAAGCTAGAACCATGAATCTTCAAGAGAACGGATAAGATTTAAGAGAAACTCTTCTTTGGTCTTCAAATGTTGAGAATCATGATGAGAAACACCACCATGAATTGTTGAGGCACTCCGGATGAAAATTAGAAAGATTGAACCAACAATGAAAAGAGTTTGAAAGATCTTGGAGAAAGACATATGACTGATGATAGTTCATTCTTACGTCAAACTTTGCAAAGAATTTGAGAATAACTCCTGAAAAATTAGAAGAGTCAGGTAAGATCCTGGGATAAGACCTGTGGGTTAGGGCCCACTCAAAAGATACACCATTAAAAAGGTCGCTTGGAAAAGAGATTACACCGGTTGAATTAAATGGTTCAAAAGAGATAACACCCTCGAGATATCTTCAGCACACCGGAACAAATGAAAGGTGAGAAATGGATGATTAAGAGGTACACCAGCATGAGAAAGCATTTGAAACAAGGAAAGGAATGTGACCAACTGTAGCGACCAGACCTCAAATGGCCTGTGCTGCTGTGCACCAGTGTCATCCCTGGATCAGTAATGCTGACACGCACAGTAGAAATGGAGGATTTATAACAGAGTAGCAATCACACACTTATTACATCGAATAACTCCGAAGAGTTAAAGTATGAAAAACATGGCTTAAGGCCATCTAAAACGATAACAGCGGAAGACTTGGAAGATAAGTGAGTCCATCACTCCAGCGGCATCACTGAGTATAAGACCACGACCTAAAGCACCTTACTCGTCGTCTGAAAAGTCTGCAACATGAAACGTTGCAGCCCGGAAACGGGTCAGCACATAGAATATGCTGGCAAAGTAACACATAGAGAGTAATGAACAACAATAATGCTATACTACATGCATATATGGCTGGTGGAAAGCTCTATGGTTACAGTTTTGCGAAAAGCCAATTTTATCCTACTTCAAAGGAATAAATTTTATTTAACTATCATGGTGGTTGAAACATTGAGAAGGTACCTCCAACTCAATCCCAATTAAGTATCATCTTTAACCCAACAAAATTAATTATAAGTATCACGGTGATGAGATTCAAATGATAATCCAGGTACTAGATACTCAAGTTGTCCATAACCGGGGACACGGCTAACCATGATTAGTTTGTACACTCTGCAGAGGTTTGCGCGCTTTTCCCCACAAGACTCGATCGCCTCCGCTTGATTCTCGCACTACATGATGTTTGAGAAACGGATGACCGAGACACAGTCTTTCAGAAACAATCACTCTTTACTCTGGATGGACCGGTACACCTACTTTCCCCTACATCTGCTAGTCCACCTCTTCAAGAGATCCTGTAACCTACTCAACTATGCTAGAGCCCATAATAGCTTGTGGCTGCACACGGAAGTTTCTAGCATGAATAATCTTATGATCCCTTTGAGCCTGGGTGGCGGACCTTATACATACAGACAACACTAGGTTCTCCAGGTGCCTCAATCCACCCAGATGTGAGTTTTAGTTGCCACCTTAAGTTGAACCATTAATAAACATCTCACATCTATCATGGATATCACTCAAACCCAATCCACGTCTACGAGCATAGCATGGCAATAATAAAAGCAACGTAGAAGTAACTCCCAAGGGTTTGATAAGAAAACAGGTAATAGGTACTACCTCAACTACTTCCCAATACCCACAGTTTAATTAGATTCTAATCATGCAAGTGTTTGAGGAAAACAGATCTAATGCAATAAAACTGGGTATGAACGGGGTATGATCAAAGTGTTACTTGCCTTGCTGATGATCCGCAAAACCTAGCGAGTCGAAGTAACAAGCGGCACACTCCGAGTACTCTATCGCAAACAAACAAGCATACAATCAGTACTCATCTAATGCACGGGTAAAACTCGAATGAAAGAACCAACCAGAAAGTTCAACTTAAGAACTTTGGTTTGCAAAAAGAATCAACTCGAAAGAAGCAACGAAAGTCAAACGGCGAAAGAAAGAAACTTCGTTTTCTAATCTGGATCTAGGTCAAATTTTACTGTAACAAAAACTTGTTTGAGTAGATTAAACGGAAAGAGAATTTCGAGACGAAACTCTAGGCGCTTGAATCGCCTGATTCCGATAAACGAGCGAGAAGTTAAACAGAATCGAAGATTTGATCAGAAATCGAATCTGAGAAAATAACGAGAAAAATCCGACGAAAAAGAAAAACGGTCGAACGGTTAAATAACGGACGTTCGTTATCAGAGAAAAACCGACGAATGCGTTCGTTAAAACGGACGGTTCGGTGAACGCTCGCAAAATAATAAAACCGAAAAAAACCGATCTAGGTTTTTGTTTAAACGAAGGGTTTTTTTAAACGAAAACCGGCAAAGGTCAACGGCATCGGGCAGTACCTCGTCGGGCTACTCCGGCGAGGGGCTCCGGCGGGCTCCGGGCTCGGGCGCGGCTCGGGGGTCGGGGGGGGGGGCGAGGGGCGGCGGCTCCGGCGACGAACGGGCGGCGGCGGGCGCGACTCCGGCAGCGGCGGCGGTGAGATGCGGGCTCGGCGGTGAGGGCGGCGGCGGTGGCTTGCGGGTTGAGGGAGAGAGAGAGGGGGGGCTATTTAAGGAGGGGGGTCCGAAGCTTGGCGAAGGGGGCGGCCGGGGCGACGTGGCCGGGGCGGACTCCGGCGGCGGCTCGGCGTCGTGCGGGAAGAGGAGAGGCGCGAGGCGGGCCGGCGCGAGGCTGGGCTTCGGCCCGGTCGGGCGTCGCACTTATTTTTTAAATAAGTTCCGCGGAAAATAATACGTAGAAAAATAAATAAAAATCAGAAAAATATGAAATAAATTTTCCCCGTCTAGTTAGAAAATCTAGAATAGGGTGAACATTTTTTTAAATCAAAATAAATATTTTGAAAACATGCAATATTTTTAATGCAATAAAAATTGCAAATAAAATCCAAATAAATTCCAAATAATGATTTTTAACATTTTTCCTCCAGTATTTCAATTGTTTTGGAGAAGTCATGTTTTCTCCTCTCGTTTTATTTTAAAGTGAAATATTTTTCCGGAGAGAAAAATAATTAAAACCAAAATCCTCGTCTTATTATTTGATGAAAATCAAATATGAAAATTTGAGAAAATCCCCAACTCTCTCCGAGGGTCCTTGAGTTGCTTAGGATTTATCGAGGATTTGTCAAAATGCAATAAAACATGATATGCAATCATGATCTATGTATAACATACCAAATTGAAAATTTGGGATGTTACACCAACATTGAAGGCTTGAATTTAGTCCACCGGAGAAGAAAAATAATGAAGAATGATAAACTTGAAGAACATCTTCCTGAGAATCACCGGATAAGAACATTGACGGAAAAGAATGAAGGGGCTTCACATGAATAAAATGGATACTTGATTAAGAAATCTGAGTCCTTGAAGAAAAAGGGTGGGAGGGCGAGAAAAGCAAAGGCACCTTGGGGCGGATGAAACAAACACCATTGAGAAAACTGAGAGGTGATCTTGCGAATGTTGAAATGATCGGATCCACTTGAAGAGAAGCACGCCGGTTGGAAAAGAAATTACCATGACGACCTCGATGATCAAGAAGGATTAGTATTCACATAGCAATATGAGAACACCGTTTAGGAAAGGTATGGATTCAACATTTGACTTCGAAGCAACTCGAATACCACAAATAAAAACAAAACAAAGGATTGGCTCAGGAAATAAGCCGGAACAAATATATGATAGATATTTCGTCCGAAGTTTTCGTGGTGGGGCCCACACGGGCTCGATCATACAGCACCATCATGTACAAGGCAGTGCACATGACATACGAAGCGTCCCCGAGTCGGCATAGCCAAGGACTCTTTAAGACACTACGAGACCACTGTAAAACCAACCGTGTACAGGCGGACCACTAGACGTCGAACCCCAATCTCATATCATGCGTCTGTCGGAAAGATATCCTAAGAGCTACTAGAATTCCCACTTATAAACTCCCGAAACTTTCTGGTTATGCAATCTGGTGTTGGGGATACAGGGGACACAAAATATATCACCCAAACTAACAATACCTAGATCCAGCTGTATCCATCCGTCAACACATAACCAAGAAAACTCCGGAAATCGTTTAGAAAAGCATCCGTTATACTAGTTATGGCAATACTCCCGAACTCCCGCCCCAGTACTGGGTGGCGTCGAGGTGATCTCACCAACAACTGCATAAAAGAGATTTCGATGTCGGCGAAACTCAGGTATTCCAGAACTACAATGATAAAATTGTGACTACAACACCTCGGAGCTCAACTCCCCGGGACACTGCCACAACCCCTAAATGTCAGGAGGCACCAAGAACAATGTTCTCGTCACCAAACCATCGGAACGATTCCAAGATACCCGCGTGATCCTAAATTTTTTTTTGTGAAATTTGAGGAGAGGAAAGTCAAAACTTCTACGTCAGGAGACCTCACCAGAGCGACGAAGGGACTGAGGAGTAAAAAGAATCCTACTCTCCGATATATATAATCCTAAGACTCAAAACATTTTTGTTCTAGACTCAACAACACCAGCGATTCGATCAAGCAGGGGGCTCCTAAGTCGGGGATGGCTCTGATTACCAACTTGTAACGCCCATGATGCGGCTATATCTCCCACATGTCGAGGCACGACTTAGAGGCATAACCGCATTGTGGTTTTGTCGCAAGAAGGGTCATCTTCACACAATCCCATGTAATGAACAAGAATGGGATAAAGAGTTGGCTTACAATCGCCACTTCACACAATACATAAATAAAACATACATCATTCAGAGATACACCCATAGGTCCGACTACGGAACCAAAATAAAAGAAGACAACCCAACTGCTAGATCCCCGATCGTCCCAACTGGGCTCCACTACTGAACAACAAGGAAAGAAACAACACAACGGACAAGATCTTCATCGAGCTCCCACTTGAGCTCAGTTGCGTCACCTGCACTGGTATCCTCGGCACCTGCAACTGTTTTGGAAGTATCTGTGAGTCACGAGGACTCAGCAATCTCACACCTGCGAGATCATGACTATTTAAGCTTAAAGGTAGGAAAGGGGTAAGGTGGTGAGGTTGCAGCAGCGACTAAGCATATATGGTGGCTAACATACGCAAATAAGAGCGAGAAGAGAAGCAACAGAACGGTCGTCAACTAGTGATGATCAAGAAGTGATCCTGAACTCCTACTTACGTCAAACATAACCCAGAAACCGTGTTCACTTCCCGGACTCCGCCGAGAAGAGACCATCACGGCTACACACGCGGTTGATGCGTTTTAATTAAGGTCAAGTGTCAACTTCTATACAACCGGATATTAACAAATTCCCATCTGCCACATAACTGCGGGCACGGCTTTCGAAAGATAATACCCTGCAGGGGTGTCCCAACTTAGCCCATTATAAGCTCTCACGGTCAACGAAGGATAAACCTTCTCCCGGGAAGACCCGATCAGTCTCGGAATCCCGGTTACAAGACATTTCGACAATGGTAAAACAAAACCAGCAAAGCCTCCCGAATGTGCCGACAAATCCCGATAGGAGCTGCACATACCTCGTTCTCAGGGCACACCGGATGAGCTAGACGTCGGGTTGGCATAGACCCTGGTTGCCCAGGGGGCACCGGACATCGCTCGGTTTGGACCAGCACTCGAAGGAGAACTGGCCCGGGGGGGGTAAATAAAGATGACCCTTGAGTCTGCAGAACCCAAGGGAAAAAGGCTTAGGTAGGCAAATGGTAAAACCAAGGTTGGGCCTTGCTGGAGGAGTTTTATTCAAAGCGAACTGTCAAGGGGGTCCCATAAATCACCCAACCGCGTAAGGAACGCAAAATGAAGGAACATAACACCGGTATGACGGAAACTAGGGCGGCAAGAGTGGAACAAAACACCAGGCATAAGGCCGAGCCTTCCACCCTTTACCAAGTATATAGATGCATTAAATATATAAGAGATATTGTGATATCCCAACATAAACATAATCCGACATGGAGCAATCTTCATCTTCACCTGCAACTAGCAACGCTATAAGAGGAGCTGAGCAAAAGCGGTAACATAGCCAAACAACGGTTTGCTAGGAAGGATGACAAAGGTTAAAGGTGGTTTTATGGCAATTTGGGAGGCATGATATAGCAAGTGGTAGGTAATGCCGCATAGCAATAGAGCGAACAACTAGCAAGCAAAGATAGAAGTGATTTCGAGGGTATGGTCATCATGCCTGAAATCCCGCAAGGAAGAAGAACGAGTCCGTGAAGAAGACAAGCGGACGTAGTCGAACGAAACCTCACAACTCCGGAACGAAACCGAAGCTAACGAGAGAAGCAACCCGGAAAGAAACAAACAACATAGTAAACAACCACCACATACACATGGCATGATGCAAAAACAAATATGATGCATGTCCGGTTTAATGAGGCTTGGCATGGCAAAGTGCACATACAATACTACAAGTTAAGTGGAGCTCAATATGCAACGAGTTGCATATTGACGAAACACCACATTCGAGTTATTTAGTTCGCTCTTGTTTATGTAACCAACAATATTAAATGTTATTAAGCATGGCAAGAGGGTGAAGCATAAGTAAACTAACTATTTTAGGCAATTTAAATGAGGCCGGAACAACAAACAACAATTTCCGGAAAATCCTCATGTCCATAATTTAGATTTGGTACTGTTCTGCCATAAACACAATTTCAATATTGTTAAACAGCAAAATGAAGTGCACCATGTTAAACTAGGCATTTTTCTACCCCATTTACATATAAAGTTTATTAAAATCCGAGTTACGGTTATCTAGTTATGGAATAAATCATTTTAACATATTATTCGAGCAAATTTAATCAAACAACATTTTAAACAATTTTAACATGGGTTAAAATGGCATATTATTAAACTACACAAAATTCTAAGCATTTTACATGTTTAAATCATTTTAATCCGATGCACGGTTGTGAAGTTATTATATGCATGAAGTTCAAGGGTTTTTCTGCAAATCTGGCATCTCTGGATAATAGCTAAAATCACAGATCTGTAAAAAAATGGATCGGGCCGAAATCCCCTGGGCCAACAGTGCACAGGAGAGGGGGCTGCTCACATAGGGCCAAAACTGGCCGGCTTGGGCTGGCGGATCTGGGCCGCGAGGAGATGGAGGGCGAGCTGGGCCTTGGCGCCTGGGACTTGGAGACCGGTCACGCTGGCGCTGGACCAAGTCAACGGAGGGGCAGCGCTGGCTGTCTCGTTTGTGAAGCAGGGGACGGCGGCTGGCGATGCGGGATGCAGGGCATGGCGGCGAGGAAACTCCAGGGTGGCTGGACGGGACTCGGGGGCGCTGGCGGCGGGATCCAGGAGTCGGGATGGAGGGGGCGCGAGCGAGGCTCTTGTCGAGGCCCTCCGGGAAGAAGAGCAGCCGCGCGACGCGGAGCAACAAAGGGACTTGCGGTGGAGCTCGGTACCTCGCCCCGCTGCAAGACGAACGGGACGGCGGCGGCCGGCGCTGGTTCATGAGCAGCAGAGAGTGAAGGTTAGAGGGGAACCAGGGAAGAAGGGGAGAAGGGGCGCGAGGAGACGGCGACCTGCTGGCTTCGGCGAGGGGCAACGGGTGGCGATGGAGCTCGGGCGTGAGCTCCTGCTCGAGGAAGACGACGGGGAGGCAGCAGCCTCGGGCAGTGAGGAGGACCGACGGGAGTCGCGGCTCCCCGTCCGGCGCTGGGACGAGACGAGTCGGCGGCGGGTGGAAGGCAGCACGGGCGCTGGAGGCGTGGACGAACGGCGGCGCGAGGAAGGGGCTCCGGGCGAGCACCTGCTCGGGAGAGGATCGAGGAAGCCTCTCCTTTGGTGCTGGACACGCACGGGAGCCGGGAGGGGAGGCGGCTGCGAGCAGTGGCTGGCCTGGTGCTGAAAGCGAGGGGGAATTTTGGATCGAGGAGAGGGTGGCTGGTTCGGTGGATCTGGAGGATCCCGAGGAAGATGCTGAGTGGGTGGCGGCGCGGCTAGGGAGGATCCCTAGAAATTAGGGATTTGGTCTCGGTTTAGACTAGCATATATAGCGGGTGGGTTAGGCTACGGGCTATTCGGGCCCTCCGATTATAATCGGGTGGTCGAGAATAAGTAGGCTAGAGTGTCCAACAAAGAAAACGGTGATGTTTTGTGGATGTTAGGGGATGATCCGGACCCAACGGTCAGTCCGGGTAGGGTTCGGGGAAGTTTTCGGACGTTCGCCAGAGGGGGGTCGATGGTTGTACAGAGAGGGTCAAACGGTCACACAAGAGAGAATCGAAAATCCGGTTAGACTCAGAACGGTCGACGAACGCAAGGGGGGACGCGGCAACTACGAACGAATGCAAATTTTTAAAACATGACGGCAACGAAGTGCCGATGCAATGCAAATGATGCGATGATGAATGCAACACACAAATAAAACACAGCTGACTCGCAAAACAAGGAAGGCAATCGGAGCGTCGTTCTCGGGGCGTTACACAGCTCCTTCATGTGCTTGCTGTTGGACCTCGCGTTTCCAAAGCGCTTGACAATATCGTACAGCTGGTTCTGATCCTTTGTGGCCTTGACTTCTGGATCATAGTTATCCGCGGGTGGTGCGTGAACTACCCTATGCTGCCTCACAGAACCAGGGGTGGCACTTCTGATGGTATCCTCAGATACCCACTCAGTAGGCACGTTAGAACTTGATTGCCCATGACCTCGTGAGGACCTCCTCTGCAATGCTGACTCCTCAATCCTGCGGTAAGCTTCATCAAGTGACGGCGTAATCTCCTCAGGGGTTGGTGCAATGATCAAAAAAGTGGGTTTGGGTACCTGGGAAACAAAACAAGTTAACTGTGCAAAGAAAGGGTGTAGAATGTGAAATGTAGGTGCAAAAATAGGGAGCTGCCATGTGGTGGCAACTACAGTTTCCATGTGTAGTGCGCTGTAGTTGCCATGTGGCAACAACTACAGTTGCCATGTGCGTTGAAATGCAGTTTCCATGTTGTATCAACTCCAGTTGCCATGTGCTTGCCGAGTGGAAAATGCAACATGGCAACAAAATGTAGGTGACATTGTGCAGCAAAATCCAGTTGCCATGTTCATCAGATAACATTTGCCATCACTAGTGAGAAGCCAAAAAAAATCTTGGGAAAAATTCAGACTAAAAAATGTGTACAACAAAATGATAAACGCAGAAAAAATGTACCTTGCACAATCGGCTCTGCAAACTTCATGGCCTTCCTGCCCTCAGCAATTCGCTGCGCCATCATTGGGGCCATGCCTGCCGGGAAAGCAAAGGCAACTGGCATAGGATCTTGCACCACTGGTTCATCTTGAGTGCGATCGATGCCAAGGCTAAAGCTCGGTGGGGTGAAGGCCATTGGGTGACTCTCTTGCCTACTAGCCGGACAATGAACAACTTGCTGTGCAGAATCCAGGGGTGAAAGATCAACAAACATTTCTGCCTCGTCTGCTGCAGTATCATCAGGCTTATTAGTAGGGAGGGGCGTGTTGTCAGCGGTATCAGTCGCAACTTTCTTGCCAATCTTCTTGTTTGGGCTGTAGGGGACACCAATGTTTACTGGGAGCTTAGAAGTGCGCAGATTTAAGCTGGGGTTCTCCACGGCGGGTAAAGACGCAGTCTGCTCCGGACGTTCACCTCCGTTAGTCGTGCCCGGCTTGCCACCTGGGTCAGTTGTACACCGGTCTTCCGTTTTCTCCATGACATTGCTTTTGGCAGGTGGTGGGAACAGTGTGGACGCAGACACGTAACCAGAGTCATCTCTGCTGCTCCTAGCTACGGCTAGTGCATTGGGTATGTCTGCTGATTGCTTGCGGGGGCTACGATGCCTAGGTGGAAGACCAGCTCGTGAAACGGTCGCCTTAGCAACCTCTGGACCAGTTGTGCCAAGACTCTCACCTATGGATGGCATATCAGTCTGAACTGTCACCTCAGCCCCTTCTTTCGTGGACGCAGAAATGCCACCACCCACGTGCTTGGAATCCGTATCAGATGAGCGGGAATCTTCCTTGCTTAGGTTGATCTCGGGGGCGTCCACTTCAACACTTGCTGATCGGGTGGCATGGCTCACAGCAGCATCCTTCATTGCCGACAGAGTGGGCAATATCTCAGTAGTCCTGGCAGATACTAACTCATCACTCCCAGATGTACGGATGCCTGTTGTTGTAGCCTGCACATCTGCAACCGGCAGAGATTGTCGGCCGCTTGCATCAGAGCTAGTTGGAACAGTGGACGGTGCAGCACCAGCTTTGTCCACTCGCGCCTCATGAGAATCTGAGTTGCCACCTATCGACAACTTTGAGTATATGCGTTCGAGTGTGTCTCTGGGGTTCTGCTTGGTCACGCGTGTGGTAGTCTTCTTCACCCTGCAAAAAGCACATGAACAATGTTAAAAATTAAACAAAAATAGTTGCCATGGTAGCCATCTTAAAAAATGAAAAAAATGTGTGATGTGCCAGAGCTGCCATTTCAGAACTAGGTATGGATGAGCACACAAGACAAAGTAGGGGGGTGGAAGCCAGTGGAAAGTTTGTAGTTGCCATATAGGTGGAGTAAGAATTGCCATGTGGCCTAGTTAGCAGTTGCCATGCAGGACAGGCAGGAGTTGCCATGCAGTAAAAAAAGAGATCATGGGAAAACAGAAGTTGCCATGTGGGGCTGATGGCAGTAGCCCATGTGGCAAGCTGGACAGCTTCATTGAAAAGCAAAAATATAGCACTATGACAATGAAAAGGACAGGGATAACCTACTTCTTGACTGTCTTCCTCAAGTCTACCAACACGACATGATCCCCGGGGTTGGACGTCGACGTATGAGGAGATGACCTAGTGGAAGGGGTGTCACCAGCAATGGGGGCACCCTTGTTCAATCGAGAAGAAACACGGGTTGGCGTTGGTGCTTTTTTCTTCATAACTGCTCGTCCACCAGCTGTCGCCTCACTGCACGTATAAGAAAATGGCAAAAAAAGGTACCAAGTGTCAGACACAAAAATCATTGCCACGCTTAGCAAACAAATGGAAAAAAGGTCGGTCTGTTCAAAAGGCGAGACAAACAAGACACTAAAATAGATGTCGAACCTCCTCTAGCAGCTAAGGGATCGGTCCTAGACCTCTTGCCAGGAGAGCCCTGCCCAACATCCTCTGGAGCCCTCCCCCTCTTTGAGGGCGACACCCCCTTGTCTCTCGCAGCTGTCTGTTCTTTGACTTTCTCCGATGGGGGGACATCTGGTGCAGCCTTGCCCTTCTTACCACCTGCACGAACTTCAACATGTTCATCATCGTCGGTGTCATGTTGCATGTTCTCCATGTCATCATCATCGTCCTTGTCGAGAGTAGCATCTCCATCTAGTTCATCTTGCGTGTCAGGAAGCTCCTGGGAGCTGTAGTAGTCGTATCGGCCACGGCAAGCAGTTGGCCGATGTGTCCGTTCTGCAACAAATGGAGTGAACTGCCTCGCAACCGCGTCGCTGTCAGAGCCATTAAGGGACGTCCAACTTCCCGAGCAAGCTGGTCATTCTGGATGCAAACTGCCCAATTAGATGCTCAACAGGTGCCCTCGCCTGTGCAGAAACAAGAAGCATCAGTAACCAACCATATTAGAGTCATGTGCACAAGATCAAATAAACCAAAACAAACCATAGAGATATATCAAAAAAAAGAAGAAGAGAAAAACAATTTGAAAAAACAAAATAAAAATCCTTGATTACCTCAGCAGGACAAGACGGAGCTGAGTGCACGTCCATCCACTTTCCAAAGTTTTGAGGCCCACCAAACACGTTGTAGTCTATAGCATGCTTGGCCATCAGCTGGAAAACATCAAAAACAACTAGGATGTAAGAGAGAAAATAAGGAACAGTGACTAACAATTCATGTATTGCAAAAAAGAGGGAGAAAGTAGAAGTTTCAACACGGATGGCGGAGTTGCCGTGTGGCGTCAGACATGGGCCCCATGCGCAGACAACCATGGCTAACAAGGTATTCATCTCTTGTTAGCCACATATGGTGGCCATATGGGGATTTTTTTCATATGTTATGCAGCATCAAAATTGAAGAATGTCGTGCAAGAAAGGAGGCAGAACTAACCTACAGTTTCCCATATTTCGTATCAGTTATCTTGTCTGCGGCAAGCACAACCTTGACAGCATCGTACGTCCACGCAGAGACAGCAAACTTTGTGGAGGCGGCGGGCCTCCTATCCCAGTAAAGTCGACGGTGGACAGATCAAGACGATCAACGTACATGAGCTGGTATACACAATTTAAAAGAAAAATATGTCAGTTGCCATCATGCTATGTTGAAAAAGAAGCTAATGGAGAATCCTTCAGTCATCAAGTTGAAGGGGAATGAAAGGGAAACGATTTGCCATATATCTGTGTTAGTTGCCATCATGATGTGATGGCAGTTGCCATCTTGTTGTGATGATACTTGCCACAAGGTCAACATCATGGTTGCCATGCATAGTGTATAAATAGAGAATGGATGTATGAAATGAATTTATTTATTTTTGTATGTTGTTGACAAATGATAGCCTTGTAGGAAGCAACCACGGATGCCATGGATCAAACAGAAGTCACCTTCACACATAAACAAAAATCATATAAAACAAATGAAAACAAAACGGGTTGCCATGCATGATCTTGTACGGTTCACACTTATCAACAGCTGACATGTTGATTTGGGAAAACATTCAACGTGGTAAGAGTGTGTAACACCCACGATGCGGCTATATCTCCCACGCTGAAAGAACATGCGGTGCCCCCATGTTTGGTTTTGGTAATTGATGACAATCTCTATGGACTAATGGTTGCCTTGAGTTATATTTGAAGGATTTGTCCATAGGCATTTCTTGAAGTCCATGTGTTGGTTTCAAGGAGTTTATGTGGTGACCAAGGTGTTATTAAGGAATTATCCAAAGATTGGTCATGTGAGAGTAGAGCTTATTGCAAGCATGTCTTGAAGAAGAAGATTGTGTGATCATTCATGTTTACCTTCAAGACATCATCCAAATGAAGAGAGTTGGAAAGAGTCAAGGTTGATCAAGACTAAGTCAAGAGTGAATCAAGTTGATCAACACACAAAGCGCACAAGATGTACCGAGAGGGATCATGCGATCCCATGGTGTGGTAAGCATTGTCAATTACGCTTTGTGTACTAACCCATGATCTTCGTGAGAGTTCTTTGTGGGGTTAGGTTGCGGTGTGCAAGTTCAAGTGAAGCATCATGAAGAGATCAAATGCTTGAAGCTTGCCGTCCATTGTGGGGACAATGGACTTGTGAAGATGTTGCGGTGTGCAAGTTCAAGTGAAGCATCATGAAGAGATCAAATGCTTGAAGCTTGCCGTCCATTGTGGTGACAATGGACTTGTGAAGATGTGCGGAAGAGTGGCTCACCCATAGTGGAGTATGGGGGAGCAATCAACTAGTCTTCATCGAGCCAACACAACCAAGAAAGGTGGTCCAACTTGAGGGAGTCAAGATCGTCATCATCTAGCTCAAGTGGACCATGTGCAAGGCAAAGGTTTGCTCTTGATATGTTTTCTATTTTACCGGTCTCATGATGGTAGTTGGGAGACCGGGTTATAGGATCGATTGCCGTACTATCAAGGGGGGCTCTCGATGAGTAGCTTGATCGTATCGTTCATAGAGAGCTCAAACCATTGCATCCTTGCATCATCTTTGTTGGTTCTTGTTTGGTTCTTCTCTTTGTGAGTTTTGGAGCTTATGGTCATCTTGATGACAAGCTCGAGTTCATCGAAAACGGAGTTCACTCGCATCTTCTATGATGTTTTCGATGTTGGAGGTTATGCCGGTTCTTCTCGGTTGGAGGTTTCACTCCTGTATTTGTTGGCATACCTCCCCTTCTCGCTGTTTTGATGCTACTCGTCGTTCTCAATCCAACAAGCTTGAGTTTGCTCAATTCGGAGCTCATATGCAGAAGTTATGGCAGTTTTGGTTTCCTAGCGGTAGTACCGCGGGCCGGAGCGGTAGTACCGCTTGGGTGCTACAAGCGGTAGTACCGCTCTAGAGCGGTAGTACCGCTCCAGAGTGGTAGTACTGCTGGTGGCCCCAGCCGTAGTACCGCTACGGTCTCGTACTAGTACCGCCTCGATTCGAGGGGTCTTTTTCGTGTCGGGTTTTACGGTACTAGCCGCGGCAGTGGGGGCCGTAGTACCGCTCGTATGCGGTAGTACCGCCCTGCCACCGCAGTAGTACCGCTCTGGGCTCAGCGGTAGTACCACGACTGGGAGCGGTAGTACCGCTTAGAGGGGCAAGCGGTAGTACCGCTGGCCAAGCGGTAGTACCGCTCTCTGCGGGGCTGAAGTGGGGGTAAAGGTTGGATTGTTCCCCCCACTATATAAGGAGGTCTTCTTCCCATTGAACCTCATCTCTTGAGCTCGTGTTCTTCCCCCATTGTTGACCTTCTTCGAGCTTGCTAACTCTCAATCCCTCCATGGATTCTTGCTAGTTTTTGAGGGAAAAGAGAGAGGAGATCTAGATCCACATTTCCACCAATCACTTTCTCCTCTTTGTGAGGGGAACCCCTTGGATCTAGATCTTGGAGTTCTTGGTGTTCTCCTTCTTGTTCTTCCTCTCTTTTTCCTCCCTAGCATTAGTTGCTTCGGTGGGATTTGAGAGAGAAGGACTTGGGCACTTCGTGTGCCCTTGCCATTGCATTTGGTGCATCGGTTTGAGTTCTCCACGGTGATACGTGGAAGTTACAAGTTGAGAAGCTTATTACTCTTGGGTGCTTGGTACCCTTGAGCTTGTTCCTCTTGGGTGCTTGAGCGCCCTAGACGGTTGGTGGTGTTCGGAGCTCAATCATTGTGGTGTAAAGCTCCGGGCAAGCGTCGGGGTCTCCAATTAGGTTGTGGAGATCGCCCCGAGCAATTTGACGGGTACCGGTGACCGCCCCCAAGGGTTGCCAAAGTGTACGGGTTCGGTGACCGCCCCCAAGGGTTGCCATTTGTACGGGTTCGGTGACCGCCCTCAAGGGTCCCTTAGTGGAATCACGGCATCTTGCATTGTGCGAGGGCGTGAGGAGATTACGGTGGCCCTAGTGGCTTCTTGGGGAGCATTGTGCCTCCACACTGCTCCAAACGGAGATTAGCATCCGCAAGGGTGTGAACTTCGGGATACATCGTCGTCTCCGCGTGCCTCGGTTATCTCTTACCCGAACCCTTTACTTATGCACTTTACTTTGTGATAGCCATATTGTTTCTTGTCATATATCTTGCTATCACTTAGTTGTTTATCTTGCTTAGCATAAGTTGTTGGTGCACATAGGTGAGCCTAGTTGTTGTAGATTTTGTGCTTGTCAAATTAACCGCTAGGTTTATTCCGCATTTGTTCAAGCCGAAACCGTAATTATTTTAAAGCGCCTATTCACCCCCCCTCTAGGCGACATCCATGATCTTTCACACGTGTCGAGGCACGACTTAGAGGCATAACCGCATTGTGGTTTTGTCGCAAGAAGGGTCATCTTCACACAATCCCATGTAATGAACAAGAATGGGATAAAGAGTTGGCTTACAATCGCCACTTCACACAATACATAAATAAATCATACATCAATCAGAGTACACACATAGGTCCGACTACTGAACCAAAATAAAAGAAGACAACCCCAAATGCTAGATCCCCGATCGTCCCAACTGGGCTCCACTACTGATCAACAGGAAACGAAACATAGTAACGACTAAGGTCCTCGTCGAACTCCCACTTGAGCTCGGTAGCATCACCTGCACTGGTATCATCGACACCTGCAACTGTTTTGGAAGTATCTGTGAGTCACGAGGACTCAGCAATCTCACGCCCGCGAGATCAAGACTATTTAAGCTTATGGGTAGGAGAAGGTAGTGAGGTGGAGCTGCAGCAAGCAATAAGCATATATGGTGGCTAACATACGCAAATAAGAGCGAGAAGAGGAGCAACGGAACGGTCGTCAACTAGTAATGATCAAGAAGTGATCTTGAACTCCTACTTACGTCAAACATAACACAAGAACCGTGTTCATTTCCCGGACTCCGCCGAAAAGAGACCATCACGGCTACACACGCGGTTGATGTATTTTAATTAAGTCAAGTGTTAAGTTCTCTACAACCGGATATTAACAAATTCCCATCTGCCACATAACCGTGGGCACGGCTCTCAAAAGTTTATGCCCTGCAGGGGTGTCCCAACTTAGCCCATTATAAGCTCTCACGGTCGACGAAGGATATTCCTTCTCCCTGGAAGACCCGATCAGTCTCGGAATCCCGGTTTACAAGACATTTCGACAATGGTAAAACAAGACCAGCAAAGCCGCCCGATCTGCCGACAAATCCCGATAGGAGCTGCACATATCTCGTTCTCAGGGCACACCGGATAAGTCAAGCTATGAGTAAAACCAGGCCTCGAGTTTCCCCGAGGTGGCCCCGCAGGCTGCTCGGTTCGGACCAACACTCGAAGGAGCACTGGCCCGGGGGGGTCTAAAATAAAGATGACCCTTGAGTCTGCAGAACCCAAGGGAAAAGGGGATAGGTGGTAGCAAATGGTAAAACCAAGGTTGGGCCTTGCTGGAGGAGTTTTATTCAAAGCGAACTGTCAAGGGGGTCCCATAAATCACCCAACCGCGTAAGGAACGCAAAATCAAGGAACATAACACCGGTATGACGGAAACTAGGGCGGCAAGAGTGGAACAAAACACCAGGCATAAGGCCGAGCCTTCCACCCTTTACCAAGTATATAGGTGCATTAATTAAAATAAGAGATATTGTGATATCCCAACAATATCCATGTCCCAACATGGAACAAACTTCATCTTCACCTGCAACTAGCAACGCTATAAGAGGGGCTGAGCAAAAGCGGTAACATGGCCAAACAACGGTTTGCTAGGAAGGGTGACAAGGTTAGAGGTTCATGGCAATTTGGGAGGCTTGACAAGCAAAGTGATAGGTAACGCGGCATAGCAATAGAATAGACAACTAGCAAGCAAAGATAGAAGTGATTTTGAGGGTATGGTCATCTTGCCTGAAATCCCGCTAGGAAGAAGAACGAGTCCATGAAGATGACAAGCGGACGTAGTCGAACGAATCCTCACAACTCCGGAACGAAACCGAAGCTAACGAGAGAAGCAACCCGGAAAGAAACAAACAACATAGTAAACAACCACCACATACACATGGCATGATGCACAATCAAGTATGATGCATGTCCGGTTTAAATGAAGCATGGCATGGCAAAAAGCAACAAACAATACTACAAATTCAGTGGAGCTCAATATGTAACAAGTTGCATATTGACGAAACACCACATCAAATATTTAGTTCTCTCGGTTATGTACCCAACAATATTAAATGTTGATTAACATGGCAAGAGGTGAAGCATAAGTAAACTAACTATTTAGGCAAGTTTAAATGAGGCCGGAACAACAAATAATAATTCCGGAAAATCCCCACATGCATATTTTAGATTTGGTACTGTTCTGCCATAAACACAAATTTAATGTTGTTAAACAGCAAAATAAAGTGCACCAAGTTAATCTATGCATTTTTCTACCCCATTTACATATAAAGTTTAATAAATTCGGAGCTACGGTTATTAAGATATGAAATAATCCATGTTAACATATCATTATACAAATTAAATGCAAACATCCATTTTAGACATTTCAAACATGGATGAAAGATACAGATTATGAAAGTACAGGAAAATATGAGCATTTTACATATAACATGTTTTATTTGGATGCATGGACATTTAGTTATGAGCATTTTAAAATGATGGCATTATTGTAAAAATGCATGCACTGGAATTAGACAAATCCCAGCGAACATTAAAAAAAAGGAAGCAGGCCGAATGCTGTGCACTGTGGAAGCCCAACATCAGATCTGGCCCGAAGCGGATGAGTGATTGTGCAGAGAAAAGAAAACAAGGCAAAAACTGGGGGCACCTGGGACTCAAACCAAGTACCTCCCAGATGCGAGCGCGTGTGGCTAACCAGCTGGGCTACTGCTGTGATCTCGCTAGAGTAGGAGCACGGCACACTTTGAATGGATGCCAAGGCCAATCCCTGACCTTCCATGAACGAACAGGAATCCTTGCCGGCGGCAAACTCGATCAAGATGGCGACTACAGAGGCTGTAGAGCACCGGCGGGCGTGCAGAACAGGGACGTTGGTGCGCTGTGAGGATAAATCATGCAGAAGACTAGGGTGTGCGGGAAGACTCGAGGACGAGCTCGAGGTCGCCTCGGTCATGGCGGCGGCGAGATGAAGTAGGGCCACGGACTCGCAATCGAGCGCGGCCATGCGCGTGTGCAGATGCATGTGCGTGGGGGTGCAGAAAGGGCCGCAAGGGTAACGAAGTCAGCGAGCATGTGTGCAGCAAGAAGCAGAGTGAACAGAGGAGGTGTACAGCGACGTGCACGAGCACGAACTCGAGCTCGAGGTCATGGCCATGGCGGCCGAAACCAGCGACGCGACGAGGCATGCGGGTGCGTGGGTGTGCGAGGAAACTGGCAAGGATGCGAGCATAGCATGGTGTGCGTGGACGCAGCTACGGACAGAGAGCGAGGTGCTCTGTTTCGTGCGCAAGGCGAGGGTACAGCGACAAGTCTCTGGCATGAACAGATCGAGGCCGAACGGAAAACAAACGACGCCGATGGAGAGCGAGGAGGGGCTGCTGCTCACCGGGGTCCCGTAGGACAAGACGAAGAGGCCGGAAGTACAATGTCAGAGGCGCGAGGAGGCGCTGATCATGGCGGCGTTCGGCTCCGTGAAGAAGAGGAAGCAGGGGAAGAAGACGACGACGTAGTGGAGGCGACCTGGTGTGGGGAAGACGCCTGAACAGACGTAGTGGACGTAGAGGAAGAAGATGGGCATGTCGGAGACGATCTTGACGCCCTCCGACTGCGAGAACGACGCCGGACGCCGGTAGGTTTTTCTCTCGGGTTCTCTGTTCTTGGAGAAGAGAAGAACAACGAGAGGAAGCAGAGGGCTTGTGGCGGCGGCGGGAGGGGGAAGAGAGAAACCCTAGAGCAATGGATTGGGGGTTTTATTGGAGGGGAGGCGCGGGATCGTGGCTGCCCTCGTGGCCATGTATGCTACTGCTCCAGTTTTACTGTGAGGGGGAAGGTGTGCGTGAGGTGGAAGAAAATGAGGGAGAAGAGAGAATGACAGGTGAGGGCGGCTAGGAGCAGGTGCAAAAATTACCAGGGGACAGAGGAGTTGGGCTAGATCGGCTGGACTTGAACAGGAGGAGGAGTCCCAAATGCGCCGCTGGGAGGCCACTGCCCTCTTCTTTATTTTCTTCACACCGAAAAAAAGAGAAAAGAAATACACAGGGGTAATGGAGAGGTGTGAGACGGAGATAAGAATATCCTTGGACTCCTGGATTTATGTAGACTTTGAATAAATTGCTTTGGGCATTTTTAGAGAAAGGAAATTATCTCAAGTTTGAATTAAATTCAAACTTGAGGCAATTTTTATTCCGACCAAATCAATTCCAAAAGATCTCAAAATTGGCAGACAAGCTGTAGGCATGGTTGAGAATTTACAGGAAAAGAATGAACATTATTTGGGGCAGAAAATATGACGCTTGCATCAATGGGTGAAATTTGAAGAAAGGAAGAAGTGCAATGGTTTGCACTTGGAGAAGGGCCTTGAAGAAAAGAAGAAGATGCAAACGACCATAGGAGGAGGAGGAGAAGATGGAGAGGACAAACAACACATCAACATGAAGAATGCAACCCACGTGATGGTCATGATGCAATAAACGACAAGAAGCATATCAAAACATATAGCATATAACAAAGTGAGATGACCATGGAAACAACAAGGATGGTGCAATGCAATATAACCAGTGATGAACTAGATGCAATAAGCAAAATATGACAATGGCACTCATCATGATCATGGCATAAACACATGGGAATGAAATATGCAAAACAATTATGATAATGCAACAAACACAATAAACACACAACAATAACTAAAATAAAAGGAAGGCATCTGGAGCATCGGTCTCGGGGCGTTACAGAGTGTTGCAAAGGAGTAGGGAAAAAATACCATTAAATGGAGTCGACAACCCTTCTGGTACATCTTGTTTAAGAATGCATCATGCAGGAAGTTCGTGATGAACTTACAATAATTCATGTTCTTCACATCTTTCAACTTCGCCTGCATGACACAAATTTCAGGACAAGAAGTTGCCGCATCAGAAATCAAATGAAAAAACATCAAAAAACTGGCAGTGACTAGCTTACAGATGACATCAGAGTCAAAAGATTGAAGGAATAAAGGAGTAGAGATAGATCATTAACCAGGATGGGTAAGCATTTGTTGCTTGGGCGAAGAGATGTGGTAGGCGCAAAAACAGCTGAGATCAGGTACATGAGTAGCTTCATCTTAAGAACCTCGCCATGGGTTTTCATGCTCTCCAGCGAATTTGCCTGCACAGTCGTGTTTGGCATAGATGTCGTCCCAGGAAACAAACGGGCAAACAACGTTTCCTCAATCTTATTATTGACTTCGTACGGGACTTTGATTTCTCCATGGGGCACACCCAAAGTGCAGAACACAGATTCCTCGTCCAACGGGAGTCTTCCACGTCCCGGGATCACAAATTCCCTGGAGGCGGTGTCGTAAATCTCACCGAGCCAGTCGCATAGAGGGTTCACTAGGTTCTTGCACCGAACATCCATCAGAGCCTGCATCCCCATCTCAGCAGCAGCTCCCTTCTGCTCGTCGGTAAATCCCTCGGTCAATATAGTCAGGCGTTCCTGTGAAGCCCTATTGCGATAACGTTTCTTCTTCTGCAAAACAGACAAATGTTCATTTGTTGCCATGTTTCAGTATCATGAAAATTTAGTTCCTAACAGACGATTGCAAACTCAATGTGACATTCAAAACATATGGGGTGGAAAATTACCTCATCGCCATCTTTTGTCCGTCCAGTTGCGCGATTCTGTTGTCGTAACTCCATAAATCATCATCATCGTCTTGATGGTCGCCGCAAGCCATTGTGCTGGGTAAGAACAAATCAAAATGTCAGGGTGAAATGAACTTACGAAGGAAGCAGTTGCCACCTAACAGAATGTACTTGCCACATGGGCTCAATTGAAAGTGGAAAAAAGATTAGGCAATATCATAGGAACACCCACACCCCCCTATGATTGTCCAACAAGAAAAGTGGCAACTAAACACATTGGCTTCATTTGAAAAATTTACAGATCATAAGGCACTTACACAAAATGTTCAAGTTGCCATGTTAGCACAAGACAGTACAAAGAAAGGCACACATCTTCCACTTCACAAACATATAATGTGGAAACTCACACGCTGTCCTCATATAAAAATGAGTTGCCATATGTTCAAAGGCAAATGTACTAGGTTGAAATTGCCATGTTAAAATGGAAGAAAATTCAAAAAAGTGCTCCACTAAACAACCTGTAATGTGACAATTCACACACTGGCCTCATATTAAAAATGAGTTGCCGTGTAATACAGCCAAATATGTTCAGATATCACTAGTTCGCATGGCAAAACACAAATTGAGTCTATAATACAGTGAAGTTGCCACATTATCCTGCCTACAGCATGGCAACAGCCATAGTGTGTTCACAAAAATAGTTGCCACATGGAAAGCATATTTGTGGCAACTGACAGTTGATCAGGAAATTAGTTGCCATCCATTGCAGATAGTTGCTGAAAATGCCATGGCTGCCTTTATACTGCACTTTGAAAATACAACTACCTAGATCTAGGGTTCATTGGCAACTATCATAACCTGAAGTTCAACAACGAAAAACTTCCCCCACTGATCGCAAATAGAATTTCGAGGCAATACATAACTAACAACTAGAAAAATGCCAGCTCAATCGCAAGGCAGAACCAGGATATGGCTGCGGACAGGCCGAGCCACACCGGCATGACCGCCACCGCGGCGGTGACGAAACTGCGCAATGCCACCCAAAATGGCAAGCACGGGACTCCGCCGCCGACGGGAACGCTGGAGCACCGCGAATCCACCGGAATCTCGATGAATCTCGAGCGGAACATTGACCGCGGAGGAGAGGGGGGAATGCAGGCAAGGAATGTGAGCGTCGGAAGGAGCATTACCTTCAATCTGCAGGCACTCCGGCGTAGACACTCCGGTCCAGCGAGTCCCACCGACAGCCGCGAATGCCATTGACCGCGGAGGGGAGGGGCTAAGTGCGAGAAGTGGTTGACGGCAACCGCAGTCGGGCGTGGCGTGCGGGTGCCAAGTAGTTCCACCACACGCCCCCGAGTGGCAACCGTTGACAACGGAGAGGAAACCCGCGTGTGGGCGAACTCTCTCACACACCACACACGCAAGTTGTCCTACGTGGCACACAAAATCAGCCAAAACGTGCCAAGATTCGTGCAGAAATTGCTGAACGGTGATGGAGGCGTGTGGGTGAGTTGGCTAACGCCCACACGTGTGGGCGTTAGTGTTTCCGTTTTCTTATGTGTCGATCAAAACCTTCCAAGTATCCAAACTTTCCAAACTGAAGACGCGATCAGCACTTCCTCCTTTGATTTTTTCTTCTTCCTTGTTTACCACGAAGAATCGGGGACTTATAGAATAGATAAATACTTGCCTTTTTCTTTTGCGGACGATCCCTTCTTTCCTTCGATCTTATTTTTTTTTCAAATGAAACCTGCCCAACAAAATCTGCCACTATAGCCGATCGGAACTTGCCTTTTAGAATCCTTTCTTTGGCCAAACGAAACTTCCAAAGAAAAAAATATCCAATGAAACCAACTGATGGATACTTGCGTACTTGCAATTGTTTTCCTTGAAACCTTTTGGCAGCAAGGAAAAATTCCAAAAACAAAACTAATTTGCACTCTTTTTTTCGATCTATCCAAGATGCAACAACATGGCGATGAACTATAACAGCGGATTGATGGTGGTGATGACGGCAGTGGTGGCAAGGAAAATAAGGGACAATGAAAGTGACAAAGAAGTGGCTGATGGTGTGAGCGATCGCGGCGTGAAGAAGACGTGACTGGAACTCGAAACTCTAAAAGCTAGACACTAAAACCAGCGACTCGACACACGATGCAACCGAAAGTTCAACAATGCAAAAACTAAGTGGCAATGGCGAAAAGGCTCAGACTGTCTGGGATATGATGAACTAATCTAACTTTTTTGTGGCTTTTTCTTGGACTCTAGGTATGAACAATAGATGCAATCTAAACTACGAAAAACTGTAAAATCTCACCGAGCAACCTGAAAACTGATACCACTTGATAGAGGCGAGGGGCCCGATCTTTCGATGAGATGATAACTATCGATTTGGTGGACATGACTTTGACGACCCGACTACAAACGGGCACGACGTTGCGCCTTAGCAATCGCTAAACTAACTCCGAGAGGTTATTGACCACGCTGGAGCATGATCAACCTGACCATGAAGGTCTATTCCTACAAGCAATGAAAGAACAAGCAAGAATATGATTAAGCAATCTGAATACTGCGAATATGGATGAAATATTGATAAAAATGGGGTTTCATAAGCGGTCTTGGTCTGGTCGTTGGACACAAACGAAGTACACGAAGTTGCAGTGATGACTAAATTTTAACTAAATAAAACCCAAGTCTAAACGATTCCTTAAGGGCTATATTTATAGGGGAAAAGAGAGGGGATTTCGTCCACTCTTGGCAAGGTGGGACTAAAATACCTCCCGGTTCGTTTCCCCTGCAATATGAACTCTAAAAACAGCCTATGAAGTAGTATTTTGAAATTACATGGGCCTGGCCCAAAAATAAGGTGGCGCAGCACCAATAATAAGCTATGGACGAAATTTATAAAAGGCCATCTTGTATATTTTGTCCATCTTCTTGTATGTCGTCATTGTGGCTTCAAAGTCCGGAAATCTCTACTTGAACCTCCGTTCTTATTCTCTTCGCATGCACCTTCATCTCCGTGCTTGACCATGCTCCAATGTTCATCCTTCTTGTCCGTGCTAGGCCCTTCAATTGCAAGCAACACAAATATATGTTTGTTAGGAAGCACCATATTCTCATGAACACTAGAAACATTACCAAGAAACGAAAGTACCTGATAATTGAATTGGCGTATGCGAGTTCTAGCAATTGTTCCAAGAGGTAAAACAACAGGGATATGGGTGTAACTGTGGTAGCCATGTCCTCATCATGGGTGGATTGGGAGGGATCCCGATGGAGAGAGTGGTGGCTGAAGACAAGTTGGATGTGGGATGGATCCTGAGGAAGGAGAGGGGTGGATGACCGGCGGCGGAGCCGATGGGACAAGGGAGTGGATTTTTAGGGTTGTCGACAAATGGACTAGGGGTGGACTATATATAGCAAGTGGGTTATGGTTAGGGCTAAATCGTCTGTTCGATCGTAATCTGATGGTCCGAGATGAATAGGTTAGGAGAGTCCAATAAATAAACCGAAGGTATTTGGAGATGTTTGGGTTTAATGCAAACCCACTGGTCATGACTGCATGGTTCGGTTTCGGAGAAGCATTCGGACACACGCGAGGGCTTTGACAAAAGGCCATGGAGGCAAGGGGGTTTGATGGGCTCAAAGAAGAGAGAGAAGAGAGCGGCCCAGTTGATCTGAGAGAAGGTCAACAAAGAGAAGGAAGAAGCAGCAACTACGAGCGGATACAAGTTTTATTTAAACATGCGGATGTAATGCACATGATGCCATGATGAAATGCAACAAGAAAATAAAACACACGACAACAATGAAAAACATGGAAGGCATCTGGAGCGTCGGTCTCGCGCTGTTACAACTCTCCCCCACTTACAAGAGGTCTCGCCCCGAGATCTAAGGACGAAAAACGGAGAGAAGAGGTAATATTAAGTTGCTTCTTGGACAAATGAGTGAAAGGAAGACCTTGCAACGTTAAACAATTTCAAGAAAAGAATACAATGGAGATGAACACAGTTGAAAACACTACATTAAAAAAGAGGAACAAGAAACATTACGAGAACCTTGTAGGTTGAAAGACATGAACCAAGAGCCTAAGGGAGAATATAGACTTTGAAACCACTCCGGTTAAATTGAGATTACAACGAATAAGAATGAAAGAATTTGGGCAGCACTCCATTTGAAAACAGAAGGATTTGGGCATGAACTTGAAAAGATGGAATGATACCTCGAAGAGAGCAGCAACACAATCCCTCCGGAACAAAAGAAAGAATGGAATGAAAAGAACAGAGAAGACTACAACATCATCTAATGTAAATGAATTTGAAAGAGCATCCTTAGGAGAAAGGCTTGAACGGAGTTGTTGAAGAATCAACAATCAAATCATATGGTCCTCGTGGGCTTGTGGAAACATCTCAAAACTTGAGGTGAAATTCTGCCACTAACGAAAACAATTGCTTGCTTTAGATCGATGAAGAGATGAAAAACTTCTTCCACCAAGATGGTAAAAAATAACTTGGATCATTGATAAGCACCACAAATAGCAACATTCCTTTGGAAATGTTTTATGTGAAATCTTTACCAAGATAACTCCAACGAAGAGATTGATGGATTTAAAATACGTCATTCTTGACAACATGTGAATCATGAAACATGAAGGGAAATTGTCAAGAAATGACATAATACCACCTCAAGATAAGGTAGCAGAATTGCACTTCGAAATGCATGAAGAAGAATACTTGAGATCCTCCAACAAAAATCTTGATGAACACTTCGAGAATGGAAGAAATCTTTGATGAACCACCATGAGAAACTTCATCAAGAACTCCGGTAAGAAAAGAAATGGTATGAAGGAAGTGAAGGTTGAAAAAATAGCAAGATGAAACCTTGCGATGATTTAGATGGAGCTTTGTGATGAGATAACCAATACAACTTGGAACTCCGGAAAAAGAGAAGATCAACAACATGGAAATGGGAAATTTTCAACATGAACAAACTCCAGACGAAGGGATTGAATCACCTTGAGGAATAAGAATAAGGATTATGTTATGCTTATCTGTCATCAACTTAACCTGGTGACAAGCAATGGATATGGCATACCACTTATTCTTCTTAAAAAGGATTAAGAAGAGATATAGTGCAAACTTCAGAAAGTCTTCAACGAGTCATCGTAGAATTTCGGAAACAATGAATGAAATGATATGCTAATAAAGCAAGATGAATGTTGAATGAACCACTGTAAGAATTGAAAACGAATGAAGAAAAGAGAACGAATCACCGTGAAGAATTGAAATGACGAATATACTTGAGGGAATTGTAGATACAAGTGAACGAAGAGATCATGAGCCGACTAAAGAATACTTGAACAAAGCACCAGAAGAATATGGAGACGAACGAAGAGGCATGATTTGAGAAGAATTGCAGAAATGAAGTTGAAAGATGAGAATGAAGAAATCTTTTGAAATGATGGCCTTCGAAGAATCGAAATGAAACAACTCACGAAAAGGATTGGGGACAGTCATGAAAATAATTTCTCACGATTGGAAACAATTTGAGGGGATTGCATGAAGCTTGAAATCATGAAACTTCAAGAGAACGGACCAAGGTCTGGAGGAAAACTCTTCTTCGGTCTTCAAATATTGAGAATGATGATGAGAAACACCACCATGAATTGTTGAGGCACTCCGGAACAATGAAGAATAGAAATGTTGAACCAACGATGAAAATGTTTTGAAAGCGATCTTGGAGAAGGAATATGACTGATGATAATTCATTCTTACGTCAAACTTTCAAAAGGATTTGGAATAACTCCGGAAAATTTAGAAGAGTCGGGTAAGATCCTGAGAAAAGACTTGTGGGTTAGGGTTCGATGATACACCATTGAAGTGATTTTTAAAAGACAGATTGCACCCGTTAAATTAAATGGCTTGAATGAGATAACAACCTCAAAATAACTTGAACGGATTGAGAATGGAAACGCGAATTTTCTGAGATATCTTTTACACTCCGGAGAAGAATATAGAGAGGTGAATAAACAAGAGAGACTTGTATTAGAACTTCCAACATGGAAATCATGTGAACCAATGAAATGATATGATCGACACTGAAAGCTTGAATTTAG
Source organism: Aegilops tauschii subsp. strangulata (assembly GCF_002575655.3). Lineage (NCBI taxonomy): Eukaryota > Viridiplantae > Streptophyta > Magnoliopsida > Poales > Poaceae > Aegilops > Aegilops tauschii. Next base: position 209,831,849 of record NC_053039.3, on the reverse strand, counting down.
TCCACCGGGAGAAGAAAAAGAACGAAGAATGATGAACTTGAAGCTTCCCAAGCATCTTCACCTAGAATCTCCGGATGAACTTGGAAGAAAAGGATGACGAAACTTCACATAAATAGAAGGATACTTGATTAAGAAATCTAAGTCCTTGAAGAAAAGGGTGGGATGGTGGAAAAAAACAAATGCAACTTGGGATGGATGGAACGGATACCGTTGAGAAAACAGAGAATGGGGGAAAAGATAGGATCATCTTGAAGGGAAGCGCACCGGTTGGAAAAGAATTGTCATGATAATCTCGATGATCAAGAAGGTTTAGCACTTCCATAAAATATGAGAACACCGCTTAGGAAAAGGTATGGAATCAACACTTGACATAGAAGCAACTCGAATACCTCAACTCAAATAAAACAAAGGATTTGGCTTGCAAAAATAAGCCGGAAACAAATACATAAACACTCATGAATTTGTTGGAAGGATAAACCTAGGTAACTACTTGAATTCCCACCTATGAACTCCCAAAATTCTCGGTTATGCAATCCGGTACAACAAGTACATGGAGCAAAATATCATCACACAACTCCTAGCAGAATTCTACGCTCCAAATGTACTGCCTCCTCAACACATAACCAAGAACCTCGGAAACTGTGTACCTCAGACCTTCAAAAAAACTGATATAATAGCTGTAGAATACATCTGATTGCTCTCCCCAGTACTGGGTGGCGCCAAACCACTCTCACCACAAAGAGTATAGAACCGTTTTCGATGTCGACGTCCTCTGGTATTCCGAAACTGAAGCGATAACAACTGTGACGAAAACACCTTGGAGCTCAACTCCCCGGGACACTGCCACAACCCCTAAATGTCAATAGGCACCAAGAACAGAATTCCCGTCCCATGGATATCGCAATGATTCCAACAATACCCATGTGATTCTAAAAAAAAATTGAGTGGGAAGAGTAATGGAATGAAAACACCTACGTCACAATTCCTCACTAGAGCAACGAAGAGGATAAGGAGTAAAAGGAATTCCTACTCTCTGATATATAAATAGACTCAAAATAGTTTTCTTTGTATACTTGACAACGACAACGGTTCAATCAATCAAGGGGGCTCCTAAGGTCGGTAAGGCTTTGATACTAACTTGTAGCGCCCAAGATGTGATTCTATCCCAATCACGTGATGAATTCATGATTGGGGCACAACCGCATTTCAAGCACATAGCAAGGTGGATATCATTACAACATACCATGTACTGAATAGATGAGAATACCAGATATAGGCTTACACTCGCCACAAGCTACAACATGAATACATCAATACATATCAACCACCATATAGAAGAGCAGGATCCGACTATGGATGAAATCAAACGAAAAAGAAGAACGACATCCACCCTATTAATCCCAGGCTTCCGATCCAGAACCTATCCCTTGATTGAAGAAGTGAAAGAAGAACTCCAACAAGCATGCATCGCACTCGCGTCAGATCATCGCATTAACTATACCTACACCTGTTGTTGTAGTAATCTATGAGCCATGAGGACTTAGAAATCCCATTATCATGGGTATGAAGACTAGCAAAGCTTAATGGGCCTGGAATGGATAAGTGGTGAGGTTGCAGCAAGCACTAAGCATTGTATGATGGCTAACTTACGAGTACAAGAATAAGAAGAGTAAACTATGCATAACGGTCGCAAACTAGTAATGATCAAGAAGTGATCCCGAACTACTTACGAGTCAAACATAACCCCACCGTGTTCTCTTTCCGAACTCACTCAAAAAGAGACGATCACAGTTGTGCACGCGGTTGGTGTATTTTACTTTGGGTTTAGTGTCAAGTTAACTCTCACGGTCGGCAGAGGAAAATCTTCATCTCAGGACAACCCGATCAAACTCGGAATCCCGACGCACAAGACATTTCGACAATGGCAAAACAAAACCAGCAAGACCGCCCAATGTACCGACAATCCTGATAGGAGTCGCACATATCTCGTTCTCACGGCACACCGGATGGGCTAGACGTCGGGTTGGCTAAGACTCTGGTTGCCCAGGGGGCACCGAACATCACCCAGTTTGGACCAACACTCATTAGGAGCACTGGCCCGGGGTTGTTGATTAAGAATCTTCGGGTTAATTACCCCCTATGCAAATTTTAGTTGTTATTAGGCAAATAGTAAAACCAAAGTTGGGCCTTGCTGGAAGAGTTTTATTCAAAGCAAACTGTCAAGGGGGGCCATAAACCCCGACCGTGTTAGGAACACAAAATCAACGAACATAACACCGGTATGACGAAAACTAAAGCAGGAAGAGTGGAACAAAACACCAAGCAAAAGGCCAAGCCTTCCACCCTTTGCCATGTATATAGATCCATTAATTAAATAAGAGATATTATGATATCTCATGATATCCATGTGCTAACATGGAACAACCTGCATTGCACCTGTAACTAAAAACTCTATAAGAGGTGCTGACCAAAGCGGTAACATAGCCAAACAACGGTTTGCTGGAATGGTGAAAAAGGTTAGAGGCTATCATGCCAATTTGGGAGGCTTGATAAACAAGTGGTAGGTAGCACGACATAGCGATAGCATCGAGACAACTAGCAATTAAAGATAGTAGTCGTATCCAAGATAATGGTCATCTTGCCTGAAATCCCGCTAGGAAGAAGACCGGGTCCTTGAAGTAGACGAACCAACATAGTCGAACGAATCCTCACAATCATAACGTTACCGGAACTATCGAGAAGAAGCAACACGGGAAAAAAGTAAACAACATGGTAAACACACAAGCATAGTCATAGCATGATGCACAATCAAGTATAATACATGCCAGGTTTGATGACTCACGGCATGGCAAAGTGCAACAAACAATACTACAAATTAAGTGGAGCTCAATATGCAACGAGTTACATATTGACGAAACACCACATTGGAATTATTAGTTCGCAATATGCAACGAGTTACATATTGACGAAACACCACATTCGAATTATTAGTTCGCCCTCGTTTATGAACGAGGCAAGATTAAATGTTGATGAACATGGCAAGAGGTGAAGCATAATAAAACTACCTATCTAGGCAAGTTTAAATGAGGCCGGAAACAACAATGAACAATTTTGGAAAATCTCCATGTACATAATTCCAATTTGGTACTGTTTTGCCCTAAACACAGTTTTAGAGTTCTTAAACATGCAAAGTAATGTCACCATGTTAATTATTCATTTTTCTACCCCATTTGCATACAAAGTTTATTTAATTCGGAGCTACATTTAACATGTCAATCATGTGAATTAAAGAAACAACAAGGTTAAACACTTTTAACATGGATAAAAGTGGGATATTATGGAACTAGATGAGATTCTAAGCATTTTACATATATAGTTTCTTTTAAACCGATGCAAGTTTTGTGAGATATTAAATGCATGAAGATGGAGGGTTTTACTGCAAATATGTAAACTCTTGACAAATGCTAAAATCGCAGCAGCAGGGAAAAAACAGAACGGGCTGAATCTGGCTGGCCCATCAGTGCACATGGGAGGGGGCTGGGCGCGTCCTCACCTCGCTGGGACGGATCTGGCCAGCGGCTGGGCCTTGGAGCTGCTTGGCTGGCGGACCACGTGGAGGACGACGGGTCAACGGGAACAGGCGATTGCTCCTCCGCTCGAACTGGCCGTGACGGAGCGGAAACTGCGGCGGGACTTGCAGTGACGGCGGACCTCCGGGAAGAAGATGGCGGCGAGCGGAGGCAGTGAAGCAGCGGTGGAGGCATGGGTTCGGCGCGGCACCGGGCGTGGATCCGACGGAGACGAGTTTGAGGCGTCGGCCATGGGAGCTCCGGCGAGTTCCCTGAGGAGAAGGAGATTGGGCGTGGCTTAGGCAAGCTGCTGCTGGGCCTGGCGCGGCCACGGCTGGGCGAGGAGGCTGGGGAGGCCTGGGTTGGAGGAGGTCGGGTGCGGCTGCTGCTTGCCGGCGAGGTCGAGGTGGCGCGGACGAGCACATGTACTCGTGCCCACTCGCAAGGCTCGGGCGAGAGGCAGGGTGTACGGCGGCTTGGCTGCATCTCACTGATGGCGTTGGTGATGGCGACCGGAGCAAAGAAGGGGAGGCAATGGCGGGTCGAGCTGGTGCATCCATGGCGTGCTGTGGGACACATAGAAAAAGAGAGAGTTTGAGAGACAGAGATATAGAGAGACTAAAGAAAAGAGAAGGAAGCGGGGGCATGGCCTGATTCTTGTCGCCGGTGGTGGCGGCGCCACGGAGGGAGGAGCAAGCGGGAGGAGCTTGGTGACAGCGCAGAGGTTGGAGAAGCTCGGGCATGAGGAGGGGATCGAGCCCCTGGCTCTCTCCTGCAGGTGTTGCTGCTGCTGGTTGGTGGATGGAGGACATCCAGAGGAGAACGCTGGTTGGCTAGCTTCGATGGCGACTGGCCGGTGGCTGAAATCGAGGAGAGGCGGGTGGATCGGGAGGGATCCCGATTGAGAGAGTGGTGGCTAAAGACAAGGTGGATGTGGGATGGATCCCGAGGAAGGAGAGGGGTGGATGACCGGCGGCAGCGCCGATGGGACTAGGGGGAGGATTTTTAGGGTTGTCCACAAATCAGGCGTGGACTATATATGCCAAAGTGGGTTATGGTTAGGGCTAAATTGTCTGTTCGATCATAATCTGACGGTCCAAGATAAATAGGTTAGGAGAGTTTAATAAATAAACCGAAGATATTTGGAGATGTTTGGGTTTGGTCCAGACCCAGTGGTCATGACTGAGTGGTTCGGGTTCGGGGAAGCATTCGGACACGCGCGAGGGGTTTGAAAAAAGGCCATGGAGGCAAGGGGGTTTGATGGGCTCAGAGAAGAGAGAGAGAGAGAGAGAGATAAGAGAGCGGTCCGTTAATCTGAGAGAAGGTCAACAGAGACAAGAAAGAAGCGGCAACTACGAGCGGATACAAGTTTGTTAAAACATGCGGATGCAATGCACATGATGCCACGATAAAATGCAACAAGCAAATAAAACACACGGCAACAACGAAAGACATGGAAGGCGTCTGGAGCGTCGGTCTCAGGCTGTTACACTACCCCCCCCCCCCCACACACACACACAAACTTTCTAGCCGAATTTTGTTGATTTCTTCCTAAATTCAAAAATCCCCACCAAAAATAGCCCTCAAATTTTTTTGATTTGTTGGTTTGATGATATTTTATTGGATTGATCCATGGATTTGATGTGTTCCAGGTAGATTTAGCTTCTCCACAAGTTTTCCCACTTTTTATCCATGGAATCTCCTCAATTTTGACCCCAAAATCACCAAATTCCGCCCAAAAAGCGCGTCCCCGAGAGCAAATCCCGAGCGGATTGACCTGCCCGATCATCCTGACAAGGTCCCCGGATCATCCGGACCAACCCGGATCAGCTGGACCCCCTCTCGGACGTCCGGACACCCCACTTGACCGAATCTGGTTGACCTACCCGGATCATCTGGACCAACTCCCGGATGTCCAGATAACCCTGAAACTGACACCACTAAATTTTGTTTTGGCCATAACTAATTCATATGCAGTCCGATTTCGATGTTCTTTAGCTCATTTTATAGCTATTGACACCCCCCATCCCAAAAAAATACTTCCAACGTCATTTGACTCAATCAAATGTTTGGAACTTTGGCATATTTGCCTAGGCCCTCCATCATATAATCCGCATTACCACCATAGTCTTCGGCAACCTAATTCATTTTGGTTCCCATAGCGTTTGTGGTTGCTTGGGTTGTGATTCGAGTCTCCTAAGGTGTTTCGGCTACTTAGGGAAGGTTGCTTCTTCATCAACCACCACCACCACTTCCGCATTTCCAACTTCAAAACCACCACCGCATTCCGCTACCACCATTTGACATTTGACATTTGAGATTTTGTGTTCGCGGTTTTTCCGTTTCCTAAGGTGTTTTGGCTAATTAGGAATGGTTCAACGTCGAGAACACCGCCACGTGGTCGTCATCGACATTGACAATTTCACCATTTTGACACCATCATCTGTCCTTGCATACAAACGAGAAACCGCCGACGGTAACTTTGATGACACCATTATATATTCCCTTGTCATTGCATTTGTTGGGGAATGTAGTAATTTCAAAAATTTCCTACGCACACGCAAGATCATGGTGATGCATAGCAACAAGAGGGGAGAGTGTTGTCCACGTACCCTCGTAGACTGAAAGCGGAAGCGTTAGCACAACGCGGTTGATGTAGTCGTACGTCTTCACGATCCGACCGATCAAGTACCGAACGCACGACACCTCCGAGTTAAGCACACGTTCAGCCCGATGACGTCCCTCGAACTCCGATCCAGCCGAGTGTTGAGGGAGAGTTTTGTCAGCACGACGTCGTGGTGACGATGATGTTCTACCGACGCAGGGCTTCGCCTAAGCACCGCTACAGTATTATCGAGGTGGACTATGGTGGAGGGAGGCACCGCACACGGCTAAAAGATCAAATCAATTGTTGTGTCTCTAGGGTGCCCCCTGCCCCCGTATTTAAAGGAGCAAGGGGGGAGGTGCGGCCGGCCAGGAGGAGGTGCGCCAGGAGGAGTCCTACTCCCATCGGGAGTAGGACTCCCTCCCTTTTCCTTGTTGGACTAGGAGAGGAGAGGGAAGGAGAGAGGGGGCGCCGCCCCCCCTCCTTGTCCAATTCGGGCTTGGGGGGAGGGGCGCACGGCTGTCCCTTGGCCGCCTCTCCTCTTCCATCAATTGGGCCCATGAGTCCCAATAGCCTCCGGGGGGGGGGGGTTCCGGTAACCCCCCGGTACTCCGGTATATATCCGATAACCCCCGGAACCACTCTGGTGTCCGAATATAGTCATCCAATATATCAATCTTCATGTCTAGAGTGATCACATCCGGGACTCCGAACAACCTTAGGTACATCAAAACTCATAAACTCATAATATAACTGTCATCGAAACTTTAAGCGTGCGGACCCTACGGGTTCGAGAACTATGTAGACATGACCGAGACACGTCTCTGGTCAATAACCAATAGCGGAACCTGGATGCTCATATTGGCTCCCACATATTCTACGAAGATCTTTATCGGTCAGACCGCATAACAACATACGTTGTTCCCTTTATCATCGGTATGTTACTTGCCCGAGATTCGATCGTCGGTATCTCAATACCTAGTTCAATCTCGTTACCGGCAAGTCTCTTTACTCGTTCCGTAATACATCATCCCGCAACTAACTCATTAGTTGCAATGCTTGCAAGGCTTAAGTGATGTGCATTACCGAGTGGGGCCTAGAGATACCTCTCCGACAATCGGAGTGACAAATCCTAATCTCGAAATACGCCAACCCAACAAGTACCTTCGGAGACACCTGTAGAGCACCTTTATAATCACCCAGTTACGTTGTGACATTTGGTAGCACACAAAGTGTTCCTTCGGTTAACGGGAGTTGCATAATCTCATAGTCATAGGAACATGTATAAGTCATGAAGAAAGCAATAGCAACATACTAAACGATCAAGTGCTAAGCTAACGGAATGGGTCAAGTCAATCACATCATTCTCCTAATGATGTGATCCCATTAATCAAATGACAACTCTTTGTCTATGGCTAGGAAACATAACCATCTTTGATTAACGAGCTAGTCAAGTAGAGGCATACTAGTGACACTCTGTTTTGTCTATGTATCCACACATGTATCATGTTTCCGGTTAATACAATTCTAGCATGAATAATAAACATTTATCATGATATAAGGAAATAAATAATAACTTTATTATTGCCTCTAGGGCATATTTTCTTCAGTCTCCCAAGTGATTAACACCCATAGAGTACTAAGGTGTGATCATGTTTTGCTTGTGAGAGAAGTTTAATCAACGGGCCTGCCACATTCAGATCTGTATGTATTTTGCAAGTTTCTATGTCAACAATGCTCTGCACAGAGCTACTCTAGCTAATTGCTCCCACTTTCAATATGTATCCGGATTAAGACTTAGAGTCATCTGGATCAGTGTTAAAACTTGTATCGACGCAACCTTTTACGACGAACCTTTTTGTCACCTCCATAATCGAGAAACATATCCTTATTCCACTAAGGATAATTTTGACCGCTGTCCAATGATCTACTCCTAGATCACTATTGTACTCCCTTGCCAAAATCAGTGTAGGGTATACAATAGATCTGGTACACAGCATGGCATACTTTATAGAACTTATGGCTGAGGCATAGGGAATGACTTTCATTCTCTTTCTATCTTTTGCCATGGTCGGGCTTTGAGTCTTACTCAATCTCACACCTTGTAACACGGGCAAGAACTCTTTCTTTGGCTGTTCCATTTTGAACTACTTCAAAAATCTTGTCAAGGTATGTACTCATTGAAAAAACTTATCAAGTGTCTTGATCTATCTCTATAGATCTTTATGCTCAATATGTAAGCAGCTTCACTGAGGTCTTTCTTTGAAAAACTCCTTTCAAACACTCCTTTATGCTTTGCAGAATAATTCTACATTATTTCCGATCAACAATATGTCATTCACATATACTTATCAGAAATGCTGTAGTGCTCCCACTCACTTTCTTTGTAAATACAGGCTTCACCGCAAGTCTGTATAAAACTATATCCTTTGATCAACTTATCAAAGCGTATATTCCAACTCCGAGATGCTTGGACCAGTCCATAGATGGATCGCTGGAGCTTGCATATTTTGTTAGCACCTTTAGGATTGACAAAACCTTCTGGTTGCATCATATACAACTCTTTAATAAATCCATTAAGGAATGCAGTTTTGTTTATCCATTTGCCAGAGTTCATAGAATGCGGCAATTGCTAACATGATTCGGACAGACTTAAGCATAGATACGAGTGAGAAACTCTCATCGTAGTCAACACCTTGAACTTGTCGAAAACCTTTTGCGACAATTCTAGCTTTGTAGTTAGTAACACTACTATCAGCGTCCGTCTTCCTCTTGAAGATCCATTTAATCTCAATGGCTCTCCGATCATTGGGCAAGTCAATCAAAGTCCATACTTTGTTCTCATACATGGATCTCATCTCAGATTTCATGGCCTCGAGCCATTTCGCGGAATCTGGGCTCATCATCGCTTCCTCATAGTTCGTAGGTTCGTCATGGTCAAGTAACATGACCTCCAGAATAGGATTACCGTACCACTCTGGTGCGGATCTCACTCTGGTTTACCTACGAGGTTCGGTAGTAACTTGATCTGAAGTTACATGATCATCATCATTAGCTTCCTCACTAATTGGTGTAGTAGTCACAGGAACAGATTTCTGTGATGAACTACTTTCCAATAAGGGAGCAGGTACAGTTACCTCGTCAAGTTCTACTTTCCTCCCACTCACTTCTTTCGAGAGAAACTCCTTCTCTAGAAAGGATCCATTCTTAGCAACGAATATCTTGCCTTCAGATCTGTGATAGAAGGTGTACCCAACTGTCTCCTTTGGGTATCCTATGAAGACACATTTCTCCGATTTGGGTTTGAGCTTATCAGGATGAAACTTTTTCTTATAAGTATCACAACCCCAAACTTTTAAGAAACGACAACTTTGGTTTCTTGCCAAACCACAGTTCATATGATGTCGTCTCAAACGAATTTAGGTGGTGCCCCTTTTTTACGTGAATGCAGCTGTCTCTAATGCAAAACCCCAAAACTATAGTGGTAAATTGGTAAGGAACATCATAGATTGCACTATATCCAATAAAGTACAGTTATGATGTTCGAACACACCATTATGCTGTGGTGTTCCAGATGTCGTGACTTGCGAAACTATTCCACATTGTTTCAAATGAAGACCAAACTCGTAACTCAAATATTCTCCTCCATGATCATATCGTAGAAACTTTATTTTCTTGTTACGATGATTTTCCACTTCACTCTGAAATTATATGAACTTTTCAAATATTTCAGACTTATGTTTCATCAAGTAGATATACCCATATCTGCTCAAATCATTTGTGAAGGTCAGAAAATAGCGATACCCGCCGCGAGCCTCAACACTCATCGGATCGCATACATCAGTATGTATTATTTCCAATAAGTCAGTTGCTCGCTCCATTGTTCCGGAGAACGGAGTCTTTGTCATCTTGCCCATAAGGCATGGTTCGCAAGCATCAAGTGATTCATAATCAAGTGATTCCAAAATCCCATCAGCATGGAGTTTCTTCATGTGCTTTACACCAATATGACCTAAACGGCAGTGCCACAAATAAGTTGCACTATCATTATTAACTTTGCATCTTTTGGCTTCAATATTATGAATATATGTATCACTACGATCGAGATCCAACGAACCATTTTCATTGGGTGTGTAACCATACAAGGTTTTATTCATGTAAACAGAACAACAATTATTCTCTAACTTAAATGAATAACCGTATTGCAATAAACATGATCAAATCATATTCATGCTCAACGCAAACACCAAATAACACTTATTTAGGTTCAACACTAATCTTGAAAGTATAGGGAGTGTGCGATGATGATCATATCAATCTTGGAACCACTTCCAACACACATCATCACTTCACCCTTAACTAGTCTCTGTTCATTCTGCAACTCCCGTTTCGAGTTACTAATCTTAGCAACTGAACTAGTATCAAATACTGAGGGGTTGCTATAAACACTAGTAAAGTACACATCAATAACATGTATATCAAATATACCTTTGTTCACCTTGCCATCCTTCTTATCCGCCAAATACTTGGGGCAGTTCCGCTTCCAGTGACCAGTCCCTTTGCAGTAGAAGCACTTAGTCTCAGGCTTAGGTCCAGACTTGGGCTTCTTCACTTGAGCAGCAACTTGCTTGCCGTTCTTCTTAAAGGTCCCCTTCTTCCCTTTGCCCTTTTCCTTGAAACTAGTGGTCTTGTCAACCATCAACACTTGATGCTTTTTCTTGATTTCTACCTTCATCGATTTCATCATCATGAAAAGCTTGGGAATCGTTTTCGTCATCCCTTGCATACTATAGTTCATCACGAAGTTCTACTAACTTGGTGATGGTGACTAGAGAATTCTGTCAATCACTATTTTATCTGGAAGATTAACTCCCACTTGATTCAAGTGATTGTAGTACCCAGACAATCTGAGCACATGCTCACTGCTTGAGCTATTCTCCTCCATCTTTTAGCTATAGAACTTGTTGGAGAATTCATATCTCTCAACTCGGGTATTTGCTTGAAATATTAACTTCAACTCCTGGAACATCTCATATGGTCCATGACGTTCAAAACATCTTTGAAGTCCCGATTCTAAGACGTTAAGCATGGTGCACTAAACTATCAAGTAGTCATCATATTGAGCTAGCCAAACGTTCATAGCGTCTGCATCTGCTCCTGCAATAGGTCTGTCACCTAGCGGTGCATCAAGGACATAATTCTTCTGTGCAGCAATGAGGATAAACCTCAGATCACGGATCAAATCCGCATCATTGCTACTAACATTTTTCAACTTAGTTTTCTCTAGGAACATATCAAAAATAAAACAGGGGAGCTAAACGCGAGCTATTGATCTACAACATAGATATGATAATACTACCAGGACTAAGTTCATGATAAATTAAAGTTCAATTAATCATATTACTTAAGAACTCCCACTTAGATAGACATCCCTCTAATCATCTAAGTGATCACGTGATCCAAATCAACTAAACCATAACCGATCATCACGTGAAATGGAGTAGCTTTCAATGGTGAACATCACTATGTTGATCATATCTACCATATGATTCACACTCGACCTTTCGGTCTCAGTGTTCCGAGGCCATATCTCCATATGCTAGGCTCGTCAAGTTTAACCTGAGTATTCTGCGTGTGCAAAACTGGCTTGCACCCGTTGTAGATGGACGTAGAGCTTATCACACCCGATCATCACGTGGTGTCTGGGCACGACGAACTTTGGCAACGCTGCATACTCAGGGAGACCACTTTTATCTTGAAATTTAGTGAGAGATCATCTTATAATGCTACCGTCAATCAAAGCAAGATAAGATGCATAAAAGATAAACATCACATGCAATCAATATAAGTGATATGATATGGCCATCATCATCTTGTGCTTGTGATCTCCATCTCCGAAGCACCATCATGATCACCATCGTCACCGGCGCGACACCTTGATCTCCATCGTAGCATCGTTGTTGTCTCGCCAACTATTGCTTCTACGACTATCGCTACCGCTTAGTGATAAAGTAAAGCAATTACAGGGCGATTGCATTGCATAGAATAAAGCGACAACCATATGGCTCCTGCCGCTTGCCGATAACTCGGTTACAAAACATGATCATCTCATACAATAAAATATAGTATCATGCCTTGACCATATCACATCACAACATGCCCTGCAAAAACAAGTTAGACGTCCTCTACTTTGTTGTTGCAAATTTTACGTGGCTGCTACGGGCTTAGCAAGAACCGTTCTTACCTACGCATCAAAACCACAACGATAGTTTGTCAAGTTGGTGCTGTTTTAACCTTCGCACGGACCGGGCGTAGCCACACTCAGTTCAACTAAAGTTGGAGAAACTGACACCCGTCAGCCACCTGTGTGCAAAGCACGTCGGTAGAACCAGTCTCGCGTAAGCGTACGCGTAATGTCGGTCCGGGCCGCTTCATCCAACAATACCGTCGAACCAAAGTGTGACATGCTGGTAAGCAGTATGACTTGTATCGCCCACAACTCACTTGTGTTCTACTCGTGCATATGACATCTACGCATAAAACCAGGCTCGGATGCCACTGTTGGGGAACGTAGTAATTTCAAAAAAATTCCTACGCACACGCAAGATCATGGTGATGCATAGCAACGAGAGGGGAGAGTGTTGTCCACGTACCCTCGTAGACTGAAAGCTGAAGTGTTAGCACAATGCGGTTGATGTAGTCATACGTCTTCACGATCCGACCGATCAAGTACCGAACGCACGGCACCTCCGAGTTCAGCACACGTTCAGCCCGATGACGTCCCTTGAACTCCGATCCAGCCGAGTGTTGAGGGAGAGTTTCGTCAGCACGACGGTGTGGTGACGATGATGTTCTACCGACGCAGGGCTTCGCCTAAGCACCGCTACAGTAGTATCGAGGTGGACTGTGGTGGAGGGAGGCACCGCACACGGCTAAAAGATCAAATCAATTGTTGTGTCTCTAGGGTGCCCCCCTGCCCCCGTATATAAAGGAGCAAGGGGGGAGGTGCGCCCGGCCAGGAGGAGGCGCGCCAGGAGGAGTCCTACTCCCACCGGGAGTAGGACTCCCTCCCTTTTCCTTGTTGGACTAGGAGAGGAGAGGGAAGGAGAGAGGGGGAAAGGAAAGGGGGGCGCCGCCCCCCCTCCTTGTCCAATTTGGGCTTGGGGGGAGGGGCGCACGGCTGTCCCTTGTCCAATAGCCTCCGGGGGGTTCCGGTAACCCCTCGGTACTCCGGTATATATCCGATAACCCCCGGAACCATTCCGGTGTCCGAATATAGTCATCCAATATATCAATCTTCATGTCTTGACTATTTCGAGACTCCTCGTTATGTCCGTGATCACATCCGGGACTCCGAACAACCTTAGGTACATCAAAACTCATAAACTCATAATATAACTGTCATCGAAACTTTAAGCGTGCGGACCCTACGGGTTCGAGAACTATGTAGACATGACCGAGACACGTCTCTGGTCAATAACCAATAGCGGAACCTGGATGCTCATATTGGCTCCCACATATTCTACGAAGATCTTTATCGGTCAGACCGCATAACAACATATGTTGTTCCCTTGGTCATCGGTATGTTACTTGCCCGAGATTCGATCGTCGGTATCTCAATACCTAGTTCAATCTCGTTACCGGCAAGTCTCTTTACTCGTTCCGTAATACATCATCCCGCAACTAACTCATTAGTTGCAATGCTTAAGTGATGTGCATTACCGAGTGGGCCCAGAGATACCTCTCCGACAATCGGAGTGACAAATCCTAATCTCGAAATACGCCAACCCAACAAGTACCTTCGGAGACACCTGTAGAGCACCTTTATAATCACCCGGTTACGTTGTGACGTTTGGTAGCACACAAAGTGTTCCTCCGGTAAACGGGAGTTGCATAATCTCATAGTCATAGGAACATGTATAAGTCATGAAGAAAGCAATAGCAACATACTAAACGATCAAGTGCTAAGCTAACAGAATGGGTCAAGTCAATCACATCATTCTCCTAATGATGTGATCCTGTTAATCAAATGACAACTCTTTGTCTATGGCTAGGAAACATAACCATCTTTGATTAACGAGCTAGTCAAGTAGAGGCATACTAGTGACACTCTGTTTTGTCTATGTATTCACACATGTATCATGTTTCCGGTTAATACAATTCTAGCATGAATAATAAACATTTATCATGATATAAGGAAATAAATAATAACTTTATTATTGCCTCTAGGGCATATTTCCTTCAGCATTGTTAACCCCCGAGCCCATTTTCCGTCACTTGCCTATCGAGACTAGAGTATTGCGGGCAACGTTACTTGTGCACTTTACAGATACTTGACCCACACCTTCTATTGCGTACATACCATATCATCTTGGTATCATCATCTCTTGTGTCACAAGATTGTTCCCGCATATACACAATTGCAATCTTGGTTTGTGCAGTTCACATAGTGGCCATTAAAAAAAGAGAATAAGCTTTTAAGCAAAGAGAAACAAAGAGCTTGTAAGCAATAGCCATAGCATCGCCACATTGCATATCATATACCATTATTGATCATCTTGGATCATCGTGTGCGAAACACAGGGAACCATACATACATAGCACACTTGGGATAGAAAGTAGATACATTTTGCATCTTATAGGTTGTGCACAAGTGTCGTATCCGCCTTTTGAGCAATTGTGCTAGCGTCTCTCTTGAGTTGTGCAACACGAGCATTTTCCGTGGGTTCCACATTTTGTGCCCATTCCTTGGTTGCACGACCCCATTTATCTATATGTGTGTGTGTTTCCATGTGCCACATATTGCTATTCGTCTACTTATTTCACATGCGAATTTGTTAATCTCTTTCAGCATTACTGACTCTTGCTAACATTTGCATCAAATTTTTGTGCCACTACCCTCACCAAGCTACTCCATAAGCCTTACTTGTGTAGGTGTTAGAATTGACAAGATCCGGTACCAATTGTGTTATTTCCATAATACATTATTGAGTGATCATTGATCCATCTTCAACATTGGATAAGGTACATTGGTCTAGTTCTTTCCTTTCTTCCACTCACATTTGCTCGAGTCTTGTGATGGATAGGCAAAACATTTCATTTCCGGTCTTCGACGACAACAACGACATGGACAACTACATCAACAATCGCCACATTGGACTACAACAAGAAATGAAAGGTGTACAATCTACCTTGCGAGAGTGCATCGACAACCTCGCCATCGACATATGTCACTCTGAAGCAAGGAAAAGGGACTACATCAACACCAAGTTGGACGAGCTAAAGGATCAACTATGAGACATGGTGGCCGACTACAAGTCTTCTTCTCCCCCCTTCGTCATCCTCAAGGCGGCGACGAGCGAGTCACAAATGTTCAGAGTGCCCATGCGATGCAAGCGCAATTCGTCCACATCCACATCTACATGCCGACCATCATCACATTTGTGACCCACATCGTCATGAACGGCAAGTCACCTCCAAGCATCATGCGCGCACCGGAAATGAATGACATCTACTACAAGCTCAAGCACGACAACGACATCATCAACATGAAGATGCTCGACATGCGCAAACCTACAAGTCCCAGCAAGCTCTACATCAAGCTACAACCAAACTTCATGAGCACAAGAGAAGATCGCGAGATGCGCACCACCAAGAGGAATCTACGGCTACCACCACCACTTCAGCATCTTCACCAAGTGTTATCAAGGCATATTCGCCTTTGGATGTACGGAATCTTCGCCTACTTCCCATGAGTACACCTACATCGACATTATCAAGTCCAAGGCAACCACCTACAAGCGAGGGAGAGACTTCCATCTTTGGAAGCCCCTCAAGGAAGATGGTCGAGCATCAGAAATTCCCTTCGATCATGGAGATGAGCTCCGAGGTGCCACATCATATGGGCCTCCTATAACAAGATGACGCTAAGACGGTCGAGCAAGGGCCATCCCCTTCGACCACAGCGGCGAGCACGAACTTCTTCAGCAACATGAAGACCGCGCCCCATTGGGACACATACTCCGAGTCAAGGTGTGAGACCGCACATGAGATTTTCTCTTTGGTCTCGGAGGAGAGCGATGATTTGCCACTTCCTACGGCATTCATCTTCGGAGGCGTTATGGATGAGGAGGTTGAGCATGGGACTATCCCTTTAACCAAGGCGGCGATAGAAGGAGACATTTGCACCATATGTGACATTGAGTGCATTTCCTATGAGAGAATAAGTGTGACCACCACTAGCCCCACACACAAGAGCATGCCACAAATTCTATGTGAGGTTGAGAGCCATTTGAGTAACTCCACAAACCATATGAGTGAGAGCATCCTACTGGGAGTGAGTGAGCCACAACACTTAGTGAGTGAGGTAGTTGATAGGGCACATGAGGCCACTATGATTTCTAACGGCTTAACCTCTACTCCGAGTGTGTTTTCCTTTTTGCTGTTAGATATCCTACAAGATGTAGTGCCAATCCTCGTCGTGTCCACACCTCTAATGGACAAACCGACGACCATGGTGGATGACGACACACCCCCCCTCATGGTATGTAACACCCTAGATTTTGGCATTTTCTTTTTCTTTTTATTTCCTTTGGATTATTGTTTTGATTTGTTTTTCCGTGGCTCTGTGATCCTAAAACTTGGGAAGATCATGTCTTACCAGGTTTCATAGTGGCTTGTCATCCTCAAAACTATCCCTAGCCCATGTCATTTTCATCCTAGCCCAAATCCCAATATTCTTTTTATTGGGAATATTTCTTTTCTATTTAAGGAATAATTCTTTTTGCCCTAGGTTGTGAAGCAACCTATATTTCTGCCACTCCCAAAATTCCCAAATAATTCTCATAAATTGTTTGGGTCATATCTTCCTCAAATATGTCAAAACGTGTCCTTGGCATCATCAAAGATAATTCACAAATCTTCCTTTTCTCATTCTGCCCTAAGTGGCTTTTTGAGAAGGAAGTGTCATTAATCTTTGCTTGATTGACCCCAAACTTTTTGGACACCTTTTCATGTCCATATCATTGCCTCCTGTCAAAATTCAACTCGATTTTCCTAGTGAATATTCCTGAGCAATTTTTCAAAGTTCCTGTCTGAGGGAATTCTTTGTGAAGGAAGTATTAGCTAGGTTAATCCAAATGAGTTGAAATTTTGCAACGTCCTTCATATGATCAAATCATCACTCTCCTCAAGATTTGGGCTCATGTGATCACTCTATGTGAGCTCAGCATCTAATCTTGGTTTTTGGTCAGATTTTCAGGTTGTGAAGCAACTATATTTTATATTGCTTCATTATTGCTGAAACTTTACTAGGACATTCTCATATCCATATAACCTCTCTCCACCAAGTTTTGGCTCAATTCATCTAGCCAATTTTCCTCAGCTAATTTTCTAAAATTATGTCCAGAGAGTTCCATTTTGGTAGTTCCAAATGGCATGAAACTTTTACAGCAGCTTCATATCATCAAATAACTCATCTATACCAAAATTCAGCTCAATCTAACCATCTATGTGAGTGCCAGTTCATACTTTGTATTTTTGAACAGTATGGTGCATTCTACATCAAGTGCTCTTTTTATTCAGCCAAATGAGCTGATTTCTGGCCAACATAGTGTTCATAGCATGTGATCACTCCACGGCAAAAACCAGAGTCTAGCACAAACACCTTGCTCTTGGTCTGCTTTGGCACTCAGTGCTAATCCCTTCTTTGCCCCTGGACTCATTTATTTCTTCAGTTGAACTGGGGGTAGCAAGGTCCATCTACTGGACATGGTCGGCCGGGCCAAAACACGCCGCTTGCACCAGTTCACGCGGTGACCATGGGTTATGCGAGCCAAAACTCGCGCTCTGGCAAGACCTTGGCGATGTGCTCCTCCGTTCCCTCGTCGTCTCGACTCTCAGCCATGTCTAGTAGCTCCCTCGTGAGCCTCTGCATTGTCCCGTGGCCGGACCCTCTCTTGTTTCGCCGTTGTTTGCTCTCCGTCGAGCTCGCCCGTGCCGCTACCTCATCTGCTCCGTTTTTGTCTGGTCGGCCGTGCCCTCTAGAGCGCTTTTGAGCTCGACCCACGGCTATAAGTAGCCCCCTCGATCTCCACCGCTCCTCATCGCCCCTTCAGCCCTCCCCCTCGAGCACCGGAGCTCCACCCCCTCCTCTCTGTCCGCCATTGTTGCCGTTCGGCTCCGCTCAAATTCGAGCGAGTCGACACCCCTCCCTCCATCTGTTCACCTCCACTAGACAACCCAGACCCTGGCGCACTTCCCCACCCCCTCAGTTTGGCGTCCGAGCCGGTGTGGCCGCGTACGCCAAGTCCAACCGCCGCCGTGGTCCTCTGCCTCAGTGATGCACCGCCGTTTCGATCCTCCTCGACGTCCATGCACCACCTGGACGAAAGCTAGATGTCTCCATGAGCCTACAGGTGGTCTTTGCTCGTCCGAAGGTGGCCGGAGTTGGCCGTGCTCATCGCCGGAGCCCGCCGCTGTGATAACCCACAAGTATAGGGGATCAATTGTAGCTCTTTTCGATAAGTAAGAGTGTCGAACCCAACAAGGAGCAGAAGGAAATGACAAGTAGTTTTCAGTAAGGTAGTGTCTGCAAGTGCTGAAATTGTAAGTAGCGGAGTAGTTTGATAGCAATATAATTTGTAACGGGCAAGTAACGATAGTAGTAACAAAAGTGCAGCAAGGTAGCCCAATCCTTTTGAGGCAAAGGATAGGCCAAAACGGCCTCTTATGATAAGCAAAGCGTTCTTGAGGGTACACGGGAATTTCATCTAGTCACTTTCATCATGTTGGTTCGATTTGTGTTCGCTACTTTGATAATTTGATATGTGGGTGGACCGGTGCTTAGGTGTTGTTCTTACTTGAACAAACCTCCTACTTATGATTAACCCTCCCGCAAGCATCCCCAACTACGAGAAAATTATTAAGAATAAATTCTAACCATAGCATTAAACTTTGGAATCCAATCGGTCCCTTACGGAATAGCGCACAAACTAGGGTTTAAGTTTCTGTCACTCTCGCAACCCACCATCTAGTTGCTACTCCAAAATGCATTCCCTTAGGCCCAAATATGGTGAAGTGTCATGTAGTCGATGTTCACATGACACCACTAAGGGAATCACAACATACATACTATCAAAATATCGAACACATATCAAGTTCACATGATTACTTGCAACATGATTTCTCCCGTGACCTCAAGAACAAAAGTAACTACTCACAAGTGATAAACATGCTCATGATCAGAGGAGTATTAAATAGCATATTGGATCTGATCATATAATCTTCCACCAAATAAACCATATAGTAATCAACTACAAGATGTAATCAACACTACTAGTCACCCACAAGCACCAATCTATAGTTTCGGTAACAAGATTGAACACAAGAGATGAACTAGGGGTTGAGATGAGATGGTGATGTTGAAGATGTTGATGGAGATTGCCCTCACCAAGATGGGATAGTTGTTGGTGATGATGAGGACGATGATTTCCCCCTCCGGGAGGGAAGTTCCCCCAACGGAATCGCTCCGTCGGAGGGCAAAAGTGCACCTGCCCAAGTTCCGCCTCGAGGCGCGGTGCTTCGTCCCGAAAGTCCTCCTCTTATTCTTTTCTAGGTCAAAATGGCTTATATACCAGAAGATGGGCACCGGAGGTGGGCCGAGGAGGCCACAACCCCCAGGGCGCGCCACGGGGCCCTGGCGCGCCCAGGTGGGTTGTGCCCACCTGGTGGCCCCCCTTTGGTGATTATTTGCTCCAGTAATTCTTATATATTCAATAAAAAATCTCTGTGAAGTTTTAGCTCATTTGGAGTTGTGCAGAATAGGTAGCCTGATGTAGCTTTTTAGGTCCAGATTTCCAACTGCCGGAATTCTCCCTCTTGGTGTGTACCTTGCAAATTATGAGAGAAAAGGCATTAGAATTACTCCAAAAAGCATTATTATAGATAAAAACATTATAAATAACAATATGAAAACAAGATGCAAAATGGACGTATCAACTCCCCCAAGCTTTAGACCTCGCTTGTCCTCAAGCGAAAACCTAAACCGAAAAACATGTCCACATGCTTTGAGAGAGAGGTGTCGATAAAAACAAAATACGGACATAGAAGCATCATGTTGATTATTATAACAACAACAAAATTAAACATAGGACCTTTTATGATAAAACTTTTATCATATACTTCTCATGAATAAGTTATAGTTCATCACACAATCGATGTATAAAGCAAAAACTCTATTAGAAACCAACAAACTATGTTCTCAGTCAACTTTGCAACTACAATTCATCATCTTTTCAGGAAGGGTCACGTATCGGAGCCTTTAGGCAAGTCCACATACTCAACCATCATATAGTCTTCTATGATTGCTAACACTCACCTCGTACCCATGAGCAAAACATTTCAACAGGACACATAGAAAGATAGGGGCTTATAGTTTCGCCTCCCAACATACTCACCTCAAGGGTGATGTCAACAATAATAACTCATGCTATCTATATTCAACTGGACATATGTGCCTAGATCTTTCCTCACCACATGATGCTTGCCAAAGGAGAAAAATAAAAGGAATAGAACTAAAAGTAAATACATAAAAGTAAAAGATAGGCCCTTCGCAGAGGGAAGCAGAGGTTGGATGCGCTTATTTGTTTGTATGCTCAATCCCTTAGTGCAAAAGAACGTCACGTTGTATTGCCCATTAAGATGACAACCTTTATTATGCAGTCTGTCACTTTTATTCTTTGCCATCGAAGTTCGTACAACGCTCAATTTTCTCTTACACTAAATGATCTCACACTTTTAGAAGCAATTTTTGTTGCCTTTTTGCACTGATGACAACTTACTTGAGGGATCTTGCTCAATCCCTAGGTAGGTATGGTGGACACTTGAAAATAAGATTTGGGTTTAAGGGTTTTTGGATGCACAAGTAGTATCTCTACCTAGTGCGGAATTTTTGGCTAGCAAAGATAGGGGGCAAGCATCACATGTTAAAGGATCTATGACAATATGACTTCTATGTGAATATAAACAAACATAAACCATTAAGTTGTCTTCCTTGTCCAACGTCAAATTTTTTGGCATATAATATTTTGATGAGGGCACACAATCACAAAAGATTTCTAGGATAGTATATTTATATGTGAATCTTCTCTTCCCTTATTAATTCTTTCATGAGTTGCATCATTGCCTAATGCTATGTTTGTCAACCTCTAATAAAATTTTCTACTTATACTTTTCCTTATGTGGTGCCATCACCTACCATATGATTAGTATATAATCTTATCGATTTATTTCTTTCCTTTTCTTTCTTTAATTCTTTTCTTTTATTTGCAACATGAAAGTAAAGAAAGAAAAAACTCAAACTAAACTTTATTATATAACTTGCACACGATTACAAGGATAAATCACTAAGCAAACTCTCAAAGAAGAAAGGATCGAACTAAACTTTTATTCATCTAATGCAAAAGATCAAAAAATAAGTAAAAGCAATACGATAGTGGGATGATACGATACCGGGGCACCTCCGCCAAGCTTGGTAGAAGCCAAGGGGAGTGCCCATACCCAAGACTCAGTTCTCTTTTGGTGGTGAAGAAGATGGTGGTGATGAAGCGATCCTATCCTTAAGGATCAAGAGGTTCTCCAACCGACGAATGACGCTCCGGAATGGATGATATGCTCTTGATGCAGAATATTTTCACGAGTAAGATACTTATTCCGTATGCGAACTATTTCAATGACGCGAAAAGCTTCAATCTCAGCAGGGGTAAGATGAGTAAGATAGGGCTTAAGGATATCCTCTTCCTCCTCCTCGGCCAGCAACGCTTGTGCTGCAAGTGGGAATGGATCTAATGTAGCTTTCTTTCCCTTGTCTCCCTTGATGGCGTCCGTAGGCTCCTCCCGCTTCGTCTCGATCTTGATCAGCGAAGCATCTTCTTCCATGTTGTTGGAGGAGCAAGAAGACATGATGCCTGACTTGATAAATCTGACCGGAAACAACAAGAAAAGGGAACATAGTATTTCTCCATGATATGGTGGTTAATAGGTTTGGGAAATATATATAGATTTTTTATCTTGGAGGATAAGCATACGGGAGGAAAACAGAGTACAGAAGGTGTCCTGGGTGGGCACAACCCACCTAGGCGCGCCAAGCGCCTGGCGCGCCCTGGTGTATTATGCCCACCAGGGGACGCTTCCTCGAAGTTTCTTTATTCCCAAAATTCTTAAATATTCCAAAACTGATAAAAAATATTTTTGCAGATTTTTCGGAGTCCGTTTACTTATGTATCAGGTACCTCCTTATTTTCACGATTCTAGAGTGTTCCGGAAGGGCTCTTTTATGTGCTCTTCCGGTGTCAAAGTTTGGATAATATTACTTTCAACATTAATGGGCGTACCTAAGATATAATTCTTTATTCGTTGCCCATTGACAACCTTCGGGTTAGTACCTTCGGGGTTATTTATTTTGATGGCTCCGGACTGGTAAACCTCCTCGATGACATATGGGCCTTCCCATTTTGAGAGGAGTTTTCCTGCAAAGAATCTAAAACGAGAGTTGTACAAAAGAACATATTCTCCAACTTTAAACTCACGCTTTTGAATTCTTTTGTCATGCCATCTTTTAACTATTTCTTTAAATAATTTGCATTTTCATAAGCTTGGGTTCTCCATTCATCTAAAGAGCTAATATCAAATAACCTCTTTTCACCAGCAAGTTTGAAATCATAGTTGAGTTCCTTAACTGCCCAAAATGCTTTATGTTCTAACTCAAGAGGCAAATGACAAGCTTTTCCATAAACCATTTTATAAGGAGACATACCCATAGGATTTTTATATGCTGTTCTATAAGCCCAAAGTGCATCATCTAATTTCTTAGACCAATTCTTCCTGGACCTATTAACAGTCTTTTGCAAAATTAATTTTATTTCTCTATTGCTAAGTTCAACTTGACCACTAGACTGAGAATGATAGGGTGATGCGATTCTATGGTTAACATCATACTTGGCAAGCATCTTACGGAAAGCACCATGAATAAAGTGTGACCACCATCAGTCATTAAATATCTAGGGACTCCAAACCTTGGGAAAATAACTTCCTTAAGCATTTTAATAGAGGTGTTGTGATCAACACTACTAGTTGGAATAGCTTCTACGTATTTAGTAACATAATCAACAGCAACCAAAATATGTGTATACCCATTAGAGGAAGGAAAAGGTCCCATGTAATCAAATCCCCAAACATCAAATGGTTCAACAGCAAGTGAATAATTCATAGGCATTTCTTAACGCTTACCGATATTACCTATTCTTTGACATTCATCACAAGATAAGACAAACTTACAGCCATCCTTGAAGAGAGTAGGCCAATAAAATCCAGACTGCAATACCTTATGACCAGTTCTATCTCCAGCATGATGCCCTCCATAAGCTTCAGAGTGACATTTCCGTAGGATTTGTCCCTGTTCATGCTCAGGTACACAACATGTAATAGTACCATCTACTCCTTCTTTATAAAGATGTGGGTGATCCCAAAAGTAATGTCTTAAATCATAGAAGATTTTTTTCTTTTGTTGGTATGTAAAGTTAGGTGGTAAATATTTAGCAACAATGTAATTAGCATAGTCAGCATACCAAGGAGTACTATGAGAAACATTTATTGCAGCTAACTACTCATCAGGAAAACTATCATCAATAGGTAGTGGGTCATGAAGCACATTTTCAAGCCTAGACAAGTTATCAGCTACTCGGTTCTCAGCTCCTTTTCTATCAATAATATGTAAATCAAATTCTTGTAACAAGAGAACCCATCGAATAAGTCTAGGTTTAGCATCTTTCTTTTCCATAAGATATTTAATAGCAGCATGGCTCTGTGTGAACAGTTACTTTTGAATCAACAATATAAGATCTAAATTTATCACAAGCAAACACCACTGCTAAGAATTCTTTTTCAGTTGTAGCATAATTTCTTTGAGCATTGTCTAGATTTTTACTAGCATAATGAATAACATTCAATTTTGTTCAACTCTTTGTCCTAGAACAACACCAACAGCATAATCACTAGCATCACACATAATTTCAAAAGGCAAGTTCCAATCAGGTGGTTGAACAATAGGTGCAAAAATTAAGGATTTCTTGAGTGTTTCAAAGGCTTCTAAACAATCATGATCCAAAACAAAAGGAATATCCTTTTGCAAGAGACTAGTAAGAGGCTTAGAAATTTTAGGAAAGTCTTTGATAAATCTCCTATAGGAACCAACATGACCTAGAAAACTATGAATACCTTTTAAATCTTTAGGACATGGCATTTTCTCAATTGCATCAACCTTAGCTTGGTCCACTTCAATACCTCTTTTAGAAATTTTATGACCCAAGACAATGCCTTCATTAACCATAAAGTGGCACTTCTCCCAATTCAAGACAAGACTTGTTTGTTCACATCTATGCAAAACTCGCTCAAGATTGCTTAAACAATCATCAAAAGACTTCCCATAAACAGAAAAGTCATCCATGAAAACCTCAACAATCTTTTCACAAAAATCAGAGAATCTAGCAGTCATACATCTTTGAAAGGTAGCAGGTGCATTACTAAACAAAAAGGCATACGTCTATAAGCATAGGTTCCAAAGGGA
This sequence comes from Aegilops tauschii subsp. strangulata, assembly GCF_002575655.3. Lineage (NCBI taxonomy): Eukaryota > Viridiplantae > Streptophyta > Magnoliopsida > Poales > Poaceae > Aegilops > Aegilops tauschii. Next base: position 209,807,053 of record NC_053039.3, on the reverse strand, counting down.
CAAGTAAAAGTAGTCTTTTCTTGATCAGGTTAAGAAACATGTATTTGTGAAAAGCCAGAATATCCATCAAGGAAGCAAAAGTGTGTGTGCTTAGATAATCTTTCAAGCATTTGATCAATAAAAGGCAAAGGGTAATGATCTTTTCTAGTTGCTTTATTTAATTTTCTAAAATCAATTATCATTCTATAACCTATAACAATTCTTTCTGGGATAAGTTCATTCTTATCATTAGGAACAACAGTAATACCTCCTTTCTTATGAACACAATGAACATGACTTACCCATCTACTATTAGCTTTAAACGTAAGGCCGACGGTAACCCGGAGTTTGTGGCTAACACCAATTCATAGGGTAACAATCAACGACGCAAGGGGAGGCCGCCCCCTCGGTCTGGCGGGTCAGGTCCTACTCTTGAGCAATTGCTCAATGAGCCCTGTCCAAGACACGACACTCGGGAAAGGCCAGCCACTCACCTATGGAAAGATTGCGCGGTCATGAAGGCTTTCAAAAATTCTAACATGTTCGACAGCAACCATGGGCCTGGCGGTGGCTCAGGTGGAAGCGGGTTTCATGGCTCGGGAGGTGGCTCAAGTTCCGGCTTTCAAGGAAATCAAGGTGGTTATAATCAACAGTCTGGCTAAGGAGGTCAGCAACAGCAGCAATCGGGTTATCAGAGCAATCCAAAGCAGCTGAATAGTGGAGAGTATCATGTGTTCACCACTAGTCTGTGCAAACGAGACCAGAAGCTTCACAAAAGGGCTGTGAACGCTGTTGAGCCGGCAGTCCCTCGTTATTTGAGGTGGTCAGAGCAGCCCATTGTATGGAGCAGGGAAGATCACCCTCCCTGGGTCGACAATCCGGGTCAGTTGGCTTTGGTGGTGGCACCTCAAGTTGGTGGATATAAATTCACTAAAGTACTTATGGATGGAGGCAGCAGTATCAACATCCTCTATTATGAAACCTTCCGTCGTATGGGGCTGACTGATAAAAATCTTAAGACATCCAACACTGTTTTCCATGGAGTGGTGCCTGGTAAGTCGGCATACCCAGTGGGTAAGATTGAACTGGAGGTAGCCTTCGGAGATGAGCATGACTCTAGGGCTGAGAAGTTAACCTTTGAGGTGGTCAAGATCAAGAGCCCATATCACGCTCTATTTGGACGGCCGGTTTATGCCAAGTTCATGGCGCGGCCGTGTTATGTTTACTTGCAGCTCAAGATTCCAGGTCACAAGGGCACCATCACGGTACATGGGAGTCGGAAGATAGCCCTAGAATGTGAGGAAGGTGACACTGCTTATGCTGAATCTGTTTGTGCGGTAGAGGAGTTGAAGTTTTATGAGGATAATGTTGACCCGACAGACATGACGTCTCTGAAGAAGCCAACCACAGAACATGAGCCGGTGATGAAATTTAAGTCGGCCGATGACACCAAGCTTGTTGATTTTGTTCCAGGTGACTCAGCTAAGCAATTCAGTATCAGTGCCAATCTGGATCCCAAATAGGAAAGCGCGCACATCGAGTTCATCCGTGAGAACCGGGACATCTTTGCATGGAAACCTTCTGACATGCCAGGTGTAACAAGAGAACTCGCTGAGCACACTCTCAATATTGATCCAAAGTTTAAGCCGGTCAGGCAGTTTCTTTGGCGGTTTAACGAGGAGAGGCGTAAAGCTACCGGTGAGGAGGTGGCCCGGCTCTTGGCGGCTGGGTTTATTGTTGAAGTTTTTCACCCGGAGTGGTTGGCTAACCCGGTGCTTGTACTTAAAAAAGAACGGCACCTGGCGTATGTGTGTGGATTACACGGACTTAAACAAGGCTTGTCCGGCTGATCCTTTCGCTCTCCCCCGTATAGATCAGACCATTGATGCTACGGCGGGTTGTGAGCGTTTGAGTTTCTTGGATGCTTATTCTGGTTATCATCAGATCAAGATGGCAGTTAAGGACCAGGAGAAGACGGCTTTCATCACTCCGTTTGGAGCCTTCTGTTATGTGTCTATGCCTTTTGGGCTTAAAAGTGCCCAGGCGACTTATCAACGATGTGTGCAGAACTATCTCCATAATCAGATTGGGCGTAATGTTCATGCTTATTTGGATGATATTGTGGTGAAGTCCAGAGAGAAGGATACCTTGATAGATGATCTGAAGGAAACCTTTGATAATCTCCGGGTCTACAAAATGATGCTTAACCTGGCCAAATGTGTGTTTGGCGTGCCAGCAGGCAAGCTTTTGGGTTTTCTGGTTTCTAACAGAGGCATTGATGCTAACCCGGAGAAGATCAAGGCAATCACCACTTTGGCTAAGCCGGCGTGTGTCAATGATGTTCAGCGACTGGCGGGTCATATCGCTGCTTTAAGCCGGTTCATAAGCCGGTAGGTGAGACGGCCATATCGCTGTACAGATGATGAAGAAAACAGACAACTTTGTCTGGAGTGATGCCGCTAACGCTGCCTTTGAAGATCTGAAGAGACAGTTATCTGAGACGCCGGTCCTTGCGGCTCCCATTGATAAGGAACCCTTATTGTTGTATGTGGCTGCTAACTCACGTGATGTCAGTGTTGCCACTGTGGTGGAGCGCAAAGAGGCTGGCAAGGAGCATCCGGTTCAACGGCCGGTTTACTACATCAGTGAGGTGCTTATCGAGTCTAAGAAAAGGTATCCACATTGGCAGAAACTCGTTTATGGGGTGTTCATGGCGAGCCGGAAGCTTAAGCAATACTTCCAGGGTCACCCCATCATTGTGGTAAGTTCTGCTCCTTTGGGAGACATCATTCAGAATAGAGAGGCCACAGGACGAGTCGCCAAGTGGGCTATTGAACTTGGGCCTCATGGCTTAAAGTATGTACCACGCACTGCTATTAAGTCTCAAGCACTAGTGGACTTCATAAACGATTGGACAGAGCAGCAGACGCCTGAGGAAAATCCGGACAACACATATTGGACTATTCACTTTGATGGGTCCAGGCAATTGGAGGGCTCAGGGGCTGGAGTTGTTTTAGCTTCCCCTCGAGGTGACAAATTTTGTTATGTGCTCCGGTTAATGTTTCCCTGTACTAACAATGCAGCTGAGTATGAGGCCTTGCTCCATGGTCTTCGGATGGCTAAGGAGATGAACTTAAGCCGGGTAAGGTGCTTCGGCGACTCAGATTTGGTGGCTCAACAGGTGTCAGGCAAGTGGGATTCTAAGGATCCTCTCATGGCGGCTTATCGCCGTGAAGTTGATGCTATCGCTGGACACTTCAAAGGTTATTAAGTGGAGCATATTGATCGAAGAAAGAATGAGGCGGCTAATGCTTTAAGCCGGCTGGGATCTCAGCGTAAGCCGGTGCCACCTAACACTTTCTTAGATATTCTGCATAACCCTTCTGTTAAGTTACCCACAGAGGAAGACTTAGCTGTCCCAGACCCAGAAGTGCAATTGGTGACGGCTCTTCACGTCATCCCAGATTGGACAGTGCCATATTTGGCTTACATGACCCGGGGCGAGTTGCCTGAGGACGAGACCTTGGCTAGACAAATCGTCTGGCGGTCTAAGTCGATGACAATTGTTAATGGTGAGTTGCATCATCGTAGTGTTACTGGGGCATTTCAATGTTGTGTTTTGCCTGAGGAGGGTCAAGAAATCCTTCGTGAGATCCATGAAGGCGATTGTGGTCATCATGCCGGTTCTAAATCTCTTGTGGCCAAGGCTTTCCGTCATGGTTTTTATTGGTTGGCGACTCATGCTGATGCGGAGGATCTGGTCAGTAAATGTGATGGTTGCCAGAAATTCTCACGACGAGCTCATGTGCCGGCTCAAGAATTGAGGATGATTCCAATTACTTGGCCGTTTGCAGTCTGGGGGCTTGACATGGTTGGGCCTTTCAAAAGGTCCAAGGATAAAAAGACACACCTTCTGGTGGCGGTTGATAAATTTACGAAGTGGGTTGAGGCAGAGCCGGTCAGTAAGTGTGATGCAGCCACGGCGGTTCAATTCATGAAAAAAGTGATCTTTCGTTTTGGCTTTCCACACAGCATCATAACTGACAATGGTACTAATCTGTCCAAAGGTGCCATGGAAGAGTTCTGTCAACGTGAGCATATCCGGCTCGATGTTTCATCAGTAGCTCATCCACAATCCAATGGTCAAGCTGAAAGAGCCAATCAGGAGATCTTGAAAGGCATTAAGCCCCGGCTCATGATCCATTTACAGCGGACGCCGGGTTGTTGGGTAGAGGAGTTGCCTTCTGTGATATGGAGCATCAATACTACACCTAACAGGTCTACGGGTTATACGCCTTTCTTCATGGTTTATGGAGCAGAGGTGGTTCTACCAAGCGACATTCGTCATGACTCGCCCCGTGTGTCGGCTTACGTTGAAGCTAATAACGAACAAGCCCGTCAGGATGCACTTGACTTGTTGGATGAGAAGCGTGACTTAGCAGCAGCCCGCTCGGTGATTTACCAACAGGACTTGCGTCGTTATCACAGCCGCCGGGTTAAGTCCAGAATCTTTCAAGAAGGTGACCTAGTGCTCCGGCTCATCCAGGATCAGTCTGATGCGCACAAGTTATCCCCGCCTTGGGAAGGGCCCTTTGTGGTCAGTAGGAATTTACACAACAGGTCATATTACCTCATCGATGTTCGAGAGCACAAAGACTCACGTAAGTCGGAGGAAGAGACCCGCCGGCCATGGAATATCGCTCATCTTCGGCCTTACTACACTTGAGCCGCCGGCTCTCATGATGTACATATTTTGACGATGTATATATTATGAAAAGTAATAAAGCAGGACCTCTGTCCTTTTCATCCTCAAAGGTTTATATGTCCTCATTATTATATCTTTAAAACAACCGACAGGGAACTGATCATATTTGAAACTGGTTCTCCTTTTGGTCCGGCTCATGATTATATTGGAATCTGGCCGTTAAATATCATGATCACTAGGGGGCTTCCTGTTCAAACATAGGTCGTATTCGAACCAAAGAGAACATAGCTGTCGATACCCTTTTGATTGGCACGCTGCCAAACCTACTAGGGAGCTTCTTGATCGTATCCGAATCATAGCTCAACCCCTTTTGGTCTAACGTGGATCGTATTCGAAGCAGCGTCATTAAACAACTCTCAAGGTCATTTGGGGGCTTCCTGTTCAAACATAGGTCATATTCGAACCAAAGAGAACATAGCTGTCGGTACCCTCTTGATCAGCAACGCCAAAGCCACTGGGGGCTATATGATCGTATTCAAATCTTACCTTAACCCCTTTGGAACGGTTTTCTGATCGTATTCGAATCAGAAGCCTCAAAAATTTGTTTGTTTCCTGTAAGTTTTTTGCAATCACAATTTTTCGACTTTGTTTTTTAGACTGTTTTGCTCATATTTGATAGTATCTAGTGAGTGGCTTATTCCACCTGGCTTAACCTTGATCAATAAGTTGTCAGCACATAACAAACATTATATGTGCCGGTTTTTACAGAATTGGGGTATCACCCTCACTATCGGGATCACATAAACCGGCGGTATCATTCAAAGGATCGCAGGTATAATATCATCAGTTGTATTTCAAGGTTATAATTGATAAACAAGTTTATCTATCTATGACCCGCCTTGCGGTAAGCCGCCAAGGATCTTGTGATGTCTTTCTGTACGCATGGCGGTGCAATGGCTTTCTTAAGAATAAAGAAAACAGATGATAAGCATACTATGGATAAATATAAGATGGCGGCTTAACAGTATTGAGCAGCAAACGCGTGCGCGAAGGCACGACAGAACCAAGTTATGACTACCCTATTACATGACTCCCCGAGTCCAAATAGTTAACATTGTTTTATCAGCAAGACACAAATATGAGCCGCCCGACGGATCAGTTGTTTTGTTGACCTGAAGCTTCCGGGTCATCCCTTTCCGCTTCTCCATCTTGTTCCCTGTCCTGGAAGGTTGATGATGACCAGTCAATGCCACTCAAAGCTTCATATTCAGCTTCATCACCAATTAATCCGGCCGGGTCAACTTCAAGGGTGAAGGTATGCTTACGGATGGGAGGGATCAGGCTGATCACTTCATAGTGCGGCGTTGGAATCCTCTGGTTCTCTGCGTTATAACCCGGATGGTACTTCGTCAGATCCGTGTCAGCGGCAATCAGGGTGGCCACAGGGCGTATTTCTTTCACACAAGCGGTGAAATCCTTCTGTTCAAATGGTCTGCCATCATGCTTTAAGCTTGGATATCCGATGGCGATGTCGGCCGGGTCTAGCTCCGGTAGCCACGCCTTGGCCCGGCTTAACGCGGCTACGACTCCAGCTCTCGCAGAAGATCGTCTTAGTTCTTTGAACCGCTGAGGTAGCACGGCAAGCCGTTTCAGTACATCCGCCAGGAGGGTGGGGACTTCATTTGACAAAGCCACTGCAGCTAAGGCACGCTGAGACCCGGTGTAAAGTTGTTCTACCAGCGTATAAACCGCCTTCAGCTTTACCAGCATGCTTTGGTTAAGATTTGAACTCCTGGGGCCTGCATTACAATGTCAGGTGAGTTCATAGCAATTGATATGATTATTACACAAGATTCAACACTTGCAGAGTAACTTACCAAAGATTGCCGAGACCATCTGAGATACATGGCGCTTTAAACCGGATAATTCGGCGGTTGTTTCTGCAAGAGCTGCCTCTGCCTTTTCAGCCCAATTGGTCAAGCCGATCTTTTCATCATCCCAGACCTTCTTCTCCGATTCAAAGCATTTTTTCAGCTTCTCTTGTTCAAATACGCCGAATTCAAACTTGGAGTTGGCTTTTTGGGTTTCAATCTCCTGTGCTTCTAGGCGATTCTTCAAGTCAGATATTTCCGATTCAAATTGACTAATAGTGGCCTGCACAAATGCCGGGTTAAAGTCGGGATTATCATAATGCCACATTAAAGTCCCAAGCCTCTTTGCCAGCAATGACACTTGGCACTTGGGGGCTAATGTGTGTTGAAGAAATCTGCTTACAGTAGCGGTTCATAAAAGTAAGTCCCAAGCACTTTGCAAGCAAAGATACTTGGCACTTGGGGGCTAATGCATATTGCTGTTACAAGAACTTTTCGATTTAAACATGATAAGGACTGGTTTAAACATACTGTTTAAGCCGGCCCTTGGGGGCTACAGGATAAGCCGGACTTCTTACATATATTGCTAAGATGGTCTTAAGTCTACAACATATTTCATCATAAGCAATAGACTTGGGGGCTGGTATGGTAAGGATAAATAAAGTGCAACAAGAAGAGTTATACCTCAGATTTTTGGTGCATCTGCTTCACCATGCCAATTTCCATGTCACGGCTGTTGTGCACTTGGCTCATATAGCCAGAGAAGATTTCTCCAATACTCATGTGAGTATAATCGGTAACATCCAGTTTAGCCCTACGGCATTCCAGAAGTTCTTCCTTGGCAGAGCACTTGGCCAGCACGGTTGGTCTTCCCAGTTCAACAAAGCTGGTCTTGATGATTTCGACTTCGGGGTCATCGGTCTTGGCCGGGCTAGGGATCTCCGGGTTTTCAGAACCATCAATGGCGTGCTCGACAGGCGGATCAGCAGTAGGCGTTGGAATATCGCGGGCTGGTTCAGGCGGCGGCTCATGAGTGGAGGTGTCAGGAGCAGCCGTTCCGAGCTCCAGTTCATTTAAGATCGGCTCTTCGACCGGCTTGTTCTTCTTCGCCCTTTTGCTAGGCTTTGCTTGTCCACTGCATCAAATCAAAAAGTCAGTACAAGAGTAGCAAACTGAAATTAACATAGGATAAGCAGGTTATCATTACCTTGGAGCGGTTTTGAAAGCCGGCAAATTGGACTGCAATGAATCACCGGAGGAAGGAGAAGTTCCCTGGAAGTTTGAGTCGGAAGAATTGAGTGGTTGACGAGTGAGACCCGCCAGGAGATAAAAGGAATTTAAATCGGAGGTGACCTCGTTCCGACGTTTCCTTGGTGTATTGGGCAAGCCGGAGGATAGTTCCGCATCTTTGCTGGTCCAGGTCTGCCTCCGGCTCTCATGAATCTGACGCTTCAAAAGAAATTGAGGATCTTGGTAAGCTAAAGGATGTGAAAATCTTACTTTCTGGGTCACTCTTCGGACTTTTTGTCGAGGCAAAGGCTTGGAGTCGGAGGAAATGATAGTTACCTCTTCAACCGCTGCGTGACTCGCTCCTGTATCCTCCTGAGGATAATCAGTGTCAATAATATAGTTTAAAAAGGAGCCTAGAGAATCAAGAGCTACCTCTGATTCAGAGGTGTCCTCTAGCCGAAGCATGTCGGAAGCGCTGGGTTTGTTTCCTTTCTTCTTTGCGCCGGCTCTCCTGGCGGCTTTCTTAGCTTTTCTGGCCTTCTTTGCAGCCTCATGATCATAGTTGGTTTCCAAAACTCGTCAGTGGCCTGTGAATTTCAACAAGAGTTTTGAGTAAAGGTAAAACCTCAAAGGGGAAAGTATAAAATAAAAATGCTTAAGTTACTAGCTTACCGCTGGAGCCGGGTTAGCTTTGCAGAAAGGGCTCAAACCTACTTTGCCACAGTCTGCCAGGCTCTCCTTCAGGAGTGATTTTGTCTTATCATCAATGATGTCATCAGATAAATCGTCAGGACTGTGCCGCAGAGGATCATTCTCCTGGCCTGTGTAGTCACACATCAAACTAGGGCGGCGGCTCAATGGAATAACCCACCAGGCAAGCCAAACCCGGACCAAATCAATACCATTCAAGCCATTCCCCAGAAGAGCCTTGACTTTACTCATGGTGGGGGCGAGTTTTTGGCGTTCAGCAGGAGACAGTTTATCGAGCAAAGGGTGAGTGGACTCGAGGCGCAGGGCACGAAAGTCGGGCAGAGGGTTCTCATCAGCCGGAGAAGTATCTTGACAATAGAACCATGTCTGGTTCCAGTCTTTAGGGTGACTCGGTGGTTCGGCATACGGGAAAAGACAGTCTCTCCGTCGCTGGATTGAAATCCCACCAAGTTCCAAGCTAGGCCTGTTGGCACGTTCATTCTGCCGGTTCAAATAAAATAATTCCCTGAAGAGTAGCAAGTTGGGTTCTTCTCCAAGGTACACCTCACAGAACACTTGGAAATTGCAAATGTTAGATACAGAGTTGGGACCGATATCTTGAGGTCGGAGATCGAAAAAGTGCAGGACATCTCTGAAAAACTTTGAGCCGGGGGGAGAAAAGCCCCAATTCATGTGATCAGTAAAGACGATGACTTCCCCCTCTTTGGATTCAGGTTTTTCCTCTTTTCGATTAGGAGCATGATAGGACATGACTTCCTTCTTTGGCAGATAGCCGATCTTCACAAAATTAGCAAGGGTGCTTTCTGTGACGATGGATTTGACCCAATTGCATGTAACGGGTGATTTGGGCACTTTCGGCGGCATTTTAAAGGTGGAAGCCTACGATAAAATAAAAATTCCGGTTCAAATTTAAGCCGGAGAGAAATACTTCAAATCGTACTCAAGATGGCGGCTTATAAGAGGGGCCTAATGGCGTATGGCTAGTTATGTCAGATTGTTTAAGCCGCCATGAGCAGTTACAGTTATTTAAGCCATCGGGCGTGGTTGAAGTTATTTATTGAGCATCTCAAATTAAAGCCGGTGGTGTGAGCCGCCATGGCTAAGTGGATCTATTAAGATATAGGCACCGACTAAGTGTACAAAAACAGGTTTCACAGGTCGCAGTTATTAATTTGGATCAAATGGTTGTTCAGAAAAGAAAATATTCTAGACCTAAAAATCTAGTGCAGATGAGCTCGTGAGTTCTGATGAGGCCTCTGAACTAGAAAAAGGGATCTACTAGCGTCTAAAATGGATGCGAAACAACTACCGCATGAGTTTAGTACTTCTTTTGGATCAAAAGAAGATGCAATGAAGAAACCATGGAGAATTTGTGATGAACAGCAAAGAACACAGAGGAACTCGCAAACCCTAATGCCGATCTGAGGTGTGGGAAGATGAAGGCTTACAGTTGAAGATCTACCGCGGAGGGTCGCCGCCGTTCTCTGGACTGATTCAGGTTGATGCAGCGGCCGAGGTCGACGAAGACGAAGTGCTCTATGGTGGCGGTGGCGGCGGAGTTCGAGCGGCAGTGGAGTCGCGAGAGGAAGAAGATGACGGAAAAGAGGAGAATGAAGAGAGACCTAAAAGTCATGCCTATTTATAAGGAGAAGGCTGACATAGTGGGCACGAGAAACGAGGAGGCTGAAACATGGTTATCCAGCTACTCAGACGCCTCGATTTTCGGGATGGTCATTAAAGATAAGGATCTATTGGATATGATTGAATAAAATATAAATTAAATGGCAGATGACGTCACGGCGGGTTAGCAGGAATCCAGAAGATGACGTCATGGCGGGTTATAAATTTTTGCACAGGTAGAAGGCAGAAGACTTTTTCATAAGTATTGAAGATTGTCATGAACCGGTTCCAATCAATCTGGGGCCTAATGTTGGGGATATAACTACTAGTGTAACCCGCCCAGGAGGGGCCGGGTTACGCTATAGCGATTCATCATACGAAGCCCAATATCAAGCTTGGAGATGGCGGTTCAGTCAAGGGCCCCAAGCCCAAAGGCGACTTAAGGCCCGTAGTGATAGACCGCCATAATAGCATGACTTGCATTGTAAGGCAAGATTAACTAATCATCGAGCCGGACACTGTTTATGAGCCGGCCGGGACTCTGTAGGCCGCGGGGCGTGAACCCGTGCATATAAGGGGACGACCCGCCGGCGGCTTAGGGCAAGTAACACAAATCGAGAGCCAGGCATAGCGGATTCGCTCCCTGGTCATCGAAACCCTAGCAATTCCACCTCAACTGGATTAGGCTTTTACCTTCACCGTAAGGGGCCGAACCAGTATAACCCTCGTGTCCTTTGTCCCGCTTTAACCCCTTTAAGCTTCCTAGTTGCAATGGCTCCACGACTAAGTCCTTTAACGAGGACATCTGCCGTGACAATTCCACGACATATAGGATAGATTATACCTGCTTCCAGAAGTTTTAAGATTTCCGTTCTTACCACTTCCTTCATTTTTGGATTTAACCTACGTTTGTGATCAACAACGGTTTAGCATCAGGTTCCATATTAATTTTCTGCTGACATAAAGTGGGACTAATTCCCTTTAAATCATCAAGAGGATATCCAATAGCAGCCCGGTGCTTCCTTAGAACTTTCAATAATCTTTCTTCTTCATGTTCTGAAAGGTTAGCACTGATAATAACATATCTTCTTTTCATCAAGATAAGCATATTTCAAAGTGTCTGTCAATTGTTTTAATTCAAACACAGGATCACCTTTAGGTGGAGGAGGACCTCCTAGAGTTTCAATAGGAAAATTGTGTTTAAGCAGAGGACGTTGTTCAAAGAAAATTTTATCTATTTCATTTCTTTCATGCATACGAAATCATTTTCATGGTCTAGCAGATATTGTTCTAAAGGATCAGTAGGTGGAACAGCAATAGAAGCAAGACCAATTAATTCATCCTTACTAGGCAATTCTTTTTCATGAAGATTTCTACTAAACTTAGAAAAATTAAACTCATGAGACTCATCACCAAAGCTAACACCAACAGTATGTTTCTTACAGTCTATATTAGCATTAATTGTATTCAAGAAAGGTCTACCAAAGATAATGGGAAAAAGTCATCTTGTGGGGAACTAAGAACAAGAAAATTAGTAGGGTATTTTATTTTCCCACACAAGACTTCAACATCTCTAACAATCCCAAATGGTGACATGGTGTCTCTATTAGCAAGTTTAATAGTAACATCTATGTCTTCTAACTCTGCAGGTGCTATGTCTCTCATAATTTCTTGATATAAAGTGTAAGGAATAGCACTCACACTAGCACCCATGTCACATAAACCATGATAACAGTGATATCCTATTTTAACTGAGATGACAGGCATGCCAACAACAGGTCTATGTTTATCCTTCTTATCAGGTTTGGCAATTCTAGCAGCTTGTTCATATAAGTAAATAAAATGCCCATCTATATCTTCTTCTAAGATATCTTTGACCATAGCAATGCTAGGTTCTACTTTAGTTTGTTCATCAGGTTTAGGTGTTCTAATATAGCTTTTGTTAACCACAGTTGAAACTTTATCACGTTCCTTTATCCTAACAGGTAAAGGTGGTTTCTCAATATAAGCAGAAGGAACAACTGGATCAACATTACAAAGTATAGTTTCTTCTTTAACTAGTACCGGTTCTTTAATTTCTTCTTTAATAGGTGGGTGATATTTAAACCACTTCTCTTTAGGGAGTTCAACATGAGTAGCAAATGATTCACAAAAGGAGGCTACTATCTCAGAGTCAAGTCCATATTTAGTGCTAAACTTTTGAAAAGCATCGGTATCCATAAAAGATTTAACACACTCATATTTAATTTTAATACCTGACTCTTTACCTTCGTCGAGTTCCCAATCTTCAGAGTTGTGTTTAATTCTTTCCAAAAGATCCCACCAGAATTCAATAGTCTTCTTCATAAAAGAACCAGCACAAGAAGTATCTAGCATGGTTTGATCATTACGAGAAAGCCGAGCATAAATTCTGGATAACATTGACTTAAGCCTCCTCCAAGCTAGAGAGATACTTTCTCCTTCACGAGGCCAAAAACTATATATATAATTCCGATCACGATGAACTAGATGCATAGGATAATGTTTTTGGTGGAACTCCAATTTCAAACGATTCCAATTCCATGATCCAATATCATCGCATAGCCTATACCATGCCAATGCTTTTACCTTCAAATATAAAGGGAAAACCTTTTTCATAACTTGATCCCTGGGTAAACCTGCAAGCTTAAACAATCCACAAATTTGTTCCACATATATCAAGTGCATATCAGGATGTTTGGTTCCATCTCCTGCATAAGGATTAGCTAGCAGTTGTTCTATCATAACCAAAGGAATTTCATATTCAATATTTTCAGTAGGTGCAGTAGGTTGAGGGGTAACTAATTGTGGTTCCAGACGAGGTGAAGATACCCCGAACAAACCCCTCAAAGGATTGTTTCCATAGTAACAAGTGACAATAAATTTCATCACACTATATAAATGTTCCCTCACCAAATTCCACTTGCCAAAGGCGCTTCACTCCCCAGCAACGCCGCCAGAAAATAGCCTTGAGACCCACAAGGGGATAAATTGTAGCTCTTTTCGGTAAGTAAGAGTGTCGAACCCAACGAGGAGCAGAAGGAAATGACAAGTAGTTTTCAATAAGGTAGTGTCTGCAAGTGCTGAAATTGTAAGTAGCGGAGTAGTTTGATAGCAAGATAATTTTTAACGGGCAAGTAACGATAGTAGTAACAAAAGTGCAGAAAGGTAGCCCAATCCTTTTGAGGCAAAGGACAGGCCAAAACGGTCTCTTATGATAAGCAAAGCGTTCTTGAGGGTACACGGGAATTTCATCTAGTCACTTTCATCATGTTGGTTCGATTTGTGTTCGCTACTTTGATAATTTGATATGTGGGTGGACCGGTGCTTAGGTGTTGTTCTTACTTGAACAAATCTCCTACTTATGATTAACCCTCCCACAAGCATCCACAACTACGAGAAAAGTATTAAGAATAAATTCTAACCATAGCATTAAACTTTGGGATCCAATTGGTCCCTTACGGAATAGCGTATAAACTAGGGTTTAAGTTTCTGTCACTCTCGCAACCCACCATCTAGTTGCTACTCCACAATGCATTCCCTTAGGCCCAAATATGGTGAAGTGTCATGTAGTCGATGTTCACATGACACCACTAAGGGAATCACAACATACATATTATCAAAATATCGAACACATATCAAGTTCACATGATTACTTGCAACATGATTTCTCCCGTGACCTCAAGAACAAAAGTAACTACTCACAAATGATAAACATGCTCATGATCAGAGGAGTATTAAATAGCATATTGGATCTGATCATATAATCTTCCACCAAATAAACCATATAGTAATCAACTACAAGATGTAATCAACACTACTAGTCACCCAGAAGCACCAATCTATAGTTTCGGTAACAAGATTGAACACAAGAGATGAACTAGGGTTTGAGATGAGATGGTGCTGTTGAAGATGTTGATGGAGATTGCCCTCCCCAAGATGGGAGAGTTGTCGGTGATGATGAGGACGATGATTTCCCCCTCCGGGAGGGAAGTTCCCCCGGCGGAATCGATCCACCGGAGGGCAAAAGTGCTCCTGCCCAAGTTCCGCCTCGAGGCGGCGCCGCTTCGTCCCGAAAGTCCTCCTCTTATTTTTTTCTAGGTCAAAATGACTTATATACCAGTAGATGGGCACCGGAGGTGGGCCGAGGAAGCCACAACCCCCCAAGGCACGCAAGGGGGCCGTGGCACGCCCAGGTGGGTTGTGCCACCTGGTGGCCTCCCTCTGGTGGTTATTTGCTCCAGTAATTCTTATATATTCCATAAAAAATCTCCAGGAAGTTTCAGCTCATTTGGAGTTGTGCAGAATAGGTAGCTTGACGTAGCTTTTTCAGGTCCAAATTTCCAGCTACCGGAATTCTCCCTCTTGGTGTATACCTTGCAAATTATGAGAGAAAAGACATTAGAATTACTCCAAAAAGCATTATTATGGATAAAAACATTATAAATAACAGTAAGAAAACATGATGCAAAATGGACGTGTCACACTGCCACCTGCCGCAGTGGTCGCCACGCCCCATCCCCGCCTCTCCTACGGCTACCCCTGGCCGCGCCGCTCCACGGCGATCTCGCCGGTGGCCGCGCCCTCGCCGGAGACGGTCGGAGCCAGCCAGGCCAGTCATCGGCCGAGTCCCTCCCCCGCTCCTCTGTTTCCTGTCTGGAGGGGGCGATGGGCTGAAGAAGAAGATGAAGGCCGGACCCCTCCCCCTCGCGGACCCCACCTATAAGAGACACATGCGTTGACCCAGCCCTTGCCACGTCATTAAGTGGAGGCGTATTTTTTTAATACGTTTTCCACTACTAAAAGCCAATTTGATTTTCCCTTCCGCTCAAAATACATTTTCGTTTTAGGAAAGCGTACTTCGAATCCACTGCGGCTTAAAATGTGCTTTCTTTTGCAGAAAACGTATTAGGTTGAAGGCGCTTTCTGTTTTAACCTCCAAGGGCCTGTCTGCGAATATAATATTTATAGATTGGTCCCTGATCTTCCACCTCTCGTATCTTCGCGACCGTAACTCCTATTGAGGTGAATCCAAAGCCTACCTCTTCGTCTCGTCGAGCTCTATCTGTTGGTATCATTTTCACTAGGTGTCACCACTATGAAAATGACCTTTATGCCCTTGCCCTATTCTAGCCCCCTCCGAGAGTGAAGCGTCCCGCGGCTCATCCCGCGGCTTCACCGAACGCCCCCCGGAGTATCCGGCAACCCGAGGCAAGCAACGACAGCCACTTGCATGATGGATATGCAGTAGCCATGGTTTTCACTTGAATATTTAATAAACGACTGCTCGTTTAATACTGCTAGTACCGTTTCAGTTATGCTTATGGATACATGCTTATTTTCATGCTATGTTCTTATGCACCTTGTAGTATGTACTACTTGCTAGTATTATTCTCATATGCCATGGTTGGTAGCAGTACATGCTGGTGATAGTGATGTTCATCTGATGCATGATTACCGTCTGCTATGAAGCACCTGTGTTACGTACGATCGTCGCTATGCCATTTTCATATGCATCAAGTAGACTAAGTGCTTTATTATTATTGATGCTAATGATTCATATGGTTATGTTGTCTACCCATGCTCATGTTGATATCATGCTCGTATGCACTTTTATGTCATCATGTTATATTTTATGACTCAACATCATTTGCATTCAAGTTTAACCGAACTTTAATTGGACTTGAACACCTGTTGGCTGAGTCATAGTGCCATCAAAATCGAGCTGACCAGTGCAGCCACACTTGTTTTATGGGGGCTCCTATCTGGGTCTATTGTCATGCCTCTTGCCGGTGCCTCCAACTAGGGAAGGTTATGGGCGCGCGCTACCCTGATCAGGTAGGCGGACATAAGCCTTGTGTGCCCGTTGTTGTTGTATCCGGGTTGTCCCCGTTTGGGACTGTTTTGTTTTGCCACGACGGTGGCCGTTGGATGTCACGAGGTGACATCGAGGCCACCCATGACTTAGCCCAAAGGGGAGTTTGTCGGAGTGGTCGGGAGGGAGTCATGGTGATAGATCGGTTTTGTCGGAACGTCGTTGGTCCACCTGAATGGGAGCATGAGGCCTTGGGTTCCGTGGTGTGGGTACAGTGTGCTAACATGTGTAGAGTGTGTTTAATCTATCGATAGCTATGCCCGCGGATAAGGGCCCAGTTTGTAGTAGGTCACACTATGAGTCAATAGTAATAATAACCTATTTAATAACAACCCCGGTTTGATGATGAAAGAAGTGGTCGATACTTATGTGATCATGAGAGGATCACAGTGGTATCGTGGATACTGAAGTTGGTTGATGATTATGGTGTCATGTGATGATCCCGGGTATAGATCAAGCTCCTTGTGGTCTTGTGGTCACTACGGTATTGTTAAACCAAGCTTGGTTGAACCTGAGATTGTTGTGTGATGTCCGCGATGGTAAGTTGATGCATGTGGTGGTTACGAGGTATCCTCCAATCAGAGTAAGTCGGTTCATGATATGTTAAACCTGCTGCATGTTAGTATCATCCTGTACACATCGTGAGTAACATTGCCATGCTCATTTCATGTAATGATAGATGTGTTATGTTCAACATGTTCATGCCATGCTCATCTGATGTTGTTCTAGTGATATCATGCTCATCATTGTTTAACCTGTAAATGCCATGATGTTGTTTGTCTTGATTGCTTTTGGTTGTTGTGAGCTTGCAAGTACATTCAATGTACTGACCTGGCGTGTCAGGCCAGATTGCAGGTCATGCCTTGTCTGCTTGCTTGTCTGCCGAGGATCTTGTGTTTGCGAGCTAGGATAAACGTTCCAGCCAGCGTCCGTGTGGAGTGGAGTCCATCGTCGTCGCTGTTGTTCCATTGCTAGAATTTATTCCGCTGCTATGAGTTGTTCTGCTGCTTGCATAGAGCAACCTTGGCAGGCGCAGCGTCGCCGTGCCAATGTAATCCCCTTGTATCCATATCGATTGTAATATAGAGCTAATTTGTTCTATGCCTAGCTATGCTGTATTCCAGAGACTTACCTCGATCTCTAGGTGGGAATACGGGGCGTTCCGGCCTCTTTGAGCCGGGTTGCCGCATGTTGGTATCTGAGTAGGTCTGGCTGTAAAACGCCCTAGTCCGCGCGAGCGTTAGAAAATGGTAGTATAGATTCTTGTAAGTCTGCTGCATTTGATTGTTGCATTTGTTTGTCCGGTAGCATGCATATAGACTCATTATCTTGTCGCTAACGGTCTATCTTGTGAGTGTAGGTTGTTTTGATCCACTACCTGCACCCTCCTTCTTTGCATCCATGCTCTTCAGTGTTTGGCGTCATCTCTATCCCAGCAGAGTGATGTCGAGGTACCAAGTGTTCCAAACACCATTTGCAGGAGTTATGCTCAGGTATTGCGTCAATTTCTTTCTGCCATCCACCCATATCATTTCGGTGATAGACTTGTCTCTATCCCGAATCATGCCCTTCAACTCGCCACCTTGGTAACCCTTACTGATCTTTGCTATCAGAAAAGGGCAATGCCAGCAAGCCCAGTTTTCCACCACTATCCTACCATGTCTCCTATTCTTTGAACGTGTACGATTTCCCTTCCGTCCACGTGATGATGATGTGGTCGTGACCTTCGTGTTCCACCACGTGATCACGAAGTCCGTCCTCACCTCCGTATCCGTCCACATGCAACCGGTGTTCCACCAGCGCATGGTGTAGCCTTGTCTACACCAACTCCTTCCACACTTGGATTCACTTTCGTGCACCGCCACAGCATATTAGATCATAGTACCGGAGATTTCCACGAGATTTGTGTGCTTAAGTATGCATGCATATTATTAATGTGAGTAGCAGTAATATGTGATGTTGCTTGAATATATTTGTATGCCTTGTATGATGTGTGTTTTGTTGCTATCGATCTTCAGTTTACCCCATTTTCCCCTTATGGAAGTTGCTCATCAGCCGACACCGGAACAGAAGAAGCCGTGAGATATATATACTCAGGAAGCTCATTTAAACACAATGACATTGTCAATTGACAGCATCGTATTGCAGACATCAAGTCTGAATACAAATTATATCCCACTCAGACTTTCAGCATCAGGTACCCGTCAGAGAGACATTTTCATTGCAGCAATGATTAACCCAACAGGAGAACAAAGTTGGGTCCAAGGCCAACCAAACATTTCAAGTCAAAAGCATGGTTTGATTCTGCTATGGGAAAGATTTGAAACATGCTACACCCGGAAGACAGTCGAAATATGTGATGAATTCAACAAGAAGGACAATCAGGCAATAATTGGCATACAAGTAATCAACATCCAGAGTGTCCAGAATATATATATGTATGGCATTCCATTCGCAAAGAAAAATAAAGCAGCAAAGCATATGAGGCAAGTTTCCTCAATCTTCCCTAGTAAGGTATGAATGACTTCCCGTGCGAGATATTCAGTTTTCTTCAGCAAGATACCGCAAAAGTTTCTGGCATAGAGTACCGAGTCTTCCCTAGCAAGCCTTTAAGGGGGGAAGCTTCTGAGGTACGGTACCCAGTCTTCTTCAGCAAGCTGTCTAACCAAAGCATACAGTGCAAGCCATCCAATCTTCCTTAGCACGATATTCTCGATGGCCTTTAACACAAGCTGCCTCATCTTCCTCAGGATGACACAGTTATAAGATATTAAATAATGAGTTGGAAAGTGAGTCTTAGATCCACAACGGATTGGTCAAAAAGCAAGAAATCAGACAGAACACAAGTATACCTCGAGAATCAGGTATTCCTATATACATTGAGCATGTTGCTAAGTCACTCGTACAAGGAAGAATTCAAGGTACGCATCCGACAACCTCACCAGTTATACCAGAAAAAGGAAGCCAGTAGGTGATGCAAGAACCAACAAGCCTTAAAAAGAGACAAAATTGAGACAACTATCTTGGCAATGGTTATCAAGATCAGCCTCCTCACACTTGACAAAGTGATATTATTAAACTTTGTCACTGTTTCGCATGATTGACGACAACAATAAGCTCCGTGCAAGCACACGTGAGCCTGGCAAGTATCCCAAGACTCGAGACATGAACAAGGCCAAGGTATGATTGCCAAAATATTGCGCATGACCGCATATACAGTGATCACCCATGGACACACGAAGAATCAAGAGTATATACGGCCACACTCTTTCAAATAAAGGATCCAGACCAATAAAACAATAGTGAAGGAGCAAGATCGGCAATACAAGAATGATCATGGTTGCATGACCAATAGGGTACAGATACCCCGAACAGTTTGAGTCAGTATCGATCACCATGAAGATACACCTAAGGGGTCTACTCCGTCTTGGTAAGGACCTCATAGCAAGGTAACCCGCTCAACCAACCATATGTGCTTAGTATTGTCAGTATCAAATATCCAAGCCTGTCGTGTCAGACCGAAGGCCAACTCAACAGGTCAACTCCAGCACCTGTGTTATGATAGCACACGGCTTACCATCCACATGAATACACCGACAGAATGAGTAACCCGGATGTTGAACAATAGTCTCACAGCGTGTGCCCACACTTATGGTAATCGATTATTGAATAGCCTGTCGTGGACAAGATTCTTCTGCCCGGAACACCGCCAGTCTAGTCTGTGAATGTTATCAACACAAGGTGGTACACTTTCTGTCAGTCACGACAAGCGACAATCAAATATTTGGTACAGATTGGATGCTCAAGAAGGTGGAACTAGTCAAGATCACTCAGAAACTTCTTCGAGAAGTTAGAATCCGTCAGGAGAACAGGTATGATTCACATCACTATTTTGAACCGAAGGGCATGCATATATTCAAAAAACTCAAGACCTGGATAGAAGAGATTCCTTGTTCCCCGAGGAGATACACTCTGTGGAATATTCTCGATACTGGATACAAGGATAATACCTCCATCGAGAATCACTATTGAGAAGGACACGCATGTCAGTTATGATAATCTTTCGGACCTGAGCTAAGTCAGCAGATATGAAAGAAATTGGAGCCAGTGTGAACAGGAATATATGAGGTAAGTCAGAATGTCAGATGTGGTGAAGCAAACCACCCCAGAGCAAGGCAGTCAGTGAGATAAAATCCAGCGGGACCATAATATTAAGGGAATCCGAGTTGGAAACGGTTTCCATGAGTCAGAATGTTCACTTGGTCCCTGAGCAACCAAATCTCGAGGACGAGATTTCTTTAAGGGGGGAAGCTTTGTAACACCCTGGATTTTGGCTTTTTCTTTTTCTTTTTATTTCCTTTGGATTATTGTTTTGATTTGTTTTTCTGTGGCTCTGTGATCCTAAAACTTGGGAAGATCATGTCTTCCTAGGTTTCATAGTGGCTTGTCATCCTCAAAACCATCCCTAGCCCATGTCATTTTCATCCTAGCCAAAATCCCAATATTCTTTTTATTGGGAATATTCCTTTTCTATTTAAGGAATAATTCTTTTTGCCCTAGCTTGTGAAGCAACCTATATTTCTGTGCCTCCCAAAATTCCCAAATAATTCTCACAAATTTTTTGGGTCATATCTTCTTCAAATATGTCAAAACCTTTCCTTGGCATCATCAAAGATAACTCACAAATCTTCCTTTTCTCATTCTGCCCTAAGTGGCTTTTTGAGAAGGAAGTGTCATTAATCTTTGTTGGATTGACCCCAAACTTTTTGGACACCTTTTCATGTCCATATCATTGCCTCCTGTCAAAATTCAACTCAATTTTCCTAGTGAATATTCCTGAGCAATTTTTCAAAGTTCCTGTCTTAGGGAATTCTTTGTGAAGGAAGTACTAGCTAGGTTAATCCAACTGAGGTGTTTGCAAGGTCCTTCATACGATCAAATCATCACCCGCCTCAAGATTGGGGCTCATGTCATCACTCTATGTGAGCTCAGCACCAAAACTTGGTTTCTGGTCAAATTTTCAGGTTGGGAAGCAACTATATTTTATATTGCTTCATTATTGCTGAAAATTTACCAGGACATTCTCATATCCATATAACCTCTCTCCACCAAGTTTTGCCTCAATTCATCTAGCCAATTTTCTCAGCTATTTTTCTAAAATTCTGTCCAGAGAGTTGCATTGTGAAGCAAGTACCATTTTGGTATTTCCAAATGGAATGAAACTTTTACAACAGCTTCATATCATCAAATAACTAATCTATACCAAATTTCAGCTCAATATAACTTTCTATGTGAGTGCCACTTCATACATTGTATTTCTGTACAGTATGGTGCATTCTACAGCAAGTGCTCTTTTTATTCATCGAAATGAGTTGATTTCTGGCCAACATAGTGTTCATAGCATGTGATCACTCCCCGGCCAAAACCAGAGTCTAGCCCCTCTTGGATGTTCCTCACCTCAGCACAAACACCTTGCTATTGATCTGCTTTGGCACTCAGTGCTAATCTCTTCTTTGCCCCTAGACTCATTTATTTCTTTAGTTGAACTAAGGGTAGCAAGGTCCATCTACTAGATATGGTCGGCCGGGCCTAAACACGCCGCTTGCACCAATTCACGCGGTGACCACGGGTTATGCCAGCCAAAACTCGCGCTCTGGCAAGACCTCGACGCTGTGCTCGTCCGTTTCCTCGTCGTCTCGACTCCCAGCCATGTCTAGTAGCTCCCCCGTGAGCCTCTGCATCGTCCCGTGGCCGGACCCTCTCCTATTTCGCTGTCATTTGCTCTCCGTCGAGCTCGCCCGTGCCGCTACCTCCTCTGCTCCGTTTTTGTCCGGTCGGCCGAGCCCTCTAGAGCGCTCCCGTGCTCGCCCCGCGGCTATAAGTAGCCCCCTCGACCTCCACCACTCCTCATTGCCCCCTCTGCCCTCCCCCTCGAGCACCAGAGCTCCACTCCCCCCTCTCTGTCTGCCATTCCCGCCGTTCGGTTCCTCCCAAATTCGAGCGAGTCGACACCCCTCCCTCCATATCTTCACCTCCACTAGACCACCTAGACCATGGCGCACTTCCCCACCCCTCAGTTCGGTGCCGGAGCCGGTGTGGCCGCGTACGCCAAGTCTGAGATTATCAGCTGACAGCATCGTATTGCAGACATCAGGTCTAAATACAAATTATATCCCGCTCAGACTTTCAGCATCAGGTACCCGTCAGAGAGACATTTTCACTGCAGCAATGATTAACCCAGCAGGAGAACAAAGTTGTGTCGAAGGCCAACCAAACATTTCAAGTCAAAAGCATGGTTTGATTCTGCTATGGGAAAGATTTGAAACATGCTACATCCGGTGGATTGTCCTTCATGAAACAAGCTCTTGAGAGCAACGATGATTTGGGATCCCGTGGATTGTCCTCCACACCGTTTCCTTCGTGCATTTCTTTTACTTGGATCTCACACGACTATGGGCTATATACCATTTTTCACCTTATGCCCATTTTACCGTGTTCACTTTGCATGTTATTCTTGCTTCTATGCCTTTGTCATGATATTGTGACCGTTGCTTGCATTTACCCATGATTCACCACTATACTACTTCTATGAGTATTTGCATGCTTGGTGGAGATCCTTGTTGCTATTGCCATGTTCTATACATGCCCCATGCTATTGTCGATTCTTGTGTTGGCAGAGTCATGATGTGCCATTGCTATTCACATAGGACCTCTCGTGTTGTAGGTTGGAACCCTAGATGGAGCTCTTTTCACACTTGCAGGGGAAAATAGGATGAACACGAGAACACAAAGAGGAAATTCACTCAAACAAAGACCCAATCACACATCCACTAGAATAGCATACACATGAGATCCACAAGAATACACGATCAATCCAAGGAAATAAGCACAAAGGTAAGGTTCTTCCCACCCCTATGGAGGTGAAGTCTTGATGATAGTCTTCTGCTACCTCTTGAGCTTGCATTGATTTTTCCCTTGAAGAAGAAAGGGTGATGCAGCAAAGCAGAGTAAGTATTTACCTCAGGTTTGAGAACCAAGGTATCAATCCAGTAGGAGACAACGCGCAAGCCATCGAATACTTGCACAAACAAACACCAACTTGCAACCAACGCGATAAAGGGGTTGTCAATCCCTTCACAGTTATTTGCAAAGTGAGATCTGATAGAGATGGATAAGCGGCAAAGTAATATTTTCGGTATTTTTGGTTTAAGGAACGGAAAATAAAAGATTGCAAAATAAAGGAACGGCGACATAAATTGGCAAGTTGACGGGAAACTAATAAGATGTAAAATAGACCCGGGGGCCATAGGTTTCACTAGAGGCTTCTCTCAAGATAGAAATTATTACGGTGGGTGAACAAATCACTGCCAAGAAATTGATAGAAAGGCGCAAATTTATGACGATATCTAAGGCAATGATCAAGAATATAGGCATCACGTCCGTGTCAAGTAGACCAAAATGATTCTGCATCTACTACTGTTACTCCACACATCGACCGCTATCTAGCATGCATCTAGAGTATTAAGTTCATAAAGAACGGAGTAACACCTTAAGCAAGATGACATGATGTAGATGAATTAACTCAAGCAATATGATGAAAACCCCATCTTTTTATCCTCGATGGCAACAATACAATACGTGCCTTGCTGCCCTTCCTGTGACTGGGAAAGGACACCGCAAGATTGAACCCAAAGCTAAGCACTTCTCCCATTGCAAGAAAAACCAATCTAGTTGGCCAAACCAAATCGATAGTTCGAAGAGACTTGCAAAGATATCAAATCATGCATATAAGAATTCAGAGAAGATTCAAATAATATTCATAGATAAGCTGATCATAAATGCACAATTCATCGGATCTCGGCAAACACACCACAAAAGAGTATTACATTGAACAGATCTCCAAGAACATCGAGGAGACCTTCGTATTGAGAATCAAAGAGAGAGAAGAATCCATCTAGCTACTAACTATGGACCTGTAGGTCTGTGGTAAACTACTCACGCTTCATCGGAGAGGCAATGATGTTGATGTAGAAGCCCTCCGTGATCGAATCCCCCTCCGGCAGGACGCCGGAAAAGGACCCAAGATGGGATCTCATGGGTATAGAAGGTTGCGGCGGTGGAAAAGTGGTTTCGTGGCTCCCCCGGAAGTTTTTGGGGTATTTGAATATTTATATAGGAGGAAGATCTAGGTCAGGGGTCACCGAGGGGACCACAAGGTCGGGGGGCGCGCTCTCCACCCTTATGGCCGCCTCGTGGCTCTTCTGACTTACACTCCAAGTATCCTAGGTGTCTTCTGGTCCAAGAAAAATCATTGCGAAAGTTTTATTCCATTTGGACTCCGTTTGGTATTCCTTTTCTGTGAAACTCAAAAACAAGGAAAAAAACAGGAACTGGCACAGGGCTCTAGGTTAATAGGTTAGTCCCAAAAATCATATAAAATAGCATATTAATGCATATAAAACATCCAAAACAGATAATATAATAGCATGGAACAATAAAAAATTATAGATACGTTGGAGACGTATCAAGCATCCCGAAGCTTAATTCCTGCTCGTCCTCGAGTAGGTAAATGATAAAAGCAGAATTTTTGATGTGGAATCCTACCTCACATATTTATCCATGTAATTCTCTTTATTGTGGCATGAATGTTTAGATCCGTAAGATTCAAAACAGAAGTTTAATATTGACATAAAAACAATAGTACTTCAAGCATACTAACAAAAAATTATGTCTTTTGAAAATAACATGGCCAAAGAAAGCTTATCCCTACAAAATCATATAGTCTGGCTATGCTCCATCTTCATCACACAAAACATTTAAATCATACACAACCCCGATGACAAGCCAAGCAATAGTTTCATACTTTTGATATTCTCAAACTCTTTCAACTTTTACGCAATACATGAGCGTGAGCCATGGACATAGCACTATGGGTGGAATAGAAGGTGGTTGTGGAGAAGACAAAAAGAGGGAGATAGTCTCACATCAACTAGGTGTATCAACGGGCTATGGAGATTCCCATCAATAGATATCAATGTGAGTGATTAGGGTTGCCATCCAACGGATGCATTAGAGCTGTAAGTTTATGAAAGCTCAAAAAGAAAACTAAGTGGGTGTGCATCCAACTTCCTTGCTCATGAAGACCTAGGGCATTTGAGGAAGCCCATCGTTGGAATATACAAGCCAAGTTCTATAATGAAAATTCCCACTAGTATATGAAAGTGACAACATAGGAGACTCTCTATCATGCAGATCATGGTGCTACTTTGAAGCACAAGTATGGAAAAAGGATAGTAACATTGCCCCTTCTCTCTTTTTCTCTCATTTTTCTTTTTCTCTTTTTTTCTCTTTTTTCCTTTTTTTTCTTTCTTCCTTTTTTAATTATTTTATTTCCTCACATGGGACAATGCTCTAATAATGAAAATCATCATACTTTATTTAATTACAACTCAAAAATTACAACTCGATACTAGAACAAAGATCTGACTCTATATGAATGCCTCCGGCGGTGTACCGGGATGTGCAATGAATCAAGAATGACATGTATAAAAAATGATGAACGGTGGCTTTGCCACAAATACGATGTCAACTACATGATCATGCAAGGCAATATGACAATGATGATCGTGTGATAATAAACGGAACGGTGGAAAAGTTGCATGGCAATATATCTCGGAATGGCTATTGAAATGCCATAATAGGTAGGTATGGTGGCTGTTTTGAGGAAGGATATGTGGTGGGTTTATGGTATCGGCGAAAGTTGCGTGGTACAAGAGAGGCTAGCAATGGCGGAGAGGTGAGAGTGCGTATAATCCATGGACTCAACATTAGTCATAAAGAACTCACATACTTATTGCAAAAATCTATTAGTCATCAAAACAAAGTACTACGCGCATTCTCCTAGGGGGATAGATTGGTAGGAAAAGACCATCGCTCGTCCCCGACCGCCACTCATAAGGAAGACAATAAAAAACATCTCATGCTCCAACTTCGTTACATAACGGTTCACCATACGTGCATGCTATGGGACTCACAAACCTTAACACAAGTATTTCTAAAATTGACAACTACTTACTAGTATGACTGTAATATCACCATCCTCATGTCTCAAAACAATCATAAGGAATCAAACTTCTCATAGTATTCAATACACTTTATATGAAAGTTTTTATTATATCCCTCTTGGATGCCTATCATATTAGGACTAATTTTTATAACCAAAGCAAGTTACCATGCTGTTTAGAGACTCTCAAAATAATATAAGTGACGTGCGAGAGTTCATCAATTTCTATAAAATAAACCACCGCCGTGCTCTAAAAAGATATAAGTGAAGCACTAGAGCTAATTTGCCTAGCTCAAAAGATATAAGTGAGGCACATAAAGTATTCTAATAAATCACGATTCATGCGTGTCTCTCCCAAAAGGTGTGTACAGCAAGGATGATTGTGGCAAACTGAAAAGCAAAGACTCAAATCATACAAGATGCTCCAAGCAAAACACATATCATGTGGTGAATAAAAATATAGCCTCAAGTAAAGTTACCAATAGACGAAGACGAAAGAGGGGATGCCTTCCCGGGGCATCCCCAAGCTTAGGCTCTTTGGCCTCCTTGAATATTACCTTGGGGTGCCTTGGGAATCCCCAAGCTTAGGCTCGTGCCACTCCTGATTCCATAGTCCATCAAATCCTTACCCAAAACTTGAAAACTTCACAACACAAAAGTCAACAGAAAATCTCATAAGCTCCGTTAGTATAAGAAAATAAATCACCACTTTTGGTACTGTTGTGAACTCATTCTTTATTTATATTGGTGTAATATCTACTGTATTCCAACTTTTCCATGGCTCAAACCCCCCGATACTAGACATAGATGCATCAAAATAAGCAAACAACATGCGAAAAACATAATCTGTCAAAAATAGAACAGTTTGTAGTAATCTGGATGTTTCAAATACTTCTGGAACTCTAAAAATCTTGAGAAATTAGAAAGTCCTAGGCAATTTTTTTATTAATCTTCTGCAACAAGAGTCAATATTTTATCACGCTCCTGCTAAAAATGATAATTGTTTTCGTGAGCGCAAAAGTTTCTGTTTTTCAGCAAGATCAAATCAACTATCACCGTAAGCTATCCCAAAGGTCTTACTTGGCAAAAACACTAAATTAAACACAAACCACATCTAACCAGAGGCTAGATGAATTATTCAAAGCAAAACAGGACCTAAAAAGCAAAAACACAAAATAAAATTAGGTGGCCTCCCAACAAGCGCTATTGTAAACCCTTAGCTAGGCATAGATAATTTTAATGATGCTCACATGAAAGACAAGAATTGCAGCACAAGGAGAGCATCATATAGCATGTGAAAAACACAGCTAAGTCTAACATACTTCCTATGCATAGGCATCTTATAGGCAAACAAATTATCATAGCAAGCAAAAACTAGCATATGCAAGGAAGAAGAAAGAGACGATAGCAATCTCAACAGGAAGAGAGGTAATTTAGTAACATGAAAATTTCTACAACCATATTTTCCTCTCTCATAATAATTACATGTAGGATCATAAGCAAATTCAACAAAATATATGTCACATAACATATTCTCAACACAGTACACATGCATGCGAAGTTGACACTCTTCCAAAATAGTGGGATCAACATTAACTAAAGTCATGACCTCTCCAAACCCACTTTTATCAAAAATTTCATAAGATTGAACATTCTCCAAATATGTGGGATCTAAAGTGACACTCTTCCAAACCCACTTTCAATATTATTGCCAACACTATTATCAATCTCATATTCATCATGGGGCTTAAATACATTTTCAAGATCATCAGAAGAATCACCCCAATCATGATCATTGCAACAAGTAGTGGACATAGCAAAACTAGCATCCCCAAGCTTGGGGTTTTGCATATTATTAGCACAACTGACATTAATAGAATTTATAATAACATCATTGCAATCATGCTTTCTATTCAAAGATCTATTGTGAATCACTTCATAAAGCACTTCATCACAATTTTCAGATTCACGAATTTCAAGCAAAACTTCATAAAGATAATCTAGTGCACTCAACTCACTAGCAATTGGTTCAACATAATTGGATCTCTTAAAAATATTAGCAAGTGGATGAGGATCCATAAGCTTTTAGCAAGCGAAGATGCAAGCAAAAAGAAGGTACATGGTCACACAAGATCGAACGGAAGAAGGGCGAAGAAAAGGCAAATCTTTTCAAAAATTGTTTTAGAAGTGGGGGAGAGGAAAACGAGAGACGAATGGAAAATAATGTAATGCGAGGGATGAGAGTTTATGATGGGTACTTGGTATGTCTTGGCTTGGCGTAGATCTCCCTGGCAACGGTGCTAGAAATTCTTCTTGCTACCTATTGAGCTTGCATTTGTTTTTCCCTTGAAGAGGAAAGGGTGATGCAGCAAAGTAGAGTAAGTATTTCCCACAGTTTTGATAACCAAGGTATCAATCCAGTAGGAGACAACACGCAAGCCATTAAATACCTGCACACAAAAACACCAACTTGCACCCAACGCGATAAAGGGGTTGTCAATCCCTTCACGGTTATTTGCAAAGTGAGATCTGATACAGATGGATAAACGGTAAAGTAATATCGTTGGTATTTTTGGTTTAAGGAATGGAAAATAAAAGATTGCAAAATAAAGGAACGGCGACAGAAATTGGCTAGTCGACTGGAAACTAATAAGATGTAAAGTAGACCCGGGGGCCATAGGTTTCACTAGAGGCTTCTCTCAATATAGAAATTATTACGGTGGGTGAACAAATTACTGCCGAGCAATTGATAGAAAAGTGCAAAGTTATGACAATATCTAAGGCAATGATCATGAATATAGGCATCACGTCCGTATCAAGTAGACCGAAACGATTCTGCATCTACTACTATTACTCCACACATCGACCGCTATCCAGCATGCATCTAGAGTATTAAGTTCATAAAGAACGGAGTAATGCCTTAAGCAATATGACATGATGTAGAGGAATTAACTCAAGTAATATGATGAAAACCACATCTTTTTATCCTCAATGGCAACAATACAATACATGCCTTGCTGCCCCTACTGTCACTGGGAAAGGACACCAGAAGATTGTACCCAAAGCTAAGCACTTCTCCCATTTCAAGAAAAATGAATCTAGTTGGCCAAACTAAATCGATAGTTCGAAGAGACTTGCAAAGATATCAAATCATGCATATAAGAATTCAGAGAAGATTCAAATAATATTCATAGATAAGCTGATCATAAATCCACAATTCATCGGATCTCGGCAAACACACCGCAAAAGAGTATTACATTGAATAGATCTACAAGAACATTGAGGAGAACTTTGTATTGAGAATCAAAGAGAGAGAAGAAGCCATCTAGCTACTAGCTATGGACCCATAGGTCTGTGGTAAACTACTCACGCTTCGTCAAAGAGGCAATGGTGTTGATGTAGAGGCCCTCCATGATCGAATCCCCCTCCGGCAGGACGCCGGAAAAGGCCCCAAGATGGGATCTCACGGGTAAAGAAGGTTGCAGAGGTGGAAAAGTGGTTTCGTGGCTCCCCCGGAAGTTTTTGGGGTATTTGAGTATGCACAGGAGTAAGATCTAGGTCAGGGGGTCACCGAGGGGCCCACAAGGTCGTGGCTCTTCTGACTTGCACTCCAAGTCTCCTGGGTGTCTTCTGGTCTAAGAAAAATCATCGCGAAAGTTTTATTCCGTTTGGACTCCGTTTGGTATTCCTTTTCTGTGAAACTCAAAAACAAGGAAAAAACAGGAACTCACACTGGGCTCTAGGTTAATAGGTTAGTCCCAAAAATCATATAAAATAGCATATTAATGCATATAAAACATCCGAAACAGATAATATAATAGCATGGAACAATCAAAAATTATAGATACATTGGAGACGTATCATCTTCTCCAAAAGGAGGTCTTGAAATCCACTTGGGGATCCTCTCCCAAGAGCCCTTGTTATCCAAGAGGAGTGGTATAAGAAGAAAAGCTCTATCAAAGTCTCTCATAGACTTTGCTAACCCTAAACATGACCCTAGGTACGGAATGTATAGGTAGGTGGGCGAAGGGGATGAAGTGGAGGACCAAATAGCCACTCTGGGCCGTCCATCCTGAAGGGCCCGTGCGCACATGGTAAGTTGGGCCCGTGTGCACGGGGACCCGTGTGCATGATACATGCCCTTCCGCACGGGGTCTGGAGGCCATGCACATGGGGTGGTGCGTCTTGGTTCCAGTAGCTCCCTAGGTGGCCCGTGTGCACGGGGTCATGGAGGCTCGTGGGCACGGGGTCGCCTGGGAGGTGCAGTCTTGCTCCTCTTGGTCCTCTTCTTCTTCCTTGAGGCCTTGGGGTGCTTCTCCTCCTCCTTTGGGATGTCCCTTAGCTGCTTGGTGGTGTTGGTCTTCGTACCTAATGGCACATAGCGTATTTTGGTGAGGTAGCAACCAAGTTCTGTTCATGTCCATATGTATCTAAAGTAGGAGTGAGTTCACATCGGTTTCAATGGCGCATGCTAAAGCTCTTGTCATGGGTCCACATGGTCCTTGATGTGATGGTGTAGGGTCCATGGGGATGATGGAAGGATGCTCCGCATCATCTGCCCCCCCCTTGGGAGAGATCCATCCTCGGATCGTGATCTTCATTACCATGGTATGGGGCCAAGTCCTTGACATTGAAGATGTCGCTTGTGTTGTACTTGACACATGGGATGTCAATCTTGTAGGCGTTGTCATTGTATCGTGCGAGCACGTTGAATGGTCCGTCAGCTCGTGGTAGTAGCTTGGACTTACGCTTGTTGGGGAAGCGGTCCTTGTGAAGATGTAGCCATACTAGATCACCCGGTTGGAACACCATGGGTGTCTTGTTGATGTTGAGCATGGTGGCGGGCGTTGTACTTGACACTCGATCGTGGCCCTTGTATCTTCATGCACCTTCTTGAGATAACTTGCTCTTGCACTTGCGTCCATGTTCGCTCCTTCTTGAAGCGGTAGAGGAAGGATGCCCAAGGGCGACAAAGGGTTGAACCATGGACGACCTCGAAGGGGGACTTGGCGGTAGTAGAGTGTCTTGCGCGGTTGTAGGCGTACTCGGCGATGGGTAAGCACTCTTACCACTCCTTAATGTGTTCTTCTTGATCAACACGCACAGGAGAGTAGATAGCGTCCGTTGGTTTGGCCATCTGTTTGGGGATGATAGGTCGTCAAGAATAGTAGCTGATGCCGACCTTGGAGCAAAGTGTCTTCCAAAAGTAGCTTAGGAACTTGACGTTTGGGTCCGAAACATTTGTCCTTGGCACACCATGTAACCTCAAGATTTACCTACAAAAAAGATTTGCAACATGTGAAGCATCGTCTATCTTATTGCATGGGATGAAATGTGCCATTTAGATAATTGGTCCAGAACAACAAATATGGAATCCTTTCCATTTTGAGTCCTAGGCAATCCAAGTACAAAATACATGCAACTATCTTCCCATGGTTGATATGGAATCGGAAGTGGCATATGTATGAGATTGAGCTTTTGACTTAGCTTTGCAACATGTAGAGCACCGGTTGGTGAAGCGTGCGACGTCACGAAACATCTTGGGCCAAAAGTACTTGAAGGAGAGTGTGGCAAAGGTCTTTTCACGCCCGAAATGTTCCATAAGTCTTCCACCGTGAGCCTCTTGCAAAAGTAACAAACGAAGAGACGGCTGGGTATACAAAGTTTGTTAGCGCGCATAAGGTAGTCATTGTTGAGCTAATAGTTCTCCCAACAAGTGTTAGCAAGACATTTGTCATAAGGAATCACAAAGAAAGGATCATGTGCATATAGATCTTTAACATTCTCAAAGCCAATGACATTCACTTCAAGTTGAGTAACTAACATGCACTTGCGGGAAAGAGCATCTGCCACAACATTCTCTTTACCCTTAATGTACTTCATCACATAAGGAAAAGATTCAATAAATTCACTCCAGTTAGCATGTCGTTTGTTCAACTTGGTTTGACCTTTAAGGTATTTAAGTGTCTCATGATCAGTATGTATGACAAATTCATGTGGGCGAAGGTAATGCTCCCAAACATGCAATACTCACACTAAAGCATATGATTCTTTGTCATAGATGGGATAATTAAGTTGTGCGCCGGAAAGTTTTTCACTAAAGTATGCAATGGGTCGCTTTTCTTGCATCAAAACTCCACCAATACCATTACCACTAGCATCTCAATGGACTTCGAAAGTTTTATCAAAATTGGGTAAGGCAAGCAATGGAGCATGAGTAAGCAAATTCTTAAGCTCATGATATGCGGTATCTTGGGATGATCCCCAAACAAAAGGTGCATTCTTCTTACTCAAGGCGTGTAAAGGTGATCTAATAGTGTTAAAGTCCTTAACGAATCGACGATAGAATCTGGCTAACCCAAGGAAGCAACTCACTTGTCGCAAGTTGGTTGGTTGTGGCCAAGTTTTAATAGCATCAATTTTAGCTTCATCTACATGAACGCCCTTATAAGACACAACAAAACTCAAGAAAACAAGCTTATCAAGACCAAATGTGCGTTTCTCCATATTAGCATAAAGACACTTGTTTCTAAGAGTTTGCAAAATGGTCCTAAGATGAGTGACATTATATTTTAGAGATTTTCTAAACACAAGTATATCATCAAAGTAAACCACAACAAATACGCCAATGTATGGGCGAAGAACATATTGCACGACACACATGAATGTACCGGGTGCTTCTGATAAACCCACAGGCATAACTAACCACTCGTACAAGCCAAATTTAGTTTTAAAGGAGTTTTTCCACTCATCACCTTGTTGAATGCTAATTTGGTAATAGCCACTTTCAAGATCAATTTTGAAGAAAATGGTGGCACCGCTAAGCTCATCTAGCATATCATCAAGTCATGGAATGGGATGCCTATAGTGAACAGTGATAGCATTTATGGGACGACAATCGGTTTCTTAGGCACAATCATAACCGGAACAACACAAGGACTTAAGCTTTCACGTAGATGGCCATTGTCGATGAGTTGTTGTACTTGCTGTTGTATCTCCTTAGTTTCTTTGGGGTTGACATGGTATGGAGCCTTCTTTGGTAGGGGTGCGCCGGGGATGAGGTCGATCCGGTGCTCGATGCCTCATACTGGGGGAAGACCAGCAGGTAGCTCATCGGGGAAGACATCCGCGAATTCCTGCAACAAATTAGACAACACTAGAGGAAGATGGTTAGAAATGTTAGTCCTTGTCGCTTCATCTTTGCACACTAGGACATAGTGTGTGACACTAGATGGGTTCTCACACACTTCTCTCATGTCTCTTTTGGTAGCTAAAATCATGAAGTTTTTCTTGTCGCTCATCGTGGAGGCACTCATTTTTGGCTTGTGGCGCTCACCCTCGCTTTGGTTCTTCACTCTCTCACTAATCTCTCCATGATGGGTGGATGCTTGCTTGTCGGCGATCACTTGGCTTGGTGACATAGGTCATAGCATGTACTCTTTTCCCTTCATCTTGAAGCTATAGTGGTTGGTATGCCCGTTGTGGATGACGTTGCAGTCGAATTGCCAAGGTCTTCCTAAAAGGAGATGGCACACGGACATAGGAACCACATCACACTCCAAAGTGTCTTTGTATGAGGCGATCTTGAAGGAAACTTGCTTGGTGTGCTCCACTGAATGGTGCTGGAGTCGCCAAGCCATTGGACCTTGTAGGGGCGACGATGCTTCATCTTGACCAATTGTAGCTTAGAACATAGTTCTTCACTTGCCAAATTGTGGCGACTTCCTCCATCGATGATGACCTTCACGGAATGTCCATTAGTGTGTGACACTAGTTGGGTTCTCACACACTTCTCTCATGTCTTTTTTGGTAGCTAAAATCACGAAGTTTTTCTTGTCTCTCATCGTCGTGGCACTCATTTTTGGCTTGTGGCGCTCACTCTCGCTTTGGTTGTTCACTCTCTCACTATTCTCTCCATGATGGGTGGATGCTTGCTTGTCGGAGATCACTTGGCTTGGTGACATAGGTCATAGCATGCACTCTTTTCCCTTCATCTTGAAGCTATAGTGGTTGGTACGCCCATTGTGGATGACGTCGTGGTCGAATTGCCAAGGTCTTCCTAAAAGAAGATGGCACACGGACATAGGAACCACATCACACTCCAAAGTGTCTTTGTATGCACCGATCTTGAAGGAAACTTGCTTGGTGTGCTCCACTGAATGGTACCGGAGTCGCCAAGCCATTGGACCTTGTAGGGGCGACGATGCTTCATCTTGACCAATTGTAGCTTGGAACATAGTTCTTCACTTGCCAAATTGTGGCGACTTCCTCCGTCGATGATGACCTTCACGGAATGTCCATTGATGCCCACTTTGGTGTGGAAGATGTGGCAGTGTTGGTCTTTGTCTTGTTGGCGTTGAAGCGTCAAGACCTTGGATACAACAAGAGTAGAGCTCAACTCATTGTCACAAGATACTTAGTCGTCTTCATTGTCATTCACGCGCCCGTGCATGGCCACGTGCTCAAGGGCTTCCATTTCTTCCTCACTCATCGAGTCATATGTGCCGTCGTCATGGGAGATCATGGTGCACCGAGTGGGGCACTCAAATGTCTTGTGGCCTCGGCCTTGACATGTGAAGCATTTGATGGAACTCGTCTTGATGGTCTCATCCGTTGGAGTAGATGATGATGAAGCTCTCGGCTTGAAGTTGCTTGTAGTAGGAGGATGACTTGAAGGTGGTGAAGTTTTCTTGTAACTTGACTTGTCGCCGTTGCTTGGAGATGCTCAAGTCGAAGTAGGCAGTGTCGATGTAGGCGGTGTCGAAGTAGCGGGATCTTGAGAGTAACAGCCGTCGGTCTTGAAAGAGTACTTGGCGTATTTGAAGTCGTCTTGTACTTGTCACTCTGCCTTGGTCGCTTGATGAACTAACTCGAGAAGGTTGGAATAGGGATGGAAATCGGCAATCTTCTTTATTGGGTGATTGAGTCTGTTCAAGAATCATGCCATAGTTTGCTCGTCACCGTCCTTGACATTGGCCCTTATCATGGCAATCTCCATTTCTTGGTAGTATTCTTCCACCTCTTCATGCATTGCTTAAGGAGTTGCAACTTCTTGAAGAGATCCCGGGTGTAGTGTGTAGGCACGAAGCCAGCTCTCATAACATCCTTCATTTGTGTCCATGTTGTGATTGGTGGTTCACTTCGCTCTTAGCGTCTTGCTATCACTTGTTCCCACCATATGAGAACGTAGTCTTGGAACTCGAGGGAGTCCATTGTGATTTTCTTCTCCTCGTCATAGTTGTGAAGACAATATATCTTGTCGACCTTAAATGCCCATGAGAGATACTCCTCGGGGTCATTGCTTCCGAAAAACTTGGGCATGGTGAACTTGAGCTTGCCGTAGCATTGTTCTTCATCATGTGGACGATGGTGGTGTCACCCTTGGCATGGAGGAAGGTCTTCAATTTCGCGTTCCTCTTGATGGACTTGCCAATTAGGACGAGGCATGTGTGCCCGGTTCCTTCTTTCTTGTTGCTCCTCACGGCGAGCAGCTTCATCTTGTAGTTCTTGGAAAAGTGCTTCTTCTTGTTCACGCACTTGGCGGTTGCGCTCGGAGACAGCTCTAGTGGACTCGCAGAGTGCGCATTGTGCTTCGAGCGCTTGTTCTTCACGACTCCTTTGTTATTGTCGGATTGCATCACCGTCGTGAGGTGCTTGACGTTGCGCTTGTGGAGGTTGCTAGTGGTGCCTGGCGTCTTATTCTTGGCATATCGCTCTTTCACGAGCTCGGGCGGTCTTGCAACCCATTACCATGGAATGGATTTTCTTGAGCTTGGCGATCTTGAGTGTCGGTGTGGCGAGGAGAACGGGCTCGAAGAGGACTCGCATCCAATGAAGAGTAGGTCGAGGAGTGGCGACTTGAGTGGCGCCGTCTTGGTGAAGAGGTGGTGGAGGACGTGTGTCTCACGATCATGTTGCGGAATTCTTCCATTTGTTTGGAGAGCTTGGCGTCGAGGTAGTCCCGGTTTCTTGCTTCAGATTGATGTAGGATGGTGGCGAGTTGCTCGATGCGGTCAGCCAAAGCTTCACTTTCTTGATGGATGGCTCGTTGGGCGATGAAGAAGTGATTTTTGGTGACGAAGTCGCCTTTGTCATCTTAATCCTCGAAGAGTGGGTTCGCCGAAGAAGTGGGCCTATCCATCATAACTAAGTGGGGGTGAGTGGGAAAAATGAGAGAACAATACCAAAGTTACCTTTTCCGAAGATTGAGGATGTATCTGGTATCACTCAATGGAATGCTATAATAGGAGAATTGGTACCGGGTTTTGATAATCACACCTACAAGTAAGGCTTATGGAGGAGCTCGGTTAGGATGAGTAGTACAAAATTCAAGCAAGTGTTAGCCAAGATATTGATAATGTTGAAGAGATTCACAAATTTCAAGCAAGACAAATAGATCAAAGCCAAGGATATCACTAGGAACACACACACGGAAGATAGATGGGATCTGCACAACCAAGGAGTGAGCTCAAAATGTGAAACCACAGAGAATTCTCTTGTTGTACGGGTACTAGAGAGATGCTAGCTTGATTGCTCAAATGGGCTAGATACGCTTGTGCACCAACCTATGAGAGAAACGGGCCGTCTACTATCCCAAGTATGCTTATGTATGTATGAACCGAGATGATGGAACTAGGCAAAATCGCTTAATGTTAATGCTTACTAGCTCTTTGTTTCTCTTTTCTTTGCTTAAAAGCTTTTTTTACTATGCCACAATGCTTGATATTCGAGCCAGGGTATGAGCTAACAAGTGTGATATGCGCGGGAGAGACATATCACTAAAGGTGCAAGAAAAAGCGTGGCCCGACAATTCTCAACTCGCTAGTGTCGATTGGTAAGTGATGCAAAATGGCTCGAGGCTATCAAATGTAATGGAAAGGTATGATGTTAGGATGTCGTCGAGGTTACCGTCCTTGCTTACGGTAGTATGATGTTGAAGTGGTCGAAGTCGGTGTGGAGTCCGAGCCGATGACGAATGGCGGTGATGTAGAAGTCAAACTGCGCCTAAGTAGCTGAAACACCTTAGGACACGGTGAACCACAACTCCAAAGCTCAAACACCAATGGGAAGTATTGTGGAAAGCGAATGGTAGTGAAAGAATGGCAAAACGAGGAAAAACTGGGTGTGGCCGGACAGTTCTCGAAGGTCCGTGCGCATGGGGTAAGTTGATCCCGTGTGCACAGGGTCCTGATGGATCCTGTGCACACGGGGTGCTCTGCTACGGAGGAACACCTTCGGATCCATGGATTTTTTTCAAAAATCCGGCCAAAATCGATGGTGGGATGTATGTTGGAGGTGGGTAAGGGTTAGATCCACTTGCCACACACAAAATTTGTGGACCAAATCAACAAAATATCACAAGATCCAACAAATTGCAAGAAATTTTTTGGGGCTATTATTTGTGGGGATTTTTGAATTAGGATGAAAAACAACAAAATTAGGATAGAATATGAGGGGTAGGGACTCCAAGATGTGAATCAACCATGGCTCATGATACCAAGATGTTGTAGGGTGGAACCCTAGATGGAGATCTTTTCACACTCGGAGGGGGAAAGAGGATGAACAGAAGAACACAAAGAGGAAATTAAGTCAAACAAAGACCCAATCACACATCCACTAGAATAGCATACACATGAGATCCACAAGAATACAGATCAATCCAAGGAAACAAGGAAAAAGGTAAGGTTCTTCCTGCTCCTATGGAGGTGAGGTTTTGTTGATAGTCTTATCCAAAAGGAGGTCTTGAAATCTACTTGGGGATCCTCTCCTAAGAGGCCTTGATCTCCAAGAGGAGTGGTAGAAGGAGCAAAGCTCTATCAAAGTCTCACATACACTTTGCTAACCCTAAACATGACCCTAGGTACGGAATATATAGGTAGGCTGGCGACGAGGAGGAAGTGGAGGCTCAAACAGCCACTCCGGATCGTCCATCCTGAAGGGCCCGTGCGCACAAGGTAAGTTGGGCCCGTGCGCATGGGGGTCCCGTGTGCATGGTACAAGCCCATGCGCACGGGGTGCTACAGTGGCCCAGGCCCGTGAGCACAGGGTCTGGAGGCTGTGCACACGAGGTGGTGCGTCTTGGTTCCAGTAGCTCTATGGGTCTTGGTGGCCTGTGGGCACGGGGTCGCCTAGGAGGTGCAGTCTTGCTCCTCTTGGTACTCTTATTCTTCCTTGAGGCCTTGGGGTGCTTCTCCTCCTCCTTTGGGTGTCCCTTAGCTGCTTGGTGGAATTGGTCTTCGTACCTAATGACACATAACATATTTTGGTGAGGTAGCAACCAAGTTCTGTTCATGTCCATATGTATCTCAAGTAGGAGTGAGTTCACCTCGGTTTCAATGGTGCGTGGTCGAGCTCTTGTCATCAGTCCATGTGGTGCTTGATGTGATGGTGTAGGGTCCATGGGGATTATGGAAGGATGCTCTACATCATCTCACAATACAATGGTTATACTTTGCGCATTTCTTGTTTTCATGCTTGTGATATGTCATGTGCATTATGTATGACCACTATTTGCACACATGACATGATTTCCATGATTACCTCTAGTATGTTGCATCTTTGCACTACTAGCTTGCATGAATTAATTCATATAACTACATGCTTGGTTGCATCACCCATCATCCATTCTTGCTCATTTCATTGGGTTGATAGCATATATGTTCATGCCTCTCACTTGAGTTGTGTAGATCATTGTCACTTGTCTCCATTAGTTGCCTCTTTCATATTCACGAGTAGTGAGTGCAAACATGCTATGCTTATGGATCTTGGAGACTTGACATCTTACTTGTGACGCATGCTTGTTTGATTGAGCTTAATGTCTTCGGTTGTGCCAGCATCTTATGCCTACATACCATGCACTATACCCTTGTCCTTTCTTACGAGAAGAATGATGAAAACACTTGTTGGGTAACTCATCACACAAACAGGTTTGTGCAATTCCGCTAACCTCATTTGTTTTTCCGAGTGTTTGCCATGTTTTTCGTTTTGAAGGATTCACAAGGCGGTACCGTCATGAGACAACTTGGTCATGTGAAGGCGTACACGATGTGTGACACCATCATTTTTGTGACACTACTTAAGGTGAACTCCTTTCCTTTGAGCCATCCTCACATATGCATATTGGATGGGTCACTCTTTCATTGTTGTTTCCTTCTTCTTGTCTACATGATACATCTATTGGATGGAGGACCGACATTGGAGATGGACCCTATGGACCTTCAAGTTGAGGAGTGCCACGACATGGAGCTATGGTACAACACCACCCATAATAAATTTGCATCTTATGAATGGATTGACTCACATTGTGATTGCCTTGTTGCATCTTGTATTTCTATGTCATCCATGATATATGAGCTTGTGCACTTCCCTAGCAAATTTGTTGTGATCTTCCTTGATGGCATATTCATACATAATGACCACATTGCCTACCATCAATTGCATGACAACACAATCATATTGACATTCCATTGCCATGTTCATGCTCTTGATATACCATCTCTCTA
This sequence comes from Aegilops tauschii subsp. strangulata, assembly GCF_002575655.3. Lineage (NCBI taxonomy): Eukaryota > Viridiplantae > Streptophyta > Magnoliopsida > Poales > Poaceae > Aegilops > Aegilops tauschii. Next base: position 209,767,479 of record NC_053039.3, on the reverse strand, counting down.
TGACATCATTTTGCACAATGGTTTCATTAACCACATTCACAATACCTTTGTGTGCACAATGAATGAATCTGCTCCCATGAATGTTATGCATCTCATTCTATATCATTTCGTTAAGCATCATGTGCTTTGTCACAAACAATCTTGTCGCACGGACTCATGCTTACTTAATGGACACCTTGTGTGCGCTAACCAATGTATTTCCATGTGTTGTTAGTGTTTGCTCTGCATGTATACCCCTTCGGAGACAGCTTGGAGTACTTGGATTGTGCCATGAGTTCCACTCCGTCCAACTACAAGTCCGTCCACCACAACCGTTTCCATGGTGATGAGGATTACGATCCGAGGTCGGATATTTCCCAAGGGTGGGGGGGGGGGAGATGATGCAGAGCATCCTACGGTCATCCCCATGTACACTGTGACTACTCCCCAAGCCCCAATTGGACATATGATGAGACCTCAAGCACACGCCATTGGACACAAGGTTAACTCGCTCCTCTCCGAACCGTCACTTTCGACATGTGAGACATAGCTACTACCTCATGCATGGACCTTGTGTATACTCAGGCACAACCGAGATGACCATGAGGAATCAAAGGGCCAAGGCCAAGCATGGAAGAGGAGACGGAAGAAGAAGAACGAAACAAGACAGGACTTGCCCGGATCATCATGACCCCTAGCCGGACAATCCAGACAGAGCCCAGACGATCCGGACGACCACCCAGACGATCCGGACAACGTACCCGAAGACAGTGAAGCTAGCTCGCTGAAGCCCGATCATCCGGATGGATCCGGACGTCCGGACTAGGACCGGACAACCAGACCTCCCGCGGCCTCCAGGACACGTCCGGACCATCCTGACGCCGACCCGGATCATCCGGACCCCATCCGAATCATCTGGATCCTACCTGCGTGCATGACTTGGGCCGAGGGCCGTGTACCCATTTCGCCCCCTCACTTACCCCTTCGTGGCTTAGACTATAAATAGACCTCCCTCTCCACCATTTTAGGGTTAGCAAAGTGATAACTCATTTGTATGTGAGCTTTGCTCCTTTACCACTCCTCCTCTTGAGGCCTTGTTCGGTTACACCTCTTCTCAAGAGGATTGGAGGGGATTTGGGTGGGTTTTGACCTGTAGGAGATTATATCCACCTCAATCCCTGTCAAACCCCTCCTAAATCCCTGTCAACCGAACAAGGCCTGAGAGAGAGAGAGAGAGACCACTCCACTGGAGTTCAAGACCTCCTTTGGAGAAGATCCCATAGGGGAATCAAGACCCCTTCTTGGGAAGATCCTTCTAGGATTCAAGACATCAACTCCTCCAAGGATTAGGATGAACTAGTTATCTCTTATATCTTCTTGTGTTGGATTTGGACCTTTGTATCTCTCTTTGTATGTTTGGATCTAGCACATGTGTGATTGGATCAAGTCAATTTGAGTGTTTTCCACTTGTGTGTTCTTCGTGTTCTTCGGGAGCCCCCCTCCAAATCGTGAAAGATCATCCCCTAGGGTTCCACCCTACATCACCGTGGTTATTTGCATTTGTTTTTCTTGTGATGCTATTGATATGCTCCCTTTGCATCATGTCCATCATATGCCATGCCATGACTACCTAGCTTCGGATATGCATTGTTTTGGACGTTGTTCATATTAGCCATATGATGTTTCCGTTATTGCTCATAAGGAGATCCCCATAGTTTCCTCATCCATACTAGGAGATTTTTATCCATACCATCCATTGCATGATCCCAATAATTATGTGCACCATATGCTCCCCATGAATGACAATGCTAGTATTGTGCCATATCATTGCATGCTCAATTTGTATCCCCATCATGTTATACATAACAACTATTCTTTCATGATGGATGACATGTTCTTATACCATGCTTGAAATTTCTTTGAGCGATGCTTATCTTGTGCTAACCCTCATGTACACATACACATCATGACGGATGATGTGTATATTTACCATGCACACACTTTCTTTGGTTTGTGTCTCTTTTGTGTAGGTCATCACACATATTCGTCAACCTCGCAATCCCATGAGTTGACGTAATGAGCTCTAGAGAGCAACGATGACTTGGGATCCCGTGGATTGTTTTCGACACTATTTCCATTGCGCAAGGACTTCACGCATTTCTTCTACGTGACCCTCACATGGTTATCGGTTATTGTCCATTACATATTCTATGCACATTTTGCCATGTTCACTTTGCATGATATGCTCATTCCTATGCCTTTACCGTGTGACCCATGCTTTGCATTACACATGATGATTAATTATACTACTTGTATGTGTATTTGCAAGCTTGGTGGAGATATTGCTTGTTCTTGCCATGTTTCCTTTGTGACCCATACCTATAATGATACTTTGACCATGGCATGCTTTCGTGCTTGCAATATGTAATGCGCGATGTCTATGCATACTATTTGCTCACATGACATGATCGCCATGATTTCCTCTAGTGTGTTGCATCTTCGCTCCACTAGTTTGCAGATTTGATTTCTCTGCTTGCCTATGTTGCATCACCGATGATTTGTACTTGCTCGTTTCATGCGGTTGGTGACAACCATTGCCATGCTTTGCACATGATTGCTACTGAATGTTGTCATATGTCCCCATATGTTGCCTCTCGCATGCTAGATGATTTGCCATGTATTAAGTGCTACAATGATTTTAGTCTTGCTAATGAGATTGCCCCTATAGCATTCTCGCATATATTTGGAGCCTGTGACATATTTCTTGAGAAGCATGCTTGTCTTACTTCTTTGCACCATATACCTAGTGCCATGAGTATCGCCATTGCTGCATCATATTATTCATGCACTTGTGCTTCTAATGATTATGTGCAAGAGAAGAGAACCATCATGATGGATAATGTGTTTATCTACCATGCGCATACGTTCTTTTGCCTTGTTGTGTGCATGTGTAGGACGCTTTGACTACATGTCAACTTCTACTTCTCGTGAGTTGACCATTCGAGCTCTTGAGAGCGGGCCTCATACATTCCACCGCGATTCACTTCTACACCACATTTCCTACCACTTAGGCATTGTGAAGGATGCACAAGGACACGCCTCCAAGGTGACATCTTTCTTGAGCATGGATATTGTGGATCATACTACTTGTGTTGCTTGCACCACGAGACTTATTGGTCTTGGACCATTTGATTGCGCACATGTTAGAGATCTCACTACGACTTGTCATTCTCACCTTTCCATGCCTCATGACATATATACCTTGTGTGTTGCATCCAATTCTTAGATTACTTGCTCCTATCAAATGCTTGGTTGCAACAATGTCATTTCTTCGCATATGTCATGTCACATTGATTCTTACAATCTTGACTTGATTGCCTCACACATGATGAACAATTGCTCTTTCTATTGTGTTGAGTGCCACACTATATTCACTACACCCTATGCACGTTATGCTTGGATTGTCTTGCACTTGACCCATGTGTTTAGACACTTCATTTTATGTGGTGTTGTGAATGATTCCTATGCCTACCATAGAGCTTTCATTAAGTGATTTGTGCATGTTGCTTTGACTTTGAGGTATATGCTTATTCTCTTGTCACACATATTTGCATGACTGCCTCACAATTGCATACTTGTCCCCAGATGTCTTTGCTTGTGATGTGCTTACATGCCATGTCACAATACTTTGTCACACCAGATACTATGCTTGATGATGACCTTGTTGGCGAAACACCACTTGGATGCTTGGTTTTGTACTAACACTAACCACATTTGTTTTTCGAAGTGTTTCTTGTACTTGCTCCTTTTGAAGGAATCGCTAGACGGTGCGGCATTGGAGAGTGCCCATTTCGAGCTTGAAGATGATGAGTACTTGGTGAACGTCCACATCTACACGGTGACACCATGTCTTTCCTAGGGTGATTTTGTTTCGATCCGAGGTCGGATCTTTCCCAAGGGGGAGGGGATGATGCGGAGCATCCTACAGACATCACCATGTAAAGAGTTCGTTTGTCAAGTGACACGTCCAACATCTATTTCACATACACAAAGGTGAATCATCTCCTTTACACGTGCTCACTTGACCCCTTCGAGGAGGTATACTACTTGAAACTCCTCTCGTGTACATACATAGGAATTGTTGGAACTTCAGGGATGATGATGAGGTATCTAAACACAAGAGTACAACTACATCATCCACGAGGGAAGCATGGAAGAGAAGGAAGAAGAGGAATCTTCCCAGTGCAGAGATAGAGGTACAACTGCCCAACTACCGCCAACTACCGGTCGACCAGTACAACCACCCAACTACCACCCAACTACCGCTCCATGCTCTGTGATCGAGCGGTGTAAGACCAGTACCGCCCCCGTTGTTCCTACAGCTGCAGCATGACCGGTACAAGCGGTCCCTACCTCCACGAACACCTCCAGGAAAGTGGTACAACCGCATGTATGACCGGTACAACTGGCCTGCCTGCGCAGTGAAAGGGGCCAGGACCCATGTAACCAACTTATCCCTTGGACTATAAATACTCGTCTCCTAGCTCCGAATTAGGGTTAGCAAAGTGATAGCTCATTTGTATGGAGCTTTGCTCCTATCTACTCTTCTCTTGAGAGAGGGAGACCACTCCATTGGAGTTCAATACCTCCTTTGGAGAAGATCCCTTCGTGGGAAGATCCTTATAGGATTCAAGACCTCAACTCCTTCAAGGATTGGGATGAACTAGTTACCTCTTGTATCTTGTTGTGTTGGATTTGGACCTTTGTATCCTCTTTGTGTATGTGGATCTAGCACATTGTGTGATTGGATCTAGTTGATTTGAGTGTTTTCCTCTTGTGTGTTCTTTGTGTTCTTCGGGAATCCCCCTCCAAATCGTGAAATATTGGCCATTAGGGTTCCACCCTATATCAAAATGGCTAGCCCAGCTATACATTTTTTGAGGAATACCCAACACAGGTCAACTTGTTATTCTTCGCCCCACTGGGCTGCAAATATTTCCTAGGAGGGATGCATTAGGCTTGCCAAGAAAATGGGCTTTAAGATATAAAAAATGGGTTGTAAATAAAAAACGCACCGAATAGGTAACTACTTTCAAAATTATTATTTTGGGATTTGGAATTTTTAATTTCATTACTTGCTGTGCGGGCAAAATTTCGTTGGAAATTTTTCAAAATATGAATTTATTTTAAAATTAGATCTCATCAGACTCGAAATTTCAGGATAAAAAACATTCCGGATCCCATCAACATGTGGGAAATTTGGTTGAAATTATTAACCGTTGTCCTGGCTAGAAATGGGATGTAATATTAACAAACAGTAAAAAGGGGTGAAGTAAATTCCACTAGAGTTAAAAAATGGGCTGTAAATTATTACAAATCGCAAATGGGCTATAAGCTCTCTGCCACAGATGTGATACTCACTTGTGGGCCTACTAAGTTGACGCGTACGCAAGGCTTTGTTAACTTATAGTCAACAAATGATTCTAGCAGCAGTGGACGGTGGATATCCATCCAATGGCTGTCATGCTTCTTCAATCTCGGATATTCTTGCTTCAGCCACCCAAACTATCACTGACGGTACCACCTCCCATGGCCGGCTATGCTGCCGCGCAGGCCTCACTGGCCCACCATACTCCCATCGCCATCCACACCATTCCTCTACTCACCAACACCTCATGTTATTCTCTGGCGACGACAGCCCCACATCCCAGCTGAACCAGTGAACCCTCATACTCCCCTCCGCGTGGGCATCCACATGCCTCGTCTTCCCTAGCTCCGCATCCTTCCCTTCCTAGGCGTCATCATCTTCCACCGCCTTGATGCCCTCGGCGTGCCATGGTCAACGAGTTCAATGAACGACAACCATCGGAAGAGGACTTTAGGCGGCCGAGATAACAGCTAGACCCGCCAGCTACATCTTCGAACGCAAGGAAGTGCCTCCTTGTTAATGACAAAATAAAAAAGATTCCTCCCTTGACAGCTGGGACCCAACAACTATACTTTCGCACGCAAGGAAGTGCATCCTTATCCTCCCTGACAGCTGGGACCCACATGGTCGAAGCGTACATAGCATTGTCTGTCTTGTTGCGAACGTCTATATACATACTGGTCGATTGGTCTCTCTGCAACGATGAACCATGGCCGAGTAAGTAGCGGCCCATGTCATAGTAGAGCCCCTGATGTAACAGTCCAGGTAGTCCCGTCTGAACCGTGTACACTGAGCGAGTCCTGGACTAGGGGGTCCTCGGGTATCTGGGCTATTTGCTATGGGCCGGACTAATGGGCCGTGAAGATTCAAGGCGGAAGGCCTTCCCCCTTGTCCGGGTAGGACTCTCCTATGCGTGGACAGCAAGATTGATGTCCGGATATGTAATTTCCTTCCTTCGCGAGCCAACTTTCTGCAACCCTAGACCCCTCCGGTGTATATATAAACCGGAGGGTTTAGTTCATAGGGATCATCAGAATTTACATAGGCTAGACAGCTAGGGTTTTGCCATTACGATCTCGAGGTAGATCAACTCTTGTAACCCCTATTATCATCAAAGACAATCAAGCATGGAGTAGGGTTTTATCTCCATTAAGAGGGCCTGAACCTGGGTAAACATCGTGTCCCCTTTGTCTCCTGTTACCTTCGATCCTCAAACGCACGGTTTGGGACCCCTACCCAAGATCGGCCGGTTTTGACACCGACATTGGTGCTTCCATTGAGAGTTCCTTCGTGTTGTCGATAAAAGGATCGATGGCTCATCTTGTTATTAATGACGATATTACTTCTGGAAGGGCCCTAATTCCCGGACAGGTCCTCCAGCTCGGCGGCTTTACCATGGGCGCTCGCTCAGCCATCAAGCCAACGGCGGCCCCCACAATCGCCAAGCATCATCTCCGCATCATCCTCGAACATTCCGAAAAGATGGATCCAGCAGATGTCTCGTCCTTGAACGAGCCGCGAGATCGCATCGCCGCCCTCGGAGTCGCGACAGACTATGATCGGATTGGGCTTAAACCCGATCAGAGGGAAATGAAGTCCCCGCCGATCACCCATCTGGTAGCGGTCGTTGAGGAACGAGCTGAGAATGCTTCTCCCCCTAAGTTAAGCACCAGCTATGTTCGGATCTCAGAGCCTTGCGAGACGGACACCCAGCCTCAGGGGGAGACTTTATGTCCCCCGAACATAGGATCAGGCATTGAGCCCGGAAGTCTTCAGGACCTTGCTAATCCTGAACTGGTGACCTCAGAGATTCTTCAAATTCCGGATCCAATCATGGGTCAGGGTTCGGATTTTAGCCCGCCCACCCACCACAAGCAATACTCCCAAAGCAATTCAGGGCCTCCAGACATATGTGACCTAATGTATGTTCGGCAGCAACCTCAAGAAACGGTCCATCACTTCTGGGCCAGATTCCTCCTTGTTCAAAACAAGATTAAAGATTGTTGCGATGACGATGCAGTGTAAGTTTTCTGCCGTAACTGTACGGACGAGGGAATTCTCAATGCCCTCAACAACCGCCGCATACAACATTTCATAGATTCGACACACATAGTATAGAAGTACTGCACAATGGAAGCGCATGGAAGGCCCAGACAGCCCGATGGGAACCCCCTGCCTTTAAGCAAACCACCGTACGGGAAAAATGGATGCACCATTACGAAACATCCGACCACAAGCCCGTTGACAAGAAAAAAAAACCCTTCACGGGATCTAGAACAGTCCTTGACTAACTGCTCGACAAGCCATGTCAGATACATACTACACCGAGCACCGAACCAACGCACAACCTTCGGGCATGTTGGGTACTCCGGCAAGTGGCTAAGAGCGGTGAGGCTATCCTCACCAATACTACCCCAGAGAAGCACTCTTCGGAGGATGACGATCTCAACGTCTTTATGGTCTTTGAGACCTTTTCTTCAAATAATCAATGCAAAAGGGCGCTTCGCGACCTGGCCGAAGTGAACCAAGTAACCACAATAAACCCTTGGAGAGATACGGCCATAACTTTTGCCGTCGCCGATGAACCAAGAGCCCGATCAGTCCGAGCACCAGCCGCCCTGGTCTTAAACCCAATTGTAGACGGCTTTCGACTTACCAAGGTGCTCATGGATAGCGGAAGCGGACTTAACCTCATTTACAAAGATACGCTCGACAAAATGCATATGGACAAGAGTCGCATCGAGCAAAGCAGTACCGCCTTTTGTGGTATTATCCCCAGTCGAGAAGCATGATGCTCGGGAAAAATTAAACTCGATGTAGTATTCGGCACACCTGATAACTACAAGTCTGAAGAGTTGCTCTTCCACGTGGCCCCTTTCAATAGCGGATACCACACCCTTTTGGGACGAGACGCCTTCGCACGCATCCAAGCCATACCCCATTATGGTACATGAAGCTTAAAATGCCAGGGCCCAACGGAGTAATCACTATCACCAGTGATCCGGTTATAGCACTCCATGCCGAAAACAAAATCGCATCTTGGCCCTCGCGGCCGAAGAGTTAACCACTCTGCGTTCCACAGTGGACAAAGACGATGTAATCCTCGAGAGGAGGCCTAAATCCACATCTTTCAAACCAGCAAATGAAACCGTCAAATTTCAAGTGCACCCGACGGATCCCAACAAAATAACATCCATTGGAGCCCAGCTGGATCCGACGGTCGACGCCGCCCAACGAGCGTTCCTACGCGAAAATATGGACATCTTCGCCTGCCATCCTTCGGACATGCCCAGAATCCCACGTAGACTAGCTGAACACAGCCTCAATATAATAAAGGGGTTTAAACCAGTCAACCAAACACTGCGGCGCTTTTCCGAGCCCAAACGACAAACTATGGGCGAGGAGCTAGCCAAACTACTGGAAGCCGGGTTCATCAGAGAGATCAAACACCTATACTGGCTAGCGAACCTGGTCATGGTACCAAAGAAGGATAAAACCTGGCGCCTTTGTGTCGATTTCAAGGACCTCAATAAGGCTTGCCCTAAGGACCCCTTCTCGTTGTCCCGCATTGACCAAATCATTGACACAACTGCAGGACACGATTCATTGTGTTTCCTTCATGCCTACTCCGGTTACCATCAGATCAAGATGAAGGAGTCTGATCAGGCCGCAACGGCATTTATCACCCCGTACGGGCCTTTCCGCTTCAACACTATGCCCTTCGGACTCCAAAATGCTGGTGCCACCTACCAACGCATCATTCAAACATGCTTGGAAAAACGAATTGGCAAAACAGTGGAGGCATATGTGAACGATGTCGTCATCAAGACTAAACACGTCGAATCAGTGGTGGACGACATGCGCCTCGCATTCGACAACCTCCGAACATATGACATACGGCTTAATCCGGAAAAATGTGTTTTCGGCGTTCCAGCCGGGAAACTGCTCGGGTTCATTGTTTCCAATAGAGGAATTGAAGCGAACCCAGCCAAAATCCGAGCCTTGTCACAGTTGACAATACCAACAGACCTAAAGCAGGTCCAAAAATTAGTCGGGTGCGTGGCAGCCTTGAGCCGCTTTATCTCCAGATTGGGAGAAAAAGCCCTGCCACTTTATTGACCGCTCCGACGCACCGACCACTTCAAATGGATGGGTGCGGCTACAGCTGGATTAGAAGAAATAAAGACTTTGTTAGCAGGCAACCCAATCCTAGCCGCACCAACTGTTGGCAAGCCGATGTTGCTTTACATATCGGCGACTCACCAGGTGGTAAGTGCTGTACTCGTTGTCGAACGAGAGGAGGAGGGACATAAATTCCCAATCCAGAAACCAGTGTACTACGTATCGGCGGTCCTTACACCATGCAAATCTCGATACCCGCACTATCAAAGATAGCATATGCGGTCTTTATGGCATCCCGAAAACTGCGACACTACTTTCAAGAGTGTTCGATCACAGTGGCATCCGAAGTACCGCTCAATGACATCATAAATAATCGGGAAGCCACCGGCCGCAGCCAAATGGGCCATTGAGCTCTTACCATTTGAAATAACATACAAGCCATGCCGAGCTATTCAATTTGAGGTGTTGGCCGACTTTGTAGCCGAGTGGACAGAAGCCGAACTCCCTAAAGAGTACAACACATATTCCAACTGGATCATGTACTTCGATGGCTCTAAAATGTTAGCCGGACTAGGGGATGCCGTCATCTTAACATCCCATGCGGGGGACACTGTCCGCTATGTGTTACAAATCATGTATACGGACTCCAACACTGCGGCCGAACACGAGGCAGTACTAAATGGTCTCCGAATGGTCATCTCTATGGGCATACAACGCCTAGAGGTGCGTAGGGTCAAACCTCGCAATATCCCAAATAAATGGAGAATTTGATGCAAAAGACCCAAAGATGGCGGCATACCGAAACGTCGTACTCAAAATATCAGCTCGGCCTGAGGGGCTCCAGTTCCACCACGTTGCTCGAGACAGTAATCAGGCAGCAGTCATCCTTGCTCGAATGGGTGCTAAGCCCGACCCCGTCCAGCCTAACACCTTTGTGGAAAGGCTCTTCAAGCCATCTGTAGTATGGCAGGACAAGAGTGGAAATGCTAATCTGGAGCCGATCATACCCCTAGATGCCGAACACAATTCTGATATCATCGGGGGTTCGGGCACCGAAATGACACCTTCTGCCCATGTAATCATGGCCGTCATTGCTCCATGGACCGAACCCTTTCTGGCCTACCTTAATAGGCAGGAATTACCTGATGACCAGAATGAGGCCCATCACATAGTTCGACGCTCTAAAGCCTGCAAAGTTCATGAAGGTGAACTGTACAAGAAAAGTACTACTGGGGTTCTTCAAAGATGCGACTCCGAAGAAGAGGGATGACAACTCTTGGCAGAAATACATGCTGGTCTTGGTGGCCATCACGCCGCAGCTGGGGCCTTTGTAAGCAAGGCCTTTCATACAGGTTTGTTTTGGCCAACAGCCCGAGCAGACGCACAGGCCCTTGTACAGTGCTATGTAGGATGTCAGCTTTCCGGCAATCAAAGTCATATGCCGCCCACTGCCTTAAGAACAATCCCCATTACTTGGCCTTTTGCGGTCTGGGGGCTAGATATGGTCGGACCCCTTCAAGGGGGAAGCCACAAGAAGAAATATTTGCTGGTTATGGTGGATAAATTCACTAAGTGGATAGAGGCCAAACCAGTAAAAATGGCGGAAGCCGGGCCGGTGATCGACTTTATATCCGGCGTGGCATTTCGTTATGGTGTCCCACACAACATCATCATTGACAAAGGCTCTAATTTTACAGCCGATGAAGTAAGAAATTGGTGTGCTAATTTGGGCATTAAGCTCAATTACGCCTCCATATACCACCCTCAAACAAACGGTCAGGTAGAACGGGCTAATGGCCTGATAATGAGCGGCATCAAACCCAGACTAGTGCAATCCCTACGGGAGTCAGATAAACACTGGGTCGAGGAACTCGTTTCCGTACTCTGGGGACTGTGGACTACGCCCAATCGCATGACCGGATACACCCCCTTTTTATGGTGTACGGCGCAGAGGCTGTCTTTCCCTGCGACATTATTCATGACTCACCTCGGGTGCGCATGTATGAAGAGAGAGAGAGAGAGAGAGAGAGAGAGGCCGAGCTCGATTGGCAGGATGACTTAGACGGCCTGGAGGAGGAGCGTGACATTGCAAAAGCCCGTTCCGCATTTTATCAACAGTAGGCTCGGCGATACCAAAGCAGAGAAGTGCGGGCCAAGACTTATAATGTCGGCGAGCTCATTTTACGCCTCCTAGAGAAGAAGGACAAGCTCAAACCAAAATGGGAGGGCCCCTTAATTATAGATGAAGTTCTCACAGGAGGGGCCTATCGCCTCCGTAATGCATCGAATAATCGCCTAGAGCCGAATCCATGGAACGCTGCTCGGCTCTAAAGATTCTACACCTAAGATTCGGCCATGTTTCTTTTCCATTTTCTCTCCTCTTCATTTCTTTTTTTCTCGTTTTTATACGACTCCCAGGATATGTTCAGATAGGCCAAACCCTTAAAGGGTACACATCCTAAAATGTATACACCCCACGACGCCTGGGGGCTTCTTTAACCGAAGCTTATTATTATTTAGAGTCTAGGGCTCAAAATTATATGTCGTTTGTTCATATACACTCTTATTACATTATATGCACCTCTATGACTTAAGTTTTTGCCAAGCTGGGTTGCCTTGCTCCTGTGTTTATGCCCTACGTTCCCGATTGTTCGGCTAGGGCATAAAGGGAGCACCTATGCGATTGTTACAACCGGGTCATCCGGATATGTACCTCAGATGGGTGAAGCCGAAAGCTAGCATTCTTAAGAGAATAATTGGTCGACAATCAAATGATAGATTGTTACATTATCGTAACGCTTCTAACACTATGGGATAGTTTTCCGTTATACGGACTAACACCCAGGTACGCATAATTCAAGCATGCCATCCCAAGGAAAGGAACCCCTAACGGAACTATTCTCCTTGGAAGATGTTTCTTACCTACGTAATATAACATACCGTTCGAAGTAAAAAATTGTCTGTTCGAGCATAATGACTCGGTTGCCTGGTTTCCAGACATAATGAATGTTTCCTTCATTATAGTATCCGGAAACACTCCACCTTTTTGGTTTGGAGGCTAAGGCCGAAAGCCTGCGATGGCAATTTTTTCACATGTTCGGCTGTCGAATACAGGTTGATCATAAAGTACATTAATACATAGAATCAAATGCCTATTCCTTCTCTATTCCATCTATCAGACTTTCTAACCTACATTCTTCCCGCGAATATTTTGCAGCTACCATTACTTGGTCGTACACCAAGTTCAAAGGAATTTCTTTCCCATCCGGTCCCTGCGGTCCCACTCAGGTCATATGATTCGGATCTAGCTTGGTGAAGCGTGTTTTCACCATTGCCCAGGCTTCTCATGCGCCTTCACGGCAGGCGGATGTCTTCCGTAGCTCAAAGTGGCGTCGGGCACCTTTGAACAGGCGTGCCAGGCCCTCCATACTTTTTGGAGGGGTGTCAGATGGCCATAAAGCCTTGACCATACTCCTCATGGCTTTCCGGGCCCGCGCATGTACTAGGGACAGCTCCTTCTGCATGTCGCCTTGGAATCCGAATAGTTCTTCTTCCGGTCGACCAGTTAATAGACCTGCAGCCATAGATTTATGACATTCCGAATTGTGGACTAAACACGAGTTTACATGGTGGTTTTAAAAGACATACCAAACATGCCGCCTTTCAGCTTCTCATTTTCTTTTTGAGCGGCCGATAACCAAGCTTTTAAGCTCTCTATCTCTTCGGCTTGTTTGTCTTTTTCCTCCTCGCGTTTTTCCCCTTGGATGTGTTCATTGCGGCCTTTTTCATTTCCGCCAGTTCGCCGGCAACGACATTCAGCTGTGTTTTGTTTGTTTTCAGTTCCTGGGCTAGCGCAGTGTTCTTCTCTTTGAGAACTTGCAGGTCATATCGATCCTTAAGTCGGTTGGCTTCACCGCTTTAAGTCTCGAGGGCTAGTCGTGTATGTCTATCAAAATTGCATAAACTTTTACCTGTATATTCTTCGAAAACAGCTGAGTGACTCCGGCAAGTCCGTCTCGAGCGGCTCGGATATATGCATCCACCGAACTAAGTGCGGTAAATTCTTGCTAGGAAAAGGCTGGAGCGCGCATAGCTTCTTTCAGTCGACGGTGATTCATTATGCTCCCCACCTCGGAGTTTGTGACAGATACGTCCTCCGAATCCTCATGAGATGGTGGAATTGGCACTGCATCAACCCTCGTCCTAGCTGACAAGTCCGAGGCTGCATTGGCTGACATCCGGCTTGCAGGGTGTTTTCCCACTGTTTGCCGCGTACTCCAACTGAATCAAGAATAGAAGGGAGCTTTAATAATACGAGCTCATGCCTAGGCACGTATTAAACGAACATACCTTTTTGAAGACGGTGAGGGTTCTACCGTGCCCCAGCCTCCTTTCGTTTTGAACGACTGCCCTGCGAAGGAGCCGCCCTTGAGGAGGTGTGGTCTACCGAGCGCCGATCCTGTTTAGTATAGATTAGTACAATGGACAAAGGTGCGAGTAGGGACTTCCTTTTTGAAAGCACTTCAAATACTTACGATGGAGAAGGGGTAGGGGCATGGGTAGTCCGTTGTAATGGCCACTTCTGAGCCGTCAAGGCTCGCTTGATAAAACACCCCATCATCGAACTCTATGTATATGTCTGGATCCTCGCAGAAGCCAGGGTCCTCGCGGCGGTTGTGATGCTCTGGCTGTGGGGCAGGACAGTGAACGTCCTCGGTCATCTTCCTCTATGACTGTTTTATGGCAACAAAGAACAAATTTGATTAGTATACTATGAGAGCAATAAAGCAACACAGGTAATCAAAGTCTTACCCATTCAATGGGGTTGTACATGGAATAGCCTTCCTGGCAGTTTAAGTGGAGGAAGTCTTCTTTTTCACCCTTATATAGATCGGCCAAGATCATGGCCAGTTCGGCAGGGGTATCCGAACCCTTGCGTCTGTAACGAGACACGTCGTCTTCTCCATTGTAGCACCATAAGGGAGTTACTCTGGACTGGAGAGGCTGGACGCACCTCTTTATTGCAATGGCCATAACCTCGACAATCGAGAGCTTGGTATGGGCTAGTAATCTGACCTTGCTGACCAACCTTTTTATTTCCGCACTGTCCTCCTCCTTGGGACATTGGGGACACTAGTTGAGGCACTTCTTTAAAGGAGCGCTGGAAAACTCAGGGAGTCCGTGCCAAACTAGATCCGGCAGTGGAACGTCATCCATATAAAACCACTCTGAGGATCACTATGGATGTATCTCTTTGGGAGTTCCTACGGGGTATCTGGATCCGGCTATGCACCATACTTCGGCATAGCCCACTTCAAATATAGAGGCTCCTCAATAGCGGGGAACAAGGCAAAAGAACTTCCTCCATAATTCGAAATGGGCCTCGATGCCTAAGAATAGCTCATAGAGGGCAACAAAGCCTGAGATGTGCAGAATCGAACCTGGGGTAAGGTTGTGCAGTTGGATGCTGTAAAAATCTAATAAACCCCTGAGGAAGGGAAGGATCAAAAATCCTAAGCCCCGTAGAAGGAATGGAACAAAGCACACCCTCTCCTCCTTATTAGGATTGGGGAAATTTTCAGCCATCACGTCATTGCCGATGGAGGCTAATCCCGCTCGAACGGAGACTAGATCTGTGAGGGGGAGATTTCCCAACATCTGGAGTTGACTCAGCTGGAGATGAGGCACCGAACAGCTCTGCCAATCACCCTCTTAAGGGCCATGGGGGCGCGAAGAGGATCCCAGGGCGCTGTCCATGTTTGGAAGCTTTTTCGTGGCTAAACTTGGCGTTTTTGCTGCGCGATGTGGATGGCACTTGGAGGATTTGACCTCTTTACATAGGCGCTGTCCCCATGGGGCAGAGTGTTTTCCTTCCCAAATAAACAATTGTGGACCGTTCGCATTCGCCCAAGCGCATGGAAACCGAGGCGATAAGGAAAGAATCATTAACGCGGAACAAGGAAGCTAGGGGTGAACTATTATATGTCCAGTGTACCTTGAAGAACCAACCTTGCAAAAGCCAAAGACGTAAGTCGGATACTGCATCGTCATTTGAAGGCCAGTTCGGAGGCTACTAAGGGAGCCTGGACTAGGGGGTCCTCGGGTATCCGGGCTATTTGATATGGGTCGGACTGATGGGCCGTGAAGATTCAAGACGGAAGGCCTTCCCCCATGTCCGGGTAGGACTCTCCTATGCGTGGACGGCAAGATTGATGTCCGGATATGTATTTTCCTTCCTTCACGAGCCAAATTTGTGCAACCCTAGACCCCTCCGGTGTATATATAAACCGGAGGGTTTAGTTCATAGGGTTAATCCGAATTTACATAGGCTAGACAGCTTGGGTTTAGCCATTGCGATCTCGAGGTAGATCAACTCTTGTAACCCCTATACTCATCAAGGGCAATCAAGCAGGAAGTAGGGTTTTACCTCCATTAAGAGGGCCCGAACCTGGGTAAACATCGTGTCCCCTTTGTCTCCTATTACCTTCGATCCTCAGATGCACAGTTTGGGACGCCGTACCCGAGATCTGCCGGTTCTGATACCGACATACACGTACATACAACCACATGCCAAAAAATACGGCCACGTACGTACATACGGGCGGGGTTTCGAAACGCCCACTCACGCATACGGACGACCAGGGCTCGTGTGCATGGAGAGGCAACGGACGGCTGCAACGGCGTCCTGTTCATCAGCAGCCAACCGGCTGTGTTAGAATGGAGGAAACAACATGGTGTTCATCGGGAGGCAACCGAGTGGGCCGGAATGCGTCTTGCTGAATGGGAGCCAGTCAGCTTGGACGGAATAGCCGAAACAGGCTCTGACATACCGCAAAACGGAGGAAACAACCTTTAGTTTGACCGCTTATGGTCGAAATGGGATCATATTCATCGGGAGGGGTCTTACCGCAAAACAGAGGAAGCGGACTTCTGTTCAAGCGCCTACGGTCGAAGCAGGGTCCGGTTCATCGAGAGGGGCGTGGTGTACCGCAAAATGGGACTCCATGGGCTACTGTTCATCCACCGTCTACTGCCTCGCTCGAGCCTCCACAAACTACTGTTCATCCACCGTCGACTTCCTCCCGCCTCCATCGACTACTGTTTATCCAGCCTCCACGAGGCTCCTATTCATCCACCCCAACCGGCTGGTTGTGTGGCGGCCTCCACGGGGTCCTGTTCATCTTGCGGCAACCGCCTACTACCACGGGGTCCTATTCATCCAACAGCAACCGCCTAGCTACACATGGCCAGGGTCCTGTTCATATCCAACCCCCTGGCTACTACCTCAAGCGGGGACACTTTGCATACTCAGGTACCAAGGGACTAGCCATGGAGAAACTAAGGAGCAAGTACAATTGAAGGAGAGAAGCATTCGCGAAGACAGAGAAGAGAACAGACAAGACAGGAGCTACCAAGATGATCCGGACCAAGTCCAGGACGATCTGGACCCAGCCCGGACGATCCGGGCCCCGACCCGGACGATCCGGCTACCGCGTGACAAGAGTACAGCAAGCCGTCCAGTGAAGCCGGATCATCTAGACCGCACCTCAGATCATCCAGACGGACCTGGATGCCCAGACCAGGACCTGGACAACCGTTGCCCCTGTAGCCTCTATGGCGCACTCGGAGGATCAGGGCAGTCGCTCGGATCATCCACACTCCCGAAGCCCGAATCATCCGGACCACCATCTGGATCATCCGGACTCTTCCTGCGTGCATGAGTTGGGCCGAAGCCCATGTACCCCTTGGCCCCTCTAGACTATATGTACTCCTCCTACTCCACCAGTTTAGGGTTAGCATTGTGATAGCTCATTTTGGAGATATAGCCTTGCTCATCCACTTGTATCCCTACTCCTTTGGAGATCAAGGCCTTCTAGGAGAAGATCCCCCAAGTGGATTCAAGACACCCTTGTGGGAAGATCCTTCGTGGATTCAAGACCTCCTTCATGGAAATGAACTACTGCCCTCCGTATACCCCCTTGTTGGATTTGGACCTTTGTATCCTCTTTGTGTACTTGGATATAGCACATGTGAAATCGAATCTCGTTGATTTGAGTGTTTCCTCTCTTTGTGTTCATTGTGTTCTTCGAGAATTCCCCTCCAAATCATGAAAGATCGGTAATTAGGGTTCCACCCTACATCATCTTGGTATCATGAGCCATGGTTTATCATGAATTTGGAGTCCCTACCCCCACTTTCTAGCCTAATTTTGCTTGTTTTGTCCCAATTTTGAAAATCCCCAGAAAAAATGGCTATACCAACTTTTTTTGTGATTTGTTGGTTTGATGATGTTTTGTTGAATTTGATCCATGGATTCATTGTGTTGCAAATGGATCTACCTTTTCCCCACCTCCCCACCACGAAATCCACCCAAAAATCCCCATAATTTTTCTTTTCCACAATTTTTGAGTTCATCCCGAACCCTAACCTGAGATGGTTGACCTGCCCGGATCATCCGGCTCCAGACCCGGATCATCGGGACCAGCCCGAACCGTGAAAGGTCGTCCATTAGGGTTCCACCCTACATCATGGGTGGGACGTAAATTTCTCGGTCGTCGGCTTTAAGTCCAATTTTGTTGTAAACCGAAGTTTCACCGTCCGAGATCAACAAACTCTGGATTCAGTCAAGCATGGCATCGAGGTGAGATAACTCCTCGGGATCCATGGCCTGGTCGTAGGCTAGATTAAGTCGAAGTGGCATCGGTGGTATGGTCAATGCGTCGTCGGTTGCGCCAGGAGCCAAAGTGGCTTCTAGATCCGTGATTGGGATCGGTTCTAAGCCTAATACCAAATTTGAAGCCGAGTCCTAATTTAAGTCAGAGTCGGGTGCTGCGATGGAGCCATCTGAGGTGGGGGAGGGCAGCCCCTCCGTGCCTCCCGGTGTCGGTGGGCCTGATGCGTCGTCTTCAAAGGAGGTCAGTTCTGAAGTCGAGCTTGTGATGCTCGTCAAGCCCTGAATCCGGCCAACCGTCCAGCCCGACAGGACAAGCTCGCCATGGGAATCTGCGGTGTACTCGAGCCCTCTAAAGGTTACAACCTGATCGGGTGCATAGTTTTCGATGATAGCCAGATGGACCGTCGAGTTGATGCAGATAATCATGCTACTGAACACAAAATGTTGGCCTGGGGTGTACACATCCCCGCATCCGGTGCCGCAGTTGACCTATAGATGAGCCATCGATCCTTTGCTGATCTCACAACGGAACTCTCAATGAAAGCACCACTGTCGGTGTGAAATCCGTCGGACCTCGGGGTAGGAGGTCCCGAGCTGTGGATCTTGGATCGTGGGTAACAGGAAAAGGGAGACGATGTTTACCCAAGTTTGAGCCCTCTTGAGGAGGTAAAACCTTACGTCCTACTCTTGTGTATATTGATAGAGATGTATCGAGTATAGAGTTATCTACATCGAGATCGTAAGATGTGTTCTAACTTTAGGCTAGGGGAATGAGATTGCGTTGATGTCCCCTCTACGGGCTAAACCCTCTGGCTTATATAAACGCAAGGTTGCACATCTAGGGTTAAAAGGTCAGTGCCTAGGCGTGGAGGTGGCAGGAGAAGTTTTTGAGTATACGACAAGTCTTCGGTAGATGTAGTCTTGACAATGCCTCCGACGTCCGTCTTCCGGAGTCCATCTTGAGAAGAATGAGGGCCCACCATCCCAGCCCGAGGAGCATGGGCCGACTAGGTTAGTAGCCCCTAGTCCAGGACACCGTCAATTGCAACTTCTTGAAGAGATCTCAACTATAATATGTAGGCACAAAACACGCTCTCATGACCTCCTTCATTTGATTCCATGTTGTGACTATTGGGTCACCTTTGGCTTGGCGCCGCTCAATGACTTGCTCCCACCAAATGAGGATAGTCTTGGAAGTCAAGTGAGGCCATAGCGATTTTATTGTCTTCTTCATAGTTGTGTAGACGAAATATCTTGTCGACCTTCAATGCCCATGGAAGGTAGTCTTTAGGATCATTGCTTCCAGAGAACTTAGGCATGGTGAATTTGAGCTTGCCGTAGCATTGTTCTTCAACGCATGCAGGGCAATGGTGATGGTTCTCTTGCCATGGTTGAGGGTCTTCAACCGCTTGGACATCGTGTTCTGCTTGATTATCTTGATGTTAAGGGCGTGGCTGTCGGATTTCGGGTTCTGGCAAAACCCTTGAGGTTCGAACACTCGGGTGCGCATGAAAATCTCTCCCTACCTAATGACGCCCACGGCCTCACCGTGATCTCAAAGCTTAGCTCGATGAACCCGCAACACAAGAGACACGAGATTTATATTGGTTCGGGCCACCGTTGTGGTGTAATACCCTACTCCAGTGTGGTGTGGTGGATTGCCTCCTGGGCTGATGATGAACAGTACAAGGGAAGAACTCCTGAGGAGAGGTGTTCTTGTGCTTGGTGAGTGTGGGTGAGGATGATCTGAGTCAGTTCAAGCTAAGTTGCCTCCTACTATGGTGGCTAGTCCTATTTATAGAGGCCCTGTTCCTCTCCCCAAATATTGAGCGAGAAGGGAGCCAACAAAGGCCAAATTTGAAGGGAGACAACTAGTACAAGTTATCCTGACTAAAGGTGGTCTTCGCCTGCCAAAGGCTCTGGCGGTGACGCCGTCTTGGGCTCCACGGTGACCTTCGTCCTGCCGTCCTGCTGGTCTTGGTCTCGTTGCACCGATATGGAAACCTCTGCCTGAGGCCTCGGGACTCCTCACCTATTCTTGCCCCTTTAGCACCAAAGAGGAAACGAGGACACTGCACGCGCTGGCGCCCGCCTGGCGCCACTCGCCATGGCTTGTGTCACAGGAACCTCGCGAGGTGTCCCTTGCCATGATCTCTCCGCCCCTCGCGAGGCTGCCTGGTGAGGCCGCTCCCGAGGAGGTCTTGTGTCGCCCGCCTTGCAAGGCTTGGCCCCTCGCGAGGGTCTTGAGTGTTTGCTGGTGAAGATGGGCCGTACAGGGCCGCTGGTGGAGCCACGCCGTGGGCCGCAGGCAGGCAAGTATGGGGACCCCCGTTCCCAGGACGCCAACAGTAGCCCCCGGGCCCAAGGCGCGCTCGGAATTGGCTTCAAGGCGAAGTCAAAGGGGCAAATGCGGAGCACCGTGGGCCCCAACAGCCTGCGGCCTTGGTCGACGCGTGGCAATTGATTGGACGTGGGCGTCTCCGCTTCCCCACGCTGCCTCGGCAACTGCCCGTCTGACAAAAGGCTGGTGCGGGCTACGCTTGCCTTCATTGCTTTCCTCTGCCCTGCTCCAGATCACCTTTCTCGCTCCTCGCTTCTGAAATATCCAGATCTGCTTCAATCCCCTTCCGAGCTTCCGACCAATGGCGCCCCAAAAGGCCAAGGTTGCTGCGCCGCCTGCTTGGTACGAGCCGGCTCTAGACACGCCCAACGTCTCGGAGAAGAACCTCGCCGCCACGTGCCTGTTGACGGCGGGGTAGAGCAACGAGAAGGGGAAGACCAAGCTCCGGGCTGGCTCCGCCGAGCCGGAGGCTTCGAATAGCACCTTCTACCCCTTCTTTATGAGCAGCATCGTCGCGGGCCTGGTTCCCCCTTTCTCCGACTTCTTCTACGCCATCCTCCGCCATTACAGGTTACAGGCCCTTCACCTCCATCCCAACTCTATTCTTCACTTGTCGATCTTCGCTTTCTACTGTGAGGCGTATGTCGGCGTGATGTCGTCGTGGCTCAGCTGCACCACTTCTTCTTCCTCCGCATCAACAACGGTCGTACCTCTGTGTGCGCCAACTTCATCGCGGCCGGCAAGGCCAATGCGATCTCGAAAGCTGGGAAGAAGGCCAACGGCTTCAGGAGCAAGTGGGTGATGATGGATGCCAAGTGCGTCCACCCGCGCTTGAGGCTACCAACGGAGATGCCCCAGTCTGACGAGGGGTGGTCTCACGTGAAGCTTACTGATGATCGGGCGACGTTAGTGCTGGAGAATATGAATGCCGACCTGAAGCCGGGCAACGCGAAGGCGGCGAAGCTGACGGGGGCCATGCTCCTGAGGGAGTTCCTGATGCTGCGGGTGGCTCCGCTCCAGGCGCGCTCGCGCCCCTTGTGGACGCTTGGGGGCGAAGAAGACAAGCTTCGCCTGAGTCTGGGAGCCTTCTTTGACGTGGAGCTAGCTGTAGCTCTCCGCCTCTTGGTCCGGGATGACCAAGAGTATCTGCCTAGCGCCATCGTTCCCTTGTTCCATCGTAAGGACGTGGCGCGGGTTGCGGCCGCCATGCCCACCTTTGACAAGCGCAGCCTGGTGTCGCCGGTGCCCCTTGTGGTCCCGGAGGCGACGGCGCCGGTGGACGTGTCTTCTGGTGACTCCCGCAAGGAGGAGAAAGAGGAGGAAGACGAGGCGACCCCCGAGGGGATGGGGGAGACCTTGCCCTTGCGCAAGGCCAACATGCTCCGCACCCTGCCTGACGATGATGACGAGGCCGATATCCTCCATAGGGGGGAGCCGCCTGTGATCCGGACGAGGGGCAGGTCAGCGTTGATCTCCCGAGACGACGCTCCTGCTCTAACTCCGCCTGGGGCTGCTTCTGGTACATCCGCTGCCTCTCCTTCCACTCTTGGCGCCCGCGCGTCTGCGCCTCAGGCTGCGAGGCTCTCTGGCTTCAAGCTTACGAAGTGGAGGGACTACGCTGCGGTAGACTAGTAAGTGCTCTTGTCCTGTTTTGTTCTTGCTTATGCCGCTGATCCCTGATGCTACTCCGTTGTGCAATTAGGCCAATGCCCGCGGCGAACAAGAGGAGGGAGGAAGCGGTGGTGCTGCCCGGGGCCAATTTGCCTGCTGCGGCTACATCTCCCTCCGTGGAGAAGGGCAGCATCAGCGCTCACACCTCTCCGGCTCGATCATCCTCACGAGGCCCGGGGGAGCATCCTCGTGAGGAGTCAGCCCCCATGGCCCCGCTGGCTCCGGATGCACCGGTGTCCGGCTCGGCTGCTGAGGTCCCTAGAGCTCAGGAACCCCAGTCTCTCAGGCTATGGTAATGATGGTGCCTCCTCCTCCTCCTCCTCCTCCTGCAGCACCGCTTGCTCCAGGTCCTTCCGCCTCCCCTGGCATCTTGGAGCGCGCTCTTTCTGAGATGACCCGGCTGCGAGAAGATCTTCAGGGGCGCCGACCCCCACTTGGTAGCTGGGCGCCTGGAGCTGGTCTCCGGCTAGCTTCATTCTGGCGTGTCCGTTCGGGCGGCGCTAAGCCAGGCCGCGGCGACCTCCGAGAAGGAGAAGCAGGCCGTCGCCCAGGCAGCGGCCGCTCGCGAGGTGGCGTTGAAGGATGTCGAGGCAGCCCAGGATCACTGCCGGGTGCTGGAGGCCGAGCTGAAGACCCGGCGCAACGAGCGTGCGGAAGAAGCCCGCAGCCGCAAGGTGGAGGAGGAGAATATGAAGGCCCGGGAGGATGCCATCAAGGGTCGCGACGCCGAGCTGGAGGAGTTGGCGAAAGCGCAGGCCGTGGAACGCAACCGGCTGAAGAAGTTGGAGCAGAAGGTGGAGGCGGAGAAGGCTGATCTTGACGCCAAGGCGAAGGTCCTGGCTGAGGACCGCGAGGCCTTCAAGCACCTCGAGGTGAGGTCTCGGACGGCGCTGCGGTTGCTCTACGAGAAGGGCTTGGAGGAACCGCTGGCCGCCAGCAACAAGGGCCCCGCCCAGATGCTTCCTTATCTGGTTGATGCACTTGAGGATGTCGTGAGCGGTATCAGCCCCATGGCAGAGGGGGAAGCTTGCATTCTTTCCTCAGCCGCGTTGACGCGCGTCTTCAGCCACCTCCATCTTCGCGATCCCGCCGCCTGCCTTGACGAGCTGCTGGAGCCTGTGGACGACGAGCACTGTGCAGCCGCCGCCGCAGCCGTGAAGAGCTAGGTGGAGGCCCTGCTGGAGAAGTTCCGTGCCTTTGCTCCCGCGCCTTCGACCGGCGGTGCTACTGATCTCGCCCCTCCAGCAAGCGGTGCAGGTGAAGGCGACGCCACCAAGGAAGGAGCGTCCCTTGCGAGCGACGACGGTGTCCAGGGATGACTTGCTTGTGGCACTTTTCCTGTTTAAACTCCTGCAATATGTACCGTGCCTCGTAGAGGCATTTAAACTTGCGTTTGGTATTGGAGAACAATATGTTTTGTAATATTTGCTTTGAGATTTTGCGGTTTCCTTCCCATTTGCTTTACGTTCTACGTCGGCAGAGCCCGACCTCGCGCATACCTCAGCCGCCGTTGGGTCCTCCAGATCACCATGACTAGACCAAGGAGTGAGGGGCTACGTGGCCAGTTAGGCTCCTGAGCCGCAATGCTCAGGAGTCCCCCTTGACGTGCAAACAGCTTACGGAAAGGAGACGCGGGGGTAGGTCTAGTGTTCTATGTCGGCAGGGCCCGACCCCGCACATACCTCAACCGCCATTGGGTCGTCCGGATCACCAGGACGAGACCGAGGAGTAAGGGGCTACGTGGCCAGTTAGGCTCCTGAGTCGCGATGCTCAGGAGTCCCCCTTGACACTCAAACGACCTTCCTACCTTTGCCCTCGCCGAGGCTCGGCTCGGGAGGGGCGCGCGACGACCATGTCCGCAGGACCTGGCTGGGTGGCGTATGCTCGGGCGCGACCCGAGCGCATCCCTCGTGCCCAGCCCCCTCGCGCGACTCTCCCGAGGGGAGGTGTTGCGATGAGGCCAGACACTGAGCTCAAGGGCTCCCTGAGGTTGATACGGCCGTGAGCCCACCCCCAGTTGTTTATCACCAGCGCGGAGCATAGCGCTTCCGCACTTGCATGGGCATAGCCGCTCCTTGGCAGTGTCGACGGCCAGCACGGAGCATGGTGCTTCCACTGGTACGTGGAAGGGGACTCCCTACTGCGGAGAGCCCCCGGGGCGTGTACAGCCTTGCCCTGACATGTGGCTTGCACGGCAGGGCTAGACGAGGTGTGTCTGGGTACTCGTGAGCCAGCGCAGGACTCACGAGGCCCTACCTCAAGGCGGGTTGCGACTGGTCTTGGCTCTTGATGTCTTCGGTGGTCCTGCGATATGGTTAGACAACCTGCGCCGAACGAATCTCCTGAGGCTATCGCATGAGAAGGCCAAGCACCAACGACCCCAGGAGGTGACGTGAACGGGGCCGGCCCGCGAGACAGAGCTCAGCCGTTGGATTTATCGACACTGCAGGGACGGGCCCGAGCACAGATGCCGTGCCTAGCCTCCTTATACGAAGGATCCTGAAGAAAGACGCTCGGCGCGCGGCTCCCATGGTGGGCGACAATCAAGCAGGTTATAACCATAGATGGATTATGCATGGAAAGCAGACGGGATTAGGTAAACGCAAGAATGATACATGCCACTGGGCTGGACCCGAGCGGCTTGGGGATGGTGCAGCCCGAGGGGCGCCCCCAGCAGAGTAAGCTAAAGATGTAAAAGGACATGCCGCAGGGACAGACCCACGCGGCCTGGGAATGATGCAGACCGAGGGGCGCTCCCAGCTAAATAAACTTGGAAAATGTCACCTGGTTCTGTTGTCGAAGGGATGTTGGGGCAGCTGAAGATGCGTGGTGAAGGGGTTGCTCCTCACGAGCCACCGGGACCCTGAGCCTCGGGAGGCCCTGGGGGTCCCGACGGTTCCTTGAGGACCGTCTCCATCTCCGTAGGACTGCGTGATGCCTGGCCTCCTGAACCGCCAGGATGATCCGCAGGTTGCGCCGGAAGGTGGACGCCACGCTCGGCAGGCCAAATGGCATGCGAACGTAGCTGTGAGGTGGGCCCTCGCAATGTCCCACGCGCGAAGGCCAAAAAAGCTCCTGAGATGCGGCCCTGTTGAGCCTTGGGATGTCGACGCAGACGCGCAACCCGCCATCCTCGCTTGGATGGGGAGCCGCGCCAGGTGAGCAGCGATCGCCGCGCTTGGCTCTTGCATCCTGTAGTTCCTGAGTGGTCTTGGCAATGAACTCCTGAGCACTGGGCGCTCCTCGCCTGGTGTCCTCCTGAGGGAAACGTGCTGTGAAGCACGCCTCCACGTGGTGCCCGAGCGTCTCCCTCGTGATGTCGGCAAGGTCTGAGGCCCTCCAGAAGAGAGCCCTCGAGCCCTGCCCGAGGAGGGCACTGGGCGCGCCTTCCTATGCGAGGGAGGGAGGCGCCCCAGGCGCGCGCGCCGATGCTAACGAGGCACCACTTGCGGCGCCGCTCTCCCGAGGCCCTGTGTGGAGTAGCTGCTTCTTCTTGGGGACGACCTCAGGAGGGTACTGTGCTGTGTTGTCGTCGGGGTCTTCGATTGATGCTGCTTGGAAGGCGCGTTCGAGGGAGCACACCGCATCTCTTTCTTCACAGGGGACTGTGATGATCCCGCCGATTCCTGGCATCTTGAGGACGTTGTAGCCGTGGTGTGTCACTGCCATGAA
Source organism: Aegilops tauschii subsp. strangulata (assembly GCF_002575655.3). Taxonomy (NCBI): domain Eukaryota; kingdom Viridiplantae; phylum Streptophyta; class Magnoliopsida; order Poales; family Poaceae; genus Aegilops; species Aegilops tauschii. The sequence continues at coordinate 209,741,592 of NC_053039.3, read as the reverse complement.
CTTGGCCAGGGCCGGATACCCGAGGATGGCGTTGTACGGCAGACGGATGTGGGCGACGTCGAAGTTGATGAGCTCGGAGCGGTAGTTGTCGCGCTGTCCGAAGGTGACAGAGAGGCGGACCTACCCTATCGGGGTGGTGGAGCCATCGGTCACTCCTGAGAAAGGCTTGGTAGGCTGAAGCTAATCGTATGGCACTTGAAGCTGTCGAACATCTCGACGGACAGGACGTTAAGCCTTGCGCCGCCGTCAATGAGGGTCTTGGTGACTTGCACGTTGCTGATGATGGGTGAGCAAAGCATCGGGAGGGCGCCAGCGGTGGTCGCGCACTTGAGTTGGTCCGCTGAACTGAAAGTGATTGCGCACTTGGACCACCTGAGCGGGCACGTCGCCTCGAGCCTGGGGAGGACCGCGTTCACCTTGCGAGCAAACTGCTTGAAGATGCACTGAGAGGCTGGGGTCTGAGCTCCGCCCAAGATGCATGTGATAGCAAGCGGCTCTTGGAAGCCCCCAGCCCCGTCGTCCTAATGGTGTTCGTCGTTCCTTCTTGGCGGTGGTGGCAGCGGAGTGTAGTGACCCGACCTCAGACGGTCAAGTCTCTATGCTTAAGTGTCATCCCTGGATCGGTATGCTGACACACACAGTACTCGAGGATTTATAACAGAGGTAAATCACATGTATAAAGTAACGTAAATACTATTACCTCAATCTAAATAGCGAAAGTAACAAGGTTGTGGATTCCCATCAACACCAACGACAAAGTTGAGTGTAGAAATCGTAACCCTAACGTATCACTTACTCGTCGTAAGATTCCTGCAACATGAGACGTTGCAGCCACAAAGGGTAAGTACATTGAATGTACTGGCAAATTCACACCATAGGATAATGATGAATTATAACTATCACTATATGCATATTTGGCTGGTAGAAAGGCTCTATGGTTAACATGTTTTTGCGAAAAGCCAATTTTTCCCTACTGCAAAGGAATAAATTTTATTTAACTATCATGGTGGTTGTTAAACATTGAGAAGGTACCTTCAACTCAATCCCAATTAAGAACGTGATTAATCCCAATCAAATTTAAATTAAAGTAACATGATGAGATACACATGATAATCCAGGAACTAGATACTTAAGATGTCCATAACCGGGGACACGGCTAATCATGGTTAGTTTGTACACTCTGCAGAGGTTTGCGCACTTTCCCCCACAAGACTCGATCTCCTCCGTTGGATTTCTCGCACTACTTGGTGTTTGAGAAACGGATGATCGAGACACTGTCTTTCAGAAGCATCTACTCTCTACTCCGGGCAGATTTTTACACCTACAATCCCCCTACATCTGCTAGTCCACCTCTTCAAGAGCTCACACAACTTACTCAACTATGCCAGAGCCCATAATGGCTTGTGGCTGCACACGGAAGTTTCTAGCATGAATAATCTTATGATCCCTTTGAGTCTGGGTGGCGGTCCATAGGATGATCACACGGGTACTCCGAGATATCAAAAAATATAGGCAATACTGGGTTCTCCAGGTGCCTCAATCCACCCAGTTGTTTATTTAAGTAGCCACCTTAAGTTGAACCATTAATTAACAATCTCACATCTGTCATGGAAAATTCACTCAAACCCAATCCACGTCTACGAGCATAGCATAACAATATAAGCAACGTAGAAGTAACTCCCAAAGGTTTGATAATAAACAGGGCAATACGTACCACCTCATCTACTTCCCAAAACCCACATGTTATTCAGATCCTAACCATGCAATGTTTGAGGGTTGAAACTAATGCATAAAAACTGGGTAATGAAAAGTATGATCAAAGTGTGAACTTGCCTGCAATGTTGATGAAGATCATTCGCACTCATAACTCTTGATAGTTCTACTCGTCGCACTCCGGTCAATCTATCGTAAGCAAGCAATAGTAACCACACATAAGCAATCACTCAAAAGATCAGAAAGATCGAAGAAGACGATTCGGAAAACATTTAAACCAAGCAAACAGCTCTTGCAACATAAAACAATTTCGAATAGTACCAAAATTATGTGAATTTGGCCTTATCAGAAAGTTTAGGTCAAGAGTTTTAATTTGCAAAAAGAATCAACTCAAACGGAGCTACGAAACTCAAGTTACGATCAAACGAAGTTTGAATTCAAATCTGGTCTAATTCAAATTTTAAACTTTCAAAAACATGTTTGAGTTGGATTACTGGATAGAGGAGATCATAACAAAGAAGTGCGCGTTGGTTCCGTTGGATTTGGACAAACGAGCGAAAAGTTGTGGTAGTTTGAAACAGAAGGACTAGTTTGTAAGAAAGATAATTATCTATAGGTCCCTGGCGTAAATAAACAGAAAATGAAAAGACTCAATTACGAACGTTCATTTATAAGATCTAAACAGTGGACGTTCGCTGTTTAATAAAACCAAAAAACAGATCTAGTCTAGGGTTTAAAAAAAACCGAACTTAAAAGAAAAACCGGATCGGACCGGCGGTCTTATACCGGTTTGGACGGTTTTGACGACGGCGGCGGACTCCGGCGAGAGAGGCAGCTCCGGCGACGGCAGTAGGCGGCGCGGTGGCGGGGGCGGCGCTACGCGGCGGCGCAGGCGAGCAGCGGTGGCGGCGCAGGCGGCGGGGAAGTGCAGCGCGGCGGCGGCGGATCGGCGCGGCGAGGCGAGCAGTGGCGGCGGCGGGTGGAGAAGAGGGGTCCGGGGCCCGGGGCCTTGGTTATTAAAGAGGAGGGGCGGCGGCTTGCGTTAGAAGGGGGCACAACAGCGTGGGGGAATCCGGGCGGCGTACGGCGGCGGCGATGCCGTGCTAGAGTTGGTCTCCGACCGAGGGTCGGGGACGACCGGGAGGTGGGTCGCTGGGCCGCGGCTTGCTGCGGCGCGCGCGCGAGCGGGTGGCTTGGCCGGGCCGGCCTGGCTCGGTCGGCTTCGACCTAATTTTTTTAATAAACATTTTTTTAAACACAGTCAAACAAAAAGTAATAAAACAAAAGAAATACAAACATTATATAGGCATATAATATATCAAAATTTTCAGAAAAAGATTGCCTACAACGTGAACATTTTCCTATCATTAAATAAAATCCAAACGAATTTAAATAAATCAAACAGTGCTACTGCTCTAGTAAATCCAGTAAAAATCATTTAAAAAATACCAAAATGATTTCAAACTTATTTATCTCCAATTTTCTAATGTAGGGAATCATGTTACCCTATTTTCCATGTATTTTATTTTTGGAGAAAAATAATTTGAATAAAAGGCAAATAACTCCAAATTGAAAATAATTTCAAAAGGACTTTAAATTTGATCTTTGAAACTCTCAACTCATATTTCATATAATTTGAAGAAGTCATTTTATCTTCTCTCGTGAAAATCATTGAGTTGCATAAAGTTTCAGAATTGGAAATATTTTCAAATGAAATTCAAATATTTTCAACACCCCTTGTCATTTAAATAAATGGAAGAAGTCATGTCATCTTCTCTCCAGGGTTTTGTGGTGAAAATAATTTGAATTCACGGAGATCATAAAAGCAAAAATGAAAGTTTGGGAAAGTCCTTTTATTCCCTCTCATTTAACTTTCAAAAAGTTTCGAATTTCACTCAATTTCACTCAATCAATCAAATAATCAATCAAATCTATCTATTTATTATAACATTCCAAAATTTAGAATTTTGGGATGTTACAAACCTACCACCCTTAAAATGAATCTCGTCCTCGAGATTCGGAGAGGCTAGAAAGAAATAGGTTAGGTTTGGGGGTCTTCTCAAAATCCATCGATAATCAGAGGGGTCTGGGGTGCTACCACCCTTAAAACGCATTGTTACGGTTCCATCATTACTCATGTCCTCCATCCTTATTCTTGACGGGGCCGGTCTTCTCAAATTCTCGGGAAAATTCCTTCTCTGAGCTCTTCCGGTAGTGGCATAACCTTTACCGCAATTCTTCTTTCCTTTCATCTTGGTAAGGTTATTCCGAGATTGGGTCCGCTTAGCTGACGGGTCTGGCGCCAATACTAAACAACTATCGATATCTCATGGTGGTCAACAATTTATGGTTTTCTCCTGCAGGAAAAATGGGTCTGGCTGAACCTCACCGTATATCCTACGATTGGCAACAGCTGCCTTGTACAAGGGGCAAAATACTTATACCATTCTAAGGCTCAAACAAGGTTTTGATCGTCGTCTCTCTACTATAGGCAAGACACTCAGATTTACCATCCCATATAGCAGAGGCGAATAACAAGAGTAAGTCGGTATGGTGATCAATCCATCCCGCACCCAAATCATTACCCTGTATACGGTTTAGTGAATCTCGCATTCTAACACTCGGTCATCCTCACCAGCATTGCAGAATTTCTCTTGTCGATGAACTAGGTTCGGATAAATCCATTGATTCTGCAAGCCAAACGAACATCTATCGTTCCTTCACAACTCTCTGGTTTTGCGTTACTCCTATAAAATCGTCGGTGGGTAAGGTCGTAAGCTCTTCCAGGGTTTTTCCTTCAGCAATAATGTGCTTGCTTCTTGGCAGGTCCTGGGGCCTATGGGTTATGGCCCATCTCATCACGTGTAGTCCTTGAACTTATCATCAGGCAACTGATCATTATTCCAACTTCCAACTTCCTAGTATTCTTAAATCCATCCAATTGTACTATCTTCCTTCCTTCTATTGGCACCAAACTAGGACATGATTACTCAGACTCATCATGGAATTTCCATTTATCCATATTTCCAACAGCATATCTCCTTTATATCCAATAGTAATTCATCTCTTCATCCTCGTGGGATATCCCACATACCGAGATAAAAACTTATACTTATTTTGTCCGAAGTCCACTTCGTGGAATATCATTATCCTTTCCAAGGGTCAAGAATCCTTACAGGGGAATATTGGCCATCTCTGCATGGCACTCTTCAACTGGGAAACGTGAAACACATCATGGACTCCTGACAGTCCTTCGGGTAACTCCAACTTGTAGGCCACTTCTCTCATACGCTCCAAAACTCGGTATGGTCCTACAAATCTTGGGTCTAACTTTTCCTTAACTCCAAATCGTTTAAGTCCTCGCAAAGGTGGCACACGAAGATATGCTCTGTCTCTGATTTCATAGACTACCTCCTTGCATTTTGAGTCTGCATAACTCTTCTGCCTGGACTGAGCTACCTTTAGTCTATCTCGAATCAACTTAACATTCTCTTCTCACTCCTTGATCACATTTGGTCCAACAACTGACGGTCTCCAACTTCATCCCACATCAACGGTGTCTGGCTCCTTCTCCCATACAAAGCTTCAAAAGGGGCCATCTTCAAACTGGCTTGGTAACTGTTGGTGTTTGAGAACTACACGTAAGGTATATTATCATCCCTACTAGATCCATAATCTAGCCCACACGCTCTCAACATGTCCTCCAGAATCTGATTAACTCTCTCGGTCTATCCATCTGTCTGCGGATGAAAGGCTGTACTGAACTCTAGCCTAGTACCCAAAGTCTGGTGCAGCTGATTCCAAAACTTTGAGGTAAACTGTGTTCCTCTATCTGATATGATGGTCCTCGGAACTCCATGCAGACATACGATCCTGGTCATATATATCTTGGCCAACTTCAAACTTGTATAGGTGGTTTTCACTGGGATAAAGTGAGCCACTTTGGTCAAGCGAATCAACTACTACCCATATAGAATCATATCCCGATCGGGTTCTGGGAAATCCGGTAATGAAATCCATGCCAAGCTTATCCCACTTCCATTCGGGTATCGGCATAGGCTGTAGTAATACTGCTGGCTTCTGATGCTCCGCCTTTACTCTCTGTCATACATCACCTACGACTACATACTCCAAAATATCCTTCTTCATACCAGTCCACCAGAAATGCTCCTTCAAATCCAAATACATCTTGGTGTTTCCAGGGCGAATCGAGTATGGTGAGTCATGAGCCTTCTGAAGTATTAACTTCCTGATCTCTGCATCATTGGGCACATATACACGGTCCTCAAACCATAAGGTCTTGTGCTCATCCTCACGAAAACCTTTGTCTTTTCCTCTCATTTCTCCTTTATCTCAGCCATCTCCTTGTCATCCTTTTGAGCTTCTAGAATCTTTCCCACTAAGGTTGACTCAACCTCCATTTCTGCAACAAAACCTATGAGGACTATCTCCAAGCGAAGTTCCCTGATATCCTCGGCCAAATCCTTTGGTAATCCCCTACTTATGAGGGTATTCATCCTAGTGTTCTTTATGGTTGTGTCCTATTTCTCCACAAAGCTTGCATGCACCAGGTTTCTCCATATCATTTCCATAAGGCTTCAACTTCTGGGACACAAGCCGACACTTTAGCAGAGTCAACTTAAATTCTTCCCAAGCGGTTACTCCTTGCCATCCATTGATGGTTTGGTACATCCTCTACCAGGTAGTGGCACCTCTTTCAAAGCACTCAAGACCATGCTGGGTCATATCCTTTCCGGCTATAGGGTTATTCTCCATGTGATCCTCCATGTTCTGAATTCATCAGTCTGTCTCCAATTGACTCATCGGTCCAGAAAATATGGTTTCATCTCCATTCTTCCTCTATTGGGTCCATGGGTTTTGGGGTGAGATAAGAGAGATAGAGAGGGATACACACAATGCAAACAATAGTTTTGAAGAGACAGATTTTATTTGTGGCTATCGGAAAAACATCAAACAAATGACAGCTCACAATCGTCGCATCTAACGTAGGTATATAACAGGGGCTTGGTCTTCTAAAGGTCAATGAATCTTCAAAGTCGTCAAACTCTTCACATCTTGTTCATGTCTCTGATGGCTACTTCCGATCGTGCTTGTCCTTCTCAAGTTCTTTTGCCAGATCATCTCTGTCGACGCGAAGTCTCTCATGACGTCCTTCAATATTCTGGGGTTGCTTCCAAACTTCTGGGTTTCAACATCCTTGGCATGAACCATGGTCCTACTATCCTTCAGTTCCTGACAAAACTCCGGTATCTCGAGGTTGTAGCTCCTCCAGCTTGGCTACTTTCAGCTTCTGGTTCCTTAGTTCTTCATGAAATGCTTCATTGTCTAATACGGCTTCCTAGAGCTCCATCTTAAAATTCTTGATGTACTACTCCAGATCCTGGTGATACACCGGCTAAGGTTAAAGCTTCATCTTGCTGATAGGTACTCCATCAGCCTTCTGCCATCCAATCATTCCATACATATGCATGCTTAACTCAGCACGGTGACAATATCATAAGCGGGCGATAACATCATGGATAGCCGTGTTTCTGCTCTTGTCATTTCCATGAGCTATCTCTCCATAGTTGATATCTCCTGCCTTAGGGTTTTCCTTGACAGAACTTTGATTTTTAATGCTCCATGTTTCAGTCCTTCTCCGATACACCTTGATCTCGGGTATTGACAGCTTCCATAGTCTGCCAAGTTCCATAAGGGTAGCCTTCCTAGGTCATACAAATCTGGGAATTCTTCCAGAGCCTTCAAATTCTCCCAGTCTTCGGAGTCTTCAACTGTTGTAGTTTCCATTATCATAATGCACGGTAAAATCCTCTTCATTTCGAAGTGGTCTTAGTTGTCTGACATTTTGTACTTCTTGGAGTGGTTCTATTCAGTTGAATCTTCAAGTGGTCAAAAGGGAAAAGGGGTATGGTCTCACTAAAAGGGGATTTTTGAATAAGCTTAGAATAGAAGAGAGGTAAAAGATCTTTTTTGAAAATGAAGTTTGTAAAGAAAATCTTTCCTATGGGCTTGCTAGATACTAGGGTCACGTCCTACAGCCAACATGTGCTCTGATACCATCTTGTAGCAACCCGACCTTAGACGGTCAAGTCTCTGTGCTTAAGTGTCATCCCTGGATCGGTATGCTGACACACACAGTACTTGAGGATTTATAACAGAGGTAAATCACATGTATAAAGTAACGTAAATACTATTTCCTCAATCCAAATAGCGGAAGTAACAAGGTTGTGGATTCCCATCAATACCAACGGCAAAGTTGAGTGTAGAAATCGTAACCCTAACGTATCACTTACTCGTCGTAAGATTCCTGCAACATGAGACGTTGCAGCCACAAAGGGTCAATACATTGAATGTACTAGCACATTCACACCATAGGATAATGATGAATTATAACTATCACTATATGCATATTTGGCTGGTGGAAAAGCTCTATGGTTAACATGTTTTTGCGAAAAGCCAATTTTTCCCAACTTCAAAGGAATAAATTTTATTTAACTATTAAGGTGGTTGTTAAACATTGAGAATGTACCTCCAACTCAATCCCAATTAAGAATGTCATTAAACCCAATCAAATTTAAATTAAAGTAACATGATGAGATACACATGATAATCCAGGAACTAGATACTCAAGATGTCCATAACCGGGGACACGGCTAATCATGATTAGTTTGTGCACTCTGCAGAGGTTTGCACACTTTTCCCCACAAGACTCGATCTCCTCCGTTGGATTTCTTGCACTACTTGGTTTTTGAGAAACGGATGATCGAGATACAGTCTTTTAGAAGCATTTACTCTCTACTCCGGGCAGATTTTTACACCTACAATCCCCCTACATCTGCTAGTCCACCTCTTCAAGAGCTCACACAACTTACTCAACTATGCCAGAGCCCATAATGGCTTGTGGCTGCACACGGAAGTTTCTAGCAAGAATAATCTTATGATCCCTTTGAGTCTGGGTGGCGGTCCATAGGATGATCACACGGGTACTCCGGGATATCCAAAAATAGAGGCAACACTTGGTTCTCCAGGTGCCTCAATCCAGCAAGTTGTTTATTTAAGTAGCCACCTTAAGTTGAACCATTAATTAACAATCTCACATCTGTCATGGAAAATTCACTCAAACCCAATCCACGTCTACGAGCATAGCATAACAATATAAGCCAATAATTTCCTTAATAGAAAGGATCTTCCTTGGGTTTCTTTAATTTGGGATACTTACTACCATAATAGGGTCCCTCAGGGAACTTCTGATTGTGGATCATTCTGGTGGAAGGATATTTGCAAGGTCATGCATCATTTTAGGGAGTGTGCTTGGGTTCAGATTAATGCAGGGAACACTGCCCTCATGTGGTCAGATAACTTGCAGTTTGATGGTCAGGTGTCTAGCCTTCAGCTCAGATTTCCCAGGCTTTACTCTTATGTCAAGGACCCCTGGGTTACTGCTATGGAATTCTTGGGCTCCCAGGATATTTTCCAGCACTTCTACCTTCCTTTGTCCAGCCAGGCTTTTGATGTACTGGCTATTCTTCAGTCTATGGTTGGTGGCCTCATTAGAGCACCTGGGTCCAAGGATGTTTGGTTTTGGAAGGGAACTGCCAAGGGATACTCACCAAAGCTGTTTTACACACATACTTTTGTCTCTGCATCTTTCAACCCTTTGACAGCTTGGATCTGGAAGTCCTCTTGTACAATGAAAATCAAAGTTTTTGCTTGGATGCTTATTATGGACAGGTTGAACACCAAGGACATGGTGGAGAGGAGGCATTGGCACTTGGAGGATGGAGTGAGCTGTGTCCTGTGCCCTTTGCAGACTAGGGAGACAAGAAACCATTTGTTTTTCAATTGCAACTTTAGTATCAGAATTTGGAACTATCTGCAAATTGATTGGTCTTCTGGTGACTCCATGGCTCATTTGGTCCTTAATGCTAGAAGGAGTTTTAGGAAGCCCTTCTTCACTGAAGTGGTGTTCATTGCTTGCTGGAATATCTGGATCATCAGGAATGCTAAGGTCTTCAGGCATGAGAGGGCTAGATTTAACAAATGGAGGTCTGCTTTTATACATGACATCAGCTTAATGCAATATAGAGTGAAAGCAGCCTACAAAGATGATCTTCTACGCTGGATTTCATTCCTGCCACCTTGAGGACTTTTATATGTACCTTCTACCCTGTTTTTCTACTTCTTCCCCTAGATTCTTTGATTACCTCTTGTAATCCCCCATTGTTTTATACCTGTACTGTATATATTTTCTCAATAAAGTTTTGATATGCTGTGGGGGTTTCCCCTACAGTTACCAGTAAAAAAAAACAATATAAGCAATGTAGAAGTAACTCCCAAAGGTTTGATAATAAACAGGGCAATAGGTACTACCTCATCTACTTCCCAAAACCCACATGTTATTCATATATTAACCATGCAATGTTTGAGGGTTGAAACTGATGCATAAAAACTGGGTAATGAAAAGTATGATCAAAGTGTGAACTTGCCTGCAATGTTGATGAAGATCATTCAGACTCGTAACTCTTGATAGTTCTTCTCGTCACACTCCGGTCAATCTATCGTAAGCAAGCAATAGTAACCACACATAAGCAATCACTCAAAAGATCAGAAAGATCAAAGAAGACGATTCGGAAAACATTTAAACCAAGCAAACAGCTCTTGCAGCATAAAACAATTTCTAACAGTACCCAAATTATGTGAATTTGGCCTTATCAGAAAGTTTAGGTCAAGAGCTTTAATTTGCAAAAAGAATCAACTCAAACGGAGCTACGAAACTCAAGTTATGATCAAACGAAGTTTGAATTCAAATCTGGTCTAATTCAAATTTTAAACTTTCAAAAACATGTTTGAGTTGGATTACTGGATAGAGGAGATCATAACAAAGAAGTGGGCGTTGGTTTCATTTGATTTGGACAAACGAGCGAAAAGTTGTGGTAGTTTGAAACAAAAGGACTAGACTGTAAGAAAGATAATTATGTATAGGTCCCTGACGTAAATAAACAGAAAACGAAAAGACTCAATAACGAATGTTCATTTATAAGATCTAGACAGTGGACGTTCGCTGTTTAATAAAACAAAAAAACAGATCTAGTCTAGGGTTTTAAAAAAACGAACTTAAAAGAAAAACCGGATCGGACCGGCGGTCTTATACCGGTTTGGACGGTTTCGACGACGGCGGCGGTTTCCGTCGGAGCGGCGGACTCCGGCGAGCGAGGTAGCTCCGGCGACGGCAGTAGGCGGCGCTACGCGGCGGCGCAGGCGAGCAGTGGTGGCGGCGCACGCGGCGGGGATGTGCAGCGCGGCGGCGGCGGATCGGCGCGGCGAGGCGAGCAGCGGCGGCGGTGGGTGGAGAAGAGGGGTCCGGGGCCCGGGGCCTCGGTATTTAAAGAGGAGGGGCGACGGCTTGCGTGAGGAAGGGGGCACAGCGGCAAGGGGAATCCGGGCGGCGTACAGCGGCGGCGATGCCGTGCTGGACTTGGTCTCCTACCGAGGGTCGGGGACGACCGGGAGGTGGGTCGCTGGGCCGCGGCCTGCTGCGGCGCGCGCGCGCGGGCGAGTTACTTGGCTGGGCCGGCCTGGCTCGGTCGGCTTCGGCCTAATTTTTTAATAAACATTTTTTAAACACAGTCAAACAAAAAGTAATAAAACAAAAGAAATACAAATATTATATAGGCATATAATATATCAAAATTTTCAGAAAAAGATTGTCTACAACATGAACATTTTCCTAGCAATAAATAAAATCCACACAAATTTAAATAAATCAAACAGTGCTACTGCTCTAGTAAAATCCAGTAAAAATCATTTAAAAATACCAAAATGATTTGAAACTTATTTATCTCCAATTTTCTGATGTAGGGAATCATGTTACCCTATTTTCCATGTATTTTATTTTTGGAGAAAAATAATTTGAATAAAAGCCAAATAACTCCAAATTCAAAATAATTTCAAAAGGACTTTAAATTTGATCTTTGAAACTCTCAACTCATATTTCATATAATTTGAAGAAGTCATTTTATCTTCTCTCGTGAAAATCATTGAGTTGCATAAAGTTTTAGAATTGGAAATATTTTCAAATGAAATTCAAATATTTTCAACACCCCTTGTCATTTAAATAAATGGAAGAAGTCATGTCATCTTCTCTCCAGGGTTTTGTGGTGAAAATAATTTGAATTCACGGAGATCATCAAAGCAAAAATGAAAGTTTGGGAAAGTCCTTTTATTCCCTCTCATTTAACTTTCAAAAAGTTTCGAATTTTACTCAATTTCACTCAATCAATCAAACAATCAATGAAATCTATCTATTTATTATAACATTCCAAAATTTAGAATTTTGGTATGTTACACGGAAGAAGGCCAGCGTTGCCCTGGGGGCGGTCCTCGCGAGGCTGATCCCTCCATGCGCCCTCACGAGGCTAGTCCTGCCAGCGATCTTCGCGAGGCCGGTCGCGCCACTCCTGGCGAGGGCATGATCGTCCCAGCTGTAACGCCCACGATGCGGCTATATCTCCCACGTGTCGAGGCATGACTTAGAGGCATAACCGCATAGTGGTTTTGTCGCAAGAAGGGTCATCTTCACACAATCCCATGTAATGAACAAGAATGGGATAAAGAGTTGGCTTACAATCGCCACTTCACACAATACATAAATATTAATCATACATCATCCAAAATACAATCATATAGACCGACTACGGTCAAAATCCAGATGAAACAAGATAACCCCAAATGCTAGATCCCCGATCGTCCCAACTAGGCTCCACTACTGATCATCAGGGAAAGACACATAGTAACAACCACGTTCCTCATCGAACTCCCACTTGAGATCGACGCCATCATCTGCACTGGCATCGTTGGCACCTGCAACTGTTTTGGTAGAATCTGTGAGTCACGGGGACTCAGCAATCTCACACCCGCGAGATCAAGACTATTTAAGCTTATAGGAAAGGAAGGTGTAGTGAGGTGGAGCTGCAGCAGCAAAAGCATATATGGTGGCTAACATACGCAAGAGAGAGCGAGAAGAGAAGCAACGGAGCGGTCGTCATCTAGCAATGACCAAGAAGTGATCCTGAACTCCTACTTACGTCATACAAAACACAGACCGTGTTCACTTCCCGGAGAACGCCGAGAAGAGACCATCACGGCTACACACGCAGTTGATGTATCTTAATTGGGTCAAGTGACAAGTTTTCTACAACCGGACATTAACAAATTCCCATCTGCCTCATAACCGCGGGCACGGCTTTCGAAAGATAATACCCTGCAGGGGTGTCCCAACTTAGCCCATCATAAGCTCTCATGGTCAACGAAGGATAAACCTTCTCCCGGAAAGACCCGATCAGTCTCGGAATCCGGGTTTACAAGACATCTCGACAATGGTAAAACAAGACCAGCAAAGCCCCGGAATGTGCCGACATATCCCGATAGGAGCTGCACATATCTCGTTCTCAGGGCACAACGGATGAGCCAGACGTCGGGTTGGCATAGACCCTGGTTGCCCAGGGGGCGCCGGACATCGCTCGGTTTGGGCCAGCACTCGAAGGAGCACTGGTCCGGGGGTTTAAAATAAAGATGACCCTCGGGCTCGCGAAAACCCGGGGGAAAAGGCTTAGGTGGCAAATGGTAAAACCAAGGTTGGGCCGCGGGCACGGGAGGCGGCGGCGGCGGGCGCGCGGGCCGCGTGGGCCAGCTGCGGGCCGGGCGGGCCGCGGCGGCGGCGGACTGGTGCCACGTGGCGGCTCGCCACTGGCTCGGGGCGGCGGCGCGGATGTCCGGCGGGCGCTGGACGCGTCCGCCCGCAGAGAGGGGATTTTAGGGTTACGGGAGACTGCGAATGTTTTTTGGGGAAGATGCATATAAATAGGTAGAGGGAGCTAGGAGGCTCCAAATGAGGTGCGGTTTTCGCCCACACGATCATGATCGAACGACCTAGAGCATGGAAGAGAGTTTGGTGGGTTTTGGGCTGGTTTTAGAGGGGGTTTTGCTGGACACTCAAATGGACTTTGCGGATGCCCGGTTAACCGTTGGAGTATCAAACGACCTCCAAATGGAACGAAACTTGAACGGTGGTCTCCGGGTGGTATATTAAGGCCACTTGACAAGCCTCGGTCCATTCCGAGAATGTTTGACACCCGCACACGAAAGAAAACAAGAGGGGTGCACCGGAGGAGATAGGAGCGCCGGATTGCAAAACGGACAACGGGGAAAATGCTCGGATACATGAGACGAACACGTATGCAAATGCAATGCGCATGATGACATGATAAGAAAATGCAAGACATGACAAAATGCAAAACGAAAGACAAAACCCGACCACGGAGGGAATATCGTAACACATACCCGAAAATGGCAAGAGTCGGAGTTACAAATATGGCATGTTACATGCGGGGTGTTACAACACTCCACCACTACGAGAGGATCTCGTCCCGAGATCTAGGAATGAAAGAACTCCGGATATTCGGAACGGAGATGGTCCTCGCGTTCCCAGGTGGCTTCCCGGTCGGAATGGTGCGACCACTTCACTTTCAGGAATTTGATTGACTTGTTGCGAATCTTGCGCTCAGTTTCTTCAAGAATAGCAACGGGGTGCTCATGATAAGAAATCTTCTTGGAGGTCAATCTCTTCGAAGTTGATAGTGCGCTCAGGCGTCTTGAAGCACTTGCGGAGCTGTGACACGTGGAACACATCGTGCACGTTCGCGAAGTTGGAAGGAAGCTCAAGTTGATAGGCGAGGTCGCCTCTTTTGCCAATGATCTTGAAAGGACCGACGTATCTAGGGGCAAGCTTCCCTTTGATACCGAAGCGACGAGTGCCTTTCATTGGAGAGACGCGGAGGTAGACATGGTCTCCGATCTCGAAAGCCAAATCCCGGTGCTTACTATCATAGTAACTCTTCTGGCGCGATTGCGCGGCTTTGAGATTATCACGGATGACTTTACACATTTCTTCAGCTTCAGTGATTAAGTCATTGCCAAGAAGTTGGCGTTCACCAGTCTTTGACCAATTGAGAGGAGTACGACACTTTCTGCCATAGAGAATCTCGAATGGGGCCTTGCCCGAACTCGCTTGGAAGCTATTGTTGTAGGAGAATTCAGCATATGGGAGACAATCTTCCCATTTCATGCCAAAAGAAATGACACAAGCCCTGAGCATATCTTCAAGAATTTGATTGACTCGCTCGACTTGGCCACTAGTTTGAGGATGGAAAGCTGTGCTGAAGCGAATGTTAGTGCCCATGGCCTTCTGGAAGGAGTCCCAGAACTTAGAGGTGAAGATGCTTCCACGATCTGAAGAAATCAATTGTGGAATGCCGTGCAAGGAGAGAATTCTGGAGGTGTAAAGCTCTGCCAGGTGAGCTGCTGTGATGGATTCTTTGATTGGAAGGAAATGAGCCACTTTAGAAAGCTTGTCAATGACAACGAAGATAGCATCATTTCCGCACTTGGACTTTGGAAATCCAGTCACGAAGTCCATTTCGATATGATCAAACTTCCATTCTGGGATAGCAAGAGGTTGGAGGAGACCAGCTGGTCGTTGGTGTTCTGCTTTCACTCTTCGACAGACATCACATTCATTCACGAATTGAGCGATCTCTCGCTTCATTCGAGTCCACCAATACGACTGCTTGAGGTCATGATACATCTTCGTACTACCAGGATGAATGGACAGGAGAGAATTGTGCGCCTCGTTCATAATGACTTTCCTTAGATCACCTTTAGGAACCACAATCCGGTCCTCGAAGAACAAAATGTCTCTGTCATCAATGCGATAGCACTTGTATTTGGAAAGACCCTTGTCGATACCACGTTTCACCTTCTTCACCATGGCATCAAGGAGTTGTGCCTCACGAATTTGATCTTCCAAAGTAGGAGAGACTATGAGGTTGGAAAGAAAGCCTTGAGGAACAACTTGGAGATTCAGCTTGCGGAAAGCTTCACAAAGATCCGGTTGGAATGGCTTGAGAATTAAGCTGTTGCAATAAGCCTTCCTGCTTAAAGCATCTGCAATGACATTTGCTTTGCCTGGAGTATATTCAATACTTGGATTGTACTCTTGAATCATTTCGACCCATCGAGTCTGTCTGAGGTTGAGGTTGGGCTGAGTGAAGATATACTTGAGACTCTTGTGATCGGTGAAAATGTCCACTTGTCTTCCCAACAAGAGATGTTCCACGTTATTAATGAATGGACAACTGCCGCCAACTCAAGATCGTGAGTGGGGTAGTTCTTCTCGTTGGGCTTCAACTGACGAGAGGTATAGGCCACAACTTTCTTCTCTTGCATTAACACAGCACCGAGACCTTGGAGAGAAGCATCACAGAAAACTTCATACGGCTTGGATTCATCAGGAGGAGTTAAGACAGGAGCTGTGACTAGTTTCTCTTTGAGAGTGTTGAAAGCAACGTCACACTTAGGAGACCAGACATACTTCACATGCTTCTGGAGGAGGTTGGAAAGAGGCTTTGCAATCTTGGAGAAATTCTCAACGAATCTTCGACAATAGCTTGCAAGACCAAGAAAACTGCGGAGCTGCTTGACATTCTGAGGAGGTTCCCAATTCACAATTGCGGACACCTTCTTGGGGTTCACAGCGATGCCCTTGGCAGAGATGATGTGACCAAGGAAAAGAACTTCATCGAGCCAAAACTCACATTTAGAGAACTTCGCATAGAATTGATACTCTCTGAGCTTGTTGAGCACCAATCGCAAATGTTTGGCATGATCCTGCTCATTCTTGGAGAAGACCAAGATATCATCGAGATACACCAGAACGAATTCATTGGTATAGGGGTTGAAGATGTAATTCATCATCCGAGAGAAAACTGGAGGAGCATTGACAAGGCCGAAAGACACGACAGTATATTCATAAGAACCAAAGCTTGTTCTGAATGCTGTCTTGGGAATATCTTCTTCACGAATGCGAATCTGATGATAACCCATACGAAGGTCAAGCTTCGAGAATACTTTAGCACCTTTGAGTTGCTCAAATAGCTCATTGATGTTGGGAAGTGGATACTTGTTCTTGATTGTCTTCTTGTTCAATGGACGGTAGTCGACACAAAGTCGGTCCGTGCCATCCTTCTTCTTGACAAAAAGAACACCACAACCCCATGGAGAAGAACTCGGTCTGATCAAACCCAGACGCTCTTGTTCATCGAGCTGTTTCTTCAATTCCTTCAGCTTGTTGGGTCCAAGCTTGTATGGACGCTTGCAAACGGGTTCAGTGCCTGGCTGTAGTTCGATAACGAACTCAACTGGCCGATGAGGAGGCATACCCGGAAGCTCTTCTGGAAAGACATCTTGATACTCACAAACGACTGGAATTTGAGAGATGGCATTCAATTCGCCCTTCTCATTGAGAGAGAAAAAACGAATGGTTTCATCACGAGCGGCATAAATAATCACATCCTCAGACGAGTGTGTCAATTGAATTTCCCTGGCAGCACAATCGAGTTGAGCCTTGTGCTTAGAAAGCCAGTCCATCCCGAGAATAAGATCAATATCCGAGTCACGAAGAACAATTGGAGAAGACTGAAATTTATAGTTTCCCATCTTGATGGAAACATTTGGAACCATAGAGCTTGCATTCATGAATTTACCCGGAGAGACAACTGATAACGGTCTAGGCAAATCTTGATAAACCAACTCATGCTTAAATGCAAAAGGTCTTGATATGAAAGAAAGCGATGCACCAGTATCAAAAAGAACTTTTGCAGGAATATCATTAACAGGAAGATTACCCATTATCACATCAGTAGATTCCTCCGCTTGAGCTGCATTCATCATGTTTACCTTTGCAGACTTTGGATTATGCTTGACCATTGCATTGCTGGAAGATCTGACAGGAGGAGGAGGAGGCAGACGCCTTTGGTTGAAGCACTTGTTAGCATAGTGACCTTTCTGCTGACATTTGTTGCAAGTCACCTCTGAGAGTGGACGGTGATAAGGAGCATTGGACTTTGGCGCTTGATTCTGAGACTTGTTCTGATAGCCAGAGTTGGAAGAGTTGGAAGAACCATGGCCACCTTCGTTCTTCTGCTGGTAAGGCTGACGAAACGGAGGAGGAGGAGGCAACCAAAACTTCTGTTGCTTAGCTGTCACAAGTGAGGAAGAAGAAGACTGAACTGCGTCCCTGACTCTCTTCTTAGAAGCCTCACACTTGAGCTAAGCAGCCTCTTGCTTCAGTGCCATATTGTAGAATTGATCAAACTGAGTAGGCTCAACAAGAACGAGAGCTAATTGCAGATCCTCTTTAAGGCCACCTCTGAAGTGGTAGATCATGCTCTTTTCATCAGGAACGTCTTGTTTAGCGAAGCGAGCAAGTTTCTGAAACTGGATGTTGTATTGATACACAGACATGTTGCCTTGCTTGAGATTGCGGAACTCCTCACGCTTGCTCTCAACAACACTTTGTGGAATGTGGTGCGCTTTGAAGTCCCGACGGAAGTCAGTCCAAGTGATCACACGACCTCCTCTGGAATCTTTGTATTGTTGATACCAATCAGTAGCTTGGTCCTTGAGCTGGAAAGAAGCGAACTTGACATAGTCCTCAGGCCTGACATTGCTACATTCAAAATGCTTGTTGATGTCCACGAGCCAATCATCGGCATCCGTGGCCTCGGCACTGTAGCTGAAAGACTTGGGCTGATTTGCGAGAAACTGGTTGAGAGTGGCAAAGTGAAGCTGATTGTTGCCTTGACCTTGATTGCCTTGATTGCCTTGCCCTTGAGTACGTTCTTGCAAGAGTTGCAGAATCATCTGAGCATTGGCGTTGGTGGCTGCCATGATAGCTTGCCATGCCTCCAGAGGTGGAGGTGGTGGCGGAGGGTTCGCTTGACTCCCTTCATTGCGATCCGGATTCTGACGCGTTGGCGGAGCCATCCTGAAGAGGGTGACATCCGTTAGCATCTTGATAGACAAATGGATAAGTAGAATCAACGGATAGAAATTGCAACATATAGTCTTCACAATAAACATTCGAACGAAGATGAACGAATGAATTCCGTAGTAAATCATCACACTTCCATAAGTTGAGAAGCCACTTGAAAAAGATATGGAATCAACATATGAATTCGAAGCAACTCGAATACCACAATTGAAAACAAAACAAAGTATTGGCTTGCAGAATAAGCCGGAACAAACATATGATAGAGATTTCGTCCGAAGTTTTCGTGGTGGGGCCCACACGGGCTCAATCGTACAGCACCATCATGTACAAGGCTATGCACATGACATATGAAGTGTCCCCAAGTCGGCATAGCCATGGACTCTTTAAGACACTACGAGACCACTGTAAAACCAACCGTGTACAGGCAGACCACTAGACGTCGAACCCCAATCTCATATCATGCATCTGTCGGAAAGATATCCTAAGGCTACTAGAATTCCCACTTATAAACTCCCAAAACTTTCTGGTTATCCAATCTGGTGTAGGGGATACAGGGGACACAAAATATATCACCCAAACTAGCAATCCCTAGATCCAGCTGTATCCATCCGTCAACACATAACCAAGAAACCTTCGGAAATCGTTTACCTCAACCTTCGTAAAACATCCGTTATACAAGTTATGGCAATACTCCTGAACTCCCGCCCCAGTACTGGGTGGCGTTGAGGTGATCTGACCAACAACTGCATAAAAGAGATTTCGATGTCGGCGAAACTCAGGTATTCCAGAACTGCAACGATAAAATTGTGACGACAAGACCTCGGAGCTCAACTCCCCGGGACACTGCCACAACCCCTAAATGTCAGGAGGCACCAAGAACAATGTTCTCGTCACAAAACCATCGGAAAGATTCCAAGATACCCGCGTGATCCTAAATTTTTTTTTGTGAAATTTGAGGAGAGAAGAGTCAAAACTTCTATGTCAGGAGACCTCACCAAAGCGACGAAGGGACTGAGGAGTAAAAAGAATCCTACTCTCCGATATATATAATCCTAAGACTCAAAACATTTTTGTTCTAGACTCAACAACGCCATCGATTCGATCAAGCAGGGGGCTCCTAAGTCGGGGATGGCTCTGATTACCAACTTGTAACGCCCAAGATGCGGCTATGTCTCCCACGTGTCGAGGCACGACTTAGAGGCATAACCGCATAGTGGTTTTGTCGCAAGAAGGGTCATCTTCACACAATCCCATGTAATGAACAAGAATGGGATAAAGAGTTGGCTTACAATCGCCACTTCACACAATACATAAATATTAATCATACATCATCCAAAATACAATCATATAGACCGACTACGGTCAAAATCCAGATGAAACAAGATAACCCCAAATACTAGATCCCCGATCGTCCCAACTGGGCTCCACTACTGATCATCAGGGAAAGACACATAGTAACGACCATGTTCCTCGTCGAACTCCCACTTGAGATCGACGCCATCATCTGCACTGGCATCGTCGGCACCTGCAACTGTTTTGGTAGAATCTGTGAGTCACGGGGACTCAGCAATCTCACACCCGCGAGATCAAGACTATTTAAGCTTATAGGAAAGGAAGGTGTAGTGATGTGGAGCTGCAGCGGCAAAAGCATATATGGTGGCTAACATACGCAAGAGAGAGCGAGAAGAGAAGCAACGGAGCGGTCGTCATCTAGCAATGACCAAGAAGTGATCCTGAACTCCTACTTACGTCATACATAACACAGACCGTGTTCACTTCCCGGACTCCGCCGAGAAGAGACCATCACGGCTACACACGCAGTTGATGTATCTTAATTGGGTCAAGTGACAAGTTCTCTACAACCGGACATGAACAAATTCCCATCTGCCTCATAACCGCGGGCACGGCTTTCGAAAGATAATACCCTGCAGGGGTGTCCCAACTTAGCCCATCATAAGCTCTCACGGTCAACGAAGGATAAACCTTCTCCCGGAAAGACCCGATCAGTCTCGGAATCCCGGTTTACAAGACATCTCGACAATGGTAAAACAAGACCAGCAAAGCCCCCGAATGTGCCGACAAATCCCGATAGGAGCTGCACATATCTCGTTCTCAGAGCACAACGGATTAGCCAGACGTCGGGTTGGCATAGACCCTGGTTGCCCAGGGGGCGCCGGACATCGCTCGGTTTGGGCCAGCACTCGAAGGAGCACTGGTCCGGGGGTTTAAAATAAAGATGACCCTCGGGCTCGCGAAAACCCGGGGGAAAAGGCTTAGGTGGCAAATGGTAAAACCAAGGTTGGGCCTTGCTGGAGGAGTTTTATTCAAGGCGAACTGTCAAGGGGGTCCCATAAATCACCCGACCGCGTAAGGAACGCAAACTCAAGGAACATAATCCCGGTATATCAGTAACTAGGGCGGCAAGAGTGGAACAAAACACCAGGCATAAGGCCGAGCCTTCCACCCTTTACCAAATATATATAGATGCATTAATTAAATAAAAGATATTGTGATATCCCAACATATCCATGTTCCGACATGGAACAAACTTCAACTTCACCTGCAACTAGCAACGCTATAAGAGGGGCTGAGCAAAAGCGGTAACTTAGCCAAACAACGGTTTGCTAGGAAAGGATGGTTAGAGGCTGACATGGCAATATGGGAGACATGATATAGCAAGTGATAGGTAGCGGAGCATGGCAATAGAGCGAACAACTAGCAAAGCAAAGATAGAAGTGATTTCGAGGGGTGGTCATCTTGCCTGCAAGGTTCTCAGAGTTGTCGAAAGCTTGATCCTCGTATGCGTACTCGACAGGTTCCTTGTAAGCGTACTCGTCTCCCGGCTCTACCCAAGACAAGAACACAAACAAACGGAACCACAATCAACCACGAGAAATGCACAAGCAACATTATGCAAAACATGTATGATATGCGAGATATGATATGCGATACATATGCGTGCTCCGGAAGGAAAATGATGAACATGGAAGTAACTTGGCAAACCAAGCATGCCACTGGAAATATGAGATGATTTTCGGTCGAAATCGATATAAAGATCACCGGAAACGGATGCACGGTTTGCAAATGGCAAGCAAAACAAGAATGACACGAATCTGCGATTAACAACATGATAGCACTTAAAATGCAACAAGTAACAATGCTACACTACTCCAACATAGCAACAAAGCATATGACAGTAATCTACAGGAGATGCTTGACAAAATATGAACACTGAGATACGGCTAGATCACAACATATCAAGCTCAAACAAGCATGGCAAAAGTGCAAAAGATAACAGGATCACAGACTTGGTGAAAAACTGGACATGGCAGAAAACAGCATCAGGTAGCAATGTTCAGAGCACGAAATCAACATGCTACAGGAACTTAACATAGGAAAACAAGGCATGAAAGTGTTCTACTATATGCATATGACAAAAGTCCCTTACTGACCATAAGCCAAAAAGGACCAGAGGTATGATGGAAAGCATGTGAACATAGCAAGTTTCGTTGTCAGTTTCAGACTTTGCAGAAAACAGAGCATGGCAGAAATAATAATATGTAGGCCTGTTTGTGAGCTTGATACACTTACTACAGAGCAATGCATGACAAAACTATCATACCTACAGCAAGATGGCATGTTTATGAAGCTATCCATGGCAATAACAAGAGCATAGCATGTATGGATCAACTACAATAAGCTTGGCAAAATTGCATATCATGTTAATAATCTGCCAGAAATATTTTATAGCAAAAGTAGAGCAAGATTGAGTCATGCTATGGCACACTATAATTTCAAACAATTGCAGGAATGGATCGAATACAACTAGATCTACAAAACATCCTTACTGAACATCTCCAAAATATGCATGAATCTCTCTGTAGCATCAAGTTTACATGGCAACAAAATAACAGCAGACAAGGACTTAGAAAAATCACTAAGTCCCTGAAATCAGAAATATTACGGGGCCTACTTTGCATGCTTGTGCTAGTCACCACAGAGATCACAAAAATACATGGCATACACCCTTGGAAATATGGCATGGCATACTTTAAAACACATGTAGAGCTCATGCCCATAAGATGCACAGATTTAATTAAACAAAAATGACAAATCTCCAAGTTCTGCTAAGAACTAGAAGATAACAGCAACTAGCCCTCTTCCAACAGAGATTTGGGCATCAAGATGACCTCTAATGAACATGGTGCAATTTAACAAAATGTAGAGCATCACGAGGCGAACAATTTGACATATTACACGCCCGAATCGGAGATACACACAGTGAGTTATGCAACGAGGAACAAGTGCACATAATATTAAAAAATGCAAAAACTTAGGAAATTTTGAGGGGCTCGGGGAAAAAGTCAACCGTACGGCTCTGGATCTGGATCGAGCCCGTGGCTCGTGCTCGGCCTCGCCGGCGACGGCCGGAGGAGGAGAGGTGGCCGGCGATGGCGACCGACGTCGGAGGAGGAGGGGAGGCCGGAGGGCGCGGCGGTGGAGGAGGCGCCGGCGGCGAGGGGGCACGGCTCCGGGCGGCGTGACGCCTCGGGCGCGACGGCGGCGGGCACTGGCCGGCGAGCACGGCGGCGGAGGGCGGCGGGGCCGGCCGGCGAGCACGGCGGCGGAGGGAGCCGGCGGGCGCGCGGGCCGCGCTGCGGTCCGGGTGGGCGGCGGCGGCGGCGGACGGGTGCCATGTGGCGGCTCTCCACTGGCTCGGGGCGGCGGCGCGGATGTCTGGCGGGCGCTGGACGCGTCCGCCCGCGGAGAGGGGATTTTAGGGTTACGGGAGACTGCGAATGTTTTTCGGGGAAGATGCATATAAATAGGTAGAGGGAGTTAGGAGGCTCCAAATGAGGTGCGGTTTTCGCCCACACGATCGTGATCGAACGACCTAGAGCATGGAGGAGAGTTTGGTGGGTTTTGGGCTGTTTTTAGAGGGGGGTTTTGCTGGACACTCAAATGGACTTTGCGGATGCCCGGTTAACCGTTGGAGTATCAAACGACCTCCAAATGGAACGAAACTTGACCGGTGGTCTCCGGGTGGTATATTAAGGCCACTTGACAAGCCTCAGTCCATTCCGAGAATGTTTGACACCCGCACACGAAAGAAAAACAAGAGGGGTGCATCGGAGGAGATAGGAGCGCCGGATTGCAAAACGGACAACGGAAAAAATGCTCGGATACATGGGACGAACACGTATGCAAATGCAATGCGCATGATGACATGATAAAAAAATGCAAGACATGACAAAATGCAAAACGAAAGACAAAACCCGACCACGGAGGGAATATCGTAACACATAGCCGAAAATGGCAAGAGTCGGAGTTACAAATATGGCAAGTTACATGCGGGGTGTTACACCAGCGTCCTCCACCACGTCCTCCTCCTCAGCCTTAGCCCTGGTCGTTGCGCTCGGGGCATCGACCGAGGCGTCCATCTCGAATGGACCTGACCTCTTGACAGTCAATAGTGTTGTGGCTATGGACGTTGTGGAAGGCGTAGAACGGACGGCTGCTTTTGGACGACTCGGGGAGGTCCCGGCCGCTTCGTCTCCGGCTCCGCTGCAAGCACGGCCACCCCCTTGCACTTCACGTCCTTGGCCTTGGCCTTCTTCTCCTCAGGGTCGGCCGCTGGGAGTTCAAGGAGGGAAAGGCGTCCTTCCTCAGCTCTTGCGCACTTGGTCACCAGGTTGAACAGCTCCAAGGTTGTGCACAGCTCCTCGTGGATGGTGAGCTCCTCCTTCATCTTGACGTCACGGACGCCATCAGAAAACGCGGAGATGATGGCCTTGTCCGTCACCTTGGGGATCTTGAGGCGAACGTTGTTGAAGCGCCAGATGTACTTTTGCAGGGTCTCTCCTGGCTGCTGCTTGATGCGGCGCAGGTCACCCGCAGCCGGAGGGCGGTCGCGAGTGCCCTAGAAGTTGGCCACAAAGCGGTCGCGCATCTCGTTCCAAGAGGAGATCGAGCTCGGGGGCAGGTTCAGGAGCCACGAGCGAGCGCCATCCTTGAGAGCCATGGGAAACCAGTTCGCCATGACTTTTTCGTCGCCGTTGGCTGCCTCAATGCTCAGCTCGTAGAGCTGCAGGAACTCCGCGGGGTCGGGGGTGCCGTCGTAGCAAGGAGGCAGGTCTGGCTCGAACTTACCCGGCCAGGCGACGCTACGCAGCTCGGGAGTGAAGGCGCAATAGCCTGCGGTGGCCACCGGAACCCTTTGCTGATGTGGAGCCTGCCCTTGATGCCAGCGCACCACCGTCGCGGGCGGCGCAGGGTCTTGTCGCAGTGGTGCTGGAAGCGCGGGAGCGTTCCCTGCGGCCGAGGAACTTCTTTGTAGATTCCTTCTTCTCGCGCGGGCGCCTGGCGCGGTGGGTCACGCCGAGGGGCCGCACGCCTTGGCGCTAGGACGCCGTGTTGGTGCAGATGTGGTGGAGGCGCTCCGTGCGCCACATCGCCCGCAGCTGGCGGAGGGCGAGGCAGCGAGAGGGGTGGCGCAGCGGAGCCCCCTGCAGCGCTGATGAGCTCGACGATGCGGTCCAGCCAGTCCTCGTAGAGGTCGCCGATGGGGCAGTAGCGCAAGAGCTCGCGTGCCATGAGCAGCGCGGCCTGTGCATCCGTGGGAGCACGACGAGCGTGAGACGACGAGCCGGCCGGGGTCAGCGACGGAGTGGCGGTGCAGCCGTCCCGCCGCACCGAGGGGTGCACGAGGATGCTTGCTGCTCGTTTCCCATCGGGCCGGTGGCGGCGTTGGCGGCAGGCGATGGGGAACGACGGGGAGGCCCGCCGATAGGAGCGGTCTGAGCGACGCGGGCGGCGAAGGCGGCCCGACGCTCAGCGCGGGCTCAACGAGCATCCGCCATGGATGTGACGAAGTGACGGGACGTGGATCGACGGAAGGAAAGCCTCGGCGCACCCCTACCTGGCACGCCAAATGTCAGATTTCGGGTTCCAGCAAAACCCTTGAGGTTCGAACACTGGGTTGCGCACGAAGATCTCTCCCTACCTAATCACGCCCTCGGCCTCACCGCGATCTCAAAGCTTAGCTCGACGAACCCGCAACACAAGAGACACGAGATTTATACTGGTTCGGGACACCGTTGTGTTGTAATACTCTACTCCAGTGTGGTGTGGTGGATTGGCTCTTGGGCTGATGATGAACAGTACAAGGGAAGAACAGCCTCCTGAGGAGAGGTGTTCTTGTGCTTGGTGAGTGTGGGTGAGGATGATCTGAGTCAGTTCAAGCTAAGTTGCCTCCTACTATGGTGACTAGTCCTATTTATAGAGGCCCTGGTCCTCTCCCCAAATATTGAGCGGGAAGGGAGCCAAGAATGGCCAAATTCGAAGGGAGACAACTAGTACAAGTTATCCTAAGTAAAGGTGGTGTTCGCCTGCCAAAGGCTCTGGTGGTGACGCCATCTTGGGCTCCACGGTGACCTTCGTCCTGCCGTCCTGCTGGTCTTGGTCTCGTTGCACCGATATGGAAACCTTTGCTTGAGGCCTCGGGACTCCTCGCCTGCGCTTGCCCCTTTAGCACCAAAGAGGAAATGAGGACACTGCGCGCTGGCGCCTGCCTGGCGCCAATCGCCATGGCTTGCGTCACAGGAACCTCGCGAGGTGTCCCTTGCCTTGAACTCTCCGCCCCTCGCGAGCCAGCCTGGTGAGGCCGCTCCCGAGGAGGTCTTGTGTCGTCCGCCTCGCGAGGCTTGGCCCCTCGCGAGGGTCTTGAGTGTTTGCTAGTGAAGATGGGCCGTACAGGGCCGCTGGTGGAGCCACATCGTGGGCCGCAGGAAGGCAAGTCTGGGGACCCCCGTTCCCAGGATGCCAACAGTAGCCCCCGGGCCCAAGGCGCGCTCGGACTTGGCTTCAAGGCGAAGTCCAGCAAATACAGAGCGTCGCGGGCCCCAACATCCTGTGGCCTTGGTCGACGCGTGGCGATTGATTGGACGTGAGCGTCTCCGCTTCCCCACGCTGCCTCGGCAACTGCCCGTCTAACAAAAGGCAGGCGCGGGCTACGCTTGCCTTCATTGCTTTCCTCTGCCCTGCTCCAGATCCCCTTTCTCGCTCCTCGCTTCCGAAATCACCAGATCTGCTTCAATCCCCTTCCGAGCTTCCGACCAATGGTGCCCCGAAAGGCCAAGGTTGCTGTGCCGCTTGCTTGATACGAGCCGGCTCTAGACACGCCCAACGTCTCAGAGAAGAACCTCGTCGCCACGTGCCTACTGACGGCGGGGGAGAGCAACGAGAAGGGGAATACCGAGCTCTGGGTTGGCTCCGCCAAGCCGGAGGCTTCGAATAGCACCTTCTACCCCTTCTTGATGAGCAGCATTGTCGCGGGCCTGGTTCCCCCTTTCTCCAACTTCTTCTACGCCATCCTCCGCCATTACAGGTTACATGCCCTTCACCTCTATCCCAACTCCATTCTTCTCTTGTCGATCTTCGCTTTCTACTGTGCGGCGTATGTCGGCGTGATGCCGTCCGTGGCTCTGCTGCGCTACTTCTTCTTCCTCCGCATCAACGACGGTCGTACCTCTGGGTGCGCCAACTTCATCTCGGCCGGCAAGGCCAATGCGATCTCGAAGGCTGGGAAGAAGGCTGACGGCTTCAGGAGCAAGTGGGTCATGATGGACGCCAAGTGCGTCCACCCGCGCTTGAGGCTGCCGACGGATATGCCCTAGTCTGACGAGGGGTGGTCTCGCGCGAAGATTACTGATGATCGGGCAACGTTAGTGCGGGAGAAGATGAATGCCGACCTGAAGCCGGGCAACGCGAAGGCGGCGAAGCTGACGGGGGCCATGCTCCTAAGGGAGTTCCTGATGGTGCAGGCGGCTCCGCTCCAGGCGCGCTCGCGCCCCTTTTGGACGGGGGCGAAGAAGACAAGCTTCGCTTGAGTCCGGGAGCCTTGTCTGACGAGGAGCTGGCTGTAGCTCTCCGCCTCTTTGTCGGGGACGACCAAGAGTATCCGCCTAGCGCCATCGTTCCCTTGTTCCATCGCAAGGACGGGGCGCAGGTTGCGGCCGCCATTCCCACCTTTGACGAGCGCGGACTAGTGCCGCCGGTGCCCCTTGTGGTCCCGGAGGTGACAGCGCCAGTGTACATGTCTTCTGGTGACTCCCGCAAGGAGGAGGAAGAGGAGGAAGACGAGGAGCGCGACTCGGAGGCGACCCCCGAGGGGATGGGGGAGACCTCCCCCTTGCGCAAGGCCGACATCCTTCGCACCCTGCCTGACAACAACGACGAGGCCGATATCCTCTAGAGGGGGGAGCCGCCCCTGATCCCGACGAGGGGCAGGTCGGCGTTGATCTCCCGAGATGACGCTCCTGCTCTAACTCCGCCTGGGGCTGCTTCTGGTCCATCCGCTGCCTCTCCTTCCACTCTTGGCACCCGCGCATCTGTGCCTCAGGCTACGAGGCTCTCCGGCTTCAAGCTTACGAAGCGGAGGGACTACGCTGTGGTAGACTAGTAAGTGCTCATGTCCTGTTTTGTTCTTGCTTATGCCGCTGATCCCTGACGCTAATCCGTTGTGTAATTAGGTCGATGCCCGCGGCGAAGAAGAGGAGGGAGGAAGCGGTGGTACTGCCCGGGGCAAATTTGCCTGCTGTGGCTATGTCTCCCTCCATGGGGAAGGGCAGCGTCGGCGCTCACGCCTCTCCGGCTTGATCATCCTCACGAGGCCCGGGGGAGCATCCTCGGGAGGAGTCAGCCCCCGGGGCCCCGCTGGCTCCGGATGCACCGGTGTCCGGCTCGGCTGCTGAGGTCCCCAAAGCTCAGGAGCCCCCAGTCTCTCAGGCTATGGTAATGATGGCGCCTCCTCCTCCTCCTCCTGATGCACCACTGGCTCCAGGTCCTTCCGCCTCCCCTAGCGTCTTGGAGCGCGCTCTTTCTGAGATGACCCGGCTGCAAGAAGATATTCAGGGGCGCCGACCCTCACCTGGTAGCTGGGCGCCTGGAGCTGGTCTCCAGCTAGCTTCATTCTGACATGTCCGTTCAGGCGGCGCTGAGCCAGGCCACGGTGACCTCCGAGAAGGAGAAGCAGGCCGCCGCCCAGGCAGCGGCCGCTCGCAAGGCGGCGCTGAAGGATGTCGAGGCCGCCCAGGATCGCTGCCGGGTGCTGGAGGCTGAGCTGAAGACCCTGCACAACAAATGTGCAAAAGAAGCCCGCAGCAGCAAGGTGGAGGAGGAGAAGATGAAGGCCCAGGAGGATGCCATCAAGGGTCGCGATGCCGAGCTGGAGGAGTTGGCGAAAGCGCAGGCCGCGGAACGCAGCCAGCTGGAGAAGCTGGAGTAGAAGGTGGAGGCGGAGAAGGCTGATCTTGACGCCAAGGCGAAGGCCCTGGCTGAGGACCGCGAGGCCTTCAAGCTCCTCGAGGTGAGGTCTCGGACGATGCTGCGGTTGCTCTACGAGAAGGGCTTGGAGGAACCGCTGGCCACCAGCAACAAGGGCCCCGCCCAGCTGCTTCCTTATCTGGTTGATGCGCTTGAGGACGTCGTGAGCGGTATTGGCCCCATGGCAGAGGGGGAAGCTCGCGTTCTTTCCTCAGCCGTGTTGACGCACGTCTTCAGCCACCTCCATCTTCGCAATCCCACCTAAGGGAGTCCTAGACTAAGGGTTCCTCGGGCGTCCGGCCTGTTGTTCATTGGGGCGGACTGCTGGGCTGTGAAGATACGAAGGCCGAAGACAATATTCGTGTCCGGATTGGACTTTCCTTGGCGTGGAAGGCAAGCTAGGCGACCAAACTGTGAAGATTCCTTCTTATGTAACCGACCCCATGTTACCCTAGATCTCTCCGGTGTCTATATAAACCGGAGAGCATAGTCCGGATAGGGGAGATATTCATTACCATATTCACATAGGCTAGACTTCTAGGGTTTAGCCATTACGATCTCGTGGTAGATCGACTCTTGTAACACTCATATTCATCAAGATCAATCAAGCAGGAAGTAGGGTATTACCTCCATAGAGAGGGCCCGAACCTGGGTAAACATCATGCCCCTCGTCTCCTGTTACCATCGACCCTAGACGCACAGTTCGGGACCCCCCTACCCGGGATCCACCGGTTTTGACACCGACATTGGTAATTTCATTGAGAGTTCCACTGTGCCGTCGGCAAAGGACTTGATGGCCCCTTCGATCGTCAGTAATGACGTTGTCCAGGGAGAAACCTTCCTCCCCGGACAAATCTTTGCGTTCGGTGACTTCGTACTGCGGGCCAACTTGCTTGGCCATCTGGAGCATGTCGATAGCTACGCCCCTGGCCATCGGGTCAGATTTGGAAGCTTGAATTACATCGCGGATATCCGTGGAGACTTGATCTTCAATGGATTTGAGACCGCGGCAATTGCTCCCCCGCGCTTCGATGAACATGACTTAAATCTTTGGGTGACGTGCTAAACTCTTTAAAGAACTTGTCCTTGGGGAAGACTCACAGCCGAACTATGTTCGGTTCGAGCTAGAGGCGGATGACGAGGAATTTTGCTTCCCACCCGCCGCCCACTTCATAGCCACCGTCAATGACTTAACCGACGTGCTTCACTATGGCTCCGAAGACATCGACGATATGGACGACGATGCCAACAAGGAGCAAGGCCAAGACCCGCCATTCACTAGACGTTGGACGGCCACCTCCTCGTACGACGTGTACATGGTTGATACACCTAAAGGATCTGGCGACGACAAAGAAGAGCCAGACGCGAATAAACCCTTTGAGACACAGTCCAAGCGCCGGCGCCCCAAACGCCGCTCTAAGCCTCGCCGCTCAAAAGATAGCAATACTGGCACTGGAGAAAATTGCACTCCGAGCAACACCGAGAACAACGAAGACCCTGTCGGAGCTACAACCGAACAGGAGGGACATGACAACAGGCAAGACAACCCTGATGAACAGGCCATAAAAGATGACTCGGAGGACAATAGTTACCGTCCACCCTCCGAGGAGGAGACAAGCCTCGGCAACGAAGACTTCATCATGCCTGAGGATCCTCTGGAGCAGGAACGCTTTAAGCTTCAGCTCGTAGCCACTGCAAGGAGCCTAAAAAAGAAACAGCAGCTGCTTCAAGCTGAACAAGATCTGCTCGTCGACAGATGGACTGACGTCCTCACAGCTGAAGAATACGGCCTCAAGCGCCCAGCCAAGGCTACCCGAAACGCAGACTCCTGCCTCAGTTCGATGAGGAGGCGCCGGAGCACATATCTCCCTCGCGTAATGCGGAGCGACCACCACGTGGTCGAGACAGGGTGGCCGACGGGCCACCCCGCGGTCGGGAAAAAGCGGCAATTCAAGCCGAACAGCAGCCTGCCCCACCGCCCCATAAAAATAGTGACGGAAGAGTTCGGGGTCACGCGTACAACCTCCGGCAGATCCTGGACAGTAGAGCAGGACATACAAGATCGATCTTCGGATCGTGAGGACGCGCCTCGATGCACAATGACGGCTACCTATTCGGACGTGACAAACCTAACCACGCCCGGGCCGAATGCCGCAGACGGACTCCATCAGAGCTACGCCGTGATGCAGCCCGATATAGAGGCGCCGCATACCATCTCTGCTTCACAGATGAGGTACTGGATCATGAATTAGGGGTTCAAGCCTGTCAACATTGAATCATATGACGGCACAACCGATCCTGCAGTATGGATCGAGGATTTTATTCTCCATATCCATATGGCTCGAGGAGACGACCTCCACGCCATCAAATACCTCCCATTAAAGCTCAAAGGACCAGCTCGACACTGGTTAAACAGCCTGCCTAAGAATTCCATCGGCAGCTGGGAGGACTTGGAAGAGGCTTTCCTTGATAACTTCAAAGGAACTTATGTCCGGCCACCAGATGCCGATGACTTAAGCCACATAGTTCATCAACCTGGAGAATCAGCCAGAAACTTCTGGACTAGGTTCCTAACCAAAAAGAACCAGATCATTGATTATCCGGATGCCGATGCCCTAGCAGCCTTCAGACACAGCATCCGTGACAAATGGCTAGCACGCCACCTCGGCCAAGAAAAGCCGAAGTCTATGGCAGCCCTCATGGTACTCATGAACCGCTTTTGCGCGGGAGAGGACAGCTGGCTGGCGCATAGCAAAAACACAGCTAGCGAGGCAAGCCCCACTGAGGCCAAAAACCGCACCGGCAAGCTCCGGCGCAACAGACACAAACGCCGAAGCAATGGCGACAACACCGATGACACGACAGTCAACGCCGAATTCAGTGGCTCCAAGTCCGGCCAACGAAAGAAGCCCTACAAAAGAAACAACGAAGGACTTTCCAGCCTGGACCGCATACTCGACCGTCCATGCCAGATGCACGGCACCCCGGATAAGCAATCCAATCACACCAACAGAGATTGTTGGGTCTTCAAACAGGCTGGCAAGTTAAATTCCGTAAACAAAGAAAAGGGATCACAAAGTGAGGACGAGGACGAAGAGCCCCGGCAGCCGAACACTGGGGGGCAGAAGAAATTTCCCCCTCAAGTCAAAAAGGTGAACATGATATACGCTATGCACATACCCAAGAAGGAGCGCAAGCGAGCGCTTAGGGACGTCTACGCGGTGGAGCCAGTCGCCCCCAAATTCAATCCGTGGTCATCATTCCCGATCACCTTCGATCGTCGAGATCACCCAACTAGTATCCGCCATGGCGGTTCAGCCGCACTAGTCCTGGACCCAATTATTGATGGGTTTCACCTAACACGAGTCCTGATGGACGATGGTAGCAGCCTCAACCTGCTTTATCAGGACACAATGCGGAAGATGGGCATTAACCCCTCACGAATTAAACCAACAAAGACTACCTTTAAAGGAGCCATACCAGGCGTAGAGGCCCGCTGTACGGCCTCAATCACGCTGGAGGTGGTTTTCGGTTCTCCGGACAACTTCCGAAGCGAAGAGTTAATCTTTGATATCATCCCCTTCTGCAGCGGCTATCACGCACTACTTGGACGAACCGTGTTTGCTAGATTCAACGCAGTCCCACACTATGCTTATCTCAAGATCAAGATGCCCGGTCCACGCGGCGTCATAACAGTCAATGGCAATACAGAATGCTCCCTCCGAACAGAAGAGCACACCACCGCACTAGCAGGAGAAGTACAGAGCGGCCTTCTCAAGCAGCACCACGGTACAGCTGTCGAGCCCTTGGACATCATTAAGAGGTTCCGGACTACACTACAACAGGACGACGCGGCTCGTCAAGAGCTCAATTAGCAATTCGGCCTCTGTCCCAGTCCCGATGAGGTAGTGGCATTTGTACCACGCGTACACAATTACGCACTCAAAATTCCATGGACATCGACGGAGGCACAAGCTAGCCCAGGATCTACATTTCGGCTACACCGATCCTGGACACATAAACTTTCACTTTTTCTTTTTGTTTCAGGTTCCTTTTCCCGCAGGCCTGGTCACTAGTCCTTTCGAAGGATTGGCATACAATGGAGGCAAGCAGCGCAGATGTGTAGGGTACCTCTATACGTTCTTCTTGACGGTATTGACACTTATTTCTCAGTACCCGCACGCTGCGCCCCTCTTGACTCCGGCATGTTCAACAGCCCAGATGCTTATCGCACTATCTGTATAAGATACGCCTTGACATATCCATCCAGTTATAATAAAAATGGTTTGTGGCCCAGTTTCTGTGGTTTTCGCTTCTTACTTCATTTTTATTTCGATCTGCTTATCGGCTGCATCGGTACTCTTTTGTACCTTTCATATTCGCCAGGGGCTACTCGTCGCCCCATAATATGGCAGCAAAGTCTGAACACTTCTTATAGATAAGTTCGGCACCCCGAATTTAGCATTATATGCATTGGCTCCGAATCATGTCTTTGGTCAATAGTTGGGTTGCCCGGCTCCTGTGCTTGCTACCCTACGTTCCGCTACATCAGCTAGGTAGTAAAGGGAGAACTACTGCGATTGTGCACTGGCCTTGACCGGATGAGCACCTTAGTAGAGAAAGCCGAAAACTGACTGTCATGATACGGCGAGAGCCGGTCAGCTGTTCGAGGGCTACAAAATCGTTGGAGATTTTTCCGTGTTATGCGAAGGATCGGCACTTCCCGATCAGATGCTAACAGCATCCTGGCGTGGACCAGGGGCTGCGCCCATGCTTTATTATAAAACTCCTATGGCTAAGTGAGGGCGTTTAAGCCGTATAGTCTGATTGCCTTGTTCGTTGCGCTAAACAGCTCCTTCAAGGACCGTACAATTGGATCAAGATTGTTTAGACTCCATCCCAAACACCTCTGTACTACCTACGCGAGGGCAGAAGCCGACGACTGGCCAACCCTCAGATTGCATACAACACGGCCACACGGGAGGAGACAATTAAAGCATAACGAAATTACATTACAAAACAGGCTTTGTTTTAACAATACAAGGCAAAGGCAACACAAATGTTTTCATTCGAAAATAATGTCCTACCCGCACTCAGCCGCTGCAAGTCGAGACCCTTCTATGACATCCGCAAAATACCGCTCGGGTGTGCGGTGCTCCTTGCCCTCCGGCGGCCCTCTGGCCGCTTCAACGGCGTTCATCTTCGCCCACCACATCTTGCAATGGGCGAAGGCCATGCGGGCACCTTCAATACAGGCAGAGCGCTTGACGACGTCCAGCCGAGGACATGTGTTCACCATCCGCCTCACGAGTCCTAAGTAGCTGCCAGGCATAGCTTCGGCTGGCCATAAACGGATTATCAAATCCTTCCTGGCTAGTTCGGCCACCCTATGCAGCTCCATCAGCTGTTTCAACTGAACGGTGAAGGACATGAGAAGTTCCGGCGCCGCATATTGCGACCAGAATAGCTTTTCCGTCGAACCCCCTCCTTCGGCCCCATAGAACTCCACGGCGTCCGATGCATTGCGGGGTAAATCCGCAAAAGCAACTGGGGAACTCCAAACCTGGGTTAGTAAAAGGTACCGCTTCTCCGCATACTTGCTTTGCATCTTAAAAGCCTTACCCGTTGTGATCTTCTTGGTCTCCTGGATCTCCTGGAGGGCGGCCTGGGCCTCATTCCGTGCGGTCTCTGTGCTCTAACGAGCCTTGGTGAGTTCGGCCTCTTGAGCCGACGCATCATTCTCCAAGGTCTCACATTTTTTTCACCGCATCTTGGAGCTCCTGCTAGACTTCTTTGACCCGGGCCTTGAGCTTCTTACGGGCGGCCTGCTGCTGGACAGCCTTCTCCTCGGCCTCGCCCAAGGCCTTCCTCAGGGCCTCGACCTTGGTTGCGGCTCCTGCAATTACGACACTACACTCAATATACAGCGCCTATGCTTTCCGAACACACAGCAAGTCGTTACTCACCTTGCTTCTCCTGAAGCCGAATTTTAACCTCGCCGAGCTCGTTCTCGGTCTGCTCCATCCTCTGCTTCAGTTCAGAGATCTCGGCAGCATGAGAGGTTGCGGCCAACAGCGACGCCTTCTTATGCATACATATTACGTTAGTCTCCTACAATAGAAGATTGATCCTCTCTCCGGTTCTTCTCACCGAACACCGGACTGTGTCTCAGGGGCTACTGACTACATGGGGTTTTTCTCTTTCTATGTCACTTACCTCGAAACCTGTCAACAGGTTGCTGCAGGCTTTGTTCAGTCCACTCTTGGTGGTCTGAACCTTCTCGATCACCGCGCCCATAAGGACACGGTGCTCGTCCATAAAGGAGGCGCCTCGTAGCACCTCCATCAGGTTATCCAGCGTCCCTGGATGGACAGGGACCACCGGCGGAAGCGGCGCACCCCCCTCCTTCAAAGGGGGCAGCTCGCCCGACTCCGGAGCCATATGGGTCTCCGGAATCATATTCGGCTGAGGCCCAAACTGGATGCGGCCCTCTTCGCCAGTCTCCATGGAGATCGTCTCCCCCATGTGTCCGGCAGTGGAGGCTTCGCCTCGTGGTGCCTCCCGGACAGCGTCCTGGGCTCCTCCGGGACAACACTTCGGTGTCATCCCTGGCCCCGAGGGAATAAGCAGGCGGTGGCGACATGCTCGCCATCTCCAACGGAGCCAACGAACCTCCAGACGAGGAACATTGGAGTAGGTCGCGGGCCGGACTGCTATAGTACAGTTAACTATGTCAAGATAATGGAGAGAAAGGGCCGGATGTGCGCACGAGCGAGCCGTGTCACTTACGATGCAGCCGGGGGTTTGGTGCGGGGGCGTCGTTCCGGACTGCTGTCAACGTCCCACGCGGTGTTGACCGCTGGGACGCCCTTCCCCTTCTTGGGCGTTTCCACCTCCAGATGCGCTGAAGCCGCCCTCTTCTTCTTCCTCTCCTCAGGGGGAGGATTGTTCTCTTCCTCCTCCCCCTCTTCCCCGCCATTGTCCTCAGGGACAGAGGAATGAGCTTCGTCATCCTCGGACGTCATGTCCGAAGTGCCCTTGCGACGGAGGCCACTCTTGGTCCCCTTTGACTTCTTCTTGGCCTTCTTCTCCGGTGCCTTATATGGCGCCGGCACCAGCATCTTCACTAGACGCGGGATGACTGGTTCTTCAGGCAGCGGGGCCGGACAATGGATCCGCTTCGCCCTCTCCATCCAGTCCTGAAAAAGCAGTAATAAAAGCTCATGCATCATCCTCGAAACAACTAAGTTGGGGGTGCATCAAAAATAAACATACCTCGCTGGCAGCGTGTTTACAATCATGACCACGGTCTGAATCCATGGCCGGTGGCTTCTCGTTGCCCTTAAAAATCAACTTCCAGGCGCCTTCGTGAGTGGTCTCGAAGAGCCTTACCAAGGTCTGGTGCTTCTTCGAATTGAACTCCCACAGAGGGCGGCTTCGGCGCTGGCACGGAAGAATCCGGCCAATTAACATCACCTGGATTACATCGACGAGCTTGACATTCTTGGTCACCATGCTTTGAACGCGCGTCTGCAACGCTATCAGCTCGTCAGGTGAACACCAGTCCGGACTCTTCTCGACCCAGGAAGTGAGTTGCACAGGAGCGCCGGAGCGGAATTCGGCAGCTGCGGCCCAGGTGGTGCCGCGAGGTTCAGTGATATAGAACCATTGCTTCTGCCATTCCTTTACTGTGTCCACAAAAATGCCCTTGGGCCAGGAGACATTGGACAGCTTACTCACCATGGCTCCTCCGCACTCCGCGTGCTGGCCATCCACCACCTTCGGCTTCACGTTGAAGACTTTGAGCCACAGCCCGAAGTGGGGTTGGATGCGGAGGAAGGCCTCAGACACGACGATAAACGCCGAGATGTTGAGGAAGGAATTCGGGGACAGATCATGGAAATCTATCCCGTAATAATACATTAGCCCGCGGACGAAAGGGTGGAGCGGAAACCCTAGCCCGCGGAAGAAATGGGGGATGAACACTACCCTCTCGATGGGCTTCGGTGTGGGGACGACTTGTCCCTCGGCCGGCAGGCGGTGGTCGATCTCCTTAGCCAAATATCCGGCCGCCCGAAGCTCAGTAATGTCCTCCTCCTTGACAAAGGAGACCATCCACTTGCCCTGACCACCGGATCCGGACATGGTTGCTGGAGTAGAGAGGAGATGAGAACTCGGGCGTTGGAGCTCGAGATTGGAAAGGCGGAGATGGAGAGAGAACGTGAGAAGAGGAAGAGGGAATCCTTATCCCCTTATAAAGGCAGCAAATATTAAACGCCTCCTCACTCGCCTTAAGATTCGCCTATTCCCAAGGGCTGTATAAACGGCGCGGTTGGGTCACCCATGCCCGTATTGATGAGAATCCTATGATAAGGGGACACGATCTCTGCTTTGATAAGACGTGCCCATGGCAACTGCGTCTCGGGACGTGGGGCGTCGAACATAAAAACGGTTTGGAATTATGACCGGTCGGACGTAATATCGTGCTGCAAAGTTGTCAGTGGATGGAACTCGTGTAAAAATATATATTCTCTCTGCGATTGTGCATGGTGTGTGTAACAAGTCCGGATACAATCATCGCGTCCGAAGACTATCTTGGAGTTCAGAAAAAGGGGAACCCGCCTTGCAATGCCGAAGACAATCTGCACGCCGGACTCCTCGTCATTGAAGCCAGGTTCAGGGGCTACTGAGGGAGTCCTGGACTAAGGGGTCCTCGGGCGTCCGGCCTGTTGTTCATTGGGCCAGACTGATGGGCCGTGAAGATACGAAGGCAGAAGACAATACCCGTGTCTGGATTGGACTTTCCTTGGCGTGGAAGGCAAGCTAGGCGACCAAACTATGAAGATTCCTTCTTATGTAACCGACCCCATGTAACCCTAGATCTCTCTGGTATCTATATAAACCGGAGAGCATAGTCCGAATAGGGGAGATATTCATTACCATATTCACATAGGCTAGACTTCTAGGGTTTAGCCATTACGATCTCGTGGTAGATCGACTCTTGTAACACTCATATTCATCAAGATCAATCAAGCAGGAAATAGGGTATTACCTCCATAGAGAGGGCCCGAACCTGGGTAAACATCCTGTCCCTCGTCTCCTGTTACCATCGATCCTAGACGCACAGTTCAGGACCCCCTACCCTAGATCCGCCGGTTTTGACACAGACACCGTCGCCTGCCTTGACGAGCTGCTGGAGCCTGTGGACGACGAGCACTGCGCAGCCGCAGCCGTGAAGAGCTAGGTGGAGGCCCTGCTAGAGAAGTTCTGCACCTTTGCTCCCACGCCTTCGACCGGCGGTGCTACTGATCTCGCCCCTCCAGCAGGCGGTGCAGGTGAACGCGACGCCACCAAGGAAGGAGCGTCCCTTGCGGGCGACGGCGGTGTCCAGGGATGACTTGCTTGCGGCTCTTTTCCTGTTTAAACTCCTGCAATATGTACCGTGCCTCGTGGAGGTGTTTAAACTTGCGTTTGGTATTGGAGAACAATAAGTTTTGTAATATTTGCTTTGAGATTTTGCGATTTCCTTCCCATTTGCTTTATGTTCTACGTCGGCAGAGCCCGACCCCGCGCATACCTCAGCCGCCGTTGGGTCGTCCGGATCACCAGGATGAGACCAAGGAGTGAGGGGCTACGTGGCCAGTTAGGCTCCTGAGTCACGATGCTCAGGAGTCCCCCTTGATGATCTGAGTCAGTTCACGCTAAGTTGCCTCCTACTGTGGTGGCTAGTCCTATTTAAAGAGGCCCTGGTCCTCTCCCCAAATATTGAGCGGGAAGGGAGCCAACAATGGCCAATTTCGAAGGGAGACAACTAGTACAAGTTATCCTGACGAAAGGTGGTCTTCGCCTGCCAAAGGCTCTGGTGGTGACACCGTCTTGGGCTCCACAGTGACCTTCGTCCTGCCGTCCTGCTGGTCTTGGTCTCGTTGCACCGATATGGAAACCTTTGCCTGAGGCCTTGGGACTCCTCGCCTGCGCTTGCCCCTTTAGCACCAATGAGGAAACGAGGACACTGCGCTCGCTGGCGCCCGCCTGGCACCCACCTGGCTCCAGTCGTCATGGCTTGCGTCACAGGAACCTCGCGAGGTGTCCCTTGCCTTGATCTCTCTGCCCCTCGCGAGCCAGTCTGGTGAGGCCGCTCCCGAGGAGGTCTTGTGTCGTCCGCCTCGGGAGGCTTGGCCCCTCGTGAGGGTCTTGAGTGTTTGCTGGTGAAGATGGGTCGTACAGGGCCGCTGGTGGAGCCACGCCGTGGGCCGCGGGCAGGCAAGTCTGGGGACTCCCATTCCCAGGATGCATACAGTGGAGTTCTTGCACGGTTCCTCATCTCTTGGTGCTCCTCAAGGCGTGTGGATTCTTCATATCGCTCTCATCGGAGGACGCCTTCTTGTTCACGGTTGCATGCGCGGACGACTTGGGTTGCTTCACGTAGAGCATGTTGGGCTTTAAGGGCTTGTTCCTCATAGCGTTGTTGCTCTTGTCGAAGGGCATCACCAACTCGCCGTCTTGGTTTGCTTGATGATCTTGGCGTATTGGAGCTTGCTCTTGTTCTATGGGCTCATTTGCTTGACGATGATGTTGTTCACATTTCCGAAGGCGGTCTTGTAAACTGTTGCCATGAAATGGTTTTTGTGGAGCTTGATGATCTTCATGGTCTTGGCGACGATGTGAACGAGCTCGTGGAAGACTTGCATCGAAGAAGTGTCCAAAGAGTGTCGACTTGACTTTGCGCCGTCTTGATGATGATGATGACGTTGTGCTGGAACGATTGACCATCAAGGCTCGAAATTCATCCATTTGTGTTGCCAATTTGGTGTCGAGCTCTTCCATGTGGTTGGAAAGCTTGCTATTGAGGTAGTCTGTTGTTCGTGCTTCGGATTGCCTCAAGTTGGTGGCTAGTTGATCGATGTGGTTGCCCAATGCTTCATTCTCTTGGTGCAAAGCTCTATGTGTGTCAAATAGTTGATTCTTTGTAATGTGGTTGTTCAGTTCCTCTTCTTGCTTGATGAAGAGTGGGTTGGTAGAAGTACTTGGCCTATCCATCATCTCAAGGAAATATGTGAGTGCAAGAAAGGAAAGAGCTAGACCAAATGTACCTTAACCCATGTTGAAGATGGATCAAAGATCACCCAATGTTGTATTATAGAAGTAGCACAATTGGTACCAGATCTTGTCAATCTCACACCTACACAAGTAAAGCCTTTGGAGTAGCTTGGTGAGGATGGTGGCACAAAATTTATGCAATTGTTAGCAAGATTCAATAATGTTGAAAAGATTCACAAATTTGCAGGTGAAGCAAGTAGACTAAAGCAATATGTGGCACACGGAAACACACATGGATAGACCAATGGGGTCGTGCAACCAAGAAATGAGCTCAAAATGTGGAATCCACGGAAAATGCACTTGCTGCACAACTCTAGAGAGACGCTAGCACGATTTCTCAATAGGCCGATACTAAACTTGTGCACAACCTATAAGAGACAAAACGTACCGACTTTCTATCCCAAGTATGCTATGTACGTATGGCTCCCGATGATTCGCTCATGATGATCCAAAATGATCGGATATGACAATTTGATATGCAATGTGGCGATGCTATGGCCATTGCTTACAAGCTCTTTGTTTTCTCTTTGCTTAAAAGCTCTCTCTTTGGATATTTTCCTTTGGCCACTTATGCGAAATTTTGGAACCAAGGTAGCAATGATATATATGCAGGAACAATTGATAACACAAGAGATGATATGATGATATATGCACGCAATGGAAGGTGCAGATCGATTATCACTAAAGTGCACAAGTACCATTGCCCGACAATACTCAAATGGCTAGTCTCAATAGGAAAGTGATGCAAAATGGGCTCGGGGTTAACAATTTAATGGCAAGGGAGAATATACAATGATGTCGTCGAGGTTACCGTCCTTGCTTACGGTTAATGGTGTCACAATGGTGAAGTGGTCGTTGTCGATGACGAATTCATGGCGAAGATGAGCGTTGGTCGTGTTGATGTTGAACCGTCCCTAAGTAGCCGAAACACATTAGCAAATGGAAACCGCAACTCAAAATCTCAAATAAAATGTCAAATGGTGGTAGCGGAAAGCGGTGGTATGAGTGGGTATGTCAACGGGTTTGCGGAAGTGGAATGGTCATGGTCGAAGTGGGCTATGCGAAAATAAGACGGTGGCTGAAAATTTTGGGCGAAAATGCAGTTGTGTCAGTGGAAGACGGACGATCCTGGAGAGGGTCCGGCTGATTCGGGCTGGTACGGATTATCCAGGACTCTGTTCGGATGATCCGAGAAGGTCAAATTGCTCGGGATAGGGCTTGGGATGAACACTAAAATAATGGAAAAAAAAGAAAAATCGTGCCAGTTTTGGTGGATTTCGTGGTGGAGATGGTGGGGAATAGGTAGATTCACTTGCAACACATGAATCCACGGATCAAATTCAACAAAACATCATCAAACCAACAAATCACAAAATATTTTGGTCTGACTATATTTGGTGGGGCTTTTCAGATTGTGATGAAATCAAACAAAAATGGGCTAGAAAATCAAGGGGAGGACTCCAAATTCGTGATCAACGTGGCTCATGATACCAAGATGATGTAGAGTGGAACCCTAATGGCCAATCTTTCATGAAATGGAGGGGATTTCCTGAAGAACATGATGAACAAATAGAGGAAAACACACAAATCAACTAGATCCAATCACACATGTGCTAAATCCACATACACAAAGGGGAGATACAAGATGCAAAGTTAACAAAGGGAGATACAAAAGGGGAACTAGTTCATCCCAATCCTATGAGGAAATAGGTCTTGAATCCTTGGAGGATCTTCCCACAACGGAGTCTTGAATCCACTTGGGGGATCTTCTCCTAGGAGATCTTGGTCTCCATAGTAGTAGGGATAAGTGGATGAGCAAGGCTCAATCTCAATGTTGAGCTATCACAATGCTAACCCTAAAACATGGGAGGAGTTGGAGTATATATAGTCTAGGGGTAGGTAGAGTAACATGGGCTTCGACCCATGTCACACACAGATGCGTGGTCCGGATGATCCGGAGGGTAGTCCATATGATCCGGACTTCGTGGTACGGATAATCTGGGCGACCGTCCAGATCGTCCGGATGTGTCGTAGCAGCTTTGGGGGGTCCGAATGTACGGCTGGGTCCGAATTTGCTGGGCGAAGTCCCGGATGGCCCGGCTTCATCAGGAGGGCTGTTGTACTCTTTGCGCACGGAGTCTGGATTGTCCGGGCGAGGGTCTAGATCATCCAGGACATGGTCCAGATCGTTCGAGCAACCTCTGACTTGCACTTTTTCTTCTCCGTCTTCATGTTGCTCTTCTCCCTTCATTTGCCTTTGTCGTGGGAAACCACAGCCACCTATGGGACCATGAGCCCCTTTTTGGTTCGGTGGGGGGATGGGCACGTTGCACACAGAGCGGAGAAGCG
The DNA here is from genome assembly GCF_002575655.3 of Aegilops tauschii subsp. strangulata. Classification (NCBI taxonomy): domain Eukaryota; kingdom Viridiplantae; phylum Streptophyta; class Magnoliopsida; order Poales; family Poaceae; genus Aegilops; species Aegilops tauschii. Next base: position 209,699,198 of record NC_053039.3, on the reverse strand, counting down.
TAACACAACATGGTAGAGATCATACGGGCAGTTTTACCCAGTTTCGGGCCGCCGCGAGACGTAAAAACCTACTCCTGCTTTGGCGGACTGATGGTGGATAATCGTGGAGAACGTGGTGCTCTTGCCCGGCAGGGTTGCCTCGGGGCGAGAGTGGCTACGCGCGTATGAATATGCAAGGGTCCGAATCCCTTCTACGATTGCCATGGGCCTCCTTTATAGATAAAGGGGTCACCACAGTGGCAAATCAGTCTTTACATGCTGGTTAGATAACAAACAGTGCTATCATACCTAACTCTACAGGCTGACAGAGCGCATTAAATGCACCGCTCAGTGTCACATCACAGCGTACCCGACAAGGCTTGCCGGGCTGTTTTGCCAGCTTCGCGCCTGCTTGCTTCACACGTCTCAGGACGGGTGTCACTTGGAGGTGTTTTTTGTAGGGAGTGGCTGCCATGTGGCAGAAGCAACCACTTAGTCACTTAGGGACTTGAAACCGCATTGATCGACGACGTGTGTTGCTGTGAGGTGGTGTGGTGGAGTAGTTTGGCTCCGCGAGCCCCGGCAGACCTGCTGAGATGATCTGGAGGCTTGCTTCCATGGTAACCCCAACTCCGCCAGGCTCGCCTGCCTGGCAAGGGAGATTTTTCCCTTAGAGACATCTTGTCTCTCCGGCTTGTCTTGGTCCTCTCGACCAGCTCTCTGATCCCTCAAAGAGCTAATCCCTTCGTTCTTGGTTTTGTCTTTGATCTTGGGCGCTGGAAACTTGTCCTTAGGCTTGTGCATGGTTTGGGCAACAGACCCAGGGTTTGTTGCACCGACAGGAGCCCCCGGGCCTGGCCCGAATGCGATGCCGGGCGTCGTTGGGGTAGGCCAAAACGGTGCATAGGCAGGAGCGTAGTGGTGGCTTGCCCTTTGAGATCTTCTTTGCTCCTTCATTAACCAGACCCCATGCCAGTTTCTGGTTCTCCCGCGCATCGTGTAATGCCAAATGTAGTGGAGCCACTCTTGTAATGGCCCGTGAATGATTTTAACACACGGGCGAGTAACTGCCAATTCACTCTTCCCACCACATCCTTATCCTTAGCCACGTACACTACATGCATCATGTGGGGTAGGTAACGGAGGCGCGTGGTGCGGGAGAGCATCAAGGCAGGGGCCCGGCCTTCATGGATTGGTGGAGGTGGGCGCTGATTACCCATTGAGGGATTGGCTCTCTGCCCCAATTTGCCTATAAAAGGAAGGGCGGGGGGAGAGCGGAGGCATTCATCCTCATATCCCCCCTCCTCCAGCCTCTGTTTTCTGCTCGTTATGCTGAATGGGAGAGCCCGGGGCAGGCCCCGGGCCCTAGCTTGGGGTTGGCGATGTCGAATGCTTGTGCTGATGCTTGGGGAGTGAGAGATGGGTATGCCGACGCCTTCGCTAGGGCGGGATTCGTCTCTCATCTTTATGTGAGCTTCAGGACGGTATGCGGGCGGTGCGGCGGTAGCACTGGAGGTAGCGACTCTGGTGTGCTCATCGTCGGGCCGCCCATGGCTCAATTTTAGTGAGGGGTAACACAAACAACACCACGCTGAGGCCCATAACGGATGCAAGACATGGTATTCGGTCGTGGCCTATTCCCCCACTTCCTGCGGCGTTGCCGGAAGGTCATAGAGGTGGTTTGCCATCGGTGAAGGCGGTACCTACCTCTCAGGGGACTGCCCACACGACACATGGGAGAACCCCTCGTCCTCATATATGCTTCCTTAACAGGCGGTTGCTCCTGACCTTCGGGCCATCAGAGACGACCATGCTCTCTATGGAGTTACCCGGAGCGTATGGCGCCCGATTTGGCCGTCGTGACGGGAGCTTTGAGCGACAGCGGTACGAAGGTGCCAGCTCCCCACGACGCGTCAAGAACGGGGGCGATCGCTCCGACGAGTCGTGTTTGCCGGCGACACCATCGTCTCCGTCTGGGCTTCCGGAAGCATCACCATTCACACCTGCCCTCCGGTTTCTTCCTCCTAGCCTGGGAACGGGGCCATCCTGATCCTGGGGCGGCGCCGAATCCCAGCTAGGCCTTCCCTTCACCTTCTTCGTCTCTCCCTGTAGTTTCGAAGAAGGAGAGAAAAAAGTGAAGGCATCATGGGCATTTTTCTTTTTTCAATCTTAAATTTGTAGGCACTTGCCAAATTTTAGTTCAAATTATGTAATCTCTTCAATCCATGTTTGTGTCATGTAAGGTCTGGTACTTGTTTGTTCAACATATTAATGAAAAAGATAAACCATGTCGGGGACTCGTGCATGTAATATGTCCATGCAGAGTTGGGATGCCTCTATACTTTTAAGTAAACAAGTTTCCCCTAGCAAGCTATCCTGCCGGTCCCCTCAGTCTTGTTGCCGCGGAGTTAGGCCTACCGGGCACAAATTGTGAAGAGGGGAAAGCCCCCCGCCAGTCCTTTTTCATCAAAGGTCACTGCGACCATCCTGACTGAAGCAACGTTCGAGTCGAAGGATGGGAGCACCTATGTTTTGAAACGCAGCAAGGTTTTCTTATGCACAAGTCCTTACTTACGGAACACGTATGGATGAGAGAAAGAACTTATCTGTTTGGCTTGCCGGAGATCGCAGTGTAGGCTTGTCTTCTTATCTCCTCTCGGGAACAAAGTCCACGGCAGGAGCCTGCAGTTTATGCAGTTGAAAATGATGCCAGATGCGATCTTATCTACATGAACATGTGATGCTCATGTTATGCTTATGCATGCATGCAACTTGTCGGGGGCCCCCGGCACTTCATTTATTTCTCTGTTGCTCAGGGTCTGCGCCTGGCTTTGTACAAGGGGTTTCATGCAACTGAGTCAAGGCCTGTACAAAAGGGTGGCCGCCGGGCAGGGCTCGACAGCCGCGCCTTACGGGTAGAAATTGTGGAAATGCTCAATATTCGATGAGTTTTGCAATTGAATGCCATCTCCAGTCTCCCGACGGACTGCACGAGGTCTGGTGACTCGTACTAGCCGGTAAGGGCCTTCCTACTTTGGCGTCAACTTGTTTGTACCGTTGGCGGACTGAACGCGCCTAAGGACAAGGTCGCCTTCCTCAAAACACCGGGCCTGAACCCTGCGGCTGTGATAGCGACCCAGGGCTTGTTGGAAGCGTGCAGCACGCGTAGCAGCCCGGAGACAGTTCTACTCAAGAAGCACAACGTCATCATGCCAGTGCCATTCCTGCGCTACTTCATCATAGGCAAGCACTCGAGGTGACTCGTAAATGAGTTCTGTGGGGATAACTGCTTCTGCCCATATACTAGGGAGAAGGGAGTCTGCCTAGTAGCTCGATTTGGTGTCGTTCTGAGGGACGAAAGAACCACCGGCAGCTCATCGATCCATCGCCTGCCGCACTTCTGCAGCTTATCAAATGTTCTTGTCTTGAGTCATCGCAACACTTCAACGTTCACCCTCTCAGCTTGCCCATTGCTTCTAGGATGTGCAACAGAAGCAAATGAGATCTTGCTTCCGAGGGCATGAACATATTGCATGAAGGCGTGGCTTGTGAACTGGGTGCCGTTGTGAGTGATGATTCGGGTAGGGACCCCGAAGCGGCACACCAATCCTTTCAAGAACTGGATAGCTGACTAAGCAGTCACCTTCCTCATGTCTTCTATTTCCGTCCACTTTGTAAACTTGTCAATTGAAACGAACAATATTCAAAGCCCCCGACAGCTCTGGGGAAAGGTCTGAGGATATCGAGCCCCTAGACCGAAAATGGCCATGACAATGGGATTGTCTGAAGAGCTTGGGCAGGCAGATGGATGTTCTTGGAATGGAAAAGGGAGGCTTCACATTTAGTGACTAGCTCGACCGCATCTTGGAGGGCTATGGGCCAATAGAATCCTTGCCAGAATGCTTTCCCAACTAAAGCCCTTGATCCAATGCGGGAGCCGCACATGCCTTTGTGTATTTCTGCTAGCAGTTCCTTCTTACTGGAAAATGCACTTCAATTTCACACCGTTATGCCTTCTTCTGTATAGTGTGTCATCGACAAACTGATACATACTGGCCCTCCGGGCTACTCTTTCAGCTTCTTCTTGCTCTTCGGGAAGTTCTCCAGTTTGGAGGAAACGAACTATATGTCGCGCACAAGTTGGAGCCTGGGGCTCGGAAACAAGGACTAGCGGCACCTCCTCCTTTGTGGGAGTGCACCCCTCGACCATGAGGACTGGTGGCCTAGTGGGAGGGGGTAGCTCAGCAGCTGACTGGGAGTTGTTCCTATCAAGCTCTCTGCTCGGAGCCCTGGGAGGATCTACCGGGAGAGGCTTGCTGGAGTCTAGTTTCCTCCTCTTCCGGGCCATTGTTGCCGGGGATACGGAGGGCTGAGTAAGGTGGAGAACAAAAGTTCCTGGTTCTACAGGAAGCTTCTGCGCAGCGCACTATGACAGATGATCAGCAATGCTGTTTTCCGCACGGGGTACATGCTCTGTTTGCAATCCGTCAAAGCGCTCCTCCAAGCTTCTCACTTCCTCAATGTATGCCTCCATCAATGGACTTTGGTAATCCTTGATCGGCTTCTTGATCCCTCATTCTGTTGCGATCCTGAGCCCGACAAGGAGCCCCTCATACTCTGCAGTATTGTTGGTCGTCATAAATGCATCTGGACGACGTACTTCAGATGCTCTCCGGTGGGAGCAATGAGAAGCACACCAACCCCCGCACCTTATAGGGAGAAGGCACCATCGAAATACATGATCCATTCTTGGGGTGCTTCCTTGCCGGGAATAACTGTCTCCAGCACCTCTTCATCAGGGGTTGACGTCCATTCCGCAATAAACTCTGCCAATCCTTGCTCTGAATTATTGATGTGCTTTCAAACTTCAGGCTAAAGCTAGATAACTCCAATGCCCACTCCATTATTTTGCCGGTAGCCTCAGGGTTTCGGAGTGTCCTTTGCAAAGGGAAGCGGGTGACAACCGTAATCTCGTGGGCTTGGAAGTAGTGGCGCAGTTTCCTTGAGGCCATGACAAGGCCAAAAATCAACTTGTGCACACCAGAGTACCTAGATCTAGCCCCTTGCAATAGGGAGCTGACGAAGTACACTGGGCGCTGCACCACTTTCTTCCTTGCCGTGTCCTTGGGGTTGCTTCCACTGCCGTGCTCTTCTTTGTCTTGATCCATATCTGGCCTTGTCGGGCTATGCTTACTCTCTCCTCCGGAAGGGACACTGGCTGAGGCAGCTGCCTCTTCCACTTCCTGCTGCGCCACTATTGCTGCACTAACCACTTGATTAATTGTCGCTAGGTATAGCAGCGGCGGCTCTTGTGGTTTGGGAGCAACCAAAGTGGGCACATAAGACAAGTAGGTCTTCAAATCTGGCAGTGCTGCGTCTGCTTCCGGTGTCCACTTCATGGGTCCTGCCTTCTTCAAAATTTTGAAGAACGGCAAGCTGCACTCGGCAGACTTGGAGATGAACCTGCTAAGCGCGACAACGCATCCTGTCAAACGTCTCACATCCTTAACTGTCTTGGGTGCCTGAATCTACTCGATAGCCTTGATATTACCGGGGTTGGCCTCTATCCCACGATGGGACACAAAGAAACCAAGTAGCTTGCTGGAGGGAACAGGAAACACACACTTCTCTAGGTTCAGCTTCAAGTTGATCTTGCGCGGGTTAGCAAACATTTCATCTAAGTCCTGGATGAGGGTTGATCTATCCTTAGTCTTGACCACAATATTATCCATGTAAGCTTTAATGTTCCTGTGCAACTGTGATTCAAAACCAATCTCGACTACTCTTGCAAAGGTGGATCTAGCACTCTTCAACCTGAAAGGCATTCCCAGGAAGCAGTATGTGCCACATGGGGTGATGAATGAGGTCTTCTCTTCATATTCCTTGGACATAAAGATTTGATGATACCCAGAGTATGCATCTAGAAAGGAGAGCAAATCACACCCTGAAGTGGAATCCTCAATCTGATCAATGTGCGGCAAGGGAAATGGGTCCTTCAGGCATGCCTTGTTCAGATCCGTGAAGTCTATGCAAAGCCTCCATTTCCCATTAGCTTTGCGCATGACGATTGGGTTTGCTAACCACGTTGGATGTAGTACTCCTCTGACCAAACCAGCTGCCTCAAGTTTCTTGATTTCCTCGGCAATGAACTGCTGCCGCTCCAAGGCTTGCTTTCGGACCTTTTGTTTAATGGGTCGGGCATGTGGGCAGACAGCAAGGTGGTGCTCGATTACCTCCCTAGGAACACCGGGGATATCAGAAGGTTGCCAAGCAAAGACATCGATATTCACCCGCAGGAAGGCAACGAGCGCGCTTTCCTATTTGTCATCAAGGGTGGCACTGATAGTGAAAGTACTATCAGCGCTAGCCAGCCCTGCCGGGACATTTTTCACATGGGGTGCAGCAGCCTTGGATCTCTTGCTATTGGAACTCTCCGGCAAGTCATGAACAGGCGGTACTCCGAAGAGGTACGCTTCCCGGATTCCTTGCTGGCGTCCCTGCTAGCCTTCTTCTTTCCTTTGCTTTCCTTACCGGGAACTATGGCTTCAGCAGCCTCTGCCGCGACTGTATCCCGGTACATATTGTCCACGCAAATAATTGCATCCTTCTCGTCTGATGGAATGGAAATGACGCCCGCCGGCCCTGGCATCTTCAAGGTGTTGTTGGCATAGTGGGATGCCGCCATGAAGTTTGCCAGAGCTGGGCGTCCGAGGATTCTGTTGTACGGCAGGGGGAGGTCAACCACATCAACACAACCTTCTCAGTCTGGTAATTCAACTCTCCCCCAAATGTCGTTGGCAATGTGATCTTTCCCTTAGGATGACTCCTGCCAGGGTTGATTTCTTGAAACGTGCCCGTGACCTTCAGTTCTTCCTCTGCTATCTGAAGTTTGTTGATGACCTTTGGGGAAATCAGATTCAACCCGGCCTAGCCGTCAACCAACATCTTTGTGACCTTGAGGTTGCGGATCGTTGGTGAGACCAACAATGGCAAGCACCCTACCGCGGTGGTACGGTCAGGGTGGTCCTCTTCGTCAAAGATGATGGGCGTGCATGACCACTTGAGCGGCTTCCGAGAATCTGCCGTTGGCACTACGACATTGACCTGACTCGCCCACTGTCTAAGTTGGCGGTGAGAGGAGTGCACATATGCACCCTCGTTAATGCACAGGGCGTCAGTGGCCTTCTGGAATTCCTGCTCGCTGGTTTCCTCTTCATCCCCTCCATCACTTTCATCATTGCAATCCTCCTTCTCTCGGCCCCTGGCGGGTTTTCCTTGGTTCCAAGGAGCCTTTCCGGGGTGATTTGGTTCACCACCTCTTCCCTTCCCGCTAGTGCCATTCTGACCTTTTTCCTTATCACGCTTCTCACACTCAGCCCTCTGCTTCTTAACGAGCTATTCAAACTGATGACATTCTTGGAGATCGTGGCCCTTGGTCCGATGAATCTTGCAGTACAGCCCATCACCTTTCCCAGCCTTCTCGGTAGCCGCGGCCTCCCGGCAATCAGTTCACACGGCAACTTCCTTGCTGGGAGCTTCGGTCTTAACCTTCTTGCCGGTACTAGGCGTGCCGATCCTCAACGGTCATTATTGCCTTATCTTTGCTCCTCTTGTTGTGCTTCTTGTTCTTCCTCTTCTGACTGGTGGTCTCGTCGTCATCCTCTGCGTCGATGTCGACGCCATCTTCTTCTCCAGGGAGTTTCCTCCCCTCCTCCACCTGAGTACACTTGTCCACTAAGGTGTAAAGCTCCTTCACAGTCTTGGGCAACCGAACGTTCATCTTGGAACGTATCCATTGGTTGCGCACGTTGGACTGGAATGCAGCAATCACAACTGCCGGGTGGATATCTGGAATATTTCTGTGGACTCGGCTAAACCTCTGCATGTACTTCCGCAGAGTCTCTCCTTCCTTCTGCGGGAGAAGCTGCAAATCGCTGGTCTGCCCTGGTTCTTGATGGTCACCCGTGAAGGCGCCAACGAACTCATGGCACAGGTCAGACCAGGTCGAGATGGAGTTCTCCGACAAGTGCATCAGCCAAGACTCACGTTTGGCTTGAGTGCCAAAGGGAAGTAGGTTGCAAAAACCTTCTCATCTCTTCCCCCGGCAGCTTGAACAGCGATGGTGTAGATGCTCAAGAACTCTGTCGGGTTCAGTCTCCCATCATACTTCTCTGGTATCTTTGGCTTGAACATGCAAGCGGACGGCCACCAAACTTGCCGCAGCTCACGGGTGAAGGTCGGGCACCCAGCCTCGAAAGGTAGGTCCCCACCTCCACTGAATGCAGGCTCGTCGACATTGGGGCCATCGCGCCCGTTGGACTGGTAGTGGTTGTCGCGGTGTCGCTCGATGGTGACGCGCGTGCCTTCCATCTGCCTGTCCTCCAGGGCTCTCCATTGGTCTTGACGTGCTCGAGGATCGGATGAAGCCATCGAGACATCATCAAGCTCTTGGCCGCGTGGCCCTCGTGTTGGTTGCCACGGTCGGGATTGCACCGTCGGGGTGGCCCCTTCCGCACTGCCAGCAGCATGGGCCGCCGCCGTCATCTGGGGAGGCCGTGGCGGGCCAGTTTGCTATGAGCCTCCAGCCTCGGTGAAGCCAATCAGGCTCTACATGGTGGCTCTCCACTCATCCATCTGATCAGCTGCTGGCGGAAATCTCATCAGCAGCTGGGCCCGCGCCATGGCCTCTGAAGCGGCACTTGGCATAGGTGAGGATGATGTAGACCGCAGCGTCGCCCGGCTCCTGATGGTGCCGGCAGTGGCGGCGCCAGGCTCCCGCCGTCGGGAGCCAGTCGCTGGGGTGGCATGGTGACGAGGTGGTGGCGCATGTGGACCAATGACCCCGGTCGGAGCGTTGGCTGGGCCGGTTTGCTCCGGGTGCGGTGCATGTCCTGCGACGGCTTCCGCAGCGGGGGCGGCCGGAGGATTGCGATTCGCCTCAGGGCGATCGTCACCGCCATGGCTATGCCCATCGGCTAGGCAAGGAGGGATAGAAGGAATAATCTCTCTACCTGTACCTCGTGGAGTGTGGTCGCCGGGATGTTGTTGATGTTCTCCTTCTCCGGTGCCTCCCGCTCCTGCTTTGGCCACGGGGGAGATGGTGACAATGCCGCCTACGTTGACCACGTCTCCCGCAGCGCCCGCATCCTCATGCGTCCCTGCATTCCCTGCAGCGTCAGTGGTCGTGGGCGGCGGGGCCTTCGAGGTGGACAGGTGAGCTGCGGCACCAGACTTCTTCTTGGGCGCCATAGTTGATGGAGCCGTCGATGATGAAAATGGCGATGAAGATGACACGCTGATTATGCTCTCGGGTTCACGCAAGTGATCCCCCTACCTGGCGCGCCAAAGATGTCATGGGAAACCACGACCACCTATGGTCCATGAGCCCCTTTTTGGTTCGACGGGGGGATGGGCACATTGGACAAAGAGCGAAGAAGGGTAACACATCATGACAGAGATCACACGGGCAGTTTTGCCCAGGTTCGGGCTACCGCGAGGCATTAACCATACTCCTGTTTTGGTGGATTGATGTTGGATAATGGTGGAGAACGCGGCACTCTTGCCCGGCAGGGTTTCCTCGGGGCGAGAGTGGCTACGCGCATATGAATATGCGAGGGTCCGAATCCCTTCTACAGTTGCCATGGGCCTCCTTTTATAGATAAAGGGGTCATCACAGTGGCAAATCAGTCTTTACATGCTAATTAGATAGCAGGTAGTGATATCATACCTAACTCTATAGGCGGACAGAGCGCATTAAATGTGCCGCTCAGTGTCACATCACAACGTGCCCGGCAAGCCCTGTCGGGCTGTTTTGCCAGCTTCGCGCTTGCTTGCTTGACACGTCTCAGGACGGGTGTCACTTGGAGGTTTTTTCTGTAGGAAGTGGCTGCCATGTGGCAGGAAGCAGCCACTTAGTCACTTAGGGGCTTGATGCCGCTTTGATCGATGATGTGCGTCGCTGTGAGGTGGTGTGGTGGAGTAGTTTCCCTCCGCGAGCCCCGGCAGGCCTGCCGGGGCAATCTGGAGGCTTGCTTCCGTGGTGACCCCAACTCTGCCAGGCTCACCTGCCTGGCAAGGGAGGTTTTTCACTTAGCGACATCTTGTCTCTCTGGCTTGTCTTGGTCTTCTCAACCAGCTCTCTGATCCCTTAGAGAGCTAATCCCTTCGTGCTTAGTTTTGTCTTTGATCTTGGGCGCTGCAAACTTGTCCTTAGGCCTGTCCATGGTCTGGGCAACGGACCCAGGGTTTGTTGCACCGACAACCTTGCTCCTTAGCTTGTCCATGGATAGTTCCTTGGTACCTGAGTATGCAAAGTGTCTCCGCTTGATGTTGTAGCCATGTCTCATGTGTTTCGAAAGGGAATTGTGAGAGGAGTGATGTCACGTCGGTCTCGAGAGCTCTTGCACGTGCACGTATCATCGGTCCACTTGGCTCTTTGGGAGGCAAAGGTAGGTCCATGGGGATGACCTTGGGATGCTCCGCATCAAAAGCTCTATCTCTATCTTGAGCTAATACTTTGCTAACCCTAAAACGTAGGTAGGAGATGAGTATATATATAGTCTAGGGGAGTGAAGGGGTACATGGGCCTCGGCCCGAGTCGCTATGCATAGACAGGCGTCAGACATCCGGTAGTTACAAGCCATCTGGCGGCTCTCGAGTGTCCTGTCATCCGGAGGGCGTCAGACGTCCAGGGATTTGGCTTTGGACAGGTGTCACCGGATGTCCGGTGAACGTAGGACATTCGGTGTCTCGGTCGTCCGGAAGGCTTCGGTCTTCTGGTAGTTTTGTTCTGGATTGGTGGCACTGGTCATCCAGAGGTTGTCGGTCGTCCGGTCGCTGGAGGAGTCGGATGTCCAGTACATGTCTGTCATCGACCATTGTAGCATTTGTCGACTGGGCGTTTTGGCTGGCTGACCCTCCAGGCGTCGGACGTCCGGTGGCTGTGACTTGCTGTCATCCTTCCTCTTGACCCTCGCGCTTGATGCCCTTGCCATCTTGCCCATTGGATGTAGTTGCTTGTGGCCTTCCTCCAAGTACCTGATCACACACAAGGAATCCACTTGAGGTAGCAGCTAGGTCTCACATGTGGAGTATGAAAGTTCGAAGAGGAGCGAGTTCACCTCGGCTTCGATAGCCCTTGCTCAAGCTCTAGTCATTGGTCCACGTGGTGTCTTGGGAGACGATGGTAAGACATGGGGATGACCGTAGGATGATCCACATCATCTCCCCACTTGGGAAAGATCCGACCTCGGATCAAAAGCCTCATCACCATGGAAGGAAGATAGATCCTTGACATTGAAGATGTCGCTCACGTTGTACTTGCCGCGTGTAATGTCAATGTTGTATGCATTGTTGTTGTAGCGTGCTAGCACCTTGTAGGGTCCATCGGCTTGGGGTAGTAGCATGGACTTGGGATCATTGGGGAAGCGTTCTTTGCATAGGTGTAGCCACACAAGATCTCCGGGAGCGAAAATCTTGGGGTGCTTGTGGGTGTTGCGCGTGGTCGCGAGCCATTGCACTTGGCACTCGATTGTGTGCCTTGTATCTTCATGCACCTTATTGAGGTAGCTTTCTCATGCACTCGTGTCCATATTGATGTGCTCTTGTAGTGGCAATGGTAGAATGTCCATCGGGGACAACATGTTGAATCCATAGACATCCTCGAAGGGGACTTGCCGGTAATAGAATGTCTTGGTCGATTGTAGGCATGCTCAGCGATGGGTAAGCATTCCTCCAACTCCCTGATGTTCTTCTTGATCAACACACGGAGGAGAGTAGATAGCGTCCGATTGGTTACCTCTGTTTGGCCGTCGGTTTGCGGATGGTGTGCCGATGAGAAGAATAGCTTGATTTCAAGCTTGGCGCATAGCGCCTTCCAAAAGTAGCTAAGGAACTTGACGTTGTGGTCCGATACAATTGTCTTGGGCACTCCATGTAGACGCAAGATTTCCCTACGAAAGAGATTCGCAACATGTGAAGCATCGTCTATCTTGTTACATGGAATAAATTGTGACATCTTAGAGAAACGGTCCACAACTTCAAATACCGAATCTTTTCCATTTTGAGTCCTAGGCAAAACAAGCAAAAAAATCCATACTAATATCTTCCCATGGGTGGTACAGAATAGGAAGTGGCATATATAAACCATGGGATTGAGTAGACTTAGCTTTGCGACATGTAGAGCACCGGTTGGTGTAGCGTGATACGTGGCGAAACATCCTGGGCCAAAAGTAGTTCTTGGAGAGCATAGTGAATGTCTTGTCACGTCCAAAGTGAGTCACTTGCACAGGAAACAGATGAAGAGAGGACTCAGGGATACAGAGCTCTTCAGATCGCATTAGATAATCATCCTTGATATAATATCACTCCCAAGATGTATGCGTTAAGCATTCGGCATAAGGCATAGCAAATGAAACATCATGCGCATCCAAGTCTTCTATGTGCTCAAATCCTATGACATTCAACTCAAGTTTAGTTATAAGCTTGCATTTGTGGGAAAGAGCGTCCACCACAAAATTTTCCTGACCCTTGATGTACTTGATCACATAAGGAAATGACTCAATGAACTCACTCCATTTGGCATGATGTTATTCAATTTCATTTGACCCTTAAGGTATTTAAGCATCTCATGGTCCGTATGGATGAAAAATTCACGAGGACGAAGATAATGTTCCCGCACATGCAAGACTCTCACCAAAGCATACAACTATTTGTCATAAATGTGATAGTTAAGTTGCACTCCGGAAAGTTTTTCGCTAAAGTATGCAACGGGCGCTTCTCTTGCATTAACATGCCTCCTATGCCATTACCACTAGCATCACAATGCACTTCAAAAGTTTTATCGAACTTGGGTAAGGCAAGTAATGGAGCATGTGTAAGCAAGTTTTGAAGCTCATGGAATGTGGTGTCTTGGGAAGGTCCCCAAACAAATGGTGCATTCTTCTTACTCAATGCATGCAATGGTGATGCAATAGTGCTAAAGTCCTTAACAAATCGACGGTAGAAACTGGCCAGGCCAAGGAAACTACGCACTTGTTGCAAATTGGTGGGTTGTGCCCAAGTTATAATTGCATGAATTTTAGACACATCAACATAAACACCCTTAGAAGACACAACAAATTCCACGAAAACAAGCTTGTCAATACCAAAAGTGCATTTTTCCATATTCGCATAAAGTCGCTCATTTCTAAGAACTTGTAACGCATCCCTAAGATGTATGACATGATCTTCAAGAGATTGACTAAACACAAGTTGATAGAGGCGAGGGTAACGATCTTTCAATCACATGATAACTACGATTTGGTGGAGACGACTTTGATGATCCGACTACAAACGTGCAACCACGTTGCGCCTTAGTAATAGCTAAACCAATCTCCTGAGGTTACTAACGATGCCGGAAGCACAATTAGCCTGACCATGAAGGTCTATTCCTGCAAGCAATCGAAGAACGAGCAAGAATATGATAAAGCAATTCTGAATATTTTGAGTATATATGAAGTACTGATAATGGTGGGGATCCGTAAGCGGTCTTGGTCTGTTCGTTGGACACAAACGAAGTACACGATGTTGGAATGGCTATCTTTAAACTAAATAAATCCCAAGGAAAAGCTACTAGATTGATCTACTTATACAGAAGCAAGTGGTGGCAGCCAATGATGTGGGAGGACGTCCCAAGGCAGCCTAAAACTAATCCTAGGTCGTACAAGGCTCATGGGCCCAATTAGAGGCGATGCAACACCTTTGGACTTGTAATTACACTCGGATTCTATAGCAGCGTCAGATTGTTTCATCAATATCTTAATGCTCCGCAGTAATTTGAAGGTGAATCCAACTGGGCTAGAAAGTTCACGAAATAAACATTCCAACAAAAAAAGAATCACCCAATTCGGAGTCCGGATGAAAGAGATCTTGGCGTTTTGAGTCAGGTATGTCTGTGTAGTCCGAATCGGGGTCCAGAACGTGTGGGACTTGGACTCTATATTCTCTTGGCCCAAAAGTGACGTTAGAGGACTTCTTGAACAGCACCTAAACGTCCCTTTTTCCCTTATCTTCATATGTGGATTGTACAAATGTCCCATACACCTGCAATTAGACATGGCACAAAAGTGTGTGAATTATTTCTGTCCCGAATAACACAAATAAATTATTGCATAGTTTGCATTAGAAATCACCTCACAAATATGCATGTATGCAATATTTTTGTTCATATCCAAGGTAGTCATGTCCTCATCATCCTCCCCTTCTTGAAAACAATGCCATCCTTGGCATTGCTTAATCTGAAATGTGGCTAACAAAAGAGAAAATGTGTACATGTTGTATGTGTATATGTCATCCATTTTTACTTCCCTTGGTTTTGCACATATGACACATTGATACATGAGTAACTTTCATAGTTCATAAAAAATAAATATTATCACAAGAAGTAGAAGGCATGAAAATATTTCAACTCAGTTTGCACATATAAGTGAAGCTCTTATTCATATGAAAAGATTGCCAATGTTCATCATTAAACCTTACATCACCAAATTTACATGCTACAACATGCTTAAATGAGCAAACATGCAATCAATCATTTGACACATAATCATCACCAAGATTAAAGGCCATATCAAAATGATAAACACACTGGCACAATTATTTTCAAATGTATTTGATCCAAATCTATTTTATTCCCTGATTCGCATGGTACTTTGGATCAATGGTTAATTCAATGGGTGCACTCAAAATTCTTGGTATTTCAACTAATCACATGACACATTCATGACAGTAACACAATTCTCTAAAATAGGTGGTATGCTCAAATTAACAGATAACTCAACACATGATGTATTCAAGTTAACTAGGCATGCATCATTCTCATGTGAAGTTATATCATCAGTACCTTTACTGTTACCTTGTCGCAAAGACGTTGCTGATGTAGGTACGGACGATGATAATGTACCATACACTTGAGATGATGTTGTTGTCGGTGCAACAAACATTCGTGTTTGCCGCCCGGACTCACACACAGGCGTGATGTCGATCATACCTCAAGTACTAAGACATGACAACAGACAAGACAGAGAAACCGCTCTTCGTGAGATCAAGGAGAGAATTAAGAAGATCAAGTTGATAGAAGATCACCTCAGGAAAGCCTCCCCTATTAGACAGGAGAGCCTGGCTAGGTCGAGGCTGCACCTGAGGGACAAGACCAAATTGCCTCGGCAAGGCTGCCGGGGCCATCAAGTTCGGAACCCGCCAGGCTCCTTGCCGGCAGACCTTCACCAAGACGCCACCACTCCACCTCATCACACGTCGACCGCTAATTAATGCGGTGTCAAGCTCCCGAGCAACTAGGTGGATCCAGTCAAGCACGTGGCAGCATGGTGAAGCAGAGATTAGCTTTATTGACACCCGTCCTAAAGGCGTGTGATGTTAATAAGGAGAAGATGGATAAGCGGCACGGCAGGCTTGCCGGGTTTCAACCTCAGCATGACACCTAGCAGTGCATTTAATGCACTTTGTCCTAATTGCCAGAGTTAGGTATGATCGCATTGTTAGCTATCCAATCACACCAAAATAACTATTTTGCCACTATGGTCACCCCTTAAGCTATAAAAGGAGGCCCGAGGTAACCTAGCAAAGGGTTGGAACTTCAGACCCCCCCATCACTTGTACGTGCACACTGCTCCCCCCAAAGCACCCTTTTCGTGCTAGAGCACGCCATGTCTTCATGTTCCTCCAGATCAATCCATCACATGCAGGAGTAGGCTTTTACACTGCAAAGCGGCCCGAACCTGGGTAAAGAGAGTTGTCACCCACCGCGCTGCCCTGCCGTTTCTGCTCTTTGTGCAATGTGCCCGGCCCCTTGCCGAACCACAAAGGGGCACCCCTGCTCCATAGGTGATCATGCTTCCGCGCCGACACCATTAGCGCGCCAGGTAGGGCGTGTCGCTTGCGTGGACCTGAAGGAGCAGCCAGCGCGTCAATCTTCATCATCAATCACTCCACGGATGGCTCCCAAGAAGAGGAGCGGCGCGTCGATGTAGCCGTCCACTTCAAAAGCTCCACCGCCCGCAGTCGCAGGCGCCATGAGCGCCACCGCGGTGGTGGGTGCAGCGAGTACCGTGGGTGGCGCTGCCAACGCCAACGATGCGACCATCACTCCCACCGTGAGTAGAGCAAAAACCGAGGCCGCTAGCACGACCCTGCTCCTCCATCCTTCTGGTCGCATGGTCATGCCGGCGCGGGCCAAGGCGACGCCCAATGTCGGATTTCGTGCTCCACAGACCCTGGATAGATTCAAACTCTGGGGTGCGCACGAAGAACTCAACCTCCCCAGTCTACCAACTCATTGATCCCACGACCTAGCTTGATGAACTGGAAGGAAACGAGACACAAAAGTTTACCCAGGTTTGGGCCACCTTGCGGTGTAAAACCCTACTCCTGCTTTGTGGTGGATTAGCCTTGAGGTGGGCTGAGGATGAACTAGTACAGTGGAAGAACAACCTCACGAGGTGTGTTCTTGGGTGAGCTGGTGGGTGTGAGGATGCAATGGATCCGATCCCTCTCTACGGTGGTGGCTAGGCCCTATTTATAGTGGCCTTGGTCCTCTTCCCAAAATGAAGGCGGGAAGGGATCCCACAATGGCCAAATTCAAAGCGTGACAACTAGTACATCTTATCCTGACGAAAGGTGGTCTTCGCCTGCAAAGCTTCTGGTTGTGACACCGCGGTCGGCTCGGCAATGATCTCCGTGCTCCCGTCCTGGCGGTCTTGGTCTTGTAGCATGGAAATGGAAACCTTTAGTTGATTCCTCGGGACTCCGCGCCTGCGCTTGTATCCTTAGCACCAAAGAGGAAACCTGCTGCTCTGCGCCCGGTGGCGCCCGCCTGGCCTTGGTCGTCATGGCTTGCATCATCCGAACCTCACGAGGTGAGGGCTTGCATAGAAATCTCCGCTCCTCAGGAGCCAGCCTGAGGAGGCCGCTCCTTCTGGAGGTCTTGACGTCGTCTGTCTCGCGAGGCTTGGCCCCTCGCGAGTGTGTTGTGCTGCTGGCGCTGAAGATGGGTCGTACCAGGCCATCGATGGAGTCACGCGATGGGCCGCAGGCAGGCAAGTCTGGGTACCCCGGTTCCCAGAACACCGACAGTAGCCCCCGGGCCCAAGGCGCACTCGGACTTGGCTTCGAGGCAAAGCCAAAGGGCAAGTGCAGAGCGCCGCAGGCCCCAACCGCCTGCGGCCCGGTCGACGCATGGCACTTGATTGGACATGGGCGCCTCCACTTGTCCACACAGCCTCGATAACTGCCAGAATTGACAGCTGCCTGTTGCAAGCGCAGTTTTGACATCATTGCCTACCGTGTTCAGCCTCGGCTCCCCCTATTTCCTGCGAACTCGCGACTCTTCCCCCAGATTGAGCGCCCCGCCAATCTTCCCTTAGTGCCATGGCCCCGAGGTCGAAGAAGAAGGGGAAGGCCTGTGCTCCTGCCGAATCCTGGCCGGGCTTGGAGCCCGTTCTTGATCTGTCGACGGTGATCAATCAGGAGGGGCTGGACAAGGTCCGGCCGGCCCTCTCCACTGATTCCAATGAGTGGAAGGCAACGACGGTCTGGCCTGCCTGCTGGGCTATGATCGGCATGGAGGCCACTAAGATCCCATCCATCTTCATGCTCTCCTGGATGGCTTGGTCCCCCCTTTCTCTGATTTCTATAATGCCATAATTTTGCATTACCAGATCCAAGCGCTGCATCTAGACCCCCGGTCCATCATCCTCCTTGCCACCTTCGCCTTCCTGTGCGAGGCCATGGTGGCCATCACCCTTTCTGTCGCCTTGTTTCGCCATTTCTTCTCGCTCCACCTAGTCGATGACCGCCAGCGCTCGGGATGCATTGCATTCGAGGTCGTGGCGGTGACAGCTGGCTCAGGCATCGACTTCACGCTCCGCCCGGATGTGAAAGGATTCCGGAAGCAGTGGGTGTATGTGGACGTCGGCACGCTCAGCCCCCTGCTCCTACTTCCGCGAGCGTCGGCGGTACCCAGCTCCGGCTGGGGGCACGCAAAGCTCGTCGGCCGTCGGCTCGCCCACATCTGGTCCAGGCTGGCCAAGTTGAAGAAGGTTGGGGTGACGGCACCGATGGTGGTGAGGGAGTTCATCCGCCGGCGCATCGCCCCTCTCCAGCGCCATTCTCGCCCAATGTGGGCCTTCACCGGCACCAAGGACCCCATGAGGCTCCAGGTGCCTTCGCTCCCTTCCAAGACGCTGCGCGTGATGCTCAAGCTTCTGACGGGTGATCCAGCACCTGCCGTGCTTCCGGAGGAGGGCT
Organism: Aegilops tauschii subsp. strangulata; assembly: GCF_002575655.3. Taxonomy (NCBI): domain Eukaryota; kingdom Viridiplantae; phylum Streptophyta; class Magnoliopsida; order Poales; family Poaceae; genus Aegilops; species Aegilops tauschii. The sequence continues at coordinate 209,680,916 of NC_053039.3, read as the reverse complement.
GCCTCTTGTACCTCTGCTCGAACAAAGAGGACTTCGTGAAGTAGATGCCCCTCTTTGATGAGTGGGGGCTACGCCCGGAGGGCCTTGAAGGGCCTCGCACGAATCCCATCTCAGTGGTTCCTGTCCTCATTGACCCTGTGGCGCACGCCCCAGATGTGGATGCAGGGGGCAAACGCCATCGGGTATTCCAGAGGCGAGCACTGGGGAGCGGACGTCGCCAGATGCCCTCGAGGTGGCCGCTCCTGGAGTTTCAGCAAGCGCTCCCAAGGTGGCCGCTCTTGAGCAGGTGCGGCCTGACACTCCCGAGAAGACTGCTGGTGAGCGGGTGCGGCCCGGTGCTCCTGAGGAAGCCGCCCCTGAAGTCCCGACGAGCGCTCCTGAGGTGGCGGTACGTGGCCCCGCCGCCAAGGGTCATGCCCCGACCCTCGGCTCGCTCCGTCTAAACCTTGGAGCACTCCGCAAGAGGAAAGGGCTCGGGAGCTGCAGTAGCGACACCTACTGGCCCCTGAAGCAGAGAAAATATATAGCCATAGACAAGTAAGTGCCTTATCTTTGTGGTTCTTCACATGTCGCATCCTTACCTGACCCCCTCAGCTGCGGTGGCGAATCCTCCTGGGAAGCGGCCTCCGGAGGCCCTTGGTCCACTCTCGATTCCAGGCCCCTCACGAGGGCCATCTGCGTGAGGCAAGGGACTAGCACGAGAGGCAGGGGCGCCATTGGAGATCCATGAGCCCGGAATCCCAAGGCCCTTCCTTCGCGACTACCTCCGGGGTGTAGGGGGCATCCCGTGGGCTCCTCCGTTGGTGCTTGTTGGTAGCTAGGCTGCCCCAACACCGTCCTCCTCCTCGAGAGGCGAGGTTGATATGCGTAGCACTTCCGGCAAGGCCCGGGGATCAGTTGAAGGAGCACCGTCGTCCTCCTCGAGAGGCGAGGTCAAGATGCGTAGCGCTTCCACCAAGGCCCGGGTATCAGTTGAAGGAGCACCGGCGTCCATCCCCCTTCCTAAGACGAGCGAATCATCCGGCGCCTCCACAACAGCCCCTGGTACAGAGGAGGGGCCCGGTTGCGCGCTGGAGCTCGCGCGTGGGTGCAGCACCGTTCGCCATCATCTTTTCCAGGAAGCGATGAGCGTGCTTGGGCCGGCTTGGTGGAGAACTTGTCGACGTCGACGCCCACCTTGAGGCGGAGGGCCTCCGCCTGGTGCGCGAGTGGCACCAGCTGAAGGTCGCCATCAACCTTGGGCATCTTCAGCACGAGCGCCAGTGCAAGCGCCGCGGTATCCCTCGCAGCTTCTCGCGAGGCTTGCGCCCGCGCCCTGTAGAAAGCCAGGGCCGCCGACTGCCGTCATGAGGCGGCTGATTAGCGAGAGCGGGAGCTTTGAGCTTCAAACGCCATCCTTGAGTGGCAGATCTAGGTGCGCAGGGCTGCGTTGGCGGCACACCGAGCGAGGCCCTCTCCAATGAGAAGGAGGTCCAGGAACGCGAGGAGGCACTGGCGCTTGAGGTCTTGGAGCATAGCCATGAGCTTGAGCGACTGGAGGTGACGGAGCACCAGGCAGGCGCAGCTGAGGATGCCATTGCCGCTCAGGAGGCCAGGATCCAGCAGGAGGTTGATCAGAAGGTGGCGAAGATTCGAGCCACTCTTGTTGATGAGCACCACTAGGAGTTGGAGCTCCAAGAGACCCGCTTTGAACTACAGCAGGCCAAACTTGAGGGCAGAACCACCACCCTCAGGATGAAGCTGGCTGCGGCAGAGCAGCGTGAGTGGGCCGCCAAGGGGGCTCAGGCTTCCGCCCAAGCTGACTTGGCCTCCGCTCACATCGACCTGTCCTCACTTCAGCAGCAGGTTGAGGCTGTCACGTCCCTCATGGAGAAGACCGAGAACGAAGCATGCCACCGTCGGACGATGCAGCGCGAGCATTCCTCGATGCTCAAGGTCCTTAGGGTCAGGGCCAACCGGGCCTTGGACACGATCTGCGAGGAGAGCATCCCTCACCCGCACGAGGATGACAACGCCAGCCACCTCCACTTCTTCACCCAGATCGTGACATGTCTGGAGGACCGGGCCACAAGAGCTCGTGAGCTCGTTGAAGAAAGAAGTCTGGGCCTTCTTGGGCGTGCGTTCTCACGCGTCTTCAGCAACTTTCTCAACCTCAACCCCCACTTTGACTTCAACACCGCGATAGCCCCCGTGCCCCGGGTTATCCAGGGCAATCTAGCAGACTGGGTGGACGACCATGTTGACGGCCTGGTCGCGGAGTTTGCTCCTGAGGACGACGCGGTCGTGATCGCGGCCGAAGCAGGCGGCGCAGATGATGATGATTAGGGCGACTCCGGTGGTAGCGCAGGTGATGCGGATGATGATGATGAGGACCTCGCCGGTAGCAGCGCATCCGGCTAGGCCTGCATTTCCCTCCCTGCCCGGGCATGTATGCAAAAAACCTTCGGATACGGCACTGCGGGGCGTGAAAGCATTTTTGAAAAAGGGGGGGCCTTATAATGTATGAAACAATGATATGCTTTTAAGATAGGATTTGGAACGTGCCGCCGTGAGCCTGGAGGCTCCTGAGCGGTGTAGTTGTTGCGACTTATTTTGGTTCTGTAGGTCCTGAGTGGGTCCAGATGCCGCGGGAGCGACCCTCCACCGAGGCGGGCTCTTCGGGGGCTCGCGAGGTTTAAGCCTCCTGAGGTGCCTGCTGGCCCGCCCACGAGGGCCTCGCGAGGATCCGATTGCCGGTTCACGGCAAGGTGTGCGCGCAGTGGTCCTGCGGCCGGTGTGTTTCTGACCCCGAGGGGGCCTCGGCCCCGCCCGGGCTTGCCTGAGTGTGCTCATAGCGCGCACACCACGCCCAGCCCCCGCTCGCGAGGCGCTCATGGGGGGTAGTAGGCGCGATCCTTGCTCTCAAACACAAAACAAAGGCAAGAAATCACCACGAACCAAGAAAAGTTCCCCCATTTTTCCTTTGATAAACACACGAAACTCCAAATCTTAATCCAAAAGACGGCAAATCGGGCTACAGAAAGAGCGAAAAAGCAAACAGTCGCGTCCGGCACCTAGCTAGTCTTCTCACCAGTGTGGAGCTAAGTGCTTCCACTGGGCGTGGGCATAGTCATTGGGGGACAGTGTCGACGGCCAGCGCGGAGCATGGTGCTTCCACTTGGACGTGGGTGGGAGCCCCCGTGAGGCCCGAGGGCGGCACTCAGGAGACTCCGGGGTGTGTACAGCCCCAACTCATTATTACGTGGGAGTGTCACGAGCGGAGATCTTCACAGCTTCCTGGCGCCCGACGAGGGCCCCGCCCTGCGCCTTCCCCGACCACCGTTGGGGCGTCCGGAAACCAGGACAAGACCAAGGGGCAAGGGGGACGCTAGCGGTGCCCCCGGCTACCGCAGGTCCTCCATCGCGGGGAAGGGCTTGCCGGCGCCTTCCCCGACAAAGGACCTACCTTCGTGCAACACCTTGCTCCACGTGGCACGGAGGAGGCCCTAGCGCCGGGCTCCCCCCACGCAGCACCCAGTGCATCTCGTCCGCCTGCAGTGGGGCCATCATCCTGGGGTCCAACACTATCGTCGCGGCTTGGTTCACCTACGGTCCATGGTTAGTATAATCGTGCCCCTAAGATATTGGTTGTACCCGGTGGCCGCTGTTGAAGACGTCGGTGAAGCTCCAGGGCGGCTCGCGAAGAGTCTCCGCCTCGTGCGGCCCCGATGCCTAGGCTGGCGGGGGAAGCGGGCAAGGGCTTCTTCTTGGCACGTATACCAAGTCCACCAGCGGGGGTGCAGGGATGCCCAAAGCCACGACCCTCGTGTCGTCGGCTGGTTGTCCGGCGCCGTTGCCTGACAGCACTAGCGCCATGCCATGATGATCGTAGGGTGGTGATGTAGGGTGGAACCCTAGATGGCTGATCTTTCACGAAAGGAGCGGATCCCAACGAAGAACGTGCTGAACACGAGGGAAACACGAGGGAAACACGAGAGAAATCACTCAACCAACAAGAATAGATCACACATGCACTAGATCGATGAACACAAAGGTAAGATACAAGATCCAAAGTCAACAACGGACCATACAAACGGTAACCGGTTCTTCTCCGTGAGGAGGTCTTGATGGCGGTCTTCTCCGTGAGGAGGTCTTGAATCCAATGTGGATCGTCTCCGTAGAGGGGCCGCGGTCTCTCTCGTGGAGTAGATCCATATGGATGAGCAATGCTCTATCTCACATATGAGCTAAACCAATGCTAACCCTAGAAAGAGGGAGATGGGAGAGTATATATAGTCTAGGGGGGCGAAGAGGTACATGGGCTTCGGCCCTTCACTGTGCGCAGACAGGCAGAGCCGGATGTCCGGGCGTCGGGCCGGATGTCCGGGGCTTCAGGAGGTGTCGGATGTCCGGGTTGGGGCCCGGATGTCCGGGCTAGCGTGGAGGCGTTCTGTGCTCTCTGGATAGGCGGGCCCGGATGTCCGGGCGAGGAGGCCGGATTTCCGGGGCTTCGGGAGGAGCCGGATGTCCGGGCTAGGGGGCCGGATGTCCGGGCTGACGGTGAAAGCTTCTGTAGGTTCTGGTGCGTGGCGCCGGATTTCCGGGCGTCTGGCCGGATGTCCGGGCTCAGGTCGGATGTCCGGGCTGGGACCGGATGTCCGGGGCCTGTAGATGTTGGGCGGCTGGGCTGCTGCTGAAGTGGGCGCTCCAGGGGCCGGATGTCCGGGGCCTGGAAGGTGAACTTGCCTTCTTCCGTTGGTTCTCTTCATCCATGAAATTGGCGGATTGTCCGTATTCACGTGCATCCTCGGGAGGTTCCTCTTGACACCTAATCATGCATAGCATATCGGACTTAGGTAGTAGCCATGTCTCGAGTGGATCATATGTGATATCACTAAGGGAGGAAGTCACCTCATTCCTGAGAGCTCTAGCTCGTGCTCGTGTCATGGGTCCTCTTGGCTCTTGATGAGACGATGGTAGGTCCATGGGGATGATCGTAGGATGCTCTGCATCTTCTCTCCTCCCTTGGGAAAGATCCGACCTCGGATCGAAATCCTCATCACCATGGTACGGGGAGAGATCTTTGATGTTGAAGATGTCGCTCACGGAGTACTTGTCGCGTGGGATGTCGATCTTGTATGCGTTGTTGTTGTACCGTGCAAGCACCTTGAAGGGTCCATCCGCTCGGGGTAGTAGCTTGGACTTGCGTTCCTTGGGGAAGCGATCCTTGCGAAGGTGTAGCCACACAAGATCTCCAACATTGAACATCATGGGTTGCTTGTTGACGTTGAGCTTGGTTGCGAGTCGTTGTACTTGGCGCTCGATGGTGTTTCTTGTATCTTCATGCATCTTCTTGAGGAAGTTGACTCGGACACTCGCGTCCATGTTTGTGCACTCTTGTAGCGGTAGAGGTAGAATGTCCAAAGGTGACAATGGGTTGAAGCCATAGACGACCTCGAAGGGGGACTTGCCGGTAGTCGAGTGTCTTGCATGATTGTAGGCGTACTCGGCGATGGGTAGGCACTCCTCCCACTCCTTGATGTTCTTCTTTATCAACACGCGTAGTAGAGTGGATAGCCTGCGGTTTGTCACCTCCGTTTGGCTGTCGGTTTGTGGATGGTATGCCGAAGAGAACAAAAGCTTGATTCCGAGCTTGGCGCACAAGGTCTTCCAAAAGTTACTCAAGAACTTGACGTCACGGTCCGAGACAATCGTCTTTGGCACTCCATGAAGGCGCAAGATTTCCCTACAAAACAAATTTGCAACATGTGAAGCATCGTCTATCTTGTTGCAAGGAATGAAATGTGCCATTTTGGAGAATCGATCCACAACAACAAAAATGGAATCCTTGCCCTTTCAAGTTCTAGGCAAACCAAGCACAAAGTCCATGCTAATGTCTTCCCATGGTTGATATGGAATTGGAAGTGGCATATAGAGGCCATGATATTGGGCTTTAGACTTAGCTTTGCGACATGTAGAGCATCGGTTGGTGAAGCGATTGACGTCGCGAAACATCTTGGGCCAAAAGTAGTTCTTGGAGAGCGTAGAAAATGTCTTGTCGCGTCCAAAATGTCCCATGAGTTCGCCTCCATGAGACTCCTGCAAAAGCAACAAGCGAAGAGAGGACTCGGTGATGCAAAGTTTGTTAGCTCTCATAAGATATCCATCTTTGATGTAGTATCGATCCCAAGAAGTATGCGTCAAACACTTGGCATAAGGAATAGCAAATGTGGGGTCATGCTCATACAAGTCTTTTATGTGCTCAAAACCAATGACATTCAATTCAAGTTGAGTGACAAGCATGCATATATGGGAAAGCGCATCCGCCACAACATTTTCCTTACCTTTAATATACCTGATGACATAAGGAAACGACTCAATAAACTCACTCCATTTAGCATGACGCTTGTTCAACTTGGTTTGACCCTTAAGGTATTTAAGCGTTTCATGGTCGGTATGGATGATGAACTCATGAGGGCGTAGGTAATGTTCCCATTCATGCAAAACTCGCACTAAAGCATATAGCTCTTTTTCATAGATGGGGTAATTGAGTTGCGCTCCGGAGAGTTTCTCACTAAAATAAGCAATTGGGCGCTTCTCTTGTGTTAACACGCCTCCTATGCCATTACCACTAGCATCGCAATGAATTTCGAAAGGTTTGTCAAAGTTGGGTAATGCAAGCACGGGAGCATGAGTAAGCAAATTCTTAGGCTCATTGAAAGCGATATCTTGGGATGTTCCCCAAACAAACGGTGCATTTTTCTTACTCAAAGCATGCAAAGGTGAAGCAATGGTGCTAAAATCCTTCACAAATCTACGGTAGAAACCGGCTAAACCAAGAAAACTACGCACTTGTTGCAAATTGGTTGGTTGTGGCCAAGTTTTAATAGCATTGATTTTAGATTCATCAACATGAACACCCTTAGAAGATACTACGAAACCAAGAAAACAAGCTTATCAACACCAAATAGGCATTTTTCCATATTAGCATAAAGTTGCTCTTTTCGAAGAGTTTGTAGCACGGTGCGAAGGTGGGTGACATGTTCTTTGAGAGATTTGCTAAACACAAGGATATCATCAAAGTAGACAACAACAAATTCACCAATATAAGGGCGAAACACGAAATGCATAAGACGCATGAAAGTACCTGTTAGAAATATGCCCTAGAGGCAATAATAAATTGGTTATTATTATATTTCCTTGTTTATGATAATCGTTTATTATCCATGCTAGAATTGTATTGATAGGAAACTCAGATACATGTGTGGATACATAGACAACACCATGTCCCTAGTAAGCCTCTAGTTGACTAGCTTGTTGATCAATAGATGGTTACGGTTTCCTGACCATGGACATTGGATGTCGTTGATAACGGGATCACATCATTAGGAGAATGATGTGATGGACAAGACCCAATCCTAAGCCTACCACAAGATCGTGTAGTTTGTTTGCTAAGAGCTTTTCTAATGTCAAGTATCATTTCCTTAGACCATGAGATTGTGAAACTCCTAGATACCGTAGGAATGCTTTGGGTGTACCAAACGTCACAACGTAACTGGGTGGCTATAAAGGTGCACTACAGTTATCTCCGAAAGTGTCTGTTGGGTTGGCACGAATCGAGACTGGGATTTGTCACTCCGTGTAAACGGAGAGGTATCTCTGGGCCCACTCGGTAGGACATCATCATAATGTGCACAATGTGACCAAGGAGTTGATCACGGGATGATGTGTTACGGAACGAGTAAAGAGACTTGCCGGTAACGATATTGAACAAGGTATCGGCATACCGACGATCGAATCTCGGGCAAGTAACATACCGATTGACAAAGGGAATTGTATACGGGATTGATTGAATCCCCGACATCGTGGTTCATCCGATGAGATCATCGTGGAACATGTGGGAGCCAACATGGGTATCCAGATCCCGCTATTGGTTATTGGCCGGAGAACGTCTCGGTCATGTCTGCATGGTTCCCGAACCCGTAGGGTCTACACACTTAAGGCTCGATGACGCTAGGGTTATAGGGAATAGATATACGTGGTTACCGAATGTTGTTCGGAGTCCCGGATGAGATCCCGGACGTCACGAGGAGTTCCAGAATGGTCCGGGGGTAAAGATTTATATATGGGAAGTCCTGTTTTGGTCACCGGAAAAGTTTCGGGTGCTATCGGTAACGTACCAGGACCACCGGGAGGGTCCCGGGGGTCCACCAGGTGGGGCCACCGGCCCCAGAGGGCTGCATGGGCCAAGTGTGGGAAGGTACCATCCCCTAGGTGGGCTGGTGCGCCTCCCACAAGGGGCCCAGGGCGCAGGAAGGGGGGGAAGGGGGAAACCCTAGGCTCAGATGGGCCTAAGGCCCACCTAGTGGTGCGCCCCCCTCTCTCCCCCCTTGGCCGCCCGTCCAAGTCCCATCTAGGGCTGGCCGCACCCCTTGGGGGGTAACCCCAGATGGGGGCGCAGCCCCTTCCCCTCCCCTATATATAGTGGGGGTTTTGGGGCTGCCATAGACATGAGAACATCTCTCTCTTGGCGCAGCCCTACCCCTCTCCCTCCTCGTCTTTCGCAGTGCTTGGCGAAGCCCTGCTGGAGTGCCACACTCCTCCATCACCACCATGCCGTTGTGCTGCTGCTGGACGGAGTCTTCCCCAACCTCTCCCTCTCTCCTCGATGGATCAAGGCGTGGGAGACGTCATCGGGCTGCACGTGTGTTGAACGCGGAGGCGCCGTGGTTCGGCGCTTAGATCGGAATCAACCGCGATCTGAATCGCTACGAGTACGACTCTTCATCCGCGTTCTTGCAACACTTCCGCATCGCGATCTACAATGGTATGTACATGCACTCCCCTTTCCCTCGTTGCTAGATTACTCCATAGATTGATCTTGGTGATGCGTAGAAATTTTTTGAATTTCTGCTACGTTCCCCAACAATGGCATCATGAGCTAGGTCTATGCGTAGTTTCTATGCATGAGTAGAACACAAAGTAGTTGTGGGCGTCGATTTTTTCAATTTACTTGCCGTTACTAGTCTTATCTTGATTCGGCGGCATCGTGGGATGAAGCGGCCCGGACCGACCTTACACGTACTCTTACGTGAGACAGGTTCCACCGACTGACATGCACTAGTTGCATAAGGTAGCTAGCGGGTGTCTGTCTCTCCCACTTTAGTCGGATCGGATTCGATGAGAAGGGTCCTTATGAAGAGTAAATAGAAATTGGCATATCACGTTGTGGCTTTTGCGTAGGTAAGAAACGTTCTTGCTAGAATCCCATAGCAGCCACGTAAAACATGCAACAACAATTAGAGGACGTCTAACTTGTTTTTGCAGGGTATGATATGTGATGTGATATGGCCAAAAGGATGTGATGAATGATATATGTGATGTATGAGATTGATCATGTTCTTGTAATAGGAATCACGACTTGCATGTCGATGAGTATGACAACCGGCAGGAGCCATAGGAGTTGTCTTAATTTATTGTATGACCTGCGTGTCAATGAATAACGCCATGTAATTACTTTACTTTATTGCTAACCGTTAGCCATAGTAGTAGAAGTAATAGTTGGTGAGACAACTTCATGAAGACACGATGATGGAGATCATGGTGTCATGTCGGTGACGAAGGTGATCATGCCGCGCCTCGAAGATGGAGATCAAAAGGCGCAAGATGATATTGGCCATATCACGTCACTTTATGATTTGCATGTGATGTTTGTCATGTTTACATCTTATTTGCTTAGAACGACGGTAGCATAAATAAGATGATCCCTCACTAAAATTTCAAGAGACGTGTTCCCCCTAACTGTGCACCGTTGCGAAGGTTCGTTGTTTCGAAGCACCACGTGATGATCGGGTGTGATAGATTCTAACGTTCGCATACAACGGGTGTTGACGAGCCTAGCATGTACAGACATGGCCTCGGAACACATGCGAAACACTTAGGTTGACTTGATGAGCCTAGCATGTACAGACATGGCCTCGGAACACAAGAGATCGAAAGGTCGAACATGAGTCGTATAGTAGATGCGATCAACATGGAGATGTTCACCGATGATGACTAGTCCATCTCACGTGATGATCGGACACGGCCTAGTTTGACTCGGATCATGTATCACTTAGATGACTAGAGGGATGTCTATCTGAGTGGGAGTTCATTAAATAATCAGATGAACTTAATTATCATAAACATAGTCAAAGGTCTTTGCAAATTATGTCATAGCTTACGCTTTAGTTCTACTGTTTAAGATATGTTCCTAGAGAAAATTTAGTTGAAAGTTGATAGTAGCAATTATGCGGACTGGGTCCGTAAACTGAGGATTGTCCTCATTGCTGCACAGAAGGCTTATGTCCTTAATGCACCGCTCGGTGTGCTGAACCTCAGCGTCGTCTGTAGATGTTGCGAAACATCTGACATACACGTTTTGATGACTACGTGATAGTTCAGTGCGTAATGCTAACGGTTTAGAATTGTGGCACCAAAGACGTTTTTGAAACGTCGCAGAACATGTGAGATGTTCCGAAGACTGAAATTGGGATTTCAGACTAGTGCCCACGTCAAGAGGTATGAGACCTCTGACAAGTTTCTTAAGCCTGCAGACTAAGGGAGAAAAGCTCAATCGTTGAGCATGTGCTCAGATTGTCTGAGTGCCACAATCGCTTGAATCGAGTGGGAGTTAATCTTCCAGATGAGATAGTGATGGTTCTCCATAGTCACTGCCACCAAGCTATTAGAGCTTCGTGATGAACTATAACATATCAGGGATAAACATGATGATCCTTGAGCAACTCGCGATGTTTGACACCGCGAAAGTAGAAATCAAGAAGGAGCATCAATTGTTGATGGTTAGTAAAACCACTAGTTTCTAGAAGGGCAAGGGCAAAAGGGATACTTCATGAAACAGCAAATCATTTGCTGCTCTAGTGAAGAATCCCAAGGTTGAACCCAAACCCGAGACTAAGTGCTTCTGTAATGAGGGGAACGGTCACTGAAGCAGAACTACCCTAGATACTTGGTAGATGAGAAGGCAGGCAAGGTCGATAGAAGTATATTGGATATACATTATATGAATGTGTACTTTACTAGTACTCCTAGCAGCACCAGGGTATTAGATACCGGTTCGGTTGCTAAGTGTTAGTAACTCAAAATAAAAGCTGCGGAATAAACGGAGACTAGCTAAAGGTGAGATGACGATATGTGTTGGAAGTGTTTCCAAGGTTGATGTGATCAAGCGTCGCATGCTCCCTCTACCATCGAGATTGGTGTTAAACCTAAATAATTGTTATTTGGTGTTTGCGTTGAGCATAAACATGATTGGATTATGTTTATCGCAATACGGTTATTCATTTAAGGAGAATAATTTATACTCTGTTTATTTCAATAATACCTTCAATGGTCTTGCACCTAAAATGAATCTCGATCGTAGTGATACATATGTTCATGCCAGAAGATATAAGATAGTAATGATAGTACCACATACTTGTGGCACTGCCACTTGAGTCATATTGGTATAAAACGCATGAAGAAGCTCCATGTAGATGGATCTTTGGACTCACTCGTTTTTGAAAGGATTGAGACATGCGAACCATGTCTATTGGTATATATGCGTGAAGAAACTCCATGCAGATGGATCGTTTGGACTCACTTGATTTTGAATCACTTGAGACATGAAAATCATACCACATGGGCAAGATGACTGTAAAGCCTCGTTTTCAGTAAGATGGAACAAGAGAGCAACTTGTTGGAAGTAATACATTTGATGTGTGCAGTCCAATGAGTGCTGAGGCACGCAGTGGATATCGATATGTTCTTACTTCACAGATGATTTGAGTAGATGCTGAGAATATTTACATGATGAAACACAAGTCTGAATTATTGAAAGGTTCAAGTAATTTCAGAGTGAAGTTGAAGATCGTCGTGACAAGAGGATAAAATGTCTATGATATGATCATAGAGATATCTGAGTTACGAGTTTGGCACACAATTAAGACATTGTGGAAAGTGTTTCACAATTAATACCGCCTGGAACACCACAGTGTGATGGTGTGTCCGAACATCATAACTCCTCCCTATTGGATATGGTGCATACCATGATGTCTCTTATCGAATTACAACTATTGTTTATGGGTTAGGCATTAGAGACAACCGCATTCACTTTAAATAGGGCACCACACAATTCCGTTGAGACGACACCGTATGAACTATGGTTTAGAGAAACCTAAGCTGTCGTTTCTTAAAAGTTTGGGGCTGCGACACTTATGTGAAAAAGTTTCAGGCTGATAAGCTCGAACCCAAAGCGGATAAATGCATCTTCATAGAATACCCAAAATAGTTGGGTATACCTCCTATTTCAGATCTGGAAGCAAAAGTAGTTGCTTCTAGAAACGGGTCCTTTCTCGAGGAAAAGTTTCTCTCGAAAGAATTGAGTGGGAGGATGGTGGAGACTTGATGAGGTTATTGAACCATAACTTCAACTAGTGTGTAGCAAGGCACATGAAGTTGTTCCTGTGGCACCTACACCAATTGAAGTGGAAGCTTATGATAGTAATCATGAAACTTCGGATCAAGTCACTACCAAACCTCGTAGGACGACGAGGATGCGTACTACTTCAGAGTAATGCGTGATCCTGTCTTGGAAGTCATGTTGCTAGACAACAATGAACCTACGAGCTATGGAGAAGCGATGGTGGGCCCATATTCTGACAAATGGTTAGAAGCCATGAAATCCAAGATAGGATCCATGTATCAGAACAAAGCATGGACTTTGGTGAACTTGCCCGATGATCGGCAAGCCAATGAGATAAATGGATCTTTAAGAAGAAGACGGGCGTGGACGGTAATGTTACCGTCTATGAAGCTCGACTTGTGGCAAAGAGTATTTTCACAAGTTCAAGGAGTTGACTACGATGAGATTTTCTCATCCGTAGCGATGCTTAAGTCCGTCGGAATCATGTTAGCATTAGCTGCATTTATGAAATCTGGCAGATGGATGTCAAAAACAAGTTTCCTTACCAGTTTTCGTAAGGAAAGGTTGTATGTGATACAATCAGAAAGTTTTTGTCGATCCTAAGGATACTAAAAGGTATGCTAGCTCCAGCGATCCTTCCATGGACTAGAGCAAGCATCTCGGAGTCAGAATATACGCTTTGATGGAGTGATCAAAGTTTTTGGGTTTATACAAAGTTTGTTAGAAACTTGTATTTACAATAAAGTGAGTGGGAGCGCTACAACATTTCTGATAAGTATATGTGAATGACATATTGTTGATCCGAAATGATGTAGAATTTCTGGAAAGCATAAAGGGTTGTTTGAAAGGAGTTTTTCAAAGGAAGACCTGGATAAAGCTGCTTACATATTGGGCATCAAGATCTATAGAGATAGATCAAGACGCCTGATGATACTTTCAAATGAATACATACCGTGACAAGTTTTTGAAAGAGTTCAAAATAGATCAGCAAAGAAGGAGTTCTTGGCTGTGTTACAAGGTGTGAGTATTGAGTAAGACTCAAGACCTGACCACAGCAGAAGAGAGAGAAAGGACGAAGGTCGTCCCCTATGCTTTACGTAGGCTCTACAGTATGCTATGTTGTGTACCGCACATGAAGTGTGCCTTGCCATGAGTTGGTCAAGGGGTACAATAGTGATCCGGGAATGGATCACATGACAGCGGTCGAACTTATCCTTGGTATCTAGTGGACTAAGGAATTTTCTCGATTATGGAGGTGAAAAGGAGTTCGTCGTAAAGGGTTACGTCGATGCGAACTTTGACACTAATCCGGATGACTCTGAGCAGTAAACCGGATTCGTATAGTAGAGCAGTTATTTGAAATGGCTCCAAGTAGCGCATGGTAGCATCCACAAGATGACATAGATATTCGTAAAGCACACACGAATCTGAAAGGTTAAGACCCGTTGACTAATAACCTCTCTCACAAGCATAACATGATCAAACCAGAACTCATTGAGTGTTAATCACATAGTGATGTGAACTAGATTGTTGACTCTAGTAAACTCTTTAGATATTGGTCACATGGTGATGTGACCTCTGAGTGTTAATCACATGGTGATGTGAACTAGATTATTGACTCTAGTGCAAGTGGGAGACTGTTAGAAATATGCCCTAGAGGCAATAATAAATTGGTTATTATTATATTTCCTTGTTCATGATAATCGTTTATTATCCATGCTAGAATTGTATTGATAGGAAACTCAGATACATGTGTGGATACATAGACAACACCATGTCCCTAGTAAGCCTCTAGTTGACTAGCTCGTTGATCAATAGATGGTTACGGTTTCCTGACCATGGACATTGGATGTCGTTGATAACGGGATCACATCATTAGGAGAATGATGTGATGGACAAGACCCAATCCTAAGCCTAGCACAAGATCGTGTAGTTCGTTTGCTAAGAGCTTTTCTAATGTCAAGTATCATTTCCTTAGACCATGAGATTGTGCAACTCCCGGATACCGTAGGAATGCTTTGGGTGTACCAAACGTCACAGCGTAACTGGGTGGCTATAAAGGTGCACTACAGGTATCTCCGAAAGTGTCTGTTGGGTTGGCACGAATCGAGACTGGGATTTGTCACTCCGTGTAAACGGAGAGGTATCTCTGGGCCCACTCGGTAGGACATCATCATAATGTGCACAATGTGACCAAGGAGTTGATCATGGGATGATGTGTTATGAAATGAGTAAAGAGACATGCCGGTATCGAGATTGAACAAGGTATCGGGATACCGACGATCGAATCTCGGGCAAGTAACATACCGATTGACAAAGGGAATTTTATACGGGATTGATTGAATCCCCGACATCGTGGTTCATCCGATGAGATCATCGTGGAACATGTGGGAGCCAACATGGGTATCCAGATCCCGCTGTTGGTTATTGGCCGGAGAACGTCTCGGTCATGTCTGCATGGTTCCCGAACCCGTAGGGTCTACACACTTAAGGTTCGATAATGCTAGGGTTATAGGGAATAGATATACGTGGTTACCGAATGTTGTTCGGAGTCCCGGATGAGATCCCGGACGTCACGAGGAGTTCCGGAATGGTCCGGAGGTAAAGATTTATATATGGGAAGTCATGTTTTGGTCACCGGAAAAGTTTCGGGTGCTATCGGTAACGTACCGGGACCACCGGGAAGGTCCCGAGGGTCCACCAGGTGGGGCCACCGGCCCCAGAGGGCTGCGTGGGCCAAGTGTGGGAAGGGACCAGCCCCTAGGTGGGCTGGTGCGCCTCCCACAAGGGGCCCAGGGCGCAGGAAGGGGGGAAGGGGGAAACCCTAGGCTCAGATGGGCCTAAGGCCCACCTAGTGGTGCGCCCCCCTCTCTCCCCCCTTGGCCGCCCCTCCAAGTCCCATCTAGGGCTGGCCGCACCCCTTGGGGGGGAACCCTAGATGGGGGCGCAGCCCCTTCCCCTCCCCTATATATAGTGGGGGTTTTGGGGCTGCCATAGACATGAGAACATCTCTCTCTTGGCGCAACCCTACCCCTCTCCCTCCTCGTCTCTCGCAGTGCTTGGCGAAGCCCTGCTGGAGTGCCACACTCCTCCATCACCACCATGCCGTTGTGCTGCTGCTGGACGGAGTCTTCCCCAACCTCTCCCTCTCTCCTTGCTGGATCAAGGCGTGGGAGACGTCACCGGGCTGCACGTGTGTTGAACGCGGAGGCGCCGTGGTTCGGCGCTTAGATCGGAATCAACCGCGATCTGAATCGCTACGAGTAGGACTCCTTCATCCGCGTTCTTGCAACGCTTCCGCATCGCGATCTACAATGGTATGTAGCTGCACTCCCCTTCCCCTCGTTGCTAGATTACTCCATAGATTGATCTTGGTGATGCGTAGAAATTTTTTGAATTTCTGCTACGTTCCCCAATAGTACCGGGTGCTTCCAATAAACCCATAGGCATGACTAACCACTCATATAGACCAAACTTTGTTTTGAAAGCGGTTTTCCATTCATCACTCTCTTGTATGCGGATTTGATAGTAACCACTTTTAAGATCAATTTTGGAAAAGATAGTGGCACCGCAAAGTTCATCAAGCATATCATCAAGGCGTGGAATGGGGTACCTATATCGAACGGTGATAGCATTGATAGGTCTACAATCGGAACACATGCAAAAACTACCGTCTCGTTTTGGCACAAGAATGATCGGTACGGCACAAGGACTCAAACTTTCACGCACATGTCCATGGTCTATGAGATGCTTTACTTGCCTTTGTATTTCTTTGGTTTCTTCGAGGTTGACGCGGTAGGGAGCTTTGTTTGGGAGCGACGCTCCGGGGATGAGATCGATTCGGTGCTCAATGCCTCGGAGTGGAGGTAGACCCGGAGGTAGCTCATCGGGGAAAACGCCTTGGAATTCCTGCAATAAAGAAGATAACACCAAAGGTAGATCGTGAGAGTTGTTAGTTTTTGGTGCCTCGTCCTTGCACAATAGGACATAGTGTAGGACACTTGATGGGTTCTCACACACTTCTCTCATCTCATGTTTGGTGGCAAATAGGACTAAGTTTTTCTTGTCGCTCATCGTGGAGGCACTCAATTTGGGCTTGTGGCACTCACTCTCTTTTTGGTGGATCGCTCTCTCACTATTCTCTCCACGATGGGTGTTTTGCTTGTCGGCGAGCACTTGGCTTGGAGACATAGGACGTAGCACAAACTCTTTCCCTTTCATCTTGAAGCTATATTGATTTGTACGCCCATTGTGAATGACACCTCGGTCAAATTGCCATGGCCGTCCAAGGAGGTGGCACACGGTCATCGGAAGGACATCACACTCCAAAGTGTCTTCATAGGCGCCGATCTTGAAAGAGACTTGTACCCTATGCTCGACTTGGATGGTGCCGGTGTCGCTTAGCCATTGAACCTTGTAGGGGTGCGGGTGCTTCATCTTGACCAATTGTAGTTTGGAGCATAGTTCTTCACTTGCTAAGTTATGGCAACTACCTCCATCGATGATGACCTTGACGGACCGTTGTAGCGACCCGACCCGAATGGATCAAGTCTCTGTGCTTAAGTGTCATCCCTGGATCGGTATGCTGACACACACAGTACTCGAGGATTTATAATAGAGGTAAATCACATGTATAAAGTAACGTAAATACTATTACCTTAATCCAAATAGCGGAAGTAACAAGGTTGTGGATTCCCATCAACACCAACGGCAAAGTTGAGTGTAGAAATCGTAACCCTAACGTACCACTTACTCGTCGTAATAATCCTGCAACATGAGACGTTGCAGCCATAAAGGGTCAGTACATTGAATGTACTGGCAAATTCACACCATAGAGCAATGATGAATAAAGGCTATCACTACATGCATATTTGGCTGGTGGAAAGCTCTATGGTTACAGTTTTGCGAAAAGCCAATTTTTCCCTACAACAAAGGAATAAATTTTATTTAACTATCATGGTGGTTGTTAAACATTGAGAAGGTACCTCCAACTCAATCCCAATTAAGAACATGATTAACCCAATCAAATTAAATTAAGTAACATGATGATGAGATTCACATGATAATCCAAGAACTAGATACTCAAGATGTCCATAACCGGGGACACGGCTAACCATGATTAGATTGTACACTCTGCAGAGGTTTGTGCACTTTTCCCCACAAGAATCGATCTCCTCCGTTGGATTTCTTGCACTTCATGATGTTTGAGAAACGGATGACCGAGACACAGTCTTTCAGAAGCGTTAGCACCTTATGATGGGTAGACCGGTACACCTACATCCCCTACATCTGCTAGTCTACCACTGTAAGAGTTCACACGACTTAATCAACTATGCTAGAGCCCATAATAGCTTGTGGCTGCACACGGAAGTTTCTAGTATGAATGATCTCATGATCCCTTTGAGCCTGGGTGGCGGTCCATAGGAGAATCACACGGTACCCCGGGATTTCCAAAACTACAGGCAATCACTGGATTCCCCAGGTGCCTCAATCCACCCAGATGTGTATTAAAGTTGCCACCTTAAGTTGAACCATTAATTAACAATCTCACATCTGTCATGGATACACTCAAACCCAATCCACGTCTACGAGCATAGCATGGCAATATAAGCATAACGTAATAGTAACTCCCAAGGTTTGAATGCAGGGCAATAGGTTCCTACCTCATCAACTACTTCCCAATACCCACATGTTATCAATCCTACTCATGCAATGTTTGAGGGTGAATCTAATGCATAAAATCTGGGTATGAAAGGGATATGATCAAAGTGTGAACTTGCCTGTACTATTGATGAAGATGATTCGCACTCAAAACTCTTGATAGTTCTACTCGTCACACTCCGGTCAATCTATTGTGAGCAAGCAATGGTAACCATACATAAGCAATCACTCAAAAAATCAGAAAGATCGAAGAAGACGATTCGGAAAACATCAAAACCAAGCAAATAACTCTTGCAACATAAAACAATTTCTAACAGTACCAAAATTATGTGAATTTGGCCTTATCAGAAAGTTTAGGTCAAGAGCTTTAATTTGCAAAATAATCAACTAAATCGGAGTTATAAACTCAAGTTATGATCAAACTAAGTTCAAATTCAAATCTGATCTAATTAAAATTTCAAAATTTCAAAAACATGTTTGAGTTGGATTACTGGATAGAGGGGATCATAATGAAGAAGTGGGCGTTGGTTTCGTTGGATTTGGACAAACGAGTAAAAAGATGTGAACGTTTGAAAACCAGGGGCTATTCTGTAAGAAAAACAAATTGCAACTAGGTCCCTGGACAGAAAATAAAAAGAAAAAAGAGAAAAACCTACTGATCGAACGCTCGCTTTCTAACTCTAACCAGCGAACGTTCTCTAAATAAAAAACAAAATGAAAAAACAGAAAGATCTGGATCGTTGGATCCAGATCCAACGGCGTGGGGAGGGCGGCGGTTACCGCGGTGGATGTAGTCGCCGGCAACGGAGAAAACGGTGGTGACGGCGTCGGCTACGCGCGGGGAGGCGGCTCCGGTCGTTGGGGAAGGCGGCGAAAGGCACGGGAGGAGGCGGCGTGGAGCGGTGGGTGCGGTGGCGGCAACGGCGGTGGTCGACGACGACGGGGCGATGGCGGATCTCGTCGGAGTTCTCGAACTCCGGCGAGTGCGGGCGGCGCGATGTGAAGGAGAGAGAGAGATAGAGAGGGAGGCGGGGCGCGGCTTTATGAGGGGGGGCTATGCGAGGCTTGGAGAAGGGGACAGGAGGAGGCCGGAGGCGGCACGGCCTCCCATGGCAGCGCGGTGGCGTGGCGGCTCGGGACTCCGTCCCGAGCTAGGGGACGAGCGGCGCGGCTGGGCTGGGCCTTGGCCTGGCCCGATTGGAGCTGGACCAGCCAGTCGGCGGAATTGAGTTTTTTTTTAAAACACAGACAAACACAGTAAAAACAAAGGAAAAAAATAAAATATTATATAGGCATATTTTATATCAAAATTTTCAGAAAAAGATTTCCTACAGCATGAACATCTTACTAACGTCAAATAAAATTCTCAAAAATTCAAATAAAGCAAAGAGTACTTCTGCTCCAATAAAATCATTTTAAAAATACCAAAATGAATTCAAATTTATTTCTCTCCAATTTTCTAATGTAGGGAATCATGTTACCCTATTTTCCATATATTTTATTTTTGGAGAAAAATAATTTGAATAAAATCCAAATAACTACAAATTGAAAATAATTTCCAAAAGGACTTTGAATTTGATCCTTTGAAACTCCCAACTCATATTTCATATATTTTGAAGAAGTCATTTTATCTTCGCTCGTGAAAATCATTGAGTTGCATAAAGTTTCAGAATTGGAAATATTCTCTAATGAAATTCAAATATTTTCAACACCCCTTGTCATTTAAATAAATGGAAGAAGTCATGTCATCTTCTCTCCAGGGTTTTGTGGTGAAAAGAATTTGAATTCACGGAGATCATAAAAGCAAAAATGAAAGTTTGGTAAAGTCCTTTTATTCCCTCTCATTTAACTTTCAAAAGTTTCAAATTTCACTCACTTTCAGTCAATCAATCAATCAATCAATCAAATCTATCTATTTATTATAACATTCCAAAATTTAGAATTTTGGGATGTTACAACCGTCCATTGATGCCGGCCTTTGTGTGGAAGATATGGCATCTTTGATCTTCGTCTTGTTAATGTTGAAGAGTCAAGACCTTGGAGACAACAAGAGCGGGACTTGAGTCTTCGTCACAAAAGATGTGATCATCTTCTTCTTCATTGTTCACTTGTCGGTGCATGGCCACTTGCTCAAGGGCTTCCATTTCTCCTTCACTCATGGAGTCATAGGTTCCGTCGTCGTTGAGGATCATGGTGCGCATGTTTGTGCACTGGAAGGACTTGTGGCCTCGACCTCTGCATGTGAAACATTTGATGGAACTTGTCTTGATGGTCTCATCGGTTGGAGTAGATGATGATGAAGCTTTCGGCTTGAAGTTGCTTGTAGTAGGAGGACGACTTGAGCTGGTTGAAGTTTTCTTGTAACTTGACTTGTCGCCGTTGCTTGTAGATGGCTTGGTTGAGGTAGAAGGTGTTGGAGTCGTTGAAGCTTGATTGTTGGAGAGGCCATAGGACTTGGATGAGAACTTGGCATAATTGAAGTCGTCTTGTACTTGCCGTTCCGCTTTGGTAGCTTGGTGCTCTAGCTCGATGAGATTCGAGTATGGTTGGAAGTCGGCAATCTTCTTGATAGGGTGATTGAGTCCATTCAAGAAACGTGCCATAGTTTGCTCATCATCATCTTTGACATTGGCGCATATCATGGCAATCTCCATTTCCTTGTAGTACTCTTCAACGCTCTTGGTTCCTTGCTTGAGTTGTTGGAGTTTCTTGAAGAGGTCACGGTTGTAGTAGTTTGGCACGAATCGTGCTCTCATGACATCCTTCATTTGTGCCCAAGTGGTGATGGGTGGTTCACCTCTTGCCGCTCGGTGCTCAATGACTTGTTCCCACCAAATGAGGACGTAGTCTTGGAATTCAAGGGATGCCATTGCGATCTTCTTCTCTTCTTCGTAGTTGTGCAAGCGGAAGATTTTGTCAACCTTCAATGCCCATGATATGTACTCTTCGGGGTCATTGGTTCCGGTAAACTTGGGCATGGTGAACTTTAGCTTGCCATATCGTTGCTCTTCATTGTGTTGGGGTCGGGGATGATCACGCCCATGTCGGTGATGATTGGCAATCTCATGTTGCTCTTGGCAAGGAGGGTTGTCTTCGTCAAGTTGCTCTTGGCGAGGAGGGTTGTCGACCTCATGTTGCTCTTGATGGACTTGACGTTCTAGTCTCGCTTGAGGAGAAACTTGTCTATCTTGACGAGGAGCTTGTCGATCTTGACGAGGGGCTTGACGATGCACACGTCCTTGGGAAATCCTTTCTTGAGCTTCGTCGCGAAGTCCTTCTTGATGTAGTCGAGCTTGTCGGCCTCGATTGGCTACGACACGACTTGAATCTTGAAGGGCACGTTGCGCCTCAAGTACTTGAGCTTCACGTAGTTGTTGTTCTTGACGTTGTGCCTCGGCGTCTTGTGCATCTTGATGTTGTCGCACTCGCTGCTCTTGTTCTTGTTGTCGTTGGCATTGCCGTTCTTGTCCTTGTGCGAAAGCAGCTTGCTTGTGACGATGTCGATGCTCTTGAGAGTCGGTGTCGTGTAGAGGATTGCGGTTAGCTTGACGGTTTTGACGCGCGGCACGACGAAGAGTGTTCGATGTCGGTGTACTTGAACCGGAGAGGGTGTCGTCGGAGTGTCGACTTGAGCGGCTCCGTCTTGACGAGGACGAAGTTGTAGAAGAGAGGACCATCATGGTTCGGATATCTTCTTTGAGGGAACTCATGGATGTGTCGAAGTAGTCTCTTGTACGTTGCTCGGATTGTCGTAGGTCGGTGGCGAGGTTGTCGATGCGGTCGCCCAAAGCAAGTTGTTCTTGATGCAAAGACCGATGTGCACCAAATAGTTGAGTCTTGTTGACGTAGGATGACATGTCATCGTCTTGCTCCAAGAAAAGTGGGTTGTTAGAAGTACTTGGCCTATCCATCATTTCAAACAAAGATATGTGAGTGGGAGAAAGAGAAGAACCAATACCAAATGTACCTTGACCGATGTTGAAAATGGATCAAAGATCACTCCAATGTGTATCAAGGAAATAGCACAATTGGTACCAATACTTGTCGGTTCTCACACCTACACAAGTAAAAGCTTATGGTGGAGCTTGGTTAGGATGGTGGCACAAAATTTGATGCAATTGTAAGTGAGACTCAATAATGTTGGAAAAGATTCACAAATTTGCAAATGCAACAAGTAGACCAATAGCAAGATATGGTACACGGAAACACACACACAAATAGATAAGTGGGGTTGGGCAATCAAGGATGAGCCAAAATGTGGAATCCACCAAGATGCTCTTGTTGCACAACACTAGAGAGACGCTAGCACGGTTGCACAATAGGCGGATACGAACTTGTGCACAACCTACTAAGCAAAAATGCAACGACTTCTATCCCAAGTATGCTATATGTATGATGTTTCTATGCTTTTGATCCAAGATGATCGAGTATGACAATCTTAATGTTGTATGATGCGATGGTTCTTGCTTATAAGCTCGTTGCTTATCTTTCCCTTTTTCTTAAAAGCTTGTTTGGCTCTTTGTTGTTTGAGCTCTTTTCTCATGCAATGCTTCACGAACCAAGATAGCAATTGTGTATGCGAAGACAACTTTGTGACACAAGAGATGATACCAAGATATGTAACTCAATGATGGTATGTATGCTATGGGAAGTATGAACACTAATGTGCACAAGTCACGTTGTCGGCAATACTCAAAGGCTAGTCTCGATGGTTAAGCTACGCAAAAGTAAGGCTATGGGGTATCAATGCAAATGCAAGAGAGTATAATGATATCACGATACCAAGATGATATGAAAGTGAAAGTGATACCGAAGTGATGTAGCCGTTCGTAGTAGTCCTTGGCAAAGATGAGCGGTGGTGATGTTTATGCCGAACCGTACCTAGATAGCCGGAACACAATAGGACACGGAAACCACAACTCAAATTCTCAAAGCAAAATGGGTCAAAATTGTCGGGGTTGGTAGCGGAAAAGGCTATGGTGGTGCTATGCGGAAGTGGTGGAGGTATGCGGAAGTGTATGTGGGCAACAAAATTTGGCAAGAGTTAGGCGGTAAACGGAGTGGAGGATGGAAGTGTTGCTCTCAGGGGCCGGATGTCCGGGCTGATGGCCGGATGTCCAGGCCGGGCCGGATGTCCGGGCTGGTCGGGCCGGATGTCCGGGCTCGGGATCCGAAGAACACCGCATGGAGAGGTCAAATCCGGGCCAAAATTCGGAAGATTTTGTGGATGGAAATTGGGGAAAAGATGGGGAAAAGCTAGATCTAACTGCAACACACGAAATCCGCGGATCAAATCCAACAAAACATCATCACACCAACAAATCACAAAAAAAATTGGGGCTATTTTTATGGGGGAATTTTCGGATTAGGACGAAAACAACAAAATCAAGCTAGAAAACAAAGAGAGGGGGCTCCGAAATCGTGATCAACGTGGCTCATGATACCAAGATGATGTAGGGTGGAACCCTAGATGGCCGATCTTTCACGAAAGGAGCGGATCCCAACGAAGAACGTGATGAACACGAGGGAAATCACTCAACCAACAAGAATAGATCACACATGCACTAGATCGATGAACACAAAGGTAAGATACAAGATCCAAAGTCAACAACGGACGATACAAACGGTAACCGGTTCTTCTCCGTGAGGAGGTCTTGATGGGGGTCTTCTCCGTGAGGAGGTCTTGAATCCAACGTGGATCGTCTCCGTAGAGGGGCCGCGGTCTCTCTCGTGGAGTAGATCCGTATGGATGAGCAATGCTCTATCTCACATATGAGCTAAACCAATGCTAACCCTAGAAAGAGGGAGATGGGACAGTATATATAGTCTAGGGGGGCGAAGAGGTACATGGGCTTCGGCCATTCACTGTGCGCAGATAGGCGGAGCCGGATGTCCGGGCGTCGGGCCGGATGTCCGGGGCTTCAGGAGGTGCCGGATGTCCGGGCTGGGGGCCGGATGTCCGGGCTGGCGTGGAGGCGTTCTGTGCTCTCTGGATAGGCGGGGCCGGATGTCCGGGTGAGGAGGCCGGATTTCCGGGGCTTCGGGAGGAGCCGGATATCCGGGCTAGGGGGCCGGATGTCCGGGCTGACGGTGAAAGCTTCTGTAGGTTCTGGTGCGTGGCGCCGGATTTTCGGGCTTCTGGCCGGATGTCTAGGCTCGGGCTGGATGTCCGAGCTGGGGCCTGATGTCCGGGGCCTGTAGATGTTGGGCGGCTGGGCTGCTGCTGATGTGGGCACTCCAGGGGCCGGATGTCCGGGGCCTTGGCCGGATGTCCGGGGCCTGGAAGGTGAACTTGCCTTCTTCCGTTGGTTCTCTTCATCCGTGAACTTGGTGGCTTGTCCGTCTTCACGTGCATCCTTGGGAGGTTCCTCTTGACACCTAATCATGCATAGCATATCGGACTTAGGTAGTAGCCATGTCTCAAGTGGATCATATGTGATATCACTAAGGAAGGAAGTCACCTCGTTCCCGAGAGCTCTAGCTCGTGCTCGTGTCATGGGTCCTCTTGGCTCTTGATGAGACGATGGTAGGTCCATGGGGATGATCGTAGGATGCTCCGCATCAGGTGGCATCTCGGCACGGCCCCAGGAGAGGCCGTCTGGCCTTGCCAGGCCCGGAGGTGATGTGTCCTGAGTGGGATGAGCGGCGCCGTGGGCCAGGTTGTCGCCACGAGGTCCTCCGGGCCCCTTGTGGAAGGGCGCGCGGGCGTAGTGGGGGCTGGCACGTGCCCCCGGCATAGCTTGCAACGTAGGTAGGGTGCAGAAGGGTGTTGCGCCCCTGCAGGCAGCATCGAGCAACTCGGTGACCCATTCCAGGAGGGCATCTTGGCCGCCTTCCGCCAGCCTGCATCACACCAGCTCTCGTCCACGATGAGCGCAGCTCGCATGTCCGCCTGCTCCCGACGGGTGTGTAGCGTCATCGCCATGGCATAGCTCGAAGATCCTGTGGTGACGTGGCTGCGGCGCGTTGCGAGAGCGGGCGGTGGTGGCCTGTGCCGCCCACGGTCGACGGTGTTGGGCGGCGTGCGGGCTGCGAGGAGCGCAAAGTGGAGGTCTTCTTGGGCGGTAGGCGCTGCCTGGGCGGGCCGAGCAGCCCAGTGCTTGGCGAGGGCTCGAGGGGCGTCAACCATGGGAACGGCGGAGTGGCAGCGAATCGACCGGTGGAAGAGAGGCTCCGACGCACCCCTACCTGGTGCGCCAAATGTCGGATTCCGCGCTCCGCGGACCCTGGATAGATTTGAACTCTGGGGTGCGCGCGAAGAACTCAACCTCCCCAGTCTGCCAACTCGTCGATCCCACGACCTAGCTTGATGAACTGGAAGGAAATGGGACACATCAGTTTACCCAGTTTCGGGCCATCTTGCGGTGTAAAACCCTACTCCTACTTTCTGGTGGATTAGCCTCGAGGTGGGCTGAGGATGAACTAGTACAGTGGAAGAACAACCTCACGAGGTGTGTTCTTAGGTGAGCTGGTGGGTGTGAGGATGGAATGGATACGATCCCTATCTACGGTGGTGGCTAGGCCCTATTTATAGTGGCCTTGGTCCTCTTACCAAATGAAGGCGGGAAGGGATCCCACAATGGCCAAATTAGAAGGGAGACAACTAGTACATCTTATCCAGACAAAAGGTGGTCTTCGCCTGCAAAGCTTCTGGTTGTGACGCCGCGGTGGGCTCGGCGTTGACCTTCGTCCTACCGTCCTAGCGGTCTTGGTCTTGTAGCATGGAAATGGAAACCTTAGTTGATTCCTCGGGACTCCGCGCCTGTGCTAGTCTCCTTAGCACCAAAGAGGAAACTTGTTGTTCTGCACCCGCTGGTGCCCGCCTGGCCTTGGTCGTCATGGCTTGCCTCATCTGAACCTCATGAAGTGAGGGTTTGCATAGAAATCTCCGCTCCTCAGGAGCCAGCTTGAGGAGAACGCTCCTTCTGGAGGTCTTGACGTCATCCGCCTTGCGTGGCTTGGCCCCTCACGAGGGTCTTGTGCTGCTAGCGCTGAAGATGGGCCGCACCAGGCCGTTGATGGAGCCACGCGATGGGCCGCAGGCAGGCAAGTCTCGGTACCCCGGTTCCCAGAACGCTGAAACCTAGCTCCTGCCTCCCCGCCGGACCAGCGAACACAACCAACGCAGTGTCGACGCCCACACTACTACGAGCCAAGATCCTTTCGCTGCACCAACCAGAGGGGCGACGTCAAGACGCACGCTTCGACCCGCGTCAAGCGAACGCAGCAAGACCCCGAGCGGCACCGTCGACCCGCCACGACCGTGCCCACATGGGAAAGGCCTAGCTCTTCAAGAGCCTGGCCATCAAGAACAGCTCCAGCCACGCCATTTTTTTTATTTTGGGCTCTTTGGCCTATGTTCGTCCGGAGTCTTATCCTGACTTGTGGGGGAATCATAGTCTCCATCATCCTTTCCTCACACGGGACAATGCTCTAATAATGAAGATCATCACACTTTTATTTACTTACAACTCAAGAATTACAACTCGATACTTAGAACAAAATATGACTTTATATGAATGCCTCCGGCGGTGTACCGGGATGTGCAAAGAATCAAGAGTGACATGTATAAAAATTATGAACGGTGGCTTTGCCACAAATACTATGTCAACTACATGATCATGCAAATCAATATGACAATGATGAAGTGTGTCATAATAAACAGAACGGTGAAAAGTTGCATGGCAATATATCTCAGAATGGCTATGGAAATGCCATAATAGGTAGGTATGGTGGCTCTTTTGAGGAAGGTATATGGTACCGGCGAAAGTTGCGCGGTACAAGAGAGGCTAGCAAAGGTGGAAGGGTGAGAGTACGTATAATCCATTGACTAACCATTAGTCATAAAGAACTCACATACTTATTGCGAAAATATATTAGTTATCGAAACGAAGTACTACGCGGATGCTCCTATGGGTATAGATTGGTAGAAAAAGACCATCGCTCGTCCCCGACCGCCACTCATAAGGAAGACAATCAATAAATAAATCATGCTCCGACTTCATCACATAACAGCTCACCATACGAGCATGCTACGGGAATCACAAACTTTAACACAAGTATTTCTACAATCAACAACTACTCACTAGCATTACTCTAATATCACCATCTTTATATCTCAAAACAATCATAAGGATTCAAACTTCTCATAGTATTCAATGCACTTTATATGAAAGTTTTTATTATATCCCTCTTGGATGTCTATCATATTAGGACTAAATTTATAACCAAAGAAAATTACCATGCTGTTTAAAAAGACTCTCAAAATAATATAAGTGAAGCATGAGAGTTCAACAATTTTGACAAAATAAAGCCACCGCCGTGCTCTTAAAAGGTATAAGTGAAGCACTAGAGCAAAATTGCCTAGCTCAAAAGATATAAGTGAAGCACATAGAGTATTCTAATAAATCACGATTCATGCGTGTCCCTCTCAAAAGGTGTGTACAGCAAGGATGATTATGAAAAACTAAAAAGTAATGACTCATATCATATAAGGCGCTCCAAGCAAAACACATATCATGTGGTGAATAAGAATATAGCCTCAAGTAAAGTTACCGATAGACGAAGACAAAAGAGGGGATGCCTTCCGGGGCATCCCCAAGCTTAGGCTCTTGGTTGTCCTTGAATATTACCTTGGGGTGCCTTGGGCATCCCCAAGCTTGGGCTCTTGCCACTCCTTATTCCATAGTCCATCAAATCCTTACCGAAAACTTGAAAACTTCACAATACAAAACTCAACAAAAAATCGCATAAGCTCCGGTAGTATAAGAAAATAAATCACCACTTTTGGTACTGTTTTGAACTCATTCTTTAATTATATTGGTGTAATATCTACTGTATTCCAACTTTTCCATGGTTCATACCCCTCGATACTACCCATAGATTCATCAAAATAAGCAAACAACACATAGAAAACAGAATCTTTAAAAAACAGAACAGTCTGTAGTAATCTGGATACTTCGAATACTTCTGTAACTCCAAAAATTCTAAAACATTAGGAAAACCTGGGAAATTTGTGCATTAATCTTCTACAAAAAGTTATCACACTTCTGTTAAAATTGAGAATCGTTTTCCTGAGCGCAAAAGTTTCTGTTTTTCAGCAAGATCAAATCAACTATCACCGTAAGCCATCCCAAAGGTCTTACTTGGCACAAACAATAATTAAAACACAAAAACACATCTAACCAGAGGCTAGATGAATTATTTATTGAAAAACAGAACCAAAAAGCAAAGAATAAAAATAAAATTGGGTTGCCTCCCAACAAGCGCTATTGTTTAACGGCATTAGCTAGGCATAAAAACACAAATAGATCTAGGTATAATCATAGTAATGATAAGGCAAATCTCGAAAGTTCATCTCATACTCGCTTCATTCACCAGCAAGTTTTCTTTGTGGTAAGAAAAAGTAATCAAAAGGGCTAAATTTAATGGGATAAGGATCCCTAAGATCAAGTTCGGGAGGAATTGGTTCCTCCTTTGGCCCCTCATATTGTACAACCAACTCATCATTGTAAGCGTTCTTTTGGCAAAAAGTCATGAGCTTGTGCCCAAGAGAGAAACCCAATCCATTGTTTTGTATAGCAAAATTATCATTAAGTTCAGAAATCTTATCAACTAAAACATCGGTAGGGACCCTCTTTCTTAAATTTTCATTATAAGCAATATGATCCAGAGATCGTAAACGCATTATTTCCTCTTGATTAAGAGAACCCCATCTATGGGAGGTCGACCACCATCTACTTTATAATGCGTGAAAATTTCACTAGCTTCTTTCATAACAAATCTAAATTCATGGGCTAGAAATATAGTGGTGGCGCGCTTAACAGAAGAATGCTCAATACTACAAAACTCTAGAAAAATCCGTTGTATGCATGGATGCATATGAACAAATTGTATTTCAAGTTCAACCACAAGCAAAGATATAGCATCTGCGAGACTACTAGTTTTATGGAGAATAGATCCACCTAACATGGGTAGCACACCGGCACAAGTAAAGAAATCTTGAATTAACCTTTTCCAATAATATTGCTGCTACCTATGAGAAGGTTTTTAGTGTGCAAGATAGTAGATTCTTCATGATGATTAGTATTAGCAAAAGCATAATAGTTTCCCCCATCGTTACTACTATCCTTTTCAGTGATAACCTCCCCAGATTTAGACATGGTAGCAACAAACCAATCTAACAAACGGGCAAACAAAAAGCGAACAAAAAAGACGAACGGAAGAGAGGCGAAGATAAAGGCAAATCTTTCGAAAATCATTTTAGAAGTGGGGGAGAGGAAAACGAGAGGCAAATGGCGAATAATGTAATGCAAGAGATGAGAGTTTTATGATGGGTACTTGGTATGTGTTGACTTGGTGTAGATCTCCCCGGCAACAACGCCAGAAATTCTTCCTGCTACTTCTTGATCTTGCGTTGGTTTTTCCCTTGAAGAGGAAAGGATGGTGCAGCAAAGTAGAGATAGGTATTCCCCTCAGTTAGATAACCAAGGTATCAATCCAGTAGGAGACAACACACAAATCACCAATACCTGCACAAACAATCAAACAACTTGCACCCAACATGATAAAGGGGTTGTCAATCCCTTCATGGTCACTTGCAAAAGTGAGATATGACAGAGATAGATAAAACTAAACAAAAGATAAAGTAAATATTTTTGGGTTTTTTGGTTTATAGATCGGAAAGTAAAAGATTGCAAAATAGTAGATTGGAAACTTATATGATGGAAAATACACCTGGGGGCCATAGGTTTCACTAGAGGCTTCTCTCAAGATAACAAATAATATGGTGGGTGAACAAATTACTGTCGAGCAATTGATAGAAAAGCGCAAAGTTATGACGATATCTAAGGCAATGATTATGAAATATAGGCATCACGCCCGTGTCAAGTAGACCGACTCCTGCCTACATCTACTACTATTACACCACACATCGACCGACTGCTGCCTGCTTCTAGAGTATTAAGTTCATGATGAACAGAGTAACACTTTAAGTAAGATGGCATGATGTAGAGGAATAAACTCAAGCAATATGATGTAAACCCCATCTTTTTATCCTCGATGGCAACAATACAATACGCGCCTCGCTGCGCCTTCTGTCACTGGGAGAGGACATCGCAAGATTGAACCCAAAGCCAAGCACTTCTCCCATTGCAAGAAAAACCAATTTAGTTGGCCAAACCAAACCGATAGTTCGAAGAGAGTTACAAAGATATCAAATCATGCATAAAAGAATTCAGTGAAGATCAGATAATATTCATAGATAAGTTGATCATAAATCCACAATTCATCGGATCTCGACAAACACACCGCAAAAGAAGATTACATCAGATAGATCTCCAAGAACATCGAGGAGAACATGGTATTGAGAATTCAAGAGAGAGAAGAAGCCATGTAGCTACTAGCTATGGACCCGTAGGTCTGAGGTAAACTACTCACGCTTCATCGGAAGGGCAATAGAGTTGATGCAGAAGCCCTCCGTGATCGAATCCACCTCCGACAGGATGCCGGAAAAGGCCCCAATATGGGATCTCACGTGAATAGAAGGTTGCGGCGGTGGAAGAGTGTTTTCGTGGATGCCTCTGGTGGTTTGGGAATATATGTGAATATATAGGAGGCAGAACTAGGTCAGGGGATTGACGAGGGGCCCACAAGGCAGTGGGGCACGCCCAACCCCCTAGGCGCGCCATCCCCCCTTGTTGTCACCTCATGGCTCTTCTAACTTGAACTACAAGTCTCCGGGGTGTCTTCTGGTCCAAGAAAAATCATCGCGAAAGTTTTATTCCTAGGTTAATAAGTTAGTACCGAAATAATATAAAATAGCATAATAATACATATAAAACATCCAAAACAGATAATATAATAGCATGGAACAATAAAGATACATTGGAGACGTATCAAGCATCCCCAAGATTAATTCATGCTCGTCCTCGAGTACGTAAATGTTAAAAACATAATTTTTGATGTGGAATGCTACCTAACATATTTATCCATTTAATTTTCTTTATTGTGGCATGATGTTCAGATCCATAAGATTCAAAACAAAAGTTTAATATTTACATAAAAACAATAATACTTCAAGGAGACTAACAAGGCAATTATGTCTTCTCAAAATAACATGCCCAAAGAATCTCAAAATAACATGCCCAAAGAAAGCTTATCCCTACAAAATCATATAGTCTGGCTATGCTCCATCTTCATCACACAAAGTATTCAGATCATGCACAACCCTAATGACAAGCTAAGCAATTGTTTCATACTTTTGATATTCTCAAACTTTTTTAACTTTCACGCAATACATGAGCGTGAGCCATGGACATAGCACTATAGGTGGAAAAGAATATGGTGGTTGTGGAGAAGACAAAAAGAAGGAGATAGTCTCACATCAACTAGGCGTATCAACGGGCTATGGATATGCCCATCAATAGATATCAATGTGAGTGAGTAGGGATTGCCATGCAACGGATGCACTAGAGCTATAAGTTTATGAAAGCTCAAAAAGAAACTAAGTGGGCGTGCATCCAACTCGCTTGCTCATGAAGACCTAAGGCAATTTGAGGAAGCTCATCATTCGAATATACAAGAAAAATTCTATAATGAAAAATTCCCACTAGTATATGAAAGTGACCATATCGGAGACTCTCTATCATGAAGATCATGGTGCTACATTGAATCACAAGTGTGGTAAAAGCATAGTAACATTGCCCCTTCTCTCTTTTCTCTCATTTTTTTTATTTTGGGATCTTTGGCCTCCCTTTTTTGGTCCGGAGTCTTATTCCGACTTGTGGGGGAATCATTGTCTCCATCATCCTTTCCTCACATGGGACAATACTCTAATAACGAAGATCATCACAGTTTTATTTACTTACAAGTCAAGAATTACAACTCGATACTTAGAACAAAATATGACTCTATATGAATGCCTCCGGCGGTGTATCGGGATGTGCAAAGAATCAAGAGTGACATGTATAAAAATTATGAACGGTGGCTTTGCCACAAATACTATGTCAACTACATGATCTTGCAAAGTAATATGACAATGATGAAGCATGTCATTATAAAAAGAACGGTGGAAAGTTGCATGGCAATATATCTCGTAATGGCTCTAGAAATACCATAATAGGTAGGTATGGTGGCTGTTTTGAGGAAGGTATATGGTGGGCGTATGGTACCGGCGAAAGTTGCACGGTACAAGAGAGGCTAGCAAAGGTGGAAGGGTGAGAGTGCGTATAATCCATGGACTCAACATTAGTCATAAAGTACTCACATACTAATTGCAAAAATCCATTAGTTATCGAACGAAGTACTACGCGCATGCTCCTAGGGCGATAGATTGGTCGGAAAAGACCATCGCTCGTCGCCGACCGCCACTCACAAGGAAGACAATCAATAAATAAATCATGCTCCGACTTCATCACATAACGATTCACCATACGTGCATTCTACGGGAATCACAAACTTTATCACAAGTATTTCTACAATCAACAACTACTCACTAGCACGACTCTAATATAACCATCTTTATATTTCAAAACAATCATAAGGAATCAAACTTCTCATAGTATTCAACGCACTTTATATGAAAGTTTTTATTATATCCCTCTTGGATGTCTATCATATTAGGACTAAATTTATAACCAAAGCAAATTACAATGTTGTTTATGAAGACTCAAAAAATAATATAAGTCAAGCATGAGAGTTCAACAATTTCTACAAAATAAAGCCACCGCTGTGCTCTAAAAAGATACAAGTGAAGCACTAGAGCAAAATTGCCTAGCTCAGAAGATATAAGTGAAGCACATAGAGTATTCTAATAAATCACGATTCATGCGTGTCCCTCTCAAAAGGTGTGTACAGCAAGGATGATTGTGGCAAACTAAAAAGCAAAGACTCAAATCATAGAAGGCGCTCCAAGCAAAACACATATCATGTGGTGAATAAAAATATAGCCTCAAGTAAATCTACCGATAGACGAAGACGACAGAGGGGATGCCTTCCGGGGCATCCCCAAGCTTAGGCTCTTGCCACTCCTTATTCCATAGTCCATCAAATCCTTACCCGGGGGCCATAGGTTTCACTAGAGGCTTCTCTCGTGATAGCAAATAATAGGGTGGGTGAACAAATTACTGTCGAGCAATTGATAGAAAAGCGCAAAGTTATGACGATATCTAAGGCAATGATTATGAAATATAGGCATCATGCCCGTGTCAAGTAGACCGACTCCTGCCTTCATCTACTACTATTACTCCACACATCGACCGACTCCTGCCTGCATCTAGAGTATTAGGTTCATGAAGAACAGAGTAACGCTTTAAGTAAGATGACATGATGTAGAGGAATAAACTCAACCAATATGATGTAAACCCCATCTTTTTATCCTCGATGGCAACAATACAATACGTGCCTCGCTGCCCCTTCTGTGACTAGGAGAGGACATCGCAAGATTGAACCCAAAGCTAAGCACTTCTCCCATTGCAAGAAAATCCAATCTAGTTGGCCAAACCAAATCAATAGTTCGAAAGAATTACAAAGATATGAAATCATGCATAAAAGAATCCAGAGAAGATTCAAATAATATTCATAGATAAGTTGATCATAAATCCACAATTCATCGGATATTGATAAACACACCACAAAAGAAGATTACATTGGATAGATCTCCAAGAACATCGAGGAGAACATGGTATTGAGAATTGAAGAGAGAGAACAAGCCATGTAGCTACTAGCTATGGACCCGTTGGTCTGAGGTAAACTACTCACGCTTCATCTGAAGGGCAATATATTTGCTGTAGAAGCGCTCCGTGATAGAATCCCCCTTCGGCGGGATGCCGGAAAAGGCCCCAAGATGGGATCTCACGGGAACAGAAGGTTGCGGCGGTGCAAGAGTGTTTTCGTGGATGCCTCTGGCGTTTTGGGAATATATGTGAATATATTGGAGGCGGAACTAGGCCAGGGGAGTCACGAGGTGCCCACAAGGCAGGGAGGCACGCCCTACCCCCTGGGCGCGCCCTCCCCCTTGTCGCCTCCTCGTGGCTCTTCTGACTTGAACTCCAAGTCTCCGGGGTGTCTTCTGGTCCAAAAAAAATCATCGCAAAAGTTTTATTCCGTTTGGACTCCGTTTGGTATTCCTTTTCGTTTGGTATTCCTTTTCTGGGAAACTAAAAAACAAGGAAAAATAGAAACTGGCACTGGGTTCTAGGTTAACAAGTTAGTCCAAAAAATAATATAAATAGCACAATAATGCATATGAAACATCCAAAACTAATAATATAATAGCATGGAACAATCAAAAATTATAGATACGTTGGAAACGTATCAGCAACGCGCTCTTCCCCCTTGCCGAACCACAAGGGGCCAATGGCCCCATAGGTGGTCATGTTATACCATGACATATTTGGTGCGCCAGTTAGGGGCAAGCGCCTGAGCGAACCCGAGGGTGTAAGCAGCGCGTCATCTTCATCGTTTTCTTCATCGACAGCTTCATCGTCCATGGCGCCCAAGAAAAAGTCTGGTGCCACAACTCACCCATCCACATCGAAAGCCTCCTCGCATGCAGACACTAATGCCATGGGGGCTACAGGGACGCACGGGGTCATGGACATTACGGGGGATGTGGCCGGCGCAGGCGGCATCATCACCGTTCCCCTTGCGGCCGAAACAGGAGCGGGAGGTGCAAGAGAAGGACAGCGTTAGCAGCATCCCAGCGGCCATGCTCCGCAAGATGCGGGTGGAGAGAATATTCCATCTCCGCCTCTCCACTCCACTGAAGCACGCAGCCGCAGCGATAGCGCTCGCTTTGGGGTGAACCGCAACTGATAGAGGCAAAGGTGTCCCGTCTTTCGATGAGATGATGAATATCGCTTTGATGGAAGTCGACTTTGTCGATCCGACTACGAACGTGCGAAGACGTCGCGCCTTAGCAATCGCTAAACCAACTCCGAGAGGTTATCGACCACGCCGGAGCACGATCAACCTGACCACGAGGGTCTGTTTCCTGCGAGCAAACGAAGAACAAGCAAGAAACTGAGATTGCAATCTGGATATTGCGAATATAAGATGAAAGCTTTATTGATCAAGGTGGAGTTCTGTGACGCCTTTGTCTGGTCGCTGAACACAAACGAAGTACGCGAAGTTGCAGCTATGGCGAACTTTTAATCTAAACAAAACCCCAAAGTCTAAACGACGCCCTAAGGGCTGTATATATGGAGGAAGAGGGGGGAATTTCGTGGCCCTTGAGGAAGGGGTCCGAAACCAACCCTATCTCTTGTTTCCCCACACATACGGACTCTAAAAACAGCCTATACTTATGTATTTCGAAATTACATGGGCCTGGCCCAATAATAAGGTGACGCAGCACCTAGAATAGCCTCTGGACGAAAGTTATGAAGTAGCATCTTGTATATTTCGTCCAAGGCTTCATGCACGCATTATGGTGGCTTCAACGTCCTGAAATCATCACTTGTAACTCCGTTCTTGTTCCCCATGCGCATGCCATCATCTCCATGCTTGTTCTTGCTCCAATGTTCATCCTTCTCAAAGCTAGGCCCTTCATTTGTAAGCAAAACAAATGTATCCAATTTAGGCAGCATCATATTCTCATGAACATTAGAATCATTACCAAGAAACGAAAGTACCTGGTAATTTAATTGGCGTGCGCGAGCTCTAGTAATTGGTCCAGTATGTATAGCAGCAGGGGCTGTGGGTGTAACAATGGTATTGATGTCCTCATCATCCTCCCCTTCTTGAAATGAAGTCGTCCTCGATGGAAGCTCATCTTCCTCACCCAAATAAGGCTTCAAATCTGCAATGTTAAAAGTTGGACTAACCCCAAAATCTGCAGGCAGCTCAAGTTTATATGCATTATCATTTATTTTCTCTAACACCTTAAAAGGACCATCAGCACGTGGCATTAGCTTTGATTTGCGCAAATCATGAAATCTATCCTTACGCAAATGTAACCAAACAAGATCTCCAGGTGCAAACACAACATGTTTTCTACCCTTATCTTCAGCAAGTTTATATTTAGCATTCATACGCTCAATGTTTTCCTTAGTTAACTCATGCATTTTTAAGATCAATTCAGCACGTTGTTTAGCATCAAAATTAACCTTCTCCGAAGATGGAAGAGGCAACAAATCAATAGGTGCACGAGGTAGGAAACCATACACAATTTCAAAAGGGCACATCTTAGTAGTAGAATGCAATGAACGATTATAAGCAAACTCAATATGAGGCAAGCATTCTTCCCACATTTACTTATTATTCTTCAAAACAGCCCTAAGCATAGTAGACAATGTTCTATTGACTACTTCAGTTTGTCCATCAGTTTGGGGGTGACAAGTAGTACTAAAAAGCAGTTTAGTCCCCAACTTAGCCCATAAACATCTCCAAAAGTGGCTAAGAAATTTAGTATCACGATCTGAAACAATAGTATTTGGCACACCATGCAAGCGAATAATTTCATGAAAGAACAAATCAGCAACATTAACAGCATCATCGCTTTTATGACATGGTATAAAGTGTGCCATTTTCGAGAATCTATCCACGACAACAAATATGCTATCCCTCCCCTTCTTTGTTCGAGGTAAACCTAAAACAAAGTCCATAGATATATCCTCCGAAGGAACACTAGGTACAGGCAAAGGCATATATAAACCATGAGGATTGAGTCGTGACTTAGCTTTTTGACATGTAGTGCAGCGATCAACAAAACGCTCAACATCCCGTCTCATCTTTGGCCAAAAGAAATGTGTAGCAAGTATGTCCTCCGTCTTCTTCACGCCAAAGTGTCCCATTAATCCTCCTCCATGCGCCTCCTGCAACAACAAAAGACGAAGAGAGCTAGCTGGAATGCATAGCTTGTTAGCACGGAACACAAATCCATCATTAACGACAAACTTGTTCCAGGTTCTTCCTTCTTTACAATTCTGCAATACATCTTTAAAATCAGCATCATGCACATATTGATCTTTGATGGTCTCCAAACCAAATATTTTGAAGTCAAGTTGTGAAAGCATAGTATAGCGACGAGACAATGCATCAGCAATAACATTTTCTTTACCCTTCTTGTGTTTAATGACATAAGGGAAAGTTTCAATGAATTCAACCCATTTAGCATGTCTACGATTCAGTTTAGCTTGACTTTTAATATGTTTCAAAGATTCATGATCAGAATGTATAACAAATTCTTTGGGCCATAAATAATGTTGCCATGTTTCTAAAGTCCGAACAAGAGCATATAGTTCTTTATCATAAGTAGAATAATTCAGACTAGGCCCACTCAATTTTTCAGAAAAGTATGCAATAGGTTTGCCATCTTGTAATAACACACCTCCTAATCCAATTCCACTAGCATCACATTCAAGCTCAAAAGTCTTATTAAAATCAGGAAGTTGGAGTAAAGGAGCATGTGTCAACTTATCTTTCAATACCGTGAAGGCTTCTTCCTGTGCGGTACCCCAAACAAAAGGCACATCCTTCTTTGTAAGCTCGTTGATAGGTGCAGCAATGGTGCTAAAATCTCTCACAAAACGCCTATAGAAACCAGCGAGTCCAAGAAAACTCTGCACTTGTGTGACCGTTTTGGGCTGCGGCCAACTCTCAATAGCTTCAATCTTGGCTTTATCAACTTCAATTCCCCGTGGAGTAACAACATAGCCAAGAAAAGATACTCGGTCGGTGCAAAAGGTGCACTTCCCAAGGTTACCAAACAAACGTGCATCACGTAGAGCAATAAAAAAAACACGTAAATGTTCCAAATGTTCTTCCAAAGATTTGCTATAAATCAGTATATCATCAAAATAGACTACCACAAATCGTCCAACGAAAGCACGTAAAACTTCGTTCATTAGTCTCATGAAAGTACTAGGTGCATTAGTTAACCCAAAAGGCATGACTAACCACTCATATAAACCAAACTTAGTTTTAAATGCAGTTTTCCATTCATCTCCCAATTTCATACGAATTTGATGGTATCCACTACGCAAATCAACTTTGGAGAATATTGTAGAGCCACTCAATTCATCAAGCATATCATCTAGCCTAGGAATAGGATGACGATAACGAATAGTAATATTATTAATGCCTCTACAATCAACACACATACGCGACGTACCATCCTTTTTAGGCACTAGTATAATAGGAACAGCACAAGGACTAAGAGATTCGCGTATATAACCTTTGTCGAGCAGCTCCTGTACTTGACGCATAATCTCCTTCGTCTCCTCTGGATTGGTACGGTATGGTGCACGGTTGGGTAGCGATGCACCGGGAATTAAGTCAATTTGATGCTCAATCCCTCGAATAGGTGGTAATCCCGGTGGCACGTCTTGTGGGAAGACGTCAGCGAACTCCTGCAAAATGTTAGTGACAGCAGGGGGCAAAGAGGAAGGCACGTCCTCGAATGAAAATAATGCCTCTTTGCACACAAAAGCATAGCAAACAGATTTGCTGAAATCTAGCTCATCAATATCAGATTTTGTGGCAAGTAAACATGCACTTTTCAATTTAATTTCAGAAACAACACTAGATTGTTTATTATTAGGTTTCATTTGTTGCGCAAATTCATTTGCCACAATCTGATTTTCACTCTTATTTTTCTCCTGTTTTGCTTTATTAGCTCTATTAATGTCATCTTTCAAAATGGAATCAGGAGTCATAGGAAGCAAAGTAATATTTTTATCCTTATGAACAAGAGTATACTGATTGTTTCTACCATGGTGTACAGAATTTTTATCAAATTGCCATGGTCTACCTAGTAATAAGGAACATGCTTGCATGGGTACCACATCACAATCAACATAATCAGCATATGTAGAGATACTAAAATGCACACGAACAGTACGTGTTACCTTAACCTTGCCGCTGTTGTTGAACCATTGGATGTAGTAAGGATGTGGATGTGGTCTTGTGGTGAGAGATAGCTTCTCCACCATCTCCATGCTAGCCAAGTTGTTACAGCTCCCTCCATCTATGATGACGCGAACAGAACGTTCCTTCACAACTCCCTTTGTATGGAACAAATTATGCCTCTGATTTTGCTCTGCTTGTGTGACCTGCACACTCAAAACACGTTGAGCAACTAAACATTCATACCTGTCAGCGTCTTCAGGAGCCATGTATTGCGTCTCATTTTCAGAATCATCTCCACCATGTTCTTCACGGGTAATAAGAGCCAAAGTCTCCTCATCATAGTCACTAGCGGACTCATACCCACCATCCTCAGTAGCAATCATTACACGCTGAGATTTGCATTCTCTCGCAAAATGTCCTCTTCCCTTACAACGACGACAAATAATATCACTTGTGTGCCCTGTCGATGCCATGGAAGAAGAAGAGCTCTGCACAGGCCGGCAGGTGTGCTCTTGGCAGAGAGTGGTGGTTGTGCCTGCTTTCTTGTATCACGGCTGGAGGTGGCACCTGATGGAGGTGATGGTGAAGTGGAAGTAGAAGATGCACGCGGTGTCCATGATGAAGGTCGACCTGCAGAAAAGTTAGTTCGCGCCAATGGCTGTCGATCCTGCACTTCACGTTCAGCTTTACAAGCAAGATGGAATAAACGAGTGATATTATTATAATCCTTATACTCTAGAATGGTCTGAATCTCTTTATTTAATCCACCCATAAAACGTGCAAGCATAGCTTCATTCTCCTCAACAATACCACATCTAATCATGCCAGTTTGTAATTCCTGATAATATTTTTCTACAGAATTTTTCCCTTGTCTTAAACGCTGCAAATTTTGAAGTAATTCACGTTGATAATATGGTGGAACCCAACGAGTACGCATAGCAGTTTTCAAAGCAGCCCAAGTAGCTGGAACAGGATATAATCTACAATGTTCAGACCACCAAACACATGCAAAGCTAGTGAAAGCACAAACAGCAGCAGGAACACGTCTGTCCTCAGGATATTGTAAACATGTAAATCGTTGTTCAGTTTCTAACTCCCAAGTAAGATATATATCAGGAACATATCTACCCTCAAATGGTGGAATATTCAATTTCAGTTTAGGGAGATGGTCATGATCTCGTACCTGAGGTGGTGGTGCCGGCCTACCGTTGCGAATATATACCTGAGGTCGACCTGCTGGTGGTGGTGCTGGTGGCTGCGCGTAGTTCTGATTTTGATCAACCTCATCCTCATCATCGCCCGCATAATCATCATCCTCCTCAGCCGCCGCAGGAGCAGGAGCCAAAGAAGCATCAACAGTAGGTGCCCGTCCCACTTGATTTGGAAGGCGGCGTTGGAGATGTGGTTGTTGTTGTTGTAGAGGTGCGACATGTGCAGCCGGTGGTGGTTGGGGAAGACGCTTGAGTAATTCAGTAAACTTGTTATCCAGCTTTGTCTCGAACGACTTCTCCACGGCATCTATCTTCTCCATAGCCTCTTCAAATCTGTTTAGCACATCTCCCACCTGGCCACTCATTATTTGCTGAAATTTATCATGCAACTCCTTGTTCGTCATGTTCTCCCAATCAGTCTCATCGGCTTGTGAACTTGCCATGGTTAGCAGCAATAGAAACACAAAAGAATATGATCCTGCAAACTACTAGAAGTGGTGGTGATGGTGGTGTGTCACAAAACCTTCAAGCGAATCTCAAATTCTTACCAGTTCTTACCCAGCAGCAGGTGGTGATCGGCAACCGTTGTAGTCAAAAACTCTCAAAGCTTGGATATAGCGATTACCAGGGAGAGTCAAACGCACGATGTAGACTTATGTGGAGCTGGGAAGGCTTATAATATGGTAGCAAAATGGTAAGCAATAATCAATTCAGAGATGCAAAGTTGAATAAACGCTCAACGACGGTACTGTGCTGGTCCTAGGCTAGACCGTGCTAGAGACGCGAGCCTAGAACACTAACAAAATCACGGCGCTGCACGTAAACAAGGGAAAAGCACACTCTGGAAAAAAAAATCGCTCTTTTTTTTTGCGCTCTCTTTTTTTTTGCGAAAAATCACTATAATGGCGTGTGTCTCAAAACTCTTCCCAGGTCAAACTGACAGGATGGGCACAAATTTTTTTGACTATTTTTTTTCGGAAATCAGGGCAGCGACGACGAAAAAGTGCGACAAAAAATCGCTATGATGGCGAGTGTCTCAAAACACTACCCGGGGCCTAAAAATAGGATAGGGAAAAAATATTTTTGGTTGCCGAAATTTTGGCCTAAAAACTGCCCGGGGGTCTCCAGACTCTTTTTTTTTCGAGACCTACTCAGGCAAGGAAACACGAAACGGAAAATATATGGATCTCTAAAACCAACCGAATATGAAAAGAACTCGGATTGGTGGTGGATATATGGCGGTAGAATATGGCAGCGGTGGTGGTATATGGTAGCGGTAGTGGTATATGGATACGGATCGGTGGTGGTATATGGATACGGATTGGTGGTGGTATATGGATACGGATTGGTGGTGGTATATAGATACGGATTCAGAGCGGTGGCGGATAAGCAATGGTGGTAGATGGCAAGGCGATGATGATGGTGCGGCGGCGGCGTGACAACTTATGACCAGAACTCGAAACTCTAAAAGACTAGACTCTAAGACCAGCAACTTGACACGACGATGCAACCGCAAATTCAACAAAGCAAAAACCCTAAAAAGAATATGCAAAGGCTCAGATTGGTTCGGATATGATGAACTAACCCTAATTTTTTTGTGGCTTTTTCGTGGACTGTAGGTATGAAGAACAGACTCGATCTAAACTACGAAAAACTGTAAATCTCACCGAGCAACCTGGAAATCTGATACCACTTGATAGAGGCAAAGGTGTCCCGTCTTTCGATGAGATGATGAATATCGCTTTGATAGAAGTCGACTTTGACGATCCGACTACGAACGTGCGAAGATGTCGCGCCTTAGCAATCGCTAAACCAACTCCAAGCGGTTATCGACCACGCCGGAGCACGATCAACCTGACCACGAGGGTCTGTTTCCTACGAGCAAACGAAGAACAAGCAAGAAACTGAGATTCCAATCTGAATATTGCGAATATAAGATGAAAGCTTTATTGATCAAGGTGGAGTTCTGTGACGCCTTTGTCTGGTCGCTGGACACAAACGAAGTACGCGAAGTTGCAGCTATGGAGAACTTTTAATCTAAACAAAACCCCAAAGTCTAAACGACGCCCTAAGGGCTGTATATATGGAGGAAGAGGGGGGAATTTCGTGGCCCTTGAGGAAGGGGTCCGAAACCAACCCTATCTCTTGTTTCCCCACACATACGGACTCTAAAAACAGCCTATACTTATGTATTTCGAAATTACATGGGCCTGGCCCAATAATAAGGTGACGCAGCACCTAGAATAGCCTCTGGACGAAAGTTATGAAGTAGCATCTTGTATATTTCGTCCAAGGCTTCATGCACGCATTATGGTGGCTTCAACGTCCTGAAATCATCACTTGTAACTCCGTTCTTGTTCCCCATGCGCATGCCATCATCTCCATGCTTGTTCTTGCTCCAATGTTCATCCTTCTCAAAGCTAGGCCCTTCATTTGTAACCAAAACAAATGTATCCAATTTAGGCAGCATCATATTCTCATGAACATTAGAATCATTACCAAGAAACGAAAGTACCCGGTAATTTAATTGGCGTGCGCGAGCTCTAGTAATTGGTCCAGTATGTATAGCAGCAGGGGCTGTGGGTGTAACAATGGTATTGATGTGCTCATCAGCAACCCTCTAGCCGCCCATGTTGCGGGTGCGGCTACAAGGCACGCGCCACCCCCAGGACACGTTAGCCGAGACGATGCGCCGAATGTGGTCGCCAATCCCCAAGCGCATCCACCTTGTCGCCACACCAGCCTGGCGACCGGCTCACGACGACGAGAACAAGGCGTCATCACTACCAGCACCATCAGAAGCCAGGCAACGTCGCGGTCTACGTCGTCGTCTATGCCGAGCACCGCTTCGAAAGCCATGGCGCGGGCCCAACTCCTGTTGAGATTTCCACCAACGGCCGATCAGATGGATGAGTGGAGAGCCACCATTCAGAGCTTGATTGTTTTCGCTGAGGTGGGAGGGTTGCAGAGGGCAGGCCCGCCAGGGCCTCCACATGCGGCGACAACGGCTCGAGCCGTTGGCCGTACCGAAGGGACCACCCTCACAGTGCAATCCCCTCCGCGGCAGCCAGCGCAGGGGCCGCAGCCAGAGCCACGCGACCAAAAACCTGATGACGTATCGATGGCTTCATCCGATCCTCGGAACGTCAAGACGAGTGACGACTCCTAGAAGACAGGCGAAGGGAAGACGCGTGTGTCACCTTCGAACGATGCCGCGAAACCCGCCGCCAGTCTTATAGGCGCAATGGCCCCAACGTCGACGAGCCCATGCCCAACGGAGATGGATACCTGGTAACCCACAAGTATAGGGGATCACAATAGTTTCGGGGGTACAGTATTCAACCCAAATTTATAGATTCGACACAAGGGGGGCCAAAGAATATTTGTAAGTATTAGCAGCTGAGTTGTCCATTCAACCACACCTAGAGATTAATTATCTGCAGCAAAGTGATCAGTAGCAAAGCAGTATGATAATTTTGATAGTAGTAGTAGCAGCAGCAATAGTAATGGTAATAACGATAGCAGTGATTTTTGTATCAAGGGCAACAGCAACGATAGAAGTAGTAACTTAGAAAGAACAATATAAGGAAATTCGTAGCCATTGGATCAGTGGCTTGTTGGATGATATTCATCATGTGACAGTTATAACCTAGGGCGATACGACACTAGCTCCAGTTCATAAATATAATGAAGGCATGTATTCCGTAAATAGT
Source organism: Aegilops tauschii subsp. strangulata (assembly GCF_002575655.3). Classification (NCBI taxonomy): domain Eukaryota; kingdom Viridiplantae; phylum Streptophyta; class Magnoliopsida; order Poales; family Poaceae; genus Aegilops; species Aegilops tauschii. The sequence continues at coordinate 209,637,039 of NC_053039.3, read as the reverse complement.
CATACGTGCTTATGGAAAGAACTTGCATGACATCTTTTGTCCTACCCTCCTGTGGCAGCGGGGTCCTATTGGAAACTAAGGGATATTAAGGCCTCCTTTTAATAGAGAACCCGAACAAAGCATTAACACACGGTGAATACATGAACTCCTCAAACTACGGTCATCACCGGGAGTGGTCCCAACTATTGTCACTCCGGGGTTGCTGGATCATAACACGTAGTAGGTGACTATAACTTCCAAGATCGGATCTAGAACATAGATATAATGGTGATAACATAAATGGTTCGGATCTGAAATCATGGCACCTAGGCCCAAAATGATTAGCATTAAGCATGGCAAAGTCATAGCAACATCAATCTCAGAACATAGTGGATACTAGGGATCAAGCCCTAACAAAACTAACTAGATTACATGATGAATCTCATCCAACTCCTTACCGACCAGCAAGCTTACGAAGGAATTACTCACTCCCGGTGGGGAGCATCATGGAATTGGCGATGGAGAAGGGTTGGTGATGATGAAGATCGAAGATCCCCCTCTCCGCAAAATCAAACGGACTACAGATCTGGCCTCCCGATGAAGAACTGGAGACGGCGGCGGCCCCGTCTCGTGGAACGCGATAATTCTTTCTCCTTGAATTTTTCTGGAAAAATAGGATTTTTATAGCGTCGGTTTCAGAGTCTGCGGGGCCACCAGGTGGGGACAACCCATGTGGGCGTGCATGGGGAGGCGTGCCCTGGTGGGTTGTGCCCACCCAGGTGCCCCCTCCGGTGGTTCTTGGCTCTAGAAATTCTCTTTTATTATATCAAAAATCCTCGCAAAGTTTCGTTCCATTCCGAGAACTTTTATTTCTCCACAAAAAATAGCATGGTAGTTCTACTGAAAACAGCGTCAGTCCGGGTTAGTTTCATTCAAATCATGCAAATTGGAGCCCAAAAAAGAGGAAAAGCTTTAGGGAAAGTAGATACGACAGAGATGTATCAACTCCCCCAAGCTTAAACCTTTGCTTCTCCTCAAGCAATTCAGTTGATAAACTGAAAGTGAAAAAGAAAAACTTTTACGAACTCTTTTGCTCTTGTTTGCATAAATAAGCTTAAACAACACCCAAGTTTTCAGCCAATATTATAACTAACCATGCCGACAATAAATCTTACAAATTATATTAACTCCTATCAGTGACATAATCAGCTAGCGAGCAATATAATAAGATATCTCAAATAGCAACACGTTATCAAAACAACCATGATATAATATGACAATAGTGGTATCTCACTAGCCCTTTCTGAGATCGCAAAACATAAATGCAGAGCACCTCTAAAGTTCAAGTAGCGACTAAACATTGTAATTCATGGTAGAAAACATCCAGTCATGATGCACCCAACATTAGCTACATACAATGCATAAGCATGACAGCAGTGCTCTCAGGTTCTGGTGCTTATTTTAGAAGGTGATGACACAACATAAAAGTAAATAGATAGTCCCTTCACAGAGGGAAGTAATGATTTGCCGAGGGGCCAGAGCTCAAGTTTTTAAAACAGAGGTAAATGAAATTTTGAGAAACGCACCCTCTTGTTTACTTCGCGAGCATCAGTTATCAATATCTTCCATGCTAAACACATTAGTAGCAGTTGCCAAGCGATAAAGTAAAGGTTGTGACTCCGTAGGAGTTTTTGTTTGATTATTTGTAAGCTTTTTCTGTTTGCAATTTGGGACTGGGCATCCCTATTACGGCCCTTTTCTCATGCAGTGGCGAGTGAATAAACACACAACCTGAGAATAACCCGCTTAGCATGGAAGATACAGACTACCTCATGTTGTTCCATGAACAACCCAGGCACACGAAAGGATATTTATTTGAAGTTTTTAGAGATGGGACATGCAAATTTACTTAGGACGGCAGGGTAATACCGCATATAGGTAGGTATGGTGGACTCATCTAGAATAACTTGAGTTCAAGGTTTTTGATGTACAAGCAGAATTCCCACTTAGGACAGGCGAAGGCTAGCAAATAGGTTGAGAAGCGGCCAGCTAGAGAGCAACATGAACATGCATTATGCATAAGTAACATTGGACACTAGCATGAGTAGGATATGAACACCATGAACATAAATATCATAGAGGCTATGTTAGTTTTGATTCAACTACATGCATGAACATGTGCCAAGTCAAGCCACTCGAACATTCGAAGGAGGATACCATACCATTATACTACATCACAATCATTTTAATGCAATGTTGACATCCAAGATAAATCATTATCCACTCCTAGCTACTTATGCATGGCATGAGAAACTATAATCTCTAATTTTCATTGCAAACATGTTTAATCATAATGAGATGAATCATGGATACTAGGTTAAACATATTTACAAAAACAGAACAAGTCGAGTTCATAGGGCTCCAGAAAAATTTTGGGTCACAAAAATTTATCAACAGAACTTTACAAGATTGGTAGCAACTACTCATAGGGATGCATAGAGGCCATAGCAAGCATTCACTACATAAAACTCTAAGAATTAAACATGCAAGTTCATCTACAGCAGCACCAAGAGTAGCTAATTATTCAAAATATAAACCATTGAAGCAAAAACTAATTGGACAAACGGAGGAGTCACATACCAAGCAACAATCCCTCGAAATAGTTTCACAAATGGAGCTTCGAGAAAAGATATCGAAATACGCAGGTTTGAGAGAAAGAACGCGAGAGAGAGAGAGAGAGCAATGGTGATTTTTTTGGAGGTAGGAGGGATTGTGGGATTGAGAGATAAGTGAGGGGGCCACGTGGGGACCACAACCCACCAGGGCGTGCCTGGGGGTCCTGGCACGCTCAGGTGGGTTGTGCCCACCTGGTGCACCTCCCTCTGATATTATTTGCACCAAAAATTCTTAAATATTAAAAAAAATCATATTAAATTTTCAAAGCATTCTGAGAACTTTTATTTTTGGGTCATTTTTTATTCCATAGGAAATTCAGAAAACAAACAAAACATGGCATTTTATTTTATTTAACTAATAAAAACAGAAAACAAAAGGTAGGGACAGAAGGTAGTGCCCACTAAATTCATCAACTTTGTACCTCTCAAAAATGATCCATTAATAAGGTTGATCAAGTCTTATTAACAACCACTTTCGATTAGCATGAAACCGAAGAACTTTGTAAATCACTAAGTTACCTCAACAGGGATATGAATGTCCCCAACAATAAGCATTTCATATTTCTTTTTGACAGTAGGTAGAGGTAGTTGAAAACTTCCAATAGTGGTTGTCAGAGATTTTTCAATAACATTAATACCATTCACTTGGAATTGTTTCTACGGAAAGTGCACCGTATGTTCATTACCATTGATATGAAAAGTGACCTTTCTTTTATTGCAATCAATAACAACCCCTGCAGTGTTCAAGAAGGGTCTACCAAGGACAATCAACATGCACTACAAAAAAATACACTTCCGTGATGATACGTGTTTGTCACAGTAGGTCACGTTTTCTGTCATGCATGTACTTCCATGACAAATTTATGACAGAATGAAGATAGTCATACCTGTGCTGTCGTAGAAGTGTTCCATGACATTACCAAAATTATCATCAGGGAAGTGTCCACTTCCATGACGATAAATCGTGCGTCACAGAAGTGCTTTCGTCAAGGGTGACCGACACGTGGCATCCACCGTAACGGAACACCGTTAAGCTATCGGGTCCAGTTTTGGATCCGATAACCCGTTAACAGCCCGGACCAATGGGGATTTTCCACGTGTAAAATTCTGATTGGCTGACGGAAACACGTGTCAGCTCCGCGTTGGCACAGGTGTCACTCATCCAATGGGCGAGATGCGCCTATGATATGTTGACACGTGGACCGGCCCAAAAGTGGCCCATAAAGTTTAAATGGGCCGGCCCAACTAAAGGCCCACAAGATTTTGCGGTCCATAATGGGCCAGCCCAGCAAAAGGCCCACGAGATTTTGCGTATCATAATGGGCCGGCCCAGCTAAAGGCCCACGAGATTTTGCTGGCCATAATGGGCCGGCCCAGCTAAAGGCCCGTGAGATTTTGCGGACCATAATGGGCCGGCCCAGCTAAAGGCCCAATATTCTCAGATAAGGTCCGTATGGCTAGTGTCAAATCGGCCCGTCAACGGCCTGTCCTAAACTTGTCATCATCGCGGCCCATGGTCACTTCTGGCCCGTTAACAGTCCGCTAAGTATATGTGCCAAATTATGGCCCGGTGTATTTCCGGCCTGTTAAAGGTCCTGCTTCATTTGGGCCCATTTACAGGCCATTGAAACTTTCAGCCCATAAACGGCCGTGAAGGATTTGGGCCATATTCGGCCATGTCTGACATTCGGCCTCTTAGAGGCCCATTATAGATTTGGGCCACTTTCGGCCTGTTGTGATTTTTGGCCTGTTAACGCCGGACGAAATCCATGGGCCAGATGTGGCCCAACGTCACATCAGGCCCATTAACGGCCCATATAAAAATGACGATAATCTAGCCCGACCAAACTTCCGGCTGTTAAAGGCCCGTATATTAGGTCGGCGCATTTACGGCCCGTCCGAATTTCGGCCTGTGAAAGATCCGCATCGTAAATGGGCCCAATCTCACTTTCGGTCTTTTAAAGGCCCATGTTTTTAATGGGCTCGAGATATTTACACCTATAAATGGCTTATTGTTACTGAGGGCCCAAATTATGTTTAGGCATGTTAAAGGCCCACTATGGGCACATGCCTACCAGAAAAATATGAAATCTTATGCTGATTTAGGCCCAGATATTTTTAGTGGGCTACATGCAAATTTCGGCCCATAATCGTTTTTATCCCAATTGGAATGGGCCCGACGAATGTTGGCATGTTGGGCTCCTACGAAGCTTTCGGCCGAATACATTACTAAGATAAACCTACACTATACAAAAATAGCATCATAATTATTGCAGCCTTTGGCAGCATCATAAATGATGTATCACAACAAAAGGCCTGTTGGCATAAAGTTTACAGTCCTTGCAGATAAAAGCACCATCAGATGTATAGAAGCACAGATCATTTGACCTGAGTGCTAATGTTTCAGGCTGTAGAATCTGATGGAGCAGCACGATCTTCACCTTTTTTCCGCCATTGCTCTTGAGCAACAAAGCGAATGTCTGATAGTCTGGTTTCAAAACCATTCATATCTTGACGACATTTGTCAACCACTATTCTTGTTTCCAAAACGACGTCCACTAGGGATTGGACTTGTGTCTGCAACACAGATATATCACTCTGTCTAGCAGGAAGATTTTGTTCAGTAGGCGATTTGGACGAGGTTACCTTGACAACCAACCCAGAATTACGCAGGAAGGTGCTTTTTGCACTGTTAGTGGAGAGATACTGACGCAATGCAGCAAGAGGTGACATTGTGCCTGTGGTAGCCTCGTCACCTTCAGGTGGTTGTGGTTGTTCAATCATTTTTTCCATAGCTTCCTGAAAGTTTGAACTTGTAGATTACTGTACCAGATAAGTTACTAATGAGACAAAAACAAACAAAGTAGGTTACACGTTTATACATAACTTATTTTGGTGAACTACTGTAATACATTAGCATGTATTGTACTGCCAACTACATAATAAAATCACTTTCGGAACATATGTCCATGTAGCATGCCTACTGTATTGTCTATTTCCTCACATTCGTTCACATCTAAGGATAAAGAGACATGGTTTAAAGTAGGATGAACATAGTATGACATCATTCATATCATGGGCAAACAGATATAAAACAAACAGACTATTTTATCATTCTGTGCGCACGTGAACATAACAACTAGAATACAGATCAAGACCAAAAGAATATCCTTCATCTCTTTTAAACCATGTAAGGTGAAATGATACGTTAAGAAAACTGTGTATAAAAGTGAACAGAGTAACTAACATTGGCTGCAAACCAAGTAGTTAAATGAACACATCATGGTACCAATCAGTTCAAAGGCAGGAGGAGTAAGGACTTACAACAGTGGCTTGAACTGGTGTGCTCATGCCCTTCATCTTGCTGGTGTGGCAATCCTTGAAGATTTGCACTGCATTCGATTCAGGTTCTTTTTGGTCCGCACATGCTTTCCTCTGTATTTGGAACAAGTCAATATAGATACGATAATATGGCATAGAAAAAAGAAGGAAGTAGCAGCTATTTACAAGAGCCTCGCAGTGTGCAATATAGCTACGAGATCCTGTTGTCTGTTGGAATTTCACTTTAGAACGGTTGGTCTTGTTCTTCAAACAGTTAGCCTAGAAGAAGATACACTTGTAAGGCACATACATAAATACAAGTTCAATATGTTGTCTGATCAAATACATATAGCCTACCTGATACTTTGGATCAGACCAGTGTTTAACGAGGGTTGTCCAGCCTTCATCTGTAATATATTCCACTGGAGATGTTTGGGCGATTTCATTGTTAGCCTTGCCTTCAAAGTGAGATTTTCTAAGGTGGTACCGATACTGTCGCAGAGCAGACTGATACTGTCGCAGAGCAGACTGAAAAACATGAGTGCATGCTTGTTTAGTTGCATCATCTTTCGGATCCAACTTGAACCTCATCTGGAAAAAAGAATGTGAGTCTTATTAGGAGGAAGCTAGAAAGTATGGGACAGAGCAAGACAATATTACTAATTGGGATGAATAACATTACTTACGGATAAATGGTCAAGGACGGTGTTAAACTGGGTATTGTCTTTCTCATTCCTGTACTGGATCCACGTTGGGAGGATACGTGCATGACACCTAACAGCAACGGCTGCCTCTGATACTAACTTGGCTGACTCTGTAGCATCACGTGGCCTTTTTAAACCTGCCTCAAAATGGATCTCCATTCTTCCTCCTTTAGATTTTGTTAATCTATCAAGCATTATCCCTGATGTTTGTTTCCGCTTGCGTCGTGGTGCTAGTTCAACAACGAATATGGAAAGTGCTAGTGTACATCAAACTATGATAGTACATATAAAGGAGCATGCAACTGCAACTTGACTCGGTCAGGTACCGTCTTGGTGTTGATGCTCATGAGGTTCATCTGATCTTGCCAGGTCCTGTTGTGTCAGCAGTCCTTCGGAAGTAGTGTTAGGTGTGAAGGCAGCTTGGGAACTGGCCAGTTCCGGAGCAAACGAACGAGTAACTCGTTGAGATGCTGGTACAGTTGAAGCGGATGCTGCAGCTGGTGGAGCGGGTGATACTGTGTTTGTAGATTTAGCCGGTGGACTTGGACCTTCTACTGCACTATAAGTACCAGCAGAATCTGGACGGCAGATCCTTTTCCGTTTCACCCGACGAGTAACACCACTCCCTACTGTATTATTTTCCTTGCTCTTTTTTGACTTTGCCATGTCAAGCCGTACCCACAACACAAAAGAATAAAATCGCTCTTCAGAACTCATTGATGCATGATACAGACAAGCAATACTTTGATGTAATACAACCGTATGAGGATGGAATATGTAAGAAAAACAGGACGGCATGACATATTCACAGCTAGGATGTGTAAACTAAGCAGAAGGATTTTCAAGAAAATAGAAGTAATGCAAGCTAGACACCATATGAAAGATGCAACCAATATTACTCTACCAAGTTAAAAGTGTCTTGTCATAAGTGGCAATTCAAAAAATTAGAAGCAGTACAACGTAGAAATCAATGCAAGATGCAACCACTATCAAACTGCCATGTTAAAAGTGTCCAATCATGAGTGACTGATGCGGGATACACAACAGCAGTACTTTGATGTAAGAACATGGTATGATAGATAGATTCAGTGTATTCTAGACACAGAACGCCATGTCATATGCACATGTATAACGTATGAACTCAGCAGGTGCAATTTAATCAAAATAGAAGAAATACAGGCTAGACAACATATGCAACATGAAACCAATTATCACACTGTCAACTTAGAGCAAGCACCTGCGATGGTGGAGTACGGGAGATGAACTCATCATGTAGACTTGGGACTTCAACTTCATTAGCAGTAGCATTGGCAAATCTAGAGAGTCTCTGTTTGCGTCGGTGCGGAGGACCACCAACATCCCCTAACTTACTCTTTTCCTTCCTATTTTATGATATTTCCTTATGAAGTCAAAACCACAAGAAGATGAATAAAATTAGCTCTGCATAACTGGTTGATGCATGATACAGACGAACACTACTTTGATGTAAGGCAAGCGCAGGATAGGAGGATGGAATATATACAAAAAAGACAATGTTTCATATTCACACGTATGATAGGAGGATGGAATATGTATGAAAAAACAGTAAGTGGAAGGCATTTCAACAAAATTAGAAGAAATGAAAGCTAGGCACCATATGAACATGCAACCAATATCACTCTATCAGGTAAAAAGTGTCTCGTCGTAAGTGCCATTTCAAGAAATTAGAAGCAGTACAAGCTAGAAGACAATGCAAGATGCAACCTACATCACAGTCCCAAGTTAAATGTGTCTTATGGGTAAGTGATCGTTGCAGGTATAAGTTGTAAGCTATGCAGATGCAATTCAACATAATCAGAAGCAATACAAACTAGACATCATACGGAAAACGCAACCACATATAACAGTTCCAAGTTAGAGCAAGCACCTGAGATGGTGGAGTAGGGGAGATGTGCTCATCATGTAAACATATGTTCTAGAAACAGGAACACGTGTCATATTCACAGGCATTATGTGTAAAGTAAGCAGATGCAATTCAACAAAGTTAGAAGCAATACAAGCTAGACATCATACGCAACATGCAACCACATATAATAGTGCCAAGTTAGAGCAAGCACCTATGATGGTGGAGTAGGGGAGATGTGCTCATCATGTACACGTATGTTCTAAAAACAGGAACACGTGTCATATTCACTGGCATTATGTGTAAAGTAAGCAGATGCAATTCAACAAAGTTAGAAGCAATACAAGCTAGACATCATACGCAACATGCAACCACATATAATAGTGCCAAGTTAGAGCAAGCACCTGTGATGGTGGAGTAGGGGAGATGTGCTCATCATCTACACAGCTACATTGACTGTCTAGCCTTGCGTTGTCTTGCGAATCTTGTTGGGAGGATGGCGGAGTAGAATCTGTAGAGAACCTCCATTTCAGTTGCTCGGAAGGACCACCATCATCCAATGCCTTGCCAATTTCCTTCAGCTTTATTGATTTTGCATTGTGAGGTCAAACCGACAAGAAAAAGGAATATAATTCGCTCTTCAGAACTCATTCATGCATGATACTGACGAACACTACTCTGATGAAAGGCAAAGTCATGATACGAGGATGGAATATGTACGAAAAAATGGACAGCTTGACATATTCACAGCTATGATGCGGTAACTAAGCAGAAGGCACTTCAACAAATTAAAAGCACTGCAAACTAGACACCATATGAAAGGTGCAATCAATATCACTCTGCCAAGTTAAAATTGTCTCATCATAGGTGGCGTTCATCAAACTAGAACCAATACATGCTAGAAATCATATTCAAGACGCAAACCAATATCACACTGCCAACTTAAAGGCGTTCCATCATAAGTGACTGATGCAGGATACACAAGAAGAGTAGTTTCATGTGAGAACATCACTACAAAAAAAAAGACACATCCGTGACATTTTGGGCCGAACGAATTTTTTTTCTGTCATACTTATGACACTTCTATGACGATAATTGTGAGAAAACACGGTATCATCATAGATGTGGTGGCGTCCTACTTCTATGACAAAAAATCATGACAGAAAATGGGCTTTTCGTCCTGGGCGGGCCGGAGACGCAGCTGCATGACATTCTTTGGGTCGTCCATGACTGAAAAAACCGTGGTAGAAGCGAGGGCGAAGAAAATATCGGGGTGTTCCCGGTTACGATGGGTGGTCGGGGTCGAGCGATGTGCGTTTCTCTCGTACACGCACGCGCGTGGGTGCGAGGCGTTGGGCTCTAACTGAACCCGAGCGATCGATCGATGGCTGTTAACTGAACCCGATCGAGCGATTCCTTCGCTACTGCTGCTAACTGAAGCCGATCGATGCTGCCTCTGGACGAACAGTGAGCGTTGCTAGGGGGTTTGGATGAACAGTTCCCGATGGGGGTGGATGAACAGGACCCCATGGCGTTGCCTCTGGATGAACAGGACCCCGATCGTTCGAGCCGGTTGGGGCTGGATGAACAGGACCCCGTGGAGGGCAGGATGAATAGGACCACCCCATGCAGGGCAGGATGAACAGTAGACGGTGGAGGGCGGGATGAACAGTAGCCCGTGGAGGGGTTGTTGAACATGAGCCCGTGGAGAGGGCTAGTTGAACAGTAGGTGGTGGAGTAGCCCGCGGTGGAGGCTGGATGAACAGGAGCCCGTGGATGAACAGTCGCAGGTGGAGGCTGGAGGAGGTCGACGGTGGATGAACAGTACCCCGTGGAGGCTGGAGGGGGTCGACGGTGGAGATGAACAGTTTTTTTGCGGTACGCCACACCCCTCCCGATGAACAGGACCCTCGTTTCGACCGTAGCACTCTAACACAAGTCCGTTTCCTCTATTTTGCGGTACGCCACACCCCTCCCGATCAACAGGACCCCCGTTTCGACCGTAGGAGATTCGTTTCCTCCGTTTTGCGGTACGCCAGACCCCTCCCGATGAACAAGATCCCGTTTCGAACGTGGCCGGTCGAACACAAGGTCGTTTCCTCTGTTCTGCGGTACGCCAGGCCTCATTTCCATCATCTGTTCCGTCCAAGCCGGTTGGCTCCCACGCGTTCCGTTGCCTCCCGATGAACACGACGCATTCCGTTGCCTCCCCATGAACACGACGACGACGTTGTTTCTCCGTTCCGACCCAGCCATGTACACGAGCCCTGGCCGTACGTACGCGCGAGTAGGCGTTCGAGACCCCGCCCGTATGTACGTACGTGGCCATATTTACTTTCTTGCACCCTGGCAACTGTACGTACGTGTACATGCTACGTGCGCGCCTCTACTACGAGACGTGCGCGCCTCTACATCGACGAGTATGTATGTACACATTCGAGACCAGAATGACAATGCTATGTACGCTTCGACCAGGTGGGTCCCGACTGTCAGACACTTCCTTGTGTGCGAAGATGTAGCTGGTGGGTCCCAGCAGTCAGGGGGCGAATCGCTTTTTTTTTGTTTTTGCCCGGACGCACTTCCTTGCATGCGAAGATGTAGCTGGTGGGTCCCAGCAGTCAGGGGGAAACTTTTTTTCGCAAAATACGGTGGGCTGTCCGGTGGGTCCCCGTTGTCAGGTGGAGGAATAATTATTTTGCGCGTAATAAGGAGGCACTTCCTTGCTGTGGCCGTGGACCTAGCTGTCAGCCTCTCCACGTACAATCCACGTCCGATGGATGTCGTTCATTGACCATGTTGACCACGCCGCGCCGAGAGCACCAGGGCAGTGGACGACGGCGAGGCCTAGGAAGGGGACGACGCGGAGCCGAGGAAGACGCGGCAGTGGATGCCCACATGAGAGGGGTACGAGGGTTCACTGGTTCGGCTGCGGTGTGAGGCTGCCGTCGCCGCAGGGCCTGGCCAGCGGTGGGAATAGTAGGGGCGGTGAGGCCTCCGCGGGAGCACAGCCGGCCACGGGAGGCAGGAGCATGCGACACAACCAGCGCTGCTTTGGGCGGCTGGAGCAACAAGACCAGAGGTCGAAGAAGCACTACGGCCGTTGGATGGACATCGTACGGTCACTGGAGCTAGAATTGTTCATATTGACTAAGTTGACAAAGCATCCATCCCCGTCAACTTAGTAGGCCCACAAGTCAGCCTCCCACCAAGGTGGGTCCCAACCAGCAGGGGGAGTATTCAATTTTTTGTGCGTAATAAGGAGGCACTTCCGGTGGGTCCGAGCTGACAGCGGGGGGAACGTTTTTTTCGCGCAATACGGTGGTCCGTCTGGTGGGTCCTTGCAGTCAGGGGGCAAACGTTATTTTCGTGAAATACGGTGGCCCGTCCGGTGGGTCCCTGCTGTCAGGTGTTGGAATCATTATTATCCGCGTAATAAGGAGGCACTTCCTTGCTGCCGTTGTGGACCCAGCTGTCAGCCTCTCCACGTACAGTCCACGTCCGATGGAAGCCATTCCTTGACCACGTTGACCACGACGTGCCGAGAGCACCAGGGCGGTGGACGACGGCGAGGCCTAGGAAGGGGACGACGCGGAGCCGGGGAAGACGCGGCAGTGGAAGCCCGCGCGGAGAGGAGTACGAGGGTTCACTGGTTCGGCTGCGGTGTGAGGCTGCCGTCGCCGTGGAATAACAGGGGGTGTGGGTGTGTAGAGGGATGGCCTGGCCAGCGGTGGGAGTAGTAGGGGGTGGTGAAGCCTCCGCGGCATCACGGCCGGCCACGGGAGGCAGGAGCACGCGGCACGACCGGCGCTGCTTTGGGCGGCTGGAGCAAGAAGACTAGAGGTTGAAGAAGCACTAAGGCCATTGGATGGACATCGTACGGTCACTGGAGCTAGAATCGTTCATATTGACTAAGTTGACAAACCCTCCGTCCCCGTCAACTTAGTAGGCCCACAAGTCAGGATCCCACTATGGTGGGTCCCAGCTGGTATGGGGTACTCATTTTTTTGTGCGCAATAAGGAGGCACTTCCTTGCGTGCGAAGATATAGTTGGTGGCTCCGACCTGTCAGTGGGGGGAATGTTTTTTCGCGAAATACAGAGGCCCTTCCGGCGGGTCCCAGATGTCAGGTGGAGGAATCATTATTTTGCGCGTAATAAGGAGGCATTTCCTTGTGTGCGGCCGTGGACCCAGCTGTCAGCCTCTCCACGTACAATCCACTTCCGATGGATGTCGTTCGTTGACCACGTTGACCACGCCGCGCCGAGAGCACCAGGGTAGTGGACAACGGCGAGGCCTATAGAGGGAACAACACGGAGCCGGGGAAGACACGGCGGTGGCTGCCCACGTGGTGGAGAGTACGAGGGTTGACTGCTTCGGCTGCAGTCGCCGGAAAATAACAGGAGGTGTGGGTGAGTAGAGGGATAGACAGGCCAGGAATGCGAGTATATGATGGGGCCGTGAGGCCTGCCCGGCAGCACAGCTGGCCACAGGAGGCGGCAGCAGGCGGTTCCGACGGCGCTGGTTTGGGCGGCTGGGGCGGGAAGATCAGAGACTGAAGAAGCACGATTGCTGTTAGATTGACATCTAGCGGTCTGACGCTGGTAGAGTCGATTGTTGACTAAGTTTCTTTTTTGATAAACCTTGTGTATGCATGAACTTAGTAGGCCCACAAGTCAGCCTCCAAATCTGTGGCAGACAACATAGAGCCCATTTGCTATTTTTTAATAATTTGCAACCCATTTTCTAATTCTTAAGTAATTTATTACAACCCATTTTCTGCCCAGGACCACGGTCAAAAAGTTCAACCTTATTTTGCATATTTAGGTGGAGTCCGAACTTTTGTAATCTGAAATGATAAACATTTTTTTAAGAACTTATTGATTTGCCAAAAAAATCGTTTTGTTTTTGTAAGCAAATAAGACGTGGGACAATTGAGTTGGTTTAAGGGAAAACCAGTGGTAAAAAATCAGCGCTAGGAGGGAAAACAACAACAAAAATAAGGATGTAAATATGAAAAGTGAATTTTATGTATTTTCAATATAATGATACGTGCATATGAACTAGTAAAACTATAGGTAGAGATTAGAAAACGGATGTAGGACATGCATTTCAAGAGGAAAATAGAACTGGGCGGTGCGTTTGATTCAGTAAAAAAAGTGCCTGCGGATGTTGTAAGACAAAATATAACTAACGCTGGCGGGCCAGAGGCCAGTAGATACCTGCTGGATCTTTGTGCCCCGTTGTCGTCATGGTTTGGGCTTGTTAAAAACAAAACCAAGACTTGGCAGTCTACAGCCCAGTTGAAACTTGCTCGACCTGAAAAAACAATATACGTGCTCAATAAACGAGAGAATTCTGCAAGTACAAACTGATAACTGGGATGGAGCAGGGATATTGTTTTTTCATGGTGATAATAAGAGCATGCACTTGTTTCAAAAAAATTGGAGAACTGGGAATTCGAACAGCAGGTGCTTATGCTACCCATCAAATAAAAATCAGGTGCCTGAAAATTTGTGTTGAAACAAATGATTCAGCTTTATATCCACGTCGACCCTCGGCATGATGGTTGGAAGCAAATGCCATGTTCATACCAAAAGATCGTTAACAACAATACCAACTTGCGGACGACAAGGTAGTACAAGTACCAATACCAAACTAACTTATAATCTTTTTACTCCCGGCCCTAGTGTTCGTCTGGTAGAAAATCTTGCAGAGGACCAGCTCCCGCTCCTTCTCTTGCTCCAGGTCCCCGAGGTGGAACTGGTGCATCACCCAGTTGGTCCTCTGCTGGTCGAAGTTCTTGTTGGTATGCAGCACCAGAACCTTTTTGCTGCCCGTCTGCCAGCCGTTGACCATCACCGGCAAGGTATTGCCGGTGTTGTGCCACATTGCGTGCATGCCGCACTCTGACTGTATCTTGCGACGCGTCCACGTGCCCCTTTTGAACACCCTGGAATTGCGCTGGAAGAAATGCTTGCTTAGGCCACTCAGTGTGATACCTGCAGTATTATCGAATACAAGTTTTAGTGTACGTAGTTGGCATTTTCATAACATCATTGGCATGTTGCAGTCACTTGTTTCACTTTTTATTAACTGTCAAATTGTAATTGCTTCACCAGGTCTGCGTCTAAAAAGAAAAATAGAGCTATAAACAAAGGAATATGTTTGTGCAAGTAGACGACCGATCGGTGTCTTACCTGGAAGTTTCTCAGGATGGGTGTAGCATATGCCGTGCTCGCTGTCGATGGTTGGTATGAACAAATCGATGAGAGGGTGAGATCTCGCGCTGTCAGCACTCACTTTGGCCTCAAGGTGCTCGATCAGCTCCTGATCCGTGGGATCGAACTTGACGCCAGCCGGCAGCACCGGCCAATCCTTCTTCGACTTGCATGGGTTAATTCCAGTTATATGGTACTCAATGTATGATCAATCGAATGTTTTAAGTGAATGATAAAAGATTTCGACAGATAAGTGGTACTCCAAATCTGAAGTCCAGAATACCCGAACACGCCGCCGGGATTCTTGTGTCACCTCATGCGCAGCGTGTTGTCACGTCAATTCAATGTGTGGACATGATGAATAATTTGACCGACGTATACTAGTACTGCTACTGTACTACTTACTAGTCGTATTTAGTGTCACATTTTAACCATAGGTTTAACTAACAAGTACGCACTTGAAGCCTAAGTGATATATATGACAGGGCCTACTCATATTCTACCATAGCACTTACTACAGTTATCATATCAACTCTAAGCAATAACATGCGTTGTTATAAAAATCCTGGAAATGAGAGTAACATATAGCAATCATGAGGTTATACTCATAATATCTATTCTAACAATCATTAGATACCAATTGTTCTCATATCAACTCTAACAATAACATGTGTGGTCATAAAAATCTAGGAAATGAGAGGAACATATAGCAATGATGTGGTTATAGACATACTATATATTCTAAATTTGTAACAATGAACAGGCAGTCATATTCTTAAGGTAAAGATGAGATGAGATAGAACAATTACACGATGATAGATTCCACTAGTATAGGCAGCCAATCTATGCGTCGACCGCATAAACGATGCCATCATGCACTATAGCATCAGACAGAAGTGTTGGGTGAAGAGGATCGATGATGAGCCATAACCATGTATGGCGACCGGATTCCAGATAGACTAATCCCATGTTGAACACGGCAATGAGCTTGTAATCCATGTAGTCTTCTGATGGTGTGGGCACTTGGCAGATTACAACCTTCAGCAAACAGAGGTCGAGCCAAAAGCTCGACGCATCTCGTGCGTAGTAGGCAGGAGTGTCTGGCGGGCCGCGAGGCTCGATGGTGGCGGTATCCAAAGATGGAAGGGTGATCTCTCGCTGGGTGTAGATATCCACGAGACGCCACGGACTACCGGATTGGTGGATGAGGATGATCCAGTTGGCCTTCATGCCTGCCCAGTATTGGCCGCGCATGAAGGGCAGGTGGACGGGTAGTGGTAGCATGTCGAGGGGCACCACGGCAACCTCCGTAGGATCGTCAAGTCGGTGTCTGGGCCACCTGCGAGGATCGGGCATCAGCAAGCAGGGTGTCTTGAAAAGAGCCGGCCGGTTGCAGACGAGTAGACGGTACAAAGACACTGAGCATGCGGCCAGACGGACGGTGCTGAGTAGGTCCATACGATTACAGATCTGCTCCAAGAGAACATCGGGGAGGGAATTCCAATCGCGGCTCTGCGTGTCAGTCGGTTCTGCCATTGGGGTTTTCAGTGCCTGCGAGCCAGCGGGGATGTGGATTCGGGCGGACGAGCGAAGAAGCTTCTCCTCATGTGGCCGAGCAGTGAGCGGGGGGCTATGGTACGCGCGAGCTACCAAGGAAGATACCGCGGGCAGGCGAGCAGTGAGCGGGGGGGGGGGGAATGGTGTGCGGCCGACGATGGGGAAGAGAGGAGGAAGAAGAAGATAGGAGGAAGAAGAGTGGAAGACGGGGAAGAAAGTGCATTAAATCTCAATTCTACTACTACTACCAAGATATACCGTCCTTCGAATTGTAAATAGTTACACCGATGACATGTGGGTCTACCACAAGAGGGCCCATATGTCAGTTAATGCAGGACAGAAGCGTGCTCTACTGGCAAACATTATGGCAGTACTGGGTAAGGCTGATTTAGTAACACCAACATGCTGGTTCAGCTTATTAATTAAGTGTCCCATCTGCTGCAGCGTGTATTGTCACTTCACTATGAAGACTAGTTGAATAGTTCTCTCTGACCGAGATGGGGAATAATAGATCGCGAAGACTTCCTTTCTACATTATCCCTATGCCTCTACGCTCACTTCACTCATTTTGCTCCTTACATAGTCACTTGTTGAAATCTCTAGAAAGACAAATACTCCGTATTTGGGAACAGAGGGAGGATTTTACTCCGTCTTTGGGAACAGAGGGAGGATTTTACTCCGTATTTGGGAACAGAGGGAGTATCACCATATGGAGGGAACAGAGGAAGCTTGAAATATGAACATGTCAATGGGAGGGAGTAAGCCCCATGCATGCATGCATGCATGCAACATGCAACACTCACACGTACACATGGACGCACGCAACACTCACGCACCCATGCGGCACACAGCACACGACGCAACACACACGCTCACGCTCAAGTGCTCAACCTCCTCCCTACGTCCATGAAAGACTGTACATTTAGAGATTTACACATTGACCAGGGCATAATTAGCGCCCAAAAGTTATGTGTGCATGCGACCATTGAGAGAAGAAGATTAAATGAAGGTTGTTGCATGTTGTAATTAAGGATAGACATGTAGCCTATACCTAGATCACAAGTTGGTGCATTAGTGAATCAATATCGATTTAGATTAAAGGCTAAATGCATTGGAAGTCTAGATGTACTACACTCTTTGTTTTTTAGCTGATTTCTTTGCTCTGCCAACTGACAGGTGGGGACCCAGAAACCAGGTGAAAATTTACCCAGTCAACAAAGTGCCACGTCGACTATGTAGCTGGTCAGTAGGGTGCAATACGGTGCTCTACGGTGAGCTAGTGATCGTATAATCACCGCAAAACTATATATAGTGACCGGAAAGAGCGTATTGTTACATACGTTGGCCGCCAGTGTATTTTCCTCGTTTCAAATTAAGCCATATTAACCCGAAAGGACGCGGTATGGACTAGTACTAGTACTGCTTTGATGTGTCCCGTCAACTCGCCGAACGAGGAGAAGCTTGCTTACGATGCCTCTCCCTCGCCCACGCGCACGGTGGTTCGCAGGACGAGGAGAGGGTTTTGACTACAGCGCGCCCTCTCCCTCTCCCTCACCCTCGCCCTCACGGTGGACGTGCAGCAGTTCAATCGGTGTCAGATTGCCAGAAGCATGATGTGTATTGTAGTATCATCATTGTTGGACCTTCCGAAGAGGTGGAGAGCCAAGTGCAAGGTTCACACGAGTACGAACTGTTGAACCTCCCGAAGAGGCAAAGAGCCAAGCGCAAGGTTTTATAGGAGTTGTCATCCTAGTAGGAGCATACTACAACTATAGCGAACGATGCTACTGTATGATGCCGCCACATCACGTATATCGAAAGCTGTGCCACCTTTTTTTCTCAAAGAGCGTGTTGGAGCCCGTGCAACAACCACACAAGTTGCACGTACACATAACACATTGACTAGTAATAAATTCTAAAGGACACATGCAAGTGTGCCACACAAGTTCATCTCCAATTCATGTGAGAAATTTGTGCACGACTAGTCTACATATATTCACAGCGCTACCGTTCACAATTTACCATACTCCACTTACACGTTATAGATGGGCTACATGTCCTCCTCCAGGTTCCAGTCCTAGGTGTTCTTCATGGATGTCACGATCCATAGCGGTGGGCAACGGGAATCATTGTCGCAGCTTTCTAGTCCGGTTCCACACGATGGAGACTCATCCAAGCTGAAGCGGCATAAATCAGGGATAGCGTGTCCCACCATGTCGTTCATCCAGCGGTGCACACGGAAGACACAACCAAGCTTCATGAACGGCAGGCCTTCCATGTCCTGCACGGAAGGTGGCATCCGCTTCACAATGGGGTAGCTGTCCCCAATGAAAAGCGAGTACTCTCCAAGAGTGTTCCTCGGCACCCACGTAGCATCACGGGGGTCGAACTCGGCGCCATTCATCTGGTACATGCGGCATCTCAGATCTGGACACATGGTGACCTACATAGTCAAGGTCCATGCATAATAATGTTGTGCTCAAATATGGCGGTTAGTAATACTGTGCAGCAAATAGTACTACTCCGGTATAGAGGAAGTAAAATAATCGGCTTATTATATATAGCCACTATTGGCTACATGGATGAGATAGTAAGACATGGAAAAACAAAAATGGTGGCAGCTAGTGGGTTCAAGTCTTCAAGGGCCTACCTAGCTATACGCGTCCTCCAAGGTAACAAGTACTCCTACTAGTACATAAGTAGAGTACTAGTACAACAATGAAAGAGAAGGCGAGAGGGTTAAAAAATGGAATACCTGGGTAGATGGTGACGGTCCGATCATGGTAGATTGTGTGACCATGTTGCACATTAGTGGTACCATGGGTAACGACTGCTAAGATAGTTGATCCCAATATGCCAAAGTCAGCTACAAGGTTCCAGGTTAGACCGAAGTGCGGATGCAAATGCACATCCAGGATCGGCGATCTTATTTTGATCGCGGGATGACTGGTCCCTACAAAATAATGGAGTACCGTTAGGGATGCAAATGATGGTTTGTGCATTCTGTTTGTAATCTCCCGTACCGTAGGATGGCAACCAGATGAAACAAGTCCCCTGGCTTGTCACCGCGAAGATGCGGCCTAGATGGCGCACGGTGTCTTCGAACGTGTAGGGGTACAAATCTGCCGCCGCCAACATGCGCCAGCCTCTACCGTTACTGCCTCTTGCATTGATGGCAATCCTTATGTCAAACACCGTGATAAGATAGTAATCATCGTAGCCGCGTCGCTTTGTCGGCGGGTCCGCAATTGCTATCTTCTTCAATCTCATGTAGTCATCATCATACGTATTCAAGCCCAGCCAGTCTAGAAGGCCGATCCCAATGGTGGAGAAGGGGTCTACCGGAACGGCCGCACTGCTGTGCATGTTGTGCAAAATGATGGTGGTATCCGGCCGGAGGTATGCAAGCCAATATTCGTTGGCACCGACCTAGACCTATATATAAGACGGTGGGCAGCGGAGAAATTACGGGATGGAAATGGAATAACTAAGTACTACATGATCAAACTCCATTATTGACCTGCTCATCGGAAAAAATCCGACTACCTCTCAATGTCGGCAACTCTAGCGGAGTCAACGTGCAACCATGGCCAGGGAGCAGTGGACTGTTCGAAGGATTGTCCCATAGAAGAACCTTCTCCTCGAGGACGCATGGAAGACCAACAAGCATGGCCTTTTCCCAAGCCATTTTAAGCACCGTCTTGAAATAGTTGGTGCAGGAAGCACCGAGTCTTGCGGCGGTGAGGATGTCGGAGCGGCGTGCGATTTCTCCCAATCGTCGTCGAAGGTCTCCCAGCCCTGACGAGGAGGAGAACCGCCTGGCGAATCCATGGGAGCAGCGACGAACTGCCTTCTCTTCGGGGGGAGGGGAACTGGCGAGGAGATAATAGCGTAGTAACCGCAGGGCCTCGTCCCTTCCAACTGTAGATCGTTCCTTCCAACTGTAGCGAAGGGGTGAGGCTATTATTTACTACTAGTACTAGCATTATGGGATGTTATGGGATTGCATTATACTGTAAATAATAGCACTAGTAAGAAATTTTTGGCACTAGCTAGTAGTTTTTGGCGTGGATTAA
Organism: Aegilops tauschii subsp. strangulata; assembly: GCF_002575655.3. NCBI lineage: Eukaryota > Viridiplantae > Streptophyta > Magnoliopsida > Poales > Poaceae > Aegilops > Aegilops tauschii. The sequence goes on along the minus strand of NC_053039.3, from coordinate 209,616,628 downwards.
GAAATTTTGGGTATGTTTTTGCTATTTTTTGTACACGCCAGTCAAAAAATGTCTTACATTATGTGACGGAGGAGTACGTACTCATACTGTAGCAGTACTAGTACTACTTTCTCAACTAGTAGTGCGAGGGTACTACTAGTGCTATGTACTGTACTTCTAGTATAGTGCACCAGTTTTGAACTCTTGAATCTCAGGGCCAAGGAGCTACAGTTGGAAGTGGATGGTACTACTGTTCTCTAGAACCATCGATGTACTATCAATGCAGGGAAAGTACACCTGCGTAGTGGCCTAGTGGGTACTCTGAGTGCTCTATTCAGCCGCTCCTCTCACATAGCTGGCCTACTCAGCCACTCCTCTCACGCACACACTAGCAGCCTGTTTATCAGTGACGGTTACTGCGGGGGTAGAACATTTGAGTTATTTGATACAGCGAGACTAGGCTTTTCGCTTCCATTTGTGGAGGTGTAATGGATCTTGTCGAAATTTGTTAGTAGTTCCTTCTTTATGAATGAGATGAGGCAAAGCTTTTGCCTCCGTTTCAAAAAAAAACACGTCAAGAGGAATTTCTTTTATAGTAGAGCCAATAATGGAGTGAAGTCCATGCGTGCAACGCCACAAGCTACAGAGTAGCAGTAGAGCACTTTACGTACAGAGCCATATTGCACAGTTCCCAATGCCCCGCCAGGCTTTTTCTGCTCCTCGGGCTTAATTGGGAGGCGCTAGTTTAAATATGCTACTAGCTGATGAGGAAGCTGCAAGCGAGGTGCAGCCAGGGCGAGCACGCGAGCCACGAGATGCTGGGAAGGAAAACCCGTTCACGTGGCTAGGCTATCCAGTGCACCTGATTGTGGTGCCGCACGTCCGTTTGACTTCAAAACTCAAACTACCCGTGTAAAATATTGGCTCGCAACGAAGTTACTATTTAAAAAAAAGGCCGTCGTGCGTTCGGCTGGGATCGAACCCACAAAACGAGGTATACACTACCGCGACCACTAGTAGTACTCGTTGGAGTACAACGCAACCTAGAATCGCCTTTTGTCGCTAGTAGTACATTGTTCCTTACAAGAAACCCCTAATAATGCAAGAAACCACTGATAATGCCAAGAAACTACTACCACTTGCATGCGTGGCAGACTTAAGATAAGACTACCGTATCAACCATTGTACATGCTCTTACCAACCAGCCCTACCAAGAAACGACTACTCTACAAAGTGTCGTTATATGCACGTTTCAACCCATGGCCCTGCCTGGATACATTTGTTGTCAATCTAACCCTGCCATCCAAACACCACTTTGGTTAGAGTTAGTTCAGGGTTAGAATCTAACCTCTAACTTAGAGTATCCAAACAGGGCCCGTGTCGCCCATTAAGTCAATGCCTTCTATTCGACCAGGCGTTATAACTTGTGGGACCTACATGTCAGTCTGCACAAAAATCCCCGAGTGATCGCCTACCTCCGGCCCATCAACCTAGTCATCCTCGGCCATGGGACGCAGCTACCGCCACCGGCAGAAGGCGAGGTCAAAACCGCCGGTAGTGCGGAGCCCATCTTGCGGCAGCCCGGATGCCAGCTCCATCCGGCACTCGCGGCAGCTAGCTAGCCAAGATAGCTCCGTCCAGCTGCTTGTCTGCAAGGTTTGCTAGCTAGATTGGCATGGCGGTGCGGCGGCTTGCTCGCGCGCGCCACGCTAAGGCCAGCCATCTGGCTCGAACGAAGGCCAGCGCGGCAGCTTGCTCGCTCATGAGTCACGCTCGGGCCAGCCTGCCAACCCGTGCGGAGGCCAGCGCGGCGACCGGCCCATCCGGCGGAGCGGCGGCCAAGTCGCTCATCACCGGCGCCACCGACGAACACGCATCAGCACTGTTTGAAATAATGTTCAGGAAAAATAATGATTTGATGGGGAATAACAGGATAGAAGGTCAGATGTGGGTCCCTCGTGCCAACGGTCAAACAAAATGTGTTGGTTTAAGTTGCCTCGTCAGCACGGACGTGTGGGCCAACCCTGTCATAAATGGGTTTAAACTCACCTAATCGGTAGGTAGTAGTTTTTGGCGTGGATTAAGAAAATTTGGGTATGTTTTTGCTATTTTTTGTACAATAGATTCTTCCTAGGGCTGGTTGAAAATGGTAGTTTTTTGTTAAATACTCTACATATTGTAAGTAGGAGTAAAAGTTAAGCTTTGGAACCCAATAAGCAAGGCTAGTTACATAGTGCATATGTGTACATGATTGAAAGTAAATATCAACCATGAGTGACAACAAATCATAATTAGAATAATACTTATTCACAAACTTGATACAAAACACTCTAATTTTGATATACATATATCACTAGAGATGGATTATGTTTCAATTAGAATATATTCCTTGGGCTGTTTTGGTGAGGTCAGGGAGGGATGTGGTTGGTTTTAAGATACTAATTATGGGTTTTTCTGCAAATTGGTAGACAAGTGGGATGTTTGTGAGAAAAGGCAACAACTTACCTCACAGTCGTCAGATGTAGATCTAATGGTCACAAACGATGGATGGCAGACACACCATCATCACCAACTTAGTCTTCTGTAGGAGTACTAGCAAGATCTGTGCATTGCACGGAACATCAAGATGCATTTTTTTTATAAAAACGCTCGTTGTGATTGACCCATGCGGGAGTAATCCCATGTGTAAAAACTAATGATATCTCGAGAAATAGGAGATAAGGTGAAGAGGAGTGGGGCGTGGTGGTGATTGGTGGTCGGACTGAGCGGAGGCATGGGGATTGATGACGCCGGCAGCGGCCACCAGGCCAGTTTGTTCCAGAGGCTTCCTTTCTTAATTGCTCAACAATGAGGTTGTTGGAGATAAGGATGAACGAGGGAAGGCCTTGTCTGCAAATGTGGAGAGGGGTGCGGGTATCTTTTAGTTTAATTTCCATCAGTCAGATATAGATCGGACAGTCTATATTGCAAGATGGCACACGTACCATCATCACTAACTCGGTTTTTTATAAGAGAAGAATATAAGTATGGAGATACAAACGTATTATCGATACTTGTTTCCGTAAACTGGCATCTACATTCTATTCAACGCCTCAGCATGTGAGGCCTTAGCACAATGACTTCTCGATTGTGTAAAACAAAGGTTTTCCCGTCGCCGATAAGGAGGGGGTGACGGCGGCACGCTTTTTGGCTTGCTCTAGTCCTAGGAGTCATACTAGGCGGTCTAAGCACGTGTAGATTTATTCTTTTTAACGTCTCGTGTTCGCCGTACTGCCATGACTGTTGATGAATAGACGGTAAGTTATTCACGGGGAAAGCCTTGTTGAGCGTGTTTGCGAGAGAGAGAGACAGTGTTCGTGTGTGATATGTCTAGAGACTGAGGCAATGATAACAGATTCTTTGTGTCTATGTGTGTGGAGGATAGAGAGAGACATGTACATTGGGCTTTGTGTTGTGTAACATGGAGACACATATACATAATTAGAGAGTGAGTGTGCGACATACACATGCGGACATGGGGAGAGATGAGGATCCAGATTAATGGGTGTTTGTGCGTGTCTGTGTGTGTTTGTGAGCGCGTTTGTGTGTGAGAGGGAGTGTGTGTATGTGGAGTAGCGAGACAACTAATGATGTAAACCTAGTATAAGGGAAGGGGGAATGGTGTGACATGTGTAGTAGCGGGATAGCATGGGTGCGGGCGAGGGGAGCAGACTATTTGGAAGAGACATCGATTGTGTGTGGGAGAGGGGTGTGAGAGCGAGAGAGAGAGAGAGAGAGAGAGAGAGAGAGAGAGAGAGGTAGAGAGGGGGCGACAAAGGCGGCGTTTGTGTCCATAAATGGCGTATAGATAGGGAGACAATGTTGATGTTGTTCGAAATTGGCCTATGTACGGAGACGCAAGGGAATCGAGTCATCGTGTGTGTGATAGGGACTTCATGAGAGATCTAGAATAGATGGTGTAGAGAACAAGGTGCGAGATTGAGAACGATGATACATTAGGGAGCTATGGAAAGAGTCACGACATATATGTATACAGGGAGGAGCTGGGGCGGGTCCGCATGTGGGAGAGATAGAAAGAGGAGAGTGGTGCACAAGGAGACAAAGTGTGCTTGTTTTGTAGTGGGGGTGGTGTGTGAGGTGAGTGTGCGAGAACCACATAACTAGGGACATAGACGTTTGGGGGCGACGTTTTGCGTGTATGGGAAAGATACACTCTACATAGTGCTTGTGCTTGGGAAAGAGAGATGCCGGGAGACCTATCTAGAGAGTGGGGAAGAGATGTGTGCATGCCCAAGAGATAAAGTGATAGAGACCTATATTGGGGTCCGGACTTTAGAAGAGAGAGGGGTGTTAATGTGCTCGTGCATTGGTGTTTGGGGGAGAGAACGACTTCTCTGTGTGTGTGGGGGGCGACGAGGCGGGGGGTTGCTTCAGATAAAGAGTGAGGTGTCTATATTTGAGGGACTTTAGCGTAATTGAGATATACATGGTCAATAGTGTGTGCACTCAAGGTTGATCAATTTGTTTCACAGTTTGGACTATGAGATAACGATACTTTTGAACATGCGTGATATACTTTGATGTACCAGAATTACAAACCTAAGACTGGAATTTTGGAATTCGACTCCATCATTAGCTTTTGTAATTCATTTAAACGGAGGTACATTTTTAAGCCGGGATTTCGTGATTTCAAATTCATATATCAAACCTAGAGATATACACATACGGGCATGTTCAAACTTTATAATCATCCACTTTATTCATACACATACACACTTTTGCTTTTGTCATCATATTTAGGATAAACACATTTGGAATTTCATTTGAATTGGACCATATGATGGTATTTGCTTGTAGTAGCTCAATGATCCATATTTGAATTGACTGGACAATCTAAGTTTCGAGTTGGAGACATTGATTTTCAAAACTTGCACTTTTTTTTGCGTGCAAAACAAACAAATTCTCGGCCATGATATCATAGTTGGCCGTACAAGAACAGAATATAATTTCAGGTGCCAAAAGCTTTCAAACTTCCCGCTCACATGGAAATATCTCGCGCCCGAAAGTTTAGCCCTGCGATATTCCTGTTTTACCCCTGCCACATGAACGGAAAAGGGCTGCTTTGGTAACTCCATTGTTTTCCCCTCTTTGCCCCCAACATTCTTCCCCAGAGCCCCTCCCCTTCCCCTCCCCGACCACCCCCCAACCACGGCAAGCCGCCGAATCTAGTCCTCCACCGCAGCGGTTGACCTCACACCCCGACGGATCTACCTTCCGCACCTTGGAACCCCCAACTGTCAAGTCACCACTTCACCGGAGCCGCTTCAGCGACTGGCTTGTACACCGCTCCAGATCTCCTTGACCGCCATCATGGTCCACCGCACCGGATCTGCTTAACCGGCGCCCTCGTCCACCACAATGTAGGCCCTTCACTGACTCCCTTGTCCGTCCCTTCGCTGGCCCTTCATACAAGCCCTCATCCGCCACAACAGATCCGCCTCACCGAAAGCACTAAACAACGCGCCCGCCGAAGCCTTCGTCCACGGCACCAGACCCGCTCCACGGACGCCATATTCAACTCCACCGGCCCTGCTTTACCGACGCCGCAGCCTCATCAGGTTATTTCGATGTGTACTCCTTCGGTTTTTCTCTTTATCGTGCAAATGTTCACTTACCACAGATGAGCTTTCTTGTATGTCGACAGGCGCTGCAACCGTAGCACCAGAGCCGTTTCAGCGTCGGTGACAGCCGGCCCAAACTCAACCGCAACACGAGCACCATCGACGATCCTTAGCTATCAAGTATGCCAACGATACCCATACGCCGCCGAGAATCAGGTACTATTATCCAATGGCCGGCGTCTACGTTCACTTTCTTAGCATAAGCACCGCACCTTTGAATTTCTTCAGGGCATCATTCAGTTTTTCATGAGACGCGTTATTCTGCTTGCACCTGTAGGGCCATACTTCTGGCAGTGAACATGTTACATGTGCTGAATTACATACCAGTGCACATATAGTTAATATGCTTTAGTTTTGTCCTAAGTATTACTGTACTTCCTAGATATCACTGCCTACTATTTTACTTCTTGCATGCTATATTTATGATAATGGTGTTGTTCTGATGCCACTTGTTGGTTCCATCAGACTGCTTTATGTTCTCTATGCTTAATTACACACCAGCAAACTAGCATGTGGTGCCGCTGGTTTTTGTTCATTTTACCCTACATTTTCTGATGCTAGCTATTACATCACTGCTACGAGCCTTTGTTCATTACTTTTTTGTGTGTTCTTGATCTTCCCAAGTTGCATGACTAATTTGATGCTTCTATTAATTATGGAGCTACCAACCCCATCAAGCAAAATGTTTGTTCTTTTGGGGCTGGCACCTCGAACAAGCATAAAAATAGAGGGAAGCAGATATATTGTCATGTATGCACACACCCTTCTTTCATTAGTTTAGATGAACCATTGATGATCAATTCGAACCAGTGCATGCGATTAAAATTAATTTTACCTAAATAGAGGGTGCAGAATAAACTACAACAAGTAGATTTGCAACCACGGGATGCTGACGATATCTTCAAAGAACATTGCAACAGCAGCGAGGCTTCACAGCAACATATGGTAAGCCAGTGTGTTTTAGTACATGTGAAATGTAATGCGTGTGGGCTGCTTTCTTGGCTTGTGCCCTCAACCTGTAATCCTACAGAATAACAAATAGTTCAGTTGTCTACTTTGCTGTATTGCTCGATTCGAATGCTTGTTTGTTACTTGTTACGCTATACCTGAGTTGGCCAATATGTCAGCAGTGCCTGTTGTACTATCGTAAAGAAATGCATGCGTAGTTCATTTGAGTCGTTAACTTTTCCTCTGAACTTCATCACAAGACTGTCTTCGTAGTTTATATGAGGCCACACTGATAAGTGCTTTCTCAGATTATTTCAACTGCTTAGATGCCTTGGCAACTTAAATATAGCGGTGGTACACTCCCTTTCAACTAGGGATGTTAACTTGGTCCCGTTTAATCCCGATTAAAGTCCACTAGTGGTATGATGGTTCAAAAGAGTTTTTGTTTTTTGAGGAAAATGAACCAGGGAGCTAGCAAAAACTAACTAGATGGGACTGGCGGATGTCGTTTATTTGCCACTTACATACCTAGTTTCATCTTACCATTTTAATTTCTTTTTGGCCGATGCTGCTTCAAACCATTTAAATATAGCTTGCCATGCTCGGCAATAATTTGTATGTCGTTTACCATGTAAGCTTAATGCCTAGATCATGCGATAACTATCTCTTACTTATGTCCAGCGGAAACCTTTCAGTATGCCGTTCACACTAGGACACAATGTACAACCCCAGAATCTATTTGTGGAAGCAGTGCGTCATCCATGTTACCAGATGGTAGCAGTTCAGAGGCAACACCGCCGGAGAGCAGTCTGAGCACGGATATTATAGTTCTTGAGGCTCTACTAGAGGCAGAAAGAGATTGTGTGGCTGCCATGAATGAGGTAATCTCGATCTTGAAGCTAGAAATTATGCAATTAGTTGCACGCATTATGCAAGCAACCCAAGAATTGGAGGAAGTAAGAATGTTGCATTTGAAGACGGAGGAGGTCCTGCTGCTTCTGCTATCTGAAGCCCAGGGTAATCCCATTTCTTCTTTAGATAGCAGTTGAAATTGTCATTAGATTATTGTACTTGCATGTTGTGCCATGACTCTGAATGGATTATGTTGTAAGACCCCCTATGTTGTCCATGTGTTGTAATGATCCGAATTTTTTAGGCGAGGTAATCCTCAGTACTTGTATGATTGACATAAGGTGAACTATTTTTGTGTGAGCATATTGTATTGGATGAAATAATTGTTTGACTCAAAGTGTATCCAACCTACTGAATTCGAAGATCACGACATTTCTAAATCATAATCATATATAAAGGTGGAATAAATCTTTGTAGTGGTTTTGAAGAAATAAATAACAAAACGTAGAATTATCTGTGGATATTCGTAATCGAATAAAAATTGGATTTGGATTTAGTTGCCAGGGCCCAGGGCAAACGTGAATGCTAATTCTCCCAAGTTTTGAACGAAGCGGCTAAAAACCCACTATCATTTGTGGGCTGCCCGAAGCAAGTGTTTGCAAGATGGAAATTATTGTCTACCCCTGACACTTTACATCCTTATCGACCGGATTTACACTGCTATCAATAGGGGTAGACTAGTAACTTCAATCAGACATGACACGACGGCCTCTGAGCCCATTCAGAAACGGTGGGTGCCAAACGTGGGCGGCAAAACACATTTGATTCAAGCTCGTCCGAAAGACATGTGTCTCTCCCTCCATTTCCCCATTCATCCACGGTGGGCGGCAAAACAAACTCTCCTCGTCCGAAATCGATGTGGGCTAACATTTTAAATAGGGGCAGATGTGTAACTTCCCTCAGACGTGACACAACCGCCCTACCTGTCAACCCCGTTCGTACACCGTGGGCGCCAACCGTGGGCGGCAAAACACCCTCTCCTCGCCCGAAATCGTTACTGGCAAATATTTGGGAGATGCGAGATTACCGTCCTATCCCCAACCGATGTGATGTCCGAAATTTTAAACGGGGGATAAGTTCGTAACTTTCACACATTTCAGACAAGCGCGTCCCAAAGTTTGAGATCCGTCCGTCCCCCTCCCCATCCATTTCCCCATTCATACACCGTCGGCGCCACGACTATCGGAGTAAATGGGCACGGGTAGCCTAACCTACTCCCCCTGGCTCTTTGAAAAATTATCGGGCCATTCAAGCCTTCACGCATACAAAGCATATGGCCGCCTTCCCCCGGCCGGCTATCCCCAGGGCCGACTTCCAGAAGCTGGCCATGAAGAAAGCCGACTCCCAGAAGCCGGCCATGAAGAAAGCCGACTCCCAGAAGCCGGCCATGAAGAAAGCCGACTCCCAGAAGCCGGCCATGAAGAAAGCCGGTTCCCAGAAGCCGGCCAAGACTGCACCCACTAAAGACTGTACCCACATAATGGCGATAGGATGGGGCGTGGCCGCAGTACAGCCCACTGCCCCTGAATCCCGGAACAGGCATGGCTACAGGGCGCCGTACGGGCCAGCCATCCCCCGTCCGGCGTGGCACTGTAGCCGTGTTAACCTCGATGTCACCCACGACAGGCGCCAGTACGGCCCGTAGGCGGCGGGCCCCTTTTGCCAGAGAAACATCCGAAGGCGGCCTGGCCTCCTCTAGTCGGCCAGGGGTGTGGCTGGCTCCTAACAGCCGGCTACCTCCCTCCCTCGAAACATGTGCCTCATTAAGGAGACAAGACGAGGTAAGGCTACAGTGAGAGCCCGCAAGGCGGCGGCACTGTAGCCACGCTTACCTCAACAAAGCTCTCGTCATCAGAGGCGAGGCAACAGTAACCAGCCACCGAAAAAGCCCCCAAGCGGTGGGGCCGGCCTGTCGGCTAAGAGGCCGGCAGCCGGCAGGACCCGCCAGTCGGCGGGCCCCAATGACCGGCGGAGAAGCCGGCGTGCATAGACGCTGACGGCTGGGACCCGCGCCCAACCGGATTACCATTGTTCCCTGGGGGGTAGGCCTATATAAACCCCTCGGGATACCCATGCAAAGGGTGGATCGAAGAGAATTCCACACACCACATAGAGGGAAAAGGAGAGCTAGCCTTGCCCTTCTTCTTCCTCTAGCCAAACAGCTCAAGGAGCGCTTGTAGCTACTTGTATTGGTCTAGTGATCATGCGGAGACCCCACAGAGCAGGACTAGGGGTGTTATCTCCACGGAGAGCCCCGAACTTGGGTAAGATTCGCCGGCGTGCATGTCTTCGCCTCATCCCGTTTCCAGGCACCGGCGACGTTTTACTGGCTCCCACTATGATAAGCCATCCGTTGGCATATGTCGCACCTACCACCCGACATTTGGCGCCCATCATGGGGCCAGGTGCACCGTCGTCCGGAGACCTATTCTGGACGGGAACCCTTTTCCTCCCGCGCGAGCGCAGCCAGCCTGCTGCGCCCGATGGCGCTTGCCCCGACGCGCTGCTAGGCGTCGACGACGCCTGCGCAGCAAGCTGCCTCGCCGATCTTCTTGGCGAGACTTGCATCTCCGACGAGCCCGCGTCCGACGCGGGCACGGACTGCCCCGAGAGCCGCCTCATCAGCCTCCTCGACCAGCTTCATGTCTCCAGCGAGCTTGCTGTGGACTTGGAGTCGGTCGGCTCCACCGACCCGATGCTTGTCGACTCCAACACGGCATCGCTCGATGCCTACCCCTCCGATGTGGTAGTCTCCGACGACCCTCTCCCTCGAGCTGACAGCGGCAGCAGCGCTGTCACTGAGGTGCTGGTCATCAGCCACGTCGCCGACTCGGGCGAGAATGCCCATGACGCCCTACAGGCGGCGATGCATGACTTGTCCGTCCCCATCCCGGCCGATGCCGACGCCGAGACCCTGGAGGCACGTCGTCTCGCCCTCATCGCGGAGGGCCAAAAGATAGCCTCCATGAGACGCCTCACTGAGGCCCACCAGCGCGAAGTCGACCGCGCCGCTTTTGGTACGCCGCCTCACGACGGGCCGAGCCGAGTTGGCCTCGTCAAGAAGCGCGGCGCGGCCATCGCCAGCATGCTGGGGGCGGACCGCCCCATTTACGCCACACCACTCGAGAATCTGCAAGCCGCTCAGGCGGCCGCAGAAGAGCTGAATGGGCTGGGGGCCGATGAGCTCCCCTACATGACAAGGCGCATCCAGCAGCTGATCGACGCAGCCGCAGAACGGCATGAAGCCGGTGCCCGCGCTGAGAATCCTCCCCCACGCCAAGAGCATGCCGCGACATCCCGGTCGCCGACCACGAGCAGCGCCCGCGCAAGGAAAGACAAGGAGCCGGCTGCTAGCCGCAGCCGGACTCGAATCACCATCGAGCGCGACGCGGAAGGCTGCCCTCGGGCGGTGGAGCACCAAGGCAATCCGCCTCCTCCCCCGCCTCGTGGGGAGAGACATCCCACCCCGCCGCCTGTCACACATCCGACTCTCGGTGGCCGACTGGGCCATCGTGAAGCAGTCGGCGAGAACGACGCCCGCCACCAGATCGACCGCCTAGCTCGATCCCTGGCGCTAGAAGAAGAAGACGATGTCGGCCCGCCATGCTTTGGCCCCCGCATCCGCGACGAGCCCTTCCCCAAAGGGTTCTCGCTCCCCAGAGACACGCCCAAGTACAACGGCTCTGTGAAGCCGGAAGTTTGGCTCATCGACTACTCTACCGCTGTCAGCATAGCGAACGGCAACAGGCGTGTAGCCGTGAAGTACATCCCTCTCATGCTGCAAGGCACGGTGCGCACCTGGCTCAACAGCCTCAAGCCCTTCAGCGTCAACAGCTGGCTGTACTTCACGGAAGTCTTAGTCCGCAACTTCACCAGCATGTACAAGCGGCCTCCCAAACCCCGCCAGCTCTCCTTATGCGTCCAAGGGCCCAGCGAATCAACCCGCGACTACCTCACGCGGTGGGCCGAGCTCCACAACTCCTGCGAGGGGGTGCACGAGGTGCAGGCCATCTAATACTTCACCGCCGGGTGCCGAGAGGGCACCCTCCTCAAGCACCGACTCCTCTGCGATGAGCCGGCTACCCTCGACGAGCTGCTGGTCATTGCAGACAAGTACGCCACAGCCGACTCCTCGATGAAGACCGAGCTCCGAGTGGACGCCTCTGGCAAGGTGCTCGCTCCGGCTCCTAAGACGCCGGCTGGCGACTCCAATCGGCGCCCCTACCAGAACGACCACAAGCGCAAGGCCCCTATGCCGCCTTCCACCAGTCAGCAGGTGGCCACAGTCGAAGACGAGCAGCCCGAAGAGCGGCCCGCTCCCAAGAAGAAGGGCGGCAGGCCAGCTTGGCAGCCTGCCTTCTCCTACGAGCAGACTCTCGATGCCCCCTGCAAGTTCCACAGCGGCGCGAAGCCATCCAACCACACGACCCGAAAGTGCCACTGGCTCACCCGGATCTCCAAGGGCGAGGGGCTGGTGCCGCCTTCGCCTCCCGGCCCGCCGCCTCTAGCCCCCCAGCAGCCGGCTGCTCGACCAGCAGTCGGAGCCATTCAAGATGAGTTCCCTGATGAGCACGCCGCCTACATCGTCTTCACGAGCCAAGTTGAAGACAAGCGCAGCCGGCGCCGACAGCACCAAGAGGTCAACGCAGTCGCCTCCAGGAGCCCCGAGTTCATGCATTGGTCCGAAAGGCCTATCAATTGGAGCCGGGCCGATCACCCAGAGGTGATGCTCCTACGCATTGGTGTTGGATGTCACCCTCGCAACAGAGAGGCGGGCTGCCCGATTGTCCCGCATTTTGATTGATGGCGGAAGCAGTATCAACATACTGTACTGCGACACCACGGAGAAGTTGAACCTCAAGGCGAAGCAGCTCATGCCAAGCCGGACCATTTTCCATGGCATCGTACCCGGCCTGTCCTGTTCCTCGATCGGCAAGATCAAGATGGGTGTTCTCTTCGGAGACAAGCATCACTTTCGCCGAGAAGCAATCTGGTTCGAGGTAGTGGATCTGGAAAGCCCTTACCACGCCTTGCTTGGCCGACCTGCTCTGGCCAAGTTCATGGCTGTGCCCCACTACGCCTACCTGAAGATGAAGATGCCGAGCTCGAAGGGGATCATCACTGTAGCCGGCGAGTACAAAAAGTCCATCGAGTGCGCTACAGCCAGCAGCCGGCTGGCCGAGTCCCTCGTAGTGGCAGAAGAGAAGAGGATGCTGGAGCGAGTTGTGGTCATGGCCGGCAAACAGCCGGCTTTGTCCCCCAACCCCAAGGAATATGATGCGCAGGGCTCCTTCCAGCCGGCCAAGTAGACGAAGAAAATACCTCTGGACCCGGAGAACCCGGAGAGGTTTGCAGTCATTGGTGCAAACCTGGACAGTAAATAGGAAGGCGAGCTCGTCGACTTCCTCCGTGAGAATCGAGACATCTTTGCATGGTCCCCAAAGGACATGCCGGGTGTTCCGAAGGATTTCGCCGAGCACAAGTTACACGTCCGAGCGGACACAAAGCCGGTCAAGCAGGCTCTCTGCCGACTGTCCGAAGAGAAGAGAAGAATCGTAGGAGAAGAGATAGCCAGGCTCCTTGCCGCCGGCTTTATTATGGAAGTGTTTTTCCCAGAGTGGCTTGCCAGCCTAGTCTTGGTGTTGAAGAAGAACAACAAATGGCGTATGTGTATAGAATACACTAGCCTCAACAAGGCCTGCCCCAAAGATCCGTTTGCTCTGCCACGGATTGATCAAGTAATAGACTCCACAGCCGGATGCGAGCTGTTGAGTTTCTTGGATGCCTACTCAGGATACCACCAGATTAAGTTGGACCCAGCAGACCGCCTGAAGACCGCCTTCATCACACCATTCGGAGCTTTCTGTTACCTGACTATGACATTCGGCTTGAGGAATGCCGGTGCCACTTTTCAGCGTTGCATGCAGAAATACCTCCTCAAGCAACTCGGCAGAAATGCCCACGTCTACGTAGACGATATTGTGGTGAAGACAGAAAAGCGCGGCACCCTGCTGGAAGACCTCAAAGAAACATTTGCCAACTTGCGCCGATTCCAGATCAAGCTCAAACCCGAGAAATGCGTGTTCGGAGTACCAGCCGGCCAGCTTCTAGGCTTTCTGGTCTCCGAACGCGGCATTGAGTGCAACCCTGCGAAGATCAAGGCCATTGAGAGAATGGAGATTCCCACCAAGTTGCGAGACGTACAGAAGTTCACCGGGTGCCTGGCCTCCCTAAACCGCTTTATCAGCCGGCTAGGAGAGAAGGCTCTCCCCTGTACCGACTCATGAAGAAATCCACTCATTTCGAGTGGAATGACCAAGCAGACCAAGCCTTCCATGAGTTGAAGAAGATGCTGACCACTCCACCTGTCCTGGCGGCGCCGACTGAGAAGGAGCCCATGCTCCTCTACATTGCCGCAACTAGCCGAGTGGTCAGTATAGTCGTCGTGGTCCAGCACCCAGAAGAAGGCCGAGCCCAGCTAGTCCAGAGGCCGGTATATTATCTAAGCGAAGTACTATCCAGCTCAAAGCAAAACTACCCACACTACCAGAAGATGTGCTATGGAGTGTACTTCACCGCCAAGAAGCTGAAGCCCTACTTTCAAGAGCATCCCATCACGGTCGTATGCACCGCCCCGCTTGCCAAGATCATAGGCAGCCGGGATGCATCCGGCCGACTGGCCAAATGGGCCATTGCGCTTGCACCTTACACAATCTTCTACCAGCCCCGCACCGCCATCAAGTCCCAAGCATTGGCCGACTTCCTCGTCGACTGGGCCGAGACCCAGTACCTACAACCGGCTCCCGACTCTACTCATTGGCGGATGCACTTCGATGGGTCCAAGATGCGCACCGGCTTGGGAGCCGGCATCGTCCTCACCTCTCCCAAAGGCGACAAGCTCAGATACACGCTGCAAATCCACTTTGCCGCCTCCAACAACGTGGCTGAATACGAGGCGCTCATACACGGGCTCCGGCTAGCCAAAGAGCTCGGCATACGCCGGATCCTGTGTTATGGCGACTCGGACTTGGTGGTCCAGCAGTCATCTGGCGACTGGGACGCCAAGGATGCAAACATGGCGAGCTATCGATTCCTCGTCCAGCAGATCAGTGGGTACTTCGAAGGGTGCGAGTTCCTTCACGTGCCACGGGCCGACAACGACCAAGCAGATGCCCTGGCATGGATCGGCTCCACCCGACAGGCCATACCAACCGGTGTCTCTCTCCAGCGCCTCCTCAAACCATCTATCAAGCCGTCTCCAGAATCGGACTCTATCTTCGTACCGCCCGCCCCCGATGCTGCCGGATCCGACTGGAGGAACCCAGCAGGCGGCTCGGGGACTTCGACAAGCGGCCCGGGGACTGCCGTAGTCGCACCCGGCTCGGGGACTTCAGAACCCGGCCCGGGGACTGCAGCAGTCGGCACGGGGACCGCAGCGACACAAGAAGCGGTGGCAGACTCCAACTCTCCACCACCCAACCCACCCACCCGAGTCACAGTGGCCGTACTAACAGTAGAAGAAGTCACAGCTCCATCATGGGCCCAGCCCATCCTCAACTTCCTAGTCAATAGAGAGCTACCGACTGATGAGATCTCGGCAAGACTAGTGCAACACCGAGCCGAAGCATATGCAATAATAAACAGAGAACTTGTCAAGCACAGCGTCACTGGGGTCTTCCAGCGCTGCGTCGAGCCAGAAAGGGGTGTAGCAATCCTCAAGGATATCCACCAAGGCGAATGCGGCCACCACGCAGCCTCAAGATCACTTGTGGCCAAAGCCTTCCGCCACGGTTTCTTCTGGCCGACTGCTTTGGAAGATGCCAAAGAGATAGTCAAATGCTGCAAAGGATGCCAAGTCTTCAGTTCCAAACAACACCTGCCGGCTTCCGCACTCAAGACCATCCCCCTCACCTGGCCCTTTGCTGTCTGGGGGCTGGACATGGTGGGCCCATTCAAGACAGCCCGCGGCGGCTTGACACATCTGCTTGTCGCCGTGGACAAATTTACCAAGTGGATCGAAGCGAAGCCGATCAAGAAGCTGAACGGGCCGACTGCCGTGACATTTATTGCTGACATCACTACTTGGTATGGCGTGCCGCACAGCATCATCACCGACAACGACACAAACTTTGCCAAAGGAGCACTGGCACGTTTCTGCGTGACACAAGGCATCCGACTGGACATAGCGTCGGTTGCCCGCCCACAGTCAAACGGCCAGGTCGAGCAAGCAAACGGCCTCATCCTCTCCGGCATCAAGCCCCGCCTGGTTGTACCACTGGAGCGCTCGGCCGGCTGCTGGCTCGACGAGCTGCCGGCTGTCCTCTAGAGTCTGCGTACTACCCCAAACAAGTCAACCGGCTTCACTCCGTTCTTCCTTGTATATGCTGCCGAGGCTGTCATCCCGACTGACATCGAGTTTGACTCGCCTCGGGTCACCATGTACATGGAGGCGGAGGCCAAGGAAGCGCGAGAGGACGGCGTCGACCTGCTGGAAGAAGGCCGGCTATTAGCACTCAGCCGGTCCGCCATCTACCAGCAGGGTTTGCGCCGTTACCACAACCGGAAGGTCAAGCCAAGATCCTTCCAAGAGGGTGACCTTGTGCTTCGGCTGATCCAGCGAACAGCCAGCCAGCACAAGCTCTCGGCCCCTTGGGAAGGCCCTTTCGTCATCAGCAAGGCACTAGGCAACAACTCCTACTACTTGATCGACGCACAAAAACCAAGAGCACGCAAGAGGGATGATTCCGGAAAGGAGTCGGAGCGACCATGGAACGCAAACCTCCTGAGAAGATTTTACAGTTGAAAGCACTATGTATCATGCTACCGTTTTTATTAAATATGAGACAAACGGGCCCCCCGAGGCACACTCAGGAACTGCCCTCCTTTATCTATGAATGACGAGTGTCATACTCATGAATGTATTATTACATTTGATTTTTTTGTCTGGCACCGGGTTCGACTAGTCGGCTCGGGGACTGGCCGCCTTAAGTTATATTAAAAGTTCTACCTGAAGACAGACAAGTAGTGTGCCGGCACCCGAGCCCTCTTTTGTCGGAAGTCGCAGCTCGAAGAACCGACTGTCCGACTGGCAAGAGCCAAAGGTAGAAAGGATGCCCACACGAAAAACGGCTAAGGACCAACGAACTTATATAACGCAAAGACGGCCTCCAACCACGCCTACCGGCTGTTAAAACAGCCGGCTGGCCGGCCTCCCAATCACTTCGCTATAATCCAACAAAGCTAGAGTACTTGCCCTCCATGGCACCTCCCCAGCCACAGATTGCAGAGCAGCTGTCCGGCTGGGAAGGCGGCAACCAAGGGAGGGCGGCAAAGGAAATAGCCGAAGGATGAAAAGCAAAGAACAAGGGAAAGCCAAACGCATGCATAATTATATTTACACATAAGGCCCCCAACAGGCCGGCAGTCAATATAGTTCGAATACACCCCCAGTGGGTGGAATTGTGCAAACTTGACAAAATACTGTTCCAAGAATGGTGAAACAGGAAAGTAGAGGCAGCAGACTAGACTAAGGGCGCAGCAGGGGAGCCGGGCTGGTCGGTGGAGACAGCGCTGCCGGCTGGAGGAGTGGCCGGCTGCCGGGTCTCGGCTTGATCATCGCCGGCTGCAGGCGGTGCACCCGCGCATGCCTTGTTGCTAGAGGCACGGTCAAGCTGAGGCTGACCGGCCGCTCCACCATCTGGCGCAGCGTCTTCACCCTCCTCCTCCTCGCCCTCGTCGCTGGAGTCGATCTCCTCCGCCGAGTCCTCGCCGTCTGCCGGGTTCAGCCCGAACCACTCTTCCGGCTGGGCAACGCCGTTGTCGTCCACCTCAGGAGCAAAGGCACTGGTGTCGGTGTAGTCGGCAATCACCGAAGACCGCTGGATGATAGCCGGCCGCGCCGGCTCCAGCTCCGTGTCGGCCTCCTGCCGCCAGGTGGCCAACTGGTCCAGACTCAGCTCGGGATACCAGGCCTTGGCGAACTCCAGCGCCCGCCTGGCGCCCGACCGAGCCGCAGAAGCCTTCCAGGCCTCGAAGCGGCCGACTGCCACCTCCAGCCAGTCGGCAGTCCGACTGGGGGTGTGGGGAATCACCTCACCAGGCCAGAGAGCGGCTAACACCTGCGCCCCAACACGCTGAAGCCGGCGAAGCATGCGATGAGCCGGCTGGAGGCGGGCCTGAATCGCCAAGAGCTGCTCCTCCAGCGACCGGTGAGCGTTCGGCGCGATCTCGGCGCCAGCCTGCCTTCGTGCCTTGCGGTGGGCCTCGACGACCTGGTTGGAGGCGGTAGAGTAGCCAGGGAAGTACTCTGCGCAAGAAAGAAAAGAGAAAGAAGAGAAAAACACCAAGTCAGAAAATGAGCCAAACGGCAAGCGGAAAGCAAGGACGAAGAAGAAGGCGGCCTACCGTCAACCAAGTCTTCGATCTGGCCATAGCCGTTGAACAGCGTCTGCTTCGCTTCGGCCCAGCTGGCCGCCTCTATCTCATACTCGGCTTGGAGGGCGGCCTCGCTATCCTGCACCGCCTTCACGGCCGCCTTGTGGCTCTTCTCCTGGTCGGCCAACCTCTTGGCCAGGCGGTCACGCTCCTGTGCCAAGGCACCAAACTCGGCCTCCTTAACACGGAGGGCGGCCTGAGCCCCGCCCAGCTGCTCCCTCAGACTGGCGTTGGCCGCTACAGGGATGGCAGAAAAGAAAGAAGCAATAAGGAAGAAGTCGTCAAGGAAGATCCGACCCGACTGCTCAGCAGTCGGCCTGAATCTCGGGGACTACACCCAGTGGGTGCGCTGACGCGCCCCCACGTAAGATAAAAGACAAAGTACTTACCCCGGCTCTCAGATAGGTCAGCATTCTTCTCGGTCAGCTCCCGAGCCTGGGAGTTGAAGGCAGCCGCGCGGAGGTTGTGGTAGTCCTGCAAAGTCAGGCAGAGGAGCGAATGAGAACAAGATAGTAAAACAAAGCCCGCTAAGAAGTTCCAAGCCGACTGCTCAGCAGCCGACTTGGAACTCGGGGACTACACCCAGTGGGTGCGCTGACGCGCCCCCACGGAAGAAACCAAGATCAAAAAAGCAAAAATAGGAAGACTAACCCGAATGGCCGCTCGCGTCGCAAGGAACTCATCGTTGTAGTTCCTCAGTGCCGCAGCCTGGGACTGAAGCCGGTTCCGGACGTCCTGCGCCGCCACGTTCACCACGGCCGTCCCTCCACCCGGCGTCCACCCCGAGCTGGCGCTGGCCGCCTCCACGTCCCGGGCCGACGAGCCGGAGCCCGCGGCTTTCTGCGGGTCCGATGCGGCCTTCCCCGCGCGCTGGCGCGATGGCGACTGGACCACCAGGTCCGTCCTCGCGGCCGGCTTGCCCCCGGCCGATTGCGGAGGCGGCACGTTAGGCCGGCTGCCTTGAGCCGCCCCAGTCGGCGGGGCCGGTGCCGCCTCCCTCTCCGGGACGATGACGTCGTCCTCCCTCTCCAACCCCGGTTGGTCCCGGCCGGCTTCCTCCGGCGGGGTCTCCGGGATCTCCGGCGCCGCGACACGCAGAGGGGTGACGAGCAAGGCCCCCTCCGCTGTTGCCACAGCCGCAGCCTCCGCTTGGGCCTTGGCCGCTGCGTCGGCGCGCGCCTTCGCCGCCTCCTTCCCCTGTGCCGCCTTGGCGGCAGCTGCCCTCAACTGCTCCGCCTCCCGCTCCTCCCGCGCCTCCCCTGCGTTTCGCTCCGTCGCCGCCTGAAGCTCGGCGCGGGGGTCCACGTGGCGGGTGCTCCCGGATCCTCCCGGCGATCCAACGACGGAGGCGGCAGCAACCCGCTCGAGCGAAAGCGGAGCCCTGATTTTCGAGAAACGACAAGGATTCAGAAATCGCCAAGAAAACAAGAAAGAATATACAAAGGAATATACACTTACGCCGACACCGTCTGCGGCTGCTTCAGCACCTTGCGGAAGCGGGCCGCCTTCGCGGCCGCCTCATCCCGCCTGGTCGCCGCCGCCCCGCCCTTGGGCTTCTTCGGCCGACTGCCGAACAAGCCCGACGCGGCCCGGCGCTTTTGCCCGCCGCCCCGGGCAGGCGGCGCGGCGGAGGAACCCGCGTCGTGGCCGGGCGCCGGCTGGCGGCGTGGGACGATTTCCGCCTCGTCGTCATCCGACCAGTCGTCGAAGCTGGCTCCGAGCCCGGAGCCGCCTGCCTCGCCGCCGACTTCGCCACCATCCACCTTGGTGTTTTCATCCATGGCGGCCGCCCCCAAGTCGTGGTCTTCCAGGTCATGCTCCGCCCGGTCGGGGAGGAATCGGCGCCCCGTCTCCGACCCGGTAGCCGGTCGAAGGAGAGGGCTCTGCCAAGGCGTGCCGACTGGTCAGAGTCGGCGAAGAGGAACTCGGCGACAAAACTAAGAGAAGAAAGGGAAAAAGAGAACATACCGTGGGCGGCGGATGTGCACGGGAATATGGCTCCTTGCCAAACGCCACTCCACGGAGAGCTTGCAGTTCGCAAGATAATTCACCATATGGGCCACCTCTTCATGCGGCATGTCCTTGGTGCACATCCGACTCGGATCGAGTTGGCCGCTCATCTGACAGATCAGGTGAGGGCGGCTCTGAAGCGGAAGCACCCGGCGCGCGACGAAGGCGGCCAGCAAGTCGGATCCAACCAGGCCCTCTGACTGGATCATCACCCGCAGTCGGGCGACGGCCGCGGCTCCAGCCTGCGACAGCGTCACGGCCCAATAGGACCACTGGGGCCGCCTCCCAGCCGGCGGGCTGGCTACGTAAGCCGGCAAGTTGACGTAGTCGCCTTGTGGGGCGACGTTCTTCCCGTAGAAATATGACTTCTGCCAGAGCTTCACCGACTGGGTTAACGTGATGACGGGGAACGGATTGTCGGCCGCCGGCCTCCGCATCATGATGAAGGCGCCGCTCTGGGCCGGCACGCCCTGCATGCGGGTGCCCAGCTTCGATTGGAAGAACTCCCCCCAGAGCTCGAGTGTGGGGAGAACGCCAAGAAAGCCTTCGCACAAGGTGACGAAGGCGGACAGCAGCACCACCGTGTTCGGAGTAAGGTGGTGCGGCTGGAGTTGATAGAATTCGAGGAAGGAGCGGAAGAAAGCGCTAGCCGGCAAGCCGATGTCGCGCAGGAAGTGCGAGCAGAAGACTACCCGCTCGCCTTCCTCCGGCGCCGGCGTGATCTCCTTAGCAGGTGCGAGACGGACCCGCACCTGGTCCGCGCCGGGCAACCGCCGCGTCTTGCTGAGGAACTCGATGTGGTCCATATGGACGTTGGAGCCATCCCAGTCCCCGCCGTACTGCATGGTGGCGAGAAGCTAACAAGGAAGGGTGCGGCGGCGGAGAAAGCACGGCCCTGCGGCGGCAAAGCTGCAGGGTGGAGTGAAGATTGATGGGACGGCGAGGCGCTGCTGCGTGAGAAAGCAGAAGGAAGAAGATGGCGGAGAGGAGAGGAGCGTGCGAGCGTCTGCCGCTTCCCTTCCTCCCCCTACTTATGGCCTCGTGCGGCGAAGCCGAGGAGGCGAGGCGTGGGGAGGAACATGGGATTAACTGCGCCCACTCCCCCATGCCCCGCGATTACTGCGCCCTAACGGCGTGTGGAAACTGCCGCCGGAAGACGTGCGGACAGCTTTGGGCCACAAAGAATCCGCGCCTGGGCCCAGGCGTTGGTGTAGTGGGCCCTCGGCCTGCGGCGACGTCTTGTCGCGCGCGTGGGTTAGCAGGCTCTTTTCAGCCAAGGGACGCCACGTTGTTCGCAGGCGGCGAGTGACCGGCCCGTGGCCCGGTGCACGCGCCAACAGACTCCCGCCTTCCGACTTTAAATTTTTTGCCAAGACGGCGCGCCCAACCGAAACCGGCTCCCAGCTGATGGCTCGTCATGATAAGAAGCTGACCGAGCTTCTCGACCTCCTCTCAGCCTCGAAGCCCAACCAGCTTCGGGGACTACTGTCGGAGTAAATGGCCACGGGTAGCCTAACCTACTCTCCCTGGCTCTTTGAAAAATTATCGGGCCATTCAAGCCTTCACGCATACAAAGCATATGGCCACCTTCCCCCGGCCGGCTATCCCCAGGGCTGACTTCCAGAAGTCGTCCATGAAGAAAGCCGACTCCCAAAAGCCGGCCATGAAGAAAGCCGGTTCCCAGAAGCCGGCCAAGACTGCACCCACTAAAGACTGTACCCACATAACGGCGATAGGATGGGGGGTGGCCGCAGTACGGCCCACTGCCCCTGAATCCCGGAACAGGCATGGCTACAGGGCGCCGTACGAGCCAGCCATCCCCCGTCCGGCGTGGCACTGTAGCCGTGTTGACCTCGATGTCACCCACGACAGGCGCCAGTACGGCCCGTAGGCGGCGGGCCCCTTTTGCCAGAGAGACATCCGAAGGCGGCCTGGCCTCCTCTAGTCGGCCAGGGGTGTGGCCGGCTCCTAACAGCCGGCTACCTCCCTCCCTCGAAACATGTGCCTCATTAAGGAGACAAGACGAGGTAAGGCTACAGTGAGAGCCCGCAAGGCGGCGGCACTGTAGCCCCGCTTACCTCAACAAAGCTCTCATCATCAGAGGCGAGGCAACAGTAACCAGCCGCCGAAAAAGCCCCCAAGCGGTGGGGCAGGCCTGGCGGCCAAGAGGCCGGCAGCCGGCAGGACCCGCCAGTCGGCGGGCCCCAATGACCGGCGGAGAAGCCGACGTGCATAGACGCTGACGGCTGGGACCCGCGCCCAGCCGGATTACCATTGTTCCCTGGGGGTAGGCCTATATAAACCCCCCGGGACACCCATGCAAAGGGTGGATCGAAGAGAATTCCACACACCACATAGAGGGAAAAGGAGAGCTAGCCTTGCCCTTCTTCTTCCTCTAGCCAAACAGCTCAAGGAGCGCTTGTAGCTACTTGTATTGGTCTAGTGATCATGCGGAGACCCCGCAGAGCAGGACTAGGGGTGTTATCTCCACGGAGAGCCCCGAACCTGGGTAAGATTCGCCGGCGTGCATGTCTTCGCCTCATCCCGTTTCCAGGCACCGGCGACGTTTTACTGGCTCCCACTATGATAAGCCATTCGTTGGCATATGTCGCACCTACCACCCGACAACGACAACCTACCTACTGCGGCCAGCCTCCTCCTTCTGCCACCCCATCCTCCACCTTGTCGGAGCCGCTACCCCTACCCCGTCGTCCACTGCAAGAGATGGACGTCTCTCATCCACGGCGCCGGACCAGGATCCTTTCATCGCGTCGCCTCGCTTCATCGGCGCCGTCGTCCACTTTGCAGTTGCCGCTCCTACGACCGCCTCGTCCATGGCAACAGGATTTATCCCCCAACCCGGCCGTCTGCCATCTAAAGTCTTCTTCCCCGCCGCCGACAGCCATCGCACCCTCAGCACCCTCAACGTATCAGCAGGGGCCTACACAGCGTCGCAAGAGAGGTGGTACTCTTCCATATGTGCTTAAGTTATTGATCTCACCCGGAAAATAGATCTTAAATTGTCTACTGTACTTTTCTTGTCCGTACCAAATTGTAGTGGCTAGTTGAATGCAAACATTGCTTGCGAAGTAGCTTTGTCCGGTTTGCACCTTCAAATCCGCCATGTCACGGTCACTATACTCGTAAAGCTTATGGTTTCCCCCCTTTATATTCACTACCATCATCGTAGGTGCTACCCTGCTTCGTGTCGTGCTAGCACTGCTCCTCAAGCCCTCAACCCGTCAAGCGAAACAACATGCCACTCATAATTCCAAAGCTTACGTGTTGAAATATGAATCTGATATGATGCTCATATTACTAAAACAGAGAACGTTTAATTGGTCACCTAATGTTCCTATATTCGTTTCGAAAAGAATGTGCGCCACCCACTGGTCCAGCTAGTTCTACTTTCCTGATTTTACTCTTGATGCTTAGGGTTTTCCCCTTTTATCTACTCTACTATGATCTGCGTAGGTGCTTTCTGTCATACTAGCATTACTCCACGCTTCAAGCTAAACAACATAACACTCAAAATTCCAAAGCTTAGTTGTTCAAATATGATTGTGATATGGTACTGATATTAGTTAACAGACACATTTAATTGGTTAGCTAAAGGTCCCACTTGAGTTTCCAAATGCATGTCCCGACATATAGAGAGACAGCAGAATTGCATTTCTTTGTCACTTGTTGACTGTACTTTCTTGTTCATACCAAATCTTAGTTGTTATTTCAAAGCAAATATCGGTTGCTAACTACCCTTTGCGCGGTTTGCAGCTTCAGATCTACCATCCCACTGCCACGGTCAACACTATACTCATCATGCTTACGGTTTCCCCATTTTATGATGACCACGATCAGCCTACATGGTTCGTGTCGTAATAGCACTGCTCCACCCATCGAGCTAAACAAGCTTAGTTGTACAAATTCAAATCTGATATTATGCTGATATTAGTAAAACTGAGAGATGTTTAATTGGTCAGCTAAATGTTCATACTTTAGTTTCAAAATGCATGTGAGCCACATATGGAGAGACCGGAAGGAATAGTATTTCTCTGTGTGCTCTGGTTCATCATGGGTGGCCAACCGACATTGTATAGAAAGACTTGTAATATCTTCAATCTGCTTGCTCTTCTGCTCTTATTTAAGATGATCCTCTTCTCTTAGGGTCGACTAGTCAGGTCGAGTTATTCTCCCTTAGTACATTTTGAATCTGTCAGGTCAGGTCAACTTGTTCTTCTTTACTATATGTTTGTTGAAGCTGTCATCTGTGAAGTATCATCACTTCTGGAGCTCTCATATTTTGAGTAGTAGGCCACATTATATTAATGCTCACACCAAATTACAACATGCATGGCACCTCTTAGAAGAATTGCAGAGATAGCACAAAGGGGTTTACAGGGAGGAAGTATTGGATTAGAATCACTTCTGCATTACAAAGATAATCTCACTTGTTTTTATGTTTTCATGCATGTCAGGTATTGAACATTATCAAAATGAATATGAGAATGGGCGCACGAGAGGAATATTGTGGAACGATCCACTGGCTAACAAACATGGCATGGTGAAGGATGGCCTATCTTATTCACCCATCAAGGTGCATGCTCTAACTTGGCAAGGTTGTATTGGTCGCACATATTTTGCATCTAACCTCTTGCATTACTTCTAATTTGTTACACCATTTGCTTAGTTTAAGCATCATATATGAGTATATGCCATACCTATCCATTTTATGTACCTATTCCATGTGTCGTCATACTATGTTTTTCCAGTCAAATGTTGTTCTTTCGTAATAGATGTCCAAAAGGAAGAGGGTGATTGCAGATCCTCAAGGAGTACAAACTAGGTATTTGGAAAAGGTAGGGATACCTGTTAAATCAGATAGATCAGCAGCCACAGGAAACACAGGCCCAACTGTAACCGACTTTACCCCTACTCCAGTGGCCAAACCCCTATTAGAACTGCTGGCAGCCCTGCGTCAGGTACTGTCTATGATATCAATTCAAAATTTGAACTCCTAAATTTCTACATGTGCCTTACCTTCTCTCTTGTATGAAAACTAATTTCAGATGAATCTCCTTGCTCAAAGGATCATAGGATCTCACGACAATACTGGGCTCTGCATTGCTCTTGTCAGTACCTCCTGCCCTTTGTCAGCATACTTACACTCATTGCTGTTTGATTATGTAGCATCACTGTAAATGTTCGCTTCTTTATCCTTCCTTTGCTTGAAATTATAAGATCTATATTTACTCTTAGATAAATGTAGAATTAACACAATGGTTATGAAGTTTTGGATTGCTCATGTAAGTACCTGTTGTCATGTACTCCCTCTACATCGAATTAATTGTTGATAAATTGGATGTATTTAGAACTTAATAGTGCTAGATACATCCATTTGAGCGATAACTAATAACGGACGGTGGTGGTATTACTGTACATGCATCGCGAGATAGTTGATTGTCTAGCATTACTCTGCATCATATCTGCCCTGCCCTCCACTTTCTCCAAATTATCATATCTACATTTACTCTTACCAAAATGTTGAATAAAGCCAGTGCCACTGCACACGTTGATGTCTGCATTCCTCTTGTCAGTACCTTTTGCCTTGTAACGCTGTACTTAATTAATTGCTATTTGATTATGTATCATGAGTCTGCACCTGAGCTTCATTATCCTCTATTTCTTCCAATATTATTTGATCTATATTTACTCTTTGCAAAATGTAGAATAATGGCAACGCTTATAAAGAATTTTCTTTGGGCAATTTATTGAATTATCTTTCCATCAACATGGAGAAGGGCTTTGTCCAGCCCGTGTTAACATGTAATGTAAGTTCATCCTTCTCAAGCCTTCAAACTTTGTTCTAGTATAGATTTGGATAGGCATCATTTCCTCCACTGCTGTTTACATCTGATTGGATGTTTGCAACAACTACCAGTTTCAAATTGTAGTTGTAAAAACATGTTCCTTATGCAGAACAGATCCATTTATTTGCTATATAATTAGGAAACCTGTTACGTGTCTCCTTGTTTCTCTTTCAGAGTCGTATCTCTTATGCCAGGCAGAACTTTGGGCAAGATAGTGAGCCAAACCATCTTGAGGACAGCGAGATGACCCCAAGGTCCTGTCTTGATGAAGACAGTGAGTTGAAGCTACTCACCAGCAGGTGTGAGACAACCTCTGTGCAGTCACTGCCTCAATCAGTTCGACTTCTTCAGTCTCAACTTAAAGCGGAAAGGCTTGCTTCAGCTCAGCTCCGACTTGAAGTCAAAGATGTAATGAAGATGTCAGGGGATTGCCTTGCGCACTATGGTGCCATACAGCTAGGGATGAACCATCTATTGTTGACACAACTGAGGTCTCATCAGCTTGTTCGGGTGCTTGCGGGGGCCCGAGCTTGCCAGGTCTAGTGCCTTCTGAAGTGCTCTCAGTTTTGTATATTCTTTTGTCGGCGCGTTTATATGCACTGGTGGCGACCTTTGATGCCCAGTGTATGTAATCTGCAGTCATGTTGCGCTTTCTTATCACCGGGTAGCGAACTTTGATTCCTAATATGTCGTAATTTCTTTGTTGTATAGTCTAGGTTTATTCTTTGGTCCGTATGCTGTAATTTAGGCCGGAAGGTTCAGTGGATCTCAGTGTTGTCGGTCTTCAGGCCGGCTCGTTACTCATATGGGCCAAAACGTGGGCCTATAATCATCTTGGGCCATTAGCAGGTCTAAACCTATAGTAGTTTCCCGCCTTTAACAGGCCATGGGCTACATATTTACTGTAGTGACACTGGGCTTCCTATGGGCCGTAGAAACAATGGGCCTTCTATGGTCCGTAGAAACAATGGGCCTTCTACGGGCCGTAGAAACAATGGGCCTTCTACGAGCCGTATCATCAATGGGCCTTAGACGGGCCAAAAAATGACCGCATTATGGCCGTAAACGGGCTAGAGTTGGAGTCGTCTGTTCATGGGCCGACCATAACGGGCCGTCGTTAATAGGCCGTATTTTATGACGCTATGAAAACGGCCCAACGTATTAACGGGCCACAAACGGGCCGACTGTAACCACGGGCTGAATTTGGCCCACAAGCAGAAAATGGCAGTAACGGGCCGTAAGTAACCGAATGCTGGAAATGAGCCCAAGAATAAATGGGCCCTGAGAAGGCCGAAAGATAACATGGGCTGCAAACGGCCCAATGGATTAATGGGCCGTTAATGGGTATAAAGTGATACACTGTTCATTACGGGCCAGTTTCACCACGGGCCGTTCATGGGCCAAGAGTTACAAAGGGCCTCATCTGGGGCGAAAGACGTCATGGGCCATACATGGGCCGGAACTTAAAATGGGCTGGAATCATATTGGACGGCTGAGATGACGCTACTGGGCCTAATTCGGATAGGTCGTAACGGGCCCTGGGTTAGCGGGCTGTAAATGGGCTATATGCGAACATGCCGTTAACAGGCTTTCCGTCGGCCGGCCCGCCACCTTTTGACCAAGTCAAATGGGCCGGCCTTTTCACAGGAATGGGCCTCTGTTGGGCCGTGCCATGTGTCGACGTATCATAGGCGCCTTCTGTCCAATGAGTGGATGACATCTGTCCCAACGGTGAGCCGACACGTGTTTCCTCCAGCCAATGATGATTTTACACGTGGAAAATCCCCATTGGTCGGGGCTGTTAGCGGGTTATCAGATCCAAAATCGGACCCGATAGCTTAACGGCGTTCCGTTACGGTGGATGCCACGTGTCGGTCACCCTTGACGAAAGCACTTCTGTGACGCGCGATTTATCGTCATGGAAGTGGACACTTCCATGATGATAATTTTGGTAATGTCATGGAACACTTCTACGACAGCACAGGTATGACTATCTTGATTCTGTCATAAAATTGTCATGGATGTACATGCATGAAAAAAATGCGACCTACTGTGACAAACACGTATCATCACGGAAGCGTATTTTTTTGTAGTGCATGGTGTGATAGACAGATATAGTATGTACCAAAAACAGGAAAGTGTGTCATATTCACGCGTATCATGTGTAAGCTATGCAGATGCAGTTTACACTAATTAGGAGCAATACAAGCTAGACACCATATGCAGCATGCAACCAGATATCACACTGCCAAGTTAGAGCAAGCACCGTGGATGGTGGAGTAGGGGAGCGGAGACTTGGACCTTGTAATGCACTATCAATACAAGGAGAATCGGTACAGATGCTCCCTTTACGTTGCTGCAGAGGACCACCATCATCGCCTTCCTTACTCTTTTCCTTCCTCTTTCTTGATTTTTCCTTGTCAAGTCAAACCCACAAGAAAAATGAATAAAATTTGCTCTTCAGAACTCATTGATGCATGATACTGACGAACACTACTCTGATGAAAGGCAAAGTCATGATACGAGGATGGAATATGTACGACAAAATGGACGGCTTGACATATTCACACCTATGATGTGGTAACTAAGCAGAAGGCACTTCAACAAATTAGAAGCACTGCAAACTAGACACCATATGAAAGGTGCAATCAATATCACTCTGCCAAGTTAAAACTGTCTCGTCATAGGTGGCGTTCATCAAACTAGAAGCAATACATGCTAGAAATCATATTCAAGACGCAAACCAATATCACATTACCAACTTAAAGGTGTTCCATCATAAGTGACTGATGCAGGATACACAAGAAGAGTAGTTTCATGTAATAACATGGTGTGATAGACAGATATAGTATGTACCAAAAACAGGAAAAGCGTGTCATATTCACACGTATCATGTGTAAGCTAAGCAGATGCAATTTACACTAATTAGGAGCACTACAAGCTAGACACCATATGCAACATGCAACCAGATATCACACTGCCAAGTTAGAGGCAAGCACCTTGGATAGTGGAGTAGGGGAGCGGAGACTTGGACCTTGTAATGCACTATCAGTACAAGGAGAATCGGTACAGATGCTCCGTTTACGTTGCTGCAGAGGACCACCATCATCGCCTTCCTTACTCTTTTCCTTCCTCTTTCTTGATTTTGCCTTGTCAAGTCAAACCCACAAGAAAAAGTAATAAAATTTGCTCTTCAGAACTCATTGATGCATGATACTAACGAACACTACTTTCATGTAAGGCAACCGCATGATAGGAGGATGGAATATGTATGAAAAACTCGACGGCGTGACATATTGACATGTATGATGTATAAAGTGTAAACTAAGCACAAGGTGCTTGAACTTGTTAGAATCAATGCAAGCTAGAAACCATATGAAAGATGAAACCAATATCACTCTGCCAAATTAAAAGGGTGCCCTAACAAATGTATTTGACCAAATTAGAAGCAATACATGGCAACAAGCTAGAAATAATATGCAATATGCAACGAATAAAGGTGACTCATCGTAAGTGATTGATGCAGGATACAGAAGAGAGGTAGTTTCATGTAAGAACAAGGTTAACACATAGATGTAGTGTGTACCAAAAATAGGAAGGCATGTCATATCATAGGTATAATGTGTAAACTAAGCAGATGCAATTTACCCTAATTAGAAGCATTAAAAGCTAGGCACCGTATGCAACATGCAACCACATATCACACTGCGAAGTTATAGCAAGCACCTGTGATGGTGGTGTGGGGGAATTGCAGTCATCAACTAGAAAGCTACGTTGACTATCTTCATTTAGCCTTGCTATTTCTTGAGAATCATGTGGGGAGGATGACACTGCACTCTTTAAACGAGTATGGCGTCTCACAGTAACCCACCCGGGTGACTGTCTCATCATAAGTAATTGACGAGGGATACAAAAGAGCATTAGTTTGATGTACGAACATGGTTAATAGACATATGTAGTATGTATCAAAAACAGGAAGGCATGTCATTATCAAAGGTATAACGTGTAAAGTAAGCAGATGCAATTTAACCAAATTGGAAGCAATACAAGCTAGACACCATATGCAACATGCAAGCACATTTGACAACGCGAAGTTAAAGCAAGCACCTGGGATGGTTGTGTGTGGCAATTGAGATCATTAACTGCGGAGCTACATTTACTGTCTCCAACTGCTGACACTACATCCTTTAGAGCGCGGAAACGCTTAGTGCTTATCTTCGAATTACACTGGAGCGACTTCTTTCTTTTCTTTTCTTTTCAGCATTCATCAACACTGCGTCAGAGTCTGAAATACCCATGCATAAAAAACAATAGTGTGAGTATGGGTGAAGTGTGTGCACAATTAGTACAGTGTAAAGGTAGCAGATAGCAGGCCGGTGAGAAATAAATGACGGGAGACATATGATAGCTCTACAACATGCATGGCACACTAAATTACTACAGGATTCTATGAAAATAACATTCGACTGAAAACAAATAGGTCAGTCCATTTTTTCTGCATCGTCTGATGTACAAAGAACGGGCAGATCGCCTTCATCTACCTCCAGCCAGTCAATGTTGACGATCTTCCTCGAAACGGCAGCGACCACCGGCCCAGTCCCCTGCCTGCGCCCTCCCCTCGACCTCACCGCACCGCCGTGCTTGGCACCGCCCCCCGGCAATCCATTCAACCCCCGCCGACCTCCAGATCGGGCGCAAGCAGCTCCTGCGCCCCACACCCCTATGATAGACACTGATGCGCCGCTTCCTCGGCGAACAGGTGGACTAGGTGCTCCGCGCGCCTAAGCGGGTGCTGCTTCTTTTAATTGCGGTTCAACTGACCCTGAATTGAAATCCAGGCGGGCTACTGACCTCTAGCAAAGGTGAAATAGTAAAGGGAGGAAACCTTGTGCATTTAGTATCACGAAGAAGATCCAGTAAGAAGCGCTCAACTAGTTTCTCTCGTGGGATGAATACGATGTGAGCAAAGACGTAAGGTTTGCACGAATAAGGGAAGATGAGTACCTCTTTCTGCTGGCAGTGTTGTGCCCTCCTTCTTTTTTTCTAACGATCTTCTTGTGGTTCGCTGGAAACGAGAAGTTGTGGAGGATGGTGCAGCCTTGGACGAACCCATGGCCAAGTTGTTGAGTGTGGTGCGGTGGCCGTCTGTCGGTGGCGGGGAAGCAGATCCGAGGCGGCGAACGACGGCGTAGCAGGAACAGCTCCGGTGCGGTGGACGGTTGCGACAGTGGAGCGGCAGCAGTGAGGCGCAGGACGGCGTGGTCGGAGTGGTTCTGGTACGGCGCGCGTCGGCGTCGGTGTCGTGGAGGCACCTCTACCTCGGCTTCAGCTGCTAAGTCCTTGAGGGCGGCCCCGACGTGATGGAGTTGGGCGGCAGTGGATTGGGTGCTATGGGGTGGAGGACGGAGGAGGCTGGTGGAGAGGGCGTTTTGGTGCCCACGGAGTATGAATGGGCAAACGGGGGGAGGCGGGGAACTAAGGTGGAACAATGTTTCGGTTTGGGACGCGCTTGTTTGAAATTTGGGGAAAGTTACAAACTTTGCCCCCATCTAAAATTTCGGACATTTTGCGGGTTGGGGGTAGGATAGTAATCTCAGGTGTCCCAAATGTGGGCGGGATAGATTTCGGCCGAGCACATGGGTGTTTAGGTGCCCATGGCGTATGAATGCTTCTCGGAGGCAGTTGAGACTGGCGTCTTGGTGAAGTTACAAACCTACCCCGGTTTAGACCTGTCACATCCTAGCTAGTTCATGCATTAGAGTGTTGCATCATGTCTACTTTTCACAGAAAGTTGAAATGGGGATGACAGGAACCCCCAGCACCCCCCCTGAACACAACTAGG
Organism: Aegilops tauschii subsp. strangulata; assembly: GCF_002575655.3. Lineage (NCBI taxonomy): Eukaryota > Viridiplantae > Streptophyta > Magnoliopsida > Poales > Poaceae > Aegilops > Aegilops tauschii. The sequence continues at coordinate 209,584,955 of NC_053039.3, read as the reverse complement.
GTTTACTAAAATCCTTTTCAATTAACCTGAAATGCCCTTCAAAAATGTTCACCATCTTTGGTCCTGGCTAAACCCTCTGCCAAAAATGGTTTCATATTTTTGGAGGCTATTCTGGATTTTTGCACCAAGCCATAAGTATTTGCATTTGGGCAATTTAAATCCTATAAATATTTTAAAATGCCCAAATAATCTTGAAGGTATTTTTAGGCTGTTGAGAATATTTTCAAATGTGCCTCTGAATATTTTCAGGTTTTTCCTAAATGGAATAGTATTTCTACTATTTCAAAACACAGAACAGAAACAAATAAAAAGAAAAACAGAAAGCAGAGAGAGAATCTTACCTGGCAGCCCACTGGCCGGCCCAGCACTGTGCTGGCCCGCGCCAGTCAGCTGCTTCCTCCCGCCAGAGCAGGCAGAGAGGTGACGCCGGCGTGCGCGAGCTCGCCACGGCGCCACCTGCTTGCCGCTTCGCCCGTGGACGAGCTGGACGACCTCCACGTCGCGCCCCGAGCCCCTGGACACCTCCATTCGCGCCCTGCACCTCTCCCTCGCCTCCCTCCTCCATGGCCGACGTAGCCGCTGCCACCTCGCCGACGTAGCCGTAGCCACCGCCGTCTCCGCGTCACCTGACCCTGTCCAGCAGCTCCGCTGTCGCCTTTTCCTTCGAGCAGGTCGGGCCCCGAGCGCCCGCTTGCCCCGAAGCCACTGCTCCGACCTCGCCTTCACCGCCCACTGCCGGAGATCCCCTTCGCCGTCACCATCGCAGCAGTTCGTCCCCGACAGCGCCACCTAGCTCATCGTCTTTGCCGTGAGCTTCTGCCCCTTCCCGTTCCTCTCATTCTTGCTGCCGCCCTCTGCCTCGATCGCAACAAGCAGCACCGCACGCGCCGCCGCCGACCTCGTCGCCGATGATGCTCCGGCCACCTAATGGGCACGCCACCATGCCCAACGAGTTCACCTCGTCACGTAGGCCACGTAGGACCTGGCCTTGAGCCTCCAAGAGCACCACAACAACGGGTCCAACCCCACCCTTACCCCGGCAGCCGCACAGCTCGTCGCTGGCGTCATTTCCGGCGACCCCGAGCTTTACCTCCACCACCAATCAACGCGGGATGCTCCCAGCTACGCGTAGGTGCCCTCCGCCGCCCCTTTTGTCGCCGGAGGAGGAATCCCTCAGCCTCCGCCGCGTCTGGACGTCGCCGGCGGCTAAACGCCGGCGAGTCAGCGTGGTTTGACCAAGGGTTTGACTCCCCAGAGTCACTGACAGTGGGGCCCGCCTGCTAATTAACCTGAGTTAGAGTTAAATTAATTCTAATTAGTTTAGCTAACTAACAGTGACACTGACACAGGGGACCCACATGTCAGGGTTGACCTGGACCGCCCCGTTGACCGCTGACGTCATCATGACACACCGCTGACGTAATAAACAATTTGATTACTGGAATTATTTCTATACAGGAAATTCCAGAAAATATCACAAACTTCAAAAAATCATAGAAAATAATCTATAGCTCAGAATGGAAAGATTTATATATGAAAAATGATCAGAAAAATCCATTCTATCCATCTGTACTGGTTTCATGCATGTTTAAGCAAATTAACCTACTGTTTAATGCAGAACAAGATAAAGCACTAATAAGGGCCATTTATGAACTTGGAATTTGAATCTTTGATTCAAAATAGTCCAAACCCATCTGGTTTTAGTTGCATTAGCCCAATACATCCATTTTGCCATGTCTCATGCATGCATCATATTGTTGCACTTTGCTTGGTGTTGATTGTGCTTCGATGTGTTCTTCGTGGTAGGTTCTGCCTCCGAGGATATTCACGAGTATCCAACTGAAGGGCAGTATTCCACCACCACTCCGTTAGGCAAGCAACCCATTGATTATTTCGGTACAAACCCATCTTCTCGCTTCTGCTCCCATTTACTGCATTAAGACAACGCGATTCAAACTGTTGTGTATTGCGGTAGTTGAACCCACTTTCCTTTGCATGACCTGTCATTGCCACAGTAACTAGATGAAACCCACTAGCATGTGTAGGAGTTGATTGAGCCATGTTGTGTTCCTACAATGCTATGCTTGCTACGCTTAGAGTCGTGTCAGGTCTGGCTCATCAGGGTGGTGAACTAGAGTGAAAGCATGTGTCGGTAATGAGAGTGAGGTGTTGAATACGTTTTGGTAAAGGTATCGATGAGAGGCCATGTAGGAGTACATGGTGTGTTGTTTCATTGAGACCGTCCCTAAGAACTGAGATCTGTATGCGTGATTTAAGATTCAGCTACTACCACGCATTGGGCCTTAAACCAATGGACCCCCTCGGCTTCTTAATCACCCTTGTCCTCTGTCCAGGAGTTGCACGTAGTTTCTGGTGTTTGTAGTAAGCTGGAGGCCGTGGACAGCGCTGACCCGAGGGGTGGGCAGTGATGCGGTAGGCTCGTGGCCCGGTGTACCGAGTCGCTCGTATGGTGTCTCGGGAACCCTGCACACATCGTTCGGGGCCGTATGTGGAAACCTCGGCCGGACTCCCTGTGGATGGAACCTGAATAGGCGATAAACCTGGACTAGAGACTCGAGTGTTTAGGTAGGCTGTGGCCGACACCCACGTTGGGCTTCCGCTTGAAGGTTGCCGAGTACATGTCGTGTAACGATGGTAAGTGGTGACAGCGTGTGTGACGAAGTACACCCCTGCAGGGTATAAAACTATTCGAATAGCCGCGTCCGCGGTAAAGGACTACTTGGTCGCTTATGCAGTTCATAGACAAGTAAATGGATACTACTAAAAGCCTCAAGATAAGTGTGAGTACCGCGGATGGCTCTCTCGTGGGATGACGGGGGGAGGATCCACGGTGGAGTATTGAGATGGTGATTAGTGGACTCGTGTGCGAAAACTATTTTACAAGTGGTGTCTCATAGGATAGCTTAGCCAAGAGTCAAAGCTGGCTTGCTGCAATAACCCCACTACCTTCTTGAGAATGTACATGTATAGTAGGATCTGTTGTAAGACTTGCTGAGTACCTTTGTACTCATGTTGCTTCAATTACTGTTTTCAGACGACAACACCGCCCCTTCCGATGGGTTCTATGTAGATCTCGACGATGACGAGTGACTTGCCACCCAGGTGGTGATCTAAGCTTGTGAAGGGCCTACGTAGATAGACATGCTTCGTCAAGCCTTCTTTCTTTCTAGTGTCTGTACCCAGACAAGTTGCTTCCGCATGTGCTTGTATGATTGTATGACTTGAGTGTCGGGTCATGTGACCCCTATCTGTATGAACATGTTATGTATGGCTCTCCGGAGCCCTTTAAATAAAGTACTTTGAGTTGTAGAGTTTTGTTGTGATGCCATGTTGTATTTACACATATCGAGCATATTGTGTGTATGATTGAAATGCTTGGTATGTGTGGGATCCGACAATCTAGTTGTTTATCCTTGGCAGCCTCTCTTATGGGGAAATGTAGTCTAGTGCCTCCTTGAGCCATAGTAGTCCGCTACAGCCCGGTTCACCGGAGTCCTGCTAGCCCAGCACTACTGCTCTGGACACTTGACTGGCCGGCATGTGTTTCACATCGTTCCTGAGTCTGTCCCTTCGGGTAAATGTCACGCGGTGACATCCGGAGTCCTGCCTAGCCTGCTACAGCGCGGGTTCCCGGAGTCCTGTTAGCCCAGTGCTACAGCCCGGATTCACACGCTGCTGACCGACAGGTTCGATGTTGATTCATGTATGCCTGTCCCCATACGTTAGTGCCGCTTTGGGTTCACGACTAGCCATGTCGGCCCGGGTTCTCTGTCATATGGATGCTAGCGACATTGTCATATACGTGAGCCAAAAGGCGCAAACGGTCCCGGGCCATGGTAAGGCGACACCCGTGGGAGTACCGTGCGTGAGGCCGCAAAGTGATATGAGGTGTTACAGGCTAGATCGGTGTGACTTAGAATCAGGGTCCTGACAGCGTTGGCATCAGAGCCGGACTGCCTGTAGGTGTGTTAAGCCAAACTGGTCGATGTCGAGTCTAGAAATGCTTTAGTTATATGTAGGGGGATTGATTGTGGGAGGGAACGTAAGGCGCTTTTACTCCTTTACCTTATGCCCTCCGATCTGAGTCATTCTCTTCTCATTCTACGTGGGTTAAGGACTAGGCTCTCTTCTCTCTATAAGGTTCACGTGTTACTAATCCGTAGTAACTTATAGGATTGTTGGTTGCATGCTTCCGTTCAGTTTCTACTACCTTTAGTATGTTGTCGGTTGAACCAGAACCTTGATATGATGTTGTTGAGTGGTTTTGCAACTGTTGCGAATGTCTCAAATCTTTTTCCGAGCATTTACAGCCGTTATGCTGTCCGAATTCTCCTAGAAATTCTAATGCCTTTGCATTATTTCGTGCTTTCAGATGGCCACCCGTTCCCAGAATCAAGTGGTTCGTCTGACCCGGTGCCTCGATGTACCTGGTCACACGGCCATGCTGGTCCGAGTGATGGTTGAGACAGGCTATCGATGGTATCCCGAGTATACCGTCGAGGAGCAGTTTCGAGACTTTAATCAAAGTCAATATCTTTGCACAGTCAGGATTTACCCTTCCTATCCTGGATCCACTGAACCCCTCCATTGCTCTTATGGACTTGGGGTTACCATCGAGATGTCCGTGCAGGACGCAGCTTACTCGATGATGACTATCATACGAGCCAGAACTGCCTTGCTTCACAACACTGACTTCCGCTATATGCCAGCATCACTCCCTGGGGCACAAGGGCACTATCAGGCTATTTATTGTGATCCTACCCATGAGGATTCACTACTCCGCACCACCACCGAGATGCTTGAGGACAAGGACTGTGAGAATCGTGCCTTGCGAATGGAGCTCTTTAATGCTCGTTCTGATCACTGGGCCACTCTGACACGGTTTGCACCTACCGTGCAGGCTGGGTATATGGACATGAGGGACTTGTACCCCGTGCGGTCTGGTCTGCCAGATTGTATGGAATGGCGTGATGTAGGAGGCATCACCCCTCCTCGTGGACCCCGTCTGCCACCGTTTGTTGGACCAAGGCCACACCCGAGTCCTTATGGACCGCAAGCTCCACAGGACCGACTGTTTCCACATGATCATGTTTAGCTCCCAGGACATGGTGGTGATTTCTATGAAGATTACTACGGAGACGTCTGAGTTGGTAGTAGTTTCACTAGTATTGTAACAGTTGTATTCCCCACAGTCCTGCGTGTCTTGTGGGATACGACTTGGTGTGTATCACGTTTCGGAGGTGTAGAAAAATAATGTATAGGAGCTTGGAATGCCTCTGATGAGATGTATCGTCTTTCATCGTAGCTGTACTCCAGCCTGGACTTGTACTAAACTATGTATGGTGTGTATGACCGTTGGTATATGTATGTCAGTTGCTATATTACCATGTCATACTGATGATCATCTCTGCATTCCGTGTTATCCATTACATTCCGTATTTCCCTGCCAAGATTTAGCCATCCTTGTCTAAACCGTTGTCTTGTTTCTCCTAGGATGGTCAACACCCGCAACAACCCTGCTGTCCAGGCGCAGGGTGAAGCCAATGCAGTTAGGGGGGAGAATCTGCCTCAACCGCCTTCTCTGGCCGAAGTCATGCTGGAGGTGGAAAGAAACAAGCGTCAGACTAACCGCTTGCTAGAGCGAATTGAGCAGAATACTGCACGCCATCAGAGGAACGACTTGGTGTCCATCAATGACTTTATCAAGTTGTACCCACCGAAGTTTAACCATTCCGTCGAGCCCCTCGATGCGGATGATTGGCTTCACAGCATCACCCATAAGCTACGTTCTGCCAACGTAGCCGAAGCTGATAAGGTTACCTATGCTGCCTATCACCTCGAAGGCCCTGCTAGCCTTTGGTGGGAAAACTTTGAGGCTATGCGCCCAGCCGGCCAAATCACTACTTGGGCTGAATTCAGTGAGGCTTTCCGTGAGCATCACATTCCGGAGGGTCTCATAGATCGTAAGCGGGAAGGATTCTGCAACTTCACCCAAGGCAGACTGACTGTGGATGCATACAGCCGTGAGTTTGGAAATTTAGCACGCTATGCTCCTGAAGAGGTATCCACCGACGCCAAGAAGCAGGCAAGGTTCCGCAAGGGACTTAGCCCCGAGCTTCGCCGTGATCTTCGTCTGCACGAGTGCACCTCTTTCCAGAAATTGGTCAATAAGGCCATCAGTGCTGAGACAGGTCAGACTGACTATGACGCTTCACGCAAGCACTCTCGCGATTTTGGTTCCTCATCCGGCTCCAGATCTCAGAAGCGCCGGGTCTGGATTCCAAACACTGCTCTGCCACCTAGGTTCACTCCGAGGCCATCCTTTGAGGCGCCTCGCCCCAACCAGCAGTATGCACCGCCCAAGGTCTATGGTGGCCCCGCTGCTAATGCTGCTCCACGCCCCAATGTTGTGACATGCTTCAAGTGTGGAGAAACGGGTCACTATTTGCGCGAGTGCCCCCGGAACAACCCCAATCAACCTGGACAGTCCGTTGGTCGTGGTAAGCCAGCAGGAAAGACTTACTACGCCAAGCCAGCCACCACTGCACGTGGCCATGTCAACTACGTTTCAGCTGAAGAAACTCATGAGGATCCCAACGTCGTCCTTGGTACGCTCCTTGTTAACTGCCATCCGGCAACTGTTCTTTTCGATACTGGAGCATCCCATTCATTTATCTCTGAGAGGTATGCTCGATTGCACAACACCACATTTAGTGACATGCCCACCTCCATGGAAATTCAAACTCCTGGTTCTAGATGGCAAACCTCTAGGATAAGCCATGGAAATGAAATTCTTGTCGACAGATTGGTCTTCCTTGCATCACTAATAGCTCTCAAGTCCTCGGACATAAACATCATCTTGGGTATGGACTGGATGTCAGCCCATTATGCTAAGATTGATTGCTCTACTAGAACTGTTCAACTCACCCATCCGTCGGGCAAGACAGTCAATGTTTTGACCCGAGTGTCTAAGCGTCAGCTTTACTCATTAAATGCCAACCCTCTTCCAGACCTTGAAGATGTTCCGGTAGTCCGTGACTTCCCGGATGTCTTTCCAGAAGAACTGCCAGGTATTCCACCTGACAGGGATGTCGAGTTCGTGATAGACCTTGTTCCAGGAACCGTCCCAATCTCTAGAAGACCCTATAAGATGGCACCCCTAGAGCTTGCCGAGCTTAAGAAACAACTCGATGAGTCCTTGAAAAAGGGTTTCATCCGTCCTAGTTATTCTCCGTGGGCTTGCCCCGTCCTCTTCGTCAAGAAGAAGGATGGTACGGATCGGATGGTTGTAGATTACCGACCTGTCAACCTAGTCACTATCAAGAACAAGTATCCGCTCCCCAGGATCAACGACCTGTATGATCAGCTCGCTGGATCCTCAGTCTTCTCTAAAATGGATTTTAGGTTGGGCTACCATCAAATCAAAATCAAGAACGGGGACATTCCTAAAACGGCCTTTGTCACTCGTTATGGCCAATACGAGTACACCGTCATGTCTTTCGGTTTAACCAATGCTCCAGCCACCTTCTCTCAGTTAATGAACTCGATCTTCATGGAGTATTTGGATAAATTCGTCGTGGTATACCTCGATGATATACTCATCTACTCCAAGAATGAGGAAGAACATGCCGAGCATCTAAGGCTAGTGTTGATGAAACTTCGAGAGCATCGCCTTTATGCTAAATTCTCCAAGTGTGAATTTTGGTTGCCAGAGGTGACCTACCTAGGCCATGTAATCTCTGGTAAGGGTATTGCTGTCAATCCCGAGCGAGTTCAAGCCGTCCTTGACTGGACTCCACCTGAATCGGTCAAGCAAGTTCGGAGCTTCCTTGGCTTAGCGAGCTACTGTCGCCGCTTCGTCGAGAATTTCTCCAAGGTTGCTAAACCTCTAACTGAACTCCTCAAGAAAGATAAGAAGTTCGAGTGGACACCACAGTGCGAGTTCAGCTTCCAGGAACTGAAAAGACGCCTGACATCTGCTCCCATACTCATACCACCAGATTTTTCGAAGGACTTTGTTATCTATTGCGACGCCTCGCGACAAGGACTAGGTTGCATACTCATGCAAGATCGTCATGTGATTGCCTACGCTTCCCGACAGTTGCGTCCACATGAGGATAATTATCCCACACATGATCTAGAGCTTGCACCCGTAGTCCATGCACTCAAAACATGGCGACATTACCTTCTCGGTAACCGTTGCGAGATTTTCACCGATCACCAAAGTCTGAAATACATCTTCACCCAACCGGATTTGAATCTCAGGCAAAGACGTTGGGTCGAGCTGATCACAGATTACGACTTAGGAATAACTTACACCCCGGGCAAAGCCAACGTCATGGCTGATGCGCTAAGTCGTAAATCTTATTGTAACAACTTGATGTTACAACAAAGTCAACCACTTCTCCACGAGGAATTTCGTAAGCTTAACCTTCACATTATTCCTCGAGGGTTCCTATCCACCCTGGTGGCGAAACCTACCCTTATGGATCAGATCATCAAAGCTCAGAAGGTAGATCCGGGAATCTCCCGTATTAAGAGAAACATCGAGAAAGGAGCTGCGGATTGTTTCTCCGTTGATGACCAAGGTGTTGTGTTCTTTGGAGACCGTCTAGTGATTCCCAAGGTACGCAACCTGAGGCGTTTGATCCTTAAGGAAGCTCACGAATCTCCTCTCACCATTCATCCCGGTAGTACTAAAATGTATCAAGACCTACGCCAGAGGTTTTGGTGGACTAGGATGAAGAGAGAAATTGCTCAATACATTGCTAATTGTGACGTCTGTCGTCGTGTTAAAGCAGAGCATCAACGGCCTGCTGGCACCCTTCAACCTTTGGCTATTCCTGAATGGAAATGGGATAAAGTCGGTATGGATTTCATTACCGGGTTTCCCAGGACCAAGAGAGGGAATAATGCTATCTTCGTTGTTGTCGATCGTCTTTCCAAAGTAGCCCACTTCCTACCTGTTCGTGAGAGTATAACCGCGAGCCATCTAGCTGACTTGTACATCTCCCGAATAGTGTCTCTTCATGGTGTTCCATTGGAAATTAACTCAGACCGTGGAAGTCTCTTCACCTCTCGATTTTGGGAAAGTTTCCAAAATTCTATGGGAACTCGTCTCTCCTTTAGCACCGCCTTCCACCCTCAATCAAGTGGTCAGGTAGAACGAGTTAATCAAATTCTGGAGGATATGCTCCGAGCTTCTGTCATCTCTTTCGGCATGGATTGGGAGAAATGCCTTCCATTCGCCGAGTTCGCTTATAACAATAGTTATCAAGCTAGCTTGGGCAAAGGTCCTTTCGAGGTTCTCTATGGACGAAAATGTCGAACGCCTCTTAACTGGTCAGAAACCGGGGAAAGACAACTCTTTGGCCCGGATATGATTCAGGAAGCAGAAGAGCATGTTCGCATTATTCGTGAGAAATTGAAAACAGCCCAATCTCGCCAAAAGAGCCATTATGACCGCAAACATAAGGCTATGACTTTTGAGGTTGACGAGAAGGCTTGCCTTCGGGTTACTCCTTTAAAGGGAACCCATCGATTCGGTATCAAAGGCAAATTGGCTCCTCGTTACATTGGACCCTTTCGCATTCTTGCCAAGCGAGGAGAAGTTGCCTACCAATTGGAACTACCTCCGCATCTTTCCAAGGTTCATGACGTCTTCCACGTTTCTCAACTCAGGCGTTGCTTCTCGGATCCTATCCGTGGAGTAGACCACGAAACGCTTGATCTCCAAGATAATCTCACATATCGGGAATATCCCGTTCGAATCCTTCATCAAGCCGAGCGTACCACTCGACGCCAAAACATCAAGTTTCTCAAGGTTCAATGGTCACACCATTCCGAGAAAGAAGCTACTTGGGAAAGGGAGGATCGTCTTCGACTTGAGTACCCCACCTTCTTCCCAACGGATCCTAAATCTCGGGACGAGATTCTTTTGAGTGGGGGTGAGTTGTCACATCCTAGCTAGTTCATGCATTAGAGTGTTGCATCATGTCTACTTTTCACAGAAAGTTGAAATGGGGATGACAGGAACCCCCAGCACCCCCCTGAACACAACTAGGGTTTACTAAAATCCTTTTCAATTAACCTGAAATGCCCTTCATAAATGTTCACCATCTTTGGTCCTGGCTAAACCCTCTGCCAAAAATGGTTTCATATTTTTGGAGGCTATTCTGGATTTTTGCACCAAGCCATAAGTATTTGCATTTGGGCAATTTAAATCCTATAAATATTTTAAAATGCCCAAATAATCTTGAAGGTATTTTTAGGTTGTTGAGAATATTTTCAAATGTGCCTCTGAATATTTTTCAGGTTTTTCCTAAATGGAATAGTATTTCTACTATTTCAAAACACAGAACAGAAACAAATAAAAAGAAAAACAGAAAGCAGAGAGAGAATCTTACCTGGCAGCCCACTGGCCGGCCCAGCACTGTGCTGGCCCGCGCCAGTCAGCTGCTTCCTCCCGCCAGAGCAGGCAGAGAGGTGACGCCGGCGTGCGCGAGCTCGCCACGGCGCCACCTGCTTGCCGCTTCGCCCGTGGACGAGCTGGACGACCTCCACGTCGCGCCCCCGAGCCCCTGGACACCTCCATTCGCCCCCTGCACCTCTCCCTCGCCTCCTTCCTCCATGGCCGACGCAGCCGCTGCCACCTCGTCGACGTAGCCATAGCCACCGCCGTCTCCGCGTCACCTGACCCTGTCCAGCAGCTCCGTCGTCGCCTTCTCCTTCGAGCAGGTCGGGCCCCGAGCGCCCGCTTGCCCCGAAGCCACTGCTCCGACCTCGCCTTCACCGCCCACCGCCGGAGATCCCCTTCGCCGTCACCACCGCAGCAGTTCGTCCCCGACAGCGCCACCTAGCTCATCGTCTTTGCCGTGAGCTTTTGCCCCTTCCCCTTCCTCTCATTCTTGCTGGCGCCCTCTGCCTCGACCGCAACAAGCAGCACCGCACGCGCCGCCGCCGACCTCGTCGCCGACGATGCTCCGGCCACCCAATGGGCACGCCACCATGCCCAACGAGTTCACCTCGTCACGTAGGCCACGTAGGACCTGGCCTTGAGCCTCCAAGAGCACCACAACAACGGGTCCGACCCCACCCGTACCCCGGCAGCCGCACAGCTCGTCGCCGGCGTCATTTCCGGCGACCCCGAGCTTCACCTCCACCACCAATCAACGCGGGATGCTCCCAGCTACGCGTAGGTGCCCTCCGCCGCCCCTTTTGTCGCCGGAGGAGGAATCCCGCAGCCTCCGCCGCGTCTGGACGTCGCCGGCGGCTAAACGCCGGCGAGTCAGCGTGGTTTGACCACGGGTTTGACTCCCCAGAGTCACTGACAGTGGGGCCCGCCTGCTAATTAACCTGAGTTAGAGTTAAATTAATTCTAATTAGTTTAGCTAACTAACAATGACACTGACACAGGGGACCCACACGTCAGGTTTGCCCTGGACCGCCCCGTTGACCGCTGACGTCATCATGACACACCGCTGACGTAATAAACAATTTGATTACTGGAATTATTTATATACAGGAAATTCCAGAAAATATCACAAACTTCAAAAAATCATAGAAAATAATCTATAGCTCAGAATGGAAAGATTTATATATGAAAAATGATCAGAAAAATCCATTCTATCCATCTATACTGGTTTCATGCATGTATAAGCAAATTAACCTGCTGTTTAATGCAGAACAAGATAAAGCACTAATAAGGGCCATTTATGAACTTGTAATTTGAATCTTTGGTTCAAAATAGTCCAAACCCATCTGGTCTTAGTTGCATTAGCCCAATACATCCATTTTGCCATGTCTCATGCATGCATCATATTGTTGCACTTTGCTTGGTGTTGATTGTGCTTCGATGTGTTCTTCGTGGTAGGTTCTGCCTCCGAGGATATTCACGAGTATCCAACTGAAGGGCAGTATTCCACCACCACTCCGTCAGGCAAGCAACCCATTGATTATTTCGGTACAAACCCATCTTCTCGCTTCTGCTCTCATTTAATGCATTAAGACAACGCGATTCAAACTGTTGTGTATTGCGGTAGTTGAACCCACTTTCCTTTGCATGACCTGTCATTGCCACAGTAACTAGATGAAACCCACTAGCATGTGTAGGAGTTGATTGAGCCATGTTGTGTTCCTACAATGCTATGCTTGCTACGCTTAGAGTCGTGTCAGGTCTGGCTCATCAGGGTGGTGAACTAGAGTGAAAGCATGTGTCGGTAATGAGAGTGAGGTCTTGAATACGTTTTGGTAAAGGTATCGATGAGAGGCCATGTAGGAGTACATGGTGGGTTGTTTCATTGAGACCGTCCCTAAGAACTGAGATCTGTATGCGTGATTTAAGATTCAGCTACTACCACACATTGGGCCCGAAACCAATGGACCCCCTCGGCTTCTTAATCACCCTTGTCCTCTGTCCAGGAGTTGCACGTAGTTTTAGGTGTTTGTAGTAAGCTGGAGGCCGTGGACAGCGCTGACCCGAGGGGTGGGCTGTGATGCGGTAGGCTCGTGGCCCGGTGTACCGAGTCGCCCGTTTGGTGTCTCGGGAACCCTGCACACATCGTTCGGGGCCGTATGTGGAAACCTCGGCCGGACTCCCTGCGGATGGAACCAGAATAGGCGATAAACCTGGACTAGAGACTCGAGTGTTTAGGTAGGCTGTGGCCGACACCCACGTTGGGCTTCTGCTTGAAGGTTGCCGAGTACATGTCGTGTAACGACGGTAAGTGGTGAGAGCGTGTGTGACGAAGTACACCCCTGCAGGGTATAAAACTATTCGAATAGCCACGTCCGCGGTAAAGGACTACTTGGTCGCTTATGCAGTTCATAGACAAGTAAATGGATACTACTAAAAGCCTCAAGATAAGTGTGAGTACCGCGGATGGCTCTCTCGTGGGATGATGGGGGGAGGATCCACGGTGGAGTATTGAGATGGTGATTAGTGGACTCGTGTGCGAAAACTATTTTACAAGTGGTGTCTCGTAGGATAGCTTAGCCAAGAGTCAAAGCTGGCTTGCTGCAATAACCCCACTACCTTCTTGAGAATGTACATGTATAGTAGGATCTGTTGTAAGACTTGCTGAGTACCTTTGTACTCATGTTGCTTCAATTACTGTTTTCAGACGACAACACCGCCCCTTCCGATGGGTTCTATGTAGATCTCGACGATGACGAGTGACTTGCCACCCAGGTGGTGATCTAAGCTTGTGAAGGGCCTACGTAGATAGACAGGCTTCGTCAAGCATTCTTTCTTTCTAGTGTCTGTACCCAGACAAGTTGCTTCCGCATGTGCTTGTATGATTGTATGACTTGAGTGTCGGGTCATGTGACCCCTATCTATATGAACATGTTATGTATGGCTCTCCGGAGCCCTTTAAATAAAGTACTTTGAGTTGTAGAATTTTGTTGTGATGCCATGTTGTATTTACACATATCGAGCATATTGTGTGTATGATTGAAATGCTTGGTATGTGTGGGATCCGACAATCTAGTTGTTTATCCTTGGCAGCCTCTCCTATGGGGAAATGTAGTCTAGTGCCTCCTTGAGCCATAGTAGTCCGCTACAGCCCGGTTCACCGGAGTCCTGCTAGCCCAGCACTACTGCTCTGGACACTTGACTGGCGGGCATGTGTTTCACATCGTTCCTGTGTCTGTCCCTTCGGGGAAATGTCACGCAGTGACATCCGGAGTCCTGCCTAGCCTGCTACAGCCCGGGTTCCCGGAGTCCTGTTAGCCCAGTGCTACAGCCTGGATTCACACGCTGCTGACCGACAGGTTCGATGTTGATTCATGTATGCCTGTCCCCATACGTTAGTGCCGCTTTGGGTTCACGACTAGCCATGTCAGCCCGGGTTCTCTGTCATATGGATGCTAGCGACATTGTCATATACGTGAGCCAAAAGGCGCAAACGGTCCCGGGCCATGGTAGGGCGACACCCGTGGGAGTACCGTGCGTGAGGCCGCAAAGTGATATGAGGTGTTACAGGCTAGATCGGTGTGACTTAGAATCGGGATCCTGACAAGACCTTTGGACATTGGGCCGATAGGCTACACGGGCCAGAGTCAGGACAGTAATTTCCTACCACCAAACATTAGTCTCGCGCGGTTTCGGGTGACCAGAGGCCTATTTGGCGCTTCGTTCAATATTTGGGAGCAGAAGCATTAACGTTTTCGGTTCTCTTGAATTGAACATTCAGGATTTGTCAAACTTCACAAATCTTTACTCTTGAAAATCCTAAAGCTACGATTATTTTGGAATGGAGGTGGTACATTTGAATTTACATTGTACATGAGTATATATTAAAAAATATGCAACTTACCTCAGTTCATGCATGGTTCCATATATAATCTCCTTGGTTGCAAAAAAAAAGTTAGACATGCGTATGAATATATATAGCATGTTCAAACGCACAACAAAGATTGATGCCCCCTTTTACATCTGATTTACAAATGCCATTATCTCGGGTTCAAATAGATGAATGCACTTCCTATGAATTCGAATCTTCGAAACCCCCTTTATGTTGAATTCGACATGTATTCTATTTCGTAGCTAGCAATTTGGAATGTATCCATGCAAGTGACAAATGTATAAAGTGCTTCACACTAACAACATGGAGTGCACTAATTAATGTTTATATATGAATTGCAAAAGCATCCATTGCCTGTATTTCAAACCGCTCTCACTGAAATAAACACATGCATATGCTAGAATTCAATAGAGTATGGGTGTCTGATAGACCGATTTTCTTCCATACGCGATTTGCAAAATTCATGATCTCATCCAAAAATAATAATGCCATTTATATTTTAATTTAATGCGTATAACCGCCTTTTACACGTAGATGCATTATGCCTCGGCCCGTTCTCACAAACGCGCTATATATCTCTCTATCTACCGCATAAGTGCACACACTTTATATGCATCGGCATTTCTCTTTCACACATGCTCACAATCTCTCTCGGGGTGTCGGGGAGTCTCACGCACATGCTCTCTCTGTACCACTCTTTTCACTAATCTCAGTTGGAAAACACTATTTCTCTCACATGCATATATACACACGCACGGTCTCTACTAGCCCTCTATACGCACATATATGTGCCTACATGTCTCCCGCACGCACATTATTTTTAGGCCTCTCTCGCACACATTGCCCCCCCCAGACACACCTCTCTCTTAGTAGTTCGCAGATATGATTCCGTCATATCATTCGGTAGGATATCCCTGACTATTAGGCTGGATGGTTATACGAGGCAAAGTTTTACCCTAGTTCGGACCCTTGCAGTTGAGGAAAAAGCCTACTCCTGGTACTGTATATTAGTGATAGGGGTGTGTACAAAGTACACGTGAATACCAGGCATTGTGCGTGTGTGTATACTATCGACGAACTAGCCCCCAAGCTTCTATAACATACTGGGGGCCTAGGGTTAAAAATCATATATAGTCGTCTTATCACCAGTGGGGATAGAGTCCTCCGCGACTCTGGTAGCTAGCTTCGTGTTGTACGCCGTGTCCTCCACATGGGTCTTCGTATAACGCGTCTCGATCCAACCTATGTGGCGCAGGATGGAACCGACCCATGAGTCCTCATGTTGACCCACCACAACTAGAAATGATGTGCCCACCACACCACACACGCAATCGGCCACTAAGAAAATAAGCATATACAACAGTACAATGTTATACATGAAAGTTAATTGCATGGTGCATCCAAAAATATTTTTTCTGCATTGTGAATGTTTATATATTCTCCTAAAATATTAGTCACGGGAAAGAGAAACGAAGGGCATATCTCTCCTTGTCTCCACCGGACATCCCCTCTTTCTACACCACTTTCACTTACGCACACAAACTATCTCTCGGCCCTCTAAAAGTATGCATGCCCACGACACATTCACGCATGACGGTCACTGTATTTCAAGCTAAAGCACTATACGATCACTGGAGTTCAGAATATGCTCATTACGGTCACCGTATACATTCTCGTGGTGATCATACGGTATCTAGCTCACGATACGTCTTCGTATTTTCTTGATGACACTGACGGACTTTGCATTTGATGCGTGCTCCGTATTTTGTTGACGACACTTACGGTCATTGTATTTGAAGCGAAAGCACGATATGGTCACTGGACTTCAGAATAAGCTCATCACAGTCACCACATACATTTTGTCGTGCTAACCAACATGTGGTTGGATGGTTAGGAGGACAGTGGTTTCTCGAGCCCACCAGGGTTAAAGTCCCGGTGCTCGCATTTATCATGGGTTAATTTCAGTATTTTCCGGCGATGTGCGTTCAGTGGGAGGAGACGTTCCACTCGACTACGAGGCACCTATGGTGACTTCGTAAAATCTCAAGATCATATTCTAGCCCACTCTCTCGAAGGTGCTCATAGGGGTAGGGTCTGCGTGTGTGCGCTTATAGCGGTGTGTGCTTGCACGTATATATGAGCCCTTGCGTCTGTACCATGTTAAAAAAATACATGTCATGATTATACGGTCACTGGCTCACCCGTACAACTCCGTATTTTGTTGATGACACAATCAATTGACCAGTCAAACGTCCACATGGAGAAACTAGTGTTTCACCATCGGGGCGCGTAACCGTGGGGCCCACCTTTCAGCCCGTATATGAAAGAACTAAATGGTAGTTTGAGTCTGTACTGTGTTAATAAAATACATTTTAGGGTGATAGTACGGTCACTGGCTCACCATACAGCTCCGTAATTTGTTGATGACACGATCAATTGACCAGTCAAACGGTCCACATTCAGCAGCGCACATTACCATAGGGCCCACCCGTCAGCGCGTATATGAAGGACAGAAATGGTAATAAATTAGTGGTCGGTGGGTACTCGAAGTCGTGATACCTCTGGTTGGCAGTCGCCGGTGGTGGGGGCGCGTTGATTGGGCGGTGGGGTGGGGATCGCCGGAGAAAAAGCTCGGCGCGGGGGGGGGGGGGCGGGGGGGCTAGACGGATGGCCGATGCGGCGGCGGACCAGCGGTGAGGAGTGGTTTTGGGGCGGGTGGGGTGACGTGGTGGCGCAGGCCGGCCGCGGGCAGCGGGGGCCGGTGGTGGCTGGCGGCTTAGGGGGGTGGAGTTTGATGATAAACTGCAGGCCCTTGATTTCGTATCCAACGGCTGGAAAATCTAATGACCAGAGATGAAAAAGTCAGTCGACTGACGTGTAGCCTCACCCCGCACGTACACATGCACGCACGCATGGAGGCGTGCAACACTGACACGTACACATAACGAACACACGCACGCATGCAGGCGTGCAACACTGACGCATACACATGCACTCACGAACACACGCATGTACGCACACATGCATGCAACACTGAAACGTACCCTTGCACGCACGCAACACTCGCACACCTGCATGCACATAGCACACGACGCAAGACACACACTCAACCTATACGTGCATGCACCCTTTGTTAAGGACATGGATTGTTACGGGTATTAATCAATCTTATCTGTGATAAGAAGAGCATTGATGTTTGTAGCGGTCTTTATGAATCACAACGTATCAAACGGGCTATCAACATAGTAGGCTTATCTACATGAAAAGGATGACGTCACACTCAATGAACAATCATCGGTTTATGAAATGCCCGCTTCTGACCGCCCTGGCCCACCAAAGGTTCCTCTGCTGTGCGCTGCCTGCGTTGGGTCACTGACATGCAGGCCATGTACCCAAAGAGCCCACACGTCAGTGGAAGAACAGCGCACTGTCCTACGTCAGAGTCGAGGGTGGCACTCGCTGCATGCCCGGCTGAACACGCCTCCTTACCGCATTCAAACGCCTACATGAAACCCGCCCGTGTGGAAGCCGAGAAACCCACTCTAGACACACGTCCGTTCATGACCGGGCCGGCATTAAACGCAACGCTGGCCGAGCTCCTCCCGTCCGCCGTCTATTTAATCTCCTATTTAAACGAGGCCAAACACCGGCCAAGAATCGCACACCTCTGCCGCTCCCCTATCTCCTCCTTCACCATTTTGTCCACTCTTACAATGGCTTACGAAGAGTAGTTATTCCGCATCCAAGCCGGCTGGGTGGCCCGCCGAGCCCGCCGGATACGAGCTATGCAGCTCGCTGATCCACCTCCCTCCCCTTGCCCGACGGAGCTAGTTGTCGCCCCAAGCCGGCGCGCGGTTCAGCAACTCGCCGCTCCAGGCCAGCTCGATGAGGAGCAGCGCACGGGCGTCGTTGCTACCGTCCACGCCGCCGCCTCGTACCGCGTCTCCCGTTTCTGTGGCCGAGACTCCCATGCCGGCGGCCGTGCCATGCAAGCAGCGACAGAAGCCGGTTGCGCGGAGAGCGATGAGTCGGTGGCCAGCGCCTCCGCGTTCGCCGCCATCATCGAGGAGAAGTAGAACACGGGAGGCCGCCGCCGCTTGGGTCCCATGAAGGCCACCACGGAGGCGACGTCGGCATACATAGCAGGTGTCTTGCCGGATCCTTTTGTTGCGAGGACCTTCGTCGACCCCGCATATACCTCCGGGGCTCCCGGCAGTCCGGTGATCGTGTGCCGGACATGAGGAACACAAATCGATTGGTGGGCGACCATTTAGGCCAGGTATTATATACCTGTGCTGTCTAGAACTAGCACCGCGTAGTTCATTTGAATGTAATGAAATCCGTCATGTTTGTATGAAAATCCGGTATCTTATATGATTCTCGTCGTCGTTTATATGAAATATAGCCGTGTTTGCGTGAATTTCGTCCGGTTGGTTGACTTGCTATCATAATGTGTGCGGCTACGGTTGGATGGCGTAATTTGCGGGTCGCCGGTCGGTCTGCGAGCAGCTCGGGCGGCGTGCTGGGACAAAAAGAACACAGCTCGTGCGAGCTCGTCTCCAACGTGCGCGCTGGAGGATGCATGAGAACCCGAGCCATTCCTCGTTCATCGGTGCCAAAGGCACCGGTGGACAAAAGGATCGCCAATATTTTGGCTACCTCGGGCAAGATCCAAACAGCCCATCCCAACAGATTAAAATCCCTCGTTCGCCGTGAAATTTTTCCATGTGTTGTTTTCATGGACTAGCAAGATGCCCGTGCATTGCACAGAACATCAAGATGCATTTTTTACGAAACACCTGTTGTGATTGACCCATGCAGGAGTAATCCCATTTTGTAAAAACTAATGATTGCTCGAGAATTTATCGGATAAATGGTATCTCGAGAATTTTATCGGACTCCATTTTTGTATACAAGGCCACAAACCCATATTACAGGTACCAAGGCAAAAATTAATGTCTTCTAACTCAATGTTGCAAGCCACCTTGTTTCCTTGTTTGCCGTGTAAATTAATGTGTATTCTTATCTTTCATGCACATCAAGCCAATGCTCACACTCCCGCATGCATGCAAGGGATAATTAATGTCCTCCTTTGCTAGTAGTACTACAAGGCAAACACCATTAATATTGCATCGATTAGTGTTAGTGGCCTTCTATATCTGCAAATTGTAATTTTGATAGTGGCCTTGTATATAAAAATGGAGGGAGAAAGATGAGAGATAAGGTGAGGAGGAGTGGGGCGTGGTGGTGACTGGTGGTCGGACTGGGCGGAGGCATGGGGATGGATGGCGCATTATGTATAGGTTTGTATCTCTATACTCCCTCTCACACACACCCACGTAGGTGGGGGGCCTGCACGAAGAGAAGAGGTGCACGCACGGCGCACGTACTCCCGTCTCTTTCCCAACCACACCCGCGCGGGTACACGGTGGAGCTCATTTCTGTACGAAAAGGCAGCCCACGTGGTAACTTGACACGTGTACTGGTTGTCCACTAGATGGAGGGGGGATCGTCTACCACGGGTGAACAAACAAATTGCGACTTGACGCGTTATGTTAAAAAAGAGGCAAACCATGTGGGGCCTACCTTATAGGCAAGGCTCTATACACTGGAGTACTTTTGATGTGTCTCGTCAACTCGCAGAACGAGGAGAAGCTTGCTTAGTACACCGTCTCCCCTGCCCACGGGCGCGATGGCTCGCAGGATGAGGTGAAGCTTGCTTACTGCGCCTTACGCCCGCTCCCTCGCCAACGCGCGCGGTGGCTCGCAGGACGACGAGAAAATTTTACTACTCCCTCCGTTTACTCCTCGTCCCTAATACCTTGGTTAGAGAAATTATCATATTATTTGGAATATATATGTCCTTTAGTACTCCCTCCATTTACTTATACAAGGCCACTATAAAAAAAATACATTTTGCATCTATACAAGGCCACAAATAGTAATCGAGACAAAAGTTACTACTCCCTCCTTTCCAGTTTATGGCTCAATTTCAAAATCTCTCCAACCAAGGTAGACAGTGAGTGGTCGAATTAATTTCGTACTCCTAGTTTGCACAAGTAATTAGTACGCTCGTTTTTCTCAAGAAGTTATGTTTACCGAGTCATTAATTAGAACGAATGCATGAATGACCACTAAATTTCCATGAACTTCTACATGCATTGGTGAGTTTTCTCTTGACACTGCTTGCATCGGGTGATCTAACGCACCTCGAAATCCAACATGTGATGGTACTACTAGTAGTAGTAGAATTGAGACTTATAAAACGGAAAAATGAATGTTTTTTGATGAGCCCTATAAACCCTAGTGGGTACGTACTCCGTAAAATCAGATTTTCCCAAAACTAAGTCGCTCAACCTTTATTTGCTTGTTTCCCTTCCTGCCTCCTTGCCTCGAACAGACTATGCAATACTCCCCTACCTGCCACGCGGGAAAAGGCCCGCCCTCGCCTTTTTTTAGTCCGGGTTTGTATCGATGGATCGCGCGAAGCAGCGAAAACCCAAGCCGTGTCTTGTACTCCTGCGTCGACGCTCGCTTTCATGAATTCTGTACTTCCTGTCGCCAACATGTGGGACATATAGCAACTGGGTCGACGTGTCAAGCACCAAATAACAGTGCAGAATAGCAGGGGGGACACACTCCAATCGTACCGCCCCAATAGTAGTAGTAATGAGCAATGAGACGTCAAATCACAATGCCGCACCTTCCCAGACGGACGAAGCAACCATTATTTCACAGTTCGGTTCGCCATCATCTCAAACCACATAGTATTGCTTCTGCCTCAAGAGGGACACGCGCATCGCCTTGGTACATCATGACACGTGGGACCGCATGACAGGCCATGCTCCCCCACCGATCGCTCGGTAAAATCACCTCATTTTTACTACTATACTTCCTCTGTATCGGTTTACATGGCATGCACGTCGTTCTAGGTTGAGAATTTAACTGGCTATATATGTGATGAACAGTATATGTTTAGAAACTACATCCGCTTAATAATCCAATGATATACTTTTTGTGACATAGTAACTCAGGTTTAGTTAGTCAAATGGATGACCTAGAACTACGTGCACGCCCTATAATCCGAGACATCTAAAAAACGAGACGGAGAGGGTAGTTCAGTATGTATCTTTTTAGATCAATATAGTCGGGATTCACCAAGGAGCAAAACCAAGTGGTAGGTTGCACCTGTCGTGTTGGCGTAGCGACTCAAGCAGGGTCAGTCCGCACACGAAATGGTGACACACTTAACAGGACCCCTTTGGCCGACATGTGGCTCATCCACCCTCTTGTTCCATGTGCGATGCACCAAATTATAGTTCAGAGCAGCGGTTGGAATTGGAGGCACCCTGGTCGTAGCGCCGCAGTAGTAGAAAATGAGTGATGAGGGGTCAAATCACAAAGCCCCACCTTCCCGCATTAAGCTGGACGGACGAAGCAACCATCATTTCACTCTAGGGCGCAAGAGCATAAAGAAAAGAGAAAACCAATGATGTGTGCGGAAGCTACCTAGGGCACCCTAGGGTAGGGGTCTCCACTACAGATCTTTATTTTTGAAAGCGTCTCCACTACAAATCGGCTTCTCCCTCGTCCTCTTGAAGAAAACCGATGATGCGTGCGGCGGTAGGGTTTGTAGGAGTACTACTAGGGCGTGCGGGGCCACGTCGTAGTAAACGGGAGAGGGATTGAGTTCGAGTCGACGCCTTAAATATGTGTGGGCCACTTGGTTTTAGGGGAACGAGGCAGCATTTTGGGTTCGGGGACCAGTGGAGATATAGTACGTACAAAAAATTGTGGACGTAGGTTCGACCGAAAGGCAATGATGCATGGGCCCTGCATTTTGATATACCCGGGGCCGCGTGAAATTTGCTACTCTACTCAAAACTAGTAAGGTACACATGCATTGAACGCATGAGATTTCGAAACCAAATTATGAATAAATACACACTATAGCATGTAAAGCTTTGAGTCATATATGCATGATGTAAATGTTCGTTTAGTTCTTATAGTTCATCTCATTCAAAATCAATTATTTTTACAAAAATGTTAAGATTCATGGGGTTGTGCATTGTAAAGCATAAAGTAAAAAACAAATAATGGCAATTCATTTAGAAAAAAAATCAATTATGATACGGAAGATTCTAGAACAAAGGAGAAGTGCTTGTGTTTTGAGGTTTGTGCATTATGCTTAAGTTCAACCATGGAGTCTTCAAAATTGTACATGTGGCAGATCTGGTGGAATGTTGATGATATCCAACGGCCAGTAGTGCTCGGATTTGCCATCTCTGCACTGTCGGATTAGCTTCATCCAGCGACCATCTTTCAAGTTATTCGCACACTATATAGTTCTTGTGCCATAGTTGCATGTCTTGGAAAAAAGCTACTAGTGGGTTGTACTAGCTATTTAGGAATAGAAGATGTATACATGGAAGTTGTAGGGAACGAGATGACATGGAGTATCTCAATTCCTATGAGTAGGGATTGGAAAAGACATGTCATTTGGTTGACATCATAGGAACTTTTCTATTGAATCTAGAGATGACATGTATCTCAATTCCTATGACGAGGGATTAGAAAAGAGATGTAATTTGGTTCATATCATAGGAACTTTTCTATTGAATATATGCTAATGTTTATTTTCCTTTGAAATTATGGGAGTATAGGAATCCATTCATATGAACCAAGTGGCTCTAAAGCTATAGAAATGATATCATGTTTATTTCCTTTGAAATGTGGAGTATATGAATCTATTCCTATGAACCAATTGGCTCTAAAGGAAAAAATCCTATAAAAATCATATCATATAGAGTTCCTATGATATTCCTCCACAACAAAGGATGGTTGAAATTGCTGCAGGTGATACGATGGTCTTTCTTTGTAGACTCCTCCCCCATCTTTATAGTTACCTCTCAAAGATGAATGAAATGATATATACAGGGTATTCTACATGTGCAATTTGGTACACGAAAACTCAGTAAAAGTTTGCGAGGTTCGAATTTTCAATAAAGCTATATGCACTGCATTTTGGAACGGAGGGAGCATACGATAGTTGCTAACACTTACGTGGAAGATTTGTGTGTAGGAGGAGTGGCTGTTCTGTTAAATGACATGGCAAAACTAACACTGTCGGATGCCGATCTAACGGTTCTTACGGCGTTCGTCAAGAAAAGGCTTGTGGTGAACGTTTGTCGAATAATGATTTACGGACACATGCATTGCATTGATACATGCCCCCCTCTCTCTCACGCACATGCACCGTCCCGAGTCCTCTCGCACCCACCATCTATCTGCAGGTAGACGTCACTCACATATGTGCTCTTCACACCCTACCCTCAGAACTTCTAAAAAACAAAAGACGTCGCGCACATTTTATTTTAGCTCACACGTCACACACTTATACTATTACTCTTGTGGCGAACGTTCTTTGGGCATAGTATATTGTACTCTCACGAAGACAAGCAGTGCATGCACGCACTAGTTCTCTCACACCCACTCGCAGGTACACGTAGGAGCGCATTTTTTTGAAGCTGGTACAACAAAATCACTCCACTATATATATAAGCAGGAGCCTTAGTGCTTGCTTTACTAGGGTTCCTCTCGTTCACTATCTCATGATCTCCACATCTAAGCAAGACATAGGTGGCCACACACTCTCTCAGCTCACGGCTAGTCACAAATCCGGCTGGACAACCTCGACCGGGGCAGGGGTGTAGGTGCATCGTTCACGCTGTCATCGGCGGCGAGGGAGGAGACCAACGGCTGCCCGCGCGTCCCGATCGGCGGCCGTGACGTTCTCTCCGAGAGAGCGCCGGCTCCGGAGGGCCTCCGACCCCTTCTTCTTCCCTACAGTATTGTGGCCAAGATGCTGCCTCCCGTCGCCGTCTTTGCCACATGCCGACGACCCTCAGGTATATATTCCTTCGAAACCTGCCTTGCTCTACTACCCCAGCTCCCCACTTGGTTTCGTGTGGATCTTTTTTTACTTCCGTCCGCTGTTCCAAAGCCACCTAGACTTTTACTATTATTAGAGGTAAAGCTAGTTCATACAGTCGACTCTAAGAGTTGGTTCAAACAGGGAAAAAAGTGGGAAAGCTGTAGCATGAATCTAGGACTTGGTTCTAAGAGGAAACGGGGGAAAGTAGTAGATACTGGCTACCCAACTAGTCTCTTGGTTGAAAAGACTAAGAAAGCATGGTGGATGGCGAAGGGTGGGGGAAGTGGACCTATCTCTTGGTTGAAAAAGGAAAGAAAGTGACGGGTGTTGGGGGACAACGCAAATGAGAATGAGCAGGTCTAGATTTCATGTGCTCACATAGGAAAATGTCGCCGAGGAGATAAAAAATGGGACAAATGCAGACATGATGCCTGAGTGTTTGCCGCTCTCGGCAACCACATC
The DNA here is from genome assembly GCF_002575655.3 of Aegilops tauschii subsp. strangulata. Classification (NCBI taxonomy): domain Eukaryota; kingdom Viridiplantae; phylum Streptophyta; class Magnoliopsida; order Poales; family Poaceae; genus Aegilops; species Aegilops tauschii. The sequence goes on along the minus strand of NC_053039.3, from coordinate 209,560,232 downwards.
TGCCTCACCACTTTATGCCTCTGCTGTCCCTACGCCCATATCGCTACCATTAGTGTAAAATCACATGAAGCGTTAAGCAATGCCACCTAATGTCACTATAAGTAACGGTCTAGTGCCGTCGATAAATTGAAGCAATGCCACCACCATTTTATGAAGTGCTTCCGTCTTGCTTTATTTCCCATGAATTGTGTTTTTGCAGTTACACTTAAATCTCACACCTCTAACATTGCTTCATCCCAGTGGAACTGCACAAATTTGATTGCACATTTACTGACCATGTGCTACTCTCATGACAGTAATACTAATGCTATTTGTTCTGCATGTTAATCTAGTGGTAGTGTTGATGTGATGTGATGCTACTTACTTAAGGACACTTTCATACTGTCAATCTAGTGCCAATTATAACACAATAGATGCTGTTGTTAATCATACGCCACTGCAAATATCTCTCACTATTTAAATAACCGTATTTCGTATTTGTGCAAACAGGGATGTCTGTCTCCATATCGTTTCAGGATGTCTGTCTCTGTATCATTTCTATCCGCGCAATCAAAAGCACACACCTCAGTTTTAGTAGAACTCCGCAAAATGAGATGGCTATCCCTCGTTGCCGTCGTCTAACCACCTGTCTTCCAAGTATTCCTACATTGGTAGTTACTAGGTAGAATGACCAACGCAATATAAAAGAAGTTGATTCGTATGTTTTACTTCCTGATTGCAGTGTAGGGACAAGCGAAAACAACTGCATCCTAGTCCGGAGTGCACTTTCTACCAGTTCATCCATGGACCGAGGACTGGCTGGCACGGCTGCACGGCGGTTTTTTGGTCAGGTGCGCGGACAAGAGGCATTGTGGTCTACTTATTTCTGCAAATAGCGGTGCTTAAATTTAGTGGAATGCATAAGAATTTCAGCTGGTCAGTACACTACATGGTTCAGTTCAGCATTCCAGCTGAGAACGCAATTATAATTGGTTATTCTGGAAGAGAGAACCTAACCCTGGATGGTGGCAACAAGAAAAAACCAGAGTGAACTCCAGGAAATTTAAGCCTGTCGGGAGGCCATTTGCTCAGAGAAGCCTTGCTTGTTTTTCCTGATTTGTAAACCTTCTCACAACTTTGTCTTTTGTTGTGAACTAGTATATGTTTGTTATGTTCTATGAATCATTGAGACGTATAAAATTGCTTAACTTATGCTTTTCAAGTTTTTTATGAAGCCGAGTTTAATGTGAGTGTTCCACATGAACGCTGGACTAGCGTGTGAACGTTTGGAATTTACATTGTGGCCTCAGTTAACTGCATGAACCACTGTAACAAGATACATAGTTGCTTATATGTCAGACAGCAGATTGTTGATTGTTAGCTGGTCGATAGCCTAGTGTTGAAGCGAGCTGAGCCAATGTGCCGTGTTTTGCACAACTGCTTACACGTGGGGTAGCACCAACAGTGTTTACAAGTACTTATATATACGTCCGCGCACAGTTCTCAAATGAGTACTCTATTTCATCAAAACCACACTGCTCGTATCATAAAACTAGTGAGGACGCATCTGTTTCGGCAACAATTACGATGATTCACGGGCACACAAAAGTAGCAGCAGTTCCCATAGACGGATTCAAACAGAGTACTAGCCCTAGAGGGCTCGATAACAGGCAAGGTTCGGATAATTAGACAGAATCCAAACTACTATTAAACACTAGCTGGGGCAAGTATTTCATGCCTCGAGCTAATTTGGGCTGGACACAAGACGGATCTTGCCATGAACATCATGGAGGACGTCCGGCAGCAGCTCAATCATGTGAACCTTCATGAAGACAACCTTGTGGCCTTGCCACTCATAAACTTGTTTGTGGAGGCATGCCACGTCATCTTCCTGTGTAAGCTTGACAAGAACAGTATGCCTCACAAACAAAGGAGTAGCTTTGAACTTCTTGTGCTTCAGTACACCCTGGACAACACGCCTGACAACAGTGAGGCTGGAATACAACTCTTCATTGGTATAAGCGCAAATGGCTTCCAGGATCCAATAACCTAAAAACTCTGTTTTCCCAGTGTGTATATTCAGGTCATCCGCCTCATAGCGAGTGACATGTACAACCACACAATCCTTGTCTGCATCAGGGATCTAATTGAAACAGAAACAAATTCTGAATTACTTTCCAGTATAAGAAACACAAGTTATTTAAACCACTATGTATAGCATGGCATCGAAGCTAATAAAATTTTGCATTATTCATCACCACATACTTAGATGAAAAACCACAATCGAGATCGGCAAAGAAGAAAATCATCTTGGGCAGCTCAGCGGGGGGGGGACACATCCTCGAAGGGGGAAAACTGCTCCTGTAGTGCCACGGGGGTTGTAACCTCAAACGGGGCATTGACCATCTCAGTAGTGGCCATGAGCGTATCTGGGGCTGGCTCGGTGGCTGCCTCCATCTTCTTGGAGCTCTCTGTCTCGTGGGGATCAGCCTCCCGCGTCTGCTCCAATATCGGCAGATCTTTGCCTGGTTCTCCTTGGTCCATCATGAAACTGACGAATACTAGGAGACCACTGAAAGGAAAACACAATCGCAATGACAATGAAACAAAAAAGAGAGTGAGGATCGGTTACTGCTTTGCAAAAGTTCTTTTTTTTTCTCTAAACGAAAATATACCAACATCACGGATCCGCTTACCTTCCCTTCGTTGGGAGAGAAGAACAGTGACAGATGCGACTGTTGCATTTCTTGAAGACGGTGAGGGAGAAGGGGGATTCAGCGAAGAGTGAAATGATGGTTGCTTCGTCCGTCAAACTTAGACTGCGGGGAGGTGGGGTTTTGTGATACGACGGCTCGTTATTGCCGCGCTATGACCGGGGTGACTCTCCACCTGCATACTGCCTTCTAATTTGGTGGATGGCATTTGGGCCCGCACGCTGCATGGCCCGCATGTTGGTGAACAAAAGTATAACGGCATTCAGTAGAGGGAGACGTTTCGATGACCTAGGAGGAGCCAGAAGCGGTATTGTATCCACTGTATTAGTAGTAATTGTTTTTCTGGGTAGTTGTAGAGTGTCTCCACTGTACTAGTAGTAATTGTTTCTCTGGGCCCAAGACAAAATAGCCCATCCACCCTAGTAAATAGTAAAATCAATTCAAAAGTCCATATATTTACTGAATGAGAGGCGCTATCCACACCCAGAACACCGCCCCCAAAAAAAACTTGGGTGTTCTTCTTCCTCCTCACTCCCACCCACCTCACGTCAGCTCGCTCCACTCGTACCCCCAAATTCCTCACCTCACTCCTATAGAAAACCCCAGCTCCCCTTCTTCCTCACTACTACAGAAAAACCCCAGCTCCCCTTCTTCTTCACTCGCACTACAACTAGGCTCGTCATTCATTACTCTGCTCAAATCCATGAGCGCGACGCGACGCCCTCGAGGAAAATGGAGTCAGCTGACCCCAGCGCCAAGAAGATGAGGCTCCCGCCAGCGGCGACGCCTGTTGTAGATCCCACACCCGGCAGCACGGGGAGAAGCGGCGACCCCGCCCCCACCAGATCCCAGGAAACCGTAGAATCTCGGGTGGACCGCATCAGCGATCTCCCAGACGCCGTCCTTGGGGAGATCATCTCGCTTCTCCCCACCAAGGATTGCTGCCACACCCAAGTCCTCTCAATTCGGTGGCGCCCTCTATGGCGCATCGTGCCCCTTAATCTCGACTGTAGTCAGCTATCTCTCTTCAATGATTTTGAAATCCCCAGAGCCATCATCTCCTCCCACCAGGGCTCCGTTCAAAGCCTCTGCATCCCGTGATGCTACCTGAGCAAGCATACCATGCCCTGCATGGTGGACGCCTGGCTGAAATCCCCTGAATTCACAGAACTACAGCTGCTTGAGTTCTACTATTCCCTTGGAAATCACCTACCAGATACCGAACGCCATCTACCTGTGCCCTCAGCACCGATGTCCATCTCGCAGTTTTCCTCCTCTCTCCACACCACCACCTTTCCGCTGTGCGACCTACCAGACAATTTGGTACTAAACCTTCGACTCACATTTCTCAAGAAACTTTCACTTGTGCGGGTTCGTATATCGGAGGCCTCATTGCACAGCATCATCATCTCTAGTTGCCCTGCCCTGGAGTGCTTGGTGCTTGTTTTCACAGTTAGAATCGGTTGTCTCCAAATAAAGTCGCCTAACCTTGCAAGAATTGGAATTTTCTTTGAAGGAAGGCAGCTCATCATCCAAGATGCCCCTTCACTTCAAAGGTTGATCCTTGATTCTAGTTATTCACCGTTGCAAATAAACGTCCTCTCTGCGCCTAAACTGGAGACCTTGGGTGTAATACAGGATCTCTGTGCTCATTTCAATATGGTGTTTGGCTCCACAGTTCTTCAGGTACTTTACATTATCATCTACACTTGTAACCATAAGCTACATTTTAAATTTCTGCGCATAAGTTATATGTCATCTTGGAGTACACATTTTGTACTAATATTATGTTACATGCTCAATGAAGAGTTTCTCCATGGATGGCCTATCAATGGTGCTGGATTCTGTCAAGATCTTATATATCCAAATGAATAGTTTTGATCTGAACAAGATTATTGGCTTGCTGCAATGCTTTCCATGTCTGGTGAAGTTGTATATAAAGGTGATAATTTCACGCACACTGGAAGCCCGCATATAGTGTACTAGAATTAACCGTTCAGCTATTGCTCTTTCGACACTCATTTTTTAGACCTTAACTGTTTTCAATCTTCATGTCTATTTAGGCAACAGGACGGGGTAAGAAAGTTATAACCAATTGGTGGATTCGTAAGCATCGGGATTTTCTCACTTCTCATGAGATTCGATTGAAGACAATAACGCTAGAACGATATGTAGCCAACCGTGCAAACACTAGATTTGTCACATTCTTCCTGCTGAATGCGAGGTTACTATTGTCCATCAGGCTTAAGTTTATCAGCACCATGGTTTTGACAGATGGGTATGTGGAAGAGCAAAAAAAGAAGTTTCAGGTGGGCAAAAGAGCTTCTGAACGTGTCGGGCTTCTATTTACAACATATTGTGGTCATAATCCAGTAAATTTTACGACCCAGGATGTTCATTCTATGGACCTGACCGATCCATTTGACTGTGACTGCCAAAAACAGTGCTGGAGTTAGATGTTGTTGCCTTTTTCAACCTGGTTTTTTTGTAAACCTGATGAACAATTAACCCTCGTGCTTTTGTACAGTTTGTAAGCTGGAGTTAGATGTTCTTGCCGTTTTCAACTCGGCTGTGACTGTCATATTTTCTTTGAAGCAAGGCAAATGGCTTGCCAGTCGTTTAATTTAGAGTGAAATATTGTAACAACTAACAAATCCCAACCAAGGGAAATAACATCACTCTCGCCGGCTGCTTGAGCTCACTGTGCATTACAGAAGCCAAGTGATTAGCCCCCACCAGCACCCACAAACTTATTTCCAACTAGCACATCAAATGGGCTGTAAATTTTCATAGGAAGGGTTACATGACCGTGACAGATTTGGATTCTGACATTTGGGACCCGCGAGGAAATAGCCTATCCAAGGTGGTGTCGACTTACTAGCCAGTCAACAAACGATTCTGCCTACCAGCCGTTGGATTGACATCCAACATCTGTCGTGTATCTTCTATCTCTTGTCTTCTTCTTCCTCCAGCCACCCAAACCAAACCACCCGGTCGTCTCCGCCTGCTCCCTCCTCCCATGGTTGGATGCACCTCTGCCGCCCTACCGTGTGTACCCTCCAATGTTGGCCAGTCCCTCCCTCTATTCCCCCACACGTCCTGTTATTCTCCGGCGACATCAGCCCCAACACGCACCCGCACCCGAACCAGTCAACCCTCGTACTCCCCTCCGCCTGCGACTGGACCGGCGCATCTTCCACGGCTCCTGTTCGTTCCGTCCGAGGCCTCACCGTTGTCCTCCACCTTGCGGCCTTAGTTCGCTCGCCGTGCACGGTGCGCCGCCCTCTTGCGTTGTCAACGTCGTCAACAACCGAGAGGAACAAGGAGATGACTGTACGTGGAGAGGATGACAGTAGGGACCCACCAGCGTCATGGCAGTACGCAAGCAAGTGCCTCTATATTACAAGCCCAAAAATATGGTTCCTCCTAATGGTTGGAGATCTGGGGCTCACGCCATTGTCAATGTAGTCAATAAACGAGATACGAGCGGCTGACACCAGGGACCCAGCAGGTCGCGCAGATTTTTTTTAGGAACAAGCAGTTGTTATTTATACAAGTTTTAGCAACGGATCAGGGTAACAGCGGGGTTGTGCGGGGGCTGTGGCCCGTCTAGCCAGGGTTTTATTTATGTTTACCACATCATGAGCCTAGTTGTGTTTTTTTCTTGCTGAAAATGGCTAGCCCATTTCTATTTTTTTAAGAAATACCCAAACGAGGCCTACTTGCTTTATCAGCCCTGCTAGGCTGCAAATCTTTAAAGACGAGGAGAGTTTCATTCGGTTTGCCCAGAAATGGGCTGTACATTTTTAAAACACATCAAACCGGGAATTAGTTTCAAATTTTTTTCAATACAAGATTTTAAATTCCATTGATTTTTATGCGTGGACAATTATTTGGATTTTATATTTATATAAATTATTTTTCAAAATAGTTTGAATGTGAATCGATATTTCGGGATTAAAAACAGTTGACCGCATCGAAATATGCAAAGAATTCGTATACTTTTTAACCGTGGCCACAATATGGGGTGTAATGCTAACAAAAAGAAGATGGGCTCCAAAACAATTCTTAAGAATTAGCAAATGGGTTGTACATTATTAGAAATAATGCACATGAGAGCAGTGACTGTTGGATGTCCATCCAACGGCTGTCGTGCTTCTTCAATATCTGCTTTTCCTGCTCCGGCCGCTCAAACAAGCGCCGGCGGGACTGCCTGCTCCCTCCTCCCGCAGCCGACTATGCTGCCGCGCAGGCCTCGCCGCCCCACCGTACTCCCATCGCTGGCCTAGCCATCCCTCTACTCACCGACACCTGCTGTTATTCTCCGGGGACGGTAGACGAACCAGTAAACCCTCGTACTCCTCCGTGTGGGAAACAACTGCCTAGTCTTCCCTGGCCCCGTGTCGTTCCCTTCCTAGGCCTCGCCGTCGTCCACCGCCCTGGTGCTCTCGGCGCAGCCTGGTCAACGTAGTCAATGAACGACATCCATCGGAAGTGGACTGTATGTGGAGAGGCTGACAGCTGTGTCCACGACCGCACGCAAGGAAATGCCTCCTTATTACGCGCAAAATAATGATTCCTCCACCTGACAGCTATGACCCACGGGAAGGGCTTCTGTATTGCAAAAAAAAGTTCCCCCCGCTGACAGGTCGGACCCACCAGCTATATCTTCGCACGCAAGGAAGTGCCTCCTTACGACGCACAAACAAATGAATACCCCCCTGCTAGCTGGGACCCACCATAGTGGGTGGCTGACTTGTGGGCCTACTAAGTTGACGGGGACAGAGGGCTTTGTCAACTTAGTCAATGTGAATGATTCTAGCTCCAGTGACCGTACGATGTCCATCCAACGGCCATAGTGCTTCTTCAACCTCTGGTCTTCTTGCTCCAGCCGCCCAAAGCAGCGCTGATCGTGCCGCCTGCTCCTGCCTCCCGTGGCCGGCTGTGCTGCCGTGGAGGCCTCACCGCCCCCATACTACTCCCACCGCTGGTTAGGCCATCCCTCCACTCACCAACACCCCCTGTTATTCTGCGGCGACGGCAACCTCACACCGCAGCCGAACCAGTGAACCATCATACTCCTCTCCGCGTGGGCATCCACGGCCGCGTCTTCCCCAGCTCCGCGTCGTCCCCTTCCTAGGCCTCGCCGTCGTCCACCACTTTGGTGCTCTCGGCGCGGCGTGGTCAATGTGGTCAACGACCGACTTCCATCAGAAGAGTACTATACGTGGAGAGGATGACAGCTTGGTCCACGGCCGCAGCTGGGTCCACGGCCACAGCCCAGTTTTTTTGTGATTTGCCAAGTAAGTCGCTTTGTCAAGCATGTTGGGCTGCAAATCTTTCAAGACAAGGAGAGCTTCATTCGGCTGGCCGAGAAAATGGCCAATCAGTAATGAGAAATGGGTTGTACATTTTTAAAACACATCAAACCGGCAATTAGTTTCAAATTTCTTTTTTTCATTTCGAGATTTTAAATTGCATTGATTTTTATGCGTGGACAATTTGTTGGATTTTATATTGATATACATTTATTTTAAAAATCAGTTTGAATGTGACTCGAAATTTCGGGATTAAAAACAGTTCGGACCGCACCGAAATATGCAAAATTTCGTATAATTTTTTAACCATGGCCACAATATGGGATGTAATGCTAACAAAAAGAATATGGGCACCAAAAAAACTTTAAGAATTAGCAAATGGGCTGTAAATTATTAGAAATAATGGCAGATGGGCTGTATGATGTTTTCCATTGATTTGAGGCTTTCCTAAAAAAAGGTTGACGCACAAGCAGTGACTGTTGGATGTCCATCCAACGGCCTTCGTGCTTCTTCAATCTCTGCTCTTCCTGCTCCAGCCGCTCAAACAAGCGCCGGCGGGACTGCCTGCTCTCTCCTCCCTGCGGCCAGCTGTGCTGCTGCACAGGCCTCACCGCCCCACCATACTCCCATCGCTTGCCTAGCCATCCCTCTACTCACCCACACCTGTTGTTATTCTCCGGCGATGGCAGACGAACCAGTAAACCCTCGTACAGTCGTACTCCCCTCCGCGTGGGAAACAACTGCCGAGTCTTCCCTGCCTCTGTGTCATTCCCTTCCTAGGCCCTGCCATCGTCCACCGCCCTGGTGCTCTCGGCGCGGCCTGGTCAACGTGGTCAACGACCGACATGCATCTGAACTGGATTGTACGTGGTGAGGCTGACAGTTGGGTCCATGGCCGCACGCAAGGAAATGCCTCCTTATTACGCGCAAAATAATGATTCCTCCACCTGACATCTGGGACCCACCGAAAGGGCCTCTGTATTTCGCGAAAAAAACGTTACCTCCGCTGACAGCTCGGACCCACCAGCTATATCTTCGCACGCAAGGAAGTGCCTTCTTATTACGCACACAAAAATTAATACTCCCCCTGTTAGCTAGGACCCAGTATAGTGGCAGGCTGACTTGTGGGCCTACTAAGTTGACGGGGACAGAGGGTTTTGTCAACTTAGTCAATATGCACGATTCGAGCTCTAGTGACCGTACGATGTCCATCCAACGGCCGTAGTGCTTCTTCAACCTCTGGTCTTCTTGCTCCAGCCGCCCAAACCAGCGCAGGTCGTGCCTCGTGCTCCTGCCTCCCATGGCCGGCTGTGCTGTCGCGGAGGCCTCACCGCCCCCTACTACTCCCACCACGGGACAGGCCATCCCTCCACTCACACACACCCCCTGTTATTCTGCGACGACGACAGCCTCACACCGCAGCCGAACCAGTGAACCCGTGTACTCCTCTCTGCGCGGGCATCCACTACCGCGTCTTCCCCGGCTCCACGTCATCCCCTTCATAGGCCTCGCCGTCGTCCACCGCCCTGGTGCTCTCGGCGCGGCGTGGTCAACGTGGTCAAGGAACGGCTTCCATCGGACGTGGACTGTACATGGAGAGGCTGACAGCTGGGTCCACGGTCGCAGCAAGGAAGTGCATCCTTATTACGCGCAAAATAATTATTCCTCCACCTGATAGCGGGGACCCACCGGACGGGTCACCGTATTTCGTGAAAAAACGTTTCCCCCTGACTGCTGGGACCCACCAGCTACATCTTCGCACGCAAGGAAGTGCGTCCGGGCAAAAAAAACGATTCGCCCCCTGACTGCTGGGACCCACCAGCTACATCTTCGCAGGCAAGGAAGTGCCTGACAGTCGGGACCCACCTGGTCGAAGCGTACGTAGCGTTGTCATTCTGGTCGCGAACGTGTATGTACATACTGGTCGATGTAGAGGCGCGCATGTGTCGTAGTAGAGGCGCGCACGTAGCATGTACACGTATGTACAGCGACCAGTGTGCAAGAAAGAAAATACGTCCACGTACGTACATACGGGCAGGGTCTCGAACGCCTACTCGTGCATACGTACGGCCATGGCTCGTGTACATGGCTGGGTCGGAACGGAGAAACTGCGTCGTCGACGTGTTCATGGGGAGGCAACGAATTGCGTCGTGTTCATCGGGAGGCAACGGAACGCGTGCGAGCCAACCAGCTTGGACGGAACAGCCGATGGAAACGAGGCCTGGCGTACCGCAGAACGGAGGAAACGGCCTTGTGTTCGACCGGCCACGGTCGAAACGGGATCCTGTTCATCGGGAGGGGTCTGGCGTACCGCAAAACGGAGGAAACGGACCTCCTACGGTCGAAATGGGGGTCCTGTTGATCGGGAGCGGTGTGGCGTACCGCAAAACGGAGGAAACAGACTTGTGTTGGAGCGCTACGGTCGAAACGGGGGTCCTGTTCATCGGGAGGGGTGTGGCGTACCGCAAAACGGGACTCCACGGGATACTGTTCATCTCCACCCTACTGTTCATCCACCGTCGACCTCCTCCAGCCTCCACCTGCATTGTTCATCCACGGGCTCCTGTTCATCCAGCCTCCACCGCGCGCTACTCCACTGGCTACTATTCAACCAGCCCTCTCCACGGGCTCCTGTTCAACCACCCCTCCATGGGCTCCTGTCATCCAGCCCACCACCGTCTACTGTTCATCCTGCCCTCCACGGGGTGGTCCTGTTCATTCAGCCCTCCACGGGGTCTTGTTCCTCCAGCCCCAACCGGCTCGATCGATCGGGGTCCTGTTCATCCAGAGGCAACACCACGGGGTCCTATTCATCCACCCCCACCGGGAACTGTTCATCCAAACCCCCCCAGCAACGCTCACTGTTCATCCAGAGGCAACACCACGGGGTCCTGTCCATCCACACCCACCAGGAACTGTTCATCCAAACCCCCCAGCAACGCTCACTGTTCATCCAGAGGCAGCATCGATCGGCTTCAGTTAGAAGCACTAGTGAAGGAATCGCTCGATCGGGTTCAGTTAACAGCCATCGATCGATCGTTCGGGTTCAGTAACGCGTAGCCTGTGGTTCAGTTAGAGCCCAACGCCTCGCTCGGGTTCAGTTAGAGCCCAACGCCTCGCACCTACGCGCGTGCGTGTACGAGAGAAACGCGCATCGCTCGGCCCCGACCACCCACCGTAACCGGCAACACCCCGATATTTTCCTTGCCCTCGCTTCTATCATGGTTTTTTCCGTCATGGACGGCCCAAAGAATGTCATGCAGCTGCGTCTCCGGCCCGCCCAGGACGAAAAGCCCATTTTCTGTCATGATTTTTTGTCATAGAAGTAGGACCCCACCACATCTATGATGATACCGGGTTTTGTCACAATTATCGACATAGAAGTGTCATAAGTATGACAGAAAAAAAATTCGTTCGGCCCAAAATGTCACGGATGTGACTTTTTTGTAGTGATGTTGTCATCCTCGGGCATCTCAAGTATAACAAAGTTAGTCAAAATAGTAACATTAGCAACAACAACGGGGACATCCTCACAAATACCGATAAGTATGGCAGTTGATTTATCAGCCATTTGCAAAGATATTTTAGTGGATGTGAGTTTATTCAAATCAAGTCTTTTATATAAAGAGAAAGGTATAACACTAACGCCAGCTCCCAAATCACATAGAGCAGTTTTCAAATAATTTCTTTTGATGGAGCAAGGTATAGTTGGTATCCTCGGATGTCCAAGTTTTTTAGGCACTCCATCTTTAAAAGTATAATTAGCAAGCATGGTGGAGATTTTATCTTCCGGTATTTTTCTCTTATTGGTGATGATGTCTTTCATGTACTTTGCACAAGGAGGCATTTTAAGGATATCAGTCAAGTGAGTACACAAAAAGACTGGCCTCAGCATTCAGCAAAGCATTCAAATTCTTCATCATATTTCTTTTTAGTTGACTTAGGTGGAAAGGGCATAGGTTTTTGAACCCATGGTACTCTTTCCTTACCATGTTTTCTAGCAACAAAAATCTCTTTTAACATATCTTTTATTCTTAGGTTGTGGGTTATCAAGATCAACTACTGGTTCTATATCAACATCATTATTTGGTTCTTTATTATTTGTTTGAGTGTCTTCATGAACCTCATCATTATCTTTTTCATTATCGGAAGGTGAGTGTTCACTACCAGATTGAGTTTCAGCATCAGAGATAGAAACTTGATTATCAATATAAGGATGTTTTTCTACTTCAGGTTCACTAGAGGTATGCAAAGTCCTATCATTTTTTTCTTCTTTTTCTTTTTAGAAGGACTGCGTGCATCAGTGTTAACTCTTTGAGAGTCTTGTTCAATTCTTTTTGGGTGTCCCTCGGGATAAAGTGGTTCCTGAGTCATCCTACCTCCTCTAGTCATTACTCTAACAACATGATCATTGATATTATTATTCATTTCATCAAGCAACTCTCTTTGAGATTTAGCAACTTGTTCTAACTGAGTTTGAACCATAGAAGCATGCATCCCCACAACCCTAACATCATTTGAGATTCTAAATAACAAGTCACTCAAGCGAGCAATCATATCAGAATTGTACTTCAACTGTTTAATAACATTTGCATTGAAGTGATCCTGTTTTAGAATGTAATTCTCAAACTCAAAAAGGCATTGGCTAGGGTGCATATTGTGAGGATTATCACTGTCATTGAATTTCATTAGATAAATTACCTCTACCACCTTAGGCAGTGGTGGTGTATCAAGCCCATGTATTTCTTCAATAGGAGGCCAATTTTTAACATCCTCAACTTTAATACCCTTTTCCTTCATAGATTTCTTTGCCTCTTGCATATCTTTAGGGCTGAGATATAAGATACCCCTCTTCTTCGGAATGGGTTTAGTAGGTGGTTCAGGAAGAGTCCAATCATCATAATTTTTCAATATGTTATTCAATAATTCTTCAGCTTGCCCAATAGTTCGTTCCCTGAAAACACAACCAGCACAACTATCTAGGAAGTCCCTAGAAGCATCTGTTAGTCCATTATAGAAGATATCAAGTATTTCATTTTTCTTAAGAGGATGATCAGGCAAAACACTAAGCAATTGGATAAGCCTCCCCCAAGCTTGTGGGAGACTCACTTCTTCAATTTGCGCAAAGTTAAATATTTCCAGTAAGGCAGCTTGTTTCTTATGAGCAGGAAAATATTTTCAGAGAAGTAACAAATCATATCCTGGGGACTACGCACACAACCAGGAGCAAGAGTATTGTACCAAGCTTTAGCATCACCCTTTAATGAGAACCAAAATAATTTGAGAATGTAGTAATAGCGAATTTTCTCATCATGGGGAAAAGGGGTGGCTATGTCATTCAACTTAGTAAGATGTGCCACAACACTTTCAGTTTCATAACCATGGAAAGGATCATATTCAACCAAAGTAATTAACTTTGGGTCGACAGCGAATTCATAATCCTAATCATCAATAAAGATAGGTGAAGTAGCAAACTTAGGATCACATTTCATTCTAGCATTCAAAGATTTTTCTTTATACTTGCATAATAATTTCTCTATATCATCTCTATCCTTACAAGCAAGAATATATCTAGTTGTCTCCTCATTCATAACATAACCTTCCGGCACCTTTGGCAATTCATATCTAGGAGAGATAGTTCTAATAGGTGTTTCATGATTTTCAGTTTCAAGCTCATCATCAATTTCAACAATATCATGATGTCTTACTCTAGCAATTTGTTCATCAAGAAATTCACCGAGTGGCACATTATCATCAAGCAAGGTACTAGCATCATCATAAGCATCATTCATAGCAGAAGTAGCATCACCAATAACTTGCGACATATCAGGATTAATGGCATGTGGTGGTGTTGCAAGTTTACTTATAACAGAAGGTGAATCTAAAGCAGAGCTAGATGACAGTTCCTTACCTCCCCTCGTCTTAGAGGGAGAAATCTTAGTCTTAGCATCCTTCAGATTCTTCATAGTGACAATTTGATAATAATCCCAAGTGAGTCAACAAATATAGCCAGGATCCCCGGCAACGGCGCCAGAAAAAGGTCTTGATAACCCACAAGTATAGGGGATCGCAACAGTTTTCGAGGGTAGAGTATTCAACCCAAATTTATAAATTCGACACAAGGGGAGCCAAAGAATATTTGTAAGTATTAGCAGTTGAGTTGTCAATTCAACCACACCTGGAGATTAATTATCTGCAGCAAAGTGATCAGTAGAAAAGCAGTATGATAGTTTTGATAGTAGTAGCAGCAGCAATAGTAACGGTAACAGCGATAGCAGTGATTTTGTATCAAGTGGAACAGTAACAATAGCAGTAGTAACTTAGAAAGAACAATATAAGGAAATTCGTAGGCATTGGATCGGTGGCTTGTTGGATGATATTCATCATGTGACAGTTATAACCTAGGGCGATACAGCACTAGCTCCAGTTCATAAATATAATGTAGGCATGTATTCCATAAATAGTCATACGTGCTTATGGAAAGAACTTGCATGGCATCTTTTGTCCTAACCTCCCGTGGAAGCGGGGTCCTATTGGAAACTAAGGGATATTAAGGCCTCCTTTTAATAGAGAACCGGAACAAAGCATTAACACACGGTGAATACATGAACTCCTCAAACTACGGTCATCACCGGGAGTGGTCCTAACTATTGTCACTCCGGGGTTGCCGGATCATAACACGTAGTAGGTGACTATAACTTGCAAGATTGGATCTAGAACATAGATATAATGGTGATAACATAAACGGTTCAGATCTGAAATCATGGCACCCGGGCCCAAAGTGACAAGCATTAAGCATGGCAAAGTCATAGCAACATCAATCGCAAAACATAGTGGATACTAGGGATCAAGCCCTAACAAAACTAACTAGATTACATGATCAATCTCATCCAACTCCTCACCAACCAGCGAGCCTACGGAGGAATTACTCACTCCCGATGGGGAGCATCATGGAATTGGCGATGGAGAAGGGTTGGTGATGACGAAGATCGAAGATCCCCCTCTCCAGAGCCCCAAACGGACTCCAGATCTGGCCTCCCGATGAAGAACAGGAGTTGGTGGCGGCTCTGTCTCGTGGAACGTGATAATTCTTTCTCCCTGATTTTTTTCTGGAAAAATAGGATTTTATAGCGTCGGTTTCAGGGTCTGCGGGGCCACCAGGTGGGGACAACCCACCTAGGCGCGCCTGGAGGGGGGGGGCGTGCCCTACTGGGTTGTGCCCACCCAGGTGCCCCCTCTGGTGGTTCTTGGCTCCAGAAATTCTCTTTTATTATATAAAAATACTCGCAAAGTTTCGTTCCATTCTGAGAACTTTTATTTCTACACAAAAAACAACACCATGGTAGTTCTGCTGAAAACAGCGTCAGTCTAGGTTAGTTTCATTCAATCATGCAAATTAGAGTCCAAAACAAGAGGAAAAACATTAGGAAAAGTAGATACGACGGAGACATATCAATACCTTCCTTTCGGGGTTGGGTGCCCCGCCTTCACTCGCGAGCTGCGGCAAGTCCATTGGCCATCTGCCAGTACGTTCAAGCCAGAGATACCAGAAAAATACGATGGAAGACTGAATCCGGCAGAGTTCTTGAGCATCTACACCATCGCTATTCAAGCCGCCGGAGGAAGAGATGAGAAGGTATTCACCAACTACTTCCCTTTGGCACTCAAGCCAAATGTGAGGTCGTGGCTGATGCACTTGCCGGAGAACTCCATCTCGACCTGGGCTAACCTGTGCAATGAATTTGTTGGTGCCTTCACATGCGGCCATCAAGAACCAGGGCGGCCCAGTGACTTGCAGCTCCTCCCACAGAAGGAAGGAGAGAGTTTGCAGAAGTACATGCGAAGGTTCAGCCGGGTGCATAGGAACATCCCAGACATCCACCCGGCAGCTGTGATAGTTGCATTCTAGTCCAACATACGCAACCGCAGGATAAGTTCCAATATGAACGTCCGGCTACCGAAGATTGTGAATGAGTTGTACACTTTGGCGGATAAGTGTGCCCGAATAGAGGAGGGGAGGCGACTCCCTGGAGAAGAAGATGGCATTGATGTCGACTCACAGGACGACGGCGCCACCAACCAGAAGAAGAAGAACAAGAAACGCAACAAGAAGTGCAAGGAAAAACAGTGCTGGCCATTGAAGGATCAAGCACTCCTAGTACCGGCAAGAGGCCAAGACCGAGGCTCCCGGCAAGGAAGTTGCCACATGCACTGATTATCGGGAAGCCGTGGCTGCTGAGAAGACTCAAGCTGACGGGCCATACTGCAAGATCCATCGGACCAAGGGCCACGATCGTCAAGAGTGTCATCAGGTTGAGCAACTCGTCAAGAAGCAGAAGGCTGAGTACGAGAAGCGTGACAAAGAGAGAGACCAAGATGGCATTGGCGGGAAGGGCCGAGGTGGCAAAGGAGGTTGTCCCGGCAAGGACCCTCGGTATCAAGGGAAACCTACCAGAGGCCGTGAGAAGAAGGAATGCAATGACAGGAGTGATGAAGGAGATGAAGAGGAAACCAGTGAGCAGGAGTTCCAGAAGGCCACTGACTCCCTATGCATTGACGGAGGTGCATCCTTGCACTCCTCTCAATGCCAGGTTAAACAGTGGGTGTGTGAGGCCATGGAGCCAGCGGCAGATTCTCGGAAACCACTCAAGTGGTCTGCACGCCCATCATCTTTGATGAAGAGGATCACCCTGATCGCACCACCGTGGTAGGGTGTTTGCCGTTGTTGGTTTCACCAATGATCCGCAACCTCAAGGTCACAAAGATGTTGGTTGACGGTGGGGCCTGGTTGAATCTGATTTCTCCCAAGGTCATCAGCAAGCTCCAGATAGCAGATTAAGAGCTCAAGGTTACTCGTACTTTCCAAGGGATCAACCCTGGCAGGAGTCATCCTAAGGGGGAGATCACACTGCCGGTAACATTCGAGGGGGAGTTAAACTACCGGACAGAGAAGATCGTGTTTGATGTGGTTAACCTCCCCTTGTCGTACAATGGAATCCTTGGTCGCCCAGCCCTGGCAAAATTCATGGCGGCATCCCACTATGCCTACAACACCCTGAAGATGCCAGGGCCAATGGGCATCATTTCCATTCCATCAGACAAGAAGGACGCAATCATATGTGTGGACAAGATGTACTGAGAAGTAGTTGCTGCTGAGGCCGCAGAAGCTACCACTCCTGCTAAGGAAAACAAGAAAGGGAAGAAAGCTAGCAAGTATGCTAGCAAAGAATCCTGGAAGTGCGCCTCTTCGAAGTGCGTTGCGCCTATAGATGACTTGTCGGAGAGTTCCAATAGCAAGAGATCAAAGGTTGTTGCGCCTGCTATGAAGAAGGTCCCGGCAAGGCTGGTAGGCGCTGATGGTACATTTACTATCAGTTCCATCCTCCACGACAAATAGGAAAGTGCGCTCATTAAAGGAAATATACCCTAGAGGTAATAATAAAGTTGTTATTTATATTTCCTTATATCATGATAAATGTTTATTATTCATGCTAAAATTGTATTAACCGGAAACTTGATACATATGTGAATACATAGACAAAACAAAGTGTCCCTAGTATGCCTCTACTTGACTAGCTCGTTAATCAAACATGGTTAAGTTTCCTGACCATAGACATGTCTTGTCATTTGATGAATAGGATCACATCATTAGGAGAATGATGTGATGGACAAGACCCATCCGTTAGCTTAGCATGATGATCGTTAGGTTTTATTGCTATTGCTTTCTTCATGACTTATACATATTCCTCTAACTATGAGATTATGCAACTCCCAAATACCAGAGGAACACCTTGTGTGCTATCAAACATCACAACGTAACTGGGTGATGATAAAGATGCTCTACAGGTGTCTCCGAAGGTGTTTGCTGGGTTGGCATAGATCGAGATTAGGATTTGTCACTCCGAGTATCGGAGAGGTATCTCTGGGTCCTCTCGGTAATACACATCACGATAAGCCTTGCAAGCAATGTAACTAATGAGTTAGTTGCAGGATGATGCATTACAGAATGAGTAAAGAGACTTGCCGGTAACAAGATTGAACTAGGTATGATAATATCGACGATCGAATCTCGGGCAAGTAACATACCGATGACAAAGGGAATAACGTATGTTGTCATTGCAGTTTGACCGATAAAGATCTTCGTAGAATATGTAGGAACCAATATGATCATCCAGGTTCCGCTGTTGGTTATTGATCGGAGATGTGTCTCGGTCATGTCTACATAGTTCTCGAACCCGTAGGGTCCGCACGCTTAACGTTCGATGACGATTTGTATTATGAGTTATGTGTTTTGGTGACCGAAGATTTTTTGGAGTCCCGGATGAGATCACGGACATGACAAGGAGTCTCGAAATGGTCGAGAGGTAAAGATTGATATATTGGACGATGATATTCGGACACCGGAATGGTTTGGAATGGTTCGGGTATTTTTGGAGTACCGAGGGGTTACCGGAACCCCCCGGGGAAGTACTGGGCCTACATGGGCCATAGGGGAGAGGGGAGGTGGCCCACAAGGGGTGGCCGTGCCCCCCCTCCCATGGGGAGTCCGAATTGAACTAGAGGAGGGGGCGCCCCGCTTTCCTTCTCCTCTTCCCTCTCCCTTCCCCCTTTTTCGCCCTCCATGAGAAGGAATAATTGGGGGGGGGGGGAATCCTACTAGGACTAGGAGTCCTAGTAGGACTCCCCCCTCTTGGCGCGCCCCCTAGGGCCAGCCTCCTCCCTCTCCCTCCTTTATATACATGGGCAGGGCACCCCTTGGAGACACACCAATTGTTCCAAGCCGTGTGCGGTGTCTCTCTCCACGGTTTACTCCTCCGGTCATATTCACGTAGTTCTTAGGCGAAGCCCTGCGCCGATCACATCACCATCACCATGCCATCGTGCTGACGAAACTCTCCCTCAACCCTCTACTAGATCAAGAGTTCGAGGGACGTGATCGAGCTGAACGTGTGCAGAACTCGGAGGTGCCGTACGTTCGGTACTTGATCGATTGGATCGTGAAGACGTTCGACTACATCAACTGCGTTAAACTAATGCTTCCACTTTCGGTCTACGAGGGTACGTGGACACATTCTCCCCTTCTCGTTGCTATGCATCTCCTAGATAGATCTTGCGTGATCGTAGGAATTTTTTTGAAATTGCATGCTACATTCCCCAATGGTGCCATCCGAGCCAGGTCTATGCGTAGATGATATGCATGAGTAGAACACAAAGAGTTGTGGGCGATAATAGTCATGCTGCTTACCACCAACATATTATTTTAATTCAGCGGTATTGTTGGATGAAGCGGCCCGGACGAACCTTACATGACCACGTTCATGAGACCAGTTCCACCGACAGACATGCAACTTGTTTTGCTTAAAGGTGGCTGGCGGGTGTCTGTTTCTCCAACTTAAGTTGAATCGAATTTGACTACGCCGGTCCTTGTTGAAGGTTAAAACAACACACTTGACGAAAAATTGTTGTGGTTTTGATGCGTAGGTAAGAACGGTTCTTGCTAGAAGCCCGTAGCAGCCACGTAAAACTTGCAACAACAAAGTACAAGACGTCTAACTTGTTTTTGCAGGGCATGCTGTGATGTGATATGATCAAGACATGATGTGATATACGTTGTTGTATGAGATGGTCATGTTTTGTAAAAGTTGTCGGCAACTGGCAAGAGCCTTATGGTTGTCGCTTTATTGTATGAAATGCAATCTCCATGTAATTGCTTTACTTTATCACTATGCGGTAGCGATAGTTGGCGAGATGACAACGACGCTACGATGGAGATCAGGGTGTCAAGCCGGTGACGATGGAGATCATGACGGTGCTTTGGAGATGGAGATCAAAGGCACAAGATGATGATGGCCATATCATGTCACATATTTTGATTGCATGTGATGTTTATCTCTTATGCATCTTATTTTGCTTAGTACGGCGGTAGCATTATAAGATGATCCCTCACTAAATTTCAAGGTATAAGTGTTCTCCCTGAGTATGCATTGTTGAGACAGTTCATCGTGCCGAGACACCACGTGATGATCGGGTGTGATAAGCTCTACGTTCACATACAACGGGCGCAAGACAGTTTTGCACGTGCAGAATACTCGGGTTAAACTTGACGAGCCTATCATGTACAGACATGGCCTCAGAACACTGAGACCGAAAGGTCGAACGTGAATCATATAGTAGACATGATCAACATAGATATGTTCACCATTGAAAACTACTCCATCTCACGTGATGATCGGACATGGTTTAGTTGATATGGGTCACGTGATCATTTAGATGACTTGAGGGATGTCTATCTAAGTGGGAGTTCTTTAGTAATATGATTAATGAACTTAAATTTATCATGAACTTAGTCCTGATAGTTTTTGCATATCTATGTTGTTGTAGATCAATGGCACGTGCTACCGTTCCCTTGAATTTTAATGCGTTCCTAGAGAAAGCTAAGTTGAAAGATGATGGTAGCAACTACACGGACTGGGTCCGTAACTTGAGGATTATCCTCATTGCTGCACAAAAGAATTATGTCCTTGAAGCACTGCTAGGTGCAAGGCCTGCTGCAGGAGCAACTCCGGACGTTATGAACGTCTAGCAAGCTAAATCTGATGACTACTCGATAGTTCAGTGTGCCATGCTTTACGGCTTAGAATCAGCACTTCAAAGATGTTTTGAATGTCATGGGGCACATGAGATGTTCCAGGAGTTGAAGTTAATATTTCAAGAAAATTCCCAAGTTGAGAGATATGAAGTCTCCAACAAGTTCTATAGCTGCAAGATGGAGGAGAATAGTTCTGTCAGTGAACATACACTCAAAATGTCTAGGTATCATAACCACTTGACTCAGCTAGGAGTTAATCTTCTAGATGATAGTGTCATTGACAGGAGTTCTTCAATCACTGTCACCAAGCTATAAAGGCTTCGTGATGAACTATAATATGCAAGGGGTGGAAAAGACAATTCCCGAGCTCTTCGCAATGCTTAAGGCTGCGGAGGTAGAAATCAAGAAGGAGCATCAAGTGTGGATGGTTAACAAGGCCACTAGTTTCAAGCAAAAAGGGCAAAGGTAAGAAGGGGAACTTCAAGAAGAATGGCAAGCAAGTTGCTGCTCCCGGGAAGAAGCTCAGGTCTGGACCTAAGCCTGAAACTGAGTGCTTCTACTACAAAGGGACTAGTCACTGGAAGCGGAACTACCCCAAGTATTTGGCGGATAAGAAGGATGGCAAAGTGAAAGGTATATTTGATATACATGTTATTGATGTGTACCTTACTAATTCTCGTAGTAGCGCCTGGGTATTTGATACTGGCTCTGTTGCTCATATTTGCAACTCGAAACAGGGGCTACGGATTAAACAAAGATTGGCTAAGGACGAGGTGACGACGCGTGTCAGAAATGGTTCCATGGTCGATGTGATTGCCGTCAGCACGCTACCTCTACATCTACCTTCGGGATTAGTTTTAGACCTGAATAATTGTTATTTGGTGCCAGGGTTGAGCATGAACATTATATCTGGATCTTGTTTGTTGCGAGACGGTTATTCATTTAAATCAGAGAATAATGGTTGTTCTATTTATATGAGTAATATCTTTTATGGTCATGCACCCTTGATGAGTGGTCTGTTTTTGTTGAATCTCGATCATAGTGATACATATATTCATAATATTGATGCCAAAAGATGCAAAGTTAATAATGATAGTGCAACATATTTGTGGCACTGCCGTTTAGGTCATATTGGTGTAAAGCGCATGAAGAAACTCCATGCAGATGGGCTTTTGGAATCACATGATTATGAATCACTTGATGCTTACGAACCATGCCTCATGGGCAAGATGACTAAGACTCCGTTCTCTGGAACAATGGAGCGAGCCACTGACTTATTGGAAATAATACATACTGATGTATGCGGTCCGACGAGTGTTGAGGCTCGCGGCGCGTATCGTTATTTTTTGACCTTCATAGATGATTTGCGCAGATATGGGTATATCTACTTACAGAAACATAAGTCTGAAACATTTGAAAAGTTCAAAGAATTTCAGAGTGAAGTAGAAAATCATCGTAACAAGAAAATAAAGTTTCTATGATCTGATCGCGGAGGCGAATATTTGAGTTACGAGTTTGGTCTTCATTTGAAACAATGTGGAATAGTTTCGCAACTCACGCCACCTGGAACACCACAGTGTAATGGTGTGTCCGAACGTCGTAACCGTACTTTATTAGATATGGTGCGATCTACGATGTCCCTTATGGATTTACCACTATCATTTTGGGGTTATGCTTTAAAGACAGCTGCATTACGTTAAATAGGGCACCATCTAATTCCGTTCAGACAACACCATATGAACTGTGGTTTGGCAAGAAACCTAAACTATCGTTTCTTAAAGTTTGGGGTTGCGATGATTATGTGAAAAACCTTCAACCTGATAAGCTCGAACCCAAATCGGAGAAATACGTCTTCATAGGATACCCAAAAGAAACTATTGGGTACACCTTCTATCACAGATCCGAAGGCAAGATATTTGTTGCTAAGAATGGATCCTTTCTAGAGAAGGAGTTTCTCTCGAAAGAAGTGAGTGGGAGGAAAGTAGAACTTGATGAGGTAGTTGTACCTTCTCTCGAATTGTAATGTGGTTCATCACAGAAATCAGTTCCAGTGATGCCTACACCAATTAGTGAGGAAGTTAATGATGATGATCATGAAACTTCAGATCAAGTTACTACCGAACCTCATAGGTCAACCAGAGTACGTTCTGCACTAGAGTGGTACGGAAATCCTGTTCTGGAAGTCATGTTACTAGACCATGACGAACCTACGAACTATGAGGAAGCGATGATGAGCCCAGATTCCGCGAAATGGCTTGAGGCCATGAAATCTGAGATGGGATCCATGTATGAGAAAAAAGTATGGACTTTGGTTGACTTGCCCGATGATCGGCAAGCCATAGAAAATAAATGGATCTTCAAGAAGAAGACTGGCGATGACGGTAATGTTACTGTCAAAGCTCGACTTGTTGCAAAAGGTTTTCGACGAGTTCAAGGAGTTGACTACGATGAGACCTTCTCACCCGTAGCGATGCTTAAGTCTGTCCGAATCATGTTAGCAATTGTTGCATTTTATGATTATGAAATTTGGCAAATGGATGTCAAAACTGCATTCCTTAATGGATTTCTTAAAGAAGAGTTGTATATGATGCAACCAGAAGGTTTTGTCGATCCTAAAGTTGCTAACAAAGTGGGCAAGCTCCAGCGATCCATTTATGGACTGGTGCAAGCCTCTCGGAGTTGGAATATACGCTTAGATAGTGTGATCAAAGCATATGGTTTTATAGACTTTTGGAGAAGCCTGTATTTACAAGAAAGTGAGTGGGAGCTCTGTAGCATCTCTAATATTATATGTGGATGACATATTGATGATTGGTAATGATATAGAATTTCTGGATAGCATAAAAGGATACTTGAATAAGAATTTTTCAATGAAAGACCTCGGTGAAGCTGCTTATATATTGGGCATCAAGATCTATAGAGATAGATCAAGACGCTTAATTGGACTTTCAGAAAGCACATACCTTGATAAAGTTTTGAAAAAGTTCAAAATGGGTCAGTCAAAGAAAGGGTTCTTGCCTATGTTACAAGGTGTGAAGTTGAGTCAGACTCAATGCCCGACCACTGCAGAAGATAGAGAGAAAATGAGTCATCCCCTATGCCTCAGCCATAGGTTCTATCATGTATGCAATGCTATGTACCAGACCTGATGTGTGCCTTGCTATAAGTTTACCAGGGAGGTACCCAAGTAATCCAGGAGTGGATCACTGGACAGGAGTCAAGAACATCCTGAAATACCTGAAAAGGGCTAAGGATATGTTTCTCGTTTATGGTGGTGAAAAAGAGCTCGTCGTAAATGGTTACGTCGATGCTAGCTTTGACACTAATCCGGATGACTCTAAGTTACGAACCGGATACATATTTATATTGAATGGTGGAGTTGTCACTTGGTGCAGTTCCAAGCATAGCGTCGTGGCGGGATCTACGTGTGAAGTGGAGTACATAGCTGCTTCGAAAGCAGAAAATGAAGGAGTCTGGATGAAGGAGTTCATATCCGATCAAGGTGTAATACCTAGTACATCGGTCCAATGAAAATCTTTTGTGACAATACTGGAGCAATTGCCTTGGCGAAGGAATCTATATTTCAGAAGAGAACCAAACACGTCAAGAGATGCTTCAACTCCATCCGCGATCAAGTCAAGGAGGGAGACATAGAGATTTGAAAAATACATACGGATCTGAATGTTGCGGACCCGTTGACTAAGCCTCTTCCACGAGCAAAACATGATCAGCACCAAGACTCCATGGGTGTTAGAATCATTACAATGTAATCTAGATTATTGACTCTAGTGCAAGTGGGAGACTGAAGGAAATATGCCCTAGAGGCAATAATAAAGTTGTTATTTATATTTCCTTATATCATGATAAATGTTTATTATTCATGCTATAATTGTATTAACCGGAAACTTGATACATATGTGAATACATAGACAAAACAAAGTGTCCCTAGTATGCCTCTACTTGACTAGCTCGTTAATCAAAGATGGTTAAGTTTCCTGACCATAGACATGTGTTGTCATTTGATGAACGGGATCACATCATTAGGAGAATGATGTGATGGACAAGACCCATCCGTTAGCTTAGCATAATGATCGTTAAGTTGTATTGCTATTGATTTCTTCATGACTTATACATATTCCTCTTACTATGAGATTATGCAACTCCCGAATACCGGAGGAACACCTTGTGTGCTATCAAATGTCACAACGTAACTGGGTGATTATAAAGATGCTCTACACGTGTCTCCGAAGGTGTTCGTTGGGTTGGCATAGATCGAGATTAGGATTTGTCACTTCGAGTATCGGAGAGGTATCTCTGGGCCCTCTCGGTAATGCACATCACGATAAGCCTTGCAAGCAATGTAACTAATCAGTTAGTTGCGAGATTATGCATTATGGAACGAGTAAAGAGACTGGCCGGTAACGAGATTGAACTAGGCATGATGATACCGACGATCGTATCTCGGGCAAGTAACATACCGATGACAAAGGGAATAACGAATGTATTCATTGCGGTTTGACCGATAAAGATCTTCATAGAATATGTAGGAACCAATATGAGCATCTAGGTTCCGCTGTTGGTTATTGATCGGAGATGTGTCTCGGTCATGTCTACATAGTTCTCAAACCCGTAGGGTCTGCACGCTTAATATTCGATGACGATTTGTATTATGAGTTATGTGTTTTGGTGACCGAAGATTGTTCGGAGTCCCGGATGAGATCACGGACATGACAAGGAGTCTCGAAATGGTCGAGATGTAAAGATTGATATATTGGACGATGATATTCGGACACCGGAATGGTTTCGGAATGGTTCGGGTATTTATCGGAGTACCGAGGGGTTACCGGAACCCCCGGGGAAGTATTGGGCCTACATGGGCCATAGGGGAGAGGGGAGGCAGCCCACAAGGGGTGGTCGCGCCCCCTCCCATGGGGAGTCCGAATTGGACTAGGGGAGGGGGCGCGCACCCCTTTCCTTCTCCTCTTCCCTCTCCCTTCCCCCCTTTTCCCCCTCCATCAGAAGGAATGAGAGGGGGGCGGATCCTACTAGGACTAGGAGTCCTAGTAGGACTCCCCCCTCTTGGCGCGCCCCCTATGGCCGGCCTCCTCCCTCTCCCTCCTTTATATACGTGGGCAGGGCACCCCTTGGAGACACACCAATTGTTCCAAGCCGTGTGTGGTGTCTCTCTCCATGGTTTACTCCTCCGGTCATATTCACGTAGTGCTTACGCGAAGCCCTGCGCAGATCACATCACCATCACCGTCACCACGTCGTCGTGCTGATGAAACTTTGCCTCGACCCTCTGCTGGATCAAGAGTTCGAGGGACGTCATTGAGCTGAACATGTGCAGAACTCGGAGGTGTCGTACATTCGGTACTTGATCGGTTGGATCGTGAAGACGTTCGACTACATCAACCGCGTTAAACTAATGCTTCCACTTTTGGTCTACGAGGGTACGTGGACACACTCTCCCCCTCTCGTTGCTATGCATCTCCTAGATAGATCTTGCGTGATCATAAGGAATTTTTTGCAATTGCATGCTACGTTCCCCAACACTCGTTGCCTTCCTATGGGCGAATGTCGATGTGTTTGCTTGGCAGCCATCTGACATCCCCGGTGTTCCCAGGGTGGTAATCGAGCACCACCTTGCTATCTGCCCACATGCCCGGCCCATCAAGCAGAAGGTCCGAAAGCAAGCTTTGGAACGGCAGTGGTTTATTGCCGAAGACATCAAGAAACTTGAGGCAGCTGGTTTGGTCAGAGGAGTATTGCATCCTACGTGGTTGGCAAAAATCCAGTAGTAGTGCGCAAGGCGAATGGGAAATGGAGGCTTTGCATAGATTTCACATATCTGAATAAAGCGTGCCCGAAGGACCCATTCCCCTTGCCGTGCATCGACTAGATTGCGGATTCCACCTCTGGGTGTGACCTGCTTTCTTTCCTGAATGCCTACTCCGGGTACCACCAGATTTTCATGTCCAAGGAAGATGAAGAGAAGACCGCATTCATAACCCCATGTGGCACGTAGTTTTGTATGGATGCCCTTTGGGTGAAAAAGTGTCGGGTCCACTTTTGCAAGAGCCGTACGGATTGGCTTTGAGTCCCAGCTGCACAGGAATGTTGAACCCTAGATGAACGATATAGTTGTCAAAACCAAGGACAAATCGACTCTCATTCAGGACTTGGAAGAGACCTTTGCAAATCTGCGCAAGATCAACTTGAAGCTAAACCCAGAGAAATGTGTGTTTGGTGTTCCTTCCTACAAGCTACTTCAAGATCAAGGCAATTAAGCAGATTCAAGCACCCAAGACAGTTAAAGACGTGAGGCATTTGACTGGATGTGTTAACGCGCTAAGAAGGTTCAGTTCCAAGTCCGTCAAGCACGCCCTGCCGTTCTTCAAAATCTTGAAGAAGGCTGGGCCCGTGGAGTGGACCCCGGAGGCATACACTGCACTGCAGGATCTGAAGACCTATCTTTCCTCTGTTCCCACCTTAGTCGCTCCTAAACCACAAGAGCCGTTGCTGCTATACCTAGCAGCAACTAATCAAGAGGTTAGTGCAGCGCTGGTGGCACAGTGAGAAGTAGATGAAGGAGCGGCCGCAACTACCGTCCCCTCTGGAGAGGAAAGTGAACTCGTCCCAGCAAGGTCAGATGCAGATCAAAACAAGCAGGAGTGGGGCAACGGAGACAGTTCCAAGGTCACGGCAAGGAAGAAGGTGGTGCAGTAGCTAGTGTACTTCGTCAGCTCCCTGCTGCATGGGGCTAGGTCGAGGTACTCTGGTGTGCAAAGGTTGATCTTTGACCTCATCATGGCCTCAAGGAAACTGTGCCACAACTTTCAAGCCCATGATATCACGGTTGTCACCCACTTCCCCTTGCAATGCATACTGAGGAATCCTGAGGCCACTGGTAGAATAGTGGAATGGGCTTTGGAATTATCCAGCTCTGGTTTGATGTTTGAGATCACGTCAACTATTCAGAGCAGAGCACTAGCGGAGTTTATTCCGGAGAGGACGCCTACCCCTAACAAAGAAGTGTTGGAGATAGTTATCCCCGGCAAGGAAGCGCCCCAAGAATGGATCATGTACTTTGATGGTGCCTTCTCCCTACAAGGCGTAGGAGCTGGCGTGCTTCTCATCGCTCCCACTAGGGATCACCTCAAATATATGGTTCAAATGCACTTCCCCCGCGAGAAGGCTACCAACAACACTGCAGAATATGAAGGACTCCTTGCCGGGCTTAGGATCGCAACGAAACTAGGAATCAAGAAGTTGATCATTCGTGGAGAGTCACAACTTGTGGTGAGGCAAGTGAACAAGGACTATCAAAGCCCATTGATGGAGGCATATGTAGAGGAAGTGAGAAAGTTGGAGGAGCGCTTTGATGGATTACAAACAGAGCACGTGCCGCGTGCGGAAAACAGCATTGCTGATCATCTGTCAAAGTGCATTGTGCAATAACTCCCTGTGGAACCAGGGACTTTTGTTCTCCATCTGACTCAACCCTCCGTATCCCCGGCAACAATGGCGAGAAATAGGAGGAAATTGGACTCCGGCAAGCCTCTCCCGTCAGAGCTTCGCGAAGCCCCCGGTAGAGAGCTTGGCGGGAACAACTCCCCTTTGATCGGTGAGCTGCACCCTCCCGCCGAACTACCAGTCTTTGCGGTTAAGGTATGCGCTCCTGTGAAAGAGGAGGTGCCACTGGTCCTTGTTGCCGAGCCCAGGATCCAACTTGGGCGCGGCACATAGTCCATTTCCCCAAATAGGAGAACTTCCCGAAGGACAAGAAGAAGCTGAAAGAGTAGCTCGGAGGGCCAGTATATATCAGTTTGTTGATGACACGCTATACAGAAGGAGGCCCAACGGTGTGAAATTGAAGTGCATTTGTCGGGAAGAAGGAAAGGAACTGTTGGTAGAGGTACACAAGGGTATGTGCGACTCCCATACTGGGTCAAGGGTCCTAGTTGGAAAATCTTTCCGGCAGGGTTTCTACTGGCCCACAGCCCTCCAAGATGCAATTGAGCTAGTCACCAAGTGTGAAGCCTGCCAGTTCCACTCCAAGAATATCCATCAGCCTGCTCAAGCTCTCCAAACGATCCCTTTGTCATGGCCATTTTTGGTCTGGGGGCTCGACATCTTGGGCCCCTTCCCCCGTGCTATTGGGGTCTTTGAATTCTTGTACGTTCCAATCGACAAGTTTACAAAGTGGCTAGAAGTGGAGCCCATGAGGAAGGTGACCGCATAGTCAGCTATCAATGTCGTGGAATAACACGGCCACCTATGGGCCATCAGCTCCTTGTTGTTTGGTAGGGGGGGAGAGCACATTGCATAAAGAGCGGAGGGCACAGAGCAGCACGGTAGTGATCACACGGGCAGTTTTGACCCAGGTTTGGGCCGCCGCGAGGCGTAAAACCCTACTCCTACTTTGGTGGATTGATGAGACGACGGTGGTGCAGCTGCTACGCTCGAGCCCGGCAAGGTTGCCTCGGGAGGAGAGCAGCTACGCGCGTATGAGTGTACAAGGGTCTGAATCCTTTCTAAGGTTGCCACGGCCCTCCTTTTATAGGTCAAGGGGTCACCACAATGGCAAATCAGTCATTACGTACTGATTAAATAGCAAACACTGCTATCATACCTAACTCTGTAGACAGTATAAGCTGCATTAAATGCACCACTTAGTGTCACATTGTGGCGCAGCCCGGCAAGCCTTGTCGTGCCATTTAGCCACCTTCTCGCCTGCCTGCGTGACACATCCCTGGACGGGTGCCATTTGGAGGTGATTTCCTTCAAAAATGGCTGTCACGTGCCAAATAACAGCCACTTAACCACTTGGGGGCCCGACACCGCACCGATAGGTGACTTGCGTTGCTGTGAGCTAGAGCGGTGGAGCCTTGGCGCCCCCGACAAGCTTGCCGGGGCAGTGTTGAGATTTGACTTCAGGGAACCCTGACCTCGCCAGGCTCGCCTGCCCGGCAAGGGAGGTTTTTCCTTAGTGATATCTTGTTCATTTGGCTTGACTTGGTTTTCTTGATCCGCCCTTTGGTTTCTCAAAGAGCTATCTCTCTGGCTTGGTCTTGTCTTGGATGTTGCAACCTTGCTCTTGAGCCTGTGTATAGTCCGGGCAACACATGCCTGGGGTTTGTTGCACCGACAGGAGCCCCGGGCCTGGCCTGAACGCACTGCCGAGCGTCATCAGGGTACGCCTTGTCTAGTACACAGACGAGGAAGTTGCGGTAGCTCACCCTTTGAGATCTTCTTTGCTTCTTCATTAACCTGTTCTTGAGTCAGTTTCCGGTTTTTCTGTGCGTTGTGTAAGGCGTCATAGGGGAGTTAGTGAACCACGATCCGTGGGCCATCCACATCTCACATTCACGGGGCAGTAACTGCCATTCCACTAGTCTCCCCGCTCCTGGCATTCCTGCCACGTGTGCCGCATCCATTGCGATTGGTGGCGGACGTGGAGTGCACATAAACGTGTGCCATGTCAGAAACCCAGACGTCATGGATTGGCGCAAGGGGTCGGCCTTGATTCCACAAGCCATTGGTGGCATGGGAGGGAGTCGGATTGGCAGAGCGGGGCGGTTGTTTCCCCTGAGTGGGGTGCCTACCCCCAGCCACGTTTTCCCTATAATAGGGAACGTGGGAGGGGGTGCAGGCTCACACCTATCTCCTCCCCCTTTCTTCTGGTGTCGTTTCTTCGTCATGGTTAGGGGGAGAGGATGCAGCGGCGCTCCAATAGCGGCGATGAGGGCTTCTGCTCGACAACGCCTCCCTCCTACCATTGGGGATGCGGAGGCAGAGCCCGCCATGAGGGGAGTCGGGAGAGGACGGGGACGTGGTCGTCGCGGCGCTCGAGGTCGAGGAGGGCGGGGCGGTGTACTGATCGCACCTCCTCCGGCCGTTTAGGACCTATACGAAGGCCATGTTAGAGATCAGCCACTTGAGTTCATTGTCAAGCCGCGAGGGCCTCTGTGGCCGTCTTCGCCTCCGTACTCCATTTGCAAGAGTGATGGAGGTCGAGTAGCCGCCGGGGCTAAGGTTGCACATGAGGGGCTGCTGTAACGGCAGCATGCGAGCGGACGTGGAGTTCCCCACCCCTCATGTCATGCTTCTCCGATGTTGTTGGAAGACTTTTGCTCATGCCCATAGCTTGGCGGTCGGGCACGTCCTCCATTTTAAATTAATGGAGGCTACCCTAATCTCCGTCAAAGTCTTCGGACACTCGGGTGCTCGTTTAGGGTGCTGCGCGGAGAGCTCGACCGATGAGGAAAGCTCCTCCTCGAGCGATAGCGACGACGAGGACAGTGACGGCGATGAAGACGGTGCTGATGGGGAGGACGGCGGCTCCGACTCCGGCTGAACACCAGCGGCACCATCATCGTCAGGCGGCAGCACCACCATTTGCACATGCATCTCCTCTCCGGCAAGGCGATTTGCCGGGGAGTTGGATGTAGAGGTACGGATGGTGTCTCTTGCTCCTCCAGCAGCCTTCCAGCTGGACCCCGACAGGCTTCCTCGTGGGCTCCGACTTCGTTCGCCCTACCGTGTCCTGCTGGCCCTGGTGGTGGTGACCAGGGGGTCGTCTCAGCCGCTCTCTTCACCATCACCTTCGTACGCGCCCTCCCGATCTTGTCAGTCCCCTCGCCATGGGGCCTGACGGGGTCAGGCTAGGCTTCTGCCCAGGCACTCCTTTTTCCCTCCTCGCCTCCCACCATAGTGCCTAGGAGGAGAAGGACAAGAAAGGGGATTACGGGGCACTTATCTTTTTTTAGTCTAAATGTGTAGGCATTTGCAAACTTTAGTCTAAATTATGTAATCTTCTTTATCCATGTTTGTGTTCTGTAAGATTTCTACTTGCTTATCAGCATATTAATTAAAAAGACAAGCCTTGCCGGGTACTTGTGCATGTACCATGTCCATGCAGAGGTGAGACGCCTCTATACGTTCAAGTAAACAAGTTTTCCCTGGCAAGCTATCTTGCCGGTGCCCTTAGTTTTGTTGTCGTGAGGCTAGGCCTGCCGGGCACAAAACTAGAAAAGGGACTAGCTCCTTGGCGAACCTTCTCCGTCAAAGGCCACTGCGACCACCTTGTCCGAAGCAATGTTGGGGACGAAGGATGGGAGCACCTATATTTCGAAGGTGACAAGGTTTTCATATGCACAAGTTTTCACTTTACAGAACATGTACTGATTAGAAGGAACTTATATGTTTCCCTTGCCGGGGACTGCTATGTATGCTCGTCTTCGTTTCTTCTCTTCGGGACCGAGTTCGCGGCAAGAACCCTGCAGCTTAGTGCAGATGAAAACAGAGCTACATATGATCTTATCTACATGATCATGCTATGCTCATGATATGCTTATGCATGCATGCAAGCTTCTTTGGGGCCCCAAGCGCTTTGTTTATTTATCTGTTGCTTAGGGTCTACGCCTGGCTTTGTACCAAGGGTTACATCCAACATCGGCAAGGCTAAAAGGGTGGCTGCCGGGCAGGGCCCGATAGCCGCGCCTTACGGGTAGAACTTTCGGAGATGCTCAATGTTCCATGAGTTTTGCAACTGGATGACATGTCCGGTCTCCAGACGGACTGCGCCAGGTCTGGTGACTCCTACTACCCGGTAATGGCCTTCCCACTTTGGCGCCAACTTGTTTGCACCCTTGGCGGACTGAACACGCCTAAGGACAAGGTCGCCTTCCTCAAAGCTCCGGGTATGAACCCTGCGGCTGTGATAGCGACGTAGGGCTTGCTCGTAGCGTGCAACATGCATAGCAGCCCGGAGACGGTTCTCCTCAAGCAGCACAGCGTCGTCACGCCGGTGCTGTTCTTGCGCTACTTCATCGTAGGAAAGTACTCGAGGTGATCCATATATGAGTTCCGTGGGGATCACTGCTTCTGCCCCATAGACTAGGGAGAAGGGAGTCTTGCCGGTATCTCGATTTGGTGTCGTACGGAGGGACCAAAGAACCACCGGCAGCTCATCGATCCATCGCCTGCCACACTTCTGCAACCTATCAAATGTTCTTGTCTTGAGACCTCGTAGCACTTGAGCGTTTTGCCTCTCAGCTTGTCCGTTGCTTCTGGGATGTGCAACAGAGGCAAATGAGATCTTGCTTCCGAGGGCATGAACGTATTGCATGAAGGCGCGGCTTGTGAATTGGGTGCAATTGTCGGTGATGATTCTGGCGGGTACTCCGAAACGGCACACCAATCCTTTCAACAACTTGATAGCTGACTGTGCGGTCACCTTCCTCACGGGCTCCACTTCCGGCCACTTTGTAAACTTGTCGATTGCAACATACAATAATTCAATGCCCCCGGTAGCACGGGGGAAGGGGCCCAAGATGTCGAGCCCCCAGACCGAAAATGGCCATGACAAAGGGATCGTTTGGAGAGCTTGAGCAGGCTGATGGATATTCTTGGAGTGGAACTAGCAGGCTTCACACTGGGTGACTAGCCCAAATGCATCTTGGAGGGCCGCGGGCCAGTAGAAACCTTGCCGGAAAGCTTTTCCAACCAAGGCCATTGATCCAATATGGGAGCCACACATACCCTTGTGTATCTGTGCCAACAGTTATTTTCCATCTTCCCGACAAATGCACTTCAATTTCAAACCGCTGGGCCTTCTTCTGTTTAGCGTGTCATCAATGAACTGATACATAATGTCCCTCCAAGCTACTCTTTCAACTTCTTCTTGCTCTTCGAGAAGTTCTCCTGTTTGGAGGAAATGGACTATGTGTCATGCCCAAGTTGGAGCCTGAGGCTCGACAACGAGGACCAGCGGCACCTCCTCGTTTGGGAGAGCGCATGCCTCAATCGCAAAGATTGGTAGTTTGGCGGGAGGGTGCAACTCACCGATTGAATGGGAGTTGTTCCCGCCAAGCTCTCTGCTGGGGGCTTCGGGAAGCTCTGTCAGGATAGGCTTGCCGGAGTCTAGTTTCCTCCTCTTTCTGGCCATTGTTGCCGGGGCTACGGAGGGTTGAGTCAGATGGAGAACAAAAGTCCCTGGTTCCACAAGGAGTTTTTGCGCAACGCACTTTTAAAGATGATCAACAATGTTGTTTTCCGCATGTGGCACATGCTCCGTCTGCAATCCATCAAAGCGCTCCTCCAACTTTCTCACTTCCTCGACGTATGCCTCCATCAATGGACTTTGATAATCCTTGTTTACTTGCCTCACCACAAGTTGTGAATCTCCATGGATGATCAACTTCTTGATTCCCTTTTCTGTTGCAATCCTGAGCCCGGCAAGGAGTCCTTCATATTCTGCAGTGTTATTGGTAGCCTTCTCCCGAGGGAAGTGCATGACCATGCCAGCTCCGGCACCTTGTAGGGAGAAGGCACCATCAAAGTACATGATCCATTCTTGGGGCGCTTCCTTGCCGGGGATAACTGTCTCCAACACTTCTTCATTAGGGGTAGGCGTCCACTCCATAATAAACTCCGCTAGTGCTCAACTCTGAATAGTCGACGTTCTCTCAAACTTCAAACCAAATATGGATAACACCGAAGCCCATTCCACTATTCTACCGGTGGCCTCAGGGTTCCTCAGTATGTGTTGCAAGGGGAAGCCGGTGACAACCATGATCTCATGGGCTTGGAAGTAGTGGCGCAGTGATGTAGGGTAGAACCCTAGATGCCCGATCTTTCACGAAATGGAGGGGATCCTACGAAGAACACGAGGGGAAAACACGACAGGAAACACTCAAACCAACAAGATTCAATTACACAAGTGCTAGATCCTCAAAACACAAGAAGATACATGATCTGAATCCAACAAAGGATGATACATAGGGTAACTCGTTCATCTCCAAGAGGAGGTCTTGATGGTCTTCCCATTAGGGGTCTTGAATCCAAGATGGATCTTCTCCATAGAGGTGGTCTCTCTTGGTGGAGTAGATCATGATGGATGAGCAAAGTTCTATCTCACATATGAGCTATCACATTGCTAACGCTACTTCGGAGCTAGGGGACGAGTATTTATAGTCCAAGGGGTAAGTTGGGGTTACACGGGTCGTTGACCCTTTTACTGCTTGCAGGCAGAGCGGTAGTACCGGACATGGGGGTGGTTGTACTGACTGGTGCTCTTGTACTGGTTCCGGGAGGTGTTCCCGGAAGTCACTGGCGGTTGTACCGGCGGTTGGAGCAGTTGTACCGGTCATACGACTGTTACGGGGACAAACCGGGGTGGTACCGGCAATGCACCGCTCAATCACAGAAGCTGGACCGGTAGTTGGGCGGTAGTCGAGCGGTTGTCCCGGTGGACCGGTAGGTGGTCGGTAGTTGGGCCGTTGTATCGTTCGACCGGTAGTTGGGCGGTACATGGGCAGTTGTACCTCTATCTCTATGCTGGGAAAATCCCTCTCCATGCTCTTGGTGTCCATCTTGCACCCTTCCTTCTCCTTGTTGGTTCCTTGGTACCTAAGCACACAAAGTGTCTTTGTTTGAGGTACTAGCCATGTCTCATGTGGGTCCAAGGGAAGTTTAACAAGGACAGAGTTCACCTTATGTCCTATGGCACATGCTCGAGCTCTCATCCTAGGTGCACTTGGGGCTTGGGGAGTAGTTGAAGTGTACATGGGGATGAACATAGGATGCTCCACCTAATATAGAAACATGTCATCCATCATGAGAGGTTTGTTATTATGTATATCATAATGGAGACTCAAATTGTGTAATGCATCATAAGAAATATGTAGAGCATTGTTATTCATGGAATGCATATGGTTCACGCAATTATGGCAAAAATGCAAAGTATGGAATGCATCAAAATCTCCTAATATGTATGAGGAAACTATGGGGGTCTCCTCATGAGCATTAGTGGAAACATCACATGGAGAATATTGACAACATCCAAAACAAAGCATATTTGGAACAATGTGATCATGGCATGGCATAGTAGATGAATTGCGCAAATCATGTAAAGGAAGCATGGCAATATCATCACATGAAAAACAAGCCAATGACCATCATTTCGTCATCTATGCCATAAGTGAAAATGGGATTTATTTTAATGGGGCATGCATAGTTACTATGTTGAGATTGAAATGATGCAATATGGGAGATCTCACTCATAGCATATGACAAGTTTAAAGGATTGTCAAACACGAAGTGACCAATAGAATTTTCACAAGATATCCAATGGAGCGTAGCATCACAACTAGGCAAATCAACATGATCATCATCATATTCATCATAAATGAGTGGCATATCTAAGCATGTATAAGACATAGTATGTGGTCAATCCATAAGGTGAAGATAGTCCACTAGTGGGACAAGGGAAGTACCATCACCTATGTTACCTTTAGAGCATCACTCATGTGTTGTAGGTGAGGTGTCGAAGACCAAGTCGTTGTCGTCTTCATCTTAATGGAACCATGTGGGGGTGCACCATCGTCCACCCTGGCTATCGTCGTCCCCATTGTAGGTATGGACTCATCGAGGATAGGCATGTCTTCATGTAGGAGACCTAGCACCAAAAGGGAAAACACACTTGGAGTAGAGGGTAAGTCGTTAGAAATCATAGTGGCCTCACATGCCATGTCAACTACCTCCCTCACTAAGTGTTGTGGCTCACTCACTCCCGGTATGATGCTCTCACTCGTATGGTTGGTGGAGTCACTCAAATTGCTCGCAACCTCACATTGGATGTGTGGCATGCTCTCATGTGTCGGGCTAGTTGTGGTCACACTCATGCTCTCATAGGAAATGCACTCAATGTCATATATGGTGGAGTCACTCATCTCACTCATTGGGTGGCGGCTCTCCTCACATGGCAATTGGGGCATCTCGTCATATGTGGGTGTCAGAGAGATGTATGTGCAAATGTCTCCATGCTCAACTCCTATCGCCGTCTTGGTTGAAGGGATAGTCCCATGCTCAACCTCCTCATCCATAATGCCTCCAAAGATGAATGCTGTAGGAAGTGGCAAATCATCACTTTCCTCCGAGATAAATGATAAAGTCTCATGTGTGGTCTCGTAGCTTGACTCGGAGTATGAGTCCCGTTGGGGCGCCGTCTTCATGTTGTTGAAGAGGTTTGCGCTCGCCGCCGTGGTCGAAGGGGATGGCCCTTGTTTGAACATCTTGTCACTGTCTTGTTGTAGGAGGCCCATATGATGTGGCACCTCGTAGCTCATCACCATGACCTAAGGGAATTTCCCATGCTCATCCATCTTCCTTGAGGGGCTTCTGAAGATGGAAGTGTCGCCCTCGCTTGTAGTTGGTCACCTTGTACTTGATGATGTCGATGTAGGAGAACTCATGGGAAGTAGGCGAAGATGTCGTACGTCACAAGGGGAAGATGCCTTGATAGCACTTGGCGAAGATGCCGAAGTGGTGGTGGTAGCCGTAGCTTACTCTTGGTGGTGCTTGTCTCGCGGTCTTCTCTTGTGCTCATGAAGTTTGGCTGTAGCTGGATGTAGAGCTTGTTGGGACTTGTAGGTTTGCGCGTCTCGAGCATCTTCATGTTTATGGTGTCGTTGCCATGCTTGAGCTCGTAGTAGATGTCATACGTCGTCACCGTGCACATGATGCTTGGAGGTGACTTTCCCTTCTTGACAATGTGGATCACAAATGTAATGATGGTCGCCACGTAGATGTGGACATGGACGAATTGCGCTTACATCGCATGGCCACTCCGAAGATTATCGAATCGCTCGCCGCCACCTTGAAGATGATGAAGGGGAAGTAGACTTGACCCAGGCCCAAATCTCCTCCATCCTTGCACCTTCCTCCTCCTTTTGTGCGGAAAGCTTGTTGGTTCGAGGTAGTCTCTTTATGTGCTTCGGAGTGTCGTATGTCGATGACGAGGTTGTCGATGCGCTCTCGCAATCTTGATTGTGCGCCTTGCATTTGTCACTGTAGATGAAGATGGTTCTTTGGTGATGTAATTGTTCGCGCCGTCATTGTTGTCGAAGACCGGAGATGAAATGCCTTGCCTGTCCATCACAAGACTCGAGCAAATATGAGTGTGAGAA
Source organism: Aegilops tauschii subsp. strangulata (assembly GCF_002575655.3). NCBI lineage: Eukaryota > Viridiplantae > Streptophyta > Magnoliopsida > Poales > Poaceae > Aegilops > Aegilops tauschii. Next base: position 209,522,659 of record NC_053039.3, on the reverse strand, counting down.
AGAGAAGAACTATACCAAGTGTACCTTATCCAATGTTGAAGATGGATCAATGATCACTCAATAATGTAACAAGGAAATAGCACAATTGGTACCGGTTCTTGTCAATTCTCACACCTACACAAGTAAGGCTTATGGAGTAGCTGGGTGAGGATAGTGGCACAAAAATTTGATGCAAAATGTTAGCAAGAGTCAAATAATGTTGAAAGAGATTCACAAATTCGCAAGTGAATCAAGTAGACCAATAGCAATATGTGGCACACGGAAACACACACATGAATAGATAAATGCGGTCGTGCAACCAAGGAATGAGCACAAAATGTGGAATCCATAGAAAACGCTCGTGTTGCACAACTCAAGAGAGACGCTAGCACGATTGCTCAATAGGCGGATATGACACTTGTGCACAACCTATAAGATGCAAAATGGATAAACTTTCTATCCCAGGTATGCTATGTATGTATGGTTCCCGTTGTTTCTCTCAAGATGATCGGATATGACAATCTTATATGCAATGTGGTATGATGCTATGGCTATTGCTTACAAGCTCTTTGGTTAAAAGCTTATTCTTTCTTTTTGATATGGCCACTATGCGAAATGTACAAACCAAGATAGCAATTGTGTATATACGGGAACAAACTTGTGGCACACGAGATGATGTGATGATACCAAGATGATACCAATATGATATGGTTTGTATGCAATGGAAGCGCGGATCGATGATCACTAATGTGCACAAGTGACGTTGCCGGCAATACTAAAATGGCTAGTCTCGATAGGCAAGTGACACAAAATGGGCTAGGGGTTATCAATGAAGTTGCAAGGGGAATGTACAATGGTGTTGTTTAGGTTACCGTCAATGTTTGTCATGTGTACATAAGGATGGATAATGATGAAGTGGTCAATGTCGATGACGACCTCATGGCGATGAGGAGTGGCGGTGTTCTCGTTGTTGAACCGTTCCTAATTAGCCGAAACACCTTAGGAAACGGAAACACCGCGAACTCAAAATCTCAAACGTCAATTCTCAAAAGGTGGTAGCGGGAAAGCGGTGGTGGTTGCGGAAGTATTGGTGGAAACCCGGTCAAAATGGGTTATGCTGGTGGAAGGATATGATGGGCTATACACGGTGTTGGAGTTCAAAGCATGGTCCCTAAGTAGCTGAAACACCTTAGGAGACACAACTCACAACACAAATAAAATTGGGTTAGGTTGTAGTGGCGGAAGTGTATGGTGGGCAAGCCTATGCGGAAGTTATGTGGTGGTTGATGAAGAAGCTTTCGTCTCTTAGTAGCCGAAACACCTTAGGAGACTCGAATCACTACTCAAGCCACCACTAATGCTATGGGAAACAAAATGGGTTAGGTTGCGGAAGTCTACGGTGATACAACGGATGATGTGATGAAAGCCCTAGGCAAAGATGCCAAAGTTCCAATACAATTCTGGAGTAAAATGATGTTGGAAGTATTTTTGTGGGATGGGGGATGTCAATAGCTTCAAAACGAGCTAAAGAACGTCAAAATCCGGGTCTGCATGAATTAGTTATGGTCAAAACTGTCAATCAGCCGAGGCTGAATCTGGGAGGGGCGGTTGTACCGCTCCTAGAGCATCCTGGGGTTTTAGTTTCGGGCTGACAGAAGTATCAGGGGATGGGGGAGTGGTTGTACCACCTTGGGGGCAGTTGTACCGCTTTTATCGAGAAAATTTTCTCAGATCTGGATCGGGGTGGACTTGGGGCGGAAATTGATGATTTTGAGGTCAAAATTGCGGAGATTTCATGGATGGAAGGTGGATAAACTTATGGGGAAGCTAGATCCACTCGAAACCAAGCAAATCCATGGATCAAATTCAACAAAACTTCATCACGCTAACAAATCACAAAAAAAATTGGGGCTATTTTTTGTGGGGATTTTCAAAATTAGGACAAAAATCAAACAAAAGAAGGCTAGAAAACGATAGGGGAGACTTCAAATTCATGATCAACGTGGCTCATGATACCAAGATGATGTAGGGTACAACCCTAGATGCCCGATCTTTCACGAAATGGAGGGCATCCTACGAGGAACACGAAGAACACGAGGGGAAAACACGAGAGGAAAACACTCAAACCAACAAGATTCGATTACACATGTGCTAAATCCTCGAAACACAAGAAGATACACAATCTGAATCCAACAAAGGACGATACATAGGGTAACTAGTTCATCCCAAGAGGAGTTCTTGATGGTCTTCCCGTTAGGGGTCTTGAATCCAAGATGGATCTTCTCCGAAGAGGCGGTCTCTCTTGGCGGAGTAGATCCGGATGGATGAGCAAAGCTCTATCTCACATATGAGCTATCACATTGCTAACCCTAATTCGGAGCTAGGGGACAAGTATTTATAGTCCAAGGGGTAAGTTGGGGGTTACACGGGTCGTTGACCCTTTTACTACGCGCAGGCAGAGCAGTAGTACCGGAAATGGGGGCGGTTGTACCGCCTGGAGCTCTTGTACTGGTTCTTGGAGGTGTTCCCGGAAGCCACTAGCGGTTGTACCGGTGGTTGGAGCAGTTGTACCGGTCATACGGCTGTTACGGGGACAAACCGGGGCGGTACCTGCCTTACACCGCTCGATCACAGAAGCTGGACCGGTAGTTGGGCGGTAGTCGAGCGGTTGTACCGGTGGACCGGTAGTTGGGCGGTTGTACCGGTCGACCGGTAGTTGGGTGGTACATGGGCGGTTGTACCTCTATCTCTGCGCTGGGAAAATCCCTCTCCATGTTCTTGGTGTACATCTTGCACCCTTCCTTCTCCTTGTTGGTTCCCTGGTACCTAAGCACACAAAGTGTCTTTGTTTGAGGTAGTAGCCATGTCTCATGTGGGTCCAAGGGAAGTTTAACAAGGAGAGAGTTCACCTTATGTCCTATGGCACATGCTCGAGCTCTCATCGTAGGTGCACTTGGGGCTTGGGGAGTAGTTGAAGTGTACATGGGGATGACCATAGGATGCTCCGCATCATCTCCCCCCCCCTTGGGAAAGATCCGATCTCGGATCGTAATCCTCATCACCATGGAAACGGTTGTTGTGGACGGACTTGTAATTGGACGGAATTGAAGACGTGGCGTATCTAGGTACTCCAAGGTGTCTCCGGAGTGGTATACATGCAAAAAGAGGCTTTTTTTAAATAATACATTTTTGTGTACTCGTTGAACATTTTTTCAAATACACGATTAACATTTTTTTCAAACATATTTTTTGGTGTCAACTTTTTTTCATACACATTCTATATTTTTTGTATAGATAAGGAACATTTTTTCAAATACATGATTACCATTTTTTCAAACATATTTTTTGGTGTAAACTTTTTTTCATACACATTTTATATTTTTTGTATAGATAAGGAACATTTTTTCAAATGCATGATTAACATTTTTTTCAAACATATTTCTTTGGTGTCAACTTTTTTTCATACACATTCTATATTTTTTGTATAGATAAGGAACATTTTTATACACACATTTAACAATTTTTAAATACATGATTAACACTTTTTAAAACATATTTTTAGTCAACTTATATATATATATATATATTATACATTTTTGTATACATCAGGAACATTTTTTTATACACGTTTAACATTTTTTAATTACATAATTAACATTTTTTTTAAACATATATTTTTTATGCCTACTTTTTTTGCAAAAACAATTAGCCCACAGCGAGCCAATTAGCTCCAGTCGGCCCACAGTGGGCCGACAGGACCCAATCAGCCCACAGTGGGCCGGCAGGGGCCAGTCGGCCAGCTGTAGGCCGACTGGAGTCCAATCGGCCTGCTGTGGGCTGACTAGGCCCAGTCGGCCTGCAGCGGGCTGACGGTGTATTATTTTTGAAAAACATTTACCTAGCGTAATATTTATGAAAATTAATAAAAATGTATTATTTAAAAAAAAATTAGACAAAAAGAGCAAACACAAACGATACTCGGAAATACAATGGTTAGCGCACACAAGGTGTCCATCATGTAAGCATGAGTTTGTCCAATAATTTTCTTTGCGACAAGGCACAAGTTGCTTAGTCAAATGATCCAAAATGATATGTAAAGCATTTGTGAGAGCAAATTCATTTGTTGTGCACACAAAGGTATGGTAAATGTCATGGTGGACAAAGCTACAAATTCTACCATTGTGCAAAATGATGTCATAGAGAGATGGTATATCAAGATCATGAACATGGCAATGGATGCTCAATATGATTATGTTATCATGCAATGATTATGGTAGGAAATGGGATCATTATGTATGAATATGCCATCAAGGAAGATCACAACAAATTTGCTAAGGAAGTGCACAAGCTCATATATCATGGATGGCATAGAAATACAAGATGCAACAAGGCAATCATTGATGTAGGGTGGAACCCTATACGGCCGATCTTTCATGAAAGGAGCGGATCCCAACTAAGAACACGAAGAACACACGGGGAATCACAAGGGAAAACACACGAGGAACTCTCAAACCAACAAGATATAGTCACACATATGCTAGATCCTCAAAACACAAGGGGAGATACAAGATCCAAATCCAACAAAGGACAATACAAAGGGTAACCGGTTCTTCTCCGTGAGGAGGTCTTGATGGGGCCACCCAAGAGGGGGTCTTGAATCCAACGTGGATCGTCTCCGTAGAGGGGCCGCGGTCTCTCTCGAGGAGCAGATCCGTATGGATGAGCAATGCTCTATCTCACATATGAGCTAAAACCAATGCTAAACCTAGAAAGATGGAGGAGAAGGAGTATATATAGTCTAGGGGGGTGAAGGGATACATGGGCGTCGGCCCTTTACTGTGCGCAGACAGACGGGGCCGAATGTCCGGGCGACGGGCCGGATGTCCGAGCTTTCCCGAAGGGCCGGATGTCCGGGCTAGGAGGCCGGATGTCCGGGCTGGTGGAGGCAGCTTCTGTAGGTTCGGGTGTGTGGCACCGGATGTCCGGGCTTCTGGCTAGATTTCCGGGCTCGGGCCGGATGTCCGGGCTGGGGCCGGATGTCCGGGGCCTGTAGATGTTGGGCGGCTAGGAGGCAGCTGAGGAGGATGCTCCAGGGGCCGGATGTCCGGGGTCCTGGCCGGATGTCCGGGGCCTGGGAGGTGTTCTTGACTCTTCCCGTTGGTTCTCTTCATCCATGGACTTGGCGACTTGTCCGTCTTCATGCACATCTCCTGGAGGGTCCTCTTGACACCTAATCATGCATAGCATATCGGACTTAGGTAGTAGCCATGTCTCGAGTGGATCATATGTGATATCACTAAGGAAAGAAGTCACCTCGTTCTCGAGAGCTCTAGCTCGTGCTCGTGTCATATGTCCTCTTGGCTCTTGGTAAGATGATGGTAGGTCCATGGGGATGACCGTAGGATGCTCCGCATCATCTCCCCTCCCTTGGGAAAGATCCGACCTCAGATCGAAATCTTTGTCACCATGGTACGGGGAGAGATCTTTGATGTTGAAGATGTCGCTCACGGAGTACTTGTCGCGTGGGATGTCAATCTTGTAGGAGTTGTTGTTGTATCGTGCAAGCACCTTGAAGGGTCAGTCGGCTCTTGGTAGGAGTTTGGACTTGCGCTCGTTGGGGAAGCGTTCCTTGCGAAGGTGTAGCCACACAAGATCTCCAATCTTGAATATCATGGGTTGCTTGTTGACGTTGATCTTGGTCGCGAGTCGTTGTACTTGGCGCTCGATGGTATGTCGTGTATCTTCATGCATCTTCTTGAGGTAGTTGACTCGGGCACTCGCGTCCATGTTTGTGCGCTCTTGTAGCGGTAGAGGTAGAATGTCCAATGGGGACAACGGGTTGAAGCCGTAGATGACCTCGAAGGGGGACTTGCCAGTAGTCAAATGTCTTGCAGGGTTGTAGGCGTACTCGGTGATAGGTAGGCACTCCTCCCACTCCTTGATGTTCTTCTTTATCAACACGCGTAGTAGAGTGGAGAGCGTACGGTTCGTCACCTCCGTTTGGCCGTCGGTTTGTGGATGGTATGCCGAAGAGAATAAAAGCTTGATTCCGAGCTTGGCGCACAATGTCTTCCAAAAGTAACTCAAGAACTTGACGTCGCGGTCCGAGACAATCGTCTTTGGCACTCCATGAAGGCGCAAGATCCCTACAAAACAAATTTGCAACATGTGAAGCATCGTCTATCTTGTTGCAAGGTATGAAGTCAGCCATTTTGGAGAATCGGTCCACAACGACAAAAACGGAATCCTTGCCATTTCTAGTTCTAGGCAAACCAAGCACAAAATCCATGCTAATATCTTCCCATGGTTGGTACGGAATTGGAAGAGGCATATAGAGTCCATGAGATTGAGCTTTAGACTTAGCTTTGCGACATGGAGAGCATCGGTTGGTGAAGCGGTTGACGTCACGAAACATCTTAGGCCAAAGTAGTTCTTGGAGAGCGTGGCAAATGTCTTGTCGCGTCCAAAATGTCCCATTAGTCCTCCGCCATGAGATTCTTGCAAAAGCAACAAACAAAGAGAAGACTCGGGGATGCATAGTTTGTTAGCTCTCATACGATAACCATCTTTGATGTAATAGCGTTCCCAAGATGTATGCGTCAAACATTTGGCATAAGGAATAGCAAAAGTAGGATCATGCTCATACAAGTCTTTTATATGCTCAAAGCCAATGACATTCAATTCAAGTTGAGTAACAAGCATGCATATACGGGAAAGCGCATCCGCCACAACATTTTACTTTCCTTTGATATACTTGATGACATAAGGAAATGACTCAATAAAGTCACTCCATTTAGCATGACGCTTGTTCAACTTAGTTTGACCCTCTTAAGTGTTTCATGGTCGGTATGGATGACAAATTCATGAGGGCGAAGGTAATGTTCCCATTCATGCAAAACACACACTAAAGCATATAGCTCTTTGTCATAGATGGGGTAATTGAGTTGCGCTCTGGAAAGTTTCTCACTAAAGTATGCTATGGGGCGCTTCTCTTGCGTTAACACACCTCCTATGCCATTACCACTAGCATCGCAATGAATTTCAAAAGGTTAATCAAAATTGGGTAATGCAAGCATGGGAGCATGAGTAAGCAAATTCTCAAGCTCATTGAATGCGCTATCTTGCGATGGTCCCCAAACAAAGGGTGCATTCTTCTTGCTCAAGGCATGTAAAGGAGATGCAATAGTGCTAAAATCATTCACAAATCTACATTAGAAACCGGCTAAACCAAGAAAACTACGCACTTGTTGCAAAGTTGTTGGTTGGGGCCAACTCTTAATAGCATTAATCTTAGATTCGTCAACATGAACACCCTTAGAAGATACTACAAAACCAAGAAAACAAGCTTATCAACGCCAAAAAGGCATTTTTCATATTAGCATAAAGACGCTCTTTTCAAAGAGTTTGTAGGGCGGTGCGAAGGTGGGTGACATGCTCTTTGAGAGATTTGCTAAAAACAAGGATATCGTCGAAGTAGACCACCAAACTCACTAATGTAAGGGCGAAACACATAATGCATAAGACGCATGAAAGTACCGGGTGCTTCGGATAAACCCATAGGCATGACTAACCACTCATACAAACCAAACTTAGTTTTGAAAGCAGTTTTCCATTCATCACCCTCTTGTATGCGGATTTGATAGTAACCACTTTTGAGATCAATTTTGGAGAAAATAGTGGCACCGCTAAGCTCATCAAGGCGTGGAATGGGGTACCTATAGCGAACGGTGATAGCATTGATAGGTCTACAATCGAAACACATGCGAAAGCTACCGCCTCTTTTTGGTACAAGAATGACCGGTACGGCAGACTCAAACTTTCACGCACATGTCCATGATCTATGAGATGCTTTAATTTCCTTTGTATTTCTTTGGTTTCTTCAGGGTTGAGTCGGTAGGGAGCCTTGTGGAACTGGCGCTCCGGGGATGAGGTCGATGCGGTGCTCGATGCCTCGTAGTGGAGGTAGACCCGGAGGTAGCTCGTCGGGGAAAACATCATGGAATTCCTGCAATAGAGAAGATAACACTGAAGGTAGATCATGAGAGGTGTTAGCTTTTGTTGCGTCGTCCTTGCACAAAAGGACATAGTGCATAACACTTGATGGGTTCTAACACACTTCTCTCATCTCACGTTTGGTGGCAAATAGGACTAAGTTCTTCTTGTTGTTCATCGTGGAGGCACTCAATTTGGGCTTGTCTCGCTCACTCTCTTTTTGGTGGCTCACTCTCTCACTATTCTCTCCATGATGGGTGGCTTGCTTGTCGGCGATCACTTGGCTCGGAGATATAGGTCGTAGCACATACTCTTTTCCTTTCATCTTGAAGATATAATGATTTGTACGCCCGTTGTGGATGACACCTCGGTCGAATTGCCATGGCCGTCCAAGAAGGAGGTGGCACACGGTCATCGGAAGTACATCACACTCCAAAGTGTCTTCGTAAGCTCCGATCTTGAAAGAAACTTGTACTCTATGCTCGATTTGCAAAGTCCCAGTATCGCTTAGCCATTGAACCTTGTATGGGCGCGGGTGCTTCATCTTGACCAGTTGAAGCTTGGAGCATAGTTCTTCACTTGCTAAGTTATGGCAACTCCCTCCATCGATGATGACCTTGACGGACCTTCCATTGATGCCGGCCTTGGTGTGGAAGATGTGGCATCATTGGTCTTCGTCTTGTTGATGTTGAAGAGTCAAGACCTTGGAGACAACAAGAGCAGGGCTTGAATCTTCGTCACAAAAGACTTGATCATCTTCGTTGTTCACTTGTCGGTGCATGGCCACTTTCTCAAGGGATTCCATTTCCTCTTCACTCATTGAATCATAGATTCCGTCGTCATTGAGGATCATGGTGCGCTTGTTTGTGCATTCAAAGGACTTGTGGCCTCGGCCGCCGCATGTGAAGCATTTGAAGGAACATGTCTTGATGGTCTCATCGGTTGGGGTAGATGATGATGAAGCTTTCGGCTTGAAGTTGCTTGAAGTAGGAGGACGACTTGAGGTTGTCGAAGTTTTCTTGTAACTTGACTTGTCGCCGTTGTTTGTAGATGGCTTGGTTGAGGTAGAAGGTGTTGGAGTCGTTGACGCTTGAGAGTTGGAGAAGCCATATGACTTGGATGAGAACTTGGCATATTTGATGTCATCTTGCACTTGACGTTCCGCTTTGGTAGCTTGGTGCACTAGCTCGATGAGGTTCGAGTATGGTTGGAAGTCGGCGATCTTCTTGATAGGATGATTGAGTCCATTCAAGAAACGTGCCATAGTTTGCTCATCATCTTCCGTGACATTGGCTGTTATCATGGCAATCTCTATTTCCTTGTAGTACTCTTCAACGCTCTTGGTTCCTTGCTTGAGTAGTTGGAGTTTCTTGAAGAGGTCGCGGTTGTAGTAGTTTGGCAAGAATCATGCTCTCATGACATCCTTCATTTGCGCCCAAGTAGTGATGGGTGGTTCACCTCTTGCCTCTCGGCGCTCAATGACTTGTTCCCACCAAATGAGGACATAGTCTTGGAACTCAAGGGATGCCATCGCGATCTTCTTCTCTTCTTTGTAGTTGTGCAAGCGGAAGATTTTGTCAACCTTCAATGCCCATGATAGGTACTCCTCGGGATCATTGCTTCCGGAAAACTTGGGCATGGTGAACTTTAGCTTGCCGTATCGTTGCTCTTCATTGTGTTGGGGTCGGGGATGATGACACCCATGTCGTTGAGGATTGACAATCTCATGTTGCTCTTGGCGAGGAGGGTTGTCGACCTCATGTTGCTCTTGTCTTGGAGGATTTCCATTGTCATGTTGCTCTTGTTGAACTTGATGTTCTTGGCGAGCTAAAGGGGGAGCTTGTTGAGCTTGACGAGGAACTTGAGGAACTTGCCGATGCACATGTGATTGATAAATCCTTTCTTGAGCTTCATCGCGAAGTGCTTCTTGATGTAGACGAGCTTGTCGGCCTCGGTTGGCCATGGCACGACTTGAATCTCGAAGGGCACATTGCGCCTCAAGTGCTTGAGCTTCACGAAGTTGTTGTTCTTGACGTTGTGCCTCGGCATCTTGTGCATCTTGATGTTGTCGCGCTCATTCCTCTTGTTCTTGTTGTTGTTGGCGTTGCCGTTCTTGTGCTTGCACTGTAGCTTGATTTTGACGGTGTCGATGTTCTTGCGCGCGAGCTTGCTCTTGAGAGTCGTTGTCGTGTAGAGGATTGTGGTTTGCTTGACGATCTTGACGCGCGGCACGACGAAGAGTGTTCGATGTCGGGGTACTTGAGCCGAAGTTAGTGCCGTCGGAGTGTGGACTCGAGCGGCTCCGTCTTGAGTAGGACGAAGTGGTAGAAGAGCGGTTGACCAACAAGGCACGAATATCGTCCATTCTTGCATCATTCTCATGCTTGTGCTCGTCGGGCTTGTTGTCGAAGTAGTCTCTTGTGCGTTGCTCGGAGAGTCGCAAGTCGGTGGCGAGGTTGTGGCTGCGGTCGCTCATTGCTAGTTGCTCTTCATGCAAGGCTCGTTGTGTACCAAAGAGGTGTAGTTTGGTGACGTAGTTGTTCGGGTCTTCGTCTTGCTCAAGGAAGAGTGGGTTGGTAGAGGTACTTGGCCTATCCATCATTCCAAACAAAAATATGTGAGTGGGAGAAAGAGAAGAACTTATACCAAATGTACCTTGACCGATGTTGAAAATGAATCAATGATCACTCCAATGTGGAACAAGGAAATAGCACAATTGGTACCAATTCTTGTCGGATTCTCACACCTACACAAGTAAAAGCTTATGGTGGAGCTCGATTAGGATGGTGGCACAAAATTTGATGCAATTGTAAGTGAGACTCAATAATGTTGGAAAAGATTCACAAATTTGGAAATGCAACAAGTAGACCAATAGCAAGATAAGGTACACGGAAACACACACACAAATAGATAGGTGGGGTCGTGCAACCAAGTAATGAGCCAAAATGTGGAGTCCACGAAAATGCTCTTGTTGCACAACACTAGAGAGACGCTAGCACGATTGCACAATAGGCGGATACGAACTTGTGCACAATCTACTAAGCAAAAATGCAACAACTTCTATCCCAAGTATGCTATATGTATGGTATTCCGATGATCCAAGATGATCGAGTATGACAATCTTAATGTTGTATGATGCTATGGTTCTTGCTTATAAGCTCTTTGCTTATCTTTCCTCTTTGCTTAAAAGCTTGTTTGGCTCTTTGTTGTTTGAGCTCTTTTCTCATGTGATGCTTCACGAACCAAGATAGCAATTGTGTATGTGATGACAACTTTGTGACACAAGAGATGATACCATGATATGCAACACGATGATATTGTATGTATGCTACGGGAAGTATGTAGCGACCAGACCTCAAACAGTCTGATCTCTGTGCATCGATGCCAACCCTGGATCGATAATGCTGACACGCACAGTACTTGAGGATTATAACAGAGTAGCAATCACACACTTATTACATCGAATGTCTCAAAAGAGAACTTATTACAATAAATATGGCTTAAGGCCATCTAATACGATAACAGCGGAAGACTTGGAAGATAAAGTGAGTCCATCAACTCCAACAGCATCACTGAGTGAAAGACCACGACCTAAGGCACCTTACTCGTCGTCTGAAAAGTCTGCAACATGAACGTTGCAGCCCGAAAACGGGTCAGCACATGGAATATGCTGGCAAGGCAACACAAAAGAGTAATGAACAGAATAAAGCTATCACTACATGCATATATGGCTGATGGAGGCTGTATGGTTAATAACTTTTGCGGAAAGACAATATTTCCCTACAACAAAGAAATATATTTCATTTAACTACAAAGTTGGTTGAAAACATTGAGAATGGTAAACCCCATCTCAATCCCAATTAAAAGGTAATTAATAACCCAACAAAATTAATTCAGAGTGACGAGATCAACATGATAATCCAAGAACTAGATACTCAAGATGTCAATAACTGGGGACACGGCTAACCATGATTAGTTTGTACAATCTGCAGAGGTTTGCGCACTTTTCCCCACAAGACTCAATCTCCTCCGTTGGATTTCTCGCACTACATAATGTTTGAGAAACGGATGACCGAGACACAGTCTTTCCGAAGAGGTCCCCTTAACCGATAGATAGGCATGTACACCTACAATCCCCTACATCTGCTAGCCCATCATGGAAAGGTTACCCACAACTTACTCAACTATGCCAAAGCCCATAATGGCATGTGGCTGCACACGGAAGTTTCTAGCATGAATAATCTCATGATCCCTTTGAGCCTGGGTGGCAGTCCATAGGAGAATCACACGGTACCCGGGATTTCCAAAAAAACAGACAACACTGGGTTCTCCAGGTGCCTCAATCCACCCAGATGTGTATTACAGTAGCCACCTTAAGGTAACCATTAATTAACAATACTCACATCTGTCATGGATACACTCAAACCCAAACCACGTCTACGAGCATAGCATAGCAATATAAGCAACGTAGAAGTAACTCCCATAGGTTTGATAACAAACAGGTGAATAGGTACTACCTCATCTACTTCCCAAACCCACAATTTAAATCAGATCCTAATCATGCAATTATTTGAGGATTGATCTAATGCAATAAAACTGGGTAGTAAAGAGGTATGACCAAAGTGTTACTTGCCTTGCTGATGATCCGTGAAACCTAGAGACTCGTAGTAGCACGCTTCGCACTCCGGGTACTCTATCGCAAACGAACAAGCATACAATAAGCAATCAAGCAATGATGCATGGGTAAAACTCAAATAAGAAGATCCAACCAGAAAGTTCAACTTAAGAACTCCGGTTTGCAAAAAGAATCAAATCAAACGAAGCAACAAAACTCAAACTGCGAAAGAAACAAGCCTGGATTACTAATCTGGACTAAAGTCAAATTTTACAGTAGCAAAAACTTGTTTAAGTTGATTAAACAGAAAGAGGGTTTCGAGACGAAACTCTAGGCGCTTGAATCGCCTGATTCCGATAAACGAGCGAAAAGTTATACTAAAACAAAAATCGGATCAAAAATCACAGAAAAAGAAAAACTGACGAACAGACTAACGAACGAACGTTCGCTGTCTGCGGCTAAACGGTGAAAATCATTCGTTAAAACGAACGAACGGACGGACGTTCGCTAAATAACTAAACCGGAAAAAATTAAAACCAATCTAAAAAAATAAACCGCGGATTCTAAAAAACCCGACGGTTTTCTAACGAAAACCGCGGCGGCGAGATCGGCGGCGGCTCCGGCGTCGGCGGCGGCTCCGGCGTCGGCGGCAAAATCGGCGGCGGGGGGGGGGGGGGGGGGGCTTGGGACGGGCGGCGGCGGTGCCGGGGACGGGCGGCGCGGGCGGTGCGGCGTCTAGGGTTTGCGGGTGCGGGGGCTGCGGCTCGGGCCTCCACGGCTTATAAGGGCCGGTCGGGCTAGTTTCCAGGTCGGACACGGCCCGGTTAGGTCGGTTCACTTATTTTTTTAAATTATTTCACGCAAAAAAACAAAGAAAATAAATACTAAACGGACTCCAAAAATCTTGAAATAAATTTTCCCATCCTCTAAAAATCTACCGGACAAGGTGAACATTTATTTGGGACTCTAATGCAATTTTGGAAAACGCATATTTTTCCTAATTCAAAATAAAATAGCGATAACACCGAATAAAATTCTTATTTGATTTTAATATTAAATCTCCAATATTTCTTTATTTTGAGGAAGTCATTTTATCCTCTCTCTTTTATTTTCATAAAAGAAATATATGAAGAGAAAATAATTAAAATCAAACGACCCTCTTTTCAAAATTCGTGAAAACTCAAATATGGAAATAACGAAATCCCCAACTCTCTCCGTGGGTCCTTGAGTTGCGTAGAATTTCTAGGATCAAGCCAAAATGCAATAAAATATGATATGCAATGATGACCTAATGCATAACATTCCAAATTGAAAATTTGGGATGTTACAAACCTACCCCCCTTAAGATGAATCTCGCCCTCGAGATTCGGGTTGGCTAGAAAATAGGTGAGGGTGATCCTTCCGTAAGTCTTCCTCTCTTTCCCAGGTGGCTTCAACTTCGGTATGGTGGCTCCACTGAACCTTGCAAAACTTGATAACTTTGCTGCGTGTGACTCGGCTGGCAAACTCGAGAATCTTGACTGGCTTCTCCTCGTAGGTCAAATCGCTATCCAACTGTATCGCTTCCAGTGGCACTGTATCTCTCAGAGGAATGTCAGCCATCTTTGCGTGGCACTTCTTCAACTGAGAAACGTGGAACACATCGTGAACTCCTGACAATCCTTCGAGCAATTCCAACTTATAAGCAACTTCTCCCATACGTTCCAAAACTTTGTATGGTCCCACAAAACGTGGTGCTAACTTTCCCTTAACTCCAAAACGCTTCACTCCTCGAAGTGGGGATACACGAAGATACACTCTGTCTCCAACTTCGTAAACTGTCTCCTTGCATTTAGAATCCGCATAACTCTTCTGCCTGGACTGGGTTACCTTGAGTCTATCGCGAATCAGCTTAACCTTCTCTTCAGACTCTTTAATCAAATCTGGTCCAAACAATTGCCAGTCTCCAACTTCATCCCACAAGAACGGTGTCCTGCACCTCCTTCTGTACAGTGCTTAGAAAGGGGCCATCTTCAAGCTGGCTTGATAGCTGTTGTTGTAAGAGAACTCTGCATAAGGCAAATTGTCGTCCCAACTAGATTCATAGTCTAGCTCACAAGCTCTCAACATGTCCTCCAGAATCTGATTGAATCTCTCAGTCTGTCCATCCGTCTGTGGGTGAAAAGTTGTACTGAACTCTAGCCTGGTTCCCAAAGTTTCATGCAACTGATTCCCAAACTTTGAGGTAAACTGGGTTCCTCTATCTGATACAATGGTCCTCGGAACTCCATGCAAACATACGATCCTGCTCATGTATATCTTTGCCAACTTAGCACTGGTGTAAGTGGTCTTCACCGGGATGAAATGGGCTACCTTCGTCAAACGATCAACTACAACCCATATCGAGTCATAGCCTGAATGAGTCCTGGGCAATCCCGTGATAAAATCCATGCCTAGCTTATCCCACTTCCATTCGGGTATCGGCAATGGTTGTAGCAATCCTGCTGGCTTCTGATGCTCTGCCTTCACTTTCTGACATACATCACAAACTGCTACATACTCCGCAATATCCTTCTTCATTCCGGTCCACCAGAAACTATCCTTCAAATCCAAATACATCTTGGTATTACCTGGGTGAATCGAATATGGAGAATCATGGGCCTCCTACAGAATCAACTTCCTGATCTCCTGATCATTTGGCACATATACGCGGTCCTCAAACCAAAAGGTATCGTGCTCATCCTCATGAAATCCTTTAGCCTTTCCTTTGCTCATCCTTTCCTTTATCTCGGCTATCTCCTTGTCCGTCTTCTGAGCTTCTCTGATCTTACCATCAAAGTAGATTGAATCTCCAATGTTGCTACATAGCCTCTCGGAACTATCTCCAAACATAGCTCGCGAAGGTCCTCCGCTAACTCCTTGGGTAACTCTCCGGTCATGAGTGTATTGACATGACTCTTGCGGCTCAACGCATCGGCTACTATGTTAGCCTTTCCGGGATGATAATGCAATCTCATATCATAATCCTTAATGAGTTCCAACCATCTCCTTTGCCTGAGATTCAACTCCTTCTGCGTGAAGATATACTTCAAACTCTTGTGATCCATGTATACCTCACAGTGGTTTCCGATGAGAAAATGTCTCCAAGTCTTCAACGCATGCACTACGGCTGCTAACTCCAAATCATGCGTAGCGTAATTTAACTCATGGGGTTTAAGCTGTCGTGAGGCATATGAAACAACTCTTCCCTCCTGCATAAGTACGGCTCCAAGTCCTCGACGAGAAGCATCGTAGTACAGTTCATAATCCTTGCGTTGATCTGGCAGAATCAACACTGGTGATGTAACCAAGCGTTTCTTCAACTCCTGAAAACTGGCCTCACATTTCTCAGTCCATTTGAACTTGGTGTCCTTCTTTAACAACTCCGTCATAGGCTTTGCAATCTTTGAGAAATTCTCAATGAACCTCCGGTAGTATCCTGCGAGTCCAAGAAAACTCCGGATCTCTCCAACTGACGTGGGTGCTTCCCAATTTGTCACAGTGACAACCTTGGTGGGGTCTACCGCTATTCCTTCTCCGGATATAACATGTCCAAGGAATCCAACTTCCTTCAACCAAAACTCACACTTGCTGAACTTGGCGTATAGCTGATGTTCTCTGAGCTTCCCAAGTACTAAACGCAAATGCTCCTTATGCTCCTCTTCATTCTTCGAGTAGACCAGGATATCATCAATGAACACCACGACGAACTGATACAAAAACTCCATAAACACCTTTTCATCATGTTCATAAAGTAGGCAGGTGCGTTAGTCAGGCCAAATGACATAACAGTATACTCATATAGCCCGTACCTCGTGGTAAATGTTGTCTTAGGTATATCCTGCTCTCGAATCTTCAGCTGGTGGTACCCTGATCGCAGATCGATCTTGGAAAACACCTTAGCTCCTTGCAGCTGATCAAACAAATCATTGATCATCGGCAGTGGGTACTTGTTCTTGATCGTCACCTCATTCAAACCTCGATAGTCAACAACCATCCTCAACGATCCATCCTTCTTCTCCACTAGAAGCACTGGTGATCCCCAAGGTGACGAACTTGGGCGAATATAACCTTTATCCAGTAACTCCTTGATCTGCTTCTTAATTTCCTCCAAATCCTTTGCGGGCATTCTATACGGTCTCTTAGATATTGGCCATGTGCCTGGCAAAAGCTCAATCAAAAACTCAATGTCTCTATCCGGTGGCATGCCTGACAACTCTTCTGGAAATTCATCTGGGAATTCCTTCACCACTGGTACTTCCTCATGTACAACTCCTGATAAGGAATTTACTTGAGTCCTCTTTGGCACATGCCGGGATACATATTTGATCCTTCTCCCCTCTGGGGTGGTGAGCAAAATCGACTTACTGGCGCAATCGATGTTTCCTCCATACATCGATAGCCAATCCATACCTAGAATCACATCCAAACCTTGCGACTCAAAAATTATCAAGTCTGAGGGGAAAACATGCCTACCTATGGTCAATGGCATCTAAAAACATCCTTGGCTTGCCATATACTCTGCTCCTGGCGAGCTCACTAACATAGGTGTACTAAGAACTTTGGTGGGCAGTTTATACTTATCCACAAATCCCCTTGATTTGTATGAATGCGATGCACCAGTATAAAAAAGAATGACCCCAGTAAATGACTTAACCAAAAACTTACCTATTACTGCGTCTGGTTGGGCTTCAACCTCCTCCACGTTAACGTGGTTCACTTGTCCCCTGCTGAATGGGTTGGGCTTCTTCCCAGAGCTTCCATTGCCGTTTCCATTCTTAGCTTCAGGACATTCACTGGCGTAATGTCCAGTCTTCTGGCACTTGTAGCAAGTAACGTGGCTTGGGTCTTTCTTGGCGGGCGTTGCTGGGTTGGAACGGTTCTGTCCGTTGCTTCCTCCATTACCATTCCCGTTCTTGGAGCCACTATGGTTGTGCGAACTTCCTCCAATGTGATTGTGACCTCCATGGTTATGCTGAAGGGGTCCTCCCGAGTTCGTGGTGAAACGGGGTCTCTGCTGAGCTCCAGAATTATACTTCCCTTGTCCATACTTCCTCTTGCGATTGTCAATCTGCTGCTGCTTCCCTTCAATCATGAGAGCTCTATCTACCAACTCCTGGTAGTTATTGAAATTTGCCACCATCAACTGCATGCTCAGCTCATCATTCAGTCCTTCCAGAAACTTCTCCTGCTTAGCTGCATCCGTAGCGACGTCATCTGGGGCATAACGTGCTAGCTTACTAAAGTCATCCACATACTGGCCAACGGTGCGCCCTCCTTGGTGTAAGTTGCGAAACTCACGCTTCTTCATGGCCATAGCTCCTCTTGATACATGGGCAGCGCGAAAAGCTTGCTAGAACTGGTCCCATGTAACAGTGTCGATGGGGTAAGTGGCTGTGAAATTCTCCCACCATGATGTTGCGGGTCCATCAAGCTGATGTGCGGCAAAACGCACTCTCTCTGCATCTGTGCATCCTGCAGTGGTCAACTCCCTTTCAATCTTGCGGAGCCAATCATCTGCAACTATCGGCTCGGTGCTACTAGAGAACACCGGCGGATTCAGCCTTAGAAAACGGGCTAAGTGATCAACAGGTGGTGGTGGTGGTGGGTTTTTGTTGTTGTTGTTCCCCTGATTCTGATTCTGGACTAGTATCTGCATCAATGCATTCTGCTGCTGAATCAACTGAGTGAGCTCCGGTGGGAAAGCAAATCCATTGTCGCATCTCGGAGGCATCTGCTGGGTTCAGAAAAGGTGAGAAAACAGAGTAGAATGAGGTCTAGGGGGAAAACACTACCCATATGCACATGAGACAAACACAAGCATATCGCTCAATCAATCAAGCAAGGGTATACAATCGGTCTAGAACTATCGTTACAAAAGTGCTCGGACTATACTATATACATGGTGCAATACTACTACTGATATGGTGGTCGACTAGAAAAATTGATCGGTCGAAGACTCCATGATATCCGCTCCAGCTTCATCAACATAGTCATCATCGCTATCGTCGGGGTCCGAGTTTGTGTCGTCCATGATGATGTAGTTCTCCGGGCAAGTGGAACCGTCATCTTCTCCTCCTGGCGCGGGGTCTCCCATGAATACTCCGATCTTCTTTATTAGGTCGTCATTCTTCTCCAATAGTGTTGTGATTTCCTCCTCATATTCTTCGCGTGTAGCCTTGAGTTCTTCCTCCAGTTCCGTGATCCTTGTCATTGCCTTTTCCAAATCTGTTATGCCTGTGCACATCTGGTTCTCCTGGCGTTGAATGTGCTAGTTTAACTCCTGGATGAAAGCTGCAATCGATCTATCCTTCCTGGTGCTAATCATCTCCCATTGCTCATATCGGCGCCCACAAATCTGTAGATAGTATCCTTGAGATCCCTGTGGTAAACATCTCCAATGCGTCCCATGGTGATGTGGGCTGCCATACTCTTTCCTAGACTCCAGGTTGGTGCATCAAAGGAAAACTCTATGGGCTCAGTGACTGGCGTGAATCTCCTTCCTGGAACTTGAACTTGAATCATCCAGCGCTCCTCTTCTGGTAAAGTGGCGTTGTAAGTCCCGGTGAAGCTTGGTATTCCGATGTTCAGGTACCTAGTGACTTCCTTCAAGTGTCGTCCAAACGGTGTGTCTTCATCCGGTTGTGCAAACTTGTTCCGTGCGTCCGCCATCCTAAAGAGTAGAAAAAAGGAGAGGAGTTAGAAATGAGAAGAGAGTAGTGATCTAGGGCTTTTAGCTTAGTGGTCGTGTCCTATAGTCAGCGTGTGCTCTGATGCCATCTTGTAGCGACCGAACCTCAAACAGTCTGATCTCTGTGCATCAGTGTCATCCCTGGATTGGTAATGCTGACACACACAGTACTTGAGGATTTATAACAGAGTAGGAATCACACACTTATTACATCGAATGTCTCAAAAGAGAACTTATTACAATAAATATGGCTTAAGGCCATCTAATACGATAACAGCGGAAGGCTTGGAAGATAAAGTAAGTCCATCAACTCCAACGGCATCACTGAGTGAAAGACCACGACCTAAGGCACCTTACTCGTCGTCTGAAAAGTCTGCAACATGAACGTTGCAGCCCGAAAATGGGTCAGCACATGGAATATGCTGGCAACATAACACAAAAGAGTAATGAACAGAATGAAGCTATCACTACATGCATATATGGCTGATGGAGGCTGCATGGTTAATAACTTTTGCGGAAAGCCAATTTTTCCCTAAAACAAAGGAATATATTTCATTTAACTACAAAGTTGGTTGAAAACATTGAGAATGGTAAACCCCATCTCAATCCCAATTAAAAGGTAATTAATAACCCAACAAAATTAATTTAGAGTGATGAGATAAACATGATAATCCAAGAACTAGATACTCAAGATGTCCATAACCGGGGACACGGCTAACCATGATTAGTTTGTACACTCTGTAGAGGTTTGCACACTTTTCCCCACAAGACTCGATCTCCTCCGTTGGATTTCTTGCACTACATAATGTTTGAGAAACGGATGACCGAGACATAGTCTTTCCGAAGAGGTCCCCTTAACCGATAGATAGGCCTGTACACCTACAATCCCCTACATCTGCTAGCCCATCATGGAAAGGTTTCCCACAACTTACTCAACTATGCCAAAGCCCATAATGGCATGTGGCTGCACACGGAAGTTTCTAGCATGAATAATCTCATGATCCCTTTGAGCCTGGGTGGCAGTCCATAGGAGAATCGCACGGTACCCCGGGATTTCCAAAAAAACAGACAACACTGGGTTCCCCAGGTGCCTCAATCCACCCAGATGTGTATTAAAGTAGCCACCTTAAGTTAACCATTAATTAACAATACTCACATCTGTCATGGATACACTCAAACCCAAACCACGTCTACGAGCATAGCATAGCAATATAAGCAACGTAGAAGTAACTCCATAGGTTTGATAACAAACAGGTGAATAGGTACTACCTCATCTACTTCCCAAACCCACAATTTAAATCAGATCCTAATCATGCAATTGTTTGAGGATTGATCTAATGCAATAAAACTGGGTAGTAAAGAGGTATGACCAAAGTGTTACTTGCCTTGCTGATGATCCGTGAAACCTAGAGACTCGTAGTAGCACGCTTCGCACTCCGGGTACTCTATCGCAAACGAAAAAGAATACTATAAGCAATCAAGCAATGATGCACGGGTAAAACTCAAATAAGAAGATCCAACCAGAAAGTTCAACTTAAGAACTCCGGTTTGCAAAAATAATACAAATCAAACGAAGCAACAAAACTCAAACTGCGAAAGAAACAAGCTTGGATTACTAATCTGGACTAAAGTCAAATTTTACAGTAGCAAAAACTTGTTTAAGTTGATTAAACAGAAAGAGGGTTTCGAGACGAAACTCTAGGCGCTTGAATCGCCTGATTCCGATAAACGAGCGAAAAGTTATACTAAAACAAATATCGGATCAGAAATCGCGATCGAAAATAATCGCGAAAAATCTGAGAAAAAGAAAAACTGACGAACAGACTAACGAACGAACGTTCACTGTCTGCGGCTAAACGGTGAAAATCGTTCGTTAAAACGAACTAACGAATGGACGTTCGCTAAATAACTAAACCGGAAAAAAATAAAACCAATCTAAAAAATAAACCGCGGGTTCTAAAAAAACCGACGGTTTTCGTGGCGGCGGCGGCGGCGAGATCGGCGGCGGCGGGGCTTGGGACGGGCGGCGGCGGCGGCGCTGGGGACGGGCGGTGCGACGTCTAGGGTTTGCGGGTGCGGGGGCGGCGGCTCGGGCCTCCGCGGCTTATAAGGGCCGGCCGGGCTAGTGTCGAGGTCGGTCACGGCCCGGTTAGGTCGGTTCACTTTTTTTTAAATTATTTCGTGCAGAAAAACAAAGAAAAGAAATACTAAACGTACTCCAAAAATCCTGAAATAAGTTTTCCCCGTCCTCTAAAAATCTACCGGACAACATGAACATTTATTTGGGACTCTAATGCAATTTGGAAAAACGCATATTTTTCCAAATTCAAAATAAAATAGCGATAAAACACCGAATAAAATTATTATTTGATTTTTATATTAAATCTCCAATATTTCTTTATTTTGAGGAAGTCATTTTATCCTCTCTCTTTTATTTTCATAAAATAAATATATGAAGAGAAAATAATTAAAATCAAACGACCCTCTTTTCAAAATTCGAGAAAACTCAAATATGAAAATAACGAAATCCCCAACTCTCTCCGTGGGTCCTTGAGTTGCGTAGAATTTCTAGGATCAAGCCAAAATGCAATAAAATATGTTATGCAATGATGATCTAATGCATAACATTCCAAATTGTAAATTTGGGATGTTACAAAGTATGATCACTAATGTGCACAAGTCACGTTGCCGGCAATACTCAAAGGCTAGTCTCGATGGGTAAGTGACGCAAAAGTAAGGCTATGGGGTTATCAATGCAAATAGCAAGAAGTATGATGATTTCACGATACCAAGATGAGGTTGATACCGAAATGATGTAGCCGTTCGTAGTAGTCCATGGCGAAGATAAGCGGTGGTGATGTTGATGTCGAACCGTACCTAAATAGCCGAAACACAATAGGACACGGAAACCACAACTCAAATTCTCAAAGCAAAACGGGTAAAAAATTGTCGGAGTTGGTAGCGGTAAAGCTATGGTGGTGCTATGCGGAAGTGGTGGTGGTATGCGGAAGTGTATGTGGACACCGGAACAAGATTGGGCGAAAGTTAGGCGGAAAGGAAGCGGTGGATGGAAGTGTTGCTGCCAGGGGCCGGATGTCCGGGCTGATGGTTGGATGTCCGGGGTAGGCCGGATGTCCGGGCTATCAGGCCCGATGTCCGGCCTCTGGATCCATGGACGAACTCGATGAACACCGCGTGGACAGGTCAAATCCGAGGCAAAATTCAGAAGATTTTGTGGATGGAAATTGGGGAAAAGATGGGGAAAAGCTAGATCTACCTGCAACACACGAAATTCACAGATCAAATCCAACAAAACTTCATCACACCAACAAATCACAAAACAAAAATTTGGGGCTATTTTTGTGGGGCAATTTTCGAATTAGGGGCAAAATCAACAAAACTAGGCTAGAAAACAAAGAGAGGGGCTCCGAAATCATGATCAACGTGGCTCATGATACCAAGATGATGTAGGGTGGAACCCTATACGGCCGATATTTCACGAAAGGAGCGGATCCCAACTAAGAACACGAAGAACACACGGGGAATCACAAGGGAAAACACACGAGGAACTCTCAAACCAACAAGATATAGTCACACATATGCTAGATCCTCAAAACACAAGGGGAGATACAAGATCCAAATCCAACAAAGGACGATACAAAGGGTAACCGGTTCTTCTCCATGAGGAGGTCTTGATGGGGCCATCCAAGAGGGGGTCTTGAATCCAACGTGGATCATCTCCGTAGAGGGGCCGCGGTCTCTCTCGAGGAGCAGATTTGTATGGATGAGCAATGCTCTACCTCACATATGAGCTAAAACCAATGCTAAACCTAGAAAGATGGAGGGGAAGAAGTATATATAGTCTAGGGGCGAAGGGGTACATGGGCTTCGGCCCTTTACTGTGCGCAGACTGACGGGGCCGGATGTCCGGGCCTTCCCGAAGGGCCGGATGTCCAGGCTAGGAGGCCGGATGTCCGGGCTGGTGGAGGCAGCTTCTGTAGGTTCGGGTGTGTGGCGCCGGATGTCCGGGCTTCTGGCCGAATTTCCGGGCTGGGGCCGGATGTCCGGGGCCTGTAGATGTTGGGCGGCTGGGAGGCTGCTGAGGAGGATGCTCTAGGGGCCGGATGTCCGGGGTCCTGGCCGGATGTCCGGGGCCTGGGAGGTGTTCTTGACTCTTCCCGTTGGTTCTCTTCATCCATGGACTTGGCGACTTGTCCGTCTTCATGCACATCTCCTGGAGGGTCCTCTTGACACCTAATCATGCATAGCATATCGGACTTAGATAGTAGCCATGTCTCGAGTAGATCATATGAGTTATCACTAAGGAAAGAAGTCACCTCGTTCTCGAGAGCTCTAGCTCGTGCTCGTGTCATAGGTCCTGTTGGCTCTTGGTAAGACGATGGTAGGTCCATGGGGATGACCGTAGGATGCTCTGCATCAATCATAATGTGAGTCAATCCATGCATAAGATGCAAATTTTTTATGGGTGGTGTTGTACTAAAACTCGATGTCATGGCGCTCCTCAACTTGAAGGTCCATAGGGTCCATCTCTAATGTCGGTCCTCCATCCAATATGTGTATCATGTAGACAAGAAGAAGGAAACAACAATGAAAGAATGACCCGTCCAATATGCGTATTTGAGGATGGCTCAAAGGGAAGGAGGTCATCTTTAGGAGTTTCTCGAAGATGTTGGAGTTGCACTTCTTGTATGCCTTCACATAACCAATATGTCTCATGATGGTACCGCCTTGTGAATCCTTCAAAATGAAAGAACATGACAAACACTCGGAAAAACAAATGAGGTTAGTGCAAATGCAACACCTATCATTCATGTGGTGAAATACCCAACAAGTGTTTTCATCACTCTTATCATAAGAAAGTACAAGGGTGTAGTTCATGGTATGTAGGCGTAAGATGCTAGAACAACCAAAGAGATTAAGCTCAATCAAACAAGCATGCATCACTGTAACGCCCACGATACGGCTATATTTCTCACGTGTCGAGGCACGACTTAGAGGCATAACCGCATTGTAGGTTTTGTCGCAAGAAGGGTCATCTTCACACAATCCCATGTAATGAACAAGAATGGGATAAAGAGAGTTGGCTTACAATCGCCACTTCACACAATTCATAAATAAATTCATACATCATTAAAGATACACACATAGACCGACTACGGTCAAATCCAAATGAAAAGAAGATAACCCCAATTGCTAGATCCCTGATCGTCCCAACTGGGCTCCACTACTGATCATCAGGAAACGAAACGTAGTAACAACCAAGTTCATCGTTGAACTCCAACTTGAGTTCGGTAGCACCGCCTGCACTGGCGTCAACGGCACCTGCAACTGTTTGGAAGTATCCGTGAGTCACGAGGACTCAGCAATCTCACACCTGCGAGATCAAGACTATTTAAGCTTATAGGTAGGATGGGGTAATGAGTTGGAGCTGCAGCAAGCACTAAGCAAATATGGTGGCTAACATACGCAAATAAGAGCGACAAGAGAAGCAACGGAACGGTTGAGAAGCTAGAAATGATCAAGAGGTGATCCTAATCTCCTACTTACGTCAAACATAACCCAAACACCGTGTTCACTTCCCGGACTCCGCTGAAAAGAGACCATCACGGCTACACACGCGGTTGATGCATTTTAATTAAGTCAAGTGTCAAGTTCTTTACAACCGGACATTAACAAATTCCCATCTGCCACATAACTGCGGGCACGGCTCTCGAAAGTTCAAACCCTGCAGGGGTGTCCCAACTTAGCCCATTATAAGCTCTCACGGTCAACGAAGGATATTCCTTCTCCCGGGAAGACCCGATCAGTCTCGGAATCCCGGTTTACAAGACATTTCGACAATGGTAAAACAAGACCAGCAAAGCCGCCTGAATGTGCCGACAAATCCTGATAAGAGCTGCACATATCTCGTTCTCAGCGCACACCGGATGAACACTACGTACAACTAAAACCAGACCTCAAGTTTCCCCGAGGTGGAGCTGCAAGTGGCTCTAGTTCGGACCAACACTTTGAGGAGCACTGGCCCGGGGGGTAAATAAAGATGACCCTCGGGCTCCGGAAACCCAAGGGAAAAAGGCTAGGTGAGGCAAATGTAAAACCAAGGTTCGGCCTTGCTGGAGGAGTTTTATTCAAAGCGAACTATCAAGGGGTTCCCATAACACCCAATCGCGTAAGGAACGCAAAATCAAGGAACATAACACCGGTATGACGGAAACTAGGGCGGCAAGAGTGGAACAAAACACCAGGCATAAGGCTGAGCCTTCCACCCTTTACCAAGTATATAGGTGCATTAATTAAATAAGAGATATTGTGATATCCCAACATAAACATGATTCAACATGGAGCAAACTTCATCTTCACTTGCAACTAGCAACGCTATAAGAGGGGCTGAGCAAAAGCGGTAACATAGCCAAACAACGATTTGCTAGGAAGGGTGAAAAGGTTAGAGGCCGACATGGCAAATTTGGGAGGCATGGTAAACAAGTGATAGGTAGTGCAGCATAGCGATAGAACGAAGCAACTAGCAATCAAAGATAGAAGTGATATCGAGGGTAATGGTCATCTTGCCTGAGATCCCGCAAGGAAGAAGAACGAGTCCATGAAGAAGACAAACGGACATAGTCGAACGAATCCTCACAACTCCGAAACGAAACCGAAGCTAACGAGAGAAACAACCCGAAAAGAAGCAAGCAACGTAGTAAACAACCATCACATAAACATGGCATGAAGCGCAACCAAGTATGATGCATGTCCGGTTTAAAGAGGCATGGCATGACAAAGTGCACCAACAATACTACAAATTAAGTGGAGCTCAATATGCAACGAGTTGCATATTGACGAAACACCACATTTAATTATTTAGTTAACTCTCGATTATGTACCCAACGATATTAAATGTTATTCAACATGGCAAGGGGTGAAGCATAAGAAAACTACCTATCTAGGAAGTTTAAATGAGGCCGGAAATAACAAACAACAAGTCCGGAAAATCCCCATGTGCATATAGCAATTCAAATGCAAACACAATTTTAAACATGGATGAAAGTTGGATATTATGAAACTAGACAAAATTCTAAGCATTTTACATATTTAAATCATTTTAATCCGATGCACGGTTGATGAGTTATTATATGCATGAAGACTAGGGACTTTTCTGCAAAACAGTAAATCCTGGGGTAATAGCTAAATTCGCAGATCCTGAAAAAACATCATCGAGCTGAAACTGGCTGGGCCCATAGGAGCAGGGGTGCTGGAGGCTCACCATGGGCCCTTGGCCCGGTCGCTGGAGGAGGAGGCCGCTGGGCCTGGCGCGGCTGTGCTCTGCTCGTTGCAGAGGAAGAAGAGCTTGATGCAGGGGCTCGACGGCAGCGAGACTTGGCGCGGATGACGGCAAGGAGGGCAGCGGCCGTCGGGAACCAATTCTCGGCGGTGGGAGGCGGATCCGGCGAGGCAAGGTCTTGGCGGTGGCGAATTTGCCGGCGTCGGGGACGAGGCGCAGGAGAGCAGAGGGCCTGCGAGGCGGCGCAGCGAAGCAGACCCCTGCGCGGGAATTCAGTGGCAGAAGGCGAGGCCGGAGGGTGGGTCCGTCCAGGAACAGGGCGGAGGCGAGCTGGGCATCGCGGCGATGACGGCCATGGCGACAGCGTGGTCCTGTCGACGAACAAAGAGAGAGAGAGAGCTAAGAAATTAAGGGAGGGAGAGCTAAACAGAGCAGGAGGGAAGGAAGGGACGCGAGACGGGGACCTGCTGGTTCGGCGGCTCTGCTCGGAGAGGTGGCCGGCGGCGTGGGAGGCTAGCGAGGCAGGGGAGCAGCGGCCTGGTGGTGACAACTCGCACGGGGAGAGTCGAGGACGCTCGGGCGTACAGAGCCTATGGCCTCAATCTCAAACTGGATCGAGCGCCGGCTGGATGCGGAGTGGAGGGCGGCGCTCCGGACTGCTGCTGCTGCTTAGGTGGCCGGCGCGAAAATTGCGGGAGGTGGTCGGAGGCTGCGGCGGTGGTTGGTTGGGTGGAGAAAACGATGAGGATTTTTGGATCGGGAGGAGATCCCGAGGAAGAAGGTAGGTAGGTGGCGGCGGGCAGGGGGATGTACGGGACATTGCTCCTAAAATTTAGGGTTAGGGTCTAGTTTATATAGACCGGGGATTAGGGCAGGTTAATTTGGATCCTCCGATCATAATTGAACAGCCAAGATAAATAGGTTAGGAGAGTCCAACGAGGAACCGATGATGATTTAGGGAAGTTTGGGGATGATCTGGATCCAACGGTGACGACTGCCCGGGTCGGGTATGGGACAGCTTTCGGACGCGCGGGAGGGGATCGCGGGCTCACGAGAGAGGTTAGTTGGTTTGACAAGAGGGAACCGAAAACACGGTTGGTCTCGGAACGGTCAACAAAAGCAAGGAGGGACGCGGCAACTACGAGCGGATGCAAGTTTTATGAAAACATGCGATGCAATGCTCATGATGACATGATGAATGCAACAAACAAAAATAACACGCGGCAACAATGCAAAACATGGAAGGCGTCTGGAGCGTCGGTCTCGGGGCGTTACAACACTCCACCACTACAAGAGGATCTCGTCCCGAGATCTAGGATGGCACTGGAGAAAAGCGGAAGAGGAAGAGGTAAAACAAAGTTGCTTCTTTGACAAACGAGTGAAACCACGAACCTTGAGAGCTTGCAAAGCTTGAGGAAATGACACGACGGAGGTGATAATATTTAAAACACTCCGTTCAGCAAGAGGAACAAGGAACAATATGAGAACTTTGTAGGTTGAAAGACATGAATGAAGAGTTCCAGCCTTAAGAAAGGACCTGTAACCACTCCGGTTGAAACGGAATAAGCAAGGAAAGAACATGATCTTTGATAAAATGAGATGATGGTTAGAAGGGAGTTAAATCACAATGCCTCTGGAACGAGAGAATAGAATCTAGATTGATGGAAAGAAAAGAACGGAGAAGAAAATGACAACTCCTCCCACAAATGAATTTGAAAGAAACAACCTTACGAAGAAGGCTTGAACGGAGTTGTTGAAAAATCAACAACGAAAACAATAAGCTGCTTGTGGGCTTATGGAAAACATCCCAATAAATTGAGGCTAATTCTGCCACCAATGAAAACAAAGATTGATTGAGATCAACGAAGAGATGAAAACTTCTTCACCGAGATGAGAAGGAGAAAATTGGATCATTGATGAGCACCACAATAGCAACATTCCTTAGGGAAGGCTTTAGGTGAAATATAACCCAATATAACTCCAACAAAGAGATTGATGTGTTGAAAGATCTCCTGAGCGAAGAGAAAAAGTGATGGGTTTAAATATCTCATTCCTTACAACTTGTGAATCATGAAACATGAAGGAAATTGTCAAGAATGACATAGCACCATCTCAGAAGATAAGATAGAGAGAGTTGCACTTCGGAATGCAAGATGAAGAATGCTTGAACTCCTCAAAACAAAACATGTGTTGAGCGCCATGTTTATCTTTGAGTATAGCTTGGCGGATCATAACTTTGAGAGAAATCTTGAAGAACAATTGAAGAATGAAAAGAATCCTTGAAGAACCACCATGTAGAGCCTCTATGAAGAACTCCGGTAATAAAAGGATGATAAAAAGAAAGAAAAGTTGAAAACACAAGGTGAAGCCTTGCAATGATTTAGGTGGTACTTCGCGACGAGATAATGCAGAAAGCTTGGAACTCCGGAAAAGAAAAAGATGAAGCATCTCGAACCGAGAAACGTGACATGATGAACAACTCTGGAAAGAAGAAATTAGATTACTTGGATGAAACAATAATAATAACTATGTTATGCGTATCCTTCACCAATTTAAATTGATGACAAGCAACGGATTTGGAATACTACTTATTCTCGTAGAAAGGATTAAGAGAGAGATAGCGCAAACTTGAGAAAAATCTTCAACGATCCGCGGGTAGGATTGGAAAGAACGAATGAATCTATATGATAGCGAAGGAAGAGAACTCTTGAACGAACCACCGTAAGAATTGAAAATGAACGAAGAAAAGATAAAGAAACATCGGGAGGAATTAGGAAATGAACGAAGATACTTGAGAGAATTTAGATACAAGTGAACGCAGAGATCCCGAGCTGATTAGATAATAATTGAATGATGCACTGGTATGATTTGGCGAACGAGAGCTGAAAGCTGGAATGAGTAATTCTGAGATGATGAGTTCCGGAGAATCAAACTGAAAAGACTCCTGAATTGCTCCGGATGGGTGAAAAGAATTCTCACAATCGAAAACAATTATGAGAGGATGGCATCAAGCAAGAACCATGAATCTTCAAGAGAACGGACCAAGATTCAAGAGCAATTCTTCTTCGGTCTTCACATGTTGAGAATGATGATGAGAACCACCCTGACAATTGTTGAGATACTCTGTGATGAAAAATATAAAGGTTGAACCAACGATGAAAAGAATTCGAAAGATCTTGGAGAAAGACATTTGACTGATGGTAAATCATTCTTACGTCAAGCTTCGAAAAGAATTTGGGAATAGCTCCGGGAAAATTAGAAGAGACAGGTAAGATCCTGGGAAAAGACCTGTGGGTTAGGGCCCACTCAAAAGAAACACCGTTGAAATGATTTAAAAGAGAGATTGCACCCGATGAATTAACTGGCTTGAATGAGATAACAACCTTGAAATAGCTTGAACGGACTAAGAATGGAAACACGAATCTTCCGAGATGTCTTCAGCACACCGGAACAAAAGAATGGCGAGAAGTGGATGATTAAGAGGTGCACCGACATGAGCAAACATTTGAAACGAGGAAAGGATATGATCGACAAAGCTTGAATTGAATCCACCGGGGAAGATAAGAGAACAAAGAATGATAAACTTGAAGCTTCCTGAGCATCTTCCTGAGAATCACCAGATAAGAACATTGATGGAAAAGAATGGAGAAACTTCACATCCATAAGATGGATACATGATTAAGAAATTTGAGTCCTTGAAGAAAGAGAGTGGGAGGGCGGGAAAAACAAAGGCAACTTGGGGCATATGGAATAAACACCATTGAGAAAACTTATAAT
This sequence comes from Aegilops tauschii subsp. strangulata, assembly GCF_002575655.3. NCBI lineage: Eukaryota > Viridiplantae > Streptophyta > Magnoliopsida > Poales > Poaceae > Aegilops > Aegilops tauschii. The sequence goes on along the minus strand of NC_053039.3, from coordinate 209,492,287 downwards.
TGATCTTGCGGATGGGGAGAATTATGGTATCATCTCGAAGAGAAACGCACCGGTTGGAAATAGAATTAAGATGGCAATCTCGATGATCAAGAAGGATTAGTATCCCCATAGAAATATGAGAACACCTCCTAGAATAAGGTATGGAATCAACACTTGACATTGAAGCAACTCGAATACCACAACTTAAAACAAAACAAAGGATTGGCTCGCAAAATAAGCCGGAAACAAACATATGATAGAGATTTCGCCCAAAGTGTTCGTGATGAGGCCCCACGAGCACGACGTACAGCGGACGTCACGAATGACAAACAAGACGTCCCCGAATCGGCATAGCCAAGGATTCTTTAAGACGCCTCACGACCACTGTAAATCGACCGTGAAAAGCGAACCACTAGACGTTGGACCCCAATCTCAAATCATACATCTGTCGAAAAGATATTCTAGGAGCTACTTGAATTCCCACCTATAAACTCCCGAAACTTTCTGGTTATGCAATCTGGTGTTGGGGATACAGGGGACACAATATATCTCACCCAAAACTAACAATCCCTAGATCCAGCTGTATCCATCCGTCAACACATAACCAAGAAACCTTCAGAAATCGTGTACCTCAACCTTCAAAAAGCATCCGTTATACGAGTTATGGCAATACTCCCGAACTCCCGCCCCAGTACAAGGTGGCGTCGAGGTGATCTCACCAACAACTGCATAAAAGAGATTTTTGATGTCGGCGAAACTCAGGTATTCCAGAACTGCAACGATAAAATTGTGACGACAAGACCTCGGAGCTCAACTCCCCGGGACACTGCCACAACCCCTAAATGTTAGGAGGCACCAAGAACAATGTTCTCGTCACAAAACCATCGGAACGATTCCAAGATACCCGTGTGATCCTAAAAATTTTTTAGTGAAATTTGAGGAGAGGAAAGTCAAAACATCTACGTCAGGAGGCCTCACCAGAGCGACGAAGGGACTGAGGAGTAAAAAGAATCCTACTCTTCGATATATATAATCCTAAGACTCAAAACATATTTTTTCTAGACTCAACAACGCCAGCGATTCGATCAAGCAGGGGGCTCCTAAGTCGGGGATGGCTCTGATTACCAACTTGTAACGCCCATGATGCGGCTATATCTCTCACGTGTCAAGGCACGACTTAGAGGCATAACCGCATTGTAGGTTTTGTCGCAAGAAGGGTCATCTTCACACAATCCCATGTAATGAACAAGAATGGGATAAAGAGAGTTGGCTTACAATCGCCACTTCACACAATTCATAAATAAATTCATACATCATTCAAGATACACACATAGACCGACTACGGTCAAATCCAAATGAAAAGAAGATAACCCCAATTGCTAGATCCCCGATCGTCCCAACTGGGCTCCACTACTGATCATCAGGAAACGAAATGTAGTAACGACCAAGTTCCTCGTCGAACTCCCACTTGAGTTCGGTAGCATCGCCTGCACTGGCGTCAATGGCACTTGCAACTGTTTGGAAGTATCCGTGAGTCACGAGGACTCAGCAATCTCACACCCGCGAGATCAAGACTATTTAAGCTTATAGGTAGGATGGGGTAATGAGTTGGAGCTACAGCAAGCACTAAGCAAATATGGTGGCTAACATACGCAAATAAGAGCGACAAGAGAAGCAATGGAACGGTCGAGAAGCTAGAAATGATCAAGAGGTGATCCTAATCTCCTACTTACGTCAAACATAACCCAAACACCGTGTTCACTTCCCGGACTCCGCTGAAAAGAGACCATCACGGCTACACACACGGTTGATGCATTTTAATTAAGTCAAGTGTCAAGTTCTCTACAACCGGACATTAACAAATTCCCATCTGCCACATAACCACGGGCACGGCTCTCGAAAGTTCAAACCCTGCAGGGGTGTCCCAACTTAGCCCATTATAAGCTCTCACGGTGAACAAAGGATATTCCTTCTCCCAGGAAGACCCGATCAGTCTCGGAATCCCGGTTTACAAGACATTTCGACAATAGTAAAACAAGACCTGCAAAGCCGCCAGAATGTGCCGACAAATCCCGATAGGAGCTGCACATATCTCGTTCTCAGGGCACACCGGATGAACACTACGTACAACTAAAACCAGACCTCAAGTTTCCCCGAGGTGGCGCTGCAAGTGGCTCTAGTTCGGACCAACACTCAGAGGAGCACTGGCCCGGGGGGGTAAATAAAGATGACCCTCGGGCTCCGGAAACCCAAGGGAAAAAGGCTAGGTGAGGCAAATGTAAAACCAAGGTTGGGCCTTGCTGGAGGAGTTTTATTCAAAGCGAACTATCAAGGGGTTCCCATAACACCCAACCGCGTAAGGAATGCAAAATCAAGGAACGTAACACCGGTATGACGGAAACTAGGGCGGCAAGAGTGGAACAAAACACCAGGCATAAGGCCGAGCCTTCCACCCTTTACCAAGTATATAGATGCATTAATTAAATAAGAGATATTGTGATATCCCAACATAAACATGATCCAACATGGAGCAAACTTCATCTTCACCTGCAACTAGCAACGCTATAAGAGGGGCTGAGCAAAAGCGGTAACATAGCCAAACAACGGTTTGCTAGGAAGGGTGAAAAGGTTAGAGGCTGACATGGCAAATTTGGGAGGCATGGTAAACAAGTGATAGGTAGCGCAGCGTAGTGATAGAACGAAGCAACTAGCAAGCAAAGATAGAAGTGATATCGAGGGTAATGGTCATCTTGCCTGAGATCCCGCAAGGAAGAAGAACGAGTCCATGAAGAAGACAAACGGACGTAGTCGAACGAATCCTCACAACTCCGAAACGAAACCGAAGCTAACGAGAGAAACAACCCGGAAAGAAGCAAGCAGCATAGTAAACAACCATCACATAAACATGGCATGAAGCGCAACCAAGTATGATGCATGTCCGGTTTAAAGAGGCATGGCATGACAAAGTGCACCAACAATACTACAAATTAAGTGGAGCTCAATATGCAACGAGTTGCATATTGACGAAACACCACATTTAATTATTCAGTTAACTCTCGGTTATGTACCCAACGATATTAAATGTTATTCAACATGGCAAGGGGTGAAGCATAAGAAAACTACCTATCTAGGCAAGTTTAAATGAGGCCGGAAATAACAAACAACAAGTCCGGAAAATCCCCATGTGCATATAGCAATTTAAATGCAAACACAATTTTAAACATGGATGAAAGTTGGATATTATGAAACTAGACAAAATTCTAAGCATTTTACATATTTAAATAATTTTAATCCTATGCACGGTTGATGAGTTATTGTATGCATGAAGACTAGGGACTGTTCTGCAAAACAGTAAATCCTGGGGTAATAGTTAAATTCGCAGATCCTGAAAAAAACATCATCGGGCTGAAACTTGCTGGGCCCATAGGAGCAGGGGCGCTGGAGGCTCACCATGGGCTCTTGGCCCGGTCGGTTGAGGAGGAGGCCGCTGGGCCTGGCGCGGCTGTGCTCTACTCGTTGCAGAGGAAGAAGAGCTTGATGCAGGGGCTCGGCGGCAGCGGGACTTGGCGTGGACAACGGCAAGGAGGGAGGCGGCCGTCGAGAACCGATTCCCGGCGGTGGAAGGCGGATCCGGCGAGGCAAGGTCTTGGCGGCGGCGAACTTGCCGGCGTCGGGGATGAGGCGTATGAGAGCAGAGGGCCTGCGAGGCGGCGCAGCGAAGCAGACCCCAGCGCGGGTCTTCAGCGGCAGAAGGCGAGGCCGGAGGGCGGGTCCGTCCAGGAACAGGGCGGAGGCGAGCTGGGCGTCGCGGCGATGAAGGCCATGGCGACAGCATGGTCCTGTCGACGAACAAAGAGAGAGAGAGCTAAGAAATTAAGGGAGGGAGAGCTAAACAGAGCAGGAGGGAAGGAAGGGACGCGAGACGGGGACCTGCTGGTTCGGCGGCTCTGCTCGGAGAGGTGGCCGGCGGCGTGGGAGGCTAGCGAGGCAGGGGGAGCAGCGGCCTGGTGGCGACAACTCGCACTGGGAGAGTCGAGGACGCTCGGGCGTACAGAGGCTGTGGCCTCGATCTCAAACTGGATCGAGCGCCGGCTGGATGCGGAGTGGAGGGCGGCGCTCCGGACTGCTGCTGCTGCTTGGGTGGCCGGCGCTAAAATTGCGGGAGGTGGTCGGAGGCTACGGCGGTGGTTGGGTGGGTGGAAAAACGATGAGGATTTTTGGATCGAGAGGAGATCCCGAGGAAGAAGGTAGGTAGGTGGCGGCAGGCAGGGGGATGGATGGGACATTGCTCCTAAAATTTAGGGTTAGGGTCTAGTTTATATAGACCGGGGATTAGGAAAGGGTTAATTTGGATCCTCCGATCATAATTGAACGGCCGAGATAAATAGGTTAGGAGAGTCCAATGAGGAACCGATGATGATTTAGGGAAGTTTGGGGATGATCCGGATCCAACAGTGACTACTGCCCGGGTCGGGTATGGGACAGCTTTCGGACACGCGGGAGGGGATCGCGGGCTGACGAGAGAGGTTAGTTGGTTTGACAAGAGGGAACCGAAAACACGGTTGGTCTCGGAATGGTCAACAAAAGCAAGGAGGGACGCGGCAACTACGAGCGGATGCAAGTTTTATGAAAACATGCGATGCAATGCTCATGATGACATGATGAATGCAACAAACAAAATAACACGCAGCAACAATGCAAAACATGGAAGGCGTCTGGAGCGTCGGTCTCAAGGCGTTGCAATCACAAGCAATATGTCCAAGTCTCCACGATCAATAAGCATAGCAAGTTGGCACTCAATACAAGGCGGTATGAGAGATGCCACTAAAGGAGACAAGAGACAATGATCAAGACAAATCAAGTGAGAGGCATGAACATATATGCTATCAACCCAATGAAACAAACAAGAATATATCATGGGTGATGCAACCAAGCAAGTAATCATATGAATCAAGTCAATCAAGCTAGTACTGCAAAGATGCAACATACTAGAGGTAATCATGGCAATCATGTCATATGGGCAAATAGTGGGCATACATAATGCACATGACATAGCACAAGCATGAAAGCAAGATATGAGTAAAGTATCATCATTGTATTGGCAAGAAGTCCTATGTAAATAGCAATGGAACATCATGACTCTCCCAACACAAGAATCAACAATAGCATGTGGTACAAGGTAAACATGGTGATGACAACAAGGTCTCCACCGAGCATGCAAATACACATAGAAGCAGAATGGTGGCTCATGGGTAAATGCAAACAAGGGTCACAATTGCATGACAAAGACATAAAAATAGGCCTAACATGCAAAGTGAACACGGTAAAATGAGCATAAGATGAAAAGTGGTAAATAGCCCATAGCTGTGTGAGAGCCAAGTAAAAGAGATACGCGTAGTCCTTGCGCGAAGGAAACGGTGTTAGGATAATCCACGGGATCCCAAGTCATCGTTGCTCTCAAGAGCTCGTTTCGTCAACTCTTGGGATTGAGAGGTTGGCGAGTATACGTGAGTACCTACACAAAACAAAGACAAAGGGAAAATTGTGTGTGTGTGTGTGTGCTATATGTACACATCATCCATCATGATGCGCACGTGCATGTGTTGGTCAGCACAAAATAGCCAATGCTCAAATAAATGAGATGTGTGATATAGAAACATGTCATCCATCATGAGAGGTTTGTTATTATGTATATCATAATGGAGACTCAAATTGTGTAATGCATCATAAGAAATATGTAGAGCATTGTTATTCATGGAATGCATATGGTGCACGCAATTATGGCAAAAATGCAAAGTATGGAATACATCAAAATCTCCTAATATGTATGAGGAAACTATGGGGGTCTCCTCATGAGCATTAGTGGAAACATCACATGGAGCATATTGACAACATCCAAAACAAAGCATATTTGGAACAATGTGATCATGGCATGGCATAGTAGATGAATTGCGCAAATCATGTAAAGGAAGCATGGCAATATCATCACATGAAAAACAAAAGCCAATGACCATCATTTCGTCATCTATGCCATAAGTGCAAATGGGATTTATTTTAATGGGGCATGCATAGTTACTATGTTGAGATTCAAATGATGCAATATGGGAGATCTCACTCATAGCATATGACAAGTTTAAAGGATTGTCAAACATGAAGTGACCAAGAGAATTTTCACAAGATATCCTATGGAGCGTAGCATCACAACTAGGCAAATCAACATGATCATCATCATATTCATCATAAATGGGTGGCATATCTAAGCATCTAGAAGACATAGTATGTGGTGAATCCATAAGGTGAAGATAGTCCACCAGTGGGAAAAGTGAAGTACCATCACCTATGTTACCATTAGAGCATCGCTCATGTGTTGTAGGTGAGGTGTCGAAGACCAAGTCGTTGTCGTCTTCATCTTGATGGAACCATGTGGGGGGTGCATCATCGTCCACCATGGCCTTCGTCGTCTCAATTGGAGGTATGGACTCGTCGAGGATAGGCATGTTGTCATGTAGGAGACCTAGCACCAAAAGGGAAAACACACTTGGAGTAAAGGGTAAGTCGCTAGAAATCATAGTGGCCTCACATGCCGTGTCAACTACCTCACTCACTAAGTGTTGTGGCTCACTCACTCCCAGTATGATACTCTCACTCGTATGGTTGGTGGAGTCACTCAAATGGCTCGAAACCTCACATAGGATGTGTGGCATGCTCTCATGTGTCAGGCTAGTGGTGGTCACACTCATCCTCTCATAGGAAATGCACTCAATGTCATATATGGTGGAGTGACTCATCTCACTCATGGGGTGGTGGCTCTCCTCAGATGGAAATTGGGGCATCTCATCATATGTGGGTATCAGAGAGATGTAGGTGCAAATGTATCCATGCTCAACTCCTATCACCGTCTTGGTTGAAGGTATAGTACCATGCTCAACCTCCTCATCCATAACGCCTCCAAAGATGAATGTTGTAGGAAGTGGCAAATCATCACTTTCCTCTAAGACAAAGGATAAAGTCTCATGCGTGGTCTCGTAGCTTGACTCGGAGTATGAGTCCCGTTGGGGCGCCGTCTTCATGTTGTTGAAGAGGTTCGCGCTCACCGCCGTGGTCGAAGGGGATGGCCCTTGTTCGACCATCTTGTCGCCGTCTTGTTGTAGGAGGCCCATATAATGTGGCACCTCGTAGCTCATCTCCATGACCGAAGGGAATTTCCCATGCTCGGCCATCTTCCTTGAGGGGCTTCCAAAGATGGAAGTGTCGCCCTCGCTTGTAGTTGGTCGCCTTGTACTTGATGATGTCAATGTAGGTGGACTCATGGGAAGTAGGCGAAGATGTCGTACGTCACAAGGGGAAGATGCCTTGATAGCACTTGGTGAAGATGCCGAAGTGGTGGTGGTAGCCGTAGCTTCCTCTTGGTGGTGCTTGTCTCGCGGTCTTCTCTTGTGCTCATGAAGTTTGGCCGTAGCTGGATGTAGAGCTTGTTGGGACTTGTAGGTTTGCGCGTCTCGAGCATCTTCATGTTGATGGTGTCGTTACCGTGCTTGAGCTCGTAGTAGATGCCGTCCGTCGTCGCCGTGCACAGGATGCTTGGAGGTGACTTGCCCTTCATGACGATGTGGATCACGAATGTGATGATGGTCGCCATGTAGATGTGGACGTGGACGAATTGCGCTTGCATCGCATGGGCACTCCGAAGATGATCGAATTGCTCGCCGCCGCCTTGAAGATGACGAAGGGGAAGTAGACTTGACCCAGGCCCGAATCTCCTCCATCCTTGCACCTTGCTCCTCCTTTTGTGTGAAAAGCTTGTTGGTTCGAAGTAGTCTCTTGTATGTGCTTCGAAGTGTCGTATGTCGATGGCGAGGTTCTCGATGCGCTCCTGCAATCTTGATTGTGCGCCTTGCATTTGTCGTTGTAGATCGAAGATGGACGCTTTGGTGATGTAGTTGTTCGCGCCCTCATTATTGTCGAAGACCGGAGATGAAATGCCTTGCCTATCCATCACAAGACTCGAGCAAATATAAGTGTGAGAAAGAGAAGAACTAGACCAAATGTACCCTATCCAATGTTGAAGATGGATCAATGATCACTCAATAATGTAACAAGGAAATAGCACAATTGTTACCGGTTCTTGTCAATTCTCACACCTACACAATTAAGGCTTATTGAGTAGCTTGGTGATGATAGTGGCACAAACATTTGATGCAAAATGTTAGCAAGAGTCAAATAATGTTGAAAGCGATTCACAAATTCACAAGTGAAACAAGTAGACCAATAGCAATATGTGGCACACGGATAGATAAATGGGGTCGTGCAACCAAGGAATGAGCACAAAATGTGGAATCCATAGAAAACGCTCATGTTACACAAGTCAAGAGAGACACTAGCACGATTTCTCAATAGGCGGATACGAAACTTGTGCACAACCTATAAGATGCAAAATGGATAAACTTTCTATCCCAGGTATGCTATGTATGTATGGTTCCCGGTGTTTCTCTCAAGATGATCCAAGATGATCGGATATGACAATCTTATATGCAATGTGGTATGATGCTATGGCTATTGCTTACAAGCTCTTTGCTTAAAAGCTTATTCTTTTTTTATATGGCCACTATGCGAAATGTACAAACCAAGATAGCAATTGTGTATATACGGGAACAAACTTGTGGCACACGAGATGATGTGATGATACCAAAATGATAACAATATGATATGGTATGTATGTAATGGAAGCGCGGATCGATGATCACTAATGTGCACAAGTAACGGTGCTGGCAATACTCAAATGGCTAGTCTCGATAGGCAAGTGACGCAAAATGGGCTAGGGGTTATCAATGCAGTTGCAAGGGGAATATACAATGGTGTTGTTTAGGTTACAGTCAATGTTTGTCATGTGTACATAAGGACGGATAATGATGAAGTGGTCAATGTCGATGACGACTCGTGGCAATGATGAGTGGCAGTGTTCTCGATGTCGAACCGTTCCTAATTAGCCGAAACACCTTAGGAAATGGAAAAACCGCGAACTCAAAATCTCAAACGTCAATTGTCAAAAGGTGGTAGCGGGAAAGCGGTGGTGGTTGCGGAAGTATTGGTGGAAACCTGGTCAAAATGGGTTATGCTGATGGAAGGATATGATGGGCTATACACGGTGTAGGAGTTCAAAGCATGGTCCCTAGTAGCCGAAACACCTTAGGAGACACAACTCACAACACAAACAAATATGGGTTAGGTTGCAGTGGCGGAAGTGTATGGTGGGCAAGCCTATGCGGAAGTTATGGTGGTGGTTGATGAAGAAGCTTTCGTCCCTAAGTAGCTGAAACACCTTAGGAGACTCGAATCACTGCTCAAGCAACCACTAATGGGAAACAAAATGGGTTAGGTTGCGGAACTCTATGGTGGTATAGCGGATGATGTGGTGAAAGTTCTAGGCAAAGATGCCAAAGTTCCAAAAATTAGATGGAGTCAAATGATGTTGTAACTATTTTTTTGGGATGGGGGATGTCAATACCTTCAAAACGAGCTAAAGAACGTCAAAACCCGAGTCCGGATGAATTAGTTATGGTCAAAACAATCAATCAGCCGAGGCTGAATCTGGGAGGGGCGGTTGTACCGCTTGTGAGGGTGGTTGTACCATTCCTGGAGTATCAGGGGATGGGGGAGCGGTTGTACCGCCTTGGGGGCCGGTTGTACCGCTTTTGTCGAGAAAATTTTCTCAGATCTGGATTGGGGTGGACTTGGCGGGAATGGATGATTTTGGGTGAAAAATTGTGGAGATTTCGTGGATGGAAGGTGAGGAAACTTATGGGGAAGCTAGATCCACTTGAAACCAAGCAAATCCGTGGATCAAATTCAAACAAAAGAAGGCTAGGAAACGGTAGGGGAGACTCCAAATTCATGATCAACGTGGCTCATGATACCAAGATGATGTAGGGTAGAACCTTATATGCCCGATCTTTCACGAAATGGAGGGGATCCTGTGAAGAACACGAAGAACACGAGGGGAAAACACGAGAGGAAAACACTCAAACCAACAAGATTCGATTACACATGTGCTAGATCCTCGAAACACAAGAAGATACATGATCTGAAGCCAACAAAGGACGATACATAGGGTAACTAGTTCATCTCCAAGAGGAGGTCTTGATGGTCTTCTCGGTAGGGGTCTTGAATCCAAGATGGATCTTCTCCAAAGAGGCGGTCTCTCTCGGTGGAGTAGATCCGGATGGATGAGCAAAGCTCTATCTCACATATGAGCTATCACATTGCTAACCCTAATTCATAGCTAGGGGACGAGTATTTATAGTCCAAGGGGTAAGTTGGGGGTTACACGGGTTGTTGACACTTTTACTACACACAGGCAGAGTGGTAGTACCGGACATGGGGGCGGTTGTACCGCCTGGAGCTCTTGTACTGGTTCCTAGAGGTGTTCCCAGAAGTCACTGGCAGCTGTACCGGTGGTTGGAGCAGTTGTACCGATCATACGGCTGTTACGGGACAAACCGGGGCGGTATCGGCCTTGCACCGATCGATCAAAGAAGCAGGACCGGTAGTTGGGTGGTAGTCGAGCGGTTGTACCGGTGGAACGGTAGTTGGGCGGTTGTACCGGTCGACCGGTAGGTTGGCGGTACATGGGCGGTTGTGCCTCTATCTCTACACTGGGAAAATCCCTCTCCATGCTCTTGGTGTCCATCTTGCACCCTTCCTTCTCCTTGTTGGTTCCTTGGTACCTAAGCACACAAAGTGTCTTTGTTTGAGGTAGTAGCCATGTCTCATGTGGGTCCACGGGAAGTTTAACAAGGAGAGATTTCACCTTATGTCCTATGGCACATGCTCGAGCTCTCATCGTAGGTGCTCTTGGGGCTTGGGGAGTAGTTGAAGTGTACATGAGGATGACCATAGGATGCTCCGGATCACGCAGTTTCCTTGAGGTCGTGATGAGGCTGAAAATCAACTTTTGCACGCCAGAGTACCTCGACCTAGCCCCCTGCTGCAGGGAGCTGATGAAGTTCACTGGCCGCTGCACCACCTTCTTCCTTGTCGTGGCCTTGGAACTGTCACCGTCGTCCCGCTCCTCCTTGTTTTGATCTGTATCTAGTCGCTTTCCTCTCCAGAGGGGACGGTGGTTGCGGATGTTGCTTCATCTACTTCCCGTTGCGCCACCAGTGCTACACTAACCACTTGATTGGTTGTCGCTAGCTATAGCAGCAATGGCTCTTGTGGTTTAGGAGCTACTAAGGTGGGAACATAGGAAAGATAGGTCTTCAAATCTTGCAACGCAGCGTCTGCCTCCGGGGTCCACTCCACGGGCCCTGCCTTCTTCAAGATTTTGAAGAACGGCAGGGCGCGCTCGGCGGACTTGGAAATGAACCTGCTTAGCGCGGCAACACATCCAGTCAAATGCCTCACGTCTTTAACTATCTTGGGTGCTTGAATCTACTCAATAGCCTTGATCTTGTCGGGGTTGGCCTCTATCCCCCGGTTAGACACAAAGAAGCCGAGTGGCTTGTCGGAAGGAATGCCAAACACACACTTCTCTGGGTTCTGCTTCAAGTTGATCTTACATAGATTTGCAAAGGTCTCTTCCAAGTACTGAATGAGAGTCAATCTTTCCTTGGTTTTGAACACTATATCATCCACGTAGGCTTCAATATTTCTGTGCAGCTAGGACTCAAAGCCAATCTGTATTGCTCTCGCAAAAGTGGACCCAGCGCTCTTCAACCCAAAGGGCATCCGTACAAAATAGTACGTGTCGCATGGGGTTATGAATGCAGTCTTCTCTTCATCTTCCTTGGACATGAAAATCTGGTGGTACCCGGAGTAGGCATCCAGGAAGGAAAGCAGATCACACCCAGAGGTGGAAACCACAATCTGGTCGATGCGCGGCAAGGGGAATGGGTCCTTCGGGCATGCTTTATTTAGATCCGTGAAATCTATGCAAAGCCTCCATTTCCCATTCGCCTAGCGCACCGCCACTGGATTTGCCAACCATGTTGGATGCAATACTCCTCTGACCAAACCAGCTGCCTCAAGTTTCTTGATCTCTTCGGCGATAAACTGATGTCGCTCCAAAGCTTGCATTCGGACCTTCTGCTTGACGGGCTGGGCATGCGGGCAGATAGCAAGGCGGTGCTCAATTACCTCCCTGGGAACACCGAGGATGTCATATGTTGCCAAGCAAACACATCAACATTCGCCCGCAGGAAGGTAATGAGCGTGCTTTCCTATTTGTCGTTGAGGGCGGCACTGATAGTAAATGTAACATCAGCGCCAACCAGCCCCGCCGGGACCTTCTTCACAGCGGGTGCAGCAACTTTGGATCTCTTGCTATTGGAGCTCTCCGGCAAGTCATCAACCAGCGCAGCGCACTCCGAAGAGGCGCGCTTCCCAGATTCCTTGCTTGCATCCTTATTAGCTTTCATCTTTTTCTTGCTTTCCTTGGCGGGAGTGGTAGCTCCGCAGCCTCTACAGTGTTTGCTTCCCGGTACATCTTATCCACGCATATGATTGCGTCCTTGTCTGATGGAATGGAAAAGACGCCATTAGCCCTGGCATCTTCAGAGTGTTGTAGGCATAGTGGGATGCCGCCATGAATTTTGCCAGGGCTGGGCGACCAAGGATTCCATTGTACGGCAGGGGGAGGTCAACCACATCAAACACGATCTTCTCAGTCCGGTAGTTTAACTCCCCCCCCCTGAATGTTACCGGCAGTGTGATCTACCTTTTAGGACGACCCCTGCCGGGGTTGATCCCTTGGGAAGTACCAGTAATCTTGAGCTCTTCATCTGCTATTTGGAGTTTGCTGATGACCTTGGGAGAAATCATATTCAACCCAGCCCCGCCATCAACCATCATCTTTGTGACCTTGAGGTTGCGGACCGTTGGTGAGACCAACAACGGCAAACACCCTACCGGGGTGGTGCGGTCAGGTTGATCCTCTTCATCAAAGATGATGGGCGTGCGGGACCACTTGAGCGGCTTTCGAGAATCTACCGCTGGCTCCACGGCATTGACCTCACGCGCCCACTATTTAAGCTGGCGGTGAGAGGAGTGCAAGGATGCACCTCCATCAATGCATAGGGCATCAGTGGCTTTCTAGAACTCCAGCTCGCTGGTTTCCTCTTCATCTCCTTCATCACTCTCCTCATTGCATTCCATCTTCTCACGGCCTCTGGCAGGTTTCTGTCGCGTCCTGGGAACGGGGGTCCCCAAACTTGCCTGCCTGCGGCCCACAGCGTGGCTCTACCAGCGGCCCTGTACGGCCTATCTTCACCAGCAAACACTCAAGACCCTCGCGAGGGCCCAAGCCTCGCGAGGCGGACGCCACAAGACCTCCTCGGGGGCTGCCTCACCAGGATGGCTTGCGAGGGGCGGAGAGATCAAGGAAAGGGACACCTCGCGAGGTTTCGGTGACACAAGCCATGACGACTAGAGCCAGGCGGGCGCCAGGCGGGCGCCAGCGCGCGCAGTGTCCTTGTTTCCTCTTTGGTGCTAAAGGGGCAAGCGCAGGCGAGGAGTCCCAAGGCATTAGGCAAAGGTTTCCATATCAGTGCAACGAGACCAAGACCAGCAAGACGACAGGACGGAGGTCACCGTGGAGCCCAAGACGGCGTCACCACCACAGCCTTTGGCAGGCGAAGACCACCTTTAGTCAGGATAACTTGTACTAGTTGTCTCCCTTTGAATTTGGCCGTTGTTGGATCCCTTCCCGCTCAATATTTGGGGAGAGGACCAGGGCCTCTATAAATAGGACTAGCCACCATCATAGAGAGGCAACGGATTCAGATCACCCTCAACCACACGCAAGTTCACCATGCACAAGAGCAGCTCTCCTCAGGAGGCTGTTCTTCCCTTGTAACTGTTCATCCTCAGCCCAAGAGGCAATCCACCACACCACACTGGAGTAGGGTATTACACCACATCGGTGGCCCGAACCAGTATAAACTCTTGTGTCTCTCTTTCTGCGGGTTCGTCGAGCTAGGCTTTAAGATCGCGGTGAGGACGAGGGCGTGATTAGGTAGGGAGAGATCTTCATGCGCACCCCAGTGTTCGAACCTCAAGGGTTTTGCCGGAACCCGAAATCCGACATTTGGCGCGCCAGGTAGGGGTGCGCCGGAGCCTCTCTTCCACCAGTTGATCCGCCGACACTTCGCGGTTTCGATGTCCAACGACCCGAGGACCAACACCGACCGCTGGGCAGCTTGGCCAGCCCGGGCGGCGTCGTTCGCCCAAGAAGACCTCAACCCTGCGCCCCAGGCGCCACGTGCACCACCAAACGCTGCGGGGCACGGGCGGCACGGTCAAACGCCGTCCACCCTTACTCCACGACAAGCGCGGGCAGCTGCAAGGGCCTCAAGCTACACTGCGGCCACGGCGCCGCACACCCGACGGGAGCAGGCAAACATGAGGGTCGCGCTCACGGTGGCTCGCAAATTGCTGTGATGCGGGCTGATGGAGAGCGGCCGAGATGCATTACTGGAGCGCGTCACCGAGCTACTGGACGCCGCGGCCTTGGGAGCACCGCCCTTCTGCTCCCTGCTTGCGCCTCAGGCCGCGAGCGGATCACGTGGCGGGCCTCGCCGCGCACGCGTGCTCCCGGGCGCACCAGGAAGCTTCATTGACACCGGCGCGACCAGCAGCACCGGGCGCCCAGTCGCACCCACGCCACCTCTGATGAATGTGGGCACGAGCGTTGCCACCCGCGGCCCCAGCGGGGTGCCACCCTACCATCCTCAGGGTGGCGCGCTGGGCCGGGCAACATGGAGCGTGGGGCACTTCGGCGAGGTCTTCGGGGCGACAGCCTCGGAGGCCTACGTGCCCCGCATGGTGGACCATGAGTACACGCTGGAGGACGACCCTAGCTCGTTCCTCGAGCCAGGCTGGGAGGAGGAGGCACTAGAAGCACAAGCCTTCCAGGAGCCTCCCGGGAGCCTCGCCGACCGTGCCGGCGACAACAGCTACAGGGTACCACTAATCTCTCAGGAGCAAGCTTACGCTAACCATGGGTCGCAGGAGGATCAGGTCACAGCGGCGGAAGGCGGCCCCAACTCGACAGCCTCCCTTCCACTAGGGGGAGCGCACTGGGGGCTGTAGGGAAGGAGCCGGGAGCAAGGCCCCTCCCCGCGTCGCGCGGAGCAAGGCGTCCCCTGGAGGTAGGCCCTCTATCGGGGAGGTGCCAGCGAGCCTTCCCCCGGCAGAGGACCCGTTGTCACCGAGGGCGCCGCTGGCGTCCCCTTTGCCCCTTGGTTTCGTCTTGGTTTCCGGACGCCCCAATGGTGGTCGAGGGTGGCACAAGGCGGGGCCCTCGTCCGGCGATATGAAGTAAGGCTCGCGCCTGTGAAGGTCTCCGCTCGTGACACTCTCACGTAATAATGAGTGGGGTTGTACACGCCCCGGAGTCTCAGGAGTGCCACCCTCGGGCCTCGGGGGCTCCCTCCCACATCCTAGTGGTAGCACTTAGCTCCGCGCTGGTGAGAAGACAAGAAGACTAGACTAGGCGCCGGATGCGGCCATTTGCTTTTTTATCTCGTTTCTGTAGCCCGGTTTTTTGGCTTTGGATTTAAGCTTGAAGTTGAATTTTTGAATTTTCATTGGTATGCGCGGGGGTGACTTTCATCGTTCGTACGATTTCTTGCGATCTGGTTCCTTTCCTTGATTCGGGGTTCACACGTGCTGCCCCCCCCCCCCCTCGCGAGCTCCTCGCGAGCGGGGGCTCGGCGCGACATGCGCATGTTGCACGCATGTTCTTCCATGGCTGACGTTTGCTTCTCGCGAGGCGCTCTCGGACAGATCGGCAGGCTCCTCAGAAGTTCACGGCCTCACGAGCCAGTTCGGGACCTATCCTGGCTAAGGTAAATTACAGCAGCAAACTTGCAGCGGGACTACGGGGCTCATGAATACGCATATCCAACTTGGCCTAAAGAATAGAGGCAGTAATCGGTTTACATGAGGGGCTCCCCCTCCCAAAATTCTCTTACAACTTCCAGGGTCGTGCCCGAGCTTTCGCATGCAAGGTTGACGACAAGGAGGCACGGGCTCAATCGGACATGTCACTCACCGAATCCTCGGGGTCGCCCTCAGACGCGTCGCTGGCATCACTGTCATCGTCGATGGCGTCACCGTCGCCATCGCCGGCGCCGCCCTCACCATCGTCGACCACGTCGCCTTCATCCGCGGCGACCACCACCGCGTCGTCCTCGGAGGTGAAGGCCCTGACTAGAGCATCCACATTGTCTTCTACCCAGCGCGCCAGGTCGCCCTGGATGGCCCCGGGCACAGGGGCAATGGCGGCGTCAAAATCGAAGTTGGGGTAGGTGTTCTGGAGATGGCTGAAGATGCGGGAGAACGCGCGCCTGAGCAGGCCGCAACTCCTCTCTTCAGCAAGCACGCGAGCCCTCTCGGATCGATTCTCCAGGCGCGTCACCACATCGGTGAAGAAAAGGAGGTGACTGGCGTAATCGTTCGAGTGGGGATGAGGGGCGTCTTTGTCGCAGATAGCACCCAATGTCATGTTGGCCCTGATCCTAGGGCTTTGGACCATGGGGGCATGCACACGCTCCAGCGTCTGCCGCCGGAGCGCTTCCTCCCTACTCTGCTGCGCGAAGGAATTGGCGCTAGCAGCCTGCTGCTGAAGAGAAAGCAGCTCGGCATGGGCGGAAGCCAGCTCAGCTTGCAGCGAGACCAGGGCGGCTGCGGCGGCTTTCTCGCGCTGCTCCACCTCAGCCAGCTCTGACCTGAGGCCAGTACTCCTGCCCACAGCTTCGGCTTCCACAAGCTTCGGCTTCAGGTCATACCTGCCCGCAAGATCCGTGCGAACCATGGCCACCCGACGATCAACCTCCTCCTGGGCCTTGGCCTCACGCGCACTGATAGCATCCTCCGCTTGGGCGACTTGGCGCTCCCTTGTCTCCAACCGCTCAAGCTCAAGGCTGTGCTCCGTGGCTTCCAGCGCCAGCGCGAGGAAGCGCTTCAGGATCTCTTCCTCCTCGACAGGCATCCCCTTCATCGACGCTAGGGCGGCTTTGCGCACCTCCACTTGCTGCTCCAACGATGCGCTCCAGGCTTGGAGCTCCCACGCGCGTTTCCATGCAATCTTGCGACGACGATCCGCTTCCCTTGCTTCTTCCAAGGCTCGAGTGCAGGCCTTGCGTGAGGTCACAAGGGACGCCTCGGCCTTCGCATTATGAAGCTCGCGCTGGTGGCGCCCAAGGATGATGGCCACCTTCAGTTTATGCCACTCCTCCACCAGCCTAAGACCCTCGGCTTCAAGGCGCGCGTCTACATTCGCGATTTCTCCGTCGAGCCGGCTCATGGCACCCATTGCCTCTTGAAAGAGCTCTTGGCGGACGACACTCCGTTCATGCGCAAACTTGAGCGCGCAGCCGATTCCGTCCTCCACGGCTGGGGTAGCTGAAGGAGCCCGAAGCGGCTCGCTCCCTCCCAGCAGGGGGCTGGGGGCTGGCACTTCCCCGATCACCGTCTGGGCCACGGTGGAGGCCTGGACGGATGAGGATCCGCTGCTCGAAGAAGGAACCAAGGCCGAAGCCATCCAGCCGCCGTCCACAACCAGAGGAGGAGCCCTTGGCACGCTCGTCGCACCCCCAGCGAGGCCACGAAGAAGGGACTGCAGGAGCTCGGGCTCGAGGCACCAAGCTAGCATGCCTGCCTCTCCGGCCGACCTCGCGCCGGGGGTGGCGTACTGGCTTGAGACGCTCAAGGCCAGCGGGAGATTCGAGGCCGGAGGAGGTTGCTTCCTAGGAGGCTTCACAGCCTTAGTAGAAGGGATCCTGAAGAGCCACCGTCAGGAAGGGAAGCAGCACTCGAGGAATCTCAAAGATAAGGAACTTACTCATCTATGGCGATGTACTTCCTCTGTTGTGCAGCTTGGGGACCCCTTCCTCTTGCGGAGCGCATCGAAGTCCACGCGGAGCCGGCCGAAGCGTTGGGTGTGGCGACTAGCGTTGGGCGCGACTGGTGCAGCCCCCGTGGAGATGACCTCAAGAGCGCCAAGCTGGAGAGAGCCATCGGGCTCCGCCTTGCGACGACCTGCTGAGGCCTCGGGAGCTTCTGCCTCAGGAGCAGCAAATTGCATCGCCCCCTCAACCGCCACCCTAGGGCGAGAGTCACGGGCTCCCGGGAATGGCGCCTCTGGAGCCACGGGCAGCGTCGACACCTCGGCACCCACGCCTCCGGCCTCCAGTGGAACTTTCCCCCTGCATCCACTCTTGGGGCAAGTTCGGCGCCGGCGACAAGGAGGGGAACCACGGTGACGGGGTTCTCACGGGGCCCCTCAAGGCCAACTGGACGCAGCCCCCATTCGTCAAAGGGGGGCATCTGCCCCGCGAACTCCACTCTGTTCGAGTAGCAGTACAAGAGACAACCCTCCAATGGCATATCGGCCGGCGAGGGGTCGCCCATCAGGACCTCGAGCATCGTCCTTCGTGCCTCGAGCGGGAGCCCTGACTCCTGAAGCCTCATGCGATCCTGGCCGACAGACAGGGTCCACATCGGCGGGGAATGGCGCTGGAGTGCGGCGTCACGGTGCCGGAGGAACTCCTTCATCACCATGGGCGCCGTCAAGCCTAGGTCTTTCAGCCTCTTCAGCCGGAGCCAGACGAAGGCGAGGCAGGAGCTTGCAAGCTCCTCGTGATCCCAGCCGGAGCTGGGGATGGCGGGCGCCGGCGGAGGCAAGAGCAAAGGGTTGCGCACTCCAACATCCACATACACCCACCGCGTCCGAAACCCGCTCGCGGATTGCGGGAGTTCAAAGTCGATCCCCGAGCCGACCGTCGCCGCCACGGCCTGGAAGCTTAGGCACCCTGAGCATTGCCGGGGGTCGGTCAAGTGCAGCGAGAAGAAATGGCGCAGGAGGGCCACGGAGGGGGGAATGCCCACCATGGCCTTGCAGACAAAGGCAAAGACAGCAAGAAGGGCGACGGATTGGGGATCAAGGTGCAGCATATGGATCTGGTAATGGGAAAGCACGGCATTGAAGAAGGCGGAGAAGGGAGGGACCAGGCCGGCCCACAGAGCATCGATGGAAGATCAATAGAAGATCAGGACGCAGGCTAGGCCACCGTCCCTCCCCATCCATTGAAGCTGGAGGCAAGCGCAGGGCGGACCTTGTCCATGGCCTCCCGATTGAGCACCCGCGATCGGCCGACGGTGGGCTCGACGGCCGGAGGCGGGCTGGCTGAGGACACGGGCTTCTTCCCTTTCTCCGTTCAGTTCGACGCCATGGCTATGGAGAGGACTGAGCTCAGGTTGGATTGGGAGAGGAAGCTGAGGTTCGAGGAAGCGAAGGAGTTGGGGGGTCTATTGCCAGCAATGGGGAAATAACTGTGTAGGAAGCTGTGGCCGCCTAGCCAGGCGGATATCAAGGCTGCATGGGGAAGCGGGGCCGCCCACGTCCAATAGATCTCCACACGTCAAGCGGAGCCGCAGGATGTTGGGGCCCGCAGCGCTCCGCACTTGCCCTTTGGCTTTGCCTCGAAGCCAAGTCCGAGCGCGCCTTGGGCCCGGGGGCTACTGTCGGCATCCTGGGAACGGGGGTCCCCAGACTTGCCTGCCTGTGGCCCACAGCGTGGCTCTATCAGCGGCCCTGTATGGCCCATCTTCACCAGCAAACACTCAAGACCCTCATGAGGGGCCAGGCCTCGCGAGGCGGACGACACAAGACCTCCTCGGGGGCTGCCTCACCAGGCTGGCTCGCGAGGGGCGGAGAGATCAAGGCAAGGGACACCTCGCGAGGTTTCCGTGATGCAAGCCATGACGACTGGAGCCAGGCGGGTGCCAGCGCGCGCAGTGTCCTCGTTTTCTTTTTGGTGCTAAAGCGGCAAGCGCGGGCGAGGAGTCCCAAAGCGTCAAGCAAAGGTTTCCATATCGGTGCAACGAGACCAAGACCAGCAAGACCACAGGACGGAGGTCACCATGGAGCCCAAGACGGCATCACCACCAGAGCCTTTGGTAGGCGAAGACCACCTTTAGTCAGGATAACTTG
Source organism: Aegilops tauschii subsp. strangulata (assembly GCF_002575655.3). Lineage (NCBI taxonomy): Eukaryota > Viridiplantae > Streptophyta > Magnoliopsida > Poales > Poaceae > Aegilops > Aegilops tauschii. Next base: position 209,472,315 of record NC_053039.3, on the reverse strand, counting down.
TACTAGTAGTCTCCCTTCGAATTTCGCCGTTGTTGGATCCCTACCCGCTCAATATTTGGGGAGAGGACCAGGGCCTCTATAAATAGGACTAGCCACCATCATAGAGAGGCAACGGATTCAGATCACCCTCAACCACACGCAAGTTCACCAAGCACAAGAGCACCTCTCCTTAGGAGGCTGTTCTTCCCTTGTAACTGTTCATCCTCAGCCCAAGAGGCAATCCACCACACCACACTGGAGTAGGGTATTACACCACATCGGTGGCCCGAAACAGTATAAACTCGTGTGTCTCTCTTTATGCGGGTTCATCGAGCTAGGCTTCGAGATCGCGGTGAGGACGAGGGCGTGATTAGGTAGGGAGAGATCTTCGTGCGCACCCCAGTGTTCGAACCTCAAGGGTTTTGCCGGAACCCGAAATCCGACTTTTGGCGCTTAGTCCGATTGATCTTGCACGGCCCGTCAGCCTTCCCGACCTTCTTGGCAATCAGTGCACGTGGAAACTTCCTTGTTGGGAGCCTTGATCTTAGCCTTTTTGCCTGTACTTGGTGTGCACAACTGATGAGGACATCAATACCATTGTTACACCCACAGCCCCTGCTGCTATACATACTGGACCAATTACTAGAGCTCGCGCACGCCAATTAAATTATGAGGTACTTCCATTTCTTGGTAATGATTCTAATGTTCATGAGAATATGATGCTGCCTAAATTGGATACATTTGTTTTGCTTACAAATGAAGGGCCTGGCATGGATAAGAGGGATGAACACTGGAGCAAGACCAAGCATGGAGATGATGGCATGCACAAGGGGAACAAGAACAGAGTTACAAGTGATGATTTCAGGACTTTGAAGCTACCATAAGGAGTGCAAGGAGCCTTGGACGAAATATACAAGATGTCACTTCATAAGTTTCGTCCAGAGGCTATTCTAGGTGCTGCGTCGCCTTATTATTGGGCCAGGCCCATGTAATTTCGAAATACTTAAGTATAGGCTGTTTTTAGAGTCCGTATGTGTGGGGAAACAAGAGTTAGGGTTGGTTTCGGACCCCTCCTCCAAGGGCCACGAAATTCCCCCCTCTTCCTCCATATATACAGCCCTTAGGGAATCATTGAGACTTGGGTTTTGTTTTGATTAAAAGTTCGCCATAGCTGCAACTTCACGTACTTCGTTTGTGTTCAACGACCAGACCAAGATGTCACAGAACCCCACCTTGATCAATAAAGCGTTCCTCTTATATTCGCAATATCCTGATTGCAATCTTAGTTTCTTTCTTGTTCTTCGTTTGCTTGCAGGAAATAGACCCTCGTGGTCACGTTGATCATGCTCCGGTGTGGTCAATAACCTCTCGGAGTTGGTTTAGCGATTGGTAAGGCGCGACGTCCTCGAACGTTCGTAGTCGGATCGTCAAAGTCTACTCCATCAAAAACGATAGCCACCATCTCATCGAAAGACAGGACACCTTTGCCTCTATCAAGTGGTATCTGATTTTTAGGTTGCTCGATGAGATTTTACAGCTTTTCGTAGTTTAGATCGAGTCTGTTCTTCATACCTATAGTCCACGAAAAAGCCAAAAAAAATAGGGTTAGTTCATCCTATCCGAACCAATCTGAGCCTTTGCATAATCTTTTCTGTATTTGCTTTATTGAATTTGCGGTTGCATCGTCGTGTCAAGTTGTTGGTCTTAGCATCTAGTCCTTTAGAGTTTCGAGTTCTGTTCGCAGGTTGTCATGTCGCTGCTGCCATATATCACCACCGCATCATCATCATCGCTGGTGCCATATACCACCACCGCACCAACTTCATTGCCGCTGCCATATACCACCACCACATATTCACCGCCAATCCGAGTCCACATACGCCACCACATATCCGCCACCATCACGCCAATCCGAGTCCACCTGCAACATATATCCGCCACCAGTCTGAGTTCCACCAGATTCATCTCTGCCACCAGTCTGAGTTCCACTAGATTCATCTCCGCCACCAGTCCTAGTCCGAGTCCAGTATTTTGTTACTCTGTTTTGGATTTCCAGATCACACCATACTCCGAGTCATGACAGAGTAGGACTCCTGAACTTTCGTGCTACCTGTAGTAGAAAAATAGTTCCATTTTCAAAAAAAATAAGTCTGGAAAATTCTGGCTAGGCAGTTTTTAGACCATTTGTAGACTTTTTCGAAAAAAAATTGTTGCGGAGCAAAAAAAAGAGGAAAAAGTTGCAAAAAAGGAAAAAAGAGAAAAAATTCAGAGTGTGCTCCTCCCTTGTTTACGTGCAGCGCCGTGATTTTGTTAGTGTTCTAGGCTCGTGTCTCTAGCACGGTCTAGCCTAGGACTAGCATAGTACCGTCGTTGAGCGTTTATTCAACTTTGCATCTCTGAATTGATTATTGCTGACCCTTTTTGCTACCATATTATAAGCCTTCCCAGCTCCACATACATCTACGTCGTGCGTTTGACGCCACCTAGCAATCACTCTGTCCAAGCTTTGTGAGTTTTGACTACAACGGTTGCCGATCGCCACCTTCTGTGTGGTAAGAATTGGTAAGAGATTCGCTTGACGGATTTGTGACTGTCCACCACACCACCGCCACCACTTCCTAGTAGTCTGTAGGATCATATTCTTGTGTATTTCTATTGCTGCTAACCATGGCAGGATCACAAGCCGACGAGACTGACTGGGAGAACATGACGAACAAAGAGTTACATGATAAGTTTCAGCAAGTGATGAGTGGACAGGTGGAAGATGTGCTAAATAGATTTGAGGAGGCCATGGAGAAGATAGATGGCATTGAGAAGGTGTTTGAAACAAAGCTCGATAACAAGTTTAATGAATTGCTTGCGTGTCTTCCACAACCACCGCCCGCTGCACCTATCGCACCTCTACAACAACAACAACAACAACAACAACAACAACAACAACAACAACAACAACAACAACAACAACAACAACAACAACAACAACATCGCCTTCCAAATCAAGTGGGACGAGCACATCGCGTTTCTCTTGAACCTGGTCAAACTTATGGTGCCGCTGTTGATGCTTCTGTAGCTCCTGCTGCTACTGTAGAGGTGGAGGACCATTACGGGGATGAAGTTGATCAAAATCAGAACTACGTGCAACCACCAGCACCACCACCACCAGGTCGTCCTCATGCATATCATCGCAACGATAGAGCTGCACCACCACCTGAGGTACGAGATCATGACCATCTTCCTAAACTAAAATTGAACATTCCACCATTTGAGGGTAGATATGTTCCTGATATATATCTTACTTGGGAGTTAGAAACCGAACAACGATTTACATGTTTACAATATCCTGAGGAGAGACGTGTTCCTGTTGTTGTTTGTGCTTTCACTAGTTTTGCATGTGTTTGGTGGTCTGAACATTGTAGATTATATCCCATTCCAGCTACTTGGGCTGCTTTGAAAATTGTTATGCGTACTCGTTGGGTTCCACCTTATTATCAACATGAATTACTTCAAAAATTGCAGTGCTTAAGACAAGGAAAAAATTCTATAGAAGAATATTATCAGGAATTACAAACTGGCATGATTAGATGTTGTATTGTTGAGGAGAATGAAGCTATGCTTGCATGTTTTATGGGTGGATTTAATAGAGAGATTCAGGCCATTCTAGAGTATAAGGAGTATAATAATATCACTTGTTTATTCCATCTTGCTTGTAAAGCTGAACGTGAAGTGTAGGATCGACAGGCATTGGCGCGGACTAACTTTTCTGCAGATCGACCTTCATTATGGACACCGCGTGCATCCTCTACTTCCACACATTCTACTGCACCAACACCTCCATCAGCTGCCACCTCCAGCCATGATACAAGGAAGCAGGCACAACCACCACTATCTGCCAAGAGCACACCTATCAGGCCTGCACAGAGTTCTTCTTCCATGGCATCAACAGGGCACACAAGTGATATTATTTGTCGTCATTGTAAGGGACGAGGTCATTATGTGAGAGAATGCAAATCTCAGCGTGTGATGATTGCTACTAAGGATGGTGGGTATGAGTCCGCTAGTGACTATGATGAGGAGACTTTGGCTCTTATTACACGTGAAGAACACGGTGGAGATGATTCTAAACATGAGACGCAATACATGGCTCCTGAAGATGCTGACAGGTATGAATGTTTAGTTGCTCAACGTGTTTTGAGTGTGCAGGTCACACAAGCTGAGCAAAATCAGAGGCATAATTTGTTCCATACAAAGGGAGTTGTGAAGGAATGTTCTGTTCGCGTCATCATAGATGGAGGGAGCTGCAACAACTTGGCTAGCATGGAGATGGTGGAGAAGCTATCTCTCACCACAAGACCACATCCACATCCTTACTATATCCAATGGTTCAATAACAGCGGCAAGGTTAAGGTAACACATACTATTCGTGTGCATTTTAGTATCTCTACATATGCTGATTATGCTGATTGTGATGTGGTACCCATGCAAGCATGTTCCTTATTACTTGGTAGACCATGGTAATTTGATAAAATTCTGTACACCATGGTAGAAACAATCAGTATACTCTTGTTCATAAGGATAAACATTTTACTTTGCTTCCTATGACTCTTGATTCCATTTTGAAAGATGATATTAATAGAGCTAATGAAGCAAAACAGGAGCAGGACAAGAGTGAAAATCGGATTGTGGCAAAAGAATTTGAGCAACAAATGAAGCCTAATGATAAACCATCTAGGGTTGCTTCTGAATTTAAATTGAAAAGTGCATGTTTACTTGCCACCAAATCTGATATTGATGATCTAGATTTCAGCAAATTTGTTTGCTATGCTTTTGTGTGCAAAGAGGCATTATATTCATTCGAGGATGTGCCTTCCTCTTTGCCTCCTGCTGTTACTAACATTTGGCAGGAGTTCGCGGACGTCTTTCCACAAGACGTGCCACCGGGATTACCACCTATTCGAGGGATTGAGCATCAAATTGACTTAATTCCCAGTGCTTCGCTACCCAAGCGTGCACCATACCGTACCAGGAGATTATGCGTCAAGTCCAGGAGCTACACGACAAAGGTTATATTCGTGAATCCCTTAGTCCTTGTGTTGTTCCTATTATTCTAGTGCCGAAAAGGGATGGTACATCGCGTATGTGTGTTGATTGTAGAGGCATTAATAATATTACTATTCGTTATCGTCATCCTATTCCTAGGCTAGATGATATGCTTGATGAATTGAGTGGCTCTACAATATTCTCCAAAGTTGATTTGCGTAGTGGATACCATCAAATTCATATGAAATTGGGAGATGAATGGAAAACGGCATTTAAAACTAAGTTTGGTTTATATGAGTGGTTAGTCATGCCTTTTGGGTTAACTAATGCACCTAGTACTTTTTTGAAGCCATGACTTGCAACAAAAGAGCTACTAGTTCATGCTCAGAGTCAGTTGATCACAACCTCGCAATTTACGGGAGAAGAAGGTTTGTCACACAACCTCGAGCACCAGTCCAACGACCAAACATTCCCCCAGCGAATAAAATGGAATCAGAGCTGCAACAATTAAGAGATTTAATCATAGTTCAATCAGCATGGTTCTCTACAGTCATATCATCAGTTTATGACAATGTTGAAAATTAATTAATGAAAGAAATAAAGCAATGGTGTTTCATCAAGTAAGTTCACTGTTAACCTACTAACAAATCCTTCCCAGCGAATAAAATGAACGAAGTTTTATGTGCTTTTATTGGACGATTTGTGGTAGTCTATTTTGATGATATACTGATTTATAGTAAATCTTTGGAGGAACATTTGGAACATTTACGTGCTATTTTTATTGCTCTACGTGATGCACGTTTGTTTGGTAACCTTGGGAAGTGCACCTTTTGCACTGGCCGAGTATCTTTTCTTGGCTATGTTGTTACTCCACAGGGAATTGAAGTTGATAAAGCCAAGATTGAAGCTATTGAGAGTTGGCCGCAGCCCAAAACAGTCACACAAGTGAGGAGTTTCCTTGGCCTCGCTAGTTTCTATAGGCGTTTTGTGAGAGATTTCAGCACCATTGCTGCACCTCTCACCGAGCTTACAAAGAAGGATGTGCCTTTTGTTTGGGGTACCGCACAGGAAGAATCCTTCACGGTATTGAAAGATAAGTTGACACATGCTCCGTTACTCCAACTTCCTGATTTTAATAAGACTTTTGAGCTTGAATGTGATGCTAGTGGAATTGGATTAGGAGGTGTGTTATTACAAGATGGCAAACCTGTTGCTTACTTTTCTGAAAAATTGAGTGGGCCTAGTCTGAACTATTCTACTTACGATAAAGAATTATATGCTCTTATTCGGACCTTAGAAACATGGCAACATTATTTATGGCCCAAGCAATTTGTTATACATTCTGATCATCAATCTTTGAAACACATTAAAAGTCAAGCAAAACTGAACTGTAGACATGCTAAATGGGTTGAATTCATTGAGACTTTCCCTTGTGTCATTAAAGACAAGAAGGTTAAAGAAAATGTTATTGCCGATGCATTGTCTCATCGTTATACTATGCTTTCACAACTTGACTTTAAAATATTTGGTTTGGAGACCATCAAAGATCAATATGTGCATGATGCTGAATTTAAAGATGTATTGTAGAATTGTAAGGAAGGGAGAACATGGAACAAGTTCGTCGTTAACGACGGATTTGCGTTTCGTGCTAACAAGCTATGCATTCCAGCTAGCTCTGTTCGTCTTTTGTTGTTGCAGGAGGCGCATGGAGGAGGATTAATGGGACACTTTGGCATGAAGAAGACGGAGGATATACTTGCTACACAATTCTTCTGGCCAAAGATGAGACGGGATGTTGAGCGTTTTGTTGCTCGCTGCACTACATGTCAAAAAGCTAAGTCACGACTCAATCCTCATGGTTTATATATGCCTTTGCCTGTACCTAGTGTTCCTTGGGAGGATATATCTATGGACTTTGTTTTAGGGTTACCTCGAACAAAGAAGGGGAGGGATAGCATATTTGTTGTCGTGGATACGTTCTCGAAAATGGCACACTTTATACCATGTCATAAAAAGCAATGATGATGTTAATGTTGTTGATTTGTTCTTTCGTGAAATTATTCGCTTGCATGGTGTGCCAAATACTATTGTTTCAGATCATGATACTAAATTTTTTAGCCACTTTTGGAGATGTTTATGGGCTAAGTTGGGGACTAAACTGCTTTTTAGTACTACCTGTCACCCCCAAACTGATGGACAAACTGAAGTAGTCAATAGAACATTGTCTACTATGCTTAGGGCTGTTTTGAAGAATAATAAGAAAATGTGGGAAGAATGCTTGCCTCATATTGAATTTGCTTATAATCGTTCATTGCATTCTACTACTAAGATGTGCCCTTTTGAAATTGTGTATGGTTTCCTTCCTCGTGCACCTATTGATTTGTTGCCTCTTCCATCTTCGGAGAAGGTTAATTTTGATGCTAAACAACGTGTTGAATTGATCTTAAAAATGCATGAGTTAACTAAGGAGAACATTCAGCGTATGAATGCTAAATGTAAACTCGCTGGAGATAAGGGTAGAAAATGTGTTGTCTTTGCGCCTGGAGATCTTGTTTGGTTACATTTGCGTAAGGATAGATTTCCTGATTTGCGCAAATCAAAGCTAATGCCACGTGCTGATGGTGCTTTTAAGGTGTTAGAGAAAATAAATGATAATGCATATAAACTTGAGCTGCCTACAGATTTTGGGGTTAGTCCCACTTTTAACATTGCATATTTGAAGCCTTATTTGGGTGAGGAAGGTGAGCTTCCGTTGAGGGCGACTTCATTTCAAGAAGGGGAGGATGATGAGGACATCAATACCATTGTTACACCCACTGCCCCTGCTGCTATACATACTGGACCAATTACTAGAGCTCGCGCACGCCAATTAAATTAGCAGGTACTTTCGTTTCTTGGTAATGATTCTAATGTCCATGAGAATATGATGCTGCCTAAATTGGATACATTTGTTTTGCTTACAAATGAAGGGCCTGGCATGGATAAGAGGGATGAACACTGGAGCAAGACCAAGCATGGAGATGAGGTCATGCGCAAGGGGAACAAGAACGGAGTTACAAGTGATGATTTCAGGACTTTGAAGCCACCATAAGGAGTGCAAGGAGCCTTGGACGAAATATACAAGATGCCACTTCATATATTTCGTCCAGAGGCTATTCTAGGTGCTGCATCACCTTATTATTGGGCCAGGCCCATGTAATTTCGAAATACTTAAGTATAGGCTGTTTTTAGAGTTCGTATGTGTGGGGAAACAAGAGTTAGGGTTGGTTTCGGACCCCTCCTCCAAGGGCCACGAAATTCCCCCCTCTTCCTCCATATATACAGCCCTTAGGGCATCATTTAGACTTGGGTTTTGTTTAGATTAAAATTTCACCATAGCTGCAACTTCACGTACTTCGTTTGTGTTCAACGACCAGACCAAGACGTCACAGACCCCCACCTTGATCAATAAAGATTTCCTCTTATATTCGCAATATCCTGATTGCAATCTTAGTTTCTTGCTTGTTCTTCATTTGCTTGCAGGAAATAGACCCTCGTGGTCAGGTTGATCGTGCTCCGGTGTGGTCAATAACCTGTCGGAGTTGGTTTAGCGATTGCTAAGGCGCGACATCCTCGCACTTTCGTAGTCGGATCGTCGAAGTCTACTCCATCAAAAATGATAGCCACCATCTCATCAAAAGACGGGACACCTTTTCCTCTATCATCGACCCTTCAACAGCCAGCACTGCTTTGTTCATGTGCTTCTTGTTGCGTTTCTTGTTCTTCTTCTTCTGATTGGTGGCGTCGTCATCCTCTGAGTCAACGCCGACACCATCTTCTTCACCCGGGAGTCCCCTCCCCTCCTCTACTTGGGCACAGTTATCCACCAGGGTGTATAGCTCATTCACAATCTTGGGCAACCGGACGTTCATCTTGGAACGTATCATGCGGTTGCGTGCGTTGGACTGGAATGCAACTATCACAGTTGCCGGGTGGATGTTTGGCATGTTCCTGTGCACCCGGTTGAACCTCTACATGTATTTCACAAACTTTCTCCTTCCTTCTGCGGGAGGAGCTGCAAATCGCTGGGCCGCCCTGGTTCTTGATGGCCGCCCATGAAGGCGCCAACAAACTCATGGCAGAGGCCAGTCCAGGTCGAGATGGAGTTCTCTGGCAAGTGCATCAGCCACGACCTCACATTTGGCTTGAGTGCCAAAGGGAGGTAATTGGTGAATACCTTCTCGTCTCTTCCCCCGGCAGTTTGAACATCGATGGTGTAGATACTCAAGAACTCTGTCGGGTTCAATCTTCCGTCGTACTTTTCTGGTATCTCTGGCTTGAACGTGCGAGCAGATGGCCAACGGACTAGCCGCAGCTCGCGAGTGAAGGCGGGGCACCCAACCTCGAAAGGCAGGTACCCACCTTCACCGGGCATGGGCTCGTCGATGTCGGGGCCGTTGCGCCTATCAAACTGGCGGCGGGTTTTGTGGCGTCGTTCGATGTTGACGCGCGCGTCTTCCCTCCGCCTGTCTTCCAGGACTCGTCGCTGGTCTCGACATGCTTGAGGATCGGATGAAGCCATCGATACATCGTCAGGTTCTTGGTCGTGTGAAGTCAGGGGGGTCTCCGAGGCGGCCACGAGGCAGGGGGGAGCGCCTAGGGGGGTAGGGCGCGCCCCCCACCCTCGTGGTGGCCTCGGGACTCTTCTGGCCCATCTCCGGCACTCTGTGGGCTTCTTCTGGTCGAAAAACAATCTCCGTTGAATTTCAGGTCAATTGGACTCCGTTTGGTTTTTCTTTTCTGCGATACTCAATAACAAGGAAAAAACAGAAACTGGCACTGGGCACTAGGTTAATAGGTTAGTCCCAAAAATCATATAAAATAGCATATAAATGCATATAAAACATTCTAGATGGATAATATAATAGCATGGAACAATAAAAAATTATAGATACGTTGGAGACGTATCAAGCATCCCCAAGCTTAATTCCTGCTCGTCCTCGAGTAGGTAAATGATAATAACAGAATTTTTTATGTGGAATGCTACCTAACATATTTATCAATGTAATTTTCTTTATTGTGGAATGAATGTTCAGATCCATAAGATTTAAGACAAAAGTTTAATATTGGCATAAAAATAATAATGCTTCAAGCATACTAATAAAGCAATTATGTCTTCTCAAAATAACATGGCCAAAGAAAGTTATCCCTACAAAATCATATAGTCTGGCTATGCTCTATCTTCATCACACAAAATATTTAAATCATGCACAACCCCGATGACAAGCCAAGCAATTGTTTCATACTTTTGATGTTCTCAAACTTTTTCACTCTTCACGCAATACATGAGCGTGAGCCATGGACATAGAACTATAGGTGGAATAGAATGGTGGTTGTGGAGAAGACAAAAAAGGAGAAGATAGTCTCACATCAACTAGGCGTATCAACGGGCTATGGAGATGCCCATCAATAGGTATCAATGTGAGTGAGTAGGGATTGCCATGCAACAGATGCACTAGAGCTATAAGTGTATGAAAGCTCAAAAAGAAACTAAGTGGGTTTGCATCCAACTCGCTTGCTCACGAAGACCTAGGGCATTTTGAGCAAGCCCATCATTGGAATATACAAGCCAAGTTCTATAATGAAAGATTCCCACTAGTATATGAAAGTGACAACATAGGAGACTCTCTATCATGAAGATCACGGTGCTACTTTGAAGCACAAGTGTGGTAAAAGGATAGTAGCATTGCCCCTTCTCTCTTTTTCTCATCATTTTTTGTGTTTTTTTTTCCTTCTCCATTTTTTTGTGGCCTCTTTTTTCTCTTTTTTTGTCCGGAGTCTCATCCCGACTTGTGGGTGAATCATAGTCTCCATCATCCTTTCCTCACTGGGACAATGCTCTAATAATGATGATCATCACACTTTTATTTACTTACAACTCAAGAATTACAACTCAATACTTAGAACAAAATATGACTCTATGTGAATGCCTCCGGCGGTGTACCGGGATGTGCAATGAATCAAGAGTGACATGTATGAAAGAATTATGAACGGTGGCTTTGCCACAAATACGATGTCAACTAAATGATCATGCAAAGCAATATGACAATGATGGAGCGTGTCATAATAAACGGAACGGTGGAAAGTTGCATGGCAATATATCTTGGAATGGCCATGGAAATGCCATAATAGGTAGGTATGGTGGCTGTTTTGAGGAAGGTAATGGTGGGTATTATGGTACCGGCGAAAGTTGCACGGCACAAGAGAGGATAGCAATGGTGGAAGGGTGAGACTACGTATAATCCATGGACTCAACATTAGTCATAAAGAACTCACATACTTATTGCAAAAATCTATTAGTTATTGAAACAAAGTACAATGCGCATGATCCTAGGGGGGTAGATTGGTAGGAAAAGAACATCGCTCGTCCCCGACCGCCACTCATAAGGAAGACAATCAATAAATAAATCATGCTCCGGCTTCATCACATAACGGTTCACCATATGTGCATGCTACGGGAATCACAAACTTTAACACAAGTATTTCTCAAATTCAAAACTACTCAACTAGCATGACTCTAATATCACCATCTTCATATCTCAAAACAATCATAAGGAATCAAACTTCTCATAGTATTCAATGCACTTTATATGAAAGTTTTTATTATATCCCTCTTGGATGCTCATCATATTAGGACTAAATTCATAACCAAAGCAAATTACCATGCTGTTTAGGACTCTCAAAATAATATTAGTGAAGCATGAGAGTTCATTTATTTCTTCAAAATAAAACTACCGTCGTGCTCTAAAAGATATAAGTGAAGCAATAGAGCAAATGACAAACTACTCCGAAAGATATAAGTGAAGATCAATGAGTAGTTGAATAATTATGTAACTATGTGAAGACTCTCTAACATTTAAGAATTTCATATCTTGATATTTTATTCAAACAGCAAGCAAAACAAAATAAAATAAAATGACACTCCAAGCAAAACACATATCATGTGGTGAATAAAAATATAGCTCCAAGTAAAGTTACCGATGAACGAAGACGGAAGAGGGGATGCCATCCAGGCATCCCCAAGCTTAGGCTCTTGGTTGTCCTTGAATATTACCTTGGGGTGCCTTGGGCATCCCCAATCTTCGGCTCTTGCCACTCCTTATTCCATAGTCCATCGAATCTTTACCCAAAACTTGAAAACTTCACAACACAAAACTCAATAGAAAACTCGTAAGCTCCGTTAGTATAAGAAAATAAATCACCACTTAGGTAATGTTGTGAACTCATTCTAAATTCATATTGGTGTAATATCCACTGTATTCCAACTTCTCTATGGTTCATACCCTCCGATACCACTCGTAGATTCATCAAAATAAGCAAACAACACAATGAAAACAAATTTGTCAAAAACAGAATAGTCTCTAGTAATCTGTATCAAACGTATACTTCTGGAACTCCAAAAATTCTGAAATAACTTTTTGGACGTGAAGATGGTGATATTAGAGTCATGCTAGTTGAGTAGTTCTGGAACTCCAAAATTTCTGAAATAACTTTATCTGAGAAGAGAGACATCTATGGCCCCAACTATGGCCGAACCCGTGCTTTGAAGGCAAATGTTGTTTCCTCATCTGAAGAAGAATCTGACTGCAGTTCTGGGGATCCTGAAGACATTGGAAAGGAGCTAGCTATGCTCGTGAAGAAGTTCCAGAAGTTCTCCATGAAGAATCGCTTCGGAAAGTCTTCAAGATCCAGCTCAAGAAATGATGAAGCTTCCACTCGTGACTACAAGAAGAGAACATGCCACAAATGCAAGAAGCCTGGTCACTACATCTCTGAGTGTCCTCAATGGGAAAAGGAACCTATGAAGAAGAAGAAGAAGAAGAAGAAGAAGAAGAAGAAGAAGAAGAAGAAGAAGAAGAAGAAGAAGAAGAAGAAGAAGAAGAAGAAGAAGAAGAAGAAGAAATCATCAAAGTCTTATTCAAAGTCTTCCTCTCACAAGAAGAGTTGGGCAATCCAACTATTGACCGAAGACACAATTCGAGACCGATGCATATAAAGCAATGCCCGAGAACGCTTTGCCGAGGACTCTATGGGGTACCTCAGTTTTGGTGGGTTTGGCTGTAATCTCAGCCCCCCGTGAATATCGCCACTACTTTAAAGGCATCTGGCATTACACTGCTCGGGAGCTTGTCCCGATGTGGCATGTATTTTGTCAACACCCAAATGCAGTTCTGCGGGAAAGATGCCGAGTTGTGGGTCGGAAAAGATCTCCTGAGTTGAATTAGAATGCAGGGCACCTCGGTCATGAGGATGTCCCGCTTCCCGAAAGAAAAACATATAAATAGCTAAAAAAGTGCCATAAGCTCGAAAAGCCAAAAAAGTATGTAAAAGCTTGACGTCCGAACTAAATCAAGTCATTTGGTGCCAATCCGAAAATTGGCCTTTAAAAAAATTGTGCTTCTGTTGTGCTTTAACATGACACTTCTAATCTCAAGACTTCAAGCGGGTCAGCCTACGGCTTCAAGCTCCTTATCTCGAAGGCGGAGTGCTTCTCCGAGGCCAGTTTAGCGAACTAAACTTGAGCAGCTTTAGAGAGAAGCCAGGCTATCCGGCTATTGACCATACACTCAAGTCGAAAAAGGAGCGGTAGAAAAAGACTTTGCAATGACCAAGAAGAAAACCCATTTACTATAAAATGGCTCATGTAAATTTATGAGCCCCCAGTTAACTTGGGTAAAAGAAATATTTTTAACAAACAACGTTTTTCACAAACTAAGTTTTTAACAAACAACTTTTTCTTGTTTAACACAAATATAAAGCTTGGTTGAACCGAACAAGAATTAAACATTAGAAAAAACTGAGCATGGAAGCGACTTAGCTAGTTAATGTGCTCGGCGTTGATGATGTGGTCCGGGCTGTGACGGGACGAAGACGTAGTGCTCGGCCTGGCCAAGGTCCCAGGCCCAAGCCCGAGGTGACCAGGCAAAGAGTTCACTGACAGAGCATGGTCGATGTAGCGAGGCGAAGCCCCTGGTCTAGTTAATCGTGAGGAAGCTGGTCGACTGGTGACGCTGAAGTCCCCGAAGTAGGTTGATGAAGATATGGTGAAGCCCCCGGTCTAGCCAAGGTGACAGAGCGGGTCGGTAAGGAGACGTTGCAACTGCCATGTAAGCCGAGGTGTTGAAGCAGTTCGGCGTGATGGACATCGGCTTGAAGAAGCAACAATGTGGTCATGCCGACGCAGGTCGTGACTTGTGACGCGGTCAATGTTAGCTTGATGAAGTGACCATGCGACGATGCCGGTGTGCCTGCTCCGTGTAATCCGTGGGGCGGCGATGTTGGTGATGATTTATCCTTGTGAGGCCGAACTCTTGTTCGGCTCGCCGAGATGATGATCCGAAGAAGTTGAACTCGGCTCAACAAATCAACGACGTGTCTAGCACAGGTCGGCAGCCATGGAGCAATGTTGCCGGACTGGTTTGACACCAGCGTGATGATGAAGAATACCTCAGAGAAGGCTTAAAATTTTATGGGCCCGTATTTAAGAACAGTGCACAATATCCTGTCATGAAGAAACATGAACTCGGGTCGGATTCATATTCGCGCAGAAAATAGATCTAAAAATTGGTCCACTCATCGGAAGGTTCCCGGAGTTTGAGCGGTTGGATCGAGCTGAAATTTTGAGGGGTGGTGGATATAGGAATCCCGCAGCAGATGAACGGTTGGACATTCGAAAGGACCTCTGAGCTGTGATCTGGAGACCACGCCCAAAACTCGTCCTGATTCCCGTCCAGATTTGATAGGGCTCCGGTATATCATAGATCGCCGAAGATTCCTCCATCGGAACGCCACGAAATTTTGCAGGTTGTTGTAGACTCAATTCCAAACAATTCCACCGAGGCAATCGTCAAAGCGATGCTCTAGGAAGCGGTGACGGTGGATACAAATTCACTGTCCAGAAAAACAGCACGGTCGCGCAAGGACAACGTTGACGTTGAGCCCCCAAGCTCCATGAATGATTCATCCATGATCTTGATAGATATCGGAGTTGATGTTGATGAACGCTCCCGTCCAAACATGATGATCTAACGTGTAGTGTAGTCCTCGGTCGAGCCAAGGCGACCGGTCGAGCCGGCGACGAAGATGCCGATGTCGCAGTTGATCTGCAGGCTGGCCATTGATCCTTTGTCGATCTCACAGCGGAACTCCCAATGAAAGCACCATTGTCGGTGTCAAAACCGGCAGATCTCGGGTAGGGGGTCCCAAGCTATGTGTCTTAGGATCGATGGGTAACAGGAGATGAGGGACACGGTGTTTACCCAGGTTCGGGCCCTCTCTAAGAGGTAAAACCCTACTCCTGCTTGATTATATTTGATGTGTATGATTACATAGTTGATCTACCTCGAGATCATATGTTGTGGTCGAAAACCTGAGGGTATGATGAGTAATGTCATGTTCCTCTATCGACTAGCCTAGACTCGGCTTATATAATGTCCAGAGGCCTAGGATAACATGAGTCCTAGTCGAATACGTTGGTGGAGAGGAGTCCTTGTCTTGATCACCAAGTTTTGTGGAGTCTTCCTTGTATGCGGCATGGGCTGCCTAAAGTGGGCCATTAGTGAATCACCATGGGGGTCCTTGGCCCGATCCGGCTGGTCGGGAGACGACGTGTTGAGTACCCCCTAGTCCAGGACACCGTCAGGACCACAGCTGGCCGTATGTCTTCTAGCAAAAGCTTCAGAGTGCTGGCTCTGGCATCGGAGGCTAGGTCATGCAGGCATGAGGAACTTGCACACTCTCGCGAAGAAGAAGCATGTCATAGGCATCGAGGGCGTCAAGTTCAAGAAGGATCATCTATGTGGTGCCTGCAAAGCCAGAAAGATGACTAGGGCCAAGCATCCCTCGAAGACAATCATGGCAACAACGCATCCCTTCGAGCTGCTTCACATGGATTTATTTGGCCCTACTCACTACTCTACCCTTACTACCACTGCATGCCTCTATGGTTTTGTCATTGTTGATGATTACTCAAGATATACATGGGTGCACATAATTCTGTACAAGACTGAAGTGCGGGATGTCTTCAGACGATTCGACAATCGTGCCATGACCAACTATGGCATCAAGATCAAGCACATCAGAAGTGACAACAGCACAGAATTCAAGAACACCAGCCTCGACACTTATCTTGATACATTTGGCATCACACATGAGTTCTCTGCTCCATACACACCTCAGCAAAATGGCATCATGGAGCGCAACAACAGAACCCTCATTGAGATGGCACAAGCGATGCTTGATGAGTACAAGACTCTAAGGAAATTCTGGCCTGAAGCCATTGATACAGCATGCCACATCATCAATCGTGTTTATCTTCACAAGTTCCTGAAGAAGACATCATATGAGCTCCTGACTGGTAAGAAGCCAAATGTCAGCTATTTCAGAGTCTTTGGTGCTAGGTGCTGGATCAAGGATCCGCATCACACTTCAAAATTTGCACCGAAAGCACATGAAGGTTTTATGCTTGGCTATGGAAAGGATTTGCACTCCTACAGAGTCTTCAACCTCTTTCACTACAAAGTGGTTGAAACTGTGGATGTGCGGTTTGATGAGACTAACAGCTCGCAAAGAGAGCACCTGCCAAATGTGTTAGATGAAGCTACACCAAGTGAATCTATCAAGCTTATGGGTACTAGAGAAATCATACCTTCAGAGGAACAGGCTGAAGAGGAAATCATCATTTCTGCACCTAATCAGCATGAAGACAATGCTCAGCCTGAAGCCAATACGGAATATGAAGGCAATGATCAGTAAAGGCAAAATCTTCGTCCAGTACATCCTCGAGTAGGAAATGAAGTCCAGATTGAGAAGATAATTGATAGCATCAATGCACCTGGTCCACTCACTCGTTCAAAAGCAACACAGCTAGCAAATTTATGTGGGCACTTTGCATTTGTCTCTATATCTGAACCCAAGAAAGTTGATGAAGCCTTCATGGAACCTGAATGGATTCAAGCTATGCAAGAAGAGCTTCAACAGTTTGAGCTGAACAATGTAGGGGAACTAGTTAAGCTTCCTGATCCTCGCAAGCACAATATCATCGGCACCAAATGGATCTATCACAACAAACAAGATGAGCATGGTCAAGTTGTCAGAAACAAGGTTCGTCTCATTGCTCAAGGTTACACACAGATTAAAGGGATTGAATTCGATGAAACTTTTGCTCCTGTGGCTAGGCTTGAAGCCATTCACATACTGCTAGCCTATGCCAACCATAACAACATTCTTCTGTACCAAATGGATGTAAAGAGTGCCTTTCTCAACGACAAAATTGAAGAAGAAGTGTATGTTGCACAACCACCTAGCTTTGAAGACCCAAAGCATCCTAACATGGTATACAAGCTCAACAAGGCACTGTATGGCCTCAAACAAGCACCTCACGCTTGGTATGACACACTCAAAGACTTCATGAAGAGCAAAGGCTTCAAACCTGGTTCTCTAGATCCCACTCTCTTCACGAAGACATATGATGGTGAACTGTTTGTATGCCAAATATATGTGGATGACATTATCTTCGGCTGCACTGACAAGAGATACAGTGATGAGTTTGGGTATATGATGCAAGAGCAATATCAGATGTCCATGATGGGTGAGCTAAATTCTTCCTTGGTCATCAGTAGAGAAATGGCATCTCTGTATCACAAGAAAAATACCTCAAAGATTGCCTGAAGAAGTTTGGAATGCAAGACTGCAAAGGGTACACGACGCCAATCCCAACCAAAGGCCAACTAGGCCCCGACGACAATGGTAAAGAGTTCGATCAGAAGGTATACCGCTCCATGATTGGTTCTTTACTCTACTTATGTGCATCTAGGCCTTATATAATGCTTAGTGTTTGCATGTGTTCCCGATTCCAAGCGGCACCAAAGGAATCGCATCACTTAGTTGTGAAGCGAATTCTTCGATATTTGGTTTACACCCCAACACTAGGATTATGGTATCCAAAGGGCTCAGAGTTTGATCTAGTTGGATTCTTGGATGCTGATTATGCTGGTGACAAGGTTGATCACAGGTCCACATCAGGCACATGTCACTTTCTTGGACGATCTCTTGTCTGTTGGTCTTCAAAGAAGCAGAATTGTTTATCACTCTCCACTGCTGAATCCGAATACATTGTTGCTAGATCTTGCTACGCTCAGCTTCTATGGATGAAGCAAACTCTCAAGGACTATGGCATCCATCTGAAGCATGTGCCACTCTACTGCGATAATGAAAGCGCCATCAAGATTGCCAACAACCCAGTTCAGCACTCGAAGACAAAGCACAATCAGATCCGTCATCACTTTCTCAGAGATCATGCCATGAAGGAAGACATTGATATCATTCATGTCAACACTGAAGAGCAACCGGCAGATATCTTCACAAAGCCCTTGGATGAGAAAAGGTTTTGCAAGCTGCGGTGTGAGCTAAATAACTTAGAATCCTCGAATGTCCCATGATTGGACACACATCCTAACGCTTATGCATGTTGATGACTTAGATGTGCAACACACTAAGTAACGTATATCTTCAATCAATGAAGACTTACCCTCTAAGTGTGAATACATTAACACGGAATTTGACTTCAGAGCACCATGATAATTGTGCGTCCTGTCTAGGTCTAATACTTCCTATACGGTGGGTAACGCCACCACCAAACTTTCTCGAAGATTTTCATTTGGCGTCATGATTGCGTTATCTTCATATTTGGTTTCTCTTCAACATTGATTTGACTTCAAGGTTTATCTTCGCAATGTTGATCTGATATTTTCTCATATGTGTGTGTGTGTGTTCTGTCCTCTACAACATTCACTTATAGCTATGTCTTCAAACTTGCCATTTTCTGAACTAAGTGAATGTGATCGGACCTTAACCCCTTATGTTCTCTTCCTCAAATTCTATCTATCCAGTGGTATGCATTCTATTGACACGTGTCGAATGTCTTCACTGCGTCCTTGTCAGCTGAAGATATAGAGACACACATTTAAGTCTGTTTTTAATGCCATATCTCTTTTGCCTGGATACCGGAGAAGCCGGAACGACCACCCGACAAACCAGGCGTGCGTGAGAACATGGAACAACTCTCAATGAGTTGCATGCATGCCACGTGTCCATCAGATGTGAACCGCCAGGGGCACCTGCGTAATTGCGCTGCGCAACCCTTTACCTTATAAATACATACCCACGCTCGCTCATTATCTCCTCTTCCACCTCGCCATCTCGCTCAAACCCTAGGCCACCGCTAGCTCGCGTCGACACCGGAGATGAAGCGCTTAACTGCCGCAACCTCTTCGACGCCGTCCTCACGCCGGCTGTGGACCTCGCCTCTCCGCTGCCACCGTAGGTGTCTTCCGCTGCCAAGTTAGGGCGCGGGAGATTGGACTGCTCGGCATCCGTTCTGCCTCATCTAGATTCGTCTGTGGTAAATAAATCTCACTTTTTACAGCCTTTTTGATTTGTCAAATCCATCCACTTCAACCAAAAGTGGTTTCTACACTTCCAAATATGGATCTTTCTCCTTCTAAATCTCATATCTTGCAAAGAATGTTCACTTATGCTTCATAACTAGTTAGATTCCTCACTTGTACTTATTCATGGATTCGTACAAATCTGGAACCAACTCATTTCAAATAAGTGAATGTCTTCGCACTATGAGGTCAATGTCTTCAAACTGATTTATCTTCAAAATCTTCTGAGAATGCATATGACCTCTTCCCCTTCCCTCGCATCTCTAATGTTGTCAGAGGTACATGTCCGTGGGAGAATCCCTTGGTTCTCGTAGTCTGCATTCATTTGCAGAATTCTTACAGCATCATATTGACTCTCCTGAAGCCAGTTCTTGTTTGACAAGTAGACGGAAGCCTTTCACTGTCTCGAAGCCTCTCTGTCAGAATATTATGGCTACTGATAAATCTGCAAGGAAGGGTGGCAGGCAGCGCCGTGTCAATACTGCTCTGGATCTGCCTCCTAATCTATTTGAATTGTACAATTTTGATCCAGAGGAGAGCTATAATCAGCGCAAGACCAGAATACAATAGATCCGAAGATATTGGGCTAAATAGTGGTTCAAGTACAACTTCGTCACTCTTGAATATGCTGAAAAGAATGCTATCAATCGCCCGTGGGGCGATATTCTTTACAAGAATATGCAACCCAAGTCGAAGCCTGAAGCTATTGCGCAAGGCTTCTATCCTTGCATGGTTCGAGGACCTCAGCCAGAAAATGCCGACCCATCATCTCTTCTATGGTGTCGTGACGACAATCTCTTCAAGCACAACTTTAAGTTCGCAAAGGAGTCGGCGACCAAGAACAGCAAGGATCTCGGACTCCACTTCAACCCTGGTCCGTCTGCTCCAAGGCCGAATGGCACACATGACGCCAATCCTAATGTCATCGGCCCCTTCAATAGCTTCGATGGGCTCATCTCCCATATTGATGCTCAGAGGTCCATGGTAGAGCAATCTGCTGAGGATGCAGACTCTGAGGATGCACCTGCACCACCGAAGCAGAAGAAGAAGTCAAAAGCTTCAAAGCCCTCTGCAGCACCAAAATCTTCGACTGTGAAGCCATTGACGACTGCACCTCCTGAACCTAGCATGCAATCTGAAGACTTGTCTCGTGTCTCCAGGAAAACAAAGAATACTAAGAAGCCCAAGAAGATTTCAGGGCATGACCTAACTCCAGCTGTCGTTCTGCGCAATGAAGACAATACCATTGATCTGTCTAGTGATGACGATCTTGGTGATGAAGCTCTAGAGATGTTGATCAAGAGTAAGCAAGAGGCTGAGATCTTCCATGAGCTGCCTCTCTTTGATGCTGACATTCTGAACAACTTCATTGATGAATGGTTTGAGGACCAAAGCATCAACATTGATGATCTGCAGCTACCAGTGGACATCAGCGTCACCTTTCATGGAGCCATTGCAAATGAACTTGCTCTGGCTCAGAAAATCGTTGAGCTCGAAAAGGCACACTTCAAGAAGCACATGGCCAAGCTCAGTGTGGCTGATGTACAAATCTTCAAGAAGATGATGCAAGATCTCAAGGCAGAGTTCAACAAGAAGCTTGAAGAAGCCAAAGGCTCACGCGAGCGCATGAAGTACTACACGCACAAATGTGTGCAAGCACACAATGAAGATGAGAAGAGAAAGGCTCTTGGGCATCCTGGCATCGACCCTAAGATGGCTGCCAAGAAAAAAAAAGAAGTCTAGTGAAGCCATACCTGAAGCTCAAAGGCAGGAACAACCCAGCATTGTCTTCCCTGCCAGCATGACTGGCTCAAAGCCAAAGGTCCCCTCAGCAGCTTCCGAGCTGAAGAAGACAACGCAAGCCGATGCTGAAGCCAGAAAGAGGAAGCTCAAAGCCACCTCTGATGGTGCTACCTCCAAGAAGAAGTTGAAGACAAAGGCTTCAAAGTCTTCAAGGACAGAGCGTGTGATGTCTACTACGCAACCTTCTTCTTGTAGACGTTGTTGGGCCTCCAAGTGCAGAGGTCTGTAGGACAGTAGAAAATTTACCTCAAGTGGATGACCTAAGGTTTATCAATCCGTGTGGGAGGCGTAGGATGAAGATGGTCTCTCATAAACAACCTTGCAACCAAATAACAAAGAGTCTCTTGTGTCCCCAACAGACCCAATACAATGGTAAATTGTATAGGTGCACTAGTTCGGCGAAGAGATAGTGATACAAGTGCAATATGGATAGTAGATATAGGTTTTTGTAATCTAAAAATATAAAAACCGCAAGGTAACAAGCGATAAAAGTGAGCGTAAACGGTATTGCAATGCTAGGAAGCAAGGCCTAGGGTTCATACTTTCACTAGTGCATGTTCTCTCAACAATAATAACATAATTGGATCATATAAATATCCCTCAACATGCAACAAAGAGTCACTCCAAAGTCACTAATAGCAGAGAACAAACGAAGAGATTATGGTAGGGTACGAAACCATCTCAAAGTTATCCTTTCTGATCAATCTATTCAAGAGTCCGTAGTCAAATAACACGAAGCTATTCTTTCCGTTCGATCTATCCTAGAGTTCGTACTAGAATAACACCTTAAGACACAAATCAACCAAAACCCTAATGTCACCTAGATACTCCAATGTCACCTCAAGTATCCGTGGGTATGATTATACGATATGCATCACACAGTCTCATATTCATCTATTCAACCAACACAAAGAACTTCAAAGAGTGCCCCAAAGTTTCTACCGGAGAGTCAAGATGAAAACGTGTACCAACCCCTATGCATAAGTTCACAATGTTACGGAACCCGCAAGTTGATCACCAAAAATACATCAAGTAGAGCACGTGATATCCCATTGTCACCACAGATAAGCACATGCAAGACATACATCAAGTGTTCTCAAATCCTTAAAGACTCAATCCGATAAGATAACTTCAAAGGGAAAACTCAATCCATTACAAGAGAGTAGAGGGGGAGAAACATCATAAGATCCAACTATAAGAGCAAAGCTCGCGATACATCAAGATCGTAACACCTCAAGAACACGAGAGAGAGAGAGAGAGATCAAACACATAGCTACTGGTACATACCCTCAGCCCCGAGGGTGAACTACTCCCTCCTCATCATGGAGAGCGCCGGGATGATGAAGATGGCCACCGGTGAGGGTTCCCCCCTCCGGCAGGGTGCCAGAACAGGGTCCCGATTGGTTTTTGGTGGCTACAGAGGCTTGCGGCGGCGGAACTCCTCATCTATTCTGCTCCTCGATGTTTTTAGGGTATATGGATATATATAGGAGAAAGAAGTCGGTCAGGGGAGCCTCGAGGGGCCCACGAGGGTGGGGGCACGCCCAGGGGGTAGGGCGCGCCTCCCTGCCTCGTGGCTTCCTCGAAGCTTCCCTGACGTCTACTCCAAGTCTCTTGGATTGCTTCCGTTCCAAAAATAACTCCCCCAAAGGTTTCATTCCGTTTGGACTCCGTTTGATATTCCTTTTCCTCGAAACACTGAAATAGGCAAGAAAACAGCAATTTAGGTTGGGCCTCCGGTTAATAGGTTAGTCCCAAAAATAATATAAAATTGTTTAGTAAAGCCCATAATCATCCAAAACAGATAATATAATAGCATGAATACTTCAAAATTATAGATACGTTGGAGACGTATCAGCATCCCCAAGCTTAATTCCTGCTCGTCCTCGAGTAGGTAAATGATAAAAGAAATAATTTATGAAGTGTGAATGCTAGAAGGTGCACAAGTTTGATCAATGATAATTTCAATCACCTTTTCTAGCATCGTCATATGTCATAATAGTAGCTCAAAACTTTTCATGATCAAGTAACAAACTATTCACATGTTAAAGTATAGATCATAAACTTTCTTGAAAACTAACAAACCGTGTTATTAGTCATCAAACACTTACAATTCATCTTATTTTTAGGAAGAGTCTATGTCAGAGCTTTGATTCAGCAAACTTCACATACTCAACTTCACAATTGCTAACACTCACGTGATATTTATGTGTTCAAAGTTTTAATCAGACATAGAGAAAGATAGGGGCTTATAGATTCGCCTCCCAACCTTTTACCTCAAGGGTAATGTCAACAATAATAGTTCATGATGCCTCACATCCAATTGGATATATATATATCAGGATCTTTCCAACACATTGTGCTTGCCAAAGGATAAAATGTAAAAAGGAAAGGTGAAGATCACCATGACTCTTGCATAAGGTATAAGACAAGAATAAAAGATAGGCCCTTCGCAGAGGGAAGCAGAGGTTGTCATGCGCTTTTATAGTTGGATGCACAAAATCTTAATGCGAAAGAACGTCACTTTATATGGCCACTTGTGATAGGGACCTTTATTATGCAGTCTGTCGCTTTTATTGTTTCCACATCACAAGATCGTATAAAGCTTATTTTCTCCACACTAATAGATCATACATATTTAGAGAGCAATTTTTATTGCATGCACCGATGACAACTTACTTGAAGGATCTTACTCAATCCATAGGTAGGTATGGTGGACTCTCATGGCAATGCTGGTTTAAGGGATGTTTGGAAGCACAAGTAGTATCTCTACTTGGTGCAAAGAATTTGGCCAGCATGAGGGGGAAAGGCAAGCTCAGCATGTTGGATGATCCATGACAATATACTTTATTTCAGATATAAGAAAACATAACCCATTACGTTGTCTTCCTTGTCCAACATCAACCTTTTAACATGTCATATTTTAATGAGTGCTCACAATTACAAAAGATGTCCAAGATAGTATATTTATATGTGAAATCTCTCTTCCCTCAATATTCTTTCATGAATTGTTCAAGTGACCAATACAATGTTTGCTAACCTTCAATAAATTTACCACCTCTACTTCTTATATGTGAAGTCATTACTCCCCATGGGATAAGCATATGAAACATATATAATTTCAGATTTATGATATTCAAATCATTCAACTATTTACTCATAGGATATAAGTGAAGCACACGAGTAAATGACAAACTACTCCAAAAAGATATAAGTGAAGATCAATGAGTAGTTAAATTATTATGTAGCTATGTGAAGACTCTCTCTCATTTAAGAATTTCAGATCTTGATATTTTATTCAAACAGCAAGCAAAACAAAATAAAATGACATTCTAAGAATAGCAAACATCACGTGAAGAAGCAAAAACTTAGGATCAACCGATACTAACCAATAGTTGTCGAAGAAGAAAGGTGGGATGCCAACCGGGGCATCCCCAAGCTTAGAAGCTTGAGACTTCTTGAAATATTCTCTTGGGATGCCTTGGGCATCCCCAAGCTTGAGCTTTTGTGTCTCCTTAATTCCTCTCATATCACGGTCTCCCTAAATCTCAAAAGCTTCATCCACACAAAACTCAACGAGGACTCGTGAGATAAGTTAGTATAAACCAATGCAAAAACCTTATCATACTCTACTGTAGCAAATCACTAAAATATTATTCAACATTGCATACTAAATTCATTTGCATAGTTAATAGTCCTATCCTCAAATAGAATCATTAAAGAAGCAAACATATGCAAACAATGCAAACATAACAGCAATCTGCCTAAACAGGACAGTCTGCAAAGAATGCAGCAAGATCCATACTTCCCTAGATCCAAAAATTATGAACGAAAATTAACACTGCAGTAAATTTATCAGAGCTTATTATGCAAAAGGTTTCAACATTTTATCACATTCTTACTTTTCTAGGGAATTTTTGCAACAGCGGTAAACTTTCTGTTTTCAAACAGCAACATGAAGACTTGTAAAATAGGCATAGTAAAGGCTATCAATGCCACTTTTATTGAAATAAAAGATGCAAAACATTGTTCTAAATAACAGCAAGAAAATCCTAACAAAATAAGTTGACGCTCCAAGCAAAACACATATCATGTGGTGAATAAAAATATAGCTCCAAGTAAAGTTACCGATGAACGAAGACGAAAAAGGGGATGCCTTCCGGGGCATCCCCAAGCTTAGGCTCTTGGTTGTCCTTGAATATTACCTTGGGGTGCCTTGGGCATCCCCAAGCTTAGGCTCTTGCAACTCCTTATTCCATATTCCATCGAATCTTTACCCAAAACTTGAAAACTTCACAACACAAAACTCAACGGAAAACTCGTAAGCTCCGTTAGTATAAGAAAATAAATCACCACTTAGGTACTGTTGTGAAATAATTTTAAATTCATATTGGTGTAATATATACTGTATTACAACTTCTCTGTGGTTCATACCCTCCGATACTACTCATAGATTCATCAAAATAAGCAAACAACACACTGAAAACAGAATCTGTCAAAAAAAGAACAGTTTGTAGTAATCTGTATCAAACGTATACTTCTGGAACTCCAAAAATTCTTAAATAAATTGGTCGACGTGAGGAATTTATCTATTAATCATCTGCAAAAATAATCAACCTAAAATCACTCTCCAGTAAAAAATGGCAGCACATCTCGTGAGCGCTAAAGTTTCTGTTTTTTACAGCATGATCATAAAGACTTCACCCAAGTCTTCCCAAAGGTTCTACTTGGCACAAACACTAACTAAAACATAAAACCACATCTAACCAGAGGCTATATGATTTATTTATTACTAAACAGGAACAAAAAGCAAGGAACAAAAATAAAATTGGGTTGCTTCCCAACAAGCGCTAATGTTTAACGCCCCTAGCTAGGCATGGTGATTTCAATGATGCTCACATAAAAGATAAGAATTGAAATATAATGGGAGAATCATGAAGAATATGACTAGCACATTTAAGTCTAACCCACTTCCTATGCATAGGGATTTTGTGAGCAAACAACTTATGGGAACAATAATCAACTAGCATAGGAAGGCAAAACAAGCATAACTTCAAAACTTTAAGCACATAGAGAGGAAACTTGATATTATTGCAATTCCTACAAGCATATATTCCTCCCTCATAATAATTTTCAGTAGCATCATGAATTAATTCAACAATATAACCATCACATAAAGCATTCTTTTCATGATCTACAAGCATAGAAAATTTACTACTCTCCACATAAGCAAAATTCTTATCATTCAGAATAGTGAGATATCATAGGAAACCCGAATACTATAAATTGTTTCCACATTAAAAGAGTAATGTTCAGAAAAAGGGTAATCATAATCATGACAAGTTTTATAAATATAATCATCACTACTTTTTATAGCATAAGTATCATCACAATAATCATCATAAGTAGCAACTTTGTTCTCATCATAATCAATTGAAACCTCTTCCGAAATAGTGGATTCATCACTAAATAAGGTCATGACCTCTCCAAATCCACTTTCATAAATATTATAAGATTCAACACCCTCCAAAATAGTGGGGTCATTACTTCCTAAAGTTGACATTCTTCCAAACCCACTTTCATCAATATAACCATCATAAATAGGAGGCATGCTATCATCATAATAAATTTGCTCATCAAAACTTGGGAGGCCAAAAATATCATCTTCATTAAACATAGCATCCCCAAGCTTGGGACAAACATTAATTGCAGCAAATATATTCTCAAACATGTCATTCTCATCAAACATAGCATCCCCAAGCTTGGGCCTTTTCATATCATAAGCATAATCACTCTCATCATTAATAGTATGGATAGCACCAATAGTATAGCAATTATCATCATCATAATGAGTAATAGGAGCAACATCATTTGGGAGGGATACCTTTCTACCTTTGCTTCTCCATCTTTTGTTTTTCTTCTTCAGATCATGTGTGGGTTTAACCCTCTTTTTTGAGCTCCTTATTAATGAGATTGGTTGAATAGAAGGCTCCTCCTCGTTACCTAATTCATCATAAGAAAGAATAGGATGATATTGGGAAGCCTCTTACCTTTCATTAGTATTCTCTTCATCCTTTATTTGTTTTCTTTTCTTTATGTAATTGGCAATATAAGGATTTTCAATGCAATTCACCACACAATACATAAAAATTTCTTCTATCAAAATCAAGAACTTTATCAAGGAAAAATTCTGGAAGATCCTTAGTTATACGTTTCATTTCTTCATAACCCAAAAGCAAACTAAGTTCATTATGATGTGCAAGGGAAATCAAGTCATCACAATTTTTGGACACGATACGATCATGAAACAATTTGCATTGGGTATTGAAATGATCACATTCATTGCAAAGTTCACAAGGACAACAAAGAAAGTTTAAATTCTCAGCACAAACATCTAGCCTTTCTTGCAACCATTTAATTTCCAAATACGTATGCCTCTTGCAAAATCTATTTTCCCTATTTGGTGTGTACTTGCAAGCTCTATGCACTCCACAGAAATTGACATGCTTATAAGAGACATTTTCATCATGACTAGTGCAATCATCATTAGTACTATGAATATTCAAAGAGTTCATACTAACAACATTGCAATCATGCTCATCATTCAAAGATTTAGTGCCAAACATTCTAATGCATTCTTCGTCTAGCAATTGAGCACAATTATCGGAATCCTTATTCTCATGAAAGATATTAAAAAAGATGAAGCATATGAGGTACCCTCAATTCCATTTTTTTGTAGTTTTCTTTTATAAACTAAACTAGTGCTAAAACAAGAAACTAAAAGATTCGATTGCAAGATCCAAAGATATACCTTCAAGCACTCACCTCCCCGGCAACGGCGCCAGAAACTGCTTGATGTCTACTACGCAACCTTCTTCTTGTAGACGTTGTTGGGCCTCCAAGTGCAGAGGTTTGTAGGACAGTAGCAAATTTCCCTCAAGTGGATGACCTAAGGTTTATCAATCCGTGGGAGGCATAGGATGAAGATGGTATCTCTTAAACAACCCTGCAACCAAATAACAAAGAGTCTCTTGTGTCCCCAACAGACCCAATACAATGGTAAATTGTATAGGTGCACTAGTTCGGCGAAGAGATGGTGATACAAGTGCAATATGGATAGTATATATAGGTTTTTGTAATCTGAAAATATAAAAACAGCAAGGTAACAAGCGATAAAAGTGAGCGTAAACGGTATTGCAATGCTAGGAAACAAGGCCTAGGGTTCATACTTTCACTAGTGCATGTTCTCTCAACAATAATAACATAATTGGATCATATAAATATCCCTCAACATGCAACAAAGAGTCACTCCAAAGTCACTAATAGCAGAGAACAAACGAAGAGATTATGGTAGGGTACGAAACCACCTCAAAGTTATCCTTTCTGATCAATCTATTCAAGAGTCCGTAGTCAAATAACACGAAGCTATTCTTTCCGTTCGATCTATCCTAGAGTTCGTACTAGAATAACACCTTAAGACACAAATCAACCAAAACCCTAATGTCACCTAGATACTCCAATGTCACCTCAAGTATCCGTGGGTATGATTATACGATATGCATCACACAGTCTCATATTCATCTATTCAACCAACACAAAGAACTTCAAAGAGTGCCCCAAAGTTTCTACCGGAGAGTCAAGATGAAAACGTGTACCAACCCCTATGCATAAGTTCACAATGTTACGGAACCCGCAAGTTGATCACCAAAACATACATCAAGTAGATCACGTGATATCCCATTGTCACCACAGATAAGCACATGCAAGACATACATCAAGTGTTCTCAAATCCTTAAAGACTCAATCCGATAAGATAACTTCAAAGGGAAAACTCAATCCATTACAAGAGAGTAGAGGGGGAGAAACATCATAAGATCCAACTATAAGAGCAAAGCTCGCGATACATCAAGATCGTAACACCTCAAGAACACGAGAGAGAGAGAGATCAAACACATAGCTACTGGTACATACCCTCAGCCCCGAGGGTGAACTACTCCCTCCTCATCATGGAGAGCGCCGGGATGATGAAGATGGCCACCGGTGTGGGTTCCCCCCTCCGACAGGGTGCCGGAACAAGGCCCCAATTGGTTTTTGGTGGCTACAGAGGCTTGCGGCGGCGGAACTCCCGATCTATTATGCTCCCCGATGTTTTTAGGGTATATGGATATATATAGGCGAAAGAAGTTGGTCAAGGGAGCCACGAGGGTGGGGGGCGCGCCCAGGGGGTAGGGCGCGCCTCCCTGCCTCGTGGCTTCCTCGAAGCTTCTCTGACGTCTACTCCAAGTCTCTTGGATTGCTTCCGTTCCAAAAATAACTCTCCCGAAGGTTTCATTCCGTTTGGACTCCGGTTGGTATTCCTTTTGCTCGAAACACTGAAATAGGCAAGAAAACAGCAATTTGGGCTGGACCTCCAGTTAATAGGTTAGTCCCAAAAATAATATAAAAGTGTTTAGTAAAGCCCATAAACATCCAAAACAGATAATATAATAGCATGAATACTTCATAAATTATAGATACGTTGGAGACGTATCAGCGTGCTGCTACCCCAGAGCCCCTCAACGTTGAACCAATCTCTGTTGCTCTCCCTGCCTCCACCAACCAAGAGCGTCGTCTAGCGATTCATGAGCCTGCTTCCACAGAGGCTCCAGAAAGTGAAGAGATTCCAGCTGTTGACCCCATCACCGCTGAAGACATTGGTCGCGAAGACAATGTAAATAATGGTGAAGTCCTTCCTCAGCTTGAACCCAAGCCGGTATCATCGCCTGCTCTCACGAGCAGTGAACTTATTAGCATTGGTCGTCCCTTAACGCCAGTTGCTCAAGCTGACTCATGGGTTTAGCAACAACAATAAGACACCCCTCTGCAAGACGAGACCCCACGTACTCCACCAGCTCAAGTCACCTCTCTGGTGCTTGATGATGACAACTTCATGGAACAGACCACCCCCTCTCCAAAGGCGTCACCAGCATTTCGCAGGCTTCGCGAAGGTCTCAGGCCACAGGTCTCCATAACAAGCATTCCAGAAGAGGATGCGCAACACACAAGCTCAGTAGCACGTTAAGTGTTCCCTGAAGCCATCCCTTCTGTGTATGCTTCTGAGTCTGAAGCTAAAACTGCTAAGACATTCTGGCTGCATCAGCCAATGAAGAAAGACAAGAAGAGAAAGAGAAGCCACACCCACTGCCAGTGATCCAGTCATTCAAGAAGAGAATGTGATCGTGCCCGACCCTCCAGTTATTGAACAAATGGAGGTTGAAAACAATGAGGCCACCACAACCAACAATACTGAAGCCAATGACACTGCCATGGCTGAAGATAATGTGGAGCCCAAAGCCAATGCGACTACTGACACCATTGTGCTGCCAATCATCTCTGATGATGCCGTTCCTCCACCAAGGCCTCATACTATGGAATGCGTGTTCAATCGTGGTGAGTTGGTGACTGTCATATGGCCTATAATGGTTCCACCCACTGCTCCCAGGCCGCAGTATGATTATCATGTGGAGCAGAGGCCTGATGTTCAGAAGCCTAAGCCAAGATTGCCAAGGCTTCCAAGTGTTGCAACAACTCAGGGCTCGTTCAGTGTGCTCAGCTTCAGAGAGCACAACACCTTCTTTGACAGCGCCAAGAACCCGTACACGAAGCCAAAGATATCCTCTGACGGGTTTTGCAGCCATCAGCAGCGAACCTACTACTCCTGCATCTTATACAACCAGGACCGGATTTTTCCGCATAAGCGTCTGGATTGTGATGCTATGGCTAGGCTGCCATGCCTCGAAGAGGCCCTTGATTGTTTCGGGATGTTGGGTTGCTGCCATTTGTGACTAACAAGGAGCATCAGAATGAAGAACTTATGCTCCAGTTCTATGCAACATTGCACATTCGAGGCTACAACAGGGATCCGAAGACTTGGGTCCTTGAGTGGATGACAGGAGATAGTCATCATGAAGCCAAAGCTCAGGACATCATTGAGCTTACCTCCCTGCCCACTCCAGGTGATTTGTATGAACCTGGTTGTCAGCTTCATCTAAACGAACTACAAAGCATCTTTCAGAAGCCAGAGCCCAACATGAGCCAAATGCTGAGCATGATGAAGCCATTGCCCCATGACGCCGAATACCCCAAGGAGTTCTTTTTTAGGGACCTTGAGAACTTGCCACGCACAGTCTATCACATTCTGAGGCGTACTCTCTGGCCAAATAAAGGCAATTCCTCTGAAGCTAAACTCGAAGGTGCCATGAAGACATTGGTTTTCTATATCATCAATGGCATCAGATTCAACACTCGGGATATCTTCATCCGGCAGCTTGCTACTTCTGGGATTGATCTTTTTGGCCTGAAATTTTATGCTCCATGGGTGATGCGCTTGATCAAGCTTCATTCAACCATCAACTATCAACCTTCAGCGCAACCATATTGTATTTCTGCCTGATGTTGATATGTCCATTGAAGCCATCTACCCGAGCCAGCAAAGAAGCCACTCCACCTTTAGAATGTAGAATTCCAAAGCTTCATGCAGCCTATTGAAGGGATTCATGTGCCAAATGTTGCAACTCATGCTTATCCTCTGGCTGGCAACTTGCGTATGCCGCACCGTGCCAACACTGAAGCCACTACCAGCACCATTGCTCAAAGGCCTCAGAAGCACCCTCGTGTCCTCAATGACAGTGAGCTTCTGGTGTCTTTACATCAAAAGTAGGATATGCATCATGACTAGCTGAAGCGTCAGATGCACAGTCTCTTGGTGGATGTTAATCGTATTCGCAACTTAGTCACCAAGAACTCTTTCGTTGCGCATGAAGCCTGTCGGCGGTCCTGGAAGAGCCTCACATTGCTCTGCTCTGAAAATGATCTTTGCGAAGATGGCTTCACAAAGAGCTTAAAGTTTGACTCCAGCCTCCACAATCTGCAAGCTGGCATCGCACACCTTCCATTGAAGATTCGGAACATTCTTCTTCGGCTGCAACTGTTGTTGCGAGAGTCTTCGACGAAGAAGATGACGCCACTTCACCAACTCTGGCTGCACTGCACCATGATTCTGCTTCAGGCCCTTCTGCACCACCAAACTCCAATGTCAACCCTGCTCCATCTTCTACACCAACTGGGAATGAGTAGATCCTCTATGTCATCAAACGTTTTTGGTCATTACTGACAAAAGGGGGAGAAGCATATGCGGTTGGTAGTCTTCAAGCGAGTCCATATGGGGTGGTTGCATTATTTTTGCTAAGTTCTTACAACTCTTGTTTTGAAACTATTTGGATCTTGAGTTGTAAGACTTAAACTTGATGGTCGTCTGCTACTTTTGTTGCTACTTTGTGATGCGATGACAAATTCCGCATGAAGACATTCTGCAGACGCCCATTTTTCATTGTGCATGTCATCATCTTCATTATTTTTATATATGCATGATGAATTGTCTTCGTAATTTGAAGAGGATCTCCACAGAGTAAAACCTGCCATGTGCATTTGCATTCAAAAGCAAACTACTTGTATGCACATCTTCAGGGGGAGCCTTTTGCAACTTATGAAGACAATGACTTTGATCTTTAACTTTCACATACTTTTATCCCCGTTGAAAACTTCAACCAGTTTGTCATCAATCACCAAAAAGGGGGAGATTGTAAGTGCATCTAGTGCCACCCCTAGTTGGTTTTGGAGTATTGACGACAAACTTGGTTGACGGACTAATGTGTTTGTGAGAATTGCAGGATAACACAGGTAGTAGTCCCTTATTGATTCGGTTTACCTACCAAAGATGACCCCTAAAAATGTGTGAAGACATTGAAGAAAATGGTTTTTTGTGAAGACATTCACGGTGAAGATTATGACATGTGAAGACATTCACTTGAAGACTATGGAGCGCGAAGACATAGTTGTTTCGTAGTTTCCTTTTCTTCCTTGTTGAGTCATAGGAACCACCGTACTGTTAAGTGGGGTCCAAGTGAACAAAGTCAGAGTGACTGATGTGATGCTCAACTAAAATCCTATGTCTTCAAGCGAAGACAATGAGAGCAAGTCTTATCCAAAGCTGGATGAGTCAGCTTTGCTTGTAGCCCAAGTAAAGCTGCAGCGTGTGTTTGGAGTCTGACCGTTGGACACGTGTCGGATCCTTAGTGACCCAGGGTCCTTTCAGACATACCAGGTCAGGTCGCCTCCTGGTTATAAATAGCCCACCCCCTACACCATAAATTGGTGGCTGCTCAGAGTTAGTGCACGGCTTTTGTCGTTTGAGAGCAACCCACGTCCGAAGCATTTGAGAGAGAGATCCTTGTGAGGACAATGCCCAAAACACCCAGAGCCAAAGAGTGTTAGGCATCACTGAAGTCTTTCTGTCTGCGTGACCTGAAGACTTGTTACACTTGAGGACTGTGAATCCTCGAGCCGGATAGGCATCGCGTTCTGAGCATCCAAGAGTCATTGTGGATCGCCGGTGAACGAAGTCTGTGAAGGTTTGGGAGTCTACCTTGAAGACTTACCAGAGTGATTGGGTGAGGACTGGGTGTCCTTAGCTCAAGGGGCATAAGGTGAAGACGCGGTCTTCTGAGTTAAATCTCAGCCTCCCTAACCAGACGTATAGTTTTCACATCAACTGGAACTGGTCTACCAAATCCCTGTCTTCACCAAGCAACTGGTTATCCCCCACTTCCCTTTACTTTTCAGTTTGTCTTCATGAAGTCATTGCTTGCTTGTCTGATCTAATTGACTTCACTGTGTGAAGACTATTTATGTTTGGCTTCATACTATCTTCCATCCTGATCTATACTACCTAGCTGATGATAGTCTTCGTACTTTCACTACATTGCTTACTTGACTATGGCTTGTCTAGTGTAGTCCATCTTCCGCTGCATATCAATAGGTTCATTTCATCTGTTTATCTTCAAAGGCCTCGCGTTTTGAAGACTTTCATAAAAATCGCCTATTCACCCCCCTCTAGTCGATAACTAGCACTTTCAAACCCAACGAGTACGCATAGCATTTTTCAAAGCAGCCGAAGTAGTTGGGATATTATCATGATATAATCTACAATTTTCAGACCACCAAACACAAACAAAACTACTGAGTGCACAAACAGCACCAGCAACACGTCTATCCTCACGATATTGTAAGCATGTAAAAAGTTGTTCCGTTTCTAACTCCCAAGTAAGATATGTTGGGAAATGTTGCATGGAAAACAAAAAAATTCTATGCACACGCAAGATCTATCTATGTAGATGCATAGCAATGAGAGGGGAGAGTGTGTCTACGTACCCTCGTAGACCGTAAGAGAAAGCGTTTGGCAACGCGGATGATGTAGTCGAACTTCTTTGCGTTCCAACCGATCGAGTACTGAACATACGGCACCTCCGCGTTCAGCACACGTTCAGCTCGATGACATCCTCCGCCTTCTTGATCTAGCAAGACGGCGAGGTAGTGGATGAGTTCCGGCAGAATGACAGCATGGTGACGGTGATGGTGAAGCTATCTCCGCAGGGCTTTGCCTAAGCACTACGAAGATATGACCGGGGTGTAAACGGTGGAGGGGGGCCTCTCACACGGCTAAGCAATTGTTCTGGGTGTGCTAGGCGCCCCCTCCCACATATATATAGCTGGGAGGGAGAGGGGAGAGGCCAAGGGGCGCCCCAAGTAGGTCCGAATCCTACTTGGGCTCCTGCCCTAGCCCCCCCTTCCTTCTTTTGGCGCCAAGGGGAAGGAAGGAGGAGGTGGTGCCTCCCCCCTTTCCTTTCTCCCGCGAGGAGGGAAAGGCAGGAGGAGGTGGCGCCCCCTCCTTTCCTTCTTCTAGGGCCGGCGGCCACGGAGAGGGCGCACCAGCCCCTCTGTGGGCTGGTGTGTGCCTCTCCTTGTCCCATTAGGCCCATAGACCTCCCGGGGCCTCCCGAAACCCCTTCCGGTGATCCGATGACTACCCGGTGCACTCCGAAACCATTCTGATGTCCGAATACCATTGTCCTATATATCAATCTTTACCTCTCGACCATTTCGGGACTCCTCGTCATGTCCATGATGTCATCCAGGACTCCGAACAACATTCAGTCACCAAACCATATAACTCATATAATAATATATCGTCAACGAACGTTAAGCATGCGGACCCTACGGGTTCGAGAACTATGTAGACATGACCGATACACATCTCCGCTCAATAACCAATAGCGGAACCTAGATGCACATATTGGCTCCTACATATTCTACGAAGATCTTTATCGGTCAAACCTTTATGACAACATACGTAATTCCTTTGTCGACCGGTATGTTACTTGCCCGAGATTCGATCGTCGGTATCTTCTTACCTAGTTCAATCTCGTTACCAGCAAGTCTCTTTACTCATTCCGTAATACATCATCTTGCAACTAACTCATTAGTCACTTTGCTTGCAAAGCTTCTTAGGATACGTCTTACCGAGAGGGCCCAGAGATACCTCTCCGATACACGGAGTGACAAATCCTAATCTCGATCTATGCCAACTCAACAAACACCTTCAGAGATACATGTAGAGTGTAACATCCCAAATTTTCAATTTGGAATGTTATACATAGATCATCATTGCATATCATGTTTTGTTGCATTTTTACAAATCCTCGATAAATCCTAAGCAACTCAAGGACCCTCGGAGAGAGTTGGGGATTTTCTCGAATTTTTAAATTTGATTTTTCAAACGAGGATTTTGGTTTTAATTATTTTTCTCTCCGGAAAAATATTTCAATTTTAAATAAACGAGAGGAGAAAATATGACTTCTCCAAAACATTGAAATACTGGAGGAAAAATGTTAAAATCATTTTTTGGAATTTATTTGGATTTTATTTGCAATTTTTATTGCATTTAAAAATATGCATGTTTTCAAAAATATTTATTTTTGATTTTAAAAATGTTCACCCTATTTTAGATTTTCTAACTAGACGGGGAAAACTTATTTCATATTTTTCTGATTTTTATTTATTTTTCTACGCAATATTTTCCGCGGAACTTATTTATAAAAAAACACGCGCCCGCGCCGGCTGGGCCGAGCCCAAGCCGACGGCCCGCCCCGTCGCCCCTCTCCTCTTCCCGCACGCCTCGCCGCCGCCGGAGTCCGTCCCGGACACGACGCCACCGCCGCCTCGGGATGCCCCTTCCCCAAGCCTCCCTAGCCACCCCTTCCATAAATAGAACCCCCCCCCCCCTGTTTCCTCTCACCGCCGCCGCCGTTAGCCCCGCCGCCGCCCGCACTCATCCCGCGCCGCCACCGTTTGCCTCGCCGCTGCCGCCGCCGGGAGTCGCCGGAGCCGCCGCCCCTTGCCGCCGGAGCACCCCCCCCCCCCCCCGAGCCGCCGCCCCTCGCGCCCGAGCCCCGCCACCGGAGCCCCTCGCCGCCCGTCGAGGTACTGCCGCCGGCCGTCTCGTTGTTGACCGGTTTTCTGTAAAAAAAAACCCTAGATCGGTTTTTTTCGGTTTTCTTATTTCGCGAGCGTTCACCGAACCGTTCGTTTTAACGAACGCGTTCGTCGGTTTTTCTCTGTTAACGAACGTCCGTTATTTAACCGTTCGTCCGTTTTACTTTTTCGTCGGATTTTCTCGTTATTTTCTCAGATTCGATTTCTGATCGAATCTTCGAATCTGTTTAACTTTTCGCTCGTTTATCGAAATCAGGCGATTCAAGCGCCTAGAGTTTCATCTCGAAATTCTCTTTCCGTTTAACCTACTCAAACAAGTTTTTGCTACAGTAAAATTTGACCTAGATCTAGATTAGCAAACGAAGTTTCTTTCTTTCGCCGTTTGACTTTCGTTGTTTCTTTCGAGTTGATTCTTTTTGCAAACCGGAGTTCTTAAGTTGAACTTTCTGGTTGGATTTTTCATTCGAGTTTTACCTGTGCATTAGATGAGTGCTGATTGTATGCTTGTTTGTTTGCGATAGAGTACCCGGAGTGTGCCGCTTGTTACTTCGACTCGTTAGGTTTTGCGGATCATCAGCAAGGCAAGTAACACTTTGATCATACCCCGTTCATACCCAGTTTTATTGCATTAGATCTATTCCCTCAAACATTGCATGATTAGGATCTAAATAAACTGTGGGTATTGGGAGGTAGTTGAGGTAGTACCTATTACCTGTTTTATTTTATCAAACCCTTGGGAGTTACTTCTACGTTGCTATTATATTGCCATGCTATGCTCGTAGACGTGGATTGGGTTTGAGTGATATCCATGACAGATGTGAGATGTTAATTAATGGTTCAACTTAAGGTGGCAACTAAAACTCACATCTGGGTGGATTGAGGCACCTGGAGAACCCAGTGTTGTCTGTATGTATAAGGTCCGCCACCCAGGCTCAAAGGGATCATAAGATTATTCATGCTGGAAACTTCCGTGTGCAGCCACAAGCTATTATGGGCTCTAGCATAGCTGAGTAGGTTACAGGATCTCTTGAAGAGGTGGACTAGCAGATGTAGGGGAAAGTAGGTGTACCGGTCCATCCAGAGTAGAGAGTGACTGTTTCTGAAAGACTGTGTCTCGGTCATCCGTTTCTCAAACATCATGCAGTGCGAGAATCAAGCGGAGGCGATCGAGTCTTGTGGGGAAAAGTGCACAAACCTCTGCGGAGTGTACAAACTGATCATGATTAGCCGTGTCCCCGGTTATGGACAACTTGAGTATCTAGTATCTGGATTATCATTTGAATCTCATCACCGTGATACTTATAATTAATTTTGTTGGGTTAATGATGTTACTTAATTGGGATTGAGTTGGAGGTACCTTCTCAATGTTTCAACCACCATGATAGTTAAATAAAATTTATTCCTTTGCAGTAGGATAAAATTGGCTTTTCGCAAAACTGTAACCATAGAGCTTTCCACCAGCCATATATGCATATAGTATAGCATTATTATTGTTCATTGTTCTCTGTGTGTTACATTGCCACCATATTCTATGTGCTGACCCGTTTTCGGGCTGCAACGTTTCATGTTGCAGACTTTTCAGACGACGAGTAAGGTGCCTTAGGTCGTGGTCTTATACTCAGTGATGCCGCTAGAGTGATGGACTCACTTATCTTCCAAGTCTTCCGCTGTTATCGTTATTAGATGGCCTTAAGCCATGTTATTTATACTTAATCTCTTTGTAGATTTTCGATGTAATAAGTGTGTGATTGCTACTCTGTTATAAATCCTCCATTTGTACTGTGCGTGTCAGCATTACTGATCCAGGGATGACACTGGTGCACAGCAGCACAGGCCATTTGAGGTCTGGTCGCTACATAGAGCATATTTATGATCACCCAGTTATGTTATGACGTTTGATAGCACACAAGGTATTCCTCCGGTATTTGGGAGTTGCATAATCTCATAGTTGAAGGAATATCTATTTGACATTAAGAAAGCAATAGCAATAAACTGAACAATCAATATGCTAAGCTAATGGATGGGTCTTTTCCATCACATCATTCTCCTAATGATATGATCCCGTTATCAAATGACAACACATGTTTATGGTTAGGAAACCTTAACCATCTTTGATCAACGAGCTAGTCTAGTAGAGGCTTACTAGGGACACAGTATGTGTTTATGTATTCACACATGTATTTTAGTTTCTGATCAATACAATTCCAGCATAAATAATAAACCTTTATCATGAATAAGGAAATATAAAATAACAACTTTATTATTGCCTCTAGGGCATATTTCCTTCAGTCTCCCACTTGCACTAGAGTCAATAATCTAGTTCACATCGCCATATGATTAATACCCATAATTCACATCGCCATGTTAATAACACCTAAATAGTTCACTAGATTCAATAGTATAGTTCACCTCGCCATGTGATTAATACCCAAAGAGTACTAAGGTGTGATCATGTTTTGCTTGTGAGAGAGTTTTAGTCAACAGGCCTGCAACATTCAGATCTGTGTTTACTTTGCAAATTTCTATGTATACAATGCTCTGCATGGAGCTACTCTAGCTAATTGCTCCCACATTCAATACGTATCCAGATTGAGACTCGAAGTCATATGGATCAGTATCAAAGCTTGCATTGACGTAACCCTTTACGACGTACTCTTTATCACCTCCATAACCGAGAAACAGTTTCTTGGTCCTCTTTAAGGCACCTTAGGATAATTTTGAGTGATGTCCAGTGATCAACTCCTGGATCACTATTGTATCCTCCCTGCCACTTATGGCAAGGCACAGATCAGGTCTGGTACACAGCATCGCATACATGATAGAACCTATGGCTGAGGCATAGGGAATGACTTTCATTTTCTCTATATCTTCTGCAACGGTCTGGCTTTGAGTCTGACTCAATTTCACACCTTGTAACACAGGCAAGAACCCTTTC
The DNA here is from genome assembly GCF_002575655.3 of Aegilops tauschii subsp. strangulata. NCBI lineage: Eukaryota > Viridiplantae > Streptophyta > Magnoliopsida > Poales > Poaceae > Aegilops > Aegilops tauschii. Next base: position 209,432,706 of record NC_053039.3, on the reverse strand, counting down.
TTTGACTGATCCATTTTGAACTTCTTCAAAACTTTATCAAGGTATGTGCTGTGTGAAAGTCCTATTAAGCGTCTTGATCTATCCCTATAGATCTTGATGCCTAATATATAGGCAGCTTCACCGTGGTCTTTCATTGAAAAAATCTTATTCAAGTATCCTTCTAAGCTATCCAGAAATTATATATCATTTCCAATCAATAATATGTCATCCACATATAATATCAGAAATGCTACAGAGCTCCCACTCACTTTCTTGTAAATACAGGCTTCACCATAAGTCTGTAAAACCATATGCTTTGATCACCTCATCAAAGCGTCTATTCCAACTCCGAGATGCTTGCACCAGTCCATAGATGGATCGCTGGAGCTTGCACACTTTGTTAGCACCTTTAGGATTGACAAAACCTTTTGGTTGCATCATATACAACTCTTTTTTAAGGAATCTATTAAGGAATGCAGTTTTGATGTCCATTTGCCAGATTTCATAATTATAGAATGCGGCAATTGCTAACATGATTCGGACTGACTTAAGCATTGCTACGGGTGAGAAGGTCTCATCGTAGTCAACCCCTTGAACTTGTCGAACACCTTTCGTGACAAGTTGAGCTTTGTAGATGGTGACATTACTATCAGTGTCTGTCTTCTTCTTGAAGATCAATTTATTCGCAATGGCTTGCCGATCATCGGGCAAGTCCACCAAAGTCCACACTTTGTTTTCATACATGGATTCTATCTCAGATTTCATGCCCTCAAGCCATTTATCAGAATCTGGGCTCATCATAGCTTCTTCATAGTTTGTAGGTTCGCCGTGGTCTAGTAACATGACTTCCAGGACATGATTACCATACCACTCTGGTGCGGAACGAGCTCTGTTCGACCTACGAGGTCCAGTAGTTACTTGATCTGAAGTTTCATGATCATCATCATTAGCTTCCTCTCTAGTTGGTGTAGGCATCACGGGAACGGATTTCTCTGATGTGCTACTTTCCAAATTGAGAGAAGGTACAATTACCTCATCAAGTTCTACTTTCCTCCAACTCACTTCTTTCAAGAGAAACTCCTTCTCTAGAAATGTTCCATTCTTGCCAACAAAGATTTTGCCTTCGGATCTGTGGTAGAAGGTGTACCCAATTCTTTCCTTAGGGTATCCTATGAAGACGCACTTCTTCGATTTGGGTTCGAGCTTATCAGGCTGAAGCCTTTTGATATAAGTGTCCAACCCCAAACTTTAAGAAATGGCAGCTTAGGTTTCTTGCCAAACCATAGTTCATACGATGTCGTCTCAACGGATTTAGACGGTGCCCTATTTAACGTGAATGCGGTTGTCTCCAATGCATAACCCCAAAACGATAGTGGTAAATCGGTAAGAGGCATCATAGATCGCACCATATCTAATAAAGTACGGTTACGACGTTCGGACACACCATTACGCTGTGGTGTTCCAGGTGGCGTGAGTTGTGAAACAATTCCACCTTGTTTTGAATGAGGTCCAAACTCATAGCTCAAATATTCGCCTCTGCGATCAGATCGTAGAAACTTTATTTTCTTGTTACGATGATTCTCCACTTCACTCTGAAATTCTTTGAATTTTTCAAATGTTTCAGACTTGTGTTTCATCAAGTAGATATACCCATACCTTCTTAAATCATTTGTGAAGGTCAGAAAATAACGATACCCTCCGCGTGCCTCAACACTCATCGGACCGCATACATTGGTATGTATTATTTCCAATAAGTCATTAGCTCGCTCCATTTTTTGGAGAACGGACTTGTAGTCATCTTGCCCATGAGGCATGGTTCGCAAGTATCAAATGATTCATAATCAAGTGATTCCAAAAGTCCATCCATATGGAGTTTCTTCATGCGCTTTACACCAATATGACCTAACCAGCAGTGCCACAAATATGTTGCACTATCATTATCAACTTTGCATCTTTTGGCATCAATATTATGAATATGTGTATCACTACGATTGAGATTCAATAAACCATTCACAGTGGGTGAATCACCACAAAAGGTTTTATTCATGTAAACAGAACAACAATTATTCTCTGACTTAAATGAATAACCGTATTGCAATAAACATGATCTAATCATATTCATGCTCAATGAAAACACCAAATAACATTTATCTAGGTTCAACACTAATCCCGAAGGTAGAGAGTGTGTGATGGTGATCGTATCAAGCTTGGAATCACTTCCAACACACATCGTCACCTCGTCCCTAACAGGTCTCTGTTTATTCTGCAACTCCTGTTTTGAGTTACTAATCTTAGCAACTGAACTGCTTTCAAATACCGAGGGGTTACTACGAACACTTGTAAAGTACATATCAATAACATGTATATCAAATATACCTTTGTTCACTTTGCCATCCTTCTTATCTACCAAGTATTTGGGGCAGTTCCGCTTCCGGTGACCATTCTCTTTGCAGTAGAATCACTTAGTTTCAGGCTTAGGTCCAGCTTTGGGCTTCTTCACGGGAGTCGCAACTTGCTTCCCATTCTTCTTGAAGTTCCCTTTCTTTCCCTTTCCCTTTTTCCTGAAACTAGTGGTCTTATTAACCATCAACACTTGATGCTCTTTCTTGATTTCTACCTCCATCGATTTCAGCATCGCGAAGAGATCAAGAATCATTTTTGTCATCCCTTGCATATTATAGTTGATCACGAAGTTCTAGTAGCTTGGTGATCGTGACTAGAGAACTCTGTCAATCACTATCTTATCTGGAAGATTAAATCCCACTTGATTCAAGCGATTGTAGTACTCAGACATTCTGAGTACATGCTCACTGGCTGAGCTATTCTCCTCCATCTTGTAGGCAAAGTACTTGTAAGAGGTCTCATACCTCTCGACACGAGTATGAGTCTAAAATACCAATTTCAGCTCTTGGAACATCTCATATGCTCTGTGGCGTTCAAAACGTTTTTGAAGTCCAGGTTCTAAGCAGTAAAGCATGGTGCACTAAACTATTAAGTAGTCATCATATCAAGCTTGCCAAACGTTCATAACGTTTGCATCTGCTCCTGCAATAGGTCTGTCACCTAGCGGTGCATCAAGACATAATTGTTCTGTGCAGCAATGAGGATAATCCTCACATCATGGACCCAGTCCGCATCATTGCTACTATCATCTTTCAACTTAGTTTTCTCTATGAACATATCAAAATAGGGGAGCTATATTGCGAGCTATTGATCCACAACCTAGATATGCAAAAACTATTAAGACTAAGTTCATGATAAATTTAAGTTCAATTAATCAAATTACTAATAAACTTCCACTTATATAAACATCCCTCAAGTTATCTAAGTGATACATGATCTAAATCAACTAACCCATGTCTGATCAACACATGAGATGGGGTAGTCATGAATGGTGAACATCTCTATGTTGATCATATCTACTATATGACTCATGTTCGACCTTTCGGTCTCCAGTGTTACGAGACCATGTCTGTACATGCTAGGCTCATCAAGTTTAACCCAAGTGTTCTACATGTACAAAACTGTCTTACACCCGTTGTATGTGAACGTAGAGTCTATCACACCCAATCATCATGTGGTGCTTCGAAACGACACACTTTGCCAACGGTGCATACTCGAGGAGAACACTTTTATCTTGAAATTAGGTGAAGGGATCATCTTATAATGCTACCGCCGTTCTAACCAAATTAGATGCAGAAAGGATAAACATCACATGCAATCAAAATATGTGACATGATATGGCCATCATCAATTTGTGCTTTTGATCTCCATCTCCAAAGCATTGTCATGATCTCAATCGTCACCGGCTCGACACCTTGATCTCCATCGTAGCGTCGTTGCATCGAGGTCGTCACGCCAACTATTGCTTCTACAACTATCGCTAACACATAGTGATAAAGTAAAGCAATTACATGGCGCTTGCACTTCATACAATAGAGAGACAACCCTGAGGCTCCTGCCGGTTGTCGATATTACAAAACATGATCATCTCGTAGATCAACATATATCACATCATATCTTGACCATATCACATCACAACATGCCCTACAAAAACAAGTTAGACGTCCTCTACTTTGTTGTTGCAAGTTTTACATGGCTGCTACGGGCTTCTAGCAAGAACCGTTCTTAACTACGCAAAAACCACAACGGTGATTCGTCAAGTTTGTTGTTTTAACCTTCTTCAAGGACTGGCCATAGTCAAATTTGATTCAACAAAAGTAGGAGAAACATAGACCCGCCAGCCACCTTTTATGCAAAACTAGTTGCATGTCACTCAGTGGAACCGGCCTCATGTGCGTGAACATGTAAGGTTGGTCCGGCCCGCTTCATCCCACAATACCTCTGAATCAAAATAAGACGCTGGTGGTAAGCAGTATGAGTATCACCGCCCACAACTCTTTGTGCTCTATTCGTGCATATCATCTACGCATAGACCTGGCTTGGATGCCACTGTTGCAAAATGTTGCATGGAAAACAAAAAAAATACGCACACGCAAGATCTATCCATGGAGATGCATACCAACAAGAGGGGAGAGTGTGTCTACGTACCCTCGTAGACTGTAAGTGGAAGCGTATGACAACCTGGTTGATTTTGTCGAACTTCTTCGCGTTCCAACTGATCGAGTACTGAACGAACGGCACCTCCACGTTCAGCACACGTTCAGCTCGATGACGTCCTCCGCCTTCTTGATCCAGCAAGACAACGAGGTAGTGGATGAGTTTTGGCAGCACGACAGTGTGGTGACGATGATGGTGAAGCTATCTGCGGAGGGCTTCGCCTAAGCACTACGAAAATATGACCGGGGTATAAACGGTGGAGGGGCGCCGCACATGGCTAACCAATTGTTCTGGGTGTGCTAGGCGTCCCCCTCCCACATATATATATATATAGGTGGGAGGGAGAGGGGAGAGGCCAAGGGGCACCCCAAGTAGGTCTGAATCCTACTTGGGCTCCTGCCCTAGCCCCCCCCCTTCCTTCTTTTGGCACCAAGGGGAAGGAAGGAGGAGGTGGTGCCTCCCCCCTTTCCTTTCTCCCGCGAGGAGGGAAAGGCAGGAGGAGGTGGCGCCCCCTCCTTTCCTTCTTCTAGGGCCGGCGGCCAGGGAGAGGGCGCACCAGCCCCTTTGTGGGCTGGTGTGTGCCTCTCCTTGTCCCATTAGGCCCATAGACCTCCCGGGGCCTCCCGGAACCCCTTCCGGTGATCCGATGACTACCCGGTGCACTCTGAAACCATTCTGATGTCCGAATACCATTGTCCTATATATCAATCTTTACCTCTCGACCATTTCGGGACTCCTCGTCATGTCCATGATGTCATCCAGGACTCCGAACAACATTCAGTCACCAAACCATATAACTCATATAATAATATATCGTCAACGAACGTTAAGCGTGCGGACCCTACGGGTTCGAGAACTATCTAGACATGACAGAGACACCTCTCTGGTCAATAACCAATAGCAGAACCTGGATGCCCAGATTGGCTCCTACATACTCTATTAAGATCTTTATCGGTCGAACCGTTATCACAACATACGTAATTCCCTTTGTCCATCGGTATGTTATTTGCCCGAGATTCGATCGTCGGTATCTTCATATAGTTCAATCTCGTTACCAGCAAGTCTCTTTACTCGTTTTGTAATACATCATCTTGCAACTAAATCATTAGTCACTTTGCTTGCAAGGCTTCTTATGATGTGTATTACCGAGAGGGCCCAGAGATACCTCTCCGATACTCGGAGTGACAAATCCTAATCTTGATCTATGCCAACTCAACAAACACCTTTGGAGATACCTATAAAGCATCTTTATGATCACCCAGTTACGTTGTGACGTTTGATAGCACACAAGGTGTTCCTCCGGTATTTGGGAGTTGCATAATCTCAGAGTCGAAGGAATATCTATTTGATATTAAGAAAGCAATAGCAATAAACTGAACGATCAATATGCTAAGCTAATGGATGGGTTTTATCCAAAACATCATTCTCCAAATGATTGGAGCCCGTTATCAAATGACAACACATGTCTATTGTTAGGAAACCTTAACCATCTTTGATCAACGAGCTAGTCTAGTAGAGGCTTACTAGGGACACGGTATTTGTTTATGTATTCACACATGTATTTAACTTTCATATCAATACAATTCTAGCATAACTAATAAACCTTTATCATGAATAAGGAATTATAAAATAAAAACTTTATTATTGCCTCTAGGGCATATTTCCTTCAAGATATACATCAAGAATGTATTTACCCTCAAATGGGGAATATTCAATTTTAGTTTAGGATCATGGTCATGATCTCGTACCTGAGGTGGTGGTGCAACCCTACCATTGCGATCATATGCAAGTGGATGACCTGGTGGTGGTGCTGGTAGTTGCATGTAGTGAAGATCCTCATAATCTCCCTCGTAATCGTCGTCCTTCTCCTCGGCAGTAGCAGTAGGAGCCATAGAAGCAGCAGTAGCAGCGACACCAAAATTTTGGTCTTCCTCAAGAGGAACACGCTTCACACGATGGAGTACACTATCGTGACATGGAGGTGGTTGTTGTTGTAACGGTGCAGCAGAGGCAGCAGGTGGTGGTAGAGCGCGAGCACTTCAATGAACTTGGCATCCAACTTGGTGTCAATTGTCTTCTCAATGTCATCTATCCTCTCTAGTGCCTTGCCAAAGCTTCTCATCACGTCTTGCAATTGTTCGCCTAACATTTCCTGAAATTTATCATGTAACGCCTTGTTCGTCATGTTCTCCCAGTCACTCCCGTCGGCTTGTGATCCTGTCATGGTTAGCAGCAATACAAACACACAAGAATATGGCCTAGAACAATAACAAAATCACGGCGCTGCATGTAAACAAGGGGGAGCACACTCAGAATCTTTTTTCTCCTTTTTTCAACCTTTTTCACTTTTTTGCTCTCTTTTTGTTGCTCCGCAACAAAAAAATTCAAAAAAGCTTACAAATGTTCTAAAAACTGCCTAGCCAGAATTTTCCAGACTTAGATTTTTTTTAGTTTGGAACTATTTTTCTTCTACGGATGGCACGGAACTTGGGGAGTCCAACTTGGTCACGACACGTACTAGGGAATGATTTGGAAATCAAAAACAAAGAAGCGGATAGTGGACTCAGACTAGGATTGGTGGCGGAGATGAATCTGGTGGAACTCGGACTAGTGGCGGATATATGTAGGGCCGGTGGAACACGGATTGGTGGCGAATCTGTGATGGAGGTGGACTCGGATTGGCATGTTGGTGGTGAACATGTGTTGGAGTATATGGACTCCGATTGTCGACAGAGATGTGGTGGTGGTATATGGACTCGGATTGGCGATGGAATGTAGTGGTGGTATATGGCAGTAGCGATGAAGATGGTGCGGCGGCGGCATGACAAACTGTGAACAGAACTCGGAACTCTAAAGGACTATACACTAAGACCAGCAACTCGACACGGCGATGCAACCACAAACTCAACAAAGCAAAACACTAAAAAGATTATGCAAAATGCTCAGATTCGTTCGGATATGATGAACTAACCCTAATAATTTTTTCGCTTTTTTGTGGACTATATGTATGATCTAAACTACGAAAAATGGTAAAATCTCACCGAGCAACCTGGAAATCTGATACTGCTGGGAAACGTTGCATGGAAAACAAAAACAAAATTATGCACACGCAAGATCTATCAAGGAGATGCATAGCAACAACAGGGGGGTAATGTGTCTACGTACCCTCGTAGACCATAAGCGGAAGCGTTTCACAACGCGGTTGATGTAGTCGAACTTTCTTCGTGCTCCAACCGATCTAGTACCGAACGCACGGCACCTCTGTGTTCTGCACACGTTCAGCTCGGTGACGTCCTCCACCTTCTTGATCCATCAAGACGGCGTGGTAGTGGATGAGTTCCAGCAGCACGACGGCGTGGTGACGGTGATGCTGAAGTGATCTCTGCAGGGCTTCGCCTAAGCACTACGAAAATATGACCGGGGTGTAAACGATGGAGGGGGCGCCGCACACGGCTAAGCAATTGTCTGTTAACTGGGCACCCCCCTCCCATATATATATAGGTGGGACAGAGGGGGAGTTGCCAAAGGGGGCGCCCAAGTAGGACGAATCCTACTTGGGGTCTCTCCCAAGCCGCGCCCCCTGCCTTATATAGGTGCGGGGGAAAGGTAGGGGAGGATGTTTCCTTTCTCCCTTGAGAGGGAAAGGCCGGAGGGGCTAGCCCTCCCCCTTTCCTTCCCTAGGGCTGGTCGGCCAGGGAGAGAGGATTTGTCCTTCCCTTGGCCCATTAAGCCCATATCTCCTACCAGGGGTGTCCGGAACCCCTTCCGGTGACCTGATAAGTACCCGGTACCCTCCAAAACACTTCCGCTGTCCGAATACCATTGTCCTATATATCAATCTTTACCTCTCGACCATTTTGAGACTCCTTGTCATGTCCATGATCTCATCCGGGACTCCGAACAACATACGGTCACCAAATCATATAACACTATATCGTCAACGAACGTTAAGCGTGTGGACCCTACGGGTTCGAGAACTATGTAGACATGACCGAGACACCTCTCCGGTCAATAACCAATAGCGGAACCTGGATACCTATATTGGCTCCTACATATTCTATGAAGATCTTTACTGGTCGAACTGTTATGACAACATACGTAATTCCCTTTGTCCATCGGTATGTTACTTGCCCGACATTCGATCGTTGGTATCTTCATACCTAGTTCAATCTCGTTACTGGCAAGTCTCTTTACTCGTTCTGTAATACATCATTGTGCAACTAACTCATTAGTCACTTTGCATGCAAGGCTTCTTATGATGTGTATTACCCAGAGGGCCCAGAGGTACCTCTCCGATACTCGTAGTGACAAATCCTAATCTCGATCTATGCCAACTCAACAAACACCTTTGGAGATACCTGTAGAGCATCTCTATGATCACCCAGTTATGTTGTGACGTTTCATAGCACACAAGGTATTCCTTCAGTATCCGGGAGTTGCATAATCTCATAGTCGAAGGAATATGTATTTGACATGAAGAAAGCAATAGCAATAAACTGAATGATCAATATGCTAAGCTAACGGATGGGTCTTGTCCATCACATCATTCTCCTAATGATGTGATCCTGCTATAAAATGACAACACATGTCTATGGTTAGGAAACCTTAACCATCGTTGATCAACGAGCTAGTCTAGTAGAGGCTCAATAGGGACACAGTATTTGTTTATGTATCCACACACATATTTAAGTTTCCGGTCAATACAATTCTAGCATGAATAATAAACCTTTATCGTGATTTAGGAAATATAATAATAACCATTTTATGCCTCTAGGGCATATTTCCATCAGCCTCCCACTTGCACTAGAGTCACTAATCTAGTTCACATCGCCATGTGATTAACACCCATAGTTCACATCACCATGTGACCAACACCCAAAGAGTTTACTGGAGTCAATAATCTAGTTCACATTGCCATGTGATTAACACCCAAAGAGTACTAAGGTGTGATCATGTTTTGCTTGTGAGAGAAGTTTAGTCAACGGGTCTGTCACATTTAGATCCGTATGTATTTTGCAAATTTCTATGTCTACAATCTCTACATGGAGCTACTCTAGCTAATTGCTCCCACTATCAATATGTATCCAGATTGAGACTCAGAGTCATGTGAATCGGTGTTAAAGCTTGCATCGACGTAACTCTTTACGACGAACTCTTTATCACCTCCATAACCGAGAAATATTTCCTTAGTCCTCTTAGGTAAATACGGATAATTTTGACCGATGTTTAGTGATCTACTCCTGGATCACCATTGTACCCCCTTGCCAAACTCATTGGCAAGGTACACAATAGGTCTGGTACATAGCATGGCATACTTTATAGAACCTATGGCTGAGGCATAGGGAATGACTTTCATTCTCTCTCTATCTTCTGTAGTGGTCGGGTTTTGAGTCTTATTCAACTTCACACCTTACAATGCAGGCTAGAACTCCTTCTTTGACTGATCCATTTTGAACTCCTTCAAAATCTTGTCAAGGTATGCACTCATTGAAAATCTTATCAAGCGTCTTGGTCTATCTCTATAGATCTTGATGCCTAATATGTAAGCAGCTTCACCGAGGCCTTTCATTGAAAAAATTATTATTCAAGTATCCTTTTATGATATCCGGAAATTCTATATCATTTCCAATTAGTAATATGTCATCCACATATAATAGCAGAAATGCTACGGATCTCCCACTCACTTTCTTGTAAATACAGGCTTCACCATAAGTCTGTATAAAACCATATGCTTTGATCACATCATCAAAGCGTATATTCCAACTCTGAGATGCTTGCACCAGTCCATAGATGGATTGCTGGAGCTTGCACACTTTGTTAGCACCTTTAGGATCGACAAAACCTTCTGGTTGCATCATATACAACTCATCTTTAAGAAATCCATTTAGGAACGTAATTTTGACGTCCATTTGCCAGATTTCATAATTATAAAATGCAGCAATTTCTAACATGATTCGGACTGACTTAAGCATCGCTACGGATGAGAAAGTGTCATCATAGTCAAGCCCTTCAACTTTTGAAAACCTTTTGCGACAAGTCGAGCTTTGTAGATGGTGACATTACCATCAGCGTTTGTCTTCTTCTTGAAGATCCATTTATTCTCAATGGCTTTCCGATCATCGAGCAAGTCCACCAAAGTCTACACTCTGTTCTCATACATGGATCCTATCTTAGATTTCATGGCCTCAAGCCATTTATCGGAATCTGGGCTCATCATAGCTTCTTCATAGTTCGTAGGTTTGCCTTGGTCTAGTAACATGACTTCCAGAATAGGATTACCGTATCATTCTGGTGCGGATCATGCTCGGGTTAACCTACGAGGTTCGGTGGTAACTTGATCTGAAGTTTCATGATCATCGTCATTAGCTTCCTCTCTAGTTGGTGTAGGCATCACGGGAACGGTTTTCTACGATGAGCTACTTTCCAATTCGAGAGAAGGTACAATTACCTCATCAAGTTCTACTTTCCTACCACTCAATTCTTTTGAGAGAAACTCCTTCTCTAGAAAGGTTCCATTCTTGGCAGCAAAAGATCTTGCCTTCGGATCTGTGGTAGAAGGTGTACCCAATTATTTCCTTAGGGCATCCAATGAAGACACACTTCTCAGATTTGGGTTCGAGCTTATCAGGCTGAAGCCTTTTGACATAAGTGTCGCAACCCCAAACTTTAAGAAATGACAGCTTAGGTTTCTTGCCAAACCATAGTTCATATGGTGTCGTCTCAACAGATTTAGACGGTGCCCTTTTTATCGTGAATGCGGCTGTCTCTAATGCATAACCCCAAAATGATAGTGGTAAATAGGTAAGAGACATCATAGATCGCACCATATCTAATAAAGTACGGTTACGACGTTCAGACACACCATTACGCTATGGTGTTCCAGGTGGCACGAGTTGTGAAACAATTCCACATTGTTTTCAGTGAAGGCCAAATTCATAACTCAAATATTCGCCTCCGCGATCAGATTGTAGGAACTTCATTTTCTTGTTATGATGATTCTCCACTTCACTCTGACATTCTTTAAACTTTTCAAATGTTTCAAACTTGTGCTTCATCAAGTAGATATACCCGTATCTACTCAAATCATCTGTGAAGGTGGGAAAATTACGATACCCTCCGCGTGCCTCAATACTCATCGGACCGCATACATCGGTATGTATTATTTCCAATAAGTCATTAGCTCACTCCATTGTTCTGGAGAACAGAGTTTTAGTCATCTTTCCCATGAGGCACGGTTTGCAAGTATCAAATGATTCATAATCAAGTGATTCCAAGAGTCCATCCGCATGGAGTTTCTTCATGCGCTTTACACCAATATGACCTAAACGGCGGTGCCACAAATATGTTGCACCATCATTATCAATTTTGCATCTTTTGGCATCAATATTATGAATATGTGTATCACTACAATCGACATTCAATAAACCATTCACCTTGGGAGTATGACCACAGAAGGTTTTATTCATGTAAAAAGAACAAAAAATATTCTCTGACTTAAATGATTAGTCCTATTGCAATAAACATGATCTAATCATATTAATGCTCAACGCAAGACACCAAATAACATTTATTTAGGTTCAACACTAATCCCGAAGGTAGTGGGAGTGTGCGATGGTGATCGTATCTGTCGGATGTGGGGTTCCGGCAAAACCCTTAAGGTTCAAACTCTGGGGTGCGCATGAAGTTCTTTCCCTCCTACCGATCTACGCCCTAGCTCGCTAAGATCTCGCGGACGAACTTGACGAACTCACAACACGGAAAGACACGAGATTTATATTGGTTCGGGCCACCGTTGTGGTGTAATACCCCACTCCAGTGTGTGGTGGTGGATTGCCTCTTGGGCTGATGAAGAACAGTACAAGGGGAAGAACAGCCTCCTGAGGTTGAGGTGTTCTTGTGCTCTGTGGACTTATGGATGAGGACTCGATCCCCTCCCCCCTCTGTGGTGGCTAGCTCTACTTATATAAGCACTGGTCCTCTCCCCAAATATTGAGCGGGAAGGGAGCCAACAACGGTGGGCAAATTTGAAAGGGGACAGCTAGTACCAGCTATCCTGACAAAAGCGGTCTTCGCCTGCAAAAGGCTCTGGTGGTGACGCCGTCTTGGGCTCCACGGTGACCTCCGTCTTGCCGTCCTGCTGGTCTTGGTCTCGTTGCACCGATACGGAAACCTTTGCATGATGCCTCGATACTCCGCGCCCGCGCCTGCCTCCTTAGCACCAAAGAGGAAACAAGGACGCTGCACGCGCTGGCACCCGCCTGGCGCCCGCCTGGTGCCGGTCATCATGGCTCACGTCACGAGAGCCTCGTGAGGTTTGCCCCGCCTTGATATCTCCGCTCCTCGCGAGGTAGCCTAGTGAGGCCGCTCCCGAGGAGGTCTTGCGCCATCCGCCTCGCGAGGCTTGGCCCCTCGCGAGGGTCTTGAATGCCTTGTTGATGAAGATGGGTCGTACAGGCCCGCTAGCATAGCCACGCTGTGGGCCGTAGGCAGGCAAGTCTGGGGACCCCCATTCCCAGAACGCCGACAGTAGCCCCCGGGCCCAAGGTGCGCTCGGGCTTGGCTTCGCGGCGAAGCCAAGGGTCAAGTACGGAGCGTCGCGGGCCCCCAAAGCCTGCGGCCTCGGTCGACGCGTGGCGGTTGATTGGGCGTGGGCGTCTCCACTTCCCCACGTCGCCTCGGTAACTGCACGACTTGACAAGTCCCTGTGACATGCAAGGAAAACCATCATTACCTGTGATCATGGGGGGCGCCGGTTGGCCTTCTTCCGCTATAAATGGGAAGGGGGCATCTCTTCCTTGCTCGCTTGCTTCTTCTTCCTCGCTGCATTGCTAACAGTGCCACCAATGGCGCTACGAAGGAAGTTCTCTGCCGCCGAGAAGGGGAAGGCCCCTCGCGAGGGACCCGGCTCCCCGGAGCCCAAGCGCGGACGCGGCCGTCCGCGCAAGCACGTCACGACCCCCGCCGCGGCCCATCGTCGTGGCGGCACCGCGGCACGCCGAGGGGGTCGTCCCAGCCATGGCGGCCCAGTTGATGAAGGGAGGCGTGCCATGGTGGCGCGGCCTCCCTGTCCGCGCTTCCATTCGGCGGAAGTGTCACCGGAGTTCGTCGTCTGGTCGGAGAACCCGGCCGGCAACTGGCTCCAGCTTACGCGCTTCTTTGTCGATGAACTGCCGGCCTCTGGTCCAGGCGGGCTCTGGTTGCAGGCGGATGGTTGCTGCAGTAAGGCCTCTTGGGTTGCGGTCGAGACTTCCGCCGCGGGCAACATAGCCTGGCCCGCGGCTGGCAGACGTTCGCCCGTGCACGTGGCCTGGGTAGGCGGTGCACCCTCCACTTCAAGTACGATGGTGGATCGACCCTCTATGTGAGGGTGTTTGGGGAAGATGGTCGCCGCGCCGAGTGCTGCCCCGAGGCGAACAACGATGAGGAGGTGCTCGGCCTTGGTGACGGTCGTGACGAGGATGAGGGCGAGCCTGCCCTCGGCGGCGACCGTGCCTCGTCCAGCTACGACGGCTCTTCCTCCGGCGACAGCTCCAGCAGTGGTGGCTACGACCAGCCGCCGCGCCCGCTTTGAGGGCGACAGCGGGTCATCTCGTCGCCGCGCCTCCGTGAAGCACGAGGAAGGGTCTGGCTAGGCTCGGGGTGTCGCTAGGGGCCTGCCTCCGCGGGTCGCTGCAACGCCGCTTTTGTTTTGCTCTTTTTCCGCATCAAAAATGAAACCAGTATGGGCCCGGAGGGGCGTGTATCGAACTGTGGTTCCTTGGTTATTGCACTGTGCGTGTTGTTCCCGTGCCGTGTTGTTATTTTGCTCAAAGACAACTTAACCTGGTGCATTCAGGACGCCCTCTTCCTTACGAGGCGTTTGTTTCCTCGTTTCCATCTTGACCTGGTGGTCTGTGTTTGCTCAGGAACTGCAAAAATTCGTTAGGAGGTGCGTTAGAAGATTTTCTGTCCACCCAAGCCTTGACCTGGCGCTTTGCATCGCGGTACCGGGGGGGCACGGACTAGGAGAGATGCACCAGTTTTTGGGCTTGAACGAGGGTGGCTCGCGAGAAGGCAGAGAGGAGAAAAATGCTCGCGAGGGCACCTGCCTAGCCCCCTCGCGAGGTATGCGAGAGAGAGAACACGAGCGAACCAGAGCCGGAAAATGCGATAAGAGGCGAGGGAATCGAATCAGCAAGGAACACCAAAAGCAAACTCCGATTAAGGAAAAGCGAGCCAACTACGGAAAGCAAATGAAAAGCCGCGTCCGGCACCTAGTCTAGTCTTCAAGTCTTCTCACCAGCGCGGAGCTAAGTGCTGCCACTAGGCGTGGGCGGGAGCCCCAGGGCCTGAGGCTGGCGCTCCTGAGACTCCGGGGCATGTACAGCCCCACTCATTATTACGTGAGAGTGTCACGAGTGGCGATTCTTCACAGGCACCGGGCCTTCTTCACAGGCTCTGGGCCTTTCTTCACAGGCTCTGGGCCTTGCTTCATGGGTAGAACTTCCGGAGGTGCTGGATGTTCCAGGCATTCTGGATAGGTATCCCGTCCTGCGTCTCCAGGCGCGCGGCGCCAGGCCTGGAGACATGGACGACCCTGAACGGGCCCTCACACATGGGTGAAAGCTTGTGCAGCCCTTCCCTGGAGAGGACCCGCCTCAGGACGAGGTCGCCTACCTCGAGTGTCCTGGAGCGGATGTTGCGGCAGTGGTATCGCCGCAGCGCTTGCTGGTACCTTGCCGCCCTCAGTGCGGCTTCGCGACGTCGTTCCTCCCCCAGCACGAGGTCCACCCCCCCCCCCCACATGGCGTCCTGCTGCGTTTCATCAAACGCCAAGACCCATGCGGAGCGATGCTTGACCTCGTGAGGGAGGACTGCTTCAGCTCCATAGACAAGGAAGAATGGGGTCTCGCCCGTTGGCTTGGTGGCGGTGGTGCGGATGGACCACAGCACGGACTGGAGCTCGTCGTACTAGCCCCTGCCACAGGCCTCGAGCTTCTTCTTGAAGGTCCTGGTCTTGAGGCCCCTCAGGACCTCTGCGTTGGCGCGTTCGGCCTGACCATTGCTCCTGGAGTGCGCCACCGAAGCGTAGCAGATCTGCGTTCCAAGGTTAGCACAGTAGGTTTTGAAGAGGTTACTAGTAAACTGCGAGCCATTATCTGTGATGATGCGGTTGGGGACCCCGAAGCGGCTCACGAGGCCCTTGATGAACTTGACAGCAGAGCCGGCTGGGATGGTGCGGACGGCTTCCACTTCCGCCCACTTGGTGAACTTGTCGATGGCGACGTAGAGGCAACGGTAGCCCCCGGGCGCTCGAGGGAACGGGCCCAGGATGTCCAGCCCCCAGACCGCGAACGGCCATGTGAGCGGAATGGTTTGGAGGCCCTGAGCCGGCTGATGAATTTGCTTGGCGTGGAACTAGCAGGCTTCACAGGACTTCACCAGCTCAGCTGCGTCGTTGAGCGCAGTGGGCCAGTAGAACCCACTACGGAATACTTTGTCGACGAGGGTCCGTGACGACGAGTGGTGCCCGCAGTCACCATCGTGTATGTCAGTTAGCAGCTCCTTCCCTTGGTCCCTGGAAATGCAGCGCAAAGAAACGTCGTTTGGCCGCTTCCTGTACAACTCGCCATCCTGGATGTAGTACGCCGTGGCTTGCCGAACCACACGCTCTGCATCCTCCTCCTTTTTTGGCAGCGCCCCTTGCATCAGATACTCCTTGAATTCCTTGGTCCAGCATCCCTCCTGAGGTTCAAGCGCCAAGAGCAAGCGAGATCCTGAGGTCGGGCCACAGGCCGGGGCTCCTGAGACAGGAGGCTGTGGAAGCTCCTCCTGAGGTTGGGCTGTGCTTGAAAGTGGTGGTGTCGCCGATGGCTTGAAGAGCCGTTCCTCAAGGACACTGGGCTCTTGTGGCTGTCGCTTGGATGCTCTCCTAGCAATGTCGTCGGCTTCCTTGTTGGTGCCCCGGGGCACGTGCTACAGCTCCAAGCCCGTGAATTGCTTCTCCATCTTGCGCACCTCCGCGAGGTACGCCTCCATATTCTCGTCCTTTGGCTCGTATACTTTGTTGGAGAAGTTGACGAGGAGTTGCGAGTCGCCTCTAACGGTAAGGCGCTTCACCTCTAGAGCTGCCGCGGCCTTCAGGCCAGCTATGAGGCCTTCGTATTCTACGATGTTGTTGGAGACCTTCTCGCCATGCTGAAAGCAGAGTTGCACGGCGTAATAGAGCTTGTCCTGAGTGGGCGAGATTGGTACTGCTCCAGCCCCTGCGCCTTGGTGCGCGAAGGCGCCATCGAAGTACATGACCCACCCGTCCGGTGCCTCGCTTCCTGGCAAGGTGGATCGGTCTTCGCCTTCTTCAAGTGTCGGGGCATCCGTCCATTTTGCCACAAAATCAGCGAGCGCGGACCCCTTGACGACCCTGGTAGTGCTGAACTCCAACTGGAATGCTTGCAGCTCGATGTTCCACTCGGTGACCCTTCCAGACGAGTTGGGGCTCCTGAGCACCCTCTCCAATGGGTAGGCCGAGACGACCTTGATGGGGTAGCCCTGGAAGTAGTGCCGCAGCTTGTGCAAGGCCACCAAGAGCGCGAGCAGGAGTTTCTGAGGCATGGGGTATCGTGCCCTTGCGTCCCGCAACACCATGCTGACAAAATACACCGGGTGCTCGACAAGGGCTGGCGCATTGACGAGGCTCGGTCTTGCGGAGATTGGGGCATCTCCTGAGGTGGAGGGCCTCCTGAGGCCTGACTGCTTTCGGGAATCTCGGCGACGTTGTCTTGCTGAGCTTGGTCTTCTGGTGCTGAGGCTTTTGCGGCGCCTTCCTGGCCCTGCATTACTTCAGCTATAGCTTGGCGCGGCGCTACCTTGGCTTGGTACTCCTCCCGAACCGCCACCAGCGCTGCGCTGGCGGAGTACGGGGTGGCGGCAAGGTAGAGCACTAAGGGCTCGAGAGGTCGTGGTGCCACCATCACAGGAGGGCTGGTCAGGTATTTCTTGAGGTCTTGGAAGGCTCGGTCGGCCTCTGGTGTCCACTCGAACGGGCCCTTCTTCTTCATGAGCTTGAAGAAGGGTAAGGCGCGCTCTCCCAGCTTAGAGATGAAATGCCCCAACGCGGTCACTCGTCCCGCCAGCTTTTGCATCTCTCTGAGGGTCTGCGGCGGGCTCATGTCTTCGATGGCCTTGATCTTCTCTGGGTTTGCCTCGATCCCTCTGTGGGATACAAGGAATCCCAGCAGCTTGCCGGAAGGGACACCGAACACACACTTCTCCGGGTTAAGCCGCAAGTTCACCTGGCGCAGGCTCTTGAAAGTCTCTGCCAAGTCTTGAATCAAGGCTCTCGCCTCCCGAGACTTCACCACTATGTCGTCGACATAGGCCTCTGTGTTTCTCCTGAGCTGCCGCCCCAAGGCGATGTGCATCAGCCGCTGAAAGGTCGCGCCCGCGTTGCGCAGCCCGAAGGGCATGCAGGTGTAGCAGTACACCCCACACGGTGTCAGGAAGGTTGTCTTCTCTACGTCTTACACCGCCATCTTGATTTGGTGATACCCTGAGAATGCGTCCAGGAAGCACAGCAAGTCGCACTCGGTGGTGGAGTCAACGATCTGATCGATGCGTGGGAGCGGGAACGGATCTTGGGGGCAGGCCTTATTAAGGTTGGTGAAATCGACGCACATCCGTTCCTTCCCGCCTTTCTTCGGCACTACGACGGGGTTTGCCAGCCATGTGGGATACCGAACCTCGCGAATGGCACCCGTCGCCTCCAGCTTGCGGGTCTCCTGGATGATGAAGGCTTGCTTCTCCGTGGATTGCCGCCTCGCTCGTTGCTTGACAGGGCGCATGTTGGGGCACACCCTTAAGTGATGCTGAATCACCTCTCTTGGAACCCCTACCAGCTGATTGGGCTCCCATGCGAATATGTCCTTGTTTGCGCGCAAGAACCTCACCAGCGCCTCTTCTTGGACGGAATCGAGGCCGGCACCTATGGTAAAGTTGGCTCCTGAAGGTCCATCCTCATTGATTGGCACCTACTTGGTTTTCGCCTTGTCTTGGGTGAACAGCTGCTTCTTCTTGGTAGCCGCGGCCTCCTTGACTGCCGTTACGGCCTCCTTGGTGTCCCCCTTGATGGTGAGGGCGCCCTTGCTCCCAGGCATCTTCATGATGTTGTAGGCCGGGTGAGTCGCCGCCATGAACTGGGCGAGAGCTGGGTACCCGAGGATGGCATTGTACGGGAGGCCGATGCGGGCGATGTCGAAGTTGACCAGCTCAGTGCGGTAGTTGTCGTGCGTGCCGAAGGTGACTGGGAGGCAGATCTGTCCCAGAGAGTGGGCAGCGCCGCCACCAACTCCTGCGAAGGGCTTGCTGAGACTGAACCGCTCGAGCGGCACGTGAAGAAGGCTGAAGGCCTCCATGGAGAGCAAGTTGAGGCCGGCACCGCCGTCGATGAGGGTCTTGGTAACAGCCATGTTGTAGATGGTGGGTGTGCAGAGCATTGGGAGCATGCCCGAGCCGACGGTGGAGTCGGGATGGTCTTCTGAGCTGAAGGTGAGGTTGGCCTCTGTTGCAGCCCAAGCTGGCGGAGCCCCTGGGCGCTTGGAAGCGGCCCCAATCTGACGGAGGAACGGCTTGACGTGGCGATCTGAAGGCGGTGCTTGAGAGCCGCCCAGCAGGGCTGCGACTGCATGGTGCGCCGGCACCGCGTAGCGAGCAGTGAAGAGGTCGCGGAGTTCCCCCCAGGACGCCATCGTGGATCCAGGGAGGTTGAGCAGCCAGGCGCGTGGCTCGCCGGCGAGGGCCATGGGGAACCAGTTGGCCATGACCTTGTCGTCGCCCCCGGCCTCGAGGACGGCCTCCTCGTACACCAGTAGGAACAGCGACGGGTCCGTCGCACCGTCGTAGCGCGGCGGCATCTCCGGCCTGAACTTGGGTGGCCATCGCACCCGTCGCAGGGCGGGGGCCAGGGCTCGGAGCCCCCTGGCCCCGTCGTCAACACCGGCCGCATGAGCGGATGGCGGGGCACCCGCCATGGGGGCGAAGTGCGGTGGCGCGGGGCGTAGGCCGGTGGAGAGAAGCTACGGCGCACCCCTACTTGGCGCGCCAAATGTCGGATGTGGGGTTCCCGCAAAACCCTTAAGGGTTCGAACTCTAGGGTGCGCACGAAGTTCTTTCCCTCCTACCGATCTACGCCCTAGCTCGCTAAGATCTCGCAGACGAACTCGACGAACTCACAACACGGAAAGACACGAGATTTATACTAGTTCGGGCCACCATTGTGGTGTAATACCCTACTCCAGTGTGTGGTGGTGGATTGCCTCTTAGGCTGATGAAGAACAATACAAGAGGAAGAACAGCCTCATGAGGTTGAGGTGTTCTTGTGCTCTGTGGACTTGTGGATGAGAACTCGATCCCCTCCCCCTCTGTGGTGCCTAGCTCTACTTATATAATCCCTGGTCCTCTCCCCAAATATTGAGTGGGAAGGGAGCCAACAACGGCGGGCAAATTTGAAAGGGGACAGCTAGTACAAGCTATCCTGACAAAAGTGGTCTTCGCCTGCAAAAGGCTCTGGTGGTGACGTCGTCTTGGGCTCCACAGTGACCTCCGTCTTGCCATCTTGCTGGTCTTGGTCTCGTTGCACCAATATGGAAACCTTTGCCTGATGCCTCGGTACTCCGCGCCCGCGCCTGCCTCCTTAGCACCAAAGAGGAAACAAGGACGCTGCGCGCGCTGGCGCCCGCCTGGTGCCGGTCGTCATGGCTCACGTCACGACAGCCTCGTGAGGTTTGCCCCGCCTTGATATCTCCGCTCCTCGCGAGGTAGCCTAGTGAGGCCGCTCCCAAGGAGGTCTCGCGCCGTCTGCCTCGCGAGGCTTGGCCCCTCGCGAGGGTCTTGAATGCCTAGTTGATGAAGATGGGCCGTACAGGCCGGCTAGCATAGCCACGCCGTGGGCCGCAGGTAGGCAAGTCTGGGGACCCCCGTTCCCAGAATGCCGACAATATCAACCTTGGAATCACTTCCAACACACATCGTCACTTTGCCCTTAACTAGTCTCTATTCATTCTGCAACTCCTGTCTCGAGTTACTAATCTTAGCAACTGAACCGATATCAAATACCCAAGGGCTACTATGAACACTAGTAAGGTACACATCAATAACATGTATATCAAATATACCTTTGTTCACTTTGCCATCCTTCTATCCGCCAAGTATTTGGGGCAGCTCCACTTCCAATGACCATTTCCTTTGCATTAGAAGAACTTAGTTTCAGGCTTGGGTCCAGCTTTGGGCTTCTTCACGGGAGTGGCAACTTGCTTTCCATTCTCCTTGAAGTTCCCTCTCTTTCCCTTGCCTTTTTCTTGAAACTAGTGGTCTTGTTTAACCATCAACACTTGAAGCTCTTTCTTGATTTCTACCTTTGCCGATTTCAGCATCGCGAAGAGCTCGGGAATCGTTTTCGTCATCCTTTGCATATTATAGATCAACACAAAGTTCTAGTAGCTTGGTGGTAGTGACTAGAGAACTCTGTTAATCACTATCTTATCTGGAAGATTAACTCCCACTTTATTCAAGCGATTGTAGTACCCAGACGTTTTGAGCATATGCTCACTGGATGAGCTATTCTCCTCCATCTTGTAGGCAAAGTAATTGTCAGAGGTCTCATATGTGTCGACATGGGCATGAGTTTGAAATACCAATTTCAACTTTTGGAACATCTCATATGCTCCATGGCATTAAAAACGTTTTTGAAGTCCCTGTTCTAAGCCGTAAAGCATGGCGCACAAAACTATAAAGTAGTCATCATATCGAGCTTGCCAAACGTTCATAACGGTTGCATCTGCTCCTGCAACACATCTGTCACCTAGCGATGCATCAAGGACATAATTCTTCTATGCAACAATGAGGATAATCCTTAGATCATGGACCGAGTCCGCATCATTGTTACTATCATCTTTCAACTTAGTTTTCTCTAGGAACATATCAAAAATATAGGGGAGCTATATCATGAGCTATTGATCTACAACATAGATATGCAAACAGTATTAAGACTAAGTTCACGTTAAATTAAGTTCAATTAATCAAATTTTTAATGAACTCCCACTTAAATTAACATCCCTCAAGTTATCTAAGTGATACATGATCCAAATCAACTAACCCATGTCCAATCATCACGTGAGATGGAGTAGTCATCAATGGTGAACATCTCTACTATATGACTCATGTTTGACCTTTCGGTCTCCAGTGTTCTGAGACCATGTCAGTACATGCTAGGCTCGTCAAGTTTAACCCAAGTATTCTGCATGTACAAAATTATCTTACACCCATTGTATGTGAACGTAGAGTCTATCACACCCGATCATCACGTGGAGCTTCGAAACGACGAACTTTGGCAACGGTGCATACTCGGGGAGAACACTTTTATCTTTAAATTTAGTGAAGGGATAATCTTATAATGCTACCGCCATTTGATGGTGTCCTGGACTAGGGGGTACTCAACACGTCATCTCCCGACCAGCTCGATCGGGCCAAGGACCCCCATGGTGATTCACTAATGGGCCACTTTAGGCAGCCCATGCCGCATACAAGGAAGACTCCACAAGACTTGGTGATCAAGATAAGGACTCCTCTCCACCAACGTATTCGACTAGGAATCTTGTTATCCTAGGCCTCTGGTACATTATATAAGCCGGGGCCAGGCTAGTCGGTAGAGGATCATGACATTATTCATCATACCCTCAGGTTTTAGACCACAACATACGATCTCGAGGTAGATCAACTCTGTACTCATACACATCGAATATAATCAAGCAGGAGTAGGGTTTTACCTCTTAGAGAGGGCCCGAACCTGGGTAAACACCGTGTCCCTCGTCTCTTGTTACCCATCGATCCTAAGACACACAGCTTGGGACCCCCTACCCGAGATATGCCGGTTTTGACACCGACAATGGTGCTTTCATTGAGAGTTTCACTGTGAGATTGATGAGGTATCAATGGCCAGCCTGCAGATCAACTGCGACATCGGCATCTTCGTCGCCGACTCGACCGGTCACCTTGGCTCGACCGAGGACTGCGCTACACGTCAGATCATCATGTTCGGACGAGAGCGTTCATCAACATCAACTCTGAACTCTATCAAGATCATGGATGAATCATAAATGGAGCTCGGGGGCTCAACGTCAGTGTTGCCCTTTGTTAGAAGGGAGAGAGAGGTTTGGTGGAATAGTTCATTGTATTGGTTGAGCCTCGTGGGCATATATATAGGAGTACATGATCTACTTGGAGTACAAGACAAGCCAGAATACTTCCTAGTTTATCCTATGTTCCCTAATACAATCACGTTACTCAACCCCCCGCAGTCACAACGGTAGCGACGCAAACGGTGAAACTGGAGAAGAATCTGAAGGCAAGCCTACGGACACCCCCCAACAGTCGTAATGGTTGACGCACCATGGAGTCGTGGCTGGAGTGGCAACCGACGAGGTTGCTCAAGCAAGGCGGTAGCCCTTTGTGCCGTTTGTCGTGGTAGCCGAGAGCGTAGGTGGTGGAGCCGTGGTCGAGGTAGCCGTGCAAAGAATGTCGTGGTCGATGTCGAATCGGGGTAGCCGGTGTCGAGGAAGTCGTCGTGGAGCCGCGGGCGCAAACAGGCGCCGAGTTAGTCATGGGTGTAGTGGTGTCGAAGTAGTGGTGCGCCGGGAAGAAGATGTTGTTGACGATGCATCGCAACCGGTTTGCCAAGCTCGGGGACACATCGTAGACGAAGGCACACACCGGTGTTGCCAGCACCGGGCATGCGTAGATGGACGAAGACGAAGTTGATGAAGCGCGGCACTAGACTTGCCAGGCCTGGGGACACATCGTGGACGAAGGCATGCTTCGGTGTTGCCAGCACCGGGCATGCGTAGACTGGGACCTGCACGAGCTGTACGCCATGTCAAAGAAGCTAGAGAAGCCAGCAGAGAAGGACTCGACGACTGTTGCGGCGCCAATCGGCGCGGGGCCGATGTCGCCCGCGGTTGTCAGAGTAGACGAAGTGGTCGGGGTAGATGACGGCGACGCTGGCGACGGGCTAGTGCTGGACGAAGATGAAGGAGGTGGACAGGCGGCGGCGGTAGCCAAAGAAGGGCGGCGGCGGCAACCTGACGACAGCAGCGGCGGCTAGGTTAGGAACGCGGCGGTAGTGCTCGAAGTAGGCGAAGAACCCGGACAGCGTGACAAAGACCGGCGCGGACGGTGGCATTTGTAACGCCCTCGATTCAATCGTACACTAATCATGCACGCAAATGTGTACGATCAAGATCAAGGACTCACGGGAAGATATCACAACACAACTCTAGACACAAATTAAAATAATACAAGCTTTATATTACAAGCCAGGGGCCTCGAGGGCTCGAATACATAAGCTCGAATACACAAGAGTCAGCGGAAGCAACAATATCTGAGTACAGACATCAGTTAGACAAGTTTGCCTTAAGAAGGCTAGCACAAAAGCAACATCGATCGAAAAGGCAAGGCCTCCTGCCTGGGAGCCTCCTAACTACTCCTGGTCGTCAGCGGTCTCCACGTGGTAGTAGGCACCCTCGGGGTAGTAGCAGTCATCGTCAAAGGTGGCGTCTGGATCCTGGGCTCCACCATCTGGTTGCGACATCCGAGAAAATTGGAAAGAGGTGGAAAAATAGGAAGCAAAGCAACCGTGAGTACTCATCCAAAGTACTCGCAAGCAAGGATCTACACTACATATGCAACATTATCAAAGAGAGGCTGTATATGTGGACTGGGTTGCAGAAATGCCAGAATAGAGGGGAGAGCCTAGTCCTATCGAAGACTAGCATCTTCTGGAAACCACCATCTTGCAGCAACAGGAGGGAGTAGAGTAGCATAACTAAAGTAGTAGTAGTGTTATCAACCTCGGCCAGAGATCCTTTCTCGACTCCCTGCGAGAAAGCAATCCCAGAGCCATACTATCCAGTTATCATCTCATATCCAAGTCTCATATCAAGTATCCAGTTCTAGTTGTATCGATCGGGATACAACTCCAAGTGTCCGTTACCGTAGGACAGGCTATCGATAGATGTTTTCTTCCCTGCAGGGGTGCACCAACTTACCCACCATGCTCGATTAACTCCGGCCGGTCACACTTCCCTGGGTCATGCCCGGCCTCAGCCAAACAATACGCCGCAACCCGACCTAGGCTTAATAGAGAGGTCAACACGCCGGACTAAACCTATGCCCCCAGGGGTCATGGGCCATCGCCCCAGGAACTCATGCATGTTGCGTGGGCGGCCGGTGAGCAGACCTAGCTACCTCCTTAAAAAGGTAGGAGCTTACCAGTCCAACCCGGCGCGCGCCGCTCAGTCGCTGACGTCTATTAAGATTCGGCTGATGCATACGACGCAGAACGCCCATACTATGCCCACGTGATGGTTAGTGCTATCAGGCCAGAGGCCCCTCGGATCAAATACCCAAATTGTAGTGGATTAGGAGCACACGGTAACAAGCAGAGACTCATGAAAGATGTGACCCTGTTGCCCCGTCTCGAGGACTTGCGGCAAGGGCTAGGAATGCCTGGCCACACCTCGTAATTATCTCGCGGGCACCCTCTAGGTCAACCCGTCTCCACTTCACTCGCAATTAAGCTCGCGCGGGTACCCCTCAGGGCCGACCCGTCTTTAGTAACATGGTTCAATGTAAAGTCATAGTAACCATAGTAACTGTGTGTCCAAACATCAAGGGGAAAACCCGAGGAATCACCCCCGGTGAATTCCACTCGATGTAATCATCAAGGTGAACGTAAGAGGAACCACCCCCGAGGTTCACACTTGAGGGGTTGCACGACAGAGTCGTGTCGGAAGTGGTTAAGGCAGAATCACCCTCGATGACCACGACCGAATAGCTACACTACAGGGTTAACATCAGAAGTGCTGTAGAGGTCTCACCCTCGGCACTCGATAGTAACCCAGTAGTGTCAAGCAACTAAGGGGAAAGTGATGTGCGGTGCCGGGGCCTGGTCTTCGATCCCGTTGATCGGGTCTTCGAACATAAAGCGGGGCAACTGGGACAAGGTGGGGGTCACTGATGGATCACTAACCAACCTATACTAAGCAGTTTAGGATAAGTAGGTAAGGTACAAGGAGCAGGTTACAAAAGCAGGCTATGCATCAGAATAGGAGCAAATAATAACAGTAGCAAAATCTAATGCAAGCATGAGAGAAAGGAATGGGCGATATCGGGATGATCAAAGGGGGGGCTTGCCTGGTTGCTCTGGCAAGGAGGGGTCGTCATCGACGTAGTCAATCACAGGGGCGGCATCGGTCTCGGGGTCTACCGGAGAGAAGAGGGGGAAGAAACAATAAATATAAAGCAAACAAAGCATCACAAAGCATAACAAGACGAAAAGCAGAACTAGGGTCGACCTAACATAGTACTGCACGATATAGGTGAAGGGGGAAATCAACTGGGAATGTATTCCCGGTACCGGACTTGTGTTAGACAGATGACTAGAGGGGGAATGTTCCATGTTCAGCATGCTAGAGGCATGTGACAGATGAATGGACCGCATATTCGGATTCGTCTCGTCGTTCTGAGCAACTTTCATGTAGAAAACATTTTCATCCGAGCTACGGTTTATTTTCTATGATTTTTCAAAGATTTGAACATTATTCTGAAATTATTATTAATTATTTAAATTGACAGAAGAGGACAATATGACATCATCCTGGCGTCATTACTACATCAGCGGTCAACATACTAGCTGACCAGTCAATGGGGCCCATGGGGGACCCACTGGCAGTGACTAGGCGATACCCAGTCAGCCGTTGACTGGGTCAACAAGGCCAGCCGGGCCACTGGGCAGTGACCTAAGGGGCTGGCCCCGGTCGGCCAAGTCGGCACCGGCGCCGGTGGAGCCCCGGCAAGCGCTCCCGCGATGGAGATGCGCTGGATCTCGCCGAAATCCGGCTCCGGGCGGCCGTTCGGGGCGCGGCCGGTTGTTTTCGAATGACCACTTCGCCGCGGGTCCGATGGTGGCGACAGAACGAGCGGAGGGGCCCGGCAAGGACGCCGGCGACGAGCCGTGGCGGCATCCGCGTATGGACCAGGCGGAGGCGCGGCTACGGAGTGTTTGCGAGCGTGTTTAGTAGGTGGGTGGGACCTGCAGCGCACCCCGAGCACGCTAGGGCGGTCGGGAGGGGCAGCGGCGGCTTGGGAGCGCAGGGCGGGCAGCAACGGCGGATACCAGAGCGCGGCAAAGGCGGCAGGGGGTTCGTCCTTCAGACAAAACAAGGCGGGAGCGGGTCAGGGGCGAGCTAGGGTGGCGCTCGGCGCTAGGGGCGCTCTGGAGCGCGCCCACCGCACGCGCTGGAGCTGGAGAGCTCGAGCGGCTCGCGCAGCGCGGTCATAGCGATGGCCGAAG
Source organism: Aegilops tauschii subsp. strangulata (assembly GCF_002575655.3). Taxonomy (NCBI): domain Eukaryota; kingdom Viridiplantae; phylum Streptophyta; class Magnoliopsida; order Poales; family Poaceae; genus Aegilops; species Aegilops tauschii. The sequence goes on along the minus strand of NC_053039.3, from coordinate 209,405,786 downwards.
CACGAGGGCGGGGCCGGCTAGCTAGAGAGCACGCGAGGACACGGGGAGACAGGGGAGTCTGTAGGGTGCTCACCGGGCCCTGCACGTGTGTAACGCCCACGATGCGGCTATATCTCCCACGTGTCGAGGCACGACTTAGAGGCATAACCGCATTGTAGGTATTGTCGCAAGATGGGTCATCTTCACACAATCCCATGTAATGAACAAGAATGGGATAAAGAGAGTTGGCTTACAATCGCCACTTCACACAATACATAAATAAATTCATACATCATTCAAAATACACACATAGACCGACTACGGTCAAATCCAAACGAAAAGAAGATAACCCCAAATGCTAAATCCCTGATCGTCCCCAACTGGGCTCCACTACTGATCATCAGGAAACGAAACATAGTAACGACCACGTTCCTTGTCAAACTCCCACTTGAGCTCGGTTGCGTCACCTGCACTGGTATCGTCGGCACCTGCAACTGTTTTGGTAGAATCTGTGAGTCACGAGGACTCAGCAATCTCACACCCGCGAGATCAAGACTATTTAAGCTTATAGGAAGGATGGGGTAATGAGGTGGAGCTGCAGCAAGCACTAAGCATATATAGTGGCTAACATACGCAAATAAGAGCGAGAAGAGGAGCAACGCAACGGTCGCGAAGCTAGAGGTGATCAAGAAGTGATCCTGAAACTACCTACGTTCATACATAACCCAAACCGTGTTCACTTCCCGGACTCCGCCGAAAAGAGACCATCATGGCTACACACACGGTTGATGTATTTTAAATAAGTCAAGTGTCAAGTTCTCTACAACCGGATATTAACAAATTCCCATCTGCCACATAACCGCGGGCACGGCTCTCGAAAGTTTATACCCTGCAGGGGTGTCCCAACTTAGCCCATTATAAGCTCTCACAGTCAACGAAGGATATTCCTTCTCCCAGGAAGACCCGATCAGTCTCGGAATCCCGGTTTACAAGACATTTCGACAATGGTAAAACAAGACCAGCAAAGCCGCCCGATGTGCCGACAAATCCCGATAGGAGCTGCACATATCTCGTTCTCAGGGCACACCGGATGAGCAAGACGTCGGGTTGGCATAGACCCTGGTTGCCCAGGGGGCGCCAGACATCGCTCGGTTTGGACCAGCACTCGAAGGAGCACTGGCCCGGGGGGGTAAGTAAAGATGACCCTTGAGTCTGCAGAACCCAAGGGAAAAAGGCTTAGGTAGGCAAATGGTAAAACCAAGGTTGGGCCTTGCTGGAGGAGTTTTATTCAAAGCGAACTGTCAAGGGGGTCCCATAAATCACCCAACCGCGTAAGGAACGCAAAATCAAGGAACATAACACCGGTATGACGGAAACTAGGGCGGAAAGAGTGGAACAAAACACCAGGCATAAGGCCGAGCCTTCCACCCTTTACCAAGTATATAGATGCATTAATTAAATAAGAGATATTGTGATATCCCAACATATCCATGTTCCAACATGGAACAAACTTCATCTTCACCTGCAACTAGCAACGCTATAAGAGGGGCTGAGCAAAAACGGTAACATAGCCAAAGAACGGTTTGCTGGGAAAGGTGGGTTAGAGGCTTGACATGGCAATATGGGAGGCATGATATAGCAAGTGGTAGGTAGCGCGGCATAGCAATAGAGTGAAGAACTAGCAAGCAAAGATAGAACTAATTTCGAGGGTATGGTCATCTTGCCTGAAATCCCGCTAGGAAGAAGAACGATTCCGTGAAGAAGACAAACGGACGTAGTCGAACGAATCCTCACAACTCCGGAACGAAACCGAAGCTAACGAGAGAAGCAACCCGGAAAGAAACCAACAACATAGTAAACAACCACCACATACACATGGCATGATGCACAAGCAAGTATGATGCATGTCCGATTTAATGAGGCATGGCATAGCAAAATGCACAAACAATACTACAAATTAAGTGGAGCTCAATATGCAACTTGTTGCATATTGATGAAACACCACATTCAATCATTTAGTTCGCTCTTGTTTATGGTACTCATCAATATTAAATGTTGTTAAACATGGCAAGAGGGTGAAGCATAAATAAACTAACTATTTAGGCAAGTTTAAATGAGGCCGGAACAACAAACAACAATTCCGGAAAAATCCCCATATGCATATTTTGAATTTGCTACTGTTATGCCCTAAACACAATTTTAATGTTGTTAAACAGCAAAATAAAGTGCACCATGTTAAACTAGGCATTTTTCTACCCCATTTACATATAAAGTTTATTAAATTTTGAGCTACGGTTATTTAGTTATGAAATAATTCATTTTAACATGCTATTTATGCAAAATTAAATAAACAGCAAGTTTAAACATTTTAAACATGGATGAGAGCAGCATATTATGAAACTAGATGAAATTCTAGACATTTTTCATATATAAAGTTTTTACATATGATGCACGGTTGTTGAATTATTAAATGCATTAACATGGAGGGTTTTTCTGTAAAACAGTAAATCCTGGGATAATTGATTAAATCCGTCCAGAGGAAAAAACACTATACGGGCCGAAACTGGCTGGCCCAAAGTGCACAGGGGAGGGCTGGGGCTGCTCACCCATGGGCCAAGCCCAGCTGGAGAGGAGGAGGCAGGGCGAAGTGGGGCTGGAGACGCGCTGGGCCTTGGCGCCCTTGCAGCCCACGCACGCGACGAGGAGGCACGAGGCAGCAGGCGTCGCCCTTCTCTGCTCCATGCAGAGACTGAAGCCGACTGCGGTGGCTTCAGGTGAGACAGGGGACGACGTCTACGCGGGGAACGCAAGGAGGCGGCGGAGACGAGCGGAACCAGACGCGTGACGGTGTTCTCCGGCAAGGTGGCGCGCGGGCGAAGCTGAAGGTGGCGGCGCATGTTCTCTGTTCAAACGCAGAGAAGGTTTCAGAGAGAGAAAGAAATCGGGGAGGAAACAAGGAGGCCGTGAGGGGGCTTGCTGACCGACGAAGGAATGGCCCGGATCCGACGGATCCTGATGCGGGCGAGGCTGGGGAACGGCGAGGCCGGATGGATCCACCTCGGACCAGGCGAGGCAGCTTGAGCTCGGCGGCTGGACTTGCCGGCGTCGGGGACGAGGCGCACGAGAGCAGAGGGCCTGCGAGGCGGCGCAGCGAAGCAGACCCCAGCGCGGGTCTTCAGCGGCAGAAGGCGAGGCCGGAGGGCGGGTCCGTCCAGGAACAGGGCGGAGGCGAGCTGGGCATCGCGGCGATGAAGGCCATGGCGACGGCGTGGTCCTGTCAACGAACAGAGAGAGAGAGAGCTAAGAAATTAAGGGAGGGAGAGCTAAACGGAGCAGGAGGGAAGGAAGGGACGCGAGACGGGGACCTGCTGGTCCGGCGGCTCTGCTCGGAGAGGTGGCCGGCGACATGGGAGGCTAGCGAGGTTGGGGGAGCAGCGGCCTGGTGGCGACAACTCGCACGGGGAGAATCGAGGACGCTCGGGCGTACAGAGGCTGTGGCCTTGATCTCAAACTGGATCGAGCGTCGGCTGGATGCGGAGTGGAGGGCTGCGCTCCGGACTGCTGCTGCTGCTTGGGTGGCCGGCACGAAAATTGCGGGAGGTCGTCGGAGGCTGCGGCGGTGGTTGGTTGGGTGGAGAAAACGATGAGGATTTTTGGATCGGGAGGAGATCACGAGGAAGAAGGTAGGTAGGTGGCGGCGGGCAGGGGGGTGGATGGGACATTGCTCCTAAAATTTAGGGTTAGGGTCTAGTTTATATAGCAAGGGGATTAGGGCAGGGTTAATTTGGATCCTCCGATCATAATCGGGCGGTCGAGAATAGATTGGTTAGGGAGTCCAAATAAGAAAACGGAGATGTTTTATAGATGTTAGGGGATGATCCGGATCCAATGGTGACGACTGAGCGGGTCGGGTTCGGGGGCAAGTTTCGGACGAGCAAGTGAGGGGGTCTAAGAGAGGTGATGAAGGCAAAGGGAGAAACGGCAACGACGAGCGAATGCAAGTTTTAAAACATGACGGCAACGAAGTGCCGATGCAATGCAAATGATGCGATGATGAATGCAACACACAAATAAAACACACGGCGAACACGAAAAACAAGGAAGGCATCTGGAGCGTCGGTCTCGGGGCATTACAACACTCCACCACTACAAGAGGATCTCGTCCCAAGATCTAGGATGGCACTAAGATAAACGGAAGAGGAACAAGTAAAACAAGTTGCTTCTTTGACAAACGAGTGAAACCAAAGAACCTTGAGAGGTTGAAAACTTGAAAGAAGAATACGACAGAGTTGAACAAAATTGAGAAGACTCCGGTAGAAAAGTGAAACAAGGAACACCATGTGAACTTTGGAGTTTGCAAAGCTATGAATGACGAGAACAATGGACGAGAAGTACATGCAAGCACTCCGGTTGAAATGAGATGTACAAGGAACGATAAGGATCAATTACGATAACGCTCCGGTTGGAAATGAAAAGAATAGAATTCGAACTTGGAAAAATGAAAGCACTTGGATGAGACTCCGGTTAAAACTAGATAGAGAAGGAATAAGATTGACATAATTTGGGCAGCACTCCTACTGAAAGAAGAAGGAAAACCTGATAAGATGAAAAGAACTTGAAGAGATGACACAACACTCCAGTTAAATGGATAAGCACGAAAAGAACACGATCTTCACAATTCGAGATGATGAGCGAAGAGAGCAACATCACATTGCCTCCGGAGGAGAGAATAGAAGATAGATCATTGGAATAAAAGAATGTAGAAGGAAATGCCAATTTCTGCCACAAATGAGCTTGGAAAGCACCCTTTGAAGAAGGTTATAACGGAGTGGTTGGAAAACCAACAACGAAAAGAATAAGCTTGTAGCGGGCTTATGGAAACATCCCAACATTATGAGGTGACAAACGGCCACTAAAGGAAGCCATTGATTTGAGTGAGAGCACCAAGGCGATGAAAAACTTATTCGCCAAGATGAGAACGAGAAAAATTGGATCATTGATAAACACCACAAATAGCTACATTCCTTAGGGAAGGCTATAGGTGAAAATATAACCCAATACAACTCCAACAAAAAGATTGATTGGTTGAACAAAAATCTCTTGAACAAAGATAAAATGATGGATTTAAATATGTCACTCTTGAAAACTTGTGAATCATGAAACACAAAGGGAAATTATCAAGAATGACATAACCCCACCTCAAAAGATAAGGTAGGAAGAATTGCACTTTGGAATGCAAGATGAAGAATGCTTGAACTCCTCAAAACAAGACATGTGTTGAACACCATGTTTATTTAAGAGTATAGCTTGATGGATCTTGACTCCAAGAGAAATCTTGAAGAACAATTGAAGAATGAAATGAATCCTTGACGAAGCACCATGTAGAGCCTCCATGAAGAACTCCGGTAATAAAAGAATGATCAAACGAAAGGGAAAGTTGAAAAGAACTCCGAGAGAAACCTTGCAATGATTAGATGAAGCTTTGAAATGATATAATTGAAATAACTTGGAGCTCCGGAAAGAAAAATGAACAAATGAGATCAAGAATTTTGATGAATCTCCGGAATAAGGAATTAATCACTTGGATGAAACAAGAATAAGAATTACATTATGCTTAGCCTTCACCAATTTAGATTGATGACAAGCAACGGATTTGGCATACTACTTATTCTCGTAGAAAGGATTAAGAGAGATATAGCGCAAACTTGAGAAAAATCTTCAACGATCCGCCGGTAGGATTGGAAAGAACGAATGAATTGATATGATAACCAAGGAAGAGAACTCTTGAACGAACCACCGTAAGAATTGAAAATGAACGAAGAAAAGATAAAGAAACACCGGGAAGGATTAGGAAATGAACGAAGATACTTGAGAGAATTTAGATACAAGTGAACGCAGAGATCCCGAGCTGATTAGATAATACTTGAATGATGCACCGGTAAGATTTGGAGAATGAGAGCTGAAAGCTTGAATGAATAATTCTGAGATGATGGGCTCCGGAGAATCAAACTGAAAAGACTCCTGAAATGCTTCGGACGGGTGAAAAGAATTCTCACAATCGAAAAAAATTATGAGAGGATGGCATCAAGCTAGAACCATGAATCTTTGGAAGAACGGGTAAGGATTTAAGAGGAACTCTTCTTCGGTCTTCAAAATCCGAGAATGACGACGAGAAATACCACCATGAATTGTTGAGGCACTCCGTAATGAAAATTAGAAAGGTTGAACCAACGATGAAAAGAATATGAAAGCGAACTTGGAGGATACATTTGACTTATGAGAAATCATTCTTATGTCAAACTTTGAAGGAATTTGGGAATCGCTCCGGGAAAATTAGAAGAGTCAGGTAAGATCCTGGGAAAAGACCTGTGGGTTATGGGCCCACTCAAAAGATACACCGTTGAATGATTAAAAGAAGGATTGTGCTGGTTGAATTAAATGGCTTGAATAAGGTAAGACCTCGAAATAGCTTGAAAGGATTTCGAATAGAAACTTGAATCTTCTGGGATATCTTCAGCACTCCGGAACAATTGAATAGCACGCGAAGAATGATTAAGAGTTGCACCGGCATGAGAAAGCATTTGAAACGAGGAAAGGAATGTGATCAATACTGAAGACTTGAATTGAGTCCACCGTAGAAGAAAAGAACGAAGAATAATAGACTTGAAGCTTCCTTAGCATCTTCATGGGAAATCACCGGATAAGAACATTGAAAGAAAAGAATGAAGAGACTTCGCATCAACAAAAAGGATACTTGATTAAGAAATCTGAGTCCTTGAAGAAAAGGGTGGGAGGGCGGGAAAACAAAGGCAACTTGGGATGAATGAAACAGACATCATTGAGAGAACTTAGAATTGATCTTGCGGATGGGGAGAATGATGGGATCATCTTGAAGAGAAGTGCACCGGTTAGAAATAGAATTGGGATGGCACTCTTGATGACCAAGAAGGATTAACACTCCCATATAAATATGAGAACACCGCTTAGAATAAGGTATGGAATCAACACTTGGCATTGAAGCAACTCGAATACCACAAAACAAAAACAAAGGATTTGGCTTGCAGAATAAGCCGGAAACAAACATATGATAGATCCCATACCGTATCATGTGTGTGTTGGAAAGATATTGTAACACCCCAAAATTTTGACCTTGTTTTATTAATTAAAATTTTGCCAGGAAATTAAATTTTTATTTTTCTGGATTTCTCCTTTGATTTCAGAACCCCTCTTCTCTTTAATATTGTGGGTTTTACCTCAAGTGGAAACTTTCCAGAAGTTTTATTGGACTTGTATGCCCTCTTTATAAAAACAATTCTTTGTCAGTAGATTTTATTTGCATAATTATTTTTATTGAGCTTTATACTTTTAAAGTGATCATTCATAAATTTGGAGCCCCTTTTTCACTACAACCTTTTGACAAATGCATTTAAAATTCCCACCAAAATTTGGGGATGTCTTGTGGTGTTTCCACATCACTTTTATGCAAAAATATCTTTTGGTTATTGAAGATTTTGAGCTCTACATCAACTTTTCAAATCTGGTCCAGTAGTCATTTTGTACTACAACCTATTTAAATATTTCTTTAAAAATTCTTCCAAGTGTTTGGAGATGTCAGTAGATGCATATAATTCAACTTCATGCAAAAACCCAGTGTTGTTCTTTGAAAAATTTGAGTGAATCAACCTCTTTTCCATTCTGGTCCAGTTTGGTGATTTGTACTGCAACCCTATTTTATTTTGCTCTAGTGACCCTGAGCTTTTTCCTGCTTGAAGCCCTCCCTGCCAAACCCTTAAGTCCAAGAGAATGGACTCATTGGACGATTTTAAGTGCATGCAATGAGCCCTTTTTCTTTCTGTCCAAAACTGTAGTTTTGCAAAACTTGCATTAACAAGTTTCTGGTTTTGCCCAAATGATCTTGCCATCATCGACTACATCTAAAGAGACCCTGATCTGGAGATTTTGGCCACTCCAAGAGTTGTCTAGATGCACTTGGCATTCTGTCGAACACTTGGTGTGCACAGTCAGTTTTGGGCATGTTTCCTAGTCTATACTATGATCTTGCTCCAATGACCCAGCAACCTTGTCCACTAAGCTCCTAGCTATCCCTATCCTAGTCCTGTTAGTTGCCAGCCTCACCCTCGCGCTCTAGGCTGCCTTGGCATTTCGTCGAGCATGCCCCGTGCGTGCTCTGGGCGCGCCCAGAGCGCACGTTTTGCACGCGCGCACACTGAGCCGCCGCGTCCCACTGCCGCCCTCGTCGCGTCCCGTCCCTGGACCCTGCTCGCCTGCTGAACCGCGCACTACACTCGCCCACTCTCCACGCCACCCCTGGCGCCCTACAGCGCCACTGGCAGAGCTTTTGGCGGCACGCCGGCGTCGCCAGCGAGCCCCTGCCATGGACGGCGCCGCCCAAGCCACCCGCGCGCGCCAGCTGCCCCTGTGAACCGAGCTTATCCCGAAGCCCGTCGGCAAGCGCTCGTCGTCGCCACGTCGCCCTGCAGCTACAGCACGGCTGTCGCCGGCGTCCTTATCCACAGCCGCCGCGGTCCAGCCTCGAGCGCCTATTTAAGGGATCCCCGAGCTCGTTCAAGACCTCAGGCGACCCCAGATTTTCCTCCTAGTGCTCCCCAAGCAGTGGATTGACCGGACGAGGCCATCTTCCCCAACTCTGGCCGGTTCGGCCGCCGCTGCCGTCCGGTGCCATTCGTCGCAACCAGCCACTCCCCCGCACATCCAGCGCCACCACTCGCTTCCTCTTGTCCTTGCGGAGCTGCCCAGCGCCTCAGCCTCGATCGGAAACCACCGGAGCCCAAAACCCACTTCACTCCCGTAGCCCCCTCCGCCGCGGAGGTCGCCGCCGGCGACTCCTCCTACCACCGTCGACCCAACGACCACCGAGAGGACCGCCCTGGAGCCTCGGACCCATCCCTACCCTCTGGAGCCCGCGAGGAGCCGCCAATCGCCGGAGTCCCGCTCCTGTGCGGGCAGAGAAGAGGAGGGAGAGGGAAGAATGGTCAAACCTGACCAGTGGGCCCTCTGGACCCACTGTCAGTGACCCCCCCCCCCCCCGCGCGCTAACGTTAGTGGAAGCGTAATTCCGCCAGTACGTATCCCCTACCCCGAAAGCGTATTCCCCCTCGAAGCGTTTTCCTTTTTCTGGTTTTATTTAAAACAGAGATTTGACTGGCTATATCTTTTAAAATAAAACTCCAAATAAGTTGATTCTTTTTCCTACCTCTCTCAAATTTCATCTAGTTTATTTTAAGATTTATTTCAAAAATATTTGGGACAACTTTTTGCACTGTGTTTGAAATATTTGTTATTTGAATATTTGTCCAAAATAGGAAATGGAGAGAGAAGAAAGCTTTCAAAAAGTGCACCCTTTGCATACTCTTGAAGGCAAGCATTTCTGAACTCTGGCATAACATTTTTGGGTGGTGTTTTGATATGGTTACAACACCACTTGGACTTGGAGTATACGTTATTTTTATGTGACGATAAAAATCATTCGCATGAGTGCATATTGGAGATGTTTTGCTGTTAGTATTGGATATGCTGGTGATAGTGTTCATCCTTGTGAGCTTCTCATGCATACCGGAAGGAAGCCGGGAAAGTCGTGGTCTTGGGTAGACATGAGCTTGTCCCTAGTTCCTCGTTGAGACGAGTATGTCCGGTATGGTATGGTGAGGCTTGATGAGTGGTGAGCTTATCTGTTAATGGTAATATTGTTGGAAAATTCTTGGACCGCCTGAGTCGGTCATAGGTCGAGTCTTATTCAGCTACTTCCCCTACTTGTTTTGTACTACCACTTGTCCCTGCCGCAGGCAGGGTACGGTTCAGTAAGTTGTCAACCCCTTACCAAAGCACACACCGTACAGAGAGGCCATGGTGGAAGATACCGGAGGCCTCCGGTAGGCATGCCACCTGGTCCGGGGGCATGGGTGTTTCCGGTTGGGACCGAGAGGGGGGCACCCCTTAGAGCGCGTGAATATAAATTTCATCCCATGCTACGTCGAGGTTGTAGCCTCCCCACTTAGAGTTTCACTTGGCAGGTGTCGTGGGTGATTCCAGACACCGGTAAGTTAAGCTGGTGTGTGCAGGTCAGGCGTGTTTTCAATTAAAAGGCCGTAGGCGGAATTAGTCCCGATGGGCTAAATAAAACCGTTACTCGTGGTTAAAGAGTACACCCTCTGCAGAGGATATATCCATTCGGATAGCCATGTTCATGGGTAAGGACCACTGTCTGAGATGGGTCTAGTAACGGTATTTGGATGGAGAAACGGTTAAACTGGATCATAGTAACGGTATTCGGATGGAGAACGGCTTAATTAGAATCTAGTGACGGTCTTCGGATGGAGAAACGGCTATACTAGGATATTGTTTATGACCTGTGACATCTGAGGATCATGTTTATTATTATTATTATTATGGACTAACCATTTACATTATGTATTTTATTGAGTATCCCTGGGATGGTTCTACCTCCTGGATATTCACTGTGATTATTCTTATATAAGCCCTTTATGTGGTGTCGCTCAGACGCCCGACTGCGGCATGCCTGTTATTTATTTATCCTTTATAAGCCCTTTATGTGGTGTCGCTCAGACGCCCGACTGCGGCATGTTTGTTATTTTATTTACCCTTTATAAGCCCTTTATGTGGTGTTGCTCAGACGCCCGACTGCGGCATTGTTAATTTATTTGCAACTTTTCGAGGAGTCATTTCAGACACTCGGTCAGTGCATTCTATTTTTCGCATGTTCATATTTTTCCTGCATGCGTACATCTCAGAGTTTCGTTTAATTCGTGACAGACGTTATGATCATAAAATATTTCAAAGTATGATTAACCCTTGTTATACTATGCCCGTGTTCTTAATGTTTGCGAGTACATTCAAATGTACTCACTGGCTTGTCCCTGGCTATTGTCTTGGCCAGATTCCTTGCGTGGAGAAGAGCGTTACGACGACAGCCCCGGAACCCATGTAATGGTAATAGCACCTCGCGAAGATAGGAGTTATCCTGGTCAGCTGTTCTTGTGGGAAATGGAGTCCCATAGACACAGATGAACCACAAACCGCTTCCGCCATCAACCACTAGAAACCAAGTGTTGTATGCCTAGGCCACAATGGTCTTGTACTACATATTTTGTACTTTGCTTGGAATTCTTGTATCAAGTTGGTACCTCATCAGCTAACAGTAATCCTGGGGCTGGTGAGCACAAAGGCCGTTTTCCTGGGAAATTAATATCCTGAAAATCCGGTCGTGACAGATATCCTACGAGATACTTGAATTCCCACTTATAAACTCCCGAAACTTTCTGGTTATGCAATCTGGTGTTGGGGATACAGGGGACGCAATATATCTCACCCAAACTAACAATACCTAGATCCAGCTGTATCCATCCTTCAACACATAACCAAGAAAACTCCGGAAATCGTGTACCTCAACATTCGAAAAGCATCCGTTATACGAGTTATGGCAATACTCCCGAACTCCCGCCCTAGTACTGGGTGGCGTCGAGGTGATCTCACCAACAACTGCATAAAAGAGATTTTCGATGTCGGCGAAACTCGGGTATTCCAGAACTGCAATGATAAAATTGTGACGACAACACCTCGGAGCTCAACTCCCCGGGACACTGCCACAACCCCTAAATGTCAGGAGGCACCAAGAACAATGTTCTCGTCACAAAACCATCGGAACGATTCCAAGATACCCGCATGATCCTAAAAAAAATTAGTGAAATTTGAGGAGAGGAGAGTCAAAACTTCTACGTCATGGGCCCTCACCAGAGCGACGAAGGGACTCAGGAGTAAAAAGAATCCTACTCTCCGGTATATATAATCCTAAGACTCAAAACAATTTTTGTTCTAGACTCAACAACGCCAGCGATTTGATCAAGCAGGGGGCTCCTAAGTCGGGGATGGCTCTGATTACCAACTTGTAACGCCCACGATGCGGCTATATCTCCCACGTGTCGAGGCACGACTTAGAGGCATAACCGCATTGTAGGTATTGTCGCAAGAAGGGTCATCTTCACACAATCCCATGTAATGAACAAGAATGGGATAAAGAGAGTTGGCTTACAATCGCCACTTCACACAATACATAAATAAATTCATACATCATTCAAAATACACACATAGACCGACTACGGTCAAATCCAAACGAAAAGAAGATAACCCCAAATGCTAGATCCCTGATCGTCCCCAACTGGGCTCCACTACTGATCATCAGGAAACGAAACATAGTAACGACCACGTTCCTCGTCAAACTCCCACTTGAGCTCGGTTGCGTCACCCGCACTGGTATCGTCGGCACCTGCAACTGTTTTGGTAGAATCTGTGAGTCACGAGGACTCAGCAATCTCACACCCGCGAGATCAAGAATATTTAAGCTTATAGGAAGGATGGGGTAATGAGGTGGAGCTGCAGCAAGCACTAAGCATATATGGTGGCAAACATACGCAAATAAGAGCGAGAAGAGGAGCAACGCAACGGTCGCGAAGCTAGAGGTGATCAAGAAGTGATCCTGAACTGCCTACGTTCATACATAACCCAAGCCGTGTTCACTTCCCGGACTCCGCCGAAAAGAGACCATCACGGCTACACTCACAGTTGATGTATTTTAAATAAGTCAAGTGTCAAGTTCTCTACAACCGGATATTAACAAATTCCCATCTGCCACATAACCGCGGGCACGGCTCTCGAAAGTTTATACCCTGCAGGGGTGTCCCAACTTAGCCCATTATAAGCTCGCACGGTCAATGAAGGATATTCCTTCTCCCGGGAAGACCCGATCAGTCTCGGAATCCCGGTTTACAAGACATTTCGATAATGGTAAAACAAGACCAGCAAAGCCGCCCGATGTGCCGACAAATCCCGATAGGAGCTGCACATATCTCGTTCTCAGGGCACACCGGATGAGCAAGACTTCGGGTTGGCATAGACGCTGGTTGCCCAGGGGGCGCCGGACATCGCTCGGTTTGAACCAACACTCGAAGGAGCACTGGCCCGGGGGGTAAATAAAGATGACCCTTGAGTCTGCAGAACCCAAGGGAAAAAGGCTTAGGTAGGCAAATGGTAAAACCAAGGTTGGGCCTTGCTGGAGGAGTTTTATTCAAAGCGAACTGTCAAGGGGGTCCCATAAATCACCCAACCACGTAAGGAACGCAAAATCAAGGAACATAACACCGGTATGACTGAAACTAGGGCGGCAAGAGTGGAACAAAACACCAGGCATAAGGCCGAGCCTTACACCCTTTACCAAGTATATAGATGCATTAATTAAATAAGAGATATTGTGATATCCCAATATATCCATGTTCCAACATGGAACAAACTTCATCTTCACCTGCAACTAGCAACGCTATAAGAGGGGCTGAGCAAAAACGGTAACATAGCCAAACAACGGTTTGCTAGGAAAGGTGGGTTAGAGGCTTGACATGACAATATGGGAGGCATGATATAGCAAGTTGTAGGTAGCGCGGCATAGCAATAGAGCGAACAACTAGCAAGCAAAGATAGAAGTGATTTCGAGGGTATGGTCATCTTGCCTGAAATCCCGCTAGGAAGAAGAACGAGTCCGTGAAGAAGACAAACGGACGTAGTCGAACGAATCCTCACAACTCCGGAACGAAACCGAAGCTAACGAGAGAAGCAACCCGGAAAGAAACCAACAACATAGTAAACAACCACCACATACACATGGCATGATGCACAAACAAGTATGATGCATGTCCGATTTAATGAGGCATGGCATAGCAAAATGCACAAACAATACTACAAATTAAGTGGAGCTCAATATGCAACTTGTTGCATATTGATGAAACACCACATTCAATCATTTAGTTCGCTCTCGTTTATGGTACTCATCAATATTAAATGTTGTTAAACATGGCAAGAGGGTGAAAGCATAAATAAACTAACTATTTAGGCAAGTTTAAATGAGGCCGGAACAACAAACAACAATTCCGGAAAAATCCCCATATGCATATTTTGAATTTGCTACTGTTATGCCCCAAACACAATTTTAATGTTGTTAAACAGCAAAATAAAGTGCACCATGTTAAACTAGGCATTTTTCTACCCCATTTACATATAAAGTTTATTAAATTTTGAGCTACGGTTATTTAGTTATGAAATAATTCATTTTAACATGCTATTTATGCAAAATTAAATAAACAGCAAGTTTAAACATTTTAAACATGGATGAGAGCAGCATATTATGAAACTAGATGAAATTCTAGACATTTTTCATATATAAAGTTTTTACATATGATGCACGGTTGTTGAATTATTAAATGCATTAACATGGAGGGTTTTTCTGTAAAACTGTAAATCCTGGGATAATTGATTAAATCCGTCAAGAGGAAAAAAACACTATACGGGCCGAAACTGGCTGGCCCAAAGTGCACAGGGGAGGGCTGGGGCTGCTCACCCATGGGCCAAGCCCAGCTGGAGAGGAGGAGGCAGGGCGAAGTGGGGCTGGAGACGCGCTGGGCCTTGGCGCCCTTGCAGCCCACGCACGCGACGAGGAGGCACGAGGCAGCAGGCGTCGCCCTTCTCTGCTCCATGGAGAGACTGAAGCCGACCGCGGTGGCTTCAGGTGAGACAGGGGACGACGTCTACGCGGGGAACGCAAGGAGGCGGCGGAGACGAGCGGAACCAGACGCGTGACGGTGTTCTCCGGCAAGGTGGCGCGCGGGCGAAGCTGAAGGTGGCGGTGCATGTTCTCTGTTCAAACACAGAGAAGGTTTCAGAGAGAGAAAGAAATCGGGGAGGAAACAAGGAGGCCGTGAGGGGGCTTGCTGACCGACGAAGGAATGGCCCGGATCCGACGGATCCTGATGCGGGCGAGGCTGGGGAACGGCGAGGCCGGATGGATCCACCTCGGACCAGGCGAGGCAGCTTGAGCTCGGCGGCTGGACTTGCCGGCGTCGGGGACGAGGCGCACGAGAGCAGAGGGCCTGCGAGGCGGCGCAGCGAAGCAAACTCCAGCGCGGGTCTTCAGCGGCAGAAGGCGAGGCCGGAGGGCGGGTCCGTCCAGGAACAGGGCGGAGGCGAGCTGGGCATCGCGGCGATGAAGGCCATGGCGACGGCGTGGTCCTGTCAACGAACAGAGAGAGTTGATCCCGAGGAAGAAGGTAGGTAGGTGGTGGCGGGCAGGGGGAAGGATGGGACATTGCTCCTAAAATTTTGGGTTAGGGTCTAGTTTATATAGCAAGGGGATTAGGGCAGGGTTAATTTGGATCCGCTGATCATAATCGGGCGGTCGAGAATAGATAGGTTAGGGAGTCCAAATAAGAAAACGGAGATGTTTTATAGATGTTAGGGGATGATCCGGATCCAATGGTGACGACTGAGCGGGTCGGGTTCGGGGGCAAGTTTCGGATGAGCAAGCGAGAGGGTCTAAGAGAGGTGATGAAGGCAAAGGGAGAAACGGCAACGACGAGCGAATGCAAGTTTTAAAACATGACGGCAACGAAGTGCCGATGCAATGCAAATGATGCGATGATGAATGCAACACACAAATAAAACACACGGCGAACACGAAAACAAGGAAGGCATCTGGAGCGTCGGTCTCGGGGCATTACAAGGTGTGCACACGCGTGCTCGGGGAGGGCTCGGTGGAGAGAATCGACGGCGGCGACGATGGAGGTCCGAGGTTGAAGAAGGGGTCGTCCGCGTCGATGCAGGCGCTCCGGACGGGGACGAGGCAGTCGGCGACGATGGAGCTGCTGGACAGGTCGGCAAGGCGAGGCGAGGCCGGTGGCTACGCGGGCAAGCAAGCGGAGGAGACGGTAGTGGCGGCCATGGTGGAGAGGAGAAGCAGCAGCGCGTGGGGAAGGGGGAAAAGATCTCGGTGGAAGCCAGGGCGTCGACGCTGGCGTCTTTATCCTCCCCGTGGCGCCTGTAGCGGCGCGGTCGGCGAGGTGGGTTCGGCGGCGACCAGCCCCTGTAGTGACCAGGTCGATCGAACAGGGAAGACGACCCGGGGGGAGTGGGATGGTTGGGCCGGCCTGTTAGTCCAAGGCCCAGTGGGGGATACAGGGGAGGTTTTCTCTTTTATTTAAACAGCTTTGCTTTTCTGTTTTTTTTAATAATCAGAGATGGGTAAGAAAATATTGGGCATGCCATTTTCTTTGGAAAATTATGGGAAGTGCCCCTTTTATTCCCTGGTGATATTAGACAGTGCCACAAATATTTTGGAGACCAGAACAATTCATTTGGTATTTTTCATAAATAGGATTGCATTTAAAAATGCTGAATTGGTGCTGTTATAATTGCTAATGCTCATCTTTGCACAAAAGTGATGTTGTGTTCCTTAACAAAGGCGTGTTATGGAATTTTTGACAAATGATGAACATTTTTCCAGCAACTTTTGAGCAACTTCAAACTTCACTTGAATTTGAATTGACTGGAATTTCAAATGGGATATTGAACAAGATGATTAAGCACTGTTTGAAAAAAATGATTAGCTTAATCACAGGGAGTTACTGTAGCATGACACTGGGGTGTTACAAATCTCCTCCACTACAAGAAATCTCGCCCCGAGATTTAAGTGGAAAAGTAAAGAGTAACTTCGGGAGAACTGACCCTTATAGGGTTATTTATCTGCTGAACAATTCAGGAAATGAGGCGATAGTATCTCTCGAGTTGAAACTTAATAAACCATCGAGAGCAAAGTATGAAGGTACCATAAGAAGTTTCGAGCGGGCATGCAATTGTCTGTTGCCTAATCAGAAGGCCAAAGGGGTTCGGAGCAACGAAAGGAAATATTGCGTCTGATACCAGACTAGATCATCTCTAGGACGGTGGCTCATGAAATACATACGAAGGCAAGTGCAAAGGATACTTCGGAATGAAGGATGTATAGGAGAGTCAGGTCTCGATCCTGTGGAACTGTGGGTTATGGACCCACCATGTGGTTCAAAAGTAGGAAGGGCGCTGACATATTGCACGGTCATGGTAGCAAGGCATGTCAGGGGATAGCCTGTCGATTATGTTGGCAACAACGTCGGTACCAAGGGCGAGGGACGAAGAGAACCGTTTTCCTGCTCGCAAGGTGAGGCGGACCAATAGGCAAAGTTCTCGTCCATCGGTGGTTACCGAAATGTCATCAATAACAGTACCAGGGTCTTACTGACTGTGTTGTACACCGAGGTGTTTACATAAGCAGGGAAATATTACTGCATATATCAAATAGATCACAAGAAGGTTAAACAAACCAATGGAAAGGAAACTGAAATTATCGGATTAATCAGACCAATGGAAAGGAAAATGTGTTTACACACCAGAATTGGGAGTATATCCTTCCCAAGGGGAAGCGGAGCAGGATAAACATGATATGACAGCAAGTTCAAAAGCATTTAGATAAAGGGGGCGAGGGAAGAATCATGATATTACCCATACAACTGTGTTTGGACAATAGATCAAGAAACATTTGACAATGTGCTTCCAATGTTCTTGTTGATATTCGGAATACCTCAGTCATGCTTCGAGGTAGCATTAACATGGTGTTCCAAGTAGGGGTTGGAGTTAAAGATCACAAGAAATACTCAAACAACAATTGTAGGAATAGCAAGGAGTCCAAGGTATAACCAAGACATGATCAATCATGTGTTGGAAAGAAGACAAGGGGGTAGTCGATGATAACTCAAATCATCGTAGGTCAAGGATGGTATTTCTCACCATGAATTCAATTGTTATTTCAAAAGAAGTCAAAATGTTGATGCTGATCACGGCGCCTTTGTCGAGAGGCTCTATGAAGATGCCATCGAGGAGCAATGCCATCAAGCAACAGGAAGGATGAAGCGAAAGGCTATTGGAACCACGGATACGACACAAGCTCAAAATCAAGCTTGTTGTTCGAGGTGAATTGATAAAATGAGGAAGATCGACGTAAGCTTCGCTCATCGTCGAAAAGTTGTGCTCTGGGAATAAGGACCAGGTAGCACAGTTAAATTAGCACGATAATGATATAGCCGATCAGGCTAGGAATGATGTGACGGAGTATCACTCCAATTAAGAATTTACAAGAGGTAGTGCAATGACACAATATCATCGAGATAACATGAGGCAATACTTGAAGGTAGATCAAATTAGAGGTTGGACAGGTGAAATGACTTGCATGAGACAAGTATTTTAACTTGTCTAGGAAATGGAATTAAGGAGAAACTATGGTTGGAACCACGATTATGAATGACCAAACCACCGATACAAGATGAACTTATAACAAGGGGTAAATATTTTTACGAGCAGCTTCCATGATAAGTTCTACATCGGGTCCATGGGCATGAACACAAAGGTTCAAGGTCGACTCCCACTTCTTCAATGCATAACCTTTCATTCACTCCTCGTTTTCGAAGAATTTGTAGTGCGGAAGATTTATCTGGTGAAGAACCAGAAGAGCATGACTCACATCTCTTTCGAGTTCACACGGATTAGGGAAGGCATAGGTTCAACCCATAGGGGTATCTTAGGAACATATACCACTAACTTCAGGATTAAAATACACCAGCTCGAAAGCAGAGCATGGTTGAAAAAAGCGGATGATAGACTTTACCAGAGGCATTATGTGTCAGGGCAAATCTCACAAGTTTAATGAATATGAAGGACATTGTCGGATAATCCAACCAAGGATATGGCGGTCCATAAAAGATCTGATGTGAGTATCGATAATCAACCAGATGAAGAAGGGGATGCAAAGGCATCGTCTTATATAAACGTCTGAATAATTTGATGCTCGAGTACAAAGGAATTATGATTTCAAGAGGAAGGATCAGAAGCAGAGGCTCTGATCAAAAGATGAGTAAGTTGAATAGACTTAGAGGTGCACCCGATCAAATCTTGATTGGGCAAGAACCAGCTCATATTCGGAACAATGTCTGAGCCGGAAAGAAAATTTCCAAGGATTAATTGATGATCGTGTGCATTCACACACATGCTGAATCAACAGGATCAGAATGTTAATCCCAAAGGATTTTAATGGATATTGCTAGACAAATGGAATTAACTAGAAAGCAAGTGTGCAAGAATTCCAAGAGCAATAGGTTGTAGCGGATTTTCGGAAGATCAAATAGTATTTCGAAGAATTTTGTGAGACACATGAACAAATGGGGATGAACGAATCCCCGATAATTGTGAGGAATTATTCGTACACGTATTCAGGCGGAAAAAGAGCTGCAACGTAGCAGGCACAATGGATTCTCGAAATACCTGAAAGTATTACAAGGCATCTTGTAATAACAAGATCAACTGGGGATGACAATATGAACGACAGGTGTATGTAGTTATCCAGAGGGATTTATCGGTGATATGGAATTGCAACGGCGAAGGGCATAAGGGTTTCCGGGAAACATCGGAGAGTATCTTCGAAATCTTCTGAAGCAGCAAGCGATCATCTGGACTGAAGGGGCTCTCCGGGAGAAAGTGGGTACGAGATCCTAATGTCAGACTTAGTAAAATGTTTAACCCGAATAGATGAGAGATCAGAGTCCCATAGTATAGACGAGAATAAAAGACCCTAATACCTCCCAATGGCGACGTGGGCCCGTGAGCCACACAGCCATGTTAGTAAAACAGTTTTTTAGACTCAACTTCGGCCAAGGAGTTGGAAAGGGGGCTACCTACATGCAGTTGGCTCTGATACCAACTTGTAACGGCCTCGATTCAATCGTACACTAATCATGCACGCAAATGTGTACGATCAAGATCAAGGACTCACGGGAAGATATCACAACACAACTCTAGACACAAATTAAAATAATGCAAGCTTTATATTACAAGCCAGGGGCCGTGAGGGCTCGAATACATAAGCTCGAATACACAAGAGTCAGCGGAAGCAACAATATCTGAGTACAGACATCAGTTAGACAAGTCTGCCTTAAGAAGGCTAGCACAAAAGCAACATCGATCGAAAAGGCAAGGCCTCCTGCCTGGGAGCCTCCTAACTACTCCTGGTCGTCGGCGGTCTCCACGTGGTAGTAGGCACCCTCGGGGTAGTAGCAGTCATCGTCGAAGGTGGCGTCTAGATCCTGGGCTCCACCATCTGGTTGCGACATCCGAGAAAATTGGAAAGAGGTGGAAAAATAGGAAGCAAAGCAACTGTCGGAGTAAATGGCCACGGGTAGCCTAACCTACTCCCCCTGGCTCTTTGAAAAATTATCGGGCCATTCAAGCCTTCAAGCATACAAAGCGTATGGCCGCCTTCCCCCGGCCGGCTATCCCCAGGGCCGACTTCCAGAAGCCAGCCATGAAGAAAGCCGACTCCCAGAAGCAGGCCATGAAGAGAGCCGGCTCCCAGAAGCCGGCCAAGACTGCACCCACTAAAGACTGTACCCACATAACGGCGATAGGATGGGGCGTGGCCGCAGTACAGCCCACTGCCCTTGAATCCTGGAACAGGCATGGCTACAGGGCACCGTACGGGCCAGCCATCCCCCGTCCGGCGTGGCACTGTAGCCGTGTTGACCTCGATGTCACCCACGACAGGCGCCAGTACGGCCCATAGGCGGCGGGCCCCTTTTGCCAGAGAGACATCCGAAGACGGCCTGGCCTCCTCTAGTCGGCCAAGGGTGTGGCCGGCTCCTAACAGCCGGCTACCTTCCTCCCTCGAAACATGTGCCTCATTAAGAAGACAAGACGAGGTAAGGCTACAGTGAGAGCCCGCAAGGTGGCGGCACTGTAGCCACGCTTACCTCAACAAAGCTCTCGTCATCAGAGGCGAGGCAACAGTAACCAGCCGCCGACAAAGCCCCCAAGTGATGGGTCCGGCCTGTCGGCCAAGAGGCCGGCAGCCGGCGGGACCCACTAGTCGGTGGGCCCCAATGACCGGCGGAGAAGCCGGCGTGCATAGACGCTGACGGCTGGGACCCACGCCCAGCCGGATTACCATTGTACCCCTGGGGGGTAGGCCTATATAAACCCCCCGGGACACCCATGCAAAGGGTTGATCTAAGAGAATTCCACACACCACATAGAGGGAAAAGGAGAGCTAGCCTTGCCCTTCTTCTTCCTCTAGCCAAATAGCTCAAGGAGCGCTTGTAGCTACTTGTATTGGTCTAGTGATCATGCGGAGACCTCGTAGAGCAGGACTAGGGGTGTTATCTCCACGGAGAGCCCCGAACCTGGGTAAGATTCGCCGGCGTGCATGTCTTCGCCTCATCCCGTTTCCAGGCACCGCCGACGTTTTACTGGCTCCCACTATGATAAGCCATCCGTTGGCATATGTCGCACCTACCACCCGACATTTGGCGCCCACCGTGGGGCCAGGTGCACCGTCGTCCGGAGACCTGTTCTGGACGGGAACCCTTTTCCTCCCGCGCGAGCGCAGCCAGCCTGCTGCGCCCGATGGCGCTTGCCCCGACGCGCTGCTAGGCGTTGACGACGCCTGCGCAGCGAGCTGCCTCGCCGATCTTCTTGGCAAGACTCGCATCTCCGACGAGCCCATGTTCGACGCGGGCACGGACTACCCCGAGAGCCGCCTCGTCAGCCTCCTCGACCAGCTTCATGTCCCCAGCGAGCTTGCTGTGGACTTGGAGTCGGTCGGCTCCACCGACCCGATGCTTGTCGACTCCGACACGGCATCGCTCGATGCCTACCCCTACGATGTGGTAATCTTCGACGACCCTCTCCCTCGAGCTGACAGCGGCAGCAGCGCTGTCACTGAGGTGCTGGTCATCAGCCATGTCGCTGACTCGGGCGAGAACGCCCACGACGCCCTACAAGCGGCGATGCACGACTTATCCGGCCCCATCCCGGCTGACGCCGACGCCGAGACCCTGGAGGCACGCCGCCTGGCCCTCATCGCGGAGGGCCAGAAGATAGCCTCCATGAGACGCCTCACTGAGGCTCACCAGCGCGAAGTCGACCGCGCCGCCTTTGGTACGCCGCCGCATGGCGAGCCGATCCGAGCCGGTCTCGTCATGAAGCGCAGCGCGGCCATCGCCAGCATGCTGGGGCAGAGCGCCCCGTCTACGCCACACCACTCGAGAATCTGCGAGCCGCTCAGGCGGCCGCAGAAGAGCTGAATGGGCTGGGGGCCGATGAGCTTCCCTACATGACAAGGCGCATCCAGCAGCTGATCGACGCGGCCGCAGAACGGCATGAAGCCGGCGCCCGCGCTGAGAGTCCTCCCCCACGCCGAGAGCACGCCGCGACATCCCGGTCGCCGACCGCGAGCGGCGCCCGCGCAAGAAAAGACAAGGAGCCGGCTGCTAGCCGCAGCCGGACTCGAATCACCATTGAGCGCGACGCGGAAGGCCGCCCTCGGGCGATGGAGCGCCAAGGCAATCCGCCTCCTCCCCCGCCTCGTGGGGAGAGACATCCCACCCCGCCACCTGTCACACATCCGACTCTCGGTGGCCGACTAGGCCACCGCGAAGGAGTCGGCGTGAACGACGCCCGCCACCGGATCGACCGCCTAGCTCGATCCCTGGCGCTAGAAGAAGAAGACGATGTCGGCCCGCCATGCTTTGGCCCCCGCATCCGCGACGAGCCCTTCCCCAAAGGGTTCTTGCTCCCCAGAGACACGCCCAAGTACAACGGCTCTGTGAAGCCAGAAGATTGGCTCATCGACTACTCTACCGTTGTCAGCATAGCGAACGGCAACAGGCGCGTAGCCGTGAAGTACGTCCCTCTCATGCTGCAAGGCACGGCGCGCACCTGGCTCAACAGCCTCAAGCCCTTCAGCGTCAACAGCTGGCTGGACTTCACGGAAGTCTTCGTCCACAACTTCACCAGCACGTACAAGCGGCCTCCCAAGCCCCGCCAGCTCTCCTTATGCGTCCAAGGGCCCAGCGAGTCGACCTGCGACTACCTCATGCGGTGGGCCGAGCTCTGCAACTCCTGCGAGGGGGTGCACGAGGTTCAAGCCATCGAATACTTCACCGCTGGGTGCCGAGAGGGCACCCTCCTCAAGCACCGACTCCTCTGCAACGAGCCGGCTACCCTCGACGAGCTGCTGGTCATTGCAGACAAGCACGCCACGGCCGACTCCTCAATGAAGACCGAGCTCCGAGTCGACGCCTCTGGAAAGGTGCTCGCTCCGGCTCCTAAGACGCCGGCTGGCGACCCCAATCGGCGCCCCTACCAGAACGACCACAAGTGCAAGGCCCCTATGCCGCCTTCCACCAGCCGGCAGGTGGCCACGGTCGAAGATGAGCAGCCCGAAGAGCGGCCCGCTCCCAAGAAGAAGGGCGGCAGGCCAGCTTGGCAGCGAGCCTTCTCCCACGAGCAGACTCTCGATGCCCCCTGCAAGTTCCACAGCGGCGCGAAGCCATCCAACCACACGACCCGAAAGTGCCACTGGCTCAACCGGATCTCCAAGGGCGAGGGGCTGGTGCCGCCTCCGCCTCCAGCCCCCCAGCAGCTGGCTGCTCGACCAGCAGTCGGAGCCATCCAAGATGAGTTCCCTGATGAACACGCCGCCTACGTCGTCTTCACAAGCCAGGTCGAAGACAAGCGCAGCCGGCGCCGGCAGCACCAAGAGGTCAACGCAGTCGCCTCTAGCAACCCCGAGTTCATGCATTGGTCCGAAAGGCCTATCAACTGGAGCCGGGCCGACCACCCAGAGGTGATGCCGTCCCCTGGCTCCTACGCATTGGTGCTGGATGTCACCCTCGCAATGGAGAGGCAGGCTGCCCGATTCTCCCGCGTTCTGATTGATGGCGGAAGCAGTATCAACATACTGTACCGTGATACCATGGAGAAGTTGAACCTCAAGGCGAAGCAGCTCATGCCAAGCCGGACCGTGTTCCATGGCATCGTACCCGGCCTGTCCTGTTCCCCGATCGGCAAGATCAAGATGGATGTTCTCTTTGGAGACAAGGATCACTTTCGCCGAGAAGCAATCTGGTTCGAGGTAGTGGATCTGGAAAGCCCTTACCACGCCTTGCTTGGCCGACCTGCTCTGGCCAAGTTCATGGCTGTGCCCCACTACGCCTACCTGAAGATGAAGATGCCGAGCTCGAAGGGGATCATCACTATAGCCGGCGACTACAAGAAGTCCATCGAGTGCGCTGCAGCCAGCAGCCGGCTGGCCAAGTCCCTTGTAGTGGCAGAAGAGAAGAAGATGCTGGAGCGAGTTGTGGCCATGGCCGGCAACCAGCCGGCCTTGTCCCCCAACCCCAAGGAATATGATGCGCAGGGCTCCTTCCAGCCGGCCAAGGAGACGAAGAAGATACCTCTGGACCCGGAGTACCCGGAGAGGTTTGCAGTCATTGGTGCAAACCTGGACAGCAAATAGGAAGGCGAGCTCGTCGACTTCCTCCATGAGAAACGAGACATCTTTGCATGGTCCCCAAAGGACATGCCGGGTGTTCCGAAGGATTTCGCCGAGCACAAGTTACACGTCCGAGCGGACGCGAAGCCGGTCAAGCAGCCTCTCCGCCGACTGTTAGAAGAGAAAAGAAGAATCATAGGAGAAGAGATAGCCCGGCTCCTTGCCGCCGGCTTTATTATGGAAGTGTTTTTCCCAGAGTGGCTTGCCAATCCAGTCTTGGTGTTAAAGAAGAACAACAAATGGCGTATGTGTATAGACTACACCAGCCTCAACAAGGCCTGCCCCAAAGATCCGTTTGCTCTGCCACGGATTGACCAAGTGATAGACTCCACAGCCGGATGCGAGCTGTTGAGTTTCTTGGATGCCTACTCAGGATACCACCAGATTAAGTTAGACCCAGCAGACCGCCTGAAGACCGCCTTCATCACACCATTCGAAGCTTTCTGTTACCTGACTATGACATTCGGCTTGAGGAATGCCGGTGCCACTTTTCAGCGTTGCATGCAGAAATGCCTCCTCAAGCAACTCGGCAGAAATGCCCACGTCTACGTAGACGATATCGTGGTGAAGACAGAGAAGCGTGGCACCCTGCTGGAAGACCTCAAAGAAACATTTGCCAACTTGCGTCGATTCCAGATCAAGCTCAACCCCGAGAAGTGCGTGTTCGGAGTACCAGCCGGCCAGCTTCTAGGCTTTCTGGTCTCCGAACGCGGCATTGAGTGCAACCCGGTGAAGATCAAAGCCATTGAAAGAATGGAGATTCCCACCAAGTTGCGAGATGTGCAGAAGTTCACTGGGTGTCTGGCCTCCCTAAACCGCTTTATCAGCTAGCTAGGAGAGAAGGCTCTCCCCCTGTACCGACTCGTGAAGAAATCCACTCATTTCGAGTGGAATGACCAAGCAGACCAAGCCTTCCATGAGTTGAAGAAGATGCTGACCACTCCACCTGTCCTGGCGGCGCCGACTGAGAAGGAGCCCATGCTTCTCTACATTGCCACAACTAGTCGAGTGGTCAGTACAGTCATCGTAGTTCAGCGCCTAGAAGAAGGCCGAACCCAGCTAGTCCAGAGGCCGGTGTATTATCTAAGCGAAGTACTGTCCAGCTCAAAGCAAAACTACCCACACTACCAGAAGATGTGCTATGGAGTGTACTTCGCCGCCAAGAAGCTGAAGCCCTACTTTCAAGAGCATCCCATCACGGTCGTATGCACCGCCCCGCTTGCCGAGATCATACGCAGCCGGGATGCATCTGGTCGGGTGGCTAAATGGGCCATTGCGCTGGCACCTTACACAATCTTCTACCAGCCCCGCACCACCATCAAGTCCCAAGCATTGGCCGACTTCCTCGTCGACTGGGCCGAGACCCAGTACCTACCGCCGGTTCCCGACTCTACTCATTGGCGGATGCACTTCGACGGGTCCAAGATGCGCACCGGCTTGGGAGCCGGCATCGTCCTCACCTCTCCCAAAGGCGACAAGCTCAGATACACGCTGCAAATCCACTTTGCCGCCTCCAACAACATGGCTGAATACGAGGCGCTCATACACGGGCTCCGGCTAGCCAAAGAGCTCGGCATACGCCGGATCCTGTGTTATGGCGACTCCGACTTGGTGGTCCAGCAGTCATCTGGCGACTGGGACGCCAAGGATGCAAACATGGCGAGCTATCGATTCCTCGTCCAGCAGATCAGTGAGTACTTTGAAGGGTGCGAGTTTCTTCACGTACCACGGGCCAACAACGACCAAGCAGATGCCCTGGCACGAATCGGCTCCACCCGACAGGCTATACCAACCGGTGTCTCTCTCCAGCGCCTCCTCAAACCGTCTATCAAGCCGTCTCCAGAGTCGGGCTCTATCTTCGTACCGCCCGCCCCCGATGCAGCCGGACCCGACTGGAGGAATCCAGCAGGCGGCTCGGGGACTTCGACAAGCAGCCCGGGGACTGCCGTAGTCGCACCCGGCTCGGGGACTTCAGAACCCGGCCCGGGGACTGCAGCAGTCGGCACGGGGACTGCAGCGACACAAGAAGCGGTGGCCGACTCCAACTCTCCACCACCCAACCCACCCACCCGAGTCACAGTGGCTGTACTAACAATAGAAGAAGTCACAGCTCCATCATGGGCCCAGCCCATCCTCAACTTCCTAGTCAACAGAGAGCTGCCGACTGATGAGATCTCGGCAAGACTAGTGCAACGCCGAGCCGGAGCATATGCTATAATAAACAGAGAACTTGTCAAGCGCAGCATCACTGGAGTCTTCCAGCGCTGCGTCGAGCCAGAGAAGTGTGTAGCAATCCTCAAGGATATCCACCAAGGCGAATGCGGCCACCACGCAGCCTCAAGATCACTTGTGGCCAAAGCTTTCCGCCATAGTTTCTTCTGGCCGACTGCTTTGGAAGATGCCAAAGAGATAGTTAAATGTTGCAAAGGATGCGAAGTCTTCAGTTCCAAGCAACACCTGCCGGCTTCTACACTCAAGACCAGCCCCCTCACCTGGCCCTTTGCCGTCTGGGGGCTGGACATGGTGGGCCCATTCAAGACAGCCCGCGGCGGCTTGACACACCTGCTTGTCGCCGTGGACAAATTTACCAAGTGGATCAAAGCGAAGCCGATCAAGAAGCTGAACGGGCTGACTGCCGTGACATTCATTGCCGACATCACTACTCGGTATGGTGTGCCGCACAGCATCATCACCGACAGCGGCACAAATTTTGCCAATGGAGCCCTGGCACGTTTCTGCGCGACACAGGGCATCCGACTGGACTTAGCGTCCGTTGCCCACCCACAGTCAAACGGCCAGGTCGAGCGAGCAAACGGCCTCATCCTTTCCGGCATCAAGCCCCGACTGGTCGTACCACTGGAGCGCTCGGCCGGCTGCTGGCTCGATGAGCTGCCGGCTGTCCTTTGGAGTCTGCGTACTACCCCAAACAAGTCAACCGGCTTCACTCCGTTCTTCCTTGTGTATGGTGCTGAGGCTGTCATCCCAACTGACATCGATTTCGACTCACCTCGGGTCACCATGTACACGGAGGCGGAGGCCAAGGAAGCACGAGAAGACGGCGTCGACCTGCTGGAAGAAGGCCGGCTGTTAGCACTCAGCCGGTCCGCCATCTACCAGCAGGGTTTGCGCCGTTACCATAACCGAAAGGTCAGGCCAAGATCCTTCCAAGAGGGCGACCTTGTGCTCCGGCTGATCCAGCGAACAGCCGGCCAGCACAAGCTCTTGGCCCCTTGGGAAGGTCCTTTCGTCGTCAGCAAAGCACTAGGCAACGACTCCTACTACCTGATCGACGCACAGAAGGCAAGAGCATGCAAGAGGGATGATTTTGGCAAGGAGTCGGGACGACCATGGAACGCAAACCTCCTGAGAAGATTTTATAGTTGAAAGCAGTATGTATCATGCTACCGTTTTTATATTAAATATGAGACAAACGGGCACCCCGGGGCGCACTCGGGGACTGCCCTCCTTTATCTATGAATGACGAGTGTCATACTCATGAATGTATTATTACATTTGATTTCCTATCTGGCACCGGGTTCGACTAGTCGGCCCGGGAACTGGCCGCCTTACGTTATATTAGAAGTTCTACCTGAAGTCAGACAAGTAGTGTGCCGGCACCTGAGCCCTCTTGTCGAAAGTCGCAGCTCGAAGAATCGACTGTCCGACTGGCAAGAGCCAAAGGCAGAAAGGATGCCCACACGAAAAACGGCTAAGGACTAACGAACTTATATAACGCAAAGACGGCCTCCAACCACGCCTACTGGCTGTCAAAACAGCCGGCTGGCCGGCCTCCCAGTCACTTCGCTATAATCCAACAAAGCTAGAGTACTTGCCCTCCCAACTGGCTAAGCACTTCTCCAGCCACAGATTGCAGAGCAGCTGTCCGGCTGGGAAGGCGGCAACCAAGGGAGGGCGGCAAAGGAAACAGCCGAAGGATGAAAAGCAAAGAACAAGGGAAAGCCAAACGCATGCATAATTATATTTACACATAAGGCCCCCAACAGGCCGGCAGTCAATATAGTTCGAATACACCCCCAGTGGGTGGAATTGTGCAAACTTAACAAAATACTATTCCAAGAGTGGTAAAACAGGAAAGTAGAGGCAGCAGACTAGACTAAGGGCGCAGCAGGAGAGCCAGGCTGGTCGGTGGAGACGGCGCCGCCGGCTGGAGGAGTGGCCGACTGGCGGGTCTCGGCTTGATCATCGCCGGCTGCAGGCGGTGCACCCGCGCGTGCCTTGTTGCTGGAGGCACGGTCAAGCTGAGGCTGACCGGCCGCTCAACCATCTGGCGCGGCGTCTTCACCCTCCTCCTCCTCCTTGCCCTCATCGCTGGAGTTGATCTCCTCCGCCGAGTCCTCACCGTCTGCCGGGTTCAACCCGAACCACTCTTTCGGCTGGGCAACGCCGTTGTCGTCCACCTCAAGGGCGAAGGCGCTGGTGTCGGTGTAGTCGGCAATCGCCGAAGCCCGCTGGATGATAGCCGGCCGCGCCGGCTCCAGCTCCGTGTCGGCCTCCTGCCGCCAGGTGGCCAGCTGGTCCAGACTCAGCTCGGGATACCAGGCCTTGATGAACTCCAGCGCCCGCCTGGCGCCGGACCGAGCCGCAGAAGCCTTCCAAGCCTCGAAGCGGCCGACCGCCACCTCCAGCCAGTCAGCAGTCCGACTGGGGGTGCGGGAAATCACCTCACCAGGCCAAAGAGCGGTCAACACCTGCGCCCCAACGCGCTGAAGCCGGCGGAGCATGCGGTGAGCCGGCTGGAGGCGGGCTTGAATCGCCAAGAGCTGCTCCTCCAGCGACCGGCGAGCGTCCAGCGCGATCTCGGCGCCAGCCTGCCTTTGTGCCTCGCGGTGGGCCTCGACGACTTGGTTGGCGGCAGTAGAGTAGCCAGGGAAGTACTCTGCGCAAGAAAGAAAGAGAAAAAAAATAAAAGGACCAAGTCAGAAAATGAGCCAAACGGCAAGCGACAAGCAAGGACGAAGAAGAGGGCAGCCTACCGTCAACCAAGTCTTCGATCTGGCCGTAGCCGTTGATCAGCGATTGCCTCGCTTCGGCCCAGCTTGCCGCCTCCGTCTCATATTCGGCTTGGAGGGCGGCCTCGCTGTCCTGCACCGCCTTCAAGGCCGCCTTGTGGCTCTTCTCCTGGTCGGCCAGCCTCTTGGCCAGGCGGTCACGCTCCTGGGCCAAGGCGTCAAATTCGGCCTCCTTAGCGCGGAGGGCAGCCTGAGTCCCACCCAGCTGCTCCCTCAGTCTGGCGTTGGCCGTTGCAGGCATGGCAGAAAAGAAAGAAGCAATAAGGAAGAAGTCGTCAAGGAAGATCCGACCCGACTGCTCAGCAGTCGGCCCGAATCTTGGGGACTACACCCAGTGGGTGCACTGACGCGCCCCCACATGAGATAAAGGATGAAGCACTTACCCCGGCTCTCAGATAGGTCAGCATTCTTCTGGGTCAGCTCCCGAGCCTGGGAGTTGAAGGCAGCCGCGCGGAGGTTGTGGTAGTCCTACAAGTCAGGCAGAGGAGCGAACGAGAACAAGATAGCAAAACAAAGCCCCCTAAGAAGTTCCAAGCCGCCTGCTCAGCAGCCGACTCGGAACTCGGGGACTACACCCAATGGGTGCGCTGACGCGCCCCCACGGAAGAAACCAAGATCAAAAAAGCAAAAATAGGAAGACTAACCCGAATGGCCGCTCGCGTCGCAAGGAACTCATCGTTGTATTTCCTCAGCGCCGCAGCCTGGGACTGAAGCCGGTTCCGGACGTCCTGCGCCGCCACATTCACCACGGCCGTCCCTCCACCCGGCATCCACCCTGAGCTGGCGCTGGCCGCCTCCACATCCCGGGCCAACGAGCCAGAGCCCGCGGCTTTCTGCGGGTCCGATGCGGCCTTCCCCGCGCGCTGGCGCGATGGCGACTGGACCACCAGGTCCGTCCTCGCGGCCGGCGCGCCCCCGGTCGATTGCGCAGGCGGCACGTTAGGTCGGCTGCCTTGAGCCGCCCCAGTCGGCGGGGTCGGTGCCGCCTCCCTCTCTGGGACGACGACGTCGTCCTCCCTCTCCAACCCCGGCTGGTCGCGGCCGGCTTCCTCCGGCGGGGGCTCTGGGGCCTCGGGCGTCGCAACACGCAGGGGGGTGACGAGCAAGGCCCCCTTCGCTGTTGCCGCGGCCGCAGCCTCCGCTTGGGCCTTCGCTGCTGCGTCGGCGCGCGCCTTCGCCGCCTCCACCTCCTCCTGTGCCGCCTTGGCGGCAGCCGCCCTCACCTCCTCCGCCTCCTGCTCCTCCCGCGCCTCCCGCGTGTTTCGCTCCGTCGCCGCCTGAAGCTTGGCGCAGGGGTCCACGCGGCGGGTGCTCCCGGATCCTCCCGGCGATCCAACGACGGAGGCGGCAGCAACCCGCTCGAGCGAAAGGGGAGCCCTGATTTTCGAGAAAGGACAAGGATTCAGAAATCACCAAGAAAAGAAGAAAGAATGTACAAAGGAATATACACTTACGCCGACACCGTCTGCGGCTGCTTCACCACCTTGCGGAAGCGGGCCGCCTTCGCGGCGGCCTCATCCCGCCTGGTCGCCGCCGCCCCGCCCTTGGGCTTCTTCAGCCGACTGCCGAACAAGCCCGACGCGGCCCGGCGCTTTTGCCCGCCGCCCTGGGCAGGCGGCGCGGCGGAGGAGCCCGCGTCGTGGTCGGGCGCCGGCTGGCGGCGTGGGACGATTTCCGCCTCGTCGTCATCCGGCCAGTCGTCGAAGCTGGCTCCGAGCCCGGAGCCGCCTGCCTCGCCGTCGGCTTCACCGCCACCCGCCTCGGTGTTTTCATCCATGGCGGCCGCCCCCAAGTCGTGGTCCTCCAGGTCATGCTCCGCCCAGTCGGGGAGGAATCGGCGCCCTGTCTCCGACCCGGTTGCCCGTCGAAGGAGAGGGCTCTGCCAAGGCGTGCCGACTGGTCAGAGTCGGCGAAGAGGAACTCGGCAACAAAACTAAGAGAAGAAAGGGAAAAAGAGAACATACCGTGGGCGGCGGATGTGCATGGGAATATGGCTCCTTGCCAAACCGCCACTCTGCGGAGAGCTTGCAGTTCGCAAGATAATTCACCATATGGGCCACCTCTTCATGCGGCATGTCCTTGGTGCACATCCGACTCGGATCGAGTTGGCCGCTCATCTGACAGATCAGGTGAGGGCGGCTCTGAAGCAGAAGCACCCGGCGCGCGACGAAGGCGGCCAGCAAGTCGGATCCAACAAGGCCCTCCGACTGGATCATCACCCGCAGTCGAGCGACGGCCGTGGCTCCAGCCTGCGACAGCGTCACGGCCCGATAGGACCACTAGGGCCGCCTCCCAACCGGCGGGCCGGCTACGTAAGCCGGCAAGTTGACGTAGTCGCCTTGTGGGGCGACGTTCTTCACGTAGAAATATGACTTCTGTCATAGCTTCACCGACTGGATTAACGTGACGACGGGGAAGGGGTTGTCGGCCGCCGGCCTCCGCATCTCGATGAAGGCGCCGCTCTGGACCGGCACGCCCTGCATGCGGGTGCCCAGCTTCGATTGGAAGAACTCCCCCCAGAGCTCGAGGGTGGGGAGAACACCAAGAAAGCCTTCGCACAAGGTGACGAAGGCGGACAGCAGCACCACCGTGTTCGGAGTGAGGTAGTGCGGCTGGAATTGATAGAATTCGAGGAAGGAGCGGAAGAAAGCGCTTGCCGGCAAGCCGATGCCGCGCAGGAAGTGTGAGCGGAAGACTGCCCGCTCGCCTTCCTCCGGCGCCGGCGTGATCTCCTTCGCATGTGCGAGACGGACCCGCACCTGGTCTGCGCCGGGCAACCGCCGTGTCTTGCGGAGGAACTCGATGTGGTCCATATGGACGTTGGAGCCCTCCCAGTCCCCGCCGTACTGCATGGTGGCGAGAAGCTAACAAGGAAGAGTGCGGCGGCGGAGAAAGCATGGCCCTGCGGTGGCAAAGCTGCAGGGTGGAGTGAAGATTGATGGGACGGCGCGGCGGCGAGGCGCTTCTGTGAGAGAAAGCAGGAGGAAGAAGATGGCGAAGAGGAGAGGAGCGTGCGAGCGTCTGCCGCTTCCCCTCCTCCCCCTACTTATGGCCTCGTGCGGCGAAGCCGAGGAGGCGAGGCGTGGGGAGGAATGTGGGATTAACTGCGCCCACTCCCCCACGCCCCGCGATTACTGCGCCCTAACGGCGTGCGGAAACTGCCGCCGGAAGACGTGCGGACAGCTTTGGGCCACAAAGAATCCGCGCCTGGGCCCAGGCGTTGGAGTGGTGGGCCCTCGGCCTGCGGCGATGTCTTGTCGCGCGCGTGGGTTAGCAGGCTCTTTTTAGCCAAGGGACACCACGTGGTTCGCAGGCGGCGAGTGACCGGCCCGTGGCCCGGTGCACGCGCCAACAGACTCCCGCCTTCCGACTTTAAATTTTTTGCCAAGACGGCGCGCCCAACCGAAACTGGCTCCCAGCTGATGGCTCGTCAAGATAAGAAGCTGACCGAGCTTCTCGACCTCCTCTCAGCCTCAAAGCCCAACTAGCTTCTGGGACTACTGTCGGAGTAAATGGCCACGGGTAGCCTAACCTACTCCCCCTGGCTCTTCGAAAAATTATCGGGCCATTCAAGCCTTCAAGCATACAAAGCGTATGGCCGCCTTCCCCCGGCCGGCTATCCCCAGGGCCGACTTCCAGAAGTCGGCCATGAAGAAAGCCGACTCCCAGAAGCCGGCCATCAAGAGAGCCGGCTCCCAGAAGCCGGGCAAGACTGCACCCACTAAAGACTGTACCAACATAACGGCGATAGGATGGGGCGTGGCCGCAGTACAGCCCACTGCCCCTGAATCCCGGAACAGGCATGGCTACAGGGCGCCGTATGGGCCAGCCATCCCCCGTCCGGCGTGGCACTGTAGCCGTGTTGACCTCGATGTCACCCACGACAGGCGCCAGTACGGCCCGTAGGCGGCGGGCCCCTTTTGCCAGAGAGACATCCGAAGGCGGCCTAGCCTCCTCTAGTCGGCCAGGGGTGTGGCCGGCTCCTAACAGCCGGCTACCTCCCTCCCTCGAAACATGTGCCTCATTAAGGAGATAAGACGAGGTAAGGCTACAGTGAGAGCCCGCAAGGCGGCGGCACTGTAGCCACGCTTACCTCAACAAAGCTCTCGTCATCAGAGGCGAGGCAACAGTAACCAGCCGCTGACAAAGCCCCCAAGCGGTGGGGCCGGCCTGTCGGCCAAGAGGCCGGCAGTCGGCGGGACCCACCAGTCGGTGGGCCCCAATGACCGGCGGAGAAGCCGGCATGCATAGACGCTGACGGCTGGGACCCGCGCCCAGCCGGATTACCATTGTACCCCTGGGGGAAGGCCTATATAAACCCCCCGGGACACCCATGCAAAGGGTTGATCAAAGAGAATTCCACACACCACATAGAGGGAAAAGGAGAGCTAGCCTTGCCCTTCTTCTTCCTCTAGCCAAACAGCTCAAGGAGCGCTTGTAGCTACTTGTATTGGTCTAGTGATCATGCGGAGACCCCGCAGAGCAGGACTAGGGGTGTTATCTCCACGGAGAGCCCCGAACCTAGGTAAGATTCGTCGGCGTGCATGTCTTCGCCTCATCCCGTTTCCAGGCACCGGCGACGTTTTACTGGCTCCCACTATGATAAGCCATCCGTTGGCATATGTCGCACCTACCACCCGACAGCAACCGTGAGTACTCATCCAAAGTACTCGCAAGCAAGGATCTACACTACATATGCAACATTATCAAAGAGAGGCTGTATATGTGGACTGGGTTGCAGAAATGCCAGAATAGAGGGGAGAGCCTAGTCCTATCGAAGACTAGCATCTTCTGGAAACCACCATCTTGCAGCAACAGGAGGGAGTAGAGTAGCATAACTAAAGTAGTAGTAGTGTTATCAACCTCGGCCAGAGATCCTTTCTCGACTCCCTGCGAGAAAGCAATCCCAGAGCCATACTATCCAGTTATCATCTCATATCCAAGTCTCATCTCAAGTATCCAGTTCTAGTTGTATCGATCGGGATACAACTCCAAGTGTCCGTTATCGTTGGACAGGCTATCGATAGATGTTTTCTTCCCTGCAGGGGTGCACCAACTTACCCACCACGCTTGATTAACTCCGGCCGGACACACTTCCCTGGGTCATGCCCGGCCTCGGCCAAACAATACGCCGCAACCCGACCTAGGCTTAATAGAGAGGTCAGCACGCCAGACTAAACCTATGCCACCAGGGGTCATGGGCCATCGCCCCAGGAACTCCTGCACGTTGCGTGGGCGGCCGGTGAGCAGACCTAGCTACCTCCTTAAAAAGGTAGGAGCTTACCAGTCCAACCCGGCGCGCGCCGCTCAGTCGCTGACGTCTTTAAGCTTCGGCTGATGCATATGACGCAGAATGCCCATACTATGCCCACGTGATGGTTAGTGCTATCAGGCCAGAGGCCCCTCGGATCAAATACCCAAATCATAGTGGATTAGGAGCACGCGGTAACAAGCAGAGACTCACGAAAGATGTGACCCCGTTGCCCCGTCTCGAGGAATTGCGGCAAGGGCTAGGAATGCCCGGCCACGCCTCGTAATTATCTCGCGGGCAACCTCTAGGTCAACCCATCTCCACATCACTCGCAATTAAGCTCGCGCGGGTACCCCTCAGGGCCGACCCGTCTTTAGTTACATGGTTCAGTGTAAGGTCATAGTAACCATAGTAACTGTGTGTCCAAACATCAAGGGGAAAACCCGAGGAATCACCCCCGGTGAATTCCACTCGATGTAATCATCAAGGTGAACGTAAGAGGAACCACCCCCGAGGTTCACACTTGAGGGGTTGCACGACAGAGTCGTGTCGGAAGTGGTTAAGGCAGAATCACCCTCGATGACCACGACCGAATAGCTACACTATAGGGTTAACATCAGAAGTGTTGTAGAGGTCTCACCCTCGGCACTCGATAGTAACCCAGTAGTGTCGAGCAACTAAGGGGAAAGTGATGTGCGGTGCCGGGGCCTGGTCTTCGATCCCGTTGATCGGGTCTTCGAACATAAAGCGGGGCAACTGGGACAAGGTGGGGGTCACTGATGGATCACTAACCAACCTATACTAAGCAGTTTAGGATAAGTAGGTAAGGTACAAGGAGCAGGTTACCAAAGCAGGCTATGCATCAGAATAGGGGCAAACAATAACAGTAGCGAAATCTAATGCAAGCATGAGAGAAAGGAATGGGCGATATCGGGATGATCAAAGGGGGGGCTTGCCTGGTTGCTCTGGCAAGGAGGGGTCATCGTCGACGTAGTCAATCACAGGGGCGGCATCGGTCTCGGGGTCTACCGGAGAGAAGAGGGGGAAGAAACAATAAATATAAAGCAAACAAAGCATCACAAAGCATAACAAGACGAAAAGCAGAACTAGGGTCGACCTAACGTAGTACTACACGATATAGGTGAAGGGGGAAAATCAACCGGGAATGTATTCCCGGTACCGGACTTGTGTTAGACAGATGACCGAAGGGGGAATGTTCCATGTTCAGCATGCTAGAGGCATGTGACAGACGAATGGACCGCGTATTCGGATTCGTCTCGTCGTTCTAAGCAACTTTCATGTAGAAATCATTTTCATCCGAGCTACGGTTTATTTTCTATGATTTTTCAAAGATTTGAACATTATTCTGAAATTATTATTAATTATTTAAATCGACAGAAGAGGACAATATGACATCATCCTGGCGTCATTACTGCATCAGCGGTCAACTTACTAGCTGACCAGTCAACGGGGCCCATGGGGGACCCACTGGCAGTGACTGGGCGATACCCTGTCAGCTGTTGACTGGGTCAACAAGGCCAGCCGGGCCACTGGGCAGTGACCTAAGGGGGTGGCCCCGGTCGGCCACGTCGGCACCGGCGCCGGTGGAGCCCCGGCGAGCGCTCCCGCGGCGGAGATGCGCTGGATCTCGCCGGAATCCGGCTCCGGGCGGCCGTTTGGGGTGCGGCCGGTTGTTTTCGAACGATCACTTCGCCGCGGGTCCGATGGTGGCGACAGAACGAGCGGATGGGGCCGGCAAGGATGCCGGCAACGAGCCGTGGCGGCATCCGCGTACGGACCAGGCGGAGGCGCGGCTACGGGGTGTTTGCGAGCGCGTTTAGTAGGTGGGCGGGACCTGCAGCGCACCCCGAGCACGCTAGGACGGTCGGGAGGGGCAGCAGTGGCTTGGGAGCGCGGGGCGGGCAGCAACGGCGGCAACCAGAGCGCGGCAAAGGCGGCAGGGGGTTTGTCCTTCAGACAAAACGAGGCGGGAGCGGGTCAGAGGCGAGCTAGGGTGGCGCTCGGCGCTAGGGGCGCTCTGGAGCGCGCCCACCGCACGTGCTAGAGCTGGAGAGCTCGAGCGGCTCGCGCAGCGCGGTCATAGCGATGGCCAAAGCACGAGGGCGGGGCCGGCTAGCTAGAGAGCACGCGAGGACACGGGGAGAGAGGGGAGTCTGTAGGGTGATCACCGGGCCCTGCAGGTGTGCACACGCGTGCTCGGGGAGGGCTCGGTGGAGAGAATCGACGGCGGCGACGATGGAGGTCCGAGGTTGAAGAAGGGGTCGTCCGCGTCGATGCAGGCACTCCGGACGGGGACGAGGCAGTCGCCGACGATGGAGCTGCTGGACAGGTCGGCAAGGCGAGGCGAGGCCGGTGGCTACGCGGGCAAGCAAGCGGAGCAGACGGCAGTGGCGGCCATGGTAGAGAGGAGAAGCAGCAGCGCGTGGGGAAGGGGGAAAAGATCTCGGTGGAAGCCAGGGCGTCGACCCTGGCGTCCTTATCCTCCCCGCGGCGCCTGTAGCGGCGTGGTCGGCGAGGTGGGTTCGGCGGCGACCAGCCCTTGTAGCGACCAGGTCGGTCGAACAGGGAAGACGACCCGGGGGAGTGGGATGGTTGGGCCGGCCTGTTAGTCCAAGGCCCAGGGGGGATACAGGGGAGGTTTTCTCTTTTATTTAAACAGCTTTGCTTTTCTTTTTTTTTAATAATCAGAGATGGGTAAGAAAATATTGGGCATGCCATTTTCTTTGGAAAAATATGGGAAGTGCCCCTTTTATTCCCTGGTGATATTTGACAGTGCCACAAATATTTTGGAGACCAGAAGAATTCATTTGGTATTTTTCATAAATAGGAGAGCATTTAAAAATGTTGAATTGGTACTGTTATAATTGCTAATGCTCATCTTTGCACAAAAGTGATGTTGTGTTCCTTAACAAAGGAGTGTTATGGAATTTTTGACAAATGATGAACATTTTTCCAGCAACTTTTGAGCAACTTCAAACTTCACTTGAATTTGAATTGACTGGAATTTCAAATGGGATATTGAACAAGATGACTAAGCACTGTTTGAAAAAAATGATTAGCTTAATCACAGGGAGTTACTGTAGCATGACACTGGGGTGTTACAGCGTTCCCGCGCCAAGGGAGACGGCGCGGCGCATACCAAGGGAGGTCGACGCGCGGCGACGGCTGAGGGGACCACGGGCCGTGACGCTACGGCCCGAAGGGGCGACGCAGTGGCAGCGGGTAGGTCCGGGCGACGGCGGGAAGACCTCGGGGAACGGCGGGGACCGCGGGCCGTGGCGCTGCGGCCCGAAGGGGCAACGCAATGGCGGCACGTGAGTCAGTGCAGCCATGGGGGCGGCCTCGGGCGGCGGCGGAGACTGCGTGCCACGCTCACTACGGCCCGATGGGGCGACGCAGCAGTAGCGCGAGGGTCGGTGCTGCCACGGAGACGGCTTGGAACGGACGTACTCGGGGCAACGGTAGACCGTGGGCCGCGGCACTATGGCCCAAAGGGGCGACGCAGCGGCAGCACGCGTCGATGCAGCCACGGGACGGGGCGGCGGCACTGCGGCCCGACAAGGCGACGCAGCAGCAGGCCGGTGCTCGATCGGTGGAGAGGCGCGCTGAACTCGGAGACGATCTTCACGGGGCTTGCGAAGGCGCGCACAATCAACGGGCCAGGTTGGTCGCACAGCATAGCTGAGGTGGATCGCGGCGGCGGGCGGTTGATCAATCCGATCGTGCACGAGGTCGGAGACACCGCTTGGTGGAGGGGGTGGCGGCGGAGTCCGAGATGAAGCCGGCGACGGCGGGCGGCAGGGCGGCTATGATTGGCCGCCGCATGGCGCGAGGGGGCGACCAGCGGGCAGATGCGCGGATGACGCGCGAGGCCGCCGGGTCGATGAAGAAGCCGGCCAATCGCGCCGGTGTTGGAGTAGAGGCGCACGGGATCAGCGGCGGCGGTGGGCGACGCAAACCGATCAAGATTAGATCGGAAAACCAAAAAGAAACCGTCGATCAAGATGACCGGCGGGAGAGAGAAAACCCCGGAGCAAGGGCACGGGGAAAAGACTCTCTAGGGCAGCCGGTCAACACGACCGGCGGACGAACCCTAGGTACGGGCAGCGCGGCCCCCGGCGGCGGTCATGGAGGCCGACCGCCCCAAGGGCGGCGCGCGGGTGCGGAAGCGGCGGCGGTTAGGGTTTAGAACCTGGAAACTGATACCATGTTAGAAGGAAGAGAGAGGTTTGGTGGAATAGTTCATTATATTGCTTGAGCCTCGTGGGCATATATATAGGGCTACATGATCTACTTGGAGTACAAGACAAGCCAGAATTGAGAATACTTCCTAGTTTATCCTATGTTTCCTAATACAATCACGTTACTCAACACCCTTGAGAAACCGTGTTGTTTTTCTGGACAGCGAATTTGTATCCACCGTCACTGCTTCCTCGAGCATCACTTTGACGATTGCTTCGGTGGAATTGTACGGAATTGAGTCTACAACAACCCTGAAAAATTTCGTCACGTTCCAATGGAGGAATTTCCGGCGATCTACGATATACTGGAGCCCTGTCAAATCTGGACAAGAATCAGGACGAGTTTAGGGTGTGGTCTCCAAAGCCCAGCTCAGAGGTCCTTTCGAAGATCCAACCGTTCATCTGCTGCGGGATTCCTATATCCACCACCCCTCAAAATTTCAGCTCATTCTGACCGCTCAAAGTCCGGGAAACTTCCGATGAGTGGACCAATTTTCAGATCTATTTTCTGCGCGAATACGAATCCGGCCCGAGTTCATGTTTCTTCATGACGGGATATTGGACAACCTTTTTGAATGAATTTCTTTCTAGGGTATTGTGCATTGTTCTTAAACACATGCCCATAAAATTTTAAGCCTTCTCTGAGGTATTCTTCACCATCACGCTGGTGTCAAACCAGTCTGGCAACATTGCTGCACGGCTGCCGACCTGCGCTAGACACGTCGTCGCTTTGTTGAGCCGAGCTCAACTTCTTCGGATCATCATCTCAGCGAGCCGAACAAGAGTTCCGCATCGTGAGGATAAATCATCACCAACATCTCCGCCCCACAGATTACATGGAGCGGGCACACGGGCATCGTCGCACGGTCACTTCATCGAGCCGACATTGAATGCGTCACAAGTCACGACATGCATTGGCATCGCCGCGCTGTTGCGTCTTCAAGCCGATGTCCATCACGCCGAAGTGCTTCAACACCTCGGCTGACATGGCAGCTGCAACATCTCCTTACCGACCCGCTCCATCACCTCGGCTAGACCAGGGGCTTCGCCATCTCTTCATCAACCTACTCCGGAGACTTCGATATCACCAGCCGACCAGCTTCGTCACGTTAGCTGGACCAGGGGCTTTGCCTCGGCGATCCAACCTTTGCCAGCATCGCCATGCCGTCGCTTCATCGCCCATCAGACAATGGGTGTGTGGATCGAGTCCCAATTTTGGGAGTGACCTTTCTTCAGATTGCTACAACAGATAAACCAGGTGCTATTAATCCTAGTATTTTTTTCTTCCTTGCGTTTACTTTTTCCGAGGAATTATTACTCTGGTTTGTTCCATCATCTGTACACAGGTCTGTCAAATGATGGCCGCATTAACGATGGTTGCGTGATGGTTCGGTCAGTTTCCCGTCCGCAGTTTGGCGAATGCCTCATCGGGGACTCAGACCACCCTGTGAATACAGGCTTTGTCACGCCAAGCGCCCTGCAGAGACATTGGCTCCGACGCCGGCCACATCTCTTTAAAAAATTATTTTGCGTAAATTAATAATGCGAGGTTTTTTCTATATTTATATTATTATTTTTTAGACTGCACTATTTTACATGTGTAGGTAATCGACTTCGACTGTGCCACGCGGTCACTTCGGCAAGCCGACGCCGTCGTCCCAATCGGCGCAAATCAGCTCGCGTGATCACCTTGTTGGTCGAATTGCCATACCGACATGTTCGGTTACCTCGAGGACTTCGGCATCGCTAAGAGAGATCTACCTCATCGAGTGTTCGGCACACGGGCCATATTTCTTTTATTGCTCACTTTGCATAAATTATTTATTATGCTATGATTTTTTTAATTTATTATTATTACTATTACTCTAGCTTGCACTATTTTCTGTGCACAGGTAAATGATCTGGGTTGGGCAGCACTGTCACCTCGGCGTACCGACGTATCACGTCACCTCGGCTGGACTGGGGGCTTCGTCATCACTTCATTAACCCCCACCGGGAACTTCGGCGTCATACTGTCAGCCTGCTCCATCGCCTCGGACTGACTAGGGGTTCCACCTCGCCACATTGGTCGTGCTATGTCGCCACTTCGGAGTGCCGAGATCTTCGCTCTGCCACCTCGGGACTGGTTTGGGGGCTGGGACCTCGTCCCGCCGTAAGCTCGGGCCACGCATCGACACCGAGCACATTAACCAGCTAAGTCGCTTCCATGCTTAGTTTTTTCTAATGTTTAATTCTTGTTCGGTTCAACCAAGCTTTATATTTGTGTTAAACAAGAAAAGGTTGTTTGTTAAAAACATTGTTTGTTAAAAATATTTCTTTTACCCAAGTTAATTGGGGGCTCATAAATTTACATGAGCCGTCTTATAGTAAATGTGTTTTCTTCTTGGTCGTTGCAAAGTCTTTTTCTACCACTCCTTTTTCGACTCGAGTATACGGTCGATAGCCAGATGGTCTGGTTTGATGCAGAGCATCCTACGATCATCCCCATGGACCTACCATCGTCTCATCAAGAGCCAAGAGGACCTATGACACGAGCACGAGCTAGAGCTCTCGAGAACGAGATGACTTCCTTCCTTAGTGATATCACATATAATCCACTCGAGACATGGCTACTACCTAAGTCTGATATGCTATGCATGATTAGGTGTCAAGAGGAACCTCCCGAGGATACACGTGAAGACGGACAAGCCGCCAAGTCCATGGATGAAGAGAACCAACGGAAACGGGCAAGTTCACCTTCCAGGCCCCGGACATCCGGCCCCTGGAGCGACCACAGCAGCCGAAGCCCAGCCGCCCAAGTCTACAGGGTCCGGACATCCGGCGTCCAGTCCGGACATCCGCCCCGAGCCCGGAAATCCGGCGCCACGCACCAGAACCTACAGAAGTTTTCATCGTTAGCCCGGACATCCGGCCCCCTAGCCTGGACATCCGGCCCCTCCCGAAGCCCCGGACATCCGGCCCGACACCCGGACATCCGGCTCCGCCTGTCTGCGCACAGTGAAGGGCCGAAGCCCATGTACCTCTTCGCCCCCCTAGACTATATATACTCCATCCCCTTCCTCTTTCTAGGGTTAGCATTGGTTTAGCTCATATGTGAGATAGAGCATTGCTCATCCATTACGGATCTACTCCACGACAGAGACCGCGACCCCTCTTCGGAGAAGATCCACCTTGGATTCAAGATCTCCTCACGGAGAAGACCCCCATCAAGACCTCCTCACGGAGAAGAACCGGTTACCGTTTGTATCGTCCGTTGTTGACTTTGGATCTTGTATCTTACCTTTGTGTTCATC
Organism: Aegilops tauschii subsp. strangulata; assembly: GCF_002575655.3. Classification (NCBI taxonomy): domain Eukaryota; kingdom Viridiplantae; phylum Streptophyta; class Magnoliopsida; order Poales; family Poaceae; genus Aegilops; species Aegilops tauschii. The sequence goes on along the minus strand of NC_053039.3, from coordinate 209,363,685 downwards.
GATCTAGCGCATGTGTGATCTATTCTTGTTGGTTGAGTGATTTCTCTCGTGTTCCTCTCGTGTTTCCCCTCGTGTTCATCACGTTCTTCGTAGGGATCCACTCCTTTCATGAAAGATCGGCCACCTAGGGTTCCGCCCTACATCATCTTGGTATCATGAGCCACGTTGATCACGATTTCGGAGCCCCCTCTCTTTGTTTTCTAGCTTGATTTTGTTGTTTTTTTCGTCCTACTCTGAAAATTCCCCCACAAAAATAGCCCCAATTTTTTTTTTTGTGATTTGTTGGTGTGATGAAGTTTTGTTGGATTTGATCCGCGGATTTCGTGTGTTGCAGGTAGATCTAGCTTTTCCCCATCTTTTCCCCAATTTCCATCCACAAAATCTTTCGAATTTTGTCCCGGATTTTACCTCTCCACGCGGTGTTCTTCGGATCCCGAGCCCGGACATTCGGCCCGACCAGCCCGGACATCCGGCCCGACCCGGACATCCGGCCCCTGACAGCAAAATTTCCATCCTCCACTCCATTTTCCGCCTAACCCTCGCCAAATTTTTTCCCGGTGCCCACATACACTTCCGCATACCACCACCACTTCCGCATAGCACCACCATAGCCCTTTCCGCTACCAACTCCGACAATTTTGACCCGTTTTGTTTTGAGAATTTGAGTTGTGGTTTCTGTGTCCTATTGTGTTTCGGCTATCTAGGTATGGTTCGGCATCAACATCACCACCGCTCATCTTCTCCAAGGACTACCATGAACGGCTACATCACTTTGGTATCACCTTCGCCTTCATATCACCTCGGTATCGTGATATCATAATACTCTCTTGCATTTGCATTGATAACCCCATAGCCTTACTTTTGCGTAGCTTACCCATCGAGACTAGCCTTTGAGTATTGCCGGCAACGTGACTTGTGCACATTAGTGTTCATACTTCCCATAGCATACATACCATCATCGTGTTGCATATCCTGGTAACATCTCTTGTGTCACAAAGTTGTCTTTGCATACACAATTGCTATCTTGGTTCGTGAAGCATTGCATGAGAAAAGAGCTCAAACAACAAAGAGCCAAACAAGCTTTTAAGCAAAAGGGAAAGAGAAGCAAAGAGCTTATAAGCAAGAACCATAGCACCACACAACATTAAGATTGTCATACTCGATCATCTTGGATCAAAGCATAGAAACATCATACATATAGCATACTTGGGATGGAAGTCGTTGCATTTTTGCTTAGTAGGTTGTGCACAAGTTCGTATCCGCCTATTGTGCAATCGTGCTAGCGTCTCCCTAGTGTTGTGCAACAAGAGCATCTTGGTGGATTCCACATTTTGGCTCATCCTTGGTTGCCCAACCCCACTTATCTATTTGCGTGTGTGTTTCCGTGTACCATATCTTGCTATTGGTCTACTTGTTGCATTTGCAAATTTGTGAATCTTTTCCAACATTATTGAGTCTCACTTACAATTGCATCAAATTTTCTGCCACCATCCTAACCAAGCTCCACCATAAGCTTTTACTTGTGTAGGTGTGAGAACCGACAAGAATTGGTACCAATTGTGCTATTTCCTTGATACACATTGGAGTGATCTTTGATCCATTTTCAACATCGGTCAAGGTACATTTGGTATTGGTTCTTCTCTTTCTCCCACTCACATATCTTTGTTTGAAATGATGGATAGGCCAAGTACTTCTACCAACCCACTTTTCTTGGAGCAAGACGACGACATGTCATCCTACGTCACCAAGACTTAACTATTTGGTGCACATCGGGCTTTGCATCAAGAACAACTTGCTTTGGGCGACCGCATCGACAACCACGCCACCGACCTACGACAATCCAAGCAACGTACAAGAGACTACTTAGACACATCCATGAGTTCCCTCAAAGAAGATATCCGAACCATGATGGTCCGCTCTTCTACAACTTCGTCCTCGTTAAGACGGAGCCGCTCAAGTCGTCACTCCGACGACACCCTCTCCGGTTCAAGTACACCGACATCAAACACTCTTTGTCGTGTCGCGCGTCAAGACCGTCAAGCTAACCGCAATCCTCTACATGACACCGACTCTCAAGAGCATCGACATCGTCAAAACCAAGCTGCTTTCGCACAAGCACAAGAACGGCAACGCCAATGACAACAAGAACAAGAGGAGTGAGCGCGACAACATAAAGATGCACAAGACGCCGAGGCACAACGTCAAGAACAACAACTACGTGAAGCTCAAGCACTTCAGGCGCAACGTGCCCTTCAAGATTCAAGTCGTGCCGTAGCCAATCAAGGCCGACAAGATTGACTACATCAAGAAGCACTTCGCGACGAAGCTCAAGAAAGGATTTACGAAGCACGTGTGCATCGACAAGTTCCTCGTCAAGATCGACAAGCTCCTCCTCAAGCGAGACAAGAACGTCAAGTCCATCGAGAGCAAGAAGACAATGGACCCCCTCCTCGCCAAGAGCAACATGAGGTCGACAACCCTCCTCGCCAAGAGCAACATGAGGAAGACAACCCTCCTCGCCAAGAGCAACATGAGATTGCCAATCATCAACGACATGGGCGTCATCATCCCCGACCCCAACACAATGAAGAGCAACGATATGGCAAGCTAAAGTTCACCATGCCCAAGTTTACCGGAAGCAATGACCCCGAAGAGTACATATCATGGGCATTGAAGGTTGACAAAATCTTCCGCTTGCACAACTACGAAGAAGAGAAGAAGATCGCAATGGCATCCCTCGAATTCCAAGACTACGTCCTCATTTGGTGGGAACAAGTCATTGAGCGCGGAGCGGCAAGAGGTGAACCACCCATCACCAATTGGGCAAAAATGAAGGATGTCATGAGAGCACAATTCGTGCCAAACTACTACAACCGCGACCACTTCAAGAAACTCCAACAACTCAAGCAAGGAACCAAGAGCGTTGAAGAGTACTACAAGGAAATGGAGATTGCCATGATACGAGCCAATGTCAGAGAAGATGATGAGCAAACTATGGCGTGTTTCTTGAATGGACTCAATCACCCTATCAAGAAGATTGCCGACTTCCAACCATACTCGAACCTCATCGAGCTAGTGCATCAAGCTACCAAAGCGGAACGGCAACTACAAGATGACTTCAAGTATGCCAAGTTCTCATCCAAGTCCTATGGCCTCTCTAACAATCAAGCTTCGACGACTCCCACTACGAGCAACGGCGACAAGTCAAGTTACAAGAAAGCTTCGACAAGCTCAAGTCGTCCTCCTACTACAAGCAACTACAAGCAACTTCAAGCCAAAAGCTTCATCATCATCTACTCCAACCGATGAGACCATCAAGACAAGTTCCATCAAATGTTTCACATGCGGAGGCCGAGGCCACAAGTCCTTCGAGTGCACAAACAAGCGCACCATGATCCTCAACAACGACGGAACCTATGACTCCATGTGTGAAGGAGAAATGGAAGCCCTTGAGCAAGTGGCCATGCACCGACAAGTGAACAATGAAGAAGAAGATGATCACATCTTTTGTGACGAAGACTCAAGAAGTCCCGCTCTTGTTGTCTCCAAGGTCTTGACTCTTCAACGTCAACAAGACGAAGATCAAAGATCCCACATCTTCCACACAAAAGCCGGCATCAATGGACGGTCCGTCAAGGTCATCATCGATGGAGGGAGTTGCCATAACTTGGCAAGTGAAGAACTATGCTCCAAACTCCAATTGGTCAAGATGAAGCACCCGCACCCCTACAAGGTTCAATGGCTAAGCGACACCGGCACCATCCAAGTCGAGCATAGGGTACAAGTCTCTTTCAAGATCGGCGCCTATGAAGACACTTTGGAGTGTGATGTCCTTCCGATGACCGTGTGCCACCTCCTTCTTGGACGGCCATGGCAATTTGACCGAGGTGTCATTCACAATGGGCGTACAAATCACTATAGCTTCAAGATGAAAGGGAAAGAGTTTGTGCTACGTCCTATGTCTCCAAGCCAAGTGCTCGCCGACAAGCAAAACACCCATCATGGAGAGAATAGTGAGAGAGCGAACCACCAAAAAGAGAGTGAGCGCCACAAGCCCAAATTGAGTGCCTCCACGATGAGCGACAAGAAAAACTTAGTTCTCTTTGCCACCAAACGTGAGATGAGAGAAGTGCGTGAGAACCCATTCAGTGTCCTACACTATGTCCTATTGTGCAAGGACGAGGCACCAAAAACTAACAACTCTCAGAATCTACCTTTGGTGTTATCTTCTTTATTGCGGGAATTCCAAGATGTTTTCCCCGATGAGCTACCTCCGGGTCTATCTCCACTACGAGGCATTGAGCACCGAATCGATCTCATCCCCGGAGCGCCGCTTCCAAACAAAGCGCCCTACCGCGTCAACCCCGAAGAAACCAAAGAAATTCAAAGGCAAGTAAAGCATCTCATAGACCAGGACATGTGCGTGAAAGTTTGAGTCCTTGTGCCGTACCGGTCATTCTTGTGCCAAAACGAGACGGTAGCTTTCGCATGTGTTCCGATTGTAGACCGACCAATGCTATCACTGTTCGATATAGGTACCCCATTCCACGCCTTGATGATATGCTTGATGAACTTTGCGGTGCCACTATCTTTTCCAAAATTGATCATAAAAGTGGTTACTATCAAATCCGCATACAAGAGGGTGATGAATGGAAAACCGCTTTCAAAACAAAGTTTGGTCTATATGAGTGGTTAGTCATGCCTATGGGTTTATCGGAAGCACCCTGTACTTTCATGCGTCTTATGCATTACGTGTTTCGCCCTTACATTGGTGAATTTGTTGTTGTCTACTTTGATGATATCCTTGTGTTTAGCAAATCTCTCAAAGAACATGTCATCCACCTTCGCACCGTGCTACAAACTCTTCGAAAAGAGCAACTTTATGCTAATATGGAAAAATGCATCTTTGGTGTTGATAAGCTTGTTTTCTTGGGTTTCGTAGTCTCTTCTAAGGGTGTTCATGTTGATGAATCTAAGATCAATGCTATTAAAACTTGGCCCCAACCAACCAATTTGCAACAAGTGCGTAGTTTTCTTGGTTTAGCCGGTTTCTACCGTAGATTTGTGAAGGATTTGAGCACCATTGCTTCACCTTTGCATGCTTTGAGTAAGAAAAATGCACCGTTTGTTTGGGGAACATCCCAAGATATCGCTTTCAATGAGCTTAAGAATTTGCTTACTCATGCTCCCGTGCTTGCATTACCCAACTTTGACAAACCTTTCGAAATTCATTGCGATGCTAGTGGTAATGGCATAGGAGGTGTGTTAACACAAGAGAAGCGCCCAATTGCTTATTTTAGTGAGAAACTCTCTGGAGTGCAACTCAATTACCCCATCTATGACAAAGAGCTATATGCTTTAGTGCGAGTTTTGCATGAATGGGAACATTACCTACGCCCTCATGAGTTCATCATCCATACCGACCATGAAACGCTTAAATATCTTAAGGGTCAAACTAAGTTGAACAAGCGTCATGCTAAGTGGAGTGAGTTTATTGAGTCTTTTCCTTATGTCATCAAGTATATTAAAGGTAAGGAAAATGTTGTGGCGGATGCGCTTTCCCGTATTTGCATGCTTGTTACTCAACTTGAGTTAAATGTCATTGGCTTTGAGCATATAAAAGACTTGTATGAGCATGATCCTACATTTGCTATTCCTTATGCCAAGTGTTTGACGCATACTTTTTGGGATCGATACTACATCAAAGATGGATATCTTATGAGAGCTAACAAACTTTGCATTCCAGAGTCCTCTCTTCGCTTGTTGCTTTTGCAGGAATCTCATGGAGGCAGACTCATGGGACACTTTGGACGCGACAAGACATTTGCTACGCTCTCCAAGAACTACTTTTGGCCCAAGATGTTTCGCGACATCAATCGCTTCACCAACTGATGCTCTACATGTCGCAACGCTAAGTCTAAAGCCAAATCTCATGGCCTCTATATGCCACTTCCTATTCCATATCACCCATGGGAAGATATTAGCATGGACTTTGTGCTTGGTTTGCCTAGAACTAGAAATGGCAAGGATTCCGTTTTTGTTGTTGACCGATTCTCCAAAATGGCTCATTTCATTCCTTGCAGCAAGATAGACGATGCTTCACATGTTGCAAATCTGTTTTGTAGGGAAATCTTGCAACTTCATGGAGTGCCAAAGACGATTGTCTCGGACCGCGACGTCAAGTTCTCGAGTTACTTTTGGAAGACCTTGTGCGCCAAGCTCGGAATCAGGCTTTTGTTCTCTTCGGCATACCATCCACAAACCGACGGCCAAAAGGAGGTGACGAACCGCACGCTCTCCACTCTACTACGTGTGTTGATAAATAAGAACACCAAGGAGTGGGAGGAGTGCCTACCTATCGCCGAGTACGCCTACAACCGTGCAAGACATTCGACTACCGGCAAGTCCCCCTTCGAGGTCGTCTATGGCTTCAACCCATTGTCACCATTGGACATTCTACCTCTACTGCTACAAGAGCGCACAAACATGGACGCGAGTGCCCGAGTCAACTTCCTCAAGAAGATGCATGAAGATACAAGGAACACCATCGAGTGCCAAGTACAACGACTCACGACCAAGCTCAACGTCAACAAGCAACCCATGATGTTCAATGTTGGAGATCTTGTGTGGCTACACCTTCGCAAGGATCGCTTCCCCAATGAACGCAAGTCCAAGCTACTACCCCGAGCGGATGGACCCTTCAAGGTGCTTGCACGCTACAACAACAACGCATACAAGATCGACATCCCACGCGACAAGTACTCCGTGAGCGACATCTTCAACATCAAAGATCTCTCGCCGTACCATGGTGATGAGGATTTCGATCCGAGGTCGGATCTTTCCCAAGGGAGGGGAGATGATGCGGAGCATCCTACAATCATCCCCATGGACCTACCATCGTCTCATCAAGAGCCAAGAGGACCTATGACACAAGCACGAGCTAGAGCTCTCGAGAACGAGGTGACTTCCTTCCTTAGTGATATCACATATGATCCACTCAAGACATGGCTACTACCTAAGTCCGATATGCTATGCATGATTAGGTGTCAAGAGGAACCTCCCGAGGATGCATGTGAAAACGGACAAGCCGCCAAGTCCATGGATGAAGAGAACCAACGGAAACGGGCAAGTTCACCTTCCAGGCCCCGGACATCCGGCCAAGGCCCCGGACATCTGGCCCCTGGAGCGACCACAGCAACCGAAGCCCAGCCGCCCAAGTCTACAGGGTCTGGACATCTGGCGTCCAGTCTGGACATCCGGCCCGAGCCCGGAAATCCGGCCAGAAGCCCGGAAATCCGGCGCCACGCACCAGAACCTATAGAAGTTTTCACCGTCAGCCCGGACATCCAGCCACTCCCGAAGCCCCGGACATCCGGCCCGACGCCCGGACATCCGGCTCCGCCTGTCTGCGCACAGTGAAGGGCCGAAGCCCATGTACCTCTTCGCCCCCCTAGACTATATACACTCCATCCCCTTCCTCTTTCTAGGGTTAGCATTGGTTTAGCTCATATGTGAGATAGAGCATTGCTCATCCATTACGGATCTACTCCACGACAGAGACCGCGACCCCTCTTCGGAGAAGATCCACCTTGGATTCAAGACCTCCTCACGGAGAAGACCCCCATCAAGACCTCCTCACGGAGAAGAACCGGTTACCGTTTGTATCGTCCGTTGTTGACTTTGGATCTTGTATCTTACCTTTGTGTTCATCGATCTAGCGCATGTGTGATCTATTCTTGTTGGTTGAGTGATTTCTCTCGTGTTCCTCTTGTGTTCCCCTCGTGTTTCCCCTCGTGTTCATCACGTTCTTCGTAGGGATCCGCTCCTTTCGTGAAAGATCGGCCACCTAGGGTTCCGCCCTACATCATGGTTTCTCTCTAAAGCCGCTCGAGTTTTGTTCGACAAACTGGCCTTTGAGAAGCACTCCGCCTTTAGGATAAGGAGGTTGAAACCGAAGGCTGACCTACTTGATGTCTAGAGACCGGATGTGTCAAAGCACGACGGAAGCACAATTTTTTTAAGTCCAATTTTGGGATTGGCACCAAAAAACTCTATTCAGTTCGGACGTCAAGCTTTTACATAAGTTTTTGGCTTTTCGAGCTTATGGCACTTTTTAGCTCTTTGAATGTTTTTCTTTCAGGAAGCGGGACATCCTCATGACCGAGGTGCCCTGCATAATAATTCAGCTCAAGAGATCTTTTTCGACCCACAACTCGGCATCTTTCCCGCTGAACTACACCTCAGTGTTGACAAAACACACGCCACATCGGGACTAGTTCCCGAGCAGTGCAACACCAGACGCCTTTAAAGCATTGGCAATATTCACGCGGGGCTGAGATTACAGCCGAACCCACCAAAACTGAGGTATTCCATGGACTCCTCAGCAAAACATTCTCGGATACTGCTTTATATGCATCGGTTTCGAATTGTGTCTTCGGTCCATTGTTGGGTTGCCCGGTTCCTGTGCTTGCCTCCTACGTTCCGCTTTGTTCGGCTAGGTGTGCGAAGGGAGAACAACTGGATTGTGCTTCCAGCTTGCATGGTTAAAGCGCCTCAGTGGAGAAAGCCGAAAACTGACTATGACAATAAGCGCAAAGTGGTCAGCGGTCCGATGACTGTGTTAAACTATAAGATCGATAGAGGTCACCCCGTGTTAAATGACGGGCCGTTCATAACATTGGCCGAAGTGTTTACGGCTTGACCTCGCCTGTCGCCGAACACTAACCGGGGGCTAGTAACTGGCCTCCCAACTTTAAGCTCCTATGACCAAGTGAAAGTTATAAAGCCCGCATATCGGATTGCCTCGTTTCCGCTAACACAACCACCTTCGTGCACCAAGACGTCGGCTAAGGGTTGTTTTGTTATTGCGGAAACACCCTGCGTAGCATCTACAAAGGGGTGGAAGCTGACGATGGGCCACTTTCAAATGATAAACGGTCGCAACGGAGTCAAAATAAACATATATCATCATTGTTTGCATTCATTATACATGCACTGCCTTCCGAAATTATCGCTATAAAGCCATAAATATGCATCAATTTGACTTAAGATTTTGGCCAAGTTGGGTTGCCTGGCTCATGTGCTTGCCCCTAGGTTCCCGATCGTTCAGCTAGGCGGTAAAGGGAGCACCTCAGTGATTGTTACTACCGGGTCATCCGAGTTAGTATCTCAAACTGGGTGAAGCCAAAATCTAGCCATCTTAAAGGGTATAATTGGTCAGCAACGACGGAAGTGAAAATTTAGGTTCACTAAGGACCACATAGTTCGGGAACTTTCCCCAAACTAAATCCTCAATATTTTTCTCCCACATTGATCGGAGGTGAGGTTTCATGATCATGGTCGGCATGACAAAGAAATGAGCCTATAAAGGAACTATTTTTTCCAGAAGATCTTTCTTACATTAAAAAGTAATATAACATATCTCTCCGCGTACCTTTGTTTATAAAACCATATGGTCGGATTGCCTTGTTTGCCATAAATCTTTGCCTTTATAAAGGCTTTATAAAGTAGGACAAACACTCCTCGGCTACTGGCCGAGGAGGTTGAAGCCGAGGGTCGGTCAACAAAGTTTTGTACAATGCGGATCCGAGCATTAATGATGTAGAGTACTTGGATACATAGAATCATTACACATAAATTATGAGTTTACTCCGGATATCGATCCTTAACTCGGCCACCCGTGACCACATTAAGGCTCGGGGGCTACTAGGCTTGGCGCTTATTATTTACAAATATTAAAGGGGCACATCGATCCTCTGATCTGGTGTTGCCACCCGACCAGTGTCTCGGGGGCTACTGCATTGCCTATTCAATGTAGAAAATTCAAAGTGCTCAGTGTTCGGCTTGACCGAACTACGGGCAAACGCGTCTTCGGACAACAATAGGTACCAACTGGGACTTATCCGGCATCAAGCTAAGATATTACGACGACTTCTCAAAACCCTCTCTCAAGGGCCCGTCCACCGATCATATCTCCTCTAATGTGCATCTCGGATTTTAGGCCAACACGCACCTTGAGGGCTACTGACTATACATCTCGGCAGAGAATACATTGCACAAATCGGAATTACATTCATAAAAATTAGCCCATGGCCAAGGTGGTGCACCACCTCGGATACAGTCCGGCGTTGGTGCTCGGCTGCAAAAGATACCTCGGAAGTAGTCTGGCATAAAGCTCGGTTGCAAGTGGCTAGCTCTAGAGGGCATCTCCGGCATTAAGCTCGGTTGAACCCTTTTAACTTTTTCAAGCCAAGGTGATCTATGACACCTCGGATATAGTCTGGCGTTGGAGTTCGGATAGAGTCCGGTGTTGGTGGTCGGCTGCAAAAGATACCTCGAATGCAGTCCGGCGTTGGAGCTCAGATGCAAGAGGACACCGCCGCACGGGAACAACTTCAAACCCGAGGTGTGGCGTAAAAAATAACAAGGCATTGATAAAGGCCGAGAACTTAAAGGGGCTCCTCGGATACCCGACGTGTAAACTCTTCGGATTCACTTCGGCGATCCTCAAGATCGAAGATGAGAAGGTTTGTTGAACCAGTTTTCAAGACCGACGACCGAAGATGAAGAACAGTTCGGAAGAATCGAGGAGCGTCCCCAACTTGAAGACCGATCCAGGGGGCTACTAACGGTGTCCTGGACTAGGGGGTATTCAACACGTCGTCTCCCGGCCAGCTGGATCGGGCCAAGGACCCCCATGGCGATTCACTAATGGGCCACTTTAGGCAGCCCATGCCGCATACAAGGAAGACTCCACAAGACTTGGTGATCAAGACAAGGACTCCTCTCCACCAACGTATTCGACTAGGACTCTTGTTATCCTAGGCCTCTGGTACATTATATAAGCCGGGGCCAGGCTAGTCGATAGATGATCATGACATTATTCATCATACCCTCAGGTTTTAGACCACAACATATGCTCTCGGGGTAGATCAACTCTGTAATCATACACATCGAATATAATCAAGCAGGAATAGGGTTTTACCTCTTAGAGAGGGCCTGAACCTGGGTAAACACCGTGTCCCTCGTCTCCTGTTGTCCATCGATCCTAAGACACAAAGCTTGGGACCCCCTACCCGAGATCTGCCGGTTTTGACACCAACACCGTTCTAAGCAAAATAAGATGCATAAAGGATAAACATCACAAGCATTCAAAATATGTGACATGATATGGCCATCATGATCTTGTGCTTTTGATCTCCATCTCCAAAGCATCATCATGATCTCCATCGTCACCAGCTTGACACATTGATCTCCATCGTAGCATCATTGTGTTGAGCTCGTCACGCCAACTATTGCTTCTACAACTATCGCTAACGCATAGTGATACAGTAAAGAAATTACATGGCGCTTGCACTTCATACAATAAAGAGACAACCCTGAGGCTCCTGCCGATTGTCGATATTAAAAAACATGATCATCTCATACATCAGCATATATCACATGATATCTTGACCATATCACATCACAACATGCCCTGCAAAAACAAGTAAGACGTCCTCTACTTTGTTGTTGCAAGTTTTACGTGGCTGCTACGGGCTTCTAGCAAGAACCGTTCTTACCTACGCAAAAACCACAACGGTGTTTCATCAAGTTTGTTGTTTTAACCTTCTTCAAGGGCCAGCCGTAGTCAAATTCGATTCAACTAAAGTAGGAGAAACAGACACCCGCCAGCCACCTTTATGCAAAACTAGTTGCATGTCTGTCGATGGAACCGGTCTCATGTGCGTGGACATGTAAGGTTGGTCCGGGCCGCTTCATCCCACAATACCGCCGAATCAAAATAACACGTTGGTCGTAAGCAGTATGACCATCACCGCCCACAACTCTTTGTGTTCTACTCGTGCATACCATCTACGCATAGACCTGGCTCAGATGCCACTATTGGGAAACATTGCATGGAAAACAAAAAAAATCTACGCACACGCAAGATCTATCAAAGAGATGCATATCAAGGAGAGGGGGAGAGTGTGTCTACGTACCCTCGTAGACCGTAAGCGGAAGCATTTCACAACGTGGTTGATGTAGTCGAACTTTCTTCGTGCTCCAACCGATCTAGTACCGAACGCACGGCACCTCTGCGTCCTGCACATGTTCAGCTCGGTGACGACCTCCGCTTTCTTGATCCAGCAAGATGGTGAGGTAGTAGATGAGTTCCGGCAGCACGACTGATGGTGATGGTGAAGTGATCGCCGCAGGGCTTCGCCTAAGCACTAAGAAAATATGACCGGGGTGTAAACGGTGGAGGGGGGCGCCGCACACGGCTAAGCAATTGTCTGTTATGTGCTGGGCGCCCCCTCCCATATATATATATATATATATATATATATATATATATATATATATATATATATATGTGTGTGTGTGTGTGTGTGTGTGTGTGTGTGTGTGTGTGTGTGTGTGTGTGTGTGTGTGTGTGTGTGTGTGTGTGTGTGTGTGTGTGTGTGTGTGTGTGTGTGTGTGGGAAGGAGGGGGGAGCAGCAAAGGGGGCGCCCAAGTAGGAGGAATCCTACTTGGCACTTGGGGTCTCTCCCAAGCCGCGCCCTCTGCCTTATATAGGTGCGGCGGAAAGGCACGGGAGGGTGGCGCCCCCCCTCCCCTTCCTTTCTCCCTTGAGAGGGAAAGGCTGGAGGAGCTAGCCCTCCCCCCTTTCCTTCCCTAGGGCTTGCTCGCCAGGGAGAGGGGCGCACCAGCCCCCTGTGGGCTGGTCTGTCCCTCCCTTGGCCCATTAAGCCCATATCTCCTACCGGGGGTGTCCGGAACCCCTTCCGGTGACCCGATGGCTACCCGGTGCATCCCAAAATCCTTCCGGTGTCCGACTACCATTGTCCTATATATAAATCTTTACCTCTTGACCATTTCGTGACTCCTCGTCATGTCTGTGATCTCATCTGGGACTCCGAACAACATCCGGTCACCAAATCATATAACTCATATAACACTATATCGTCAACAAACGTTAAGCGTGCAGACCCTACGGGTTCGAGAACTATGTAGACATGACCGAGACACCTCTCCAGTTAATAACTAATAGCAGAACCTAGATGCCCATATTGGCTCCTACATATTCTACGAAGATCTTTATCGGTCGAACCGTTATGACAACATACGTAATTCCCTTTGTCCATCGGTATGTTACTTGCCCGAGATTCGATCGTTGGTATCTTCATACCTAGTTCAATCTCATTACTAGCAAGTCTATTTAGTCATTCCGTAATACATCATTGTGCAACTAACTCATTAGTCACTTTTCTTGCAAGGATTCTCATGATGTGTATTACCGAGAGGGCCCAGAGATACCTCTCCGATACTCGGAGTGACAAATCCTAATCTCGATCTATGCCAACTCAACAAAAACCTTCGGAGATACCTATAGAGCATCTTTATGATTACCCAGTTACGTTGTGACGTTTGATAGCACACAAGGTATTCCTCCGGTATCCGGGAGTTGCATAATCTCAAAGTCGAAGGAATATGTATTTGACATGAAGAAAGCAATAGCAATAAACTGAATGACCAATATGCTAAGCTAACGTATGGGTCTTGTCCATCACATCATTCTCCTAATGATGTGATCCCTTTATAAAATGACAAAACATGTCTATGGTTAGGAAACCTTAACCATCTTTGATCAACGAGCTAGTATAGTAGAGGCTCACTAGGGACACGGTATTTGTTTATGTATCCACACATGTATTTAAGTTTCCGGTCAATACAATTCTAGCATGAATAATAAACCTTTATCATGATTTAGGAAATAAAATAATAACATTTTATTATTGCCTCTAGGGCATATTTTCATCAGATACCACTTGATAGAGGCAAAGGTGTCCCATCTTTCGATGAGATGGTGGCTATCGTTTTTGGTGGAGTAGACTTTGACGATCCGACTATAAACGTGCGAGGAAGTCGCCCCTTAGCAATCGCTAGACCAACTCCGAGAGGTTATTGACCATGCCGGAGCATGATCAACCTGACCACGAGGGTCTGTTTCCTGCACGCAAACAAAGAACAAGCAAGAAACTACAATTGCAATCTGGATATTGCAAATATAAGAGGAATGCTTTATTAACAAAGGTAGGGTTGTGTGACGTCTTGGTCTGGTCGTTGAACACAAATGAAGTACTCGAGTTGCAGCTATGGTGAACTTTAATCTAAACAAAACCCCAAAGTCTGAACGGTGCCTTAAGGGAGTATTTGTAGGGGGTAAGAGAGGCAATTTCATCCCCCCTTGGCAAGGTGGGACTAAAACACCTCCTGAGTCGTTTCCCCTACAATACGGACTCTAAAAAATAGCCTATAAGTACTATTTCAAAATTACATGGGCCTGGCCCAAAATTAAGGTGGCACGGCACCTATATTAAGCTATGGATGAAATTCATGAAAGGGCATCTTGTATATTTCGTCCATGTCCTTGTATGTTATCAAGGAGTATTCAAAATGCTGAAATCTGCACTAGAAATGTCGTCCTCGTTCGCGCGCGCCTTCATCTCCATGCTTGATCCTGCTCCAGTGTTCATCCCTCTTGTCCATGCTAGGCACTTCATTAGTAATCAGCACAAATGTATCCAATTTAGGCAGCGTCATATTCTCATGAACATTAGAATTGTTACCAAGAAACAAAAGTACCTAGTAATTCAATTGGCGTGCGCGAGCTCTAGTAATTGGTCCAGTATGTATAGTAGCAGGGGTTTTGGGTGTAACAATGGTATTGATGTCCTCATCAATACCATTGTATGGAACCACTTGATAGAGGCAAAGGTGTCCCGTCTTTCGATGAGATGGTGGGTATCGTTTTTGGTGGAGTAGACTTTGACGATCCGACTACGAATGTGCGAGGACATTGCGCCTAAGCAATCACTAAACCAACTCCGAGAGATCACTGACCACGCCGGAGCACGATCAAACTGACCACCAGGGTCTGTTTCCTGCACGCAAACGAAGAACAAGCAAGAAAGAGAAATTGCAATCTGGATATTGCGAATATAAGAGGAAAGCTTTATTAATGAAGGTGGGATTTTGTGGCATCTTGGTCTGGTCGTTGAACACAAACGAAGTACGCGAGTTGAAGCTATGGCAAACTTTAATCTAAACAAAACCCAAAGTTTGAACGGTGCCTTAAGGGATGTATTTGTAGGGGGAAAGAGAGGGGATTTCGCTCCCCTTGGCAAGGTGTGACTAAAACACCTCCTGAGTCGTTTCCCCTACAGTACGGACTCTAAGAAATAGCCTATAAGTACTATTTCAGAATTACATGGGTCTGGCCCAAAAATAAGGTGGCGCAGCACCTATATTAAGCTATGGACGAAATTCATGAAAGGGCATCTTGTATATTTCGTCCATGTCCTTGTATGTCATCAAGGAGGCTTCAAAATGCTAAAATCTGCACTAGAAATGTTGTTCTGGTTCCCTTCGTGCGCACCTTCATATCCATGCTTGATTCTGCTCTAGTGTTCATCCCTCTTGTCCATGCAAGGCCCTTCTTTAGTAATCAACACAAATGTATCCAATTTAGGCAACATCATATTCTCATGAACATTAGAATTGTTACCAAGAAACGAAAGTACCAGGTAATTCAATTGGCGTGCGCGAGCTCTAGTAATTGGTCTAGTATGTATAGCAATAGGGGTTGTGGGTGCGACAACGGTATTGAAGTCCTCATCTGTGAGGGTTTTGCTCTGGCGAGGGAGGCAATTCGGGGGGGTGGTGGGGAAGATGCGTCCGGTGGTGGTTCCCCTCCTCTTATATGATGGGACGTTTTTGGACGTTTTCCATCAACACGTGCACGCCCACAATCGCGGTACGGTGCACGAGAAAGCAAAACGGCGAGGCCCGCATGTCATACACTGCCCACATGTCTCTCCAGCCCCACGCATCAGTAACTAAGGAGGTAACGGTCAACTACGTTGACGCGACGACAAGGCTCTATTTGCGCTTTTGTGAGAGTGGGGCAAATGGGGGAGGGGAAAGTGAGGAAATTTAGAGTCCTTGGGCAAAACTGAGCACAACTAAGCAACTAGGTGCACAGATATAGAAAACCCTTAATTATAAATATTAATTTTCTAAGTTAGCATTGTTAACTTTAATTGATATTTTAATCTGCGTGCCCATCATGCTTTCGATCAGATCGCGTTTGGCCATACAGCATCCCGACTATAGCGCATTAGGACTCTGCCTAAACCACGGCTATAGGAAGTATTGTTCCCTAATACGCGCACATAGTTAGAAATATCACAACTTGTATGAGCGTCGTTGGTTATCCAAACGATGCATTCACCTGTTATGATTGGACATTCTAAAGATGGTTCTTCATGAATGGGCAGAACACACATAGAAAAATCGAAAAACAAACCAAATACTCAAGACTGAGATGCTTCACTTATCTCTGCTTGTTTGGTTCTTGCTCTGATTGGACGTAGAGGTTGGCCGTGGCCTGCCGTGTAGCCCCTTCGTCCGTCCATGAAGGAGGATTTTGCTACCTTGGATCCTTATCAGAAAGACAGAAAAACTTTGATTGTGTTCTACATCCACAACATGTTCCTTAGCTGTGAGCATAAAGTATGCATTATGCAGCATGATGCATGTCACGAGTGTAACTACTAGATGCAGATCATAACTATGACTACAACTTGACATGTGTAACGCCCCGGATCCGATGCGCCAGGTCTCCTCCAGTTATTCGTCATTGTTGCCATGTCATCTGCTTGCGTGTTGCATTTTGCCATGTCAGCATCTGCATTTCATCTGCATGTTTTTCAAAACTTGCATCCGTTCGGGTCCTCCCGGTTCTCTCCGTTGTCCGTTCTGAGCCCAGACACACTCGCATGCCCCGTCGACCCCCTCAGACCTTGTTTCGTGAGCGGGAGAAAAATGTTCTTGGAATGGGCCGAGATTTGCCGAGTGGCCTTGATATATCACCGGTAGACCGCCCGTCAAATTTCGTTCCATTTGGAGGTCGTTTGATGCCCCAACGGTTAACCGAGCTAACCGAAAGCCCCTTTTGTCTTGCAGCCCAACACCCCTCCAAATCAGCCCACCTAACCTAGCAAAAAACCCTCCATGCTCTCCATCGTTCGATCACGATCGTGTGGACGAAATCCGCACCTCATTTGGACTCTCCTAGCTCCCTCTAGCTATATAAACGTCCTCCCCCTCCATTTTTCGGATCAAAACCCTAGCCTCTCTCCCTCTCAGCCGCCGGACACGCCCGAGCCGCCGCCCGCAGCCACTCTCCTCGCGCCATGTGGCCCCTCCGCCTCCCACCGCTGCCGTCCCGCCGACGCCCGCAGCGGGCCCGCGCGGCCTGTCCGCCGCCGCCGCTGGCCCGAGCGCCCCGGCTCCCGCGCGCCTCCCCGAGCGCCTCGCTCCGCTGCCTCCTCACCGGCGTGCTCCGTCGCCGCCCCGCCGGCGCGCCTCCCGCGCCCTCCGGCCACATCCCCGCAGCCAGATCCCGCCGGCGCCCCTCGCCGCTCGGACCCCGCCTCCGCGCCTCCTTGTCGTCATCGCCGAGCCGCCTCCGCGCCGCCCGCGCCGTCCGCCGGCGCCCGTCGCCGGACCGGCCACCGGAGAAGCCCGGCGCCGCCTCCTCTCGTCACCGGCGACCGCCACATCGCCGCCCCGCGCCTCAGCTCGCCGCCTTCGTCACCACCCGGTCCTCCTCCGGCCAGATCCGGGAGCCCCCTCGCCAGATCCACCTTCCCCGACCGCTCCGGCCACCTTCCCCCGCAGCTCCGACGTCAACTCCGGTGGACCTCGGGTCCCGTGCCGAAACCCTAGATCCAGATCCGAAGGGGTATATTTTCCAAGTCCTAATTTTTTTGCATTATGTTGCCCTATTCATCATGCCATAACTTTGTGTGTGCTCCTCCGTTTCGTGCATGTTATATATCAGAATGTTCATTGTGAGATGCTCTATATTTTGTTCCATTGTGGTATGCTTGGTTGAGTTCATCTTGATGCCCTAATCATCGTTGCAAGACTGCTATATGATGTTGTCTGCTGTAGTTTAACAGAACTTGCTCATTTGTCATTTTTTTTATCTTTTTGTGTGATTTTTTTAGCCTTATGTCTACATGTGTTATGAGCTACAATATGCCGTATTTTCTGTGGTGCAATCCAATCTTCATGATATGCCATGTGTAGATTGTTACAAGCTTGCAAAGTAGCCTTCGTGATGTTGCTGATTTCTGTGACTTAGTCATTTCTGCCAAGTCTGTAGCTGTAACATTGTGATGCCATGTTAACCTGCTTCTACAAGTCGTTCTATGCATAATATGGAGATGTTCACTAAGGATGTTTTGTTATACATGTTATGATGAATCCATCCACGCCTTTTTTGCATTTATAGCCTGCTGTAGCTTGTTGCAAACTTGCTCTCAAATTGCTAAATAATGTTGCTGTCAGCCTGTTAACATGAAGTTCAGTGTTGACATGTGTTTTTCTAGTGATCCATACACCCTATGAACTTGCTCTTGCCATTCTTAGCTTCATAATTATGCCATATTACTGTTGGATGCCTTCACATGCCATGAAATGCTTTGTGATGAGTGATTTGAGCTCGCAAAGATGCCTTCATAATTCTGTTTATGCCATGCTCAGTTTTTCTGCCAAGTCTGAATCTGTTTATGAAACTTGCTATGTTTACATGGGTGCCATCATATCTTCTGTGCCTTTTTGGCTCCTGGTCAGTAAGGGACTTTTGTTCTATGCAATTAGTAGATTCATGCCATGCCTTTGTTCGCTACGATCTGTTCCTGTAGCATGTTGGTTGATAGCTCTGAGTGTTATGCTAGTTGACCGTCACCTTCTTCATGGAATTCGTTCATGGAATTCGTTCTATCGCTATGCCGCGTTACCTAGCACTTGCTTATCAAGCCTCCAAAAATGCCATGAACCTCTAACCTTTGTCACCCATCCTAGCAAACCATTGTTTGGCTATGTTACCGCGTTTGCTCAGCCCCTCTTATAGCGTTGCTAGTTACAGGTGAAGATGAAGATTGCTCCATGTTGGATTATGTTTATGTTGGGATATCACAATATCTCTTATAATATTAATGCATCTATATACTTGGTAAAGGGTGGAAGGCTTGGCCTTATGCCTGGTGTTTTGTTCCACTCTTGCCGCCCTAGTTTCCGTCATATCGGTATTATGTTCCCGGATTTTGCGTCCCTAACGCGGTTGGGTGTTATGGGAACCCCTTGATAGTTCGTCTTGAATAAAACTCTTCTAGCAAGGCCCAACATTGGTTTTACCATTTGCCTCACCTAAGCCTTTTTCCCTTGGGTTTCCGGAGCCCGAGGGTCATCTTTATTTTAACCCCCCTCCCCCCCCCCCCCCCCGGGGCCAGTGCTCCTCTGAGTGTTGGTCGGAACCGAGCAGCCTGCGGGGCCACCTCGGGGAAACTCGAGGCCTGGTTTTACTCGTAGCTTGACTTATCCGGTGTGCCCTGAGAACGAGATATGTGCAGCTCCTATCGGGATTTGACGGCACATTCGGGCGGTTTTGCTGGACTTGTTTTACCATTGTCGAAATGTCTTGTAAACGGGATTCCGAGACTGATCGGGTCTTCCGGGAGAAGGAATATCCTTCGTTGATCGTGAGAGCTTATCATGGGCTAAGTTGGGACACCCCTGCAGGGTTTGAACTTTCGAAAGCCGTGCCCGCGGTTATGTGGCAGATGGGAATTTGTTAATGTCCGGTTGTTGAGAACTTGACACTTGACTTAAATAAAACGCATCAACCGCGTGTGTAACCGTGATGGTCTCTTTTCGGCGGAGTCCGGGAAGTGAACACGGTTTTTGGGTTATGTTTGACGTAAGTAGGAGTTCGGGATCACTTCTTGATCATTGCTAGTTTCACGACCGTTCCGTTGCTTCTCTTCTCGCTCTTATTTGCATATGTTAGCCACCATACATGCTTAGTCGCTGCTGCAACCTCACCACCTATCCTTTCCTTACCCATTAAGCTTTGCTAGTCTTGATACCCATGGTAATGGGATTGCTGAGTCCTCGTGGCTCACAGATTACTACAACGACAGTTGCAGGTACAGGTATTGCGATGATCATGATGCGAGAGCGATGTTTACTTGTTTTGGAGTTCTCCTTCTGCTTCTTCGATCAGGGGATAGTTCCAGGTCGGCAGCCTGGGCTAGCAGGGTGGATGTCGTTTGAGTTTCTGTTTGTGTTCATCCGTAGTCGGATGTTGATCTTATGTATGACGTATTGATGTATTCTTGGGGCATTTGTGCCTTTTGTATGTATCCCCATATATTATGTAATGTTGATGTAATGATATCCACCTTGCCAAAGCGTGTCAATATGCGGTCCTATCCTTGGTGGGACCTTCGAGTCTCTTTGGGATAGTATCGCATATTGGGCGTGACAAGTTGGTATCAGAGCCTCGACCGACCATAGGAGCCCCCTTGATTGATCGTATAGTTTGGTCGATGTCGAGTCTAGAAGAAAAACTTTTTCGGAGTCTAGTTATATCGGAGAGTAGGACTTCTTTTTACTCCTCAGCCCCCTTCGTCGATCTGGTGAGAAAATCTGGACGTAGGTGTTTCGACTTACTCCTCTTCCCCTTCAAATTTTTCTTTAGGATCACGCGGTTAGTTTTTCGTTCGTTGTCCATCCTCTTTTGTCCGGTGCATTTCTCGTCAAGTTGATTCGACCCTCTTTGTTTTTTGGGAGATCAATCCTCAGTTTTTTTAATCGACGTTGTTTTCCCCATCTGAAGTTGTCTTTCTTTTTCCCACCCGCCCACCCCTTTTTCTTCTCGGAGCCGGAGTCCGAAATCGAGTATCCATCCTACTCGTGCGAAGCCTTTGCATTCTCTCCTCAATCATTCCAACCGGTGTTTTTTTCTCTCTTCAAGTTACTCGTTGATTCCCCGTCCAAGTTGCCTGTGTTTTCCCGCCCTCCCACCGATTTTTCTTCCCGGAGTCTGAGCCCCTATTCGAGCATAAATTTCATTCGTACGGAGCCTCTTCGGTCTTTCCTCAATTGTCTCAAACGGTGAATTCTCATAAAGTTAATCGTTGTTCATCTCATTTTCTTTTCCGGTGGTTTCAATTCAAGCTTTTTTCGATGTTGATCATATTCCTGCCCTCGACTCAAGTGCTTTGTTTGCTCGTTCACCTCTCGCCAGTTTAATCATTCCGGAGTGATGAAGTCATCTCAGAAGAGTAGTGTTGCTTTCAACTATTTCGAGGTTGTCACCTCAATCAAATCTTTTAATCGTTTCGGTGCATCGTCTCTTCTTCAATGCCTCTCAACGGTGTTTCTTTTCAGTGGGCCCTAACCCACAGGTCTTTTCCCAGGATCTTACCTGACTCTTCTAATTTTCCCGGAGGTATTCTCGAGTTCTTTTGAAATTTGACGTAAGTATGAATTTCATCAGTCAGATGCATTCTCTAAGATAGCTTCCAAATTCTTTTCACTTTGGTTCAATCTTTCCTCTTTTCGTTCTTTCGGAGTATCTCAACAATTTTGATGGTGTTCTCGTCGTCATTTCCAACAGTTGAAGACCGGAGAAGAGTTTCCCTTAAATTTTGTCCGTTCTCCCGGAGGTTCGTGGTGCTAGCTTGATGTTATCCTATCAAATTGTTTTCAGTCATGCAAATTCTTTTCATCCATCCGGAGCATTTCAGGAGTTGCTGTCTCTCTCGATCATCCAGAGGCCATCTTTTCACAATATTTCTTCATTCTAAGTTTCAGATTCGTTCTCCAATTATTCTATATCCGTTCGACTCAATATTCTTCGGGTGCTTCGTTCCAGTATTCTTCAATCAGTTCGCGATCTCTTCGTTCTCTTTTCTCTAAATTCCCTCAAGTATCTTCGTGCTTTTCTAATTTTCCCGGTGATTCATTCTCCTTCGTCATTCAATTTTGAATTCATACGATGGTTCATTCAAGATTTCTTTTCTGTTGTTATCGTATCAATTCATTCGTTCTTTCCAGTCCTACCGGTGGTTCTTGAAGTTTTTCCCAAGTATTGTGCTATATCTCCCCTTAATCTTTTCCCAATGTGAATAAGTTGTATGCCATCCATTGCTTGTCATCAATTTAATTGGTGGAGGATGAGCATAACATAATTCTTATTCTTCTTTCTTCATGTGGATTAATCTCTTCTTTTCGGAGTTTGTTCATCTTATCACATTCTCGGTTCAAAGTGTTTTCATATTTTCTTTTCCGGAGTTCCAAGCCTTCTCGCTTGTCTCGTCGCGAAGCTCCATCCAAATCATCGCAAGGCTTTAACCTTATCCCTTTCATCCTTCAATTTTATCTCATCATCCTTCTGTTACCGGAGTTCTTCATGGTGGTTCGTAAGGATTTAATTCATTCTTCAAGTGTTCATCAAGATTATTTTGGAGGAGCTCAAGTATCTTTTCTTCTTGCATCTCGAAGTGCAATTAATTCTCCGTATTCTTTTGAAGTGGAGTTTTGCATTTCTTCTTCGTTCTCCTCAGCTATTCAATCTTTTTCGATTGTGGTCGGTTATCACCTCATAATTTTTGAGATGTTATCCATAAGTCCACAACAAGCTTATTCTTTTCGTTGTTGATTTTCTCAACAATTCCGGTCAATGTTTCCTTCTAAGGATGCTCTCTATTTCATTCATGGTAGAAGTTGTCATCTTCTTCCCCGTTCTTCTCATTCCACTCTTTCAAGTCTTCCGGAGGTTTTGTGTTGTTCCTCAAGTCAAGTATCGTTCCATTTCTCAAGTTCTTGTTCTATTCTTTCCTTGTTCAGCCAGAGCTCTGCCTAAATTCTTTCATTCTTATTCCGCTTCTATCTTGTTCTAACCGGAGTGGTTTCGAATTCATTTTTGTTTCGAAGCTTTGATTCTCGTCATATTCGTCGTTTCCTTTTCCTACTCGAGTGTTCTTGATTTTACTCATCCTCTCTCTGTTGTTCTTATTTCACCCCGTCCCTTTTTCCCTTCCGTCTCGTTCCTAAGATCTCGGGACGAGATCTCTTGTTAGTGGAGGAGTGTTGTAACGCCCCGGATCCGATGCGCCAGGTGTCCTCCAGTTATTCGTCGTTGTTGCCATGTCATCTGCTTGCGTGTTGCATTTTGCCATGTCAGCATCTGCATTTCATCTGCATGTTTTTCAAAACTTGCATCCGTTCGGGTCCTCCCGGTTCTCTCCGTTGTCCGTTCTGAGCCCAGACACACTCGCATGCCCCGTCGCCCCCCTAGACCTTGTTTCGTGAGCGGGAGAAAAAGGTTCTCGGAATGGGCCGAGATTTGCCGAGTGGCCTTGGTATATCACCGGTAGACCGCCCGTCAAATTTCGTTCCATTTGGAGGTCGTTTGATGCCCCAACGGTTAACCGAGCTAACCGAAAACCCCTTTTGTCTTGCAGCCCAACACCCCTCCAAATCAGCCCACCTAACCCAGCAAAACCCCCTCCATGCTCTCCGCCGTTCGATCACGATCATGTGGGCAAAATCCGCACCTCATTTGGACTCTCCTAGCTCCCTCTAGCTATATAAACGTCCTCCCCCTCCATTTTTCGGATCAAAACCCTAGCCTCTCTCCCTCTCAGCCGCCGGACGTGTCCGCCCGCCGCCGGACACGCCCGAGCCACCGCCCGCAGCCACTCTCCTCGCGCCACGTGGCCCCTCCGCCTCCCACCGCCGCCGGCCCACCGAAGCCCGCAGCGAGCCCGCGCGGCCCGTCCGCCGCCGCCGCTGGCCCGAGCGCCTCGGCTCCCGCGTGCCTCCCCTGAGCGCCTCGCTCCGCCGCCGCCCCGCCGGCGCGCCTCCCACGCCCTCCGGCCACATATCCGCCACCAAATCCCGCCGGCGCCCCTCGCCGCTCGGACCCCGCCTCCGCGCCTCCTTGTTGTCGTCGCCGAGCCGCCTCCGCGCCGCCCGCGCCGTCCACCGGCGCCCGTCGCCGGACCGGCCACCGGAGAAGCCCGGCGCCGCCTCCTCCCGTCGCCGGCGACCGCCACATCGCCGCCCCGCGCCTCGGCTCGCCGCCTTCGTCACCACCCGGTCCTCCTCCGGCCGGATCCGGGAGCCCCCTCGCCGGATCCACCTTCCCCGACCGCTCCGGCCACCTTCCCCCGCAGCTCCGACGTCAACTCCGGTGGACCTCGGGTCCCGTGCCGAAACCCTCGATCCAGATCCGAGAGGGGTATATTTTCTAAGTCCCGAACTTTTTGCATTATGTTGCTCTATTCATCATGCCATAACTTTGTGTGTGCTGCTCCGTTTTGTGTATGTAATATATCAGAATGTTCATTGTGAGATGTTATACATTTTGTTCCATTGTGACATGCTTGTTCGAATTCATCTTGATGCCCTAATCATCGTTCCAAAACTGCTATATGATGTTGTCTGCTGTAGTTTAACAGAACTTGCTCATTTGTCATTTTTTTATCTTTTTGTGTGTTTCTCTTTTGAGCTTGATGTCTACATGTGTTATGAGCTACAACATGTCGTCTTTTCTGTGGTGCAATCCACTCGTCATGACAAGCCATGTGTAGATTTTTACAAGCTTGCAAAGTAGCCTCCGTGATGTTGCTGATTTCTGTGCCTTAGTCATTTCTGCTAAGTCTGTAGCTATAACATTGTGATGCTAAGTTAATCTGCTTCTACAAGTCGTTCTATGCATAATCTGAAGATGTTCACTAAGGATGTTTTGTTATACATGTTATGATAAATCCATCCACGCCTTTTTGCATTTATAGCCTGCTGTAGCTTATTGCAAACTTGCTCTCAAATTGTAAATAATGTTGCTGTCAGCCTGTTAACATGAAGTTCAGTTTTGACATGTGTTTGCTAGTGATCCGTACACCCTATGAACTTGCTCTTGCCATGCTTAGCTTCATAATTATGCCATCATACTATTGGATGCCTTCACATGCCATGAAATGCTTTGTGATGAGTGATTTGAGCTCGCAAAGATGCCTTCATAATTCTGTTTATGCCATGCTCAGTTTTTCTGCCAAGTCTGAATCTGTTTATGAAACTTGCTATGTTTACATGGGTGCCATCATATCTTCTGTGACTTTTTGGCTCGTGATCAGTAAGGGACTTTTGTTCTATGCAATTAGTAGATTCATTCCGTGCCTTTTTTCGCTATGATCGTTTCCTGTAGCATGTTGGTTGATAGCTCTAAACTTTGCAACCTGATGTTATTTCTGCCATGTCCAGTGATTTCTGCTAAGTCTGTGAAACTGTTATTATTTGCAATCTTGCCATGTCCGTTGGAGTATGTTCTAGTGATTTGTGGAGATAGCTCAGTGTTCATATTTTGTCATGATGTACTTGTACATCATGTCCATGCCTTTTGTTTTCATGTTGAGGTGCTGTAGCATATTTGTTTGATACTTGCTTGATGCCTAGTTGCTGTTTTGGACAGCTTGTCCTTTAAACTTGTTTCATGTGTATGCGTTGAACCGTTACTCCGTTTTGAGTGTGCTCTATATGAAACTTGCTTAGATTTGAATGTAGTTTCATGTTACCTTGTTGCATCCATGTTTTGAGTGTGTTTGCTTGATGTTTGAATGCATTTTGCATCAATGCCATGTTTAACTTGTTTTGCTCATATCTTCTAGGCCGTAGCTCCGAATTAAATGAACTTTATATGTAACTTGACTAGAATTTCGAGTAGATCATCTTGGTGCATATTAACTTGCTGTTTAACAACTTGAATATAAGGTTTATTCAGATCTGGACCAATTTCGAAATTTGCATATGAGGACTTACCGGAATTGATCTATGTTGTTTTCCGCCTCATTTAAACTTGCTTTGATGTGTTGCTCTTGTATGCATCATCTCTTGCCATGAGTAGCTTCATGTAGTCTTTTCATGCATCATACTTGGTTGAGCATCATGTCTCATTATGTGTTGTGTGTTTACCATGTTGTTTGCTTCTTTCCGGTTGTGCTTCTTCTCGATAGTTCCTGTTTCTTTGCGATCGTGAGGATTCGTTCGACTACGCTTGGTTCGTCTTCATTGTTTCATCTTCTTCATGGAATTCGTTCTTCTTCCTAGCGGGATTTCAGGCAAGATGACCGTCACCTTGGATCTCACTACTATCATTGCTATGCTAGTTGCTTCGTTCTATCGCTATGCCGCGTTACCTACCACTTGCTTATCAAGCCTCCAAAAATGTCATGAACCTCTAACCTTTGTCACCCTTCCTAGCAAACCGTTGTTTGGCTATGTTACCGCTTTTGCTCAGCCCCTCTTATAGCATTGCTAGTTACAGGTGAAGATGAAGATTGCTCCATGTTGGATTATGTTTATGTTGGGATATCACAATATCTCTTAAAATATTAATGCATCTATATACTTGATAAAGGGTGGAAGGCTTGGCCTTATGCCTGGTGTTTTGTTCCACTCTTGCCGCCCTAGTTTCCGTCATATCGATATTATGTTTCCGGATTTTGCGTCCCTAACGCGGTTGGGTGTTATGGGAACCCCTTGACAGTTCGCCTTAAATAAAACTCTTCCAGCAAGGCCCAACGTTGGTTTTACCATTTGCCTCACCTAAGCCTTTTTCCCTTGGGTTTTCGGAGCCCGAGGGTCATCTTTATTTTAACCCCCCCCTCCCACCCGGGCCAGTGCTCCTCTGAGTGTTGGTCCGAACCGAGCAGCCTGCGGGGCCACCTCAGGGAAACTCGAGGCCTGGTTTTACTCGTAGCTTGACTTATCCGGTGTGCCCTGAGAACGAGATATGTGCAGCTCCTATCGGGATTTGTCGGCACATTCGGGCGGTTTTGCTGGACTTGTTTTACCATTGTCGAAATGTCTTGTAAACGGGATTCCGAGACTGATCGGGTCTTCCCGGGAGAAGGAATATCCTTCGTTGATCGTGAGAGCTTATCATGGGCTAAGTTGGGACATCCCTGCAGGGTTTGAACTTTCGAAAGTCGTGCCCGCGGTTATGTGGCAGATGGGAATTTGTTAATGTTCGGTTGTTGAGAACTTGACACTTGACTTAAATAAAACGCATCAACCGCGTGTGTAACCGTGATGGTCTTTTTTCGGCGGAGTCCGGGAAGTGAACACAGTTTTTGGGTTATGTTTGACGTAAGTAGGAGTTCAGGATCACTTCTTGATCATTGCTAGTTTCACGACCGTTCCGTTGCTTCTCTTCCCGCTCTTATTTGTGTATATTAGCCACCATACATGCTTAGTCGCTGCTGCAACCTCACCACCTATCCTTTCCTTACCCATTAAGCTTTGCTAGTCTTGATACCCATGGTAATGGGATTGCTGAGTCCTCGTGGCTCACAGATTACTACAACCACAGTTGCAGGTACAGGTATTGCGATGATCATGACGCGAGAGCGATGTTTACTTGTTTTGGAGTTCTCCTTCTGCTTCTTCGATCAGGGGGTAG
Source organism: Aegilops tauschii subsp. strangulata (assembly GCF_002575655.3). Classification (NCBI taxonomy): domain Eukaryota; kingdom Viridiplantae; phylum Streptophyta; class Magnoliopsida; order Poales; family Poaceae; genus Aegilops; species Aegilops tauschii. Next base: position 209,336,321 of record NC_053039.3, on the reverse strand, counting down.
TTCCAGGTCGGCAGCCTGGGCTAGCAGGGTGGATGTCGTTTGAGTTTCTGTTTGTGTTCATCCGTAGTCGGATGTTGATCTTATGTATGACGTACTGATGTATTCTTGGGGCGTTTGTGCCTTTTGTATGTATCCCCATATATTATGTAATGTTGATGTAATGATATCCACCTTGCCAAAGCGTGTCAATATGCGGTTCTATCCTTTGTGGGACCTTCGTGTCTCTTTGGGATAGTTCATATTGGGCGTGACACCATGGTAATTTACATGACGTTGCAAGATGTTTGGACTTGTTTATTTGCTTTATACATAAGTTGTTGCCGGCTGGAGCAGATCCATCAACGATGATAGTTGCTAGCGCGTACGGATCCTGCTAGCGTCCTAACGGTAGAACTTGCGAAGATGGTACTTCTGCAGGTTTTCAATGTTCCATGAATTTTTCACAGGATTCCCATCTTCGGTTTCTAGCCTGATAGCACCCAGTCTGGTAACTTGCACCACCCTAAAACGATCTTCTCTCTTTGGTGTCAACTTGCTTTGCACTTTCCCGGACTGAATCTGGCAAAGCACAAGGTCACCTTCCTCGAACACGGGAACGGATGTTGCGGCTGTGATAGCGATGCAACCCCTATTGATAACGTTTTGCGCATACAACTGCCCTGGATTAGTTCTCCTCAAGTGAATTGATATATTCATGTCTTCTTCGCTCTTGATCATCTTCATCATAAGCTCTAACTCGAGGAGATTCGTACACGAGTGTCGTGGGGAGTACCGCTTCAGCTCCATGGACAAGAGCGAAGGGGGTTTCTCCCGTCGCTCGATTTGGTGTCATTCTGAGTGACCAAAGAACAGACGGGACTTCATCGGCCCAGTGTCTACCGCATTTTTTCAGATTGTCAAAAGTCTGGGTGCGGAGACCACGCATCACTTCAGCATTGACCCTTTCCGCTTCTCCGTTGCTTCCCGGGTGAGTAATAGACGCGTAGCAAATCTGGGTACCGAGTTGCTCACAGTCTATTGTGAAGGCGTCACTCATGAACTGGGTGCCGTTGTCGGTAATGATGTGGTTAGGCACATCGAAACGGCAGACCATCCCCCTAAAAAACGTGATTGCAGACTGAGCAGTGACTTTCCTGACAGGCTCTACCTCAGGCCACTTCGTGAACTTGTCGATAGCCACGAACAAGTACTTGAAGCCCCCGGTAGCATGGGGAAAAGGCCCGAGGATGTTCAGCCCCCATACCGCAAACGGCCATGAAAATAGAATCGTCTGAAGAGTCTACGTTGGTTGATGGATCTCTTTGGAGTGGAATTGGCATGCATCACATGTCTAGACTAGCTCTTCCGCATCACTTAAGGTTGTGGGCCAATAAAATCCTTGTCGGAAAGCCTTGGCCACATGTCCGCGGGAATCAGTGGACCTTTGTCGAGGGGCGGATGGGGGTTGATCTGTTTTGTTGCAGTTTTGCTTTCGATTGAAGTGCCACGTGTCTTCCATCCAACGGCACCAACAAACAGTGACAGAGGTGTCATCCGGTACCTTGCGCGCTCCTTAGAGCATCTACGACCATACTTCAAATCCGGCCCCACAAACGCCCACGAACACGCCTGGGCGCATCCATAGGCAGTGACCGGTCATGCCTCAAATTTACTACTCTGCATCCGGATACCTCATGTTTAAAATCAAGCATGCAAACAAGGAAATCCTACGTAGAAATCTATACTAGACTAATTCTCGTCGAAGATGTTCACTATCTCCGTGCCTGGCTCCGGGTACATGGGCGGCAGGCGCAACTCCGGCTCATGCGGCTCCTCCGGCTCCTCCTCATCTGCCTCTACCTCCATCTCTGTGTCGAGTTCGTCGAAAAGCGCATTGGTCGCAGCCCGTTCCTGCGAGATGAACTACCAGTTGGCCTCCACATAGCCCTCATCCTGGATAGACTCCAGGATGTCCTGCTGCTCCACCATCTTGGCCGCTTGGACGACCGCGAAGTCCGCCTACGCGTCCTCCATGTTGAAGCCCGAAGCCGGCGCCTCCGCCTCGTCGTCCTCCGGATCCACCACCTCCATCGGCGCCGGCTGTTGCTCCTCCGCCTCTTCCTCCTCCTCCGGCTCCGGCGAGTCCGGGGGCAGGCCGGCAGCGATGCGGGTGGCGTGCCTCGCGAGGATCTCCTGCTCAATCTGGAACAGGCGCTCCGGCATGAGCATAGCATAAGTCTTCTTTTGCCGAGCCATAGCGAAACCGAACGGCGTGGGAAGAGCAGCAGAGCAACGGGAGAGAGGTGGATAGGCTCAGGCTGGCGGCACGAAGAGGGGGGAGGTGGATGTGGCTAGGATTGGGGGACGCCGGCCGACTTTAATAGCCGGATTTGGCCTCATGCGGCAAGCCGCCACGTTCACACCCCCACGGAAGACAATTCGGTGTGGGACATCATCGGTCCAACATGACAGACATACCACTGTGGTGCCGATCAGCCCGGACACTTGAGACCTCTTAGATGAGGCAGTCTGTCTACGGTATGCACGATCGAACGTATCCAGTGTGTAGGTTGCCTAATTTTCATCATATCTTTGACAAATATTAACTCCATCCCAAATTACTTGTCTATATTTTCACTCAATCAATGCCGCCCGCCAGACCGAAGTTCAGACATAAAGCACAACAAGATGACATTACAGTTAAACATGTTCAAGAAGGGATTCGACACTTGCTCCCCAGGCAGTCATTAGGTAGTGGTGTAAAACATGCTACTGACACTTGACACTCAGACAAGTTCAGGTTTCCTAATCATGGCCATATAACCACCCATACATGTTCCATCAAGTTCAGGATTCCTAATCATGCACCACATATGGTCTTGCATCTTTAGATGTCGTTATGCAGAAGGCAAATCTCAGATAGCTGTGAATCTTCACGGCCTGGAGCTGGAGGCCTGGAAGGTGCCTGGCCTATGTTTCTCCATCAAACCGGTGAGAGCGGCATCAAACTCCTTCTCGAGCTCCACCTCCTTTGCCATGTACTCTTTCTTCAGCTGCACCTTCTTCTCCTCGTGCGCTTTTATCAATTCGTCCCTTTCAGCCTCAAACTCCTGCACGTCCTTAACCTGGCACTCTATGAACCGCTGTACCTGTTCCTTCCTGCACAAGCATAACACGGGTTTAAATTGATGGTGTTTTTACTATATATTTTTGACAAAGACATGATAAAGTTGAAGAGGACAAGACATGACCTGATAAAAAACTGAAGGAAACAAAAACAGTATTTTTGACAAACTAAACAACGATATTGACAACATCCATCACTACAACACACAATTGCAACATTAGAGCATCTCCAACAAGTCTCCTTTCCCATATGAGAAATTGGTTTAGGGGGAGTTGGGCCAAAAATAAACTGCTCCAGCAGGTACCATAAAACTGGTTTACATCATCTAGGGGAAAAGAAAGCCTTCCCATAAACCTTGTGTGAGATCTCACATTAGGTGAGATCAATGAGATCGATTTTTTCTATAAAAAAATACATGTTCAACATTCTCAAAAAATTTGTAGACACATCAATGTTTGATGTAAAACCTCAAAAGTTTCAGCTCCTAATTTGACTTACATTAATAGAAACAAAAAAGACAAAATCAGATGTGAATAGTGTCAAATTCACCCAAAGCTGCCACTATTCACTTTCAAGAAAAAAAAATATCTCTAAATATACATCGAGTTTTGAGCTGATTTTTTTCGGAGTTTTAGACACACCCCACATCAAAGTTGTTACATAATTTCAGATTTTTTTGAAATATCTAAATATGAGTTATGGGGGTTGATCTCACGATCTCACCTAATGTGAGATCTCATACAAGTCTCCCCCCATAAACCTTCCCCTAAAAATGGCGGGAGGCAACCGCTGAAATTTCAGGCCGCCTCCACACCCGGCTGCCTCTCCGCCATCTGTATCCTAGTTTAAAGAGAAATAGAAAAAAAAAACAAATTTTAGGAGGAGATGTATATAGGGTCTGCTAAAGCACCTCACCTGAGAACTTCCCCTAAATTATATGGACATTCTGTATATTTGATCATGTTTCATGTGGCGGACCGACACAAAACCATCACACATACCTTAGCCTGCGATTTTCAGTAGTCCCAGAATCCACATCACACTGTCTAGCCTTTGCACGCTCCTCCTGCAGCAACCTCTCAAACTCGCTTTCCTTGTCTTCTGTGGCCTTGTGAATGTTCTCTATCTGATCATGGAAGAATTTTTCCTGGGATTTCATCTGCGGAGTATAGAAACACAAGATCAACATATGAGATGAACTCAAAACAAGGAAAAAGACAACACAGGAAATAATGGGAAAGGTTCTGTATTTGCAGAAAACGGACATTACAACAAATCCTATTGAATGTTGAGCATGACTATCTAAGTCATTGGCATGTACTCCCTCCGTTCCCAAATATTTGTCTCTCTAGGCATTTCAAATGGACACAATATACGGATGTATGTAGACATATTTTAGAGTGTAGATTCATTCATTTTGCTCCGTATGTAGTCACTTGTTGAAATCTTTAGAAAGACAAATATTTAGGAACGGAGGGAGTAATAGTATTTGAAATAAGATGTCCCTTTGATGTTTAGATGTATGTTCACAGGCACTAGTGTAACCTTTAAGCAATCATTACCTCTTCCTCATACTCAGAGTGCTTCTCTTTAGCTTTACTCCTGACGAATATATTCTCTTCCATAGTCTCTCGAAGTTTCTGCGTAATAACACCCAGGGTTTCTTCTACAACTTTAGAGCGCTGCTCTGTCTTAACCACCTTGTTCTTCAGATAATTGAGTTGTTGATTATCTTCGCTCATTTGCTTCATCTGGGCCACTACCATCTCATTATGAGATCTCATCTCGTATTTCAGGCGGCTTTTCCCTGAAAATTATGATAAAGCATTTATGTTTAAACTTAGCACAGTAGGCAAATATACTCCCTCCGTTCCAGAATATAAGGTGCATAAATTTCCGTGAAAGTCAAACATATGTATGTTTGACCAGGATTCTAGAATAAAATATCAACATCCTCGATACAAAATAAAGGAAATATTAAAATACTTATCAAGGATGGATCTAATGATACAAATTTGGTGTTACATATATTTACATTTACTCCCTCAGTTCCAAAATACAAGGTGTATTAGTTCTTCAAAAGTCAAACTTGAACATATTTGACCAAGTTTCTAGAAAAAAACATTAATATCTATAACATCAATTTTGTATCGTTAGATTCACCATGAAAAGTATTTTCATATTTTCTTTATTTTCTATTGCGGATGTTGATATTTTATTCTATAGTTCTGGTAAAAAAAAACGTTTGAATTTCACTTTTTGGTTTAATTTAATATAGTAGTATGGAACAGAATTCGTTTTAATTTAATATAATAAAAAGATAATGCTTTCAGAACAATCACATGATATAGTACCATAAGATAGCAATAAAGCACTAATAAACCAAAGCACATGAGGGCACGAACTAAAACCACATCACTAACCAGTAGGACCAGTAAAACGTATTTTGTGTTAAATAGGCAAAAGATCCTACTCACCAAAAGGTTCCTGCACAAACAAGTGGTGGCAATGATCGGAAATTATAATCAAAATAGCATCAGAAAACTAAACAGGCATGTGATACTATGCTCCAAGTACTTTTTGTTCTCATGAGGCTCGTATATAAACATGATCGCAGGAAGTATTGACCATGTTAACATGTCAATACGAGGGAAGAACAGAGATACACAGCTTCACATGTACATCATGTTGCATTAGCACCAATCATCATTGGTGGCACCGAATTTAGGAAGAGAAGTTCATTACAGCCAGGTATTTACCATATGAACAAGCAATTGCACAGAGTCCCATGCATTAAAACGTATGACCACAAGTTAAATATTATACCTTGGCAGTGTCTATTGAAAGTCTCCATGTCTTCCTTTCTGGCTAGGAAACCGTATAATTGTCTCTTCCCACCAGGTAAGAAAGGAACCCTGCGATTCTGCCAAGTGTCCCTGTCTGTTCTTTGATCAATAAAATGCTTATGAAGACGTTCTGCCTCCATATAGCCCACAGCAGAGCTTTCAAATATTAGCACACTCATGCCACGGTGCCCACCTGGACCATATGCATGGCGTGCTTTGGTCGCAGCATAATCACTGAAATACTCGAGAAGTTCTTGGTTGCCCATGCCTAACCACTAGTGAGCATCAATGAAGAGTGAAATCAGAATGCAATAAAACATCATCGTAGAAATCTTGAATAATTATTTTAAATATATGCATTTCAGAAATCCATGTGCCAGAACTATGAGTTGGTTGCGAGATCTTATGTGCCTACCCCAACTTGTTTGCGACTAAAGGCTTCGTTGTTGTTGTTGTTGTTGTTGTTGTTGTTGTTGTTGCAATTAGAAATGCAATGGAATACATTCGTGAACATTCAACTGATCACCAACTACACCTAGTCAACAGATTATATACTTGTTTTCTTTTAATTTGTATTACATTCAAGCATGAGTGCAAGCAAATAATAATAAAGAATAATTATAACAGATTGACCTCATGTTAAACAAATATTGAGTATTTTAATCCTTCCGAGACAGAATAACAGATATGAATCAAAATGCTGTAAAGAGAGAAGAAAAGAAATAAGCATGAAAATATAGCAGTTTTGTTCTTTACTTTTGCTAATATTAGATATGCCATAAGTTTATACATTACAAAAGAAATAGCACATGAGTAAAGGGATGAGGATTTGTGGCTCTCGGGTGCCACACACCCCTATATGAATATAACATCAAAAAATATATTAGAAAATTTCAAAAAAATCTGAAATTTTGGGATATGAAACCTGGGTGCCCGTTGTACACACGTGTTCAGTTTCGTGGGGAATGGGTGCCCGTGGTAATGTCAGTAAAAAAGACAAAAAAAATCATATGTGTAGGAAAAAAATTTGATGTGCGTATGTCGGGCCGTAATTCCTACGCCACGGATACCATGAGCACCCATTCCCCACGAAAATGAACACGGGTGTACAATGGGCACTCGTTTCATATCCCAAAATTTCAGAATTTTAGAAATTTCCTGATATTTTTTTAATGCTATTTTCATATAGGGGTGTGTGGCACCCGGGTGCTCCAATGCATTTTCCATGAGTAAAGTTGTGATTACTATTTAGGGTAACTAGAAATCCAGGTGTACAAGCCACACTCCACATTAAACATCATCTAGAAGGGGGGGAAACATTGCAACCTACCACCATAGCAATATTATGTAAACAACATCAAATGCCAGTAGACAACATACTTGAAGATACAATGCTAAATAAATATAACACATGTTATGTGTAAAGCTCTTGGCAGAGCTAAAGATAGGTGAACATCACCTTATCATCTTCATCTTTTTCAAGTAGGGTGTTCATCACGATGACCATTGGTGGCCATACTATCTCCCGGTCAGTGCTTTCTCGCAATCCTTTCCATTTCCCAAATTGCTCACCAGATGGTACCACAGAAGATCCCCTGCGAGACATCTCCTCTTCAAGCAATGCAGCCAATTCCCTGTGGAGCTTAACCCTCTTAGAACCCTTTGTTCTAGCATGTGTCACCAAAGATTGCAGGCCTTTGAACCAGTCAATTGCTCCTGGTCCATTTTTGCATGCCGGACAATGCCATTGCCTAGTGTGCTCATGTATCTGATCGACACTTAAGGTATTGATGACTTCAAAAAAACTCTTGAACCACTTATTCATTTTTCGTGTCTCAAAACTTTTCTCAGATGCATCAGAATCATAGTCATCGCTCATATCATCATCATTATCATCATCTGATGAATCCTCAACTTCAGGATTATTCGCCTCAGGGTCTAAACCAGATGAAGCAACATCATCCTTGCTGCTTTCAGGACCAGATGGGCGAGGCCTGGATGCCCACTGCCAACCATTTGCCAGGGGTGGAGTCACAACTGGGTTTTGTGCTTGCAATTCTGGCTCTGTAGACTTTGTTTGTGATGATGCCCTGGGATTACCTCTGGCAGGAGACCTATGATCAGAAGGTTGAGCCCAATTGTTTCCTGAAGGACGTGAAGATCCATTGCCATTCCAAGCTTGACGTGCTGTAGTAGGTGGAGCATTTGAGGATGAACCCCATGGTGCCCATTGTCCCCTCCCAGATGTTTGCCCTAGTTTCTTCTTCTTCTCAATAGTCTCCCAGCCACCCCCTGGATGCAAGACAGGATTATGTATGATTAGATAAGAGTGATATAAACATATTTACATGCATGATGACAACAATAGAAAAAACTGCAGAACAGAATAAGGCTAATGAATTGTTAATCAAAGTCTTGGGAAGGAGGTACAGGAATTAAGTTGCAGACTTACAAGCAGAAAATACGTAAACATTTAGAATTGTTGAGTGATACATGTAGTAGCAGATTACAGGCAAATATATAAGCTCTTAAGGTAGTATTTGGCAGGAAGCCAAAGTTTAGCTTGGCGAGCTTTACAAAATTAAGCTAGTGTCCGGTTCCCAACCATGGTTTAGGCCAGGCCTACCAAAGCCTTTTCTTGGCTGGGTCTCACGTATCAAAGACACATTTGTCACAAGGCAAGTTAGACAAACCGTTTGATCCGTTTTGGTATACTTAGGTTATGAAGCTACACCAAGCAGTAACTGGTAATGCATGAGCATGGTACAGGATGGAGCACAATAATATTAAAGAAAACATAGACAGGCAACCAAACAGTTCACAGTATGTATAAGAGCATATAGTGGTACTGAGCCTAAAAACAAACAAAAGCATATACCGCAATATCTACGAAATGTTGTGATGTATTGTCCAATTTTCTAACTTGAAATTTCCATTCAATGGAGATTTGATACCAGGCAATGTGTGGTGGTGTTTCTCAATGTATTCACTTGATATTGTCGGTCTTGGGGGATTTTTCTATAAACTTGGTCAAACTTTAACCTAGGAAAATCCTAGAACTTCAATTATTTGGAAACGGAGGGAGTACATTGAGAAGCACCACAGTGCATTACTAGCATATCCTCCGCATCTACACTGAACAGATTAGCTGTGTGCACAAACCATGCAAAACCAAGAACAAGCCTATTGGATACAGATTTAGAACCAGTTCCGACTTTACAAATCTTTTAAGTTTAACCATCCAGAACAGCGCCCATTATTTTTATGACATTCACCTGAAATGCAATCAGTCAATAGAAACAAAATGGTCTCAAGGGGGTTACAATTAGGGACGGAGCTGGGCCAGAGGCATCCAGGGCCATGGCCCGAACCTATATGTAGGGTCCAGCAGAGTAGTAAGCCCACCAAGGGCCCAATATCTTGCTCTCAGCAAAGCCCAGACATGAGCAAGGCAGTGAATACATCAATTTGGTCCCAATTCCCAAACTCTGGCAGCTCACTCGCTCGAACTTTTTTCCACTCCTACGACATGACACGTGCACCGCCTCACCATCGTCGAACTTGGCTCCCAGTGGCTACCTCTGTTGCGCGCCCCGCCGCCGTGCTACCCTGAATCTTCTCCACTGCAGGCCTCCACCCGTATGTGTCACGTCATTGCACCCTGCCTCTGCTGGCTGCTGTGCAGCCGAGGGCCAAGGGTCCAGCTGCTGGCTCACTCAACTCCCCCGTCCTGGACTCCAATCCTATTTAGAAATTCTGTCGTTGATTTCTATTTTACTTGATATTTGTGCCGTCACTTTTGAAATTATGTTATTGATTTCATAAAGGTATTGGCGCTTCTTATATTGTGGATGTCATCTTGGGAGGTTCTGATCAACCAAACTATTGATCTGATACTATTTCCCGTATCCTCTTACTATTTTTTGTGCTTAGTCATGTTTTGGAAGTTCAAATTCTACGATGACCGTACAATTGAGCCATAGTTTTTTTAGGATTTCACACAAAAAACCTCTGAGGAAATTAGAAGCTCGTAATCCTTGGCGGGACGTTTGCTCCAATCCTGGCTAGTCGCTGTTACAATAGCATTAGTTGCAGGAGTCTCATACGCAGGAGTACACAGCCATTCAAAATGCAAAAACCACAAAGTCGAACCCGCTTAAATGAACACAATGTTCGGAACACCCCGATCTTTCTAACATCAGCATTAAACCAAATTATTCCAAGGAGTTCAACCAAATTGAATCAAAATTCAATGAAAGAAGAAAGAATAGACAAACATTGCAACTAAAAATACTGGACAGCCTTACAACTTTACTGTTCTAACACTAGTGTTGGATAAAACAATATTAACCGTACCAAATACTTATAAAGAACATTCTTACATACCAACCAGTACCAGTAATATAAGCAGGTGAACAAAGCAAGTTACAGAAGATATCCAAAGCAGATATTAGATGAGCAGATGAAACGTATAACTAACGCAAATCACCACCAAATCAAACAGAAAAGCACACAAAAATTGGTATCGCCGAGAAATCCCAGTGAATAATCCGTCCATGATTTTGTATACACGGAAAGATCCGCTTCATATATGAAGCTCACGGAACTAACGGGAACCCCGTCAAAACGAACCCAAACCTAATAAACATATTTAAATTAAGGGGAAAAAACTCTAGGCAGGTAGAATAGAATTAACAAACGAAGCGACCTACATCCCTAAACCAAACAACCAAGTTCGCAGAGCAGCATTAATCCCTCCTCCTCAGTCATTAACCCGATCGAGCAAAAAGAAATCACCAGATGCAACAATCGATTCGCCCCACCCAACGAATCCCCCCCCCCCCCCCCCCCCCCGCACCACGCGGATCCCTGAAGCACCGACCGACACATAGGACGATAGGCCCGCAACTGACGTAGGGGTAAACCCTCCACCCCCATTACAGGAATGTGACCATCTCCGAACCGCGGTAAGAGAGGGGGATAGGAGAGGGGGGCGCTCACCGGGGTTGTCGCCGTTGCCGGGAGGCCCGCCGCCGCGTCGATCGGCGGACATCGCGAGGGTTTGCGTCGTCCTCTGCTCCGCCCGCGATGTGGGTTTTAGGGGGGGGGGGGGGGGGGGGTGACTCTAAATGAACTGTGAGACCCTGGAGGGAGGGTGGGCGCTATAAAACTAGGCAGGTGAGTGGGCCGGTACCCTCAGAGCGAGAGGTGACCGCACCGCGCCCGCACAAGAAAAGCTCGTTTCCCTAGCCCGTTTCGCGTTTCCCGGACGTACCCTGACACTTACCAGTGGGGACGGGATATGGACCCCAAGATTCAGTTGCCGTGGTCGTTGGGTCAACAAGTCAACTACTCAACTTCATTGAAACCCCCTCCCGATCCCATTGTTGGAGTCTGAACCGAAATGAAGCCTCCTCAGCCGTTTGGATTGTGGACCGTCCGATTGTCTTTCCGAGCTCGTCATGGCCGTCAGATCTCCGGGTGGACCGATACTGGCCGTCCGATTGAGCCGGCACTCGATCCTCGCCGTCCGATCTCGTCTGGCACTGCTACCATGGATAGTACTGTCGTGCTTTTTACACTCTCGCTTCCCTGGCGTGCCGCGCTGACAAGGGGGGGGGGGGGGCTAGGCGTTGTGGGTCACGCTCGTCAGTGGCTGTGGCGGTGCTGCTGCCGGTGCGAGCCCGTTCTGGGCGGGTGCGGTGCCACCGCCTGATAATTGCCTCGCCCTCCGAGGGTGTTTTCGACATTACATGACGTCCCCCTTGCGTGGTGCTTCGCCTATGGAGACGACGCTCGATTGGGTGAGAACCCTAGCTCATCCGCAGTCCTGGCCCCTCCCTTCCTCCTCTCCCGATTCATTCTCCCTCCCGTCCCAAACCAGCCGCCGCCCCCATCCTATTGCCGATCTCCTCTCCCCCAACCTCGGTGCCGCCTCGCCCCTCTCTCTCATAGGCGCCCGCCGCTGCCGTTTCACCTTCTCGAGAAGGTCAGGTGGAGGCCAGATCCGTCATGCCCATAGCGCTGCTTCCGCTGACGCCCTCATGTGTCGTTCCCGAGCCCGGTGCGAAGGAGATGCACGGCCATCCCCTCCCCACGCGGTGGTGGACGCAGGAGGTGCACGTCTCCATCGAGGTCGTCGCGATTGGGTGAGAACCCAAGCTGATGCTCTAACCCTCACAACCCTCGCTTCGCCCCCTCCTTTCTCTTTCGCCTCTGGATCCGGCAGCCGCCGCTGTCCCTCTGCCTTGCCCCGCCATCCTGTTCCTGGTGAGATGAGGTCCTTCCTTTCTCTTGCTCACATCATCCGTCCAGCTCTAGGCAGTGGATGAATCACTAAGATTGGGAGCAGAGGCAAGGTATGATGGTGGTCGGTAGATGGACTCAGCCATCGCCAGACAAAAATAAAGGCCACAATTTTTTCTGCTGACTTCTCTCTTGTTGTTGCTGCTGCAGGATGTTGCCTCGCCCCTGCTTCTGACCTGGACTGGATCTCGTTGGTTCTTGCTCAACCTGCCAAAGGTCTCTCTTTACTGATCTCTGTTTTTGTATCAAAATTGCATCAGACCATGTAGCACTTATTTCGAGCATAGAAGCATTAGTTAACACCTAATTTTACGCAATTGGGTTTCCTATTTTTTTCTGTTAGGTGCCATGACAAGAATCATTCAGTCGAATGATTTACTGTATTGGAATTTGACAAATTTAATTCTGCCATAATATTGTTTTTTTCACTGCTGAAGTAACAAGTCCATATCTTTGCATGTGTTGTAGCATTTTGTTGTGTTTTTGTTTGGTTTGAAGTTAACATTCCCCCTTTTCTCGGTCTATATGTGTAGGATCGAAAGTATGTCTAGAGGGGGGTGATTAGACTACTTGATCAGATAAAAATCTAGCATTTTCCCAATTTTAGTTCTTGGCAGATTTTAGCAACTTAGCACAAGTCAAGCAATCAACCTGCACATGCAATTCTAAGAGTATAGCAGCGGAATGTAAAACAATTGCATATGAAGGTAAAGGGAGGAGTTTGAGGGAGCAAACGCAATGTTGACACGGAGATTTTTTATCCGTGGTTCCGATAGGTGGTGCTATTGTACATCCACGTTGATGGAGACTTCAACTCACGAAGGGTAACGGTTGCGCGAGTCCACGGAGGGCTCCACCCATGAAGGGTCCACGAAGAAGCAACCTTGTCTATCCCACCATGGCTGTCGCCCACGAAGGACTTGCCTCACTAGGGTAGATCTTCACAAAGTAGGCGATCTCCTTGCCCTTACAAACTCCTTGGTTCAACTCCACAATCTTGACGGAGGCTCCCAAGTAACACCTAACCAATCTAGGAGACACCACTCTCCAAGAAGTAACAAATGGTGTGTTGATGATGAACTCCTTGCTCTTGTGCTTCAAATGATAGTCTCCCCAACACTCAACTCTCTCTCATAGGATTGGATTTGGTGGAAAGAAGATTTGAGTGGAAAGCAACTTGGGGAACGCTAGAGATCAAGATTTATGTGGTTGGAATGGAATATCTTGACCTCAACACAAGTGTAGGTGGTTCTCTCTCAGAAAATATGTATTGGAAGTGTAGGCATGTTCTGATGGCTCTCTCCATGAATGAAGAGTGGATGGAGGGGTATATATAGCCTCCACACAAAATCTAACCGTTACACACAAATCACCAAACTCGGTGGGACCGATTCAGAGAACTCGGTCAGACCGACTTGGTTCATAATGTGACCGTTAGGTGTTTCGGTGGGACCGATATGTCAACTCGGTGGGACTGATGTCATTAGGGTTAGGGCATAACGTGATCTCGGTGTGACCGATTACACAAACTCGGTGCGACCTATTACACAAACTCGGTGTGATCGATTTTGGTAATAGTCAAACAGAGAGTTGGTCAGGCAAACTCGGTGGGACCGATTCGCTCATCTCGGTGGGACCGAAACGTTACGAAAAGGAAACAGAGTGTTTGCATTGCAATCTCGGTGGGACCGATCGCTCATCTCGGCTGGACCGAAACGTTACGAAGGGAAACAGAGAGATTACAATCCCATCTCGGTGAGACCGAGATCCCTATCGGTGAGACCGAAAAGACTAGGGTTTTGGCAATGGCTATGTCAACTGAACTCGGTGGCTCCGGATAGAAAGAATCGGTGGGGTCGAGTTGGATATTTGATTTGGGACATATGTGGATATGAGAAAGTAGTGGAGGGTTTTGGAGCATATCACTAAGCATTTTGAGCAAGAACCTCATTAAGCAACACCTCATCCCTTCTTAATAGTATTGGCTTTTCCTATAGACTCAATGTGATCTTGGATCACTAAAATAGAAAATGTAGAGTCTTGTGCTCTGAGTTTGAGCCAATCTTTTGTCCTTAGCAATTTGAAGGGTCCACTTCTGATACGTCTCCGTCGTATCTACTTTTCCAAACACTTTTGCCCCTGTTTTGGACTCTAACTTGCATGATTTGAATGGAACTAACCCGGTCTGACGCTGTTTTCAGCAGACTTTCCATGGTGTTATTTATGTGCAGAAACCAAAGTTCTCGGAATGACATGAAACTTCACGGAACATATTTTTGGAAAATATTAAAAATACTGGAAGAAGAATCCACGTCAGGGGGCCCACCACCTGTCCATGAGGGTGGGGGGGCGCCTGCCCCCTTGGGCGCGCCCCCTGCCTCGTGGGGCCCCTGACGCTCCACCGACCTCAACTCCAACTCCATATATTCACTTTCGGGGAGAAAAAAATCAGAGAGAAGGATTCATCGCGTTTTACGATACGGAGCCGCCGCCAAGCCCTAAAACCTCTTGGGAGGGCTGATCTGGAGTCCGTTCGGGGCTCCGGAGAGGGGAATCCGTCGCCATCGTCATCATCAACCATCCTCCATCACCAATTTCATGATGCTCACCGCCGTGCGTGAGTAATTCCATCGTAGGCTTGCTGGACGGTGATGGGTTGGATGAGATCTATCATGTAATCGAGTTAGTTTTGTTAGGGTTTGATCCCTAGTATCCACTATGTTCTGAGATTGGTGTTGCTATGACTTTGCTATGGTTAATGCTTGTCACTAGGGCCCAAGTGCCATGATTTCAGATCTGAACCTATTATGTTTTCATGAATATATGTGAGTTCTTGATCCTATCTTGCAAGTCTATAGTCACTTACTATGTGTTATGATCCGGCAACCCCGAAGTGACAATAATCGGGACCACTCCCGGTGATGACCATAGTTTGAGGAGTTCATGTACTCAGTATGTGTTAATGCTTTGTTCCAGTACTCTATTAAAAGGAGGCCTTAATATCCCTTAGTTTCCATTAGGACCCCGCTGTCACGGGAGGGTAGGACAAAAGGTGTCATGTAAGTTCTTTTCCATAAGCACGTATGACTATATTCGGAATACATGCCTACATTACATTGATGAATTGGAGCTAGTTCTATGTCACCCTATGTTGTGACTGTTACATGATGAACCGCATCCGGCATAATTCTCCATCACCGATCCAATGCCTACGAGCTTTTCACATATTGTTCTTCGCTTATTTACTTTTCCGTTGCTACTGTTACAATCACTACAAAACCCAAAAACATTACTTTTGCTACCGTTACCGTTACTTCCATACTACTTTGTTACTAAATACTTTGCTGCAGATACTAAGTTATCCAGGTGTGGTTGAATTGACAACTCAACTGCTAATACTTGAGAATATTCTTTGGCTCCCCTTGTGTCGAATCAATAAATTTGGGTTGAATACTCTACCCTCGAAAACTGTTGTGATCCCCTATACTTGTGGGTTATCAAGACTATTTTCTGGCGCCTTTGCTGGGGAGCATAGCTCTATTCTTTGAGTCACTTGGGATTTATATCTGCTGGTCACTATGAGGAACTTGAAAGACGAGAAAACAAAAATTTATCCCTCAACTACGAGGGGAGGTAAGGAACTGCCATCTAGCTCTGCACTTGATTCACCTTCTGTTTTGAGTAAGCTTGCGACACCTAAACCTGCTTCTGCTAGTCATTCTGATATGTCGCATGTTATTGATGATGCCACTTCTGCTATGCATGATACTTATGATGAAACTACTTCTATGCTTGATACTACTGTGCCACTTGGTGAATTTCTTGATGAACAACTTGCTAGGACTAGAGAGAATGAAATTATTGAAACTAATAATATTGAAGATAGTGATGATGAAGACTCTCCCCCTAATAAATATGAATTACATGTTGTGCCTGAGGGTTATGTTTTGGATGAAGAATCTGCTAGGGCCATTCTTGCTTGCAATGATAGAAGTGATCTTAAGAAATTATTAGCTAAATGGAAGCAGCGATCTCTTAATGCTAGAATGAAACCTGACCCTACTTTTGCTACTTCACCTATCTGTGTCACTAATAAGGATTATGAATTCTCTGTTGATCCTGATATAATTACTTTGGTTGAATCTGATCCTTTTTATGGCTATGAATCTGAAACTGTTGTGGCACATCTTACTAAATTAAATGATATAGCCACCCTGTTCACTAATGATGAGAGAACCCGCTACCTTTATATCCTTAAAATATTTCCGTCGTTAAAGGGTGATGCTAAGATATGGTTTAATTCTTTTGATCCTGGTTGTGTGCGTAGTCCCCAGGATATGATTTATTAATTCTCTGCTAAATATTTCCCTGCTCATAAGAAACAAGCTGCTTAAGAGATATATATAATTTTGTGCAAACTGAAGAAGAGAGTCTCCCACAACCTTGGGGGAGGCTTCTCCAATTACTTAATGCTTTGCCTGATCATCCTCTTAAGAAAAATGAAATACTTGATATCTTTTATAACGGACTAACCGATGCTTCCAGAGATTACCTGGATAGTTGTGTTGGTTCTGTTTTCAGGGAAAGAACACCGGATGAAGCTGAAATTCTATTGAATAATATGTTGACCAATGAAATTAATTGGACACTTCCTGAGCCAACTCCTGTGCCTATTCCTAAACCCACTCCGAAGAAGAGGGGTGTTCTATTTCTCAGTCCTGAAGATATGCCAAAGAAATCTATGAAAGAAAAAGGTATTAAAGCTGAAGATGTTAAGAATTTACCTCTTATTGAAGAAATACATGGTCTTAATTTACCGCTTGTTGAAGAAATATATGATCCTAATCCATTACATATTAAAGAAACACATGGTCTTGATAACCCGACACAGGTAGTAAAGGTAAATTCTCTCTATAGATTTGATGAAGGTGATATTCCTCACTATAAGTCTGCTAGACAGTGCTTAGATGAGTTTGATAATTTTATTGTCAAACAAGAAAACTTCAATGCTTATTTTGGTAGACAATTGAAATACAATTCCGATATGCTTGAACACTTGGGTGATTATATGTCTAGAGTTAAAGGTGAACTTAAACTCATTACTAAACATGCTTCTATGGTTACCACTCAAGTAGAACAAGTACTTAAAGCTCAAAATGATTTAATCAATGAATTAAATAGTAAGAATAATGACTATGCTGTTAGAGTGGCTACTAGAACTGGTAAGATGACTCGGGAACCTTTGTATCCTGAAGGCCACCCTAGGAGAATTGAGCAAGATTCTCAGATAAATAATATTGATGCACCTAGTCCTTCTAAAAAGAAGAAAAAGAAAAATGATAGGACTTTGCATGCTTCTAGTGAACCTATTGCTGAAACACCTGAGAATCCAAATGATATTTCTATTTCTAATGCTGAAACACAATCTGGTAATGAACATGAATCTAGTGATAATATTATTGAAGATGTTCATGATGATGCTCAACCTAGTAATGATAGTGATGTAGAGATTAAACCTGTTGTTGATCTTGGTAACCCACAATCAAAGAATCAACGTTATGATAAGAGAGACTTTGTTGTTAGGAAGCACGGCAAGAAAAGAGAACCAGGGGTTCAGAAATCCATGCCTTTTCCTCCCAAACCATCCAAGAAAAAGGATGATGAAGATTTTGAGCGCTTTGCTGAAATGATTAGACCTATCCTTTTGCGTATGCGATTAACTGATATGCTCAAAATGAATCCTTATGCTAACTACATGAAAGAAATTGTTACTAATAAAAGAAAGATACCGGAAGCTGAAATTTCCACCATGCTTGCTAATTATACTTTTAAGGGTGGAATACCTAAGAAACTAGGAGATTCGGGAGTACCCACTATACCATGCTCCATTAAAAGAAACTATGTTAAAACTGCTTTGTGTGATCTTGGAGCCGGTGTTAGTGTTATGCCTCTCTCTTTATATCGTAGACTTGACTTGAATAAGTTGACACCTACTGAAATATCTTTGCAAATGGCCGATAAATCAACTGCTATACCTGTCGGTATTTGTGAGGATGTGCCTGTTGTGGCTGCAAACGTTACTATTTTAACGGCCTTTGTTATTCTTGATATTCCCGAGGACGATAGTATGTCTATTATTCTTGGAAGACCTTTTTTGAATACTGCAGGGGCTGTTATTGATTGCAACAAAGGCAATGTCACTTTTCATGTTAATGGTAATGAGCATAAGGTACACTTTCCGAGGAAACAACCTCAGGTCCACAGTATCAATTCTATTGGAAAAGTTCCATCGATTATTTTTGGAGGTTTTGAATTTCCTCTCCCTACTGTCAAGAAGAAATATGATATTCTTATTATTGGGGATGTGCATATCCCCGTTGAGGTAACATAGTGTTATTCGAAATTTCTCCGGTTCCATGTTAGTCGGAATTAGTTTGTTAACAAGACCTGATCAACCTTGTTAGTGGATTCCTTTTGATGAGCATGAGATGGATGAAACTAGAAGCACAACCTTTTGTACCCTCCTTTTACTTTTTGTTATTTAGTTGAAATAAAGTAAAAATAGTATTTTTCTGTCTGTTTTCTGAACTATCCGTGCAATATAAAAATACCCCGAAAATAAAAGTTCTCCAAATGCCCTGAAAATGGAATATGATTTTTTCTGGAATATTTGAGAATATCTGGCACTGAGAACACAGCAGGGGGAGCAAGCACCTGGCCACGAGGGTCCAGGGCGCGCCTCCCTGCGTCGTGGGCCCACGGTGGCTCCCCTCCACTTATTCCTGCACCCACACACTCCTTCTTCCTCCCAAAAAAATCACCATCCAGCTCAAGCACGAGTTCTAGCTCATTTTGTTGTGATTTTCGATCTCCTTGCTCAAAGCACCTCTCATGAAACTGCTTGGGGGGGTTATTCCTTGGTATGTGACTCCTCCATTGGTCCAATTAGTTTTTGTTCTAGTGCTTTATTCATTGCAAATTTGTGCTGCCTAGGTGACCATGTTCTTGAGCTTGCATGTTAAATTTATATGGTTCCAAGTAGTTCTAATGCATGATATAGGCTCTAGGCACTTGTAGGAGTAGTTGCTATCAATTTTGTTGAGGTTCACTTTCATTTGAAGTTACTAAAAATTTCAGAATTTTTCAGAAAACAATGAAGAGATTTTTGAGGGGCTCATCGAGCCGAAGCTCGAAGGAAAAGCAGAGTGAAGAAGCACAGAGGCCCAAATATAATTTGCCTCGCACCGCGGAGGTTCGGCCATGTGAATGGCCTTCCAATGATTTCTTGAGTGCAGCCGGGATTTATAATGATTTTTATGAATTGGCTGAGAATGCAGGCCTCACCGACTTCCTCCGCGACCAACGCGAACAGTATCTCTTACTCACCAATACTTTTGTGCAAAACTTCTACTATTATCCTAAGGAATCACCTCCTTCAGTAGAGTTTCATTTATATGATGTGGTTAAGAAGATGCCACTAGATGAATTTTGCAAGGTTTGCAAAATACCTTTTGAGGGTAGTTTAGATGAACCACATCGTAAAGATGTGGACGGGTTTATTGACACTATTACTATGGGGAAACCAGGAAGGTTTCCGATGCAAGAATCACTAGCATACATTTTCCTGTTTTATGCTACTTTGCCATATTTGCTAGTCGTTGCTTAATTGGTTGCGGAAACTGTGGAAACCTTAGTGTTCCTGATATTATTATTTTGTTCCATGGTTTATTCTGTGATAATACTGTTAGTATGGGCGGTATTGTTGCCAAACGGTTAAGTTTGAACCGTACAAAGGGCCCCATCTTTGGAGGTATTTACGCTTCACGCCTTGCCGCACATTATAACATACCTATTAGGCACTATGAAAAAGAAGAAAAATTGCTGCCCACTGCTTATTTAGATTATAAGAGTATGGTAGCGCATGACTTTATTGTTAAGAATAGGGAAGGAGCGCTTAAATACAAATTGTTCTTTGATAAACATCACCCTGAGATTATTACCTTGCCTGCTCCCTCCTTGTTTAATTTGTCTGCAGGTCCGTATCTCGTTCCGTTGGCAGCCATTCACGCCTACCGGAACCCTGCACCAGCCACGGAGCCGGAACCACAATTTGAACCGCCACGACAGTCTAATTACCAGTGGGATCCGGAGATGATTTCCAACCAGTGGCAGTCAGAGTCTTCTTCATCTCAGTACGACCCCGGCTACAACTATGTATATCCGCCAGGCCATCCGTAGCAATAAACCAACTTAGGCCAAAAGCCTAAGCTTGGGGGAGTACGTATTTCCCATCGACATTACATTTATGTTCACACACACTCATTGCTAGATGTTGGTGCTCATACTCTTTCACTGTAATATCCATGCTAGTTTATTTTCCTTTTTCTTGCTTTCTTCTTGTGTGTTTAATAAACCTTAAGAAAAACCAAAAAAATTAGTTGTAGCTTTTATCTAGTTTACTTTTCTTGCTGTAGTAGTAATAATTAAAAGAAAACCCAAAAATATTTCCCGTTCTTTTTTTGCTTGTTGGGAGCTTTTCCGTGTAAATAGTTTTTCTTTCCTTTGGGGGTCGATAGGAGAAGACCATGATTAAATTGTTGAAGTGGCTCTTATATGCATTATTGTTGATTTAACCAAGAGCCCATATTGCCTTGTCTTCTCCTGTTTATTGAATGCTCGCAGATTCCAGCTTAGTCCAATGCACGTGCACTCTTATTATTTTTGCATCGTTCGGTCGTGCAAGTGAAAGGCAATTATGACGATATATGATGGACTGATTGAGATGAGAGAAGCTGGTATGAACTCGACCTCTCTTGTTTTTGTAAACATGATTAGTTCATCGTTCCTGATTCAGCCTATTATGAATAAACATGTTTGCAATGACAATTAGAGATCATAGTTGCTTATGCCATGCTTGATTAGCTATGAGTTATAATGGTTTACCTTGCGTGCCAACATGTTATTAAAATGGTTGTGATGTGGTATAGTGGGGTGGTATCCTCCTTCGAATGATTTAAGTGACTCGACTTGGCACATGTTCATACATGTAGTTGAAACAAATCAACATAGCCTTCACGATATTTATGTTCATGGTGGATTATATCCTACTCATGCTTGCACTCAATGTTTATTAATTTTAATGCATGTTCATGACTGTTGTCGCTCTCTAGTTGGTCGCTTCCCAGTCTTTTGCTAGCCTTCACTTGTACTAAGCGGGAATACTGCTTGTGCATCCAATCCCTTAAACCCCAAAGTTATTCCATATGAGTCCACTATACCTTTCTATATGCGGTATCTACCTGCCGTTCCAAGTAAATTTGTATGTGCCAAACTCTAAACCTTCAAATGAAATTCCGTTTTGTATGCTCGAATAGCTCATGTATCAACTAGGGTTGTCCGTATCTTCCATGCTAGGCGGATTATTCTCAAGAGGAGTGGACTCCGCTCCTCACTCACGAGAAAATGGCTGGTCACCGGGATGCCCAGTCCCATGCTTTATGCAAACTAAATCAAAATAATTGCAAACAAAACTCCCCCCGGGACTGTTGTTAGTTGGAGGCACTCGTTGTTTCGAGCAAGCCATGGATTGATGCTTGTGGTGGAGGGGGAGTATAAAATTTACCATTCTATTTGGGAACCGCCTATAATGTGTGTAGCATGGAAGATATCGCCATCTCTTGGTTGTTATGTTGATAATGAAAGTATGCCGCTCAAAATACTATTTATCTCTATTTCAAAATCGAGCTCTGGCACCTCTACAAATCCATGCTTCCCTCTGCGAAGGGCCTGTCTATTTACTTTCATGTTGAGTCATCACCCTCTTATTAAAAAGGCACTAGCTGGAGAGCGTTGCTATCATTTGCATCCATTATTATTAATTTATATTGGGTATGACTATGATTGGATCTCTTTTACCATGAATTACAATGTCTAGTCAGTCCTTGATCTTTAAAGGTGCTCTGCATTTATGTTTTGCGGTCTCAGAAAGGGCTAGCGAGATACCATCATGTTATATCATATTATGATTGTTTTGATAAAGTGTTGTCATCCGAGATTTATTATTATTGCTCGCTAGTTGATTATGCTATTGATATGAGTAAACATGAGACCTAAGAGTTATTGTGAATGTGGTTAGTCATAATCTTTGCTGAAAACTTGAATGCTGGCTTTACATATTTACAACAACAAGAGCAAACAGAGTTTGTAAAAAAATTTCTTTATCACTTTCAATTTATCAACTGAATTGCTTGAGGACAAGCAAAGGTTTAAGCTTGGGGGAGTTGATACGTCTCCGTCGTATCTACTTCTCCAAACACTTTTGCCCTTGTTTTGGACTCTAACTTGCATGATTTGAATGGAACTAACCCGGACTAACGCTGTTTTCAGCAGACTTTCCATGGTGTTATTTATGTGCAGAAACAAAAGTTCTCGGAATGACCTGAAACTCCATGGAACATATTTTTGGAAAATATTAAAAATACTGGAAGAAGAATCCACGTCAGGGGGGCCACCACCTGTCCACGAGGGTGGGGGGGCGCCCCCTGCCTCGTGGGGCCCCTGACGCTCCACCGACCTCAACTCCAACTCCATATATTCACTTTCGGGGAGAAAAAAATCAGAGAGAAGGATTCATCGCATTTTACAATACGGAGCCGCCGCCAAGCCCTAAAACCTCTCGGGAGGGCTGATCTGGAGTCCATTCGGGGCTCCGGAGAGGGGAATCCGTCGCCATCGTCATCATCAACCATCCTCCATCACCAATTTCATGATGCTCACCGCCGTGCGTGAGTAATTCCATCGTAGGCTTGCTGGACGGTGATGGGTTGGATGAGATATATCATGTAATCAAGTTAGTTTTGTTAGGGTTTGATCCCTAGTATCCACTATGTTCTGAGATTGATATTGCTATGACTTTGCTATGCTTGCTTGTCACTAGGGCCCGAGTGCCATGATTTCAGATCTGAACCTATTATGTTTTCATGAATATATGTGAGTTCTTGATCCTATCTTGCAAGTCTATAGTCACCTACTATGTGTTATGATCCGGCAACCCCGAAGTGACAATAATCGGGACCACTCCCGGTGATGACCATAGTTTGAGGAGTTCATGTATTCACTATGTGTTAATGCTTTGTTCCGGTACTCTATTAAAAGGAGGCCTTAATATCCCTTAGTTTCCATTAGGACCCCGCTGCCACGGGAGGGTAGGAGAAAAAAGATGTCATGTAAGTTCTTTTCCATAAGCACGTATGACTATATTCGGAATACATGCCTACATTACATTGATGAATTGGAGCTAGTTCTATGTCACCCTATGTTATGACTGTTACATGATGAACCGCATCCGGCATAATTCTCCATCACCGATCCAATGCCTACGAGCTTTTCACATATTGTTCTTCGCTTATTTACTTTTCCGTTGCTACTGTTACAATCACTACAAAACCCAAAATATTACTTTTGCTACCATTACCGTTACTTCCATACTACTTTGCTACAGATACTAAGTTATCCAGGTGTGGTTGAATTGACAACTCAACTGCTAATACTTGAGAATATTCTTTGGCACCCCTTGTGTCGAATCAATAAATATGGGTTGAATACTCTACCCTCGAAAACTGTTGTGATCCCCTATACTTGTGGGTTATCAACTTCCTAATCCATGTCATGCCAATCATTGAGCTTTCCTGAAATATTCATCTTGAAATAGCATTAGCTCAATGAGCTATATGTTGTTAGGAATTACCAAAACCACACAGGGATAGTTGCACTTTCACTCTCCCCCTTTTTGGTAATTGATGACAACATATAGATCAAAGCTTCGACAAATGATAAGATTGAAAAACATCGTTGCTTTGAGAAGTATGTGATAAGCAAGAGCTCCCCCTAAATTTGTGCATTATTTAAAATTTTCTTTTGAATGCAAATGCACAATCGATTAGGATCATGGGTTACTCTTCCATGTCACATACATCTTGGTGGAGCGCTCAAAATGATAGAAATTAAAACACATGCACTCATCACCAAGCAAAGTAAATGATCATAAGAGGATATAAAGATAATATCATCCAACAAGCATTAAGAGTAGCATATGATCAAACTCATGATCAACCAAGTATCTCACAAGGATACAAAGTAGTATCTCACACGAGCACACAATAAAGTTTCAACCAAAATAGCAAGAGAGAATAAAAAGGCAACACTCTCTCTCTCTCGAAGGCTATGATCTATACATTTTTCTCCCCCTTTGGCAACAAGTTACCAAAAAGTTCAAAAATGCATAGTGCTAAACGACTCTCAGGCTTGATCTTCGGGAGGTGGTGTTGAGAGAACTCCAAGGACGAAGGCTTCAGATGAAGTACCTGGAGCTGGTGGAGTAGTTGTTGGAGGTGGAACTGGAGCTGTAGCTGCTGGTGCTGATGCTGTAGCTCTCGTTTCTGTCACTGGCACTGCAGCAGGTCTCTGTCCTCCGGGCACTCTGGCAAAAGCATCCGTGGTAGACTTGCCCTTCTTCTCCTCTGCTTCCTCCTGAAGTTGCTCAACTGCAGTTTGGATCTCTGTTACCTTGACATCAAGGTCATAGAATTTCTGCTCAATGATCCTTTCCAGACTCTCCTGGTTCTTGGTCAGGGTGGCCAAGCCCTTCTCAATCCTCAGGGTGGATTGGATCAGGTATCCAAGCTGGTCTTGCTTGCTCTTCAAGAATACCTGAGATGCCTCTTCCACAGTTGGCATTTTTGCAGCCTTCTCAGCCTTAGCCTTCTCTCTCTTTTCATGTGCTTGAGCTGAAGATGGTTCATTCTCATTCATCACTACTGTGTTATCTTCAAATTCAGGATAGATGGGCAGGTGCTCCTTGTCCAAAAGATATGTGCCTGTGCCCATCTTTGAGTTGATGAGCTCCTGAATGTGTGGGGCATACCCACAACTTCTCTTCTGGTCAGCAGCAGTCCTCTTGATTGTCTCAACAATCAGGCTCATAACTTTGAACTTCTGTGGGACATCAAATATGTGCAGCAAGTTTATAGCATGTCCTCTGATCATCTTGTGATCACCTGACTTGGGTAGCAGTGTGTGCCTTAAGATCCAGTTTATGGTTGGCAGACCAGACAACAAGTAGTGTACAGATCCAAACTTATGTGTATCCAAAGCAGCATCTGGGATCTCTTTGTACATGTTGGCCATAGTGTTGTGGTCTTTCTTCTTCTCTGCATAAATGTCCAAGTCATCCTCATGTTCCTCAGGAGCATTTATAAGCTTGGCCCATTCCTCAACTGTAGACTGGTACCTAGTACCCTCAGACATCCATACTATCCTTCCATCTGGATAGAAGTGTGAAGTGGAGTAGAATTGCATGACGAGCTCATCATTCCACTTGGTGAGCTTCTGGGCAACAAAAGTGTCCACTCCACATGCCTTGAAGCTATCAAGCACACTAGGGAAGTGATCCTCGTTTTCCTTGATAAATTCCCAGTCAACCCATCTCATATCACACACAATGGGCTTCTTGTCAAGCAGAATAGTCTCATAGAAGTCCTGTTGTTCCTTAGTGTGAAATCTATAGTCCACAGCAGTCCTTCTCCTGATAGCATATGGATTAGACCGTCTCCCTAGTCTCAATCCTGCATCCTTCCTGATTTTCATGTTCTCTGCAACTGGGTGTGCATCAGTGTGGTCAGGGATCTTGGGCTTCAGCTTTCTCAAAACAACAGAATCATCTTCTTCTTCTTCAGTAGCTTGAGGCACTGGGGCCTTGTTCTTCTCTTCAGCAGGTATGTTCCTAGTGCTTCTCTTGGGTTTTGGTTTTGGAGCTGGAGCAGCAGCCTTGGGAGCAGCTTTGGGCTTTGATGGAGCAGCCCTTGATTTAATTGCATCTCCCATAAGCTTTTGTGCTTTGGGTGCTGGTGCAGCATCCTCTTCCTCTTCCTCTTCCTCTTCTTCTGAAGGTTCTTGCATCATGGAGGGCTTCCCAATGACTCTGGCCATTGTTTTCTTAACCCTCTCCTTCCTCTTCTTCCCTTTCTCAGCTTCTTCAGCAGCTGATTTTGAAGCTTCAGCAGTTGATGTTCTGACTTTTGACATGGGTTGTCTTCTTGCTGGGATCTTTGTTTTCAGACCAGGTTTTGTTGCAGTAGTTGTGCCATACTCTTTCTTTAGCACCTTTTTCTTTGAAGTGGCTTAATCTTCAACAGCCACATAATCTTCATCCTCAGAGTCAGAAGTTTTCTTCTTCCTAGTCCTGGTGGCAGCCTTTGGCAGATTGCTTGGAGTGCTCCTGCTGCCTTCATCATAGCTGCTAGAGGGATCTGAACCCTCACTCATCTGCACCTGTTGCTCAGACCTGTTCTGACTATCACTCTGGCCAGACATCTCTGCAAATACTCTGATAGCAGACCCTGTGAATAGGTTATAGATGAGGTAGAGTAGATGAGCATCACAAAGTACAGGAGTTTTGCAAAATGGATGACTTAAAAACTTAGTTTTAGTTCTTCACAGAAAGCATTTCGGATCTACCGATTTGTAAACTCGGTGATACCGAAGCAGCTTTTGGAACCTAAACTGATGAACTCGGTCAGACCGAGTCACAGTTTGGTGGTACCGAGACGGCTAGGGTTTCACAGAGAATCGAACTCGGTCACACCGATTTGCAATTTTCGGTCAGACCGAAAACGCATGTGCACTGGCCTAAGCCAAAATCGGTGAGAACGATTTCTACAACTTGGTCGGTCCGAGATGAATTCGGCGGAGACCTAACTCTAAATTTTCAAATCAAAACTAATCTACGAGATGTTTTCGCTGGACAGGATGATTTCAATCGTGGCAAGAATCATGGCAAAGCAATGTGCTAAGAATCGGAGTTAAGGATTAGCACAAAGTTCAAGTTCGTACCCTAGTTCGGCGACGAACTTGCTACGGCAGCAACGGCGGTGGAGATTTCCATTGACGGCGGCGGAGACCAGCGGCGGGAGATCACTCACGACGAGAGGACGATCCGGAGACCCGAGGAGGCAGAGTAGGTTACGCGCGGGTGAGGAGGTTCGGAAAAATTTCCAAAATTTGGCCCGTCAGTATATATAACCTGACCCTGTCGGTGTGACCGAGTGGAACGACTCGGTGGCACCAAGATGCAAAACTACAAGCAGTTACTGCAACTCGGTGTGACCGAAAAGTTCTAATCGGTTGCACCGATATTGAAAACCTTAGATCAACTTAGTGACTCGGTAGGACCGAAAAGGATGAATCGGTCAGATCGAGATGCACAAAGAGGTTTTGGAGGTTTAAGTCTATGACGAATCGGGAACTCCGAGTGCTCCTCACATAGAGTGGTTCGAATCTGACTTGATCAAACTTTGTGATGTAGCATGAATAGAGTTTGAGACGAGAAAATCATAGATAGCTAGAGGGAGTTCTTAGGCATTCTTGTCCATCCATTTGGCAAAAGAGAAAGAGCCAAACAATCAAAACAACAAATGGATGTCCTCGAATGAGTAAAATATGCAACCAACATGCTCACACACTAAAATGGCAAATGAAATATGTGACAAAGCATGCACAAACACTCTAGCATCTATCAAGCACTTTGGCGATGACTAGGTCATCTATATATGAGTATATTGACTTAGGAGTCAAATGAGAACATTTGATCATAGGTCATACTCATCACTTAAGCACAAGTGGGGTTACCACTTTTACATAAAGCATTGTTGTGTTCACACCATTAGAGTTGCTTTAGCTCAATTGATTAGAGAAAAGCTCCCCCTAGATGTGATATCCCCCCTAAGAGGGATGAACTAACCTTGGGTTTTGTCGATGATGACTTCATGTAGGTGTTGAAGATGTAGATGCTCAATGTTGATGTAGATCATTTGGAGCAATCCTTTGGAGTGAGTTGCACTTTCAATACCTACACGGGTTAGTCCCACAAGGAACAAACAAGGATATCCATAGACATAGAGTGATGCATACACAAGATGATGTCCATGAAAGCATTAGGTTACCTTGTCCCTTGTCTTACCAACAAGAGGGTTTGTGACTCCTTGAACTAGTGCAAGATATGGAAGTTGTTTGCACTTGTCCTTGCCAAAATGATAAGAGTGAAGCATGTTGGTGGAGTCACCCTCAAGAACTCTCTAGTTCTTGTTCTTCTGGATCCACACCATCTTGATGGGAATCCTTGGAGTTGTAGTTGTACTTGATGAAGTAGAACTTGATGTAGTCTTGGGAACCCACTTGACCAAGGCCTTAGGTGCTTCTTCAAATGCATCAATTTCCTCTTGAAGCTTGTCCTTGCCTTTTTGCTTGTGGTCTTGTGGTGGAAGATAATCTTGAGCTTGTGTCCCTTTGAAAGAAGTAGGATCATACTTCTCTTGTTGAGGAACAAACTTTGTCTTGGGGTATTGATCTTCTTCCCACTCAACTCCATTGGCATTGAACTTTCGTTCAAAACCAACACCTTGATTCTTCCGGTGTCTTCCTTGCTTGCGCACAATTTCCTCAAATTGCTTACTTCCGGCAAGGCTCTTGTAAACACCTTTCTCTATAATTCCCTTCAATAAGCTATTTTCTTGCTCAAGTGTAACTTGGCTAAGAGAATCATTAGTGGGATCAAGAGAATTACTAGAAGCAACAACATTGGATTTAGCATGATTGTTGTTACTACTAGATGAAGCATCTTTCTTGTTCTTGTTACTAGATTTAACTTGTGGCATGTAAGTAGACAAGAGTAAACGCTTGACAATGTAAGAAGAACTTTTCTTGCGAAGATCATCATTGATTGCCTTTAAAAACTCATGCTCTTGCTCAAGGTTGAGCTTTTCAAAGCGTAGCTTATAATGAGTCTTTAAAAGTTCTCGATGATTTTCCAAGGTAGTTTCATGAGCTCACTTAAGAGTGTTTAGTTCTTTAGTTAGACGCTCAATCTCCTTCTTATCATCATCATTCGTTTTATCTTGATTAGCATGATTAATTGACGTTTCATCATAGTCTTCATCACTAGAGTTGTCAATAACTAAATCATCATCACCTAGCAAATCATCTTCATCACTATTGAAATCAACATACTCGGGATGTGTTACCTTTGGACCTTTGGCCATGAAGCATCTTCCAATTCCTTCATTTGGTGAGTCAAATATGTCATAAGAGTTGGTTGACACAAGTGCTAGACCGGCAACACCTTCATCTTGAGTATATTCGGAGTCGGAGTGATAACTTCTTTCGGAGTGATTGTCAGAGTCGGAGCTGGATACCCATTCACCAACATGAGCTTGATGTCTTCTTTTTGTGTAGCTCCTTGATGACTTTTATTTCCTTTCCGAATCCTTGCTTCTCCGAGAGGGTTTTCGTTCATAAATATCATCTCTACTCCTCCTTTCTCTTGGTGGTGATTCTTCTCTTCTACTTCTCCTTTTGGGAGAATCTTCTCTTCTTTTGTAGGGGGGCGTACACTCATTGGAGTAGTGTCCGGGTCTTCCACAATTGTAGCAATTTCGCTCACGACTAGAAGATCTTTTGTCATTGTAGGACCTTGACTTGGAACTTCTTTCCTTGCTTCTACTCTTGTAGAACTTGTTGAAGTTCTTTACCATTAGGCTCAATCCTTCATTGAAGGTTTGCTTCTCACTTGATGATGTGGGAGCATCACACAAGTCTTTGTAAGCACCACTTGACTTGTTGTGAAGCTCTTCCTTATCCTTGAGTGACATCTCATGAGCAACAATTCTTCCAATGACTTCCATTGGCTTGAGATCTTTGTAATTGGGCATCATTTGGGTTAATGTGCACACGGTATCATATTTTCGATCCAAGGCTCTTAGGATCTTCTTGATGATGAATTTGTCGGTCATCTCCAAGGTTGTCAGAATCGCGATTTTGAATCGGATCGGAGCTCTGATGGTAGAATTGTAAATTGTAGAATCTTCTCTACCAGGATCTTAGAAACGTAGATTTTATGAACTATAATCATAGAATCAGATGGGTAAGTTTGGATCGTAAAGTCGTAGAATCGTATAACAGAATCGCGATTCTAACAACCTTGGTCATCTCTTCACTTCCTAAGCCGACAATCTCATTTGTGATGAGAGCAAGCCTAGAGTACATTTCAGCGACACCTTCACCATCCTTCATTTTGAACTTGTCAAGTTGACTTTGAAGCACATCCAATTTGGATTCCTTGACGGAGTCGGTACCTTCGTGCATATCAATCAAAGTATCCACAATTTCCTTTGCATTCTCAAGACGGCTGATTTTGTTGAATTCTTCGGGGCACAATCCATTGAAGAGAATATCACAAGCTTGAGCATTGTATTGTAGCATCTTCAACTCTTCCGCGGTAGCTTCACAGTTAGGTTCTTTCCCATCGAAGAATTCACCTTGCAAGCCAATACACACAATAGCCCAAACGGCGGGGTTATGTCCAAGAATATGCATTTTCATCTTATGCTTCCAACTAGCAAAATTTGTACCATCAAAGTAAGGACCTCTACGGTGGTAATTTCCCTCGCTAGACGCTATACTCTCGTAGGTTGTGAAACCAAGGCTATGACCACCAAAAGCTATGGAAATCAAAGCAAATGGAGACCAAAGCTCTGATACCACTTGTAGGATCGAAAGTATGTCTAGAGGGGGGTGATTAGACTACTTGACCAAATAAGAATCTAGCCTTTTCCCAATTTTAGTTCTTGGCAGATTTTAGCAACTTAGCACAAGTCAAGCAATCAACCTACACATGCAATTCTAAGAGTATAGCAGAGGAATGTAAAACAATTGCATATGAAGGTAAAGGGAGGAGTTTGACGGAGCAAATGCAATGTTGACACGGAGATTTTTTATCCGTGGTTCCGATAGGTGGTGCTATCATACATCCACGTTGATGGAGACTTCAACCCACGAAGGGTAACGGTTGCGCGAGTCCACGGAGGGCTCCACCCACGAAGGGTCCACGAAGAAGCAACCTTGCCTATCCCACCATGGCCGTCGCCCACGAAGGACTTGCCTCACTAGGGTAGATCTTCACGAAGTAGGCGATCTCCTTGCCCTTACAAACTCCTTGGTTCAACTCCACAATCTTGACGGAGGCTCCCAAGTAACACCTAGCCAATCTAGGAGACACCACTCTCCAAGAAGTAACAAATGGTGTGTTGATGATGAACTCCTTGCTCTTGTGCTTCAAATGATAGTCTCCCCAACACTCAACTCTCTCTCATAGGATTGGATTTGGTGGAAAGAAGATTTTAGTGGAAAGCAACTTGGGGAAGGCTAGAGATCAAGATTTATGTGGTTGGAATGGAATATCCTGACCTCAACACAAGTGTAGGTGGTTCTCTCTCAGAAAATATGTATTGGAAGTGTAGGCATGTTCTGATGGCTCTCTCCACGAATGAAGAGTGGATGGAGGGGTATATATAGCCTCCACACAAAATCTAACCGTTACACACAAATCACCAAACTCGGTGGGACCGATTCAGAGAACTCGGTCAGACCGACTTGGTTCATAATGTGACCGTTAGGTGTTTCGGTGGGACCGACATGTCAACTCGGCGGGACCGATGTCATTAGGGTTAGGGCATAACGTGATCTCGGTGTGACCGATTACACAAACTCGGTGCGACCGATTTTGGTAATAGTCAAACAGAGAGTTGGTCAGGTAAACTCGGTGGGAACGATTCGCTCATCCCGGTGGGACCGAAACATTACGAAAAGGAAACGAAGTGTTTGCATTGCAATCTCGGTGGGACCGATCGCTCATCTCGGTTGGACTGAAACATTATGAAGGGAAACAGAGAGATTACAATCCCATCTCGGTGAGACCGAGATCCCTATCGGTGACACCGAAAAGACTAGGGTTTTGGCAATGGCTATGTCAACTAAACTCGGTGGCTCCGGATAGAAAGAATCGGTGGGGCCGAGTTGGATATTTGGTTTGGGACATATGTGGATATGAGAAAGTAGTGGAGGGTTTTGGAGCATATCACTAAGCATTTTGAGCAAGAACCTCATTAAGCAACAACTCATCCCTTCTTAATTGTATTGGCTTTTCCTATAGACTCGATGTGATCTTGGATCACTAAAATAGAAAATGTAAAGTCTTGTGCTTTGAGTTTGAGCCAATCTTTTGTCCTTAGTAATTTGAAGGGTCCACTTCCTAATCCATGCCATGCCAATCATTGAGCTTTCCTGAAATATTCATCTTGAAATAGCATTAGCTCAATGAGCTATATGTTGTTAGGAATTACCAAAACCACCCAGGGATAGTTGCACTTTCAATATGTTCAAAAATGACTCCACTCATGGCCCCTTTAAAGGATCCATTAAGATCGTGGATGATTCAATACTAGAGATTAATGTGAAGAAAATAACAATCAAATGCAAAAGATAAGTGGGCAGAGATGCATTCCTCTAGAGCTGTTGGAAAGAACAAGATGGGTAAGCTCCTATTCCTCTTCTGTGTTGATTTTGTTGGAAATATTAGCACTTTCTCGATTAATCTAAACCACGAGTAGACAGTAAACATGGCAAATATGGTATGCATCTCATATCGATACCTAAGCATGTGAGCACGTACAGTACATAGAACCGAACCATCTATGAACAACATATATACGACTAGCACATGAACAAGCAAATAGGAAATGAACGAGTCATACCCTCCGGTTGGCCAGGCCAACGCGGCGGCGGTAGCAGCAGCCTCGGCATCAGCCAAGGCCTTCTTCTTAGCGACTTCATCGTCAGCCATGGAGTCGATGCATAGGAAGTAGTGGAAGCAGAGGCGGACGAAGACGGGGACGGACCAGGAGCAGTCGCGTCGAGACGCTCCCCAAAAACCTTATTGTCGTTCTCCCGGGCAGGATCTCGAACGACAGGATTCCGGAGGCACCTTCTCTTCCGACCAACCGTGCACGCGGTCGTCGGGATGGGATCGTCAGGGGCAGCATAGAGAGAGGAACAATAGATGATGGCTAGGGTTGTACGAGAGGGAGTGAGTGAACTAAGTTAGGGTTCACTCCACTGGCCAGCGCCTTCTTATATAGGCCGTCGAGTAGATGGGCCTGGGCTCAGGCCCATGACCGAGTCCACGAACAGCCCATGGTCCAACATCTCGGACAGTGGCACTTCCGTAAGCGACTCGTTAATTAATACGAGATTAATTAACCATTCTTGACCGCAAAAATAAGCTTCGACTCGGCTCATTCCCGCAACCCGTGGCGTGCGCGTCGTGACGAGGTGAGGCGGGCGGAGGAGGAGGAGGAGCGCGCGTGTACAACTCATATTCCCAAGCTCCCAATAGCAAGTGGTGGAGCAGCCCTTATAAAGAGGTCTCACTCTTCTTACTGTAGCAGTATGGTACTAAACTTCCCACACTTCCCACCACTTGCCGTACACATGCATGGGCCTTAGAGATTAACTAGGGATTACTGTCTTATATGGGCCTAAGCCCATCCATAAACCATCAATCCCCCACCAGATCTCGAGGCACATAAGTTTGTCAAATGTTCCAAACAATGTTTGATATACCAGAATTTTCAGTGGAGATTGTTAAGTTGAACTTCCACCTAGAGCAATGGGATTAGACTTCTTCACAACTGAACAATGGACTATGCCTTGAATTGTCAGTTTGGCGTGTAGAAGTTTCGCCCATTGTCAGCTGATATGTGGCTGCCGAAGGCTAAACCCCACGGGTGGAGCTTATTAGTCATACTCCGTACCATCTCATGAGCTTCCTAGAGATCACCCAATCTCATAGACTGTGACCAGCAGTCTCATAGACTGTGACCAGCAGTCGGGCTCACATAGGTGTGTTCCTCCAAAGAATGCTCTGTAGGTTAGCATCTTGCTTACATAAGCTTTGGAACATATTAAGACAAAAGTCAGCCTGCCTTACAGAATTGAGAGTATTATTGCATCTCCAACGGAGTGGGTTAATTAAGGATACTCTCCTCAGTTGACCGCTGATTGTTTTCCCAGGTCCTAATTCACGGGATCTCCGATCACATAGGTTGGGTTACCCCCATGGCAACTTACGTGGGTCTCATACCCATCTCCCTCGATGCATTTTCTATCACAATCCGTGATAGCCCTTTCGTAAAAGGGTCTTCCAGATTCTTAGCCATCTGGATATAATCCAACGCTATTACTCCGGAGTTTCTTGATTTTCTGACAGATTTTAATCTTCTTCTTATGTGCTTTGTGGATTTCAGGTTGTCCTTTGAACTCTTAGCCTTCGCAATCACTGTTTGATTGTCACAGTTCATAAGGACAGCCGGGACTGGTTTATCAACCACGGGCAAATCCATCAAAAGCTCTCGAAGCCATTCTGCTTCGACGCATGATGTCTCTAATGTTGTGAGTTCTACTTCCATAGTCGATCTCGTTAAGATCGTCTGCTTGCAAGACTTCCAGGAAACAGCACCACCACCAAGTGTGAAGACATATCCACTTGTGGCTTTCATCTCATCAGCATCAGATATCCAATTTAAATCACTATACCCCTCAAGTACCATCGGGTATCCAGAATAGTGAATTCCATAGTTCACAGTACCTTGCAAATAGCGCATCACTCGCTCAACAGCATGCCAATGCACATCTCCCGGATTGGAAACAAACCGGCTCAGTTTGCACACAACAAATGAGATGTCAGGACGAGTAGCACATGCTAGGTACATCAGTGAACCAATCACTTGAGAATATCTCAATTGATTTACAGCCGTGCCTTCGAACTTTCGAATCCGCACGCAAGGATCATATGGTGTTGCAGAAGGTTTGCAGTCCGAATATCCAAAACGGCTCAAAATATTCTCAACATAGTGGGATTGCAAAAGTGTAATTCCACCCTCAGTGTCTCTCAGTAGCTTGATGTTCAAGATAACATCAGCCACGCCCAGGTCTTTCATCTCAAAGTTATGAGATAAAAAGGCCTTGACCTCTTCAATGACCTTGAGGTGGGTCCCAAATATCAGTATGTCATCGACATACAGACACAGTATAACTCCTTCGCCCCCACCATAGCGATAGTATACACATTTGTCAGCTTTGTTAATAACAAATCCAACAGATGTCAAAGTTGTATTAAACTTCTCATGCCATTGCTTAGGCGCTTGTTTCAGGCCATACAAAGATTTCACTAGCTTACACACCTTTCTTTCCTGACCATTTACTACAAAGCCATCCGGCTGTTGCATGTAAATTTCCTCGTCTAGCTCTCCGTTAAGGAAAGCCGTCTTAACGTCCATCTGATGAACGAGAAGGCCATGCGAGGCAGCCAAAGCGAGTAGCACTCGAATGGTTGTCAGTCTAGCCACAGGTGAGTAAGTATCGAAGAAGTTCTCTTCTTCTTTCTAGGTATAACCCTTGGCCACAGGCCTAGCCTTGTACTTATCAACAGTACCATCGGGCCTAAGCTTCCTCTTGAACACCCACTTACATCCCAATGGTCGGCAACCATAAGGACGATCAGTGATCTCCCATGTCCCGTTAGCCATGATGGAACCCATCTCCCTACGGACCGCATCCTTCCAGTAGTCAGCATCCGGAGATTCATAAGCTTCTGAAATGGAACTGGGAGTGTCATCATCCATGAGGTACACGAGCAAATCATCACCAAAAGACTTTGCAGTCCTTTGTTTCTTGCTCCTAACAGGAGCTTCCTTGTCATCCTCCGTGGAACTTTCATCACTTTTGTGTTCATAGTATTCCATCGGAATGGCAGGTTCAGGAGTCTCATCAAATTCCAGTCTAGAAGTGCTTTGCATATCTCTCATGGGGAAAATATCCTCAAAGAATGTAGCATCCTTAGACTCTATAATTGTACCGACCTTCTGGTCAGGTACCTCAGATTTCACTACTAGAAATCTATAGCCAACGCTATTCTTAGCGTAGCCCAAATTAACGCAGTCCACGGTCTTTGGACCAAGCTTACGCTTTTTGGGGATCGGCACATTGACTTTCGCCAAACAACACCAAGTGCGCAAGTAAGAGAGTGTAGTTCTTTTGTTTTCCCATTTCTCATAGGGAGTAGTCTCATTATCCTTTGTGGGAACTTTATTCAGGACATGACATGATGTCAATATAGCCTCCCCCCACCATGCCTTGGATAAACCCGATGTATCTAACATGGCGTTAGCCAAATCAGTTAGAGTACGGTTTTTCCGTTCGGCAAACCCGTTTGACTGGGGTGAATAGGGAGGCGTCCTCTCATGAATAATACCATGTTCCGCACAGAATAAATCAAACTCACTAGAAAAGTACTCTCCACCACGATCAGACCGGACTCGTTTTATTTTATTCTCAAGTTGGTTCTCAACTTCAGCCTTATAGATTATAAAGTAGTGTAGAGCCTCATCCTTTGTATTTAACAAATAGACATAACAGAATCTAGAGGAATCATCAATCAAAGTCATGAAGTATTTCTTTCCACCTTTAGTCAACACACCATTCATCTCACAGAGATCTGAATGTATGAGTTCTAGTGGTGCCAGGTGTCTCTCCTTCGCAGGCTTGTGAGGCTTACGAGGTTGCTTTGCTTGCACACACGCATGGCACTTAGAGCCTTTGGCTAAAGTGAAACTCGGGATTAGATTCATCTTAGCTATCCGCGTCATACAACCGAAATTTATGTGACAAAGACATGAATGCCAAACCTCACATTTGTTCACATTGGAATGAATTTGGTTCACGACTTTATTACAGAAATCCTCCAGGGAAAGGCGGAACAAACCACCACAATCATATCCTTTTCCAACAAATAGTCCATAACAAGATACGACTACTTTGTTAGACTCAAATACTAACTTAAACCCTTCTTTGCATATAAGGGAGCCACTAACGAGATTCTTCTTGATGGCGGGGACATGCTGCATGTTCTTCAGTTGCACGATCTTTCCCGAAGTAAACTTCAGGCCTACCGTGCCAACACCATGAACAGAAGCATGCGAGTTGTTCCCCATCAGGACGGAACAATCTCGTGTGACCTGGTAAGAAGAAAACAAAGACACATCAGCACACACATGAATATTGGCCCCAGTGTCAACCCACCAATCGGTGGACTGACAAACTGAAAGTACGGCAAACAGATTACCATACCCAGATGCCCCATCATTGTTGCTCAAAGTGACATTGACAGACTTGGCGTCCTGTCCTGACTTCTTATACTTGTTTGGGCACTTGTTGGCCCAATGTTCAACCGAACCACAAGTAAAGCAGCCCTCATCCTTCTTGTTCTTCTTGAAGGTCTTCTTTGTTGGAAATATGCCCAAGAGGCAATAATGAAATGGTTATTATTGTATTTCCTTGTTCATGATAATTGTCTATTGTTCATGCTATAATTGTATTAACTGGAAACCGTAATACATGTGTGAATACATAGACCACAACATGTCCCTAGTAAGCCTCTAGTTGACTAGCTCGTTTATCAATAGATGGTTATGGTTTCCTGACCATGGACATTGGATGTCATTGATAACGGGATCACATCATTAGGAGAATGATGTGATGGACAAGACCCAATCCTAAGCATAGCACAAGATCGTGTAGTTCGTTTGCTAAGAGCTTTTCTAATGTCAAGTATCATTTCCTTAGACCATGAGATTGTGCAACTCCCAGATACCGTAGGAATGCTTTGGGTGTACCAAACGTCACAACGTAACTGGGTGGCTATAAAGGTGCACTACAGGTATCTCCAAAAGTGTCTGTTGGGTTGGCACGAATCGAGACTGGGATTTGTCACTCCGTATGACGGAGAGGTATCTCTGGGCCCACTCGGTAATGCATCATCATAATGAGCTCAATGTGACTAATGAGTTAGCCACGGGATCACGCGTTACGGAACGAGTAAAGAGACTTGCCGGTAACAAGATTGAACGAGGTATTGGGATACCGACGATCGAATCTCGGGCAAGCAACATGCCGATAGACAAAGGGAATTGTATATGGGATTGATTGAATCCCCGACATCGTGGTTCATCCGATGAGATCATCGTGGAACATGTGGGAGCCAATATGGGTATCCAGATCCCGCTATTGGTTATTGGCCGGAGAGGTGTCTCGGTCATGTCTGCATGGTTCCCGAACCCGTAGGGTCTACACACTTAAGGTTCGGTGACGCTAGAGTTGTTATGGGAAATAGTATGTGGTTACCGAAGGTTGTTCGGAGTCCCGGATGAGATCCCGGACATCACGAGGAGTTCCGGAATGGTCCGGCGGTGAAGATCGATATATTGGACGAAGGGTATTGGAGTCCGGAAGTGTTCCGAGGGTACCAGGCTATGGCAAGCATGACCGAAAGGTGTTTCGGGAGCCCCGGCAAGTGTTGGAGGGCCTCATGGGCCAAAGGGGAAGGGGCAAACCAGCCCACTAAGGGGTGGTGCGCCCCCACACCCTTTTCCACGTTACTTGGGGAGGTGGGGCGCCTCCACCTGGCTTGGGAGGCAAGCCTCCACCTGCTTGGCTTGGGGGCAAGTCTCCCTAGGATTTTCCCTAGGGAGATCCAATCTGCTTGGCCGCCGCCCCCTAGGGGAAACCCTAGGGCGCCTCCCCCTCTCCCCTTGCCCCTATATATATGTAACGCCCCGAGACCGACGCTCCAGGTGCCTGCCATGTTTTGCGTGGCCGTCGTGTGTTTTATTGTTTGTTGCATTCATCATCGCATCATCCGCATTGCGTCGGCACCTCGTTGCCGTCATTGTTTTTAAAAACATGCATCCGCTCGTAGTTGCCGCGTTCCCCCCTTGCTTTCGGTGACCGTTCCGAGTCAAACCTTGTTATTCGTTTGCCCTCTTGCCAAAACCTGGAGTCTCTCTGTATGGTGCATCGACATCTTGCCCGTGTCCGAAACTGCCCCGAACCCGACCCGCTCAGTCATCACCATTGGGTCCGGATCATCTCCAAACATCTATATAACATCACCGTTTTCTTTGTTGGACTCTCCTAGCCTATTTTTTCTCGATCATTCGATTTAAATCGGAGGGCCCAAATAGCCTCTAATCTAATCCCATGAGATATATATTAGTCCAACCCTAGAAATTAGGAGCCTTGTCCCATCAGTCCCATCCCGCCGCCGCGAGCATCTCCCACCTCAGGATCCCTCCAGATCCACCCTCTCTCCCTCGATTTCCCGATCGGGCCAACCACCTCCTTCCCTCGATCCACCCAATCCCGCAACCGAGGCCCGAGCTCCTCCCGCTCGATCCCTCCTCGAGCACCTGCCTCTGCCCGAGCTCCTACCGCAGCTCCCCATCACCCTCGACCCCGCCTCGTCGGCCGGCCGAAGATGAGTGCCCCGACAGCCCCGCTCATTTTCCCCTCCTGCTTCTCTACCTCTCTGTCTCACGATCTTCCCCTCCCTCTCTCTGTTTTCGCTCACAGGAGACCGCCATGGCGCCGCTGCAGTTCTCCTGCAGTTGGATGTAGCAGCTCTGCATCGAGCACACGCCCGCGCCGCCGCTGCCCTGTCTGCCTCCCTCCGCCTCCAGCCGCCCCTCGCCCCGCCTCTGCGTCTCTGCTCCTTCCTCGACGCCGAGCTCGCCAAGCTCCGCCGCCTCAACCTCAGGCCGGCCTCCCTCGCGCCCTCTCTTCCTTTCCCTCCCCCTCTTTCTGTCTCACCTCTCTCTGTCTCTCTTCGTCAGGGACAGGAACCAGACGAGCCCAGCTGCGGCCTCGCCGGAAAGCTCCCCCGCGCCCGTCCCATCGCGCCGCGCCTGTCCAGCCTCTGCTCGAGCTCGTCGACCCGCCGCTTCCCGCGCCTGCCGGCCCTGCCTCAAGTCCCCGCTGTCGCGTCGTGCCCTGCGTCTGCCTCACCCGCTCGTCTCTGTACGCGAGGGGAACGAGCGCCTTGCCCGCGTTGACCTCTCCCCTCGCCAAGCCGCCCGAGCACCTCCTCCAGTTCGTCACCTCGGACGCCGCCTGGTCAAGCTCCGCTCGCTGCCGTCCATCGCCGGGAGATGCCAGCGCCAAGTTCCCTGTCTGCTTCCTCTGCATCGAGCGAGGGCAGCGCCCGCGTTGACCGCGTCGCCCGTCACCAGCTACCAGGCCAAGCGCGCCCCTTCGCGGCCTGCCCAGCCTCCTCCCCACCGAACTGGGCTTGGCCCATGGTGAGCAGCATCCAGTGCCCTCTCATGTGCACTGTTGGCCCAGCAAGATTCGGCCCGTAGGTGTTTTTTTTCCCTGCTGTGAATTTAGACATTATCCAGGAGTTTACAGTTTTACAGAAAACCCCCTGTTCTTCATGCATTTAATAACTAATAAACCGTGCATCGGATTAAAATGATTTAAACATGTAAAATGCTTAGAATTTTGTCTAGATTAATAATATGCTGCTCTCATCCATGTTTAAAATGTTTAAACTTGTTGTTTATTTAATTTTGCATAAATGCCATGTTAAAATGATTTATTTCCTAACTATTTAATCGTAGCTCCAAATTAAATGTTCTTTATATGTAAATGGGGTAGAAAAATGCATAGATTAACTTGCTGCACTTTATTTTGCTGTTTAACAACATTAAAATTGTGTTTATGGCAGAACAGTAGCAAATCTAAAGTATGCACATGATGATTTTCCGGAATTGTTGTTGGTTGTCTCCGGCCTCATTTAAACTTGCCTAAATAGTTAGTTTACCTATGCTTCACCTCTTGCCATGTTTAATAACATTTAATATTGTTGGGTACATAAACGAGAGAACTAAATAATTGATGTGGTGTTTCTCCAATATGCGACTCGTTGCATATTGAGCTCCACTTAATTTGTAGTATTGTTTGATGCATATTGCCATGCCATGCCTCTTTAAACCGGACATGCATCATACTTGTTTGTGCATCATGCCATGTGTATGTGGTGGTTGTTTACTATGTTTTTTGTTTCTTTCCGGGTTGCTTCTCTCGTTACCTTCGGTTTCGTTCCGGAGTTGTGAGGATTCGTTCGACTACGT
The DNA here is from genome assembly GCF_002575655.3 of Aegilops tauschii subsp. strangulata. Classification (NCBI taxonomy): domain Eukaryota; kingdom Viridiplantae; phylum Streptophyta; class Magnoliopsida; order Poales; family Poaceae; genus Aegilops; species Aegilops tauschii. The sequence continues at coordinate 209,295,150 of NC_053039.3, read as the reverse complement.
CCGTCTGTCTTCTTCATGGACTCGTTCTTCTTCCTTGCGGGATCTCAGGTAAGATGACCATACCCTCGAAATCACTTCTATCTTTGCTTGGCTAGTTGTTCGTTCTATCGCTATGCTTGCGCTACCTACCACTTGTTATATCATGCCTCCCATATTGCCATGTCAAGCCTCTAACCCACCTTTCCTAGCAAACCGTTGTTTGGCTATGTTACCGCTTTTGCTCAGCCCCTCTTATAGCGTTGTTAGTTGCAGGTGAAGATGAAGATTGCTCCATGTTGGATTATGTTTATGTTGGGATATCACAATATATCTTACTTTAATTAATGCATCTATATACTTGGTAAAGGGTGGAAGGCTCGGCCTTATGCTTGGTGTTTTGTTCCACTCTTGCCGCCCTAGTTTCCGTCATACCGGTGTTATGTTCCTTGATTTTGCGTTCCTTACGCGGTTGGGTGATTTATGGGACCCCCTTGACAGTTCGCTTTGAATAAAACTCCTCCAGCAAGGCCCAACCTTGGTTTTACCATTTGCTACCACCTATCCCCTTTTCCCTTGGGTTCTGCAGACTCAAGGGTCATCTTATTTTAACCCCCCCCGCCCAGGCCAGTGCTCCTTCGAGTGTTGGTCCGAACTGAGTAGACTGCGGGCCCCCCTTGTGGAAACTCGAGGTCTGGTTTTACTCGTAGGATGTCTCATCTGGTGTTGCCCTGAGAACGAGATATGTGCAGCTCCTATCGGGATTTGTCGGCACATCGGGCGGCTTTGCTGGTCTTGTTTTACCATTGTCGAAATGTCTTGTAACTGGGATTCCGAGACTGATCGGGTCTTCCCGGGAGAAGGAATATCCTTCGTTGACCGTGAGAGCTTATAATGGGCTAAGTTGGGACACCCCTGCAGGGTATAAACTTTCGAGAGCCATGCCCGCGGTTATGTGGCAGATGGGAATTTGTTAATATCCGGTTGTAGAGAACTTGACACTCGACTTAATTAAAATACATCAACCGCGTGTGTAGCCGTGATGGTCTCTTTTCGGTGGAGTCCGGGAAGTGAACACGGTTTTTGGGTTATGTCTGACGTAAGTAGGAGTTCAGGATCACTTCTTGATCATTACTAGTTGACGACCGTTCCGTTGCTCCTCTTCTCGCTCTTATTTGCGTATGTTAGCCACCATATGTGCTTAGTCGCTGCTGCAACCTCACCACCTTACCCTTTCCTACCCTTAAGCTTAAATAGTCTTGATCTCGCGGGTGTGAGATTGCTGAGTCCTCGTGGCTCATAGATACTTCCAAAACAGTTGCAGGTGCCGATGATACCAGTGCAGGTGATGCAACTGAGCTCAAGTGGGAGTTCGACAAGGACCTTGGTCGTTACTATGTTTCGTTTCCTGATGATCAGTAGTGGAGCCCAGTTGGGACTATCGGGGATCTAGCATTTGGGGTTGTCTTCTTTTCTTTTGGTTCCGTAGTCGGACCTATGTGTGTACTCTGATTGATGTATGAATTTATTTATGTATTGTGTGAAGTGGCGATTGTAAGCCAACTCTTTACCCCATTCTTGTTCATTACATGGGATTGTGTGAAGATGACCCTTCTTGCGACAAACCACAATGCGGTTATGCCTCTAAGTCGTGCCTCGACACGTGGGAGATATAGCCGCATCGTGGGCGTTACAAGTTGGTATGAGAGCCATCCCCGACTTAGGAGCCCCTGCTTGATCGAATCGCTGACGTTGTTGAGTCTAGAAAAAAAAGATGTTTTGAGTCTTAGGATTATTATATCGGAGAGTAGGATTCTTTTTACTCCTCAGTCCCTTCGTCGCTCTGCTGAGGACTCCTGACGTAGAAGTTTTGACTCTTCTCTCCTCAAATTTCCCACAAAAAAATTTAGGATCACGCGGGTATCTTGGAATCGTTCCGATGGTTTTGTGACAAGAACATTGTTCTTGGTGCCTCCTGACATTTAGGGGTTGTGGCAGTGTCCCGGGGAGTTGAGCTCCGAGGTGTTGTCGTCACAATTTTATCGTTACAGTTCTGGAATACCTGAGTTTCGCCGACATCGAAAATCTCTTTTATGCAGTTGTTGGTGAGATCACCTCGACGCCACCCAGTACTGGGGCGGGAGTTCGGGAGTATTGCCGTAACTCGTATAACGGATGCTTTTCGAAGGTTGAGGTAAATGATTTCCGAAGTTTTCTGGGTTATGTGTTGAAGGAGGGATACAACTGGATCTAGGTATTGTTAGTTTGGGTGATATATTTTGTGTCCCCTGTATCCCCAACACCTGATTGCATAACCAGAAAGTTTCGGGAGTTTATAAGTGGGAATTCAAGTAGCTCCTAGGATATCTTTCCGACATATGCATGATATGAGATTGGGGTTCGACGTCTAGTGGTCTGCCTTTCCACGGTTGGTTTTACAGTGGTCTCGTAGTGTCTTAAAGAGTCCTTGGCTATGCCGACTCGGGGACGCTTCGTATGTCATGTGCACTGCCTTGTACATGATGGTGCTGTACGATCGAGCCCGTGTGGGCCCCACCACGAAAACTTCGGACGAAATCTCTATCATATGTTTGTTCCGGCTTATTCTGCAAGCCAAATCCTTTGTTTTGTTTTGTTTTGTGGTATTCGAGTTGCTTCGAAGTCAAATGTTGATTCCATACCTTATTCTAAGCGGTGTTCTCATATTCCTATGTGGATACTAATCCTTCTTGATCATCGAGTTTGCCATCTTAATTCTATTTCCAACCGGTGCGTTTCTCTTCGAGATGATCCCATCATTCTCCCCATTCGGAAGATCAATAATAAGTTTTCTCAACGTTGTTTGTTTCATCTGCCCCAAGTTGCCTTTGTTTTCCCGCCCTCCCACCCTCTTTCTTCAAGGACTCAGATGTCTGAACCAAGTATCCATTTTATTCACGTGAAGTCCCTTCATTCTTTTCAATCAATGTTCTTACCCGGTGGTTCTCATGAAGATGTTCTTCAAATGTTTTTCTCATGCCGGTGTATCTCTTAATCACTCACCTCTCGCTTTCCATGTGTTCCGGAGTGTTGAAGATATCTCAGGAGATTCGTGTTTTCATTCAAGATCCGTTCAAGCTATTTCGAGGTTGTTATCTCATTCAAGCCATTTAATTCAACCGGTGCAATCTTTCTTTTAAATCGTTCAACCGGTGCTATCTCCTTTTCAAGTAATCATTTCAACGGTGTTTCTTTTGAGTGGGCCCTAACCCACAGGTATTTCCCAGGATCTTACCTGACTCTTCTAATTTTTTTTCTGGAGTTATTCTCAAATTCATTTCAAAGTTTGACGTAAGAATGAATTTTTCATCAGTCATATGTCTTTCTCCAAGATCTTTCAATTTTTTTCCATCGTTGGTTCAACCTTTCCAATTTTCATTCCGGAGTGCCTCAACAATTCATGGTGGTGTTTCTCATCGTCATTCTCAACATTTGAAGACCGAAGAGAATTTCTCCTAAATCTTGGTCCGTTCTCTTGAAGATTCATAGTTCTAGCTTATGCCATCCTCTCATAATTGTTTTCGATTGTGAGAATTCTTTTCATACCCATCCGGAGCATTTCATGAGTTGTTTTCGTTTCTTGATCATCCAAAGGCCATCATGTCATAATTATTTATTCCAGCTTTCAGCTCTTGTTCTCGAATTCTTCCAGTGCATCGTTCAAGTATCCTCTAGTCAGCTCGTGATCTATTCATTCTCATGTATCTAAATTCTGTCAAGTATCTTTATTCGTTTTCTAATTCTTCCCGATGAATTGCGCCTTTGCTACTTTCATTTCCAATTCTTACGGTGGTTCGTTCAAGAGTTCTATTTCTTGGTTATCATATTAATTCATTCGTTGTTTCCAAATCCCACCGGTGGTTCCATCAAGACCTTATTCAAGTTTGCGCTATATCTATCTTAATCCTTTCTACGAGAATAAGTAGTATGCCAAATCCGTTGCTTGTCATCAATCTAAATTGGTGAAGGATACGCGTAATGTAATTCTTATTCTTGTTTCCTCCAAGTGATTAATTCCTTCTTCCGGAGTTCATTCATGATATCAAATTCTCGGTTCCAAGTTGTTCATCTTTTCTTTCCGAAGCTCCAAGTTATTTCAATTATATCATTTCAAAGATCCATCTAAATCATTGCAAGGATCACCTTGTTCTTTCAACTTCTCTTCCTTTCTATCATTCTTTTATTATCGGAGTTCCTCATGGAGGATCAACATGGTGGCTCATCAAGGATTCCTTTCATTCTTCAATTGTTCTTCAAGAATTCTCCCGAAGTTATGATCCGCCAAGCTATACTCAAAGATAAACATGGTGTTCTACACATGTTTTGTTTTGAGGAGTTCAAGCATTCTTCATCTTGCATTCTGAAGTGCAATTCTCTCTATATTATCTTTCGAGATGGTGTTATATCATTCTTGACAATCCCCCTTCATGGTTCATGATTCACAAGTTGTCCGGAATGACATATTTTAAAACCATCAATTTCAATTCGTTCACGAGATCTTTTCAATCCTTTAATCTCTTTGTTGGAGTTATCTTGTGTCACATTTCACCTAAAGCCTTCCCTAAGGAATGTTGCTATTATGGTGCTTATCAATGATCCAAGTTTTCTCCTATCCTCTCGGCGAGAGAAGTTTTCATCTCTTCGTTGATCTCAAGCAAGCAACTGTTTTCCGTTAGTGGCGGGTTGTCACCTCATAATTTTGAGAAGTTTTCCATAAGCCCACTACAAGCTTATTCTTTTTGTTGTTGGTTTTTTCCAACAAACTCCGTTCTAACCTTCTTGAAAGGGTGCTTTCCAAGCTCATTTGTGGCGGAACTTGTCATTTTCTTCTCCATTCTTTATTCCAATGATCTATCTTCTTTTTTTTCTTTCGGAGGCATGGTGATGTTGCTCTCTTTGCTCATCATCTCGAATTGTGGGGATCGTGTTTTTTTCTTACTTATCCATTTAACCGGAGTGTCGTGTTTTCATTCGAGTTCTCTCATCTTATCAAGTTTCGTCTCCTTCCTCAACCGGAGTGCTGTCTGAAATCTTTCTTACCCCTTGTGCCATTCTTTCATTAGTTCCGGAGGCAATGTGTTGTTAATTTCATCGAGTATCCTCTCATCTTGTCAAGATCATGTTCAATTCCTTCCATTTACAGTCGGAGTGCTGCCCAAATTATATCATTCTCATTCCTTCTTTATCTTGTTTTAACCGGAGTGTTGTGTCTATCAGTCCTCTTCTAACCGGAGTCTCATCCAAGTGCTTTCATTTTGCCAAGTCCATATTGTACCCCTTCCATTTTCCAACCGGAGCGTTATCGTAATTGATCATTATCGTTCCTTGTACATCTCGTTTCAACTGGAGTGTTCGCATGTACTTCTCATCCATTGTTCTCGTCATTCATAGCTTTGCTACCTCCAAGGTTCACATGGTGTTCCTTGTTTCTTTTTTCTACCGCAGTGCTCTCAATTGTGTTCAACTCCGTTGTGTTCTTTCTTTCAACTTTTCAACCTCTCAAGGTTCGTGGTTTCATTCGTTTGTCAAAGAAGCAACTTCGTTTTACATCTTCTATTCCTCTTCCGTTTCTCTCCGGTGCCATCCTAGATCTCGGGACGAGATCCTCTCGTAGTGGTGGAGTGTTGTAACGCCCCGAGACCGACGCTCCAGGCGCCTACCATGTTTTGCGTGACCGTCGTGTGTTTTATTGTTTGTTGCATTCATCATCGCATCATCCGAATTGCGTCGGCACCTCGTTGCCGTCATTGTTTTTAAAAACATGCATCACTCGTAGTTGCCGCGTTCCCCCCTTGCTTTCGGTGATCGTTCCGAGTCAAACCTTGTTATTCGTTTGCCCTCTTGACAAAACCCGGAGTCTCTCTGTATGGTGCATCGACATCTTGCCCGTGTCCGAAACTGCCCCGAACCCGACCCGCTCAGTCATCACCATTGGGTCCGGATCATCTCCAAACATCTATATAACATCACCGTTCTCTTTGTTGGACTCTCCTAGCCTATTTTTTCTTGATCGTTCGATTTAAATCGGAGGGCCCAAATAGCCTCTAATCTAATCCCATGAGATATATATTAGTCCAACCCTAGAAATTAGGAGCCTTGTCCCATCAGTCGCATCCCGCTGCCGCCAGCAGCTCCCACCTCAGGATCCCTCTAGATCCACCCTCTCTCCCTCGATTTCCCGATCGGGCCAACCACCTCCTTCCCTCGATCCACCCAATCCCGCAACCAAGGCCCGAGCTCCTCCCGCTCAGTCCCTCCTCGAGCACCTGCCTCTGCCCGAGCTCCTACCACAGCTCCCCATCACCCTCGACCCCGCCTCGTCGGCCGGCCGGAGATGAGTGCCCCGACAGCCCCGCTAGTTTTCCCCTCCTGCTTCTCTACCTCCCTGTCTCACGATCTTCCCCTCCCTCTCTCTGTTTTCGCTCACAGGAGACCGCCATGGCGCCGCTGTAGTTCTCCTGCAGTTGGATGCAGCAGCTCTGCATCGAGCGCACGCCCGCGCCGCCGCTGCCCTGTCTGCCTCCCTCCGCCTCCAGCCGCCCCTCGCCCCGCCTTTGCGTCTCTGCTCCTTCCTCGACGCTGAGCTCGCCAAGCTCCGCCGCCTCAACCTCAGGCCGGCCTCCCTCGCGCCCTCTCTTCCTTTCCCTCCCCCCTATTTCTGTCTCACCTCTCTCTGTCTCTCTTCGTCAGGGACAGGAACCAGACGAGCCCAGCTGCGGCCTCGCCGTAGAGCTCCCCCGCGCCCGTCCCATCGTGCCGCGCCTGTCCAGCCTCTGCTCGAGCTCGTCGACCCGCCGCTTCCCGCGCCTGCCGACCCTGCCTCAAGTCCCCGCTGCCGCATTGTGCCCTGTGTCTGCCTCGCCCGCTCGTCTCTGTACGCGAGGGGAACGAGCGCCTCGCCCGCGTTGACCTCTCCCCTCGCCAAGCCGCCGAGCCGCCCGAGCACCTCCTCCAGTTCGTCGCCTCGGACGCCGCCTGGTCAAGCTCCGCTCGCTGCCGTCCATCACCGGGAGACGCCAGCGCCAAGTTCCCTGTCTGCTTCCTCTGCATCGAGCGAGGGCAGCGCCCGCGTTGACCGCGTCGCCCGTCACCAGCTACCAGGCCAAGCGCGCCCCTTCGCGGCCTGCTTAGCCTCCTCCCCACCGAACTGGGCTTGGCCCATGGTGAGCAGCATCCAGTGCCCTCTCATGTGCACTGTTGGCCCAGCAAGATTCGGCCCTTATGTGTTTTTTTTCCTACTGCAAATTTAGACATTATCCAGGAGTTTACAGTTTTACAGAAAACCCCCTGTTCTTCATGCATTTAATAACTAATAAACCATGCATCGGATTAAAATGATTTAAACATGTAAAATGCTTAGAATTTTGTGTCGATTAATAATATGCTGCTCTCATCCATGTTTAAAATGTTTAAACTTGTTGTTTATTTAATTTTGCATAAATGCCATGTTAAAATGATTTATTTCATAACTATTTAACCGTAGCTCCAAATTAAATGTTCTTTATATGTAAATGGGGTAGAAAAATGCATAGATTAACTTGCTGCACTTTATTTTGCTGTTTAACAACATTAAAATTGTGTTTATGGCAGAACAGTAACAAATCTAAAATACGCACATGAGGATTTTCTGGAATTTTTGTTGGTTGTCTCTGGCCTCATTTAAACTTGCCTAAATAGTTAGTTTACCTATGCTTCACCTCTTGCCATGTTTAATAACATTTAATATTGTTGGGTACATAAACGAGAGATAACTAAATAATTGATGTGGTGTTTCTCCAATATGCGACTCGTTGCATATTGAGCTCCACTTAATTTGTAGTATTGTTTGATGCATATTGCCATGCCATGCCTCTTTAAACCGAACATGCATCATACTTGTTTGTGCATCATGCCATGTGTATGTGGTGGTTGTTTACTATGTTGTTTGTTTCTTTCCGGGTTGCTTCTCTCGTTACCTTCGGTTTCGTTCCGGAGTTGTGAGGATTCGTTCGACTACGTCCGTCTGTCTTCTTCATGGACTCGTTCTTCTTCCTTGCGGGATCTCAGGCAAGATGACCATACCCTCGAAATCACTTCTATCTTTGCTTGGCTAGTTGTTCGTTCTATCGCTATGCTTGCGCTACCTACCACTTGTTATATCATGCCTCCCATATTGCCATGTCAAGCCTCTAACCCAGCTTTCCTAGCAAACCGTTGTTTGGCTGTGTTACCGCTTTTGCTCAGCCCCTCTTATAGCGTTGTTAGTTGCAGGTGAAGATGAAGATTGCTCCATGTTGGATTATGTTTATGTTGGGATATCACAATATATCTTACTTTAATTAATGCATCTATATACTTGGTAAAGGGTGGAAGGCTCGGCCTTATGCTTGGTGTTTTGTTCCACTCTTGCCGCCCTAGTTTCCATCATACCGGTGTTATGTTCCTTGATTTTGCGTTCCTTACGCGGTCGGGTGATTTATGGGACCCCCTTGACAGTTCGCTTTGAATAAAACTCCTCCAGCAAGGCCCAACCTTGGTTTTTCCATTTGCTACCACCTATCCCCTTTTCCCTTGGGTTCTGTAGACTCAAGGGTCATCTTATTTTAACCCCCCGGGCCAGTGCTCCTTCGAGTGTTGGTCCGAACTGAGTAGACTGCGGGGCCCCCTTGTGGAAACTCGAGGTCTGGTTTTACTCGTAGGATGTCTCATCCGGTGTTGCCCTGAGAACGAGATATGTGCAGCTCCTATCAGGATTTGTCGGCACATCGGGCGGCTTTGCTGGTCTTGTTTTACCATTGTCGAAATGTCTTGTAACTGGGATTCCGAGACTGATCGGGTCTTCCCGGGAGAAGGAATATCCTTCGTTGACCGTGAGAGCTTATAATGGGCTAAGTTGGGACACCCCTGCAGGGTATAAACTTTCGAGAGCCGTGCCCGTGGTTATGTGGCAGATGGGAATTTGTTAATATCCGGTTGTAGAGAACTTGACACTCGACTTAATTAAAATACATCAACCGCGTGTGTAGCCGTGATGGTCTCTTTTCGGTGGAGTCCGGGAAGTGAACACTGTTTTTGGGTTATGTGTGACGTAAGTAGGAGTTCAAGATCACTTCTTGATCATTACTAGTTGACGACCGTTTCGTTGCTCCTCTTCTCGCTCTTATTTGCGTATGTTAGCCACCATATGTGCTTAGTCGCTGCTGCAACCTCACCACCTTACCCTTTCCTACCCTTAAGCTTAAATAGTCTTGATCTCGCGGGTGTGAGATTGCTGAGTCCTCGTGGCTCACAGATACTTCCAAAACAGTTGCAGGTGCCGATGATACCAGTGCAGGTGATGCAACTGAGCTCAAGTGGGAGTTCGACGAGGACCTTGGTCGTTACTATGTTTCATTTCCTGATGATCAGTAGTGGAGCCCAGTTGGGACAATCGGGGATCTAGCATTTGGGGTTGTCTTCTTTTCTTTTGGTTCCGTAGTCGGACCTATGTGTGTACTCTGATTGATGTATGAATTTATTTATGTATTGTGTGAAGTGGCGATTGTAAGCCAACTCTTTATCCCATTCTTGTTCATTACATGGGATTGTGTGAAGATGACCCTTCTTGCGACAAACCACAATGCGGTTATGCCTCTAAGTCGTGCCTCGACACGTGGGAGATATAAACGCATCGTGGGCGTTACAATATAGTGGAGGGGTGGGAGGGCAGCCGCACCTCTTCCCTGGCGCAGCCCTCTCCTCCTCCAACTCCTCCTCCTCCGTAGTGCTTAGCGAAGCTCTGTCGGAGAACCACGAGCTCCATTGCCACCACGCCGTCGTGCTGCTGGAGTTCTCCCTCAACTTCTCCTCTCCCCTTGCTGGATCAAGAAGGAGGAGACGTCCCCGGGCTGTACGTGTGTTGAACGCGGAGGCGCCGTCCGTTCGGCACTAGATCGGATCTTCCGCGATTTGAATCGCTGCGAGTACGACTCCATTAACCGCGTTCTTGTAACGCTTCCGCTTAGCGATCTTCAAGGGTATGAAGATGCACTCCCTCTCTCTCATTGCTAGCATCTCCTAGATTGATCTTGGTGACACGTAGGAAAATTTTGAGTTATTGCTACGTTACCCAACAGTGGCATCATGAGCTAGGTCTAAGCGTAGATTCTATGCACGAGTAGAACACAAAGTAGTTGTGGGCGATGATTTGTTCAATTTGCTTACCGTTACAAGTCTTATCTTGATTCGGCGGCATTGTGGGATGAAGCGGCCCGGACCGACCTTACACGTACTCTTACGTGAGACAGGTTCCACCGATTGACATGCACTTGATGCATAAGGTGGCTAGCGGGTGTCTGTCTCTCCCACTTTAGTCGGATCGGATTCAATGAAGAGGGTCCTTATGAAGGGTAAATAGCAATTGGCATATCACCGTTGTGGCTTTTGCGTAGGTAAGAAACGTTCTTGCTAGAAACCCATAGCAGCCACGTAAAACATGCAACAACAATTAGAGGACGTCTAACTTGTTTTTGCAGGGTATGCTATGTGATGTGATATGGCCAAAAGGATGTGATGAATTATATATGTGATGTATGAGATTGATCATGTTCTTGTAATAGGAATCACGACTTGCATGTCGATGAGTATGACAACCGGCAGGAGCCATAGGAGTTGTCTTAATTTATTGTATGACCTGCGTGTCAATGAAAAACGCCATGTAATTACTTTACTTTATTGCTAACCGTTAGCCATAGTAGTAGAAGTAATAGTTGGCGAGACAACTTCATGAAGACACGATGATGGAGATCATGATGATGGAGATCATGGTGTCATGCCAGTGACGAAGGTGATCATGCCGCGCCTCGAAGATGGAGATCAAAAGGCGCAAGATGATATTGGCCATATCATGTCACTTTATGATTTGCATGTGATGTTTGTCATGTTTACATCTTATTTGCTTAGAACGACGGTAGCATAAATAAGATGATCCCTCACTAAAATTTCAAGAGACGTGTTCCCCCTAACTGTGCACCGTTGCGAAGGTTCGTTGTTTCAAAGCACCACGTGATGATCGGGTGTGATAGATTCTAACATTCGCATACAACGGGTGTAAGCCAGATTTACACATGCGAAACACTTAGGTTGACTTGACGAGCCTAGCATGTACAGACATGGCCTCGGAACACAAGAGACCGAAAGGTCGAACATGAGTCGTATAGTAGATACGATCAACATGGAGATGTTCACCGATGATGACTAGTCCGTCTCACGTGATGATCGGGCACGGCCTAGTTGACTCGGATCATGTATCACTTAGATGACTAGAGGGATGTCTATCTGAGTGGGAGTTCATTAAATAATTTGATTAGATGAACTTAATTATCATGAACATAGCCAAAAGGTCTTTGCAAATTATGTCGTAGCTTACGCTTTAGTTCTACTGTTTAAGATATGTTCCTAGAGAAAATTTAGTTGAAAGTTGATAGTAGCAATTATGCGGACTAGGTCCATAAACTAAGGATTGTCCTCATTGCTGCACAGAAGGCTTATGTCCTTAATGCACCGCTCGGTGTGCTGAACCTCGAGCATCGTTTGTGGATGTTGCGAACATCTGACATACACGTTTTGATGACTACGTGATAGTTCAGTGTGTAATGTTGAACGGTTTAGAATTGAGGCACCGAAGACATTTTGAAACGTCGCGGAACATATGAGATGTTCCAAGAGCTGAAATTGGGATTTTAAGCTCGTGCCCACGTCAAGAGGTATGAGACCTCTGACAAGTTTCTTAAGCCTGCAAACTAAGGGAGAAAAGCTCAACCGTTGAGCATGTGCTCAGATTGTCTGAGTACTACAATCGCTTGAATCGAGTGGGAGTTAATCTTCCAGATGAGATAGTGATGGTTCTCCAAAGTCACTGCCACCAAGCTACTAGAGCTTCGTGATGAACTATAACAAATCAGGGATAGATATGATGATCCTTGAGCTATTCGCGATGTTTGGCACCACAAAAGTAGAAATCAAGTAGGAGCATCAATTGTTGATGGTTAGTAAAACCACTAGTTTCAAGAAGGGCAAGGGAAAGAAGGGATACTTCATGAAACGGCAAATCAGTTGCTGCTCTAGTGAAGAAACCCAAGGTTGAACCAAAACCCGAGACTAAATGCTTCTGTAATGAGGGGAACGGTCACTGAAGCAGAACTACCCTAGATACTTGGTAGATGAGAAGGTAGGCAAGGTCGACAGAAGTATATTGGATATACATTATATTAATGTGTACTTTACTAGTACTCCTAGTAGCACCAGGGTATTAGATACCGATTCAGTTTGCTAAGTGTTGGTAACTCGAAATAAAAGGCTACGGAATAAACGGAGACTAGCTAAAGGTGAGATGACGATATGTGTTGGAAGTGTTTCCAAGGTTGATGTGATCAAGCATCGCATGCTCCCTCTACCATCGAGATTGGTGGTAAACCTAAATAATTGTTATTTGGTGTTTGCATTGAGCATGGACATGATTGGATTATGTTTATCGCAATATGGTTATTCATTTAAGGAGAATAATGGTTACTCTGTTTATTTGAATAATACCTTCAATGGTCTTGCACCTAAAATGAATGGTTTATTGAATCTCGATCGTAGTGATACACATGATCATGCCAAAAGATATAAGACAGTAATGATAGTACCACATACTTGTGGCACTGCCATTTGAGTCATATTGGTATAAAACGCATGAAGAAGCTCCATGTAGATGGATCTTTGGACTCACTCGTTTTTGAAAAGATTGAGACATGCGAACCATGTCTATTGGTATATATGCATGAAGAAACTCCATGCAGATGGATCGTTTGGACTCACTTGATTTTGAATCACTTGAGACATGCAAATCATACCACATGGGCAAGATGACTGAAAGGCATCGTTTTCAGTGAGATGGAACAAAAGAGCAACTTGTTGGAAGTAATACATTTGATGTGTGCAATCCAATGAGTGTTGAGGCACGTAGTGAATATCATTATGCTCTTACTTCATAGATGATTTGAGTAGATTCTAAGTATATTTACTTGATGAAATACAAGTCTGAAGTAATTTCAGAGTGAAGTAGAAGATCATCGTGACAAGAGGATAAGATGTCTATGATATGATCATAGAGATGAATATCTGAGTTACGAGTTTGGCACACAATTAAGAAATTGTGGAAATTGTTTCACGACTAATACCGCCTGGAACACCATAGTGTGATGGTGTGTCCGAACATCATAACTGCATCCTATTGGATATGGTGCATACCATGATGTCTCTTATCAAATTACCACTATCGTTTATGGGTTAGGCATTAGAGACAACCGCATTCACTTTAATAGGGCACCACGTAATTCCGTTGAGATGACACCGTATGAAATATTGTTTAGAGAAACCTAAGTTGTCGTTTATTAAAAGTTTGGGGCTGCGACGCTTATGTGAAAAAGTTTCAGGCTGATAAGCTCGAACCCAAAGCGGATAAATGCATCTTCATAGAATACCCAAAACAGTTGGGTATACCTCCTATTTCAGATCCGGAAGCAAAGTGATTGTTTCTAGAAACAGGTCCTTTCTCGAGGAAAAGTTTCTCTCGAAAGAATTGAGTGGGAGGATGGTGGAGACTTGATGAGGTTATTGAACCATAACTTCAACTAGTGTGTAGCAGGGCACAGGAAGTTGTTCCTATGGCACCTACACCAATTGAAGTAGAAGCTTATGATAGTGATCATGAAACTTCGGATCAAGTCACTACCAAACCTCGTAGGTCGATAAGGATGCGTACTACTTCAGAGTGGTATGTAATCCTGTCTTGGAAGTCATGTTGCTAGACAACAATGAACCTACGAGCTATGGAGAAGCGATGGTGGGCCCGGATTCCGACGAATGGCTCGAGGCCATGAAATCCGAGAGAGGATCCATGTATAAAAGCAAAGTATAGACTTTGGAAGAAATACTTGATGGTCGTAAGGCTGTTGGGTGCAGATGGATTTTAAAAGGAAGACAGACAATGATGGTAAGTGTCACCATTAAGAAAGCTCGGCTTGTCGTTAAGATGTTTTCCGACAAGTTCAAGGAGTTGACTACGATGAGACTTTCTCACTCGTAGCGATGCTAAGAGTCTGTTGGAATTATATTAGCAGTTACTGCATTATTTATGAAATCTTGCAGATAGGATATCAAAACATTGTTTCCTCGACGATTTTCTTGAGGAAAGGTTGTATGTGATACAACCAGAAGGTTTTGTCAATCCTGAAAGATGCTAACAAGTATGCAAAGCTCCAGCAATCCTTCTAAGGACTGGAGTAAGCATCTCGGAGTTGGAATGTACGCTTTGATGAGATGATCAAAGATTTTGGGTTTATACAAAGTTTATGAGAAACTTGTATTTCCAAAGAAGTGAGTGGGAGCACTATAGAATTTCTGATGAGTATATGTTGTTGACACATTGTTGATCAGAGATGATGTAGAATTTCTGGAAAGCATACAGGGTTATTTGAAAAGTGTTTTTCAATGGAAAACCTCGATTAAGCTACTTGAACATTGAGCATCAAGATCTATAAGGATAGATAAAAAACGCTTAATAGTACTTTCAAATGAATACATACCGTGACAAGTTTTTGAAGGAGTTCAAAATAGATCAGCAAAGAAGGAGTTCTTGGCTGTGTTACAAGGTGTGAGTATTGAGTCAGACTCAAGACCTGACCACAACAGAAGAGAGAGAAAGGACGAAGGTCGTCCCCTATGCTTTAGACGTAGGCTCTACATATGCTATGATGTGTACCGCACATGAAGTGTGCCTTGCCATGAGTTAGTCAAGGGGTACAATAGTGATCCGGGAATGGATCACATGACAGCGGTCGAACTTATCCTTAGTATCTAGTGGACTAAGGAATTTTCTCGATTATGGAGGTGGAAAAGGAGTTCGTCGTAAAGGGTTACGTCAATGCAAACTTTGACACTAATCCGGATGACTCTGAGTAGTAAACCGGATTCGTGTAGTAGAGCAGTTATTTGGAATAGCTCCAAGTAGCACGTGGTAGCTGCATCTACAAGATGACATAGATATTCGTAAAGCACACACGGATCTGAAAGGTTCAGACCCGTTGACTAATAACCTCTCTCACAAGCGAGATATGAACAAACCCCATGGGTGTTGGATTCATTACAATCACATGGTGATGTGAACTAGATTATTTACTCTAGTGCAAGTGGGAGACTGTTGGAAATATGCCCTAGAGGCAACAATAAAATGGTTATTATTGTATTTCCTTGTTCATGATAATTGTCTATTGTTCATGCTATAATTGTATTAACTGGAAACTGTAATACATGTGTGAATACATAGACCACAACATGTCCCTAGTAAGCCTCTAGTTGACTAGCTCGTTGATCAATAGATGGTTATGGTTTCCTGACCATGGACATTGGATGTCATTGATAACGGGATCACATCATTAGGAGAATGATGTGATGGACAAGACCCAATCCTAAGCATAGCACAAGATCGTGTAGTTCGTTTGCTAAGAGCTTTTCTAATGTCAAGTATCGTTTCCTTAGACCATGAGATTGTGCAACTCCCGGATACCGTAGGAATGCTTTGGGTGTACCAAACGTCACAACGTAACTGGGTGGCTATAAAGGTGCACTACAGGTATCTCCGAAAGTGTCTGTTGGGTTGGCACGAATCGAGACTGGGATTTGTCACTCCGTATGACGGAGAGGTATCTCTGGGCCCACTCGGTAATGCATCATCATAATGAGCTCAATGTGACTAATGAGTTAGCCACGGGATCATGCGTTACGGAACGAGTAAAGAGACTTGCCGGTAACAAGATTGAACGAGGTATTGGGATACCGACGATCGAATCTCGGGCAAGCAACATGCCGATAGACAAAGGGAATTGTATACGGGATTGATTGAATCCCCAACATCGTGGTTCATCCGATGAGATCATCGTGGAACATGTGGGAGCCAATATGGGTATCCAGATCCCGCTATTGGTTATTGGCCGGAGAGGTGTCTCGGTCATGTCTGCATGGTTCCCGAACCCGTAGGGTCTACACACTTAAGGTTCGGTGACGCTAGAGTTGTTATGGGAAATAGTATGTGGTTACCGAAGGTTGTTCGGAGTCCCGGATGAGATCCCGAACATCACGAGGAGTTCCGGAATGGTCCGACGGTGAAGATCGATATATTGGACGAAGGGTATTGGAGTCCGGAAGTGTTCCGGGGTACCAGGCTATGGCCAGCATGACCGAAAGGTGTTTCGGGAGCCCCGACAAGTGTTGGAGGGCCTCATGGGCCAAAGGGGAAGGGGCAAACCAGCCCACTAAGGGGTGGTGCGCCCCCACACCCTTTTCCACGTTAGTTGGGGAGGTGGGGCGCCTCCACCTGGCTTGGGAGGCAAGCCTCCACCTGCTTTGCTTGGGGGGCAAGTCTCCCTAGGATTTTCCCTAGGGAGATCCAATCTGCTTGGCCGCCGCCCCCTAGGGGAAACCCTAGGGCGCCTCCCCCTCTCCCCTTGCCCCTATATATAGTGGAGGGGTGGGAGGGCAGCCGCACCTCTTACCTGGCGCAGCCCTCTCCTCCTCCAACTCCTCCTCCTCCTCCGTAGTGCTTAGCGAAGCTCTGTCGGAGAACCACGAGCTCCATTGCCACCACGCCGTCGTGCTGCTGGAGTTCTCCCTTAACTTCTCCTCTCCCCTTGCTGGATCAAGAAGGAGGAGACGTCCCCGGGCTGTACGTGTGTTGAATGCGGAGGCGCCGTCCGTTCGGCACTAGATCGGATCTTCCGCGATTTGAATCGCTGCGAGTACGACTCCATCAACCGCGTTCTTGTAACGCTTCCGCTTAGCGATCTTCAAGGGTATGAAGATGCACTCCCTCTCTCTCGTTGCTAGCATCTCCTAGATTGATCTTGGTGACACGTAGGAAAATTTTAATTTATTGCTACGTTACCCAACATTCTTACCCTTCTTCTTAAAGGTAGTATTCTGCTGAACAGAGTTTTTTCCCTTGAACTTGTGGGAGTTCTTCTGCACCATATTGGCGCTAGAAGAACCCTCTGCCCCTTTCACATGTGAGTCCTTTGCTCTCGAGTTCTGCTCAACACTTAGGTGACCAATGACATCCTCAACAGAGAATTCACGTCTCAAGTGCTTGAGAGAAGTAGCAAAGTTCCTCCATCCAGGAGGGAGTTTTACAATAATGCAACCCGCAACAAACTTGTCTGGCAACTCACACTTCAGGAGCTCCAGCTCCTTAGCGATGCATTGTATCTCATGGGCCTGGTCCAATACAGAACGGTTATCAACCATTTTGTAATCATGGAACTGTTCCATAGCATACAATTCGCTTCCAGCATCGCTTGCGCCGAATTTAGCTTCGAGTGCATCCCACAAATTCTTGGCAACTCGCATATGGAGATATGCGTCCACAAGCTTGTCTCCGATCACAGTAAGAACGGCTCCCAGAAAGATGGTGGTTGCCTCCCTGAGCGCATTCTCCTGTTCAGGAGCAATCATTACCGTGGGAGGCACACCACCAACCCAGAACACGTTCATTGCTGTGAGCCACAAGTTGGTCCTCGTCTGCCAACGCTTAAAATGCGTTCCAGTAAACTTTTCCGGTTTCAGAGTAGCGGCGAAGCCATGAGTCGAAAAGTGCCTAAAATAAGGTTTTTGGATTGTTGGAAATATTAGCACTTTCTCGATTAATCTAATCCATGACTAGACAGTAAACATGGCAAATACGGTATGCATCTCATACCGATACCTAAGCATGTGAGCACGTACAGTACATAGAACCGAACCATCTATGAACAACATATATACGACTAGCACATGAACAAGCAAATAGGAAATGAACGAGTCATACCCTCCGGTTGGCCAGGCCAACGCGGCGGCGGTAGCAGCAGCCTCGGCATCAGCCAAGGCCTTCTTCTTAGCGACTTCGTCGTCAGCCATGGAGTCGATGTAGAGGAAGTAGTGGAAGCAGAGGCGGACGAAGACGGGGACGGATCAGAGCAGTCGCATCGAGACGCTCCCCAAAAACCTTATTGCCGTTCTCCCGGGCAGGATCTCGAACGACAGGGTTCCGGAGGCACCTGCTCTCCCGACCAACCGTGCACGCGGTCGTCGAGATGGGATCGCTGGAGGCAGCACAAAGAGAGGAACAATAGATGATGGCTAGGGTTGTACGAGAGGGAGTGAGTGAACTAAGATAGGGTTCACTCCACTGGCCAGCGCCTTCTTAACTAGGCCGTCGAGTAGATGGGCCTGGGCTCAGGCCCATGACCGAGTCCGCGAATAGCCCATGGTCCAATGTCTCGGACAGTGGCACTTCCGTAAGCGACTCGTTAATTAATACGAGATTAATTAACCATTTTTGACCGGCAAAAATAAGCTTCGGCTCGGCTCATTCCCGCAACCCGCGGTGCGCGCGTCGTGACAAGGCGAGGCGGGCGGCGGAGGAGGAGGAGCGCACATGTGTAGCTCCTATTTCCAAGCTCCCAATAGCAAGTGGTGGAGCAGCCCTTATAAAGAGGTCTCACTTGTCTTACTGTAGCAGTATAGTGCTAAACTTCCCACACTTCCCACCACTTGCCGTACACATGCATGGGCCTTAGAGATTAACTAGGGATTATTGTCTTATATGGGCCTAAGCCCATCCATAATCCATCAGATTTAGCCAACGAAAAAATTAGGAAGAGGAATAGGAAGGGTATCTGCAGATCTATGTTGGTGCTCTCAGTCTCATGATTTATGCTATAGCAAATCTCTTTCATCTGCATATCCTATGTTAGTGAATCATCTGCTAGCCGCTGATTTACTCTTTGTTATTAATTGGTTTGAGAAAACACTACATGATCATGGTTCTGATTGTGCACCTTCTTGTCTTAGAAAAAAAATAGAAAAATAGAGCAGTTTCTGGTTTCAAGTGGGTTGGGTAAGCTTTGGTTACATAACCCAGAGAGTTGGACCATTACTTACACTTTAAAAACTCCATGTCATTTTAAGAATATTTGTGGCTTATTACATTATTTTAAGAATATTTGTTACCAAGAAAACCAATGGCGTGGTAGGTAGGGTCTATAGAATATGGTAGTTATCATACAACTTGGATGGTTGTGTTGTCAGGAAGGTCCATTCCTTTGTGAGATGTGGCTTGTATGTATGATGTATGAATTGTTCGATTATTACTGCTATTGTACTTGGTCTGGTTCACTTGATCTATTCCTCATTTTGTTTATCTAGTGTCTTACATGGCTAATTTAGTTCTTGTGGATGCTTTGTGGTTTTAGGCTATTGGCCATGTTTCGAGCCACCTGGAACAATGGTTAGGGATGTCCAGCTTGGCAGGTATATTGCATTCTATTATGTTCTCTTCCTTGTGTTTACCCATGAACGGTTGTATGTTGTATGTGTCGCGGGTCATGTTGAGAAAATCCCTAGACTTGCTTATCGAATATAAATATGGAAATTGTACATCGGAGACTCAGAACATCGTCTACCCTGTGGTTTATGCCTCAGCTTGTACCTTTTGAAGTTTATTGACATGTCCCTATAATAATTTACAACTGTTATGGTGATTGGCGATTTTAGGAGCCGTCCATCCACTCTGATCCAACGGTCGGAAAATAGGAGTTACGAAATTGAAATTACGAGAAATTACATGTAATGGTAGAACCATTACAAAATTTAGATGGGACCAGTTAGTTTGTGAAAGGATAAATCTGTCATTAAGGCACTAGGCATCAGCTATCCCGTGGGATAGAAAGCAAGATTGACGTCGGATCTGATGTTTAAGGCCGCGCGTGCGTACAATGGGATAATACAACGAGGGCCTGGTAGGCAGTTTGCATGCAGTTTGTTTCCTGGCAACCACCCCCAGAAATTACGCCAGGTTTAACTCTCGTTAATCAGCTTTTTGTGCTTCCTCCAAATTCTTTGGTTTCTATTCCAAATCTATAACAGCACGCACCGGAAGCATGCATGGTACTGAATCATTTCCTCTCATCTAATTCAACGTGCATCCCAAGCATTTTATATGGACCAACGAAGCACTTGTATTGTGAGGGTTATAAGAGCGTCTAGAGCCGGACGCCCTAAATCGGTCTCAAACACTCAGGCTATCCGCCCGGTCACTCAGCGGTCACGATTTTTTTACCTAGACGGACGCCTCAAACGCTCGGGCTGACCGGCACCCCTCATATCAAGCCCAAATATGGGGTGGCCCGGGCATGCCGGGCGCGTCCGCCTGACAAGCCCGTCCCACCATCTACCCGACGGCTGTCCAAAAAAAAACCATCTGGCTCATCGCTCCGAAACCCTAGCTCACTCACTCTTCTCTCTCGCTCCGTCCTCTCCTGTCCCCACACCATTTTCGATCGAATCCCGCGCAATGTCGAGCTCCGGCAGCCGCTCCGACTCTAGCCTAGATCCAGACTATGAGCTTGCCCTTCGCATAGCCTTGGAGCGGTCCAAGGTGGAGACAGGGGGCAGCTCAGGATCTGCAGCCTCGCCGCAGACACAACTTCCCTGTCGACGCAGCTCGGACGTCGGCCCTGGCCCCTCCCGGCCCGTGCGCAGCTCCGACAGGCGTCCAGCGCAATCCGCGCCTCCCCTGCCCCCGCCGGCTGCTGCTCCCCCATGTGGGCAGTGGTGGGTGCTTGTGCCCACCCAGCCGGCCCGGACGCGCACGCCGAAACCAGAGGTGTGCGCCACCGGCCGCGAGCGGCGGCGGCAAAGGGAGAGGAGGGAGGTGGAGCAGTCTGTGCGCCGCCGCCGTGGGATGGAGGCGGAGCCCGACGAGGACGAGCGGCTCCTTGAATGAGTCTGCCGTCGGTCGCTTACAACCACGGAGACGGACGCACGACGGTTCCAGCAGAAGAATACCATGGCGCTCCAGATTGCCATTGACCAGTCCGAAGACGCAGCAGGACAGGGAGGTCCGAACGGCTTGTCAGTGAATCACCGCTACGACTTGTCTGGGCCGATTAGCAGTTTGGGTGTGTGACACTTGTACTAGTAGTATGGTTCGTCTTATGATCATTGTGGGTTCGGATGACTAAGATCAGTCATAGTCGCCCCCTCCCCCCGACGAGTATGATCACGCGGACACATCACTACCACGATGAGTCCTCTAATTCTACTAGTACCACCAACTATGGGTAGTCCGAACCTAGAACTACATTCACATGGCGGCCAGGTGGGCGGTCCCACTACTAGCAGTACAAGTATTCCTAGCACGCAACTTCCGTTACGGGCCGTCTCGACCTCGACTACCGGTACTTGTGGGTCATCTGGATGGTGGTAGTGTTTGAGGAGTTCTCACCACATTATGCTACCATTTGGTGTTAAAGCAAAATACATCGACGGTGGTAGTGTTTGAGGAGTTCGCTGCCACATTCACAACATGATGTTGTCGAGCCTTGATGGTTGGAAGGAAATACAAAAAAATTGACTGGCAGGTGAAAAAGATGCAACACAAATAATCCAACAATCTCACATACGGAAGCAGTGACCATATCAGACTAATTTCCAATATTTGTCAAGTTCCATCCTTCTCTTGAACTGAACCACTGATGTAGGGTGGAACCCTAGATGGCCGATCTTTCACGACAGGAGCGGATCCCAACTAAGAACACGAAGAACACGAGGAAAAACACGAGGGGAGGACACGAGAGAATCACTCAAACCAACAAGAACAATCACACATGTGCTAGATCCTCGAAACATAAAGAGATACACGATCCAAATCCAACAAGGGACGATACATAGGTAACCGGTTCTTCTCCGAAAGGAGGTCTTGAAGGGGGCCACCCAAGAGGGGGTCTTTAATCCAACGTGTGTCGTCTCCGAAGAGGGGCCGCAGTCTCTCTCGAGGAGGAGATCCGTATGGATGAGCAATGCTCTATCTCACATATGAGCTAAACCAATGCTAACCCTAGAAAGATGGAGGAGAAAGAGTATATATAGTCTAGGGGGTCGAAGGGGTACACGGGCCTCGGCCCTTACTGTGCGCAGACAGGGGTGGCCGGATGTCCGGGCGACGGGCCGGATGTCCGGGGCTTCGGGAGAGGCCGGATGTCCGGGCTGGGGGCCGGATGTCCGGGGCTTCAGGAGAGGCTGGATGTCCGGGCTGGGGGCCGGATGTCCGGGCTGGAGGGCAAAACTTCTGGATGTTCTGTAGCGTGGCGCCGGATGTCCGGGCTTTTGGCCGGATTTCCGGGCTGGCGCCGGATGTCCGGGCTGGACGCTGGATGTCCGGGCCCTGTAGGCTTGGGCGTCTGGGTTGCTGCTGCCGTGGTTGCTCCAGGGGCCGGATGTCCGGGGACTTGGCCGGATGTCCGAGGCCTGGAAGGTGAACTTGCCCGTTTCCGTTGGTTCTCTTCATCCATGAACTTGGCGGCTTGTCCGTCTTCACGTGCATCCTCGGGAGGTTCCTCTTGACACCTAATCATGCATAGCATATCGGACTTAGGTAGTAGCCATGTCTCGAGTGGGTCATATGTGATATCACTAAGGAAGGAAGCCACCTCGTTCTCGAGAGCTCTAGCTCGTGCTCGTGTCATAGGTCCTCTTGGCTCTTGATGAGACGATGGTAGGTCCATGGGGATGACCGTAGGATGCTCCGCATCATCTCCCCTCCCTTGGGAAAGATCCGACCTCGGATCAAAATCCTCATCACCATGGTACGGAGAGAGATCTTTGATGTTGAAGATGTCGCACACGGAGTACTTGTCGCGTGGGAAGTCGATCTTGTATGCGTTGTTGTTGTAGCGTGCAAGCACCTTGAAGGGTCCATCCGCTCGGGGTAGTAGCTTGGACTTGCGTTCCTTGGGGAAGCGATCCTTGCGAAGGTGTAGCCACACAAGATCTCCAACATTGAACATCATGGGTTGCTTGTTGACGTTGAGCTTGGTCGCGAGTCATTGTACTTGGCGCTCGATGGTGTTTCTTGTATCTTCGTGCATCTTCTTGAGGAAGTTGACCCGGGCACTCGCGTCCATGTTTGTGCGCTCTTGTAGCGGTAGAGGTAGAATGTCCAATGGAGACAATGGGTTGAAGCCATAGACGACCTCGAAGGGGTACTTGCCGGTAGTCGAATGTCTTGCACGATTGTAGGCGTACTCGGCGATGGGTAGGCACTCCTCCCACTGCTTGATGTTCTTCTTTATCAACACGCGTAGTAGAGTGGAGAGCGTGCGGTTGGTCACCTCCGTTTGGCCGTCGGTTTGTGGATGGTATGCCGAAGAGAACAAAAGCTTGATTCTGAGCTTGGCGCACAATGTCTTCCAAAGGTAACTCAAGAACTTGACGTCGCGGTCCGAGACAATCGTCTTTGGCACTCCATGAAGGCGCAATATTTCCCTACAAAACAAATTTGCAACATGTGAAGCATCGTCTATCTTGTTGCAAGGAATGAAATGTGCCATTTTGGAGAATCGGTCCACAACAACAAAAATGGAGTCCTTGCCATTTCGAGTTCTAGGCAAACCAAGTACAAATTCCATGCTAATGTCTGTTAGAAATATGCCCTAGAGGCAATAATAAATTGGTTATTATTATATTTCCTTGTTCATGATAATCGTTTATTATCCATGCTAAAATTGTATTGATAGGAAACTCAGATACATGTGTGGATACATAGACAACACCATGTCCCTAGTGAGCCTCTAGTTGACTAGCTCGTTGATCAATAGATGGTTACGGTTTCCTGACCATGGACATTGGATGTCGTTGATAACGGGATCACATCATTAGGAGAATGATGTGATGGACAAGACCCAATCCTAAGCCTAGCACAAGATCGTGTAGTTCGTTTGCTAAGAGCTTTTCTAATGTCAAGTATCATTTCCTTAGACCATGAGATTGTGCAACTCCCGGATACCATAGGAATGCTTTGGGTGTACCAAACGTCACAACGTAACTGGGTGGCTATAAAGGTGCACTACAGGTATCTCCGAAAGTGTCTGTTGGGTTGGCACGAATCGAGACTGGGATTTGTCACTCCGTGTAAACGGAGAGGTATCTCTGGGCCCACTCGGTAGGACATCATCATAATGTGCACAATGTGACCAAGGAGTTGATCACGGGATGATGTGTTACGGAACGAGTAAAGAGACTTGCCGGTAACGAGATTGAACAAGGTATCGGGATACCGACGATCGAATCTCGGGCAAGTACTATACCGGTAGACAAAGGGAATTGTATACGGGATTGATTGAATCCTTGACATCGTGGTTCATCCGATGAGATCATCGTGGAACATGTGGGAGCCAACATGGGTATCCAGATCCCGCTGTTGGTTATTGGCCGGAGAACGTCTCGGTCATGTCTGCATGGTTCCCGAAGCCGTAGGGTCTACACACTTAAGGTTCGATGACGCTAGGGTTATAGGGAATAGATATACGTGGTTACCGAATGTTGTTCGGAGTCCCGGATGAGATCCCGTACGTCATGAGGAGTTCCGGAATGGTCCGGAGGTAAAGATTTATATATGGGAAGTCCTGTTTTGGTCACCGGAAAAGTTTCGGGTGCTATCGGTAACGTACCGGGACCACCGGGAGGGTCCCGGGGGTCCACCAGGTGGGGCCACCAACCCCGGAGGCCTGCGTGGGCCAAGTGTGGGAAGGGACCAGCCCCTAGGTGGGCTGGTGCGCCTCCCACAAGAGGCCCAAGGCGCAGGGAAGGGGGAAGGGGGGAAACCCTAGGCTCAGATGGGCCTAAGGCCCACCTAGGGTGCGCCCCCCCTCTCTCCCCCTCTGGCCGCCCCCCTAGATGCATCTAGGGCTGGTCGCACCCCTTGGGGGGGAGCCCTAGATGGGGGCGCAACCCCTCCCCCTCCCCTATATATAGTGGGGGTTTTGGGGCTGCCATAGAGATGAGTCTTCCTCTCTCTTTGGCGTAGCCCTACCCCTCTCCCTCCTCGTCTCTCGCAGTGCTTGGCGAAGCCCTGCTGGAGTGCCACGCTCCTCCATCACCACCATGCCGTTGTGCTGCTGCTGGATGGAGTCTTCCCCAACCTCTTCCTCTCTCCTTGCTGGATCAAGGCGTGGGAGACGTCACCGGGCTGCACGTGTGTTGAACGCGGAGGCGCCGTGGTTCGGCGCTTAGATCGGAATCAACCGCGATCTGAATCGCTACGAGTACGACTCCTTCATCCGCTTTCTTGCAACGCTTCCGCTTAGCGATCTACAATGGTATGTAGATGCACTCCCCTTCCCCTCGGTGCTAGATTACTCCATAGATTGATCTTGGTGATGCGTAGAAAATTTTGAATTTCTGCTACGTTCCCCAACAGTGGCATCATGAGCTAGGTCTATGCGTAGTTTCTATGCACGAGTAGAACACAAAGTAGTTGTGGGCGTCGATTTTGTCAATTTACTTGCCGTTACTAGTCTTATCTTGATTCAGCGGCATCGTGGGATGAAGCGGCCCGGACCGACCTTACACGTACACTTACGTGAGACAGGTTCCACCGACTGACATGCACTAGTTGCATAAGGTGGCTAGCGGGTGTCTGTCTCTCCCACTTTAGTCGGATCGGATTCGATGAAAAGGGTCCTTATGAAGGGTAAATAGAAATTGGCATATCACGTTGTGGTTTTTGCGTAGGTAAGAAACGTTCTTGCTAGAAACCCATAGCAACCACGTAAAACATGCAACAACAATTAGAGGACGTCTAACTTGTTTTTGCAGGGTATGCTATGTGATGTGATATGGCCAAAAGGATGTGATGAATTATATATGTGATGTATGAGATTGATCATGTTCTTGTAATAGGAATCACGACTTGCATGTCGATGAGTATGACAACCGGCAGGAGCCATAGGAGTTGTCTTAATTTATTGTATGACCTGCGTGTCAATGAAAAACGTCATGTAATTACTTTACTTTATTGCTAACCGTTAGCCCTAGTAGTAGAAGTAATAGTTGGCGAGACAACTTCATGAAGACACGATGATGGAGATCATGATGATGGAGATCATGGTGTCATGCCGGTGACGAAGGTGATCATGCCGCGCCTCGAAGATGGAGATCAAAAGGCGCAAGATGATATTGGCCATATCATGTCACTTTATGATTTGCATGTGATGTTTGTCATGTTTATATCTTATTTGCTTAGAACGACGGTAGCATAAATAAGATGATCCCTCACTAAAATTTCAAGAGACGTGTTCCCCCTAACTGTGCACCGTTGCGAAGGTTCGTTGTTTCGAAGCACCACGTGATGATCGGGTGTGATAGATTCTAACGTTCGCATACAACGGGTGTTGACGAGCCTAGCATGTACAGACATGGCCAGATTTACACATGCGAAACACTTAGGTTGACTTGACGAGCCTAGCATGTACAGACATGGCCTCGGAACACAAGAGATCGAAAGGTCGAACATGAGTCGTATAGTAGATGCGATCAACATGGAGATGTTCACCGATGATGACTAGTCTGTCTCACGTGATGATCGGACACGGCCTAGTTTAACTCGGATCATGTATCACTTAGGTGACTAGAGAGATGTCTATCTGAGTGGGAGTTCATTAAATAATCTGATGAACTTAATTATCATGAACATAGTCAAAAGGTCTTTGCAAATTATGTCATAGCTTACGCTTTAGTTCTACTGTTTAAGATATGTTCCTAGAGAAAATTTAGTTGAAAGTTGATAGTAGCAATTATGCGGACTGGGTCCGTGAACTGAGGATTGTCCTCATTGCTGCACAGAAGGCTTATTTCCTTAATGCACCGCTCGGTGTGCTGAACCTCAGCGTCGTCTGTAGATGTTGCGAAACATCCGACATACACGTTTTGATGACTACGTGATAGTTCAGTGCGTAATGCTAACGGTTTAGAATTGTGGAACCAAAGACGGTTTTGAAACGTCGCAGAACATATGAGATGTTCCGAAGACTGAAATTGGGATTTCAGACTAGTGCCCACGTGAAGAGGTATGAGACCTCTAACAAGTTTCTTGAGCCTGCAAACTGAGGGAGAAAAGCTCAATCGTTGAGCATGTGCTCAGATTGTCTGAGTACCACAATCGCTTGAATCGAGTGGGAGTTAATCTTCCAGATGAGACAGTGATGGTTCTCCATAGTCACTGCCACCAAGCTATTAGAGCTTCGTGATGAACTATAACATATCAGGGATAGATATGATGATCCTTGAGCTATTCGCGATGTTTGACACCGTGAAAGTAGAAATCAAATAGGAGGATCAATTGTTGATGGTTAGTAAAACCACTAGTTTCAAGAAGGGCAAGGGCAAAAGGGATACTTCATGAAACAGCAAATCATTTGCTGCTCTAGTGAAGAATCCCAAGGTTGAACCCAAACCCGAGACTAAGTGCTTCTGTAATGAAGGGGAACGGTCACTGAAGCAGAACTACCCTAGATACTTGGTAGATGAGAAGGTAGGCAAGGTCAACAGAAGTATATTGGATATACATTATATGAATGTGTACTTTACTAGTACTCCTAGCAGCACCAGGGTATTAGATACCGGTTCGGTTGCTAAGTGTTAGTAACTCGAAATAAAAGCTGCGGAATAAACGGAGACTAGCTAAAGGTGAGATGACGATATGTGTTGGAAGTGTTTCCAAGGTTGATGTGATCAAGCATCGCATGCTCCCTCTACCATCAAGATTGGTGTTTGCGTTGAGCATAAACATGATTGGATTATGTTTATCGCAATACGGTTATTCATTTAAGGAGAATAATGGTTACTCTGTTTATTTGAATAATACCTTCAATGGTCTTGCACCTAACATGAATCTCGATCGCAGTGATACACATGTTCGTGCCAAAAGATATAAAATAGTAATGATAGTACCACATACTTGTGGCATTGCCATTTGAGTCATATTGGTATAGAACGCATGAAGAAGCTCCATGTAGATGGATCTTTGGACTCACTCGTTTTTGAAAAGATTGAGACATGCGAACCATGTCTATTGGTATATATGCATGAAGAAACTCCATGCAGATGGATCGTTTGGACTCACTTGATTTTGAATCACTTGAGACATGCAAATCATACCACATGGGCAAGATGACTGAAAGGCCTCGTTTTCAGTAATATGGAACAAGAGAGCAACTTGTTGGAAGTAATACATTTGATGTGTGCAGTCCAATGAGTGCTGAGGCACGCAGTGGATATCGATATGTTCTTACTTCACAGATGATTTGAGTAGATGCGGAGAATATTTACTTGATGAAACACAAGTCTGAATTATTGGAAGGTTCAAGTAATTTCAGAGTGAAGTTGAAGATCGTCGTGACAAGAGGATAAAATGTCTATGATATGATCATAGAGATATCTGAGTTACGAGTTTGGCACACAATTAAGACATTGTGGAAAGTGTTTCACAATTAATACCGCCTGGAACACCACAATGTGATGGTGTGTCCGAACATCATAACTGCACCCTATTGGATATGGTGCATACCATGATGTCTCTTTACCACTATCGTTTATGGGTTAGGCATTAGAGACAACCGCATTCACTTTAAATAGGGCACCACACAATTCCGTTGAGACGACACCGTTTAGAGAAACCTAAGTTGTCGTTTCTTAAAAGTTTGGGGCTGTGATGCTTATGTGAAAAAGTTTTAGGCTGATAAGCTCGAACCCAAAGCGGATAAATGCATCTTCATAGAATACCCAAAACAGTTGGGTATACCTCCTGTTTCAGATCTGGAAGTAAACAGGTCCTTTCTCGAGAAAAGTTTCTCTCGAAAGAATTGAGTGGGAGGATGGTGGAGACTTGATGAGGTTATTGAACCATAACTTCAACTAGTGTGTAGCAGGGCACAGGCAGTTGTTCCTGTGGCACCTACACCAATTGAAGTGGAAGCTTATGATAGTGATCATGAAACTTCGGATCAAGTCACTACCAAACCTCGTAGGTCGATAAGGATGCGTACTACTTCAGAGTGGTACGTAATCCTGTCTTGGAAGTCATGTTGCTAGACAACAATGAACCTACGAGCTATGGAGAAGCGATAGTGGGCCCGGATTCCGACGAATGGCTCGAGGCCATGAAATCCGAGAGAGGATCCATGTATAAAAGCAAAGTATAGACTTTGGAAGAAATACTTGATGGTCGTAAGGCTGTTGGGTGCAGATGGATTTTAAAAGGAAGACAGACAATGATGGTAAGTGTCACCATTAAGGAAGCTCGGCTTGTCGTTAAGATGTTTTCCGACAAGTTCAAGGAGTTGACTACGATGAGACTTTCTCACTCGTAGCGATGCTAAGAGTCTGTTGGAATTATATTAGCAGTTACTGCATTATTTATGAAATCTTGCAGATAGGATATCAAAACATTGTTTCCTCGACGATTTTCTTGAGGAAAGGTTGTATGTGATACAACCAGAAGGTTTTGTCAATCCTGAAAGATGCTAACAAGTATGCAAAGCTCCAGCAATCCTTCTAAGGACTGGAGTAAGCATCTCGGAGTTGGAATGTACGCTTTGATGAGATGATCAAAGATTTTGGGTTTATACAAAGTTTATGAGAAACTTGTATTTCCAAAGAAGTGAGTGGGAGCACTATAGAATTTCTGATGAGTATATGTTGTTGACACATTGTTGATCAGAGATGATGTAGAATTTCTGGAAAGCATACAGGGTTATTTGAAAAGTGTTTTTCAATGGAAAACCTCGATTAAGCTACTTGAACATTGAGCATCAAGATCTATAAGGATAGATCAAAAACGCTTAATAGTACTTTCAAATGAATACATACCGTGACAAGTTTTTGAAGGAGTTCAAAATAGATCAGCAAAGAAGGAGTTCTTGGCTGTGTTACAAGGTGTGAGTATTGAGTAAGACTCAAGACCTGACCACAACAGAAGAGAGAGAAAGGACGAAGGTCGTCCCCTATGCTTTAGACGTAGGCTCTACACATGCTATGATGTGTACCGCACATGAAGTGTGCCTTGCCATGAGTTAGTCAAGGGGTACAATAGTGATCCGGGAATGGATCACATGACAGCGGTCGAACTTATCCTTAGTATCTAGTGGACTAAGGAATTTTCTCGATTATGGAGGTGGAAAAGGAGTTCGTCGTAAAGGGTTACGTCAATGCAAACTTTGACACTAATCCGGATGACTCTGAGTAGTAAACCGGATTCGTATAGTAGAGCAGTTATTTGGAATAGCTCCAAGTAGCACGTGGTAGCTGCATCTACAAGATGACATAGATATTCGTAAAGCACACACGGATCTGAAAGGTTCAGACCCGTTGACTAATAACCTCTCTCACAAGCGAGATATGAACAAACCCCATGGGTGTTGGATTCATTACAATCACATGGTGATGTGAACTAGATTATTGACTCTAGTAAACTCTTGGGTATTAATCACATGGCGATGTGAACTAGATTATTGACTCTAGTGCAAGTGGGAGACTGTTAGAAATATGGCCTAGAGGCAATAATAAATTGGTTATTATTATATTTCCTTGTTCATGATAATCGTTTATTATCCATGCTAAAATTGTATTGATAGGAAACTCAGATACATGTGTGGATACATAGACAACACCATGTCCCTAGTGAGCCTCTAGTTGACTAGCTCGTTGATCAATAGATGGTTATGGTTTCCTGACCATGGACATTGGATGTCGTTGATAACGGGATCACATCATTAGGAGAATGATGTGATGGACAAGACCCAATCCTAAGCCTAGCACAAGATCGTGTAGTTCGTTTGCTAAGAGCTTTTCTAATGTCAAGTATCATTTCCTTAGACCATGAGATTGTGCAACTCCCGGATACCGTAGGAATGCTTTGGGTGTACCAAACGTCACAACGTAACTGGGTGGCTATAAAGGTGCACTACAGGTATCTCCGAAAGTGTCTGTTGGGTTGGCACGAATCGAGACTGGGATTTGTCACTCCGTGTAAACGGAGAGGTATCTCTGGGCCCACTCGGTAGGACATCATCATAATGTGCACAATGTGAACAAGGAGTTGATCACGGTATGATGTGTTACGGAACGAGTAAAGAGACTTGCCGGTAACGAGATTGAACAAGGTATCGGGATACCGACGATCGAATCTCGGGCAAGTACTATACCGGTAGACAAAGGGAATTGTATACGGGATTGATTGAATCCTTGACATCGTGGTTCATCCGATGAGATCATCATGGAACATGTGGGAGCCAACATGGGTATCCAGATCCCGCTGTTGGTTATTGGCCGGAGAACGTCTCGGTCATGTCTGCATGGTTCCCGAAGCCGTAGGGTCTACACACTTAAGGTTCGATGACGCTAGGGTTATAGGGAATAGATATACGTGGTTACCGAATGTTGTTCGGAGTCCCGGATGAGATCCCGTACGTCACGAGGAGTTCCGGAATGGTCCGGAGGTAAAGATTTATATATGGGAAGTCCGGTTTTGGTCACCGGAAAAGTTTCGGGTGCTATCGGTAACGTACCGGGACCACCGGGAGGGTCCCGGGGGTCCACCAGGTGGGGCCACCAACCCCGGAGGCCTGCGTGGGCCAAGTGTGGGAAGGGACCAGCCCCTAGGTGGGCTGGTGCGCCTCCCACAAGAGGCCCAAGGCGCAGGGAAGGGGGAAGGGGGGAAACCCTAGGCTCAGATGGGCCTAAGGCCCACCTAGGGTGCGCCCCCCCTCTCTCCCCCTCTGGCCGCCCCCCTAGATGCATCTAGGGCTGGTCGCACCCCTTGGGGGGGAGCCCTAGATGGGGGCGCAGCCCCTCCCCCTCCCCTATATATAGTGGGGGGTTTGGGGCTGCCATAGAGATGAGTCTTCCTCTCTCTTTGGTGCAGCCCTACCCCTCTCCCTCCTCGTCTCTCGCAGTGCTTGGCGAAGCCCTGCTGGAGTGCCACGCTCCTCCATCACCACCATGCCGTTGTGCTGCTGCTGGACGGAGTCTTCCCCAACCTCTTCCTCTCTCCTTGCTGGATCAAGGCGTGGGAGACGTCATTGGGCTGCACGTGTGTTGAACGCGGAGGCGCGTGTTCGGCGCTTAGATCGGAATCAACCGCGATCTGAATCGCTACGAGTACGACTCCTTCATCCACGTTCTTGCAAAGCTTCCGCTTAGCGATCTACAATGGTATGTAGATGCACTCCCCTTCCCCTCGGTGCTAAATTACTCCATAGATTGATCTTGGTGATGCGTAGAAAATTTTGAATTTCTGCTACGTTCCCCAACAGTGGCATCATGAGCTAGGTCTATGCGTAGTTTCTATGCACGAGTAGAACACAAAGTAGTTGTGGGCGTCGATTTTGTCAATTTACTTGCCGTTACTAGTCTTATCTTGATTCAGCGGCATCGTGGGATGAAGCGGCCCGGATCGACCTTACACGTACACTTACGTGAGACAGGTTCCACCGACTGACATGCACTAGTTGCATAAGGTGGCTAGCGGGTGTCTGTCTCTCCCACTTTAGTCGGATCGGATTCGATGAAAAGGGTCCTTATGAAGGGTAAATAGAAATTGGCATATCACGTTGTGGTTTTTGCGTAGGTAAGAAACGTTCTTGCTAGAAACCCATAGCAACCACGTAAAACATGCAACAACAATTAGAGGACGTCTAACTTGTTTTTGCAGGGTATGCTATGTGATGTGACATGGCCAAAAGGATGTGATGAATTATATATGTGATGTATGAGATTGATCATGTTCTTGTAATAGGAATCACGACTTGCATGTCGATGAGTATGACAACCGGCAGGAGCCATAGGAGTTGTCTTAATTTATTGTATGACCTGCGTGTCAATGAAAAACGCCATGTAATTACTTTACTTTATTGCTAACCGTTAGCCCTAGTAGTAGAAGTAATAGTTGGCGAGACAACTTCATGAAGACACGATGATGGAGATCATGATGATGGAGATCATGGTGTCATGCCGGTGACGAAGGTGATCATGCCGCGCCTCGAAGATGGAGATCAAAAGGCGCAAGATGATATTGGCCATATCATGTCACTTCATGATTTGCATGTGATGTTTGTCATGTTTACATCTTATTTGCTTAGAACGACGGTAGAATAAATAAGATGATCCCTCACTAAAATTTCAAGAGACGTG
This sequence comes from Aegilops tauschii subsp. strangulata, assembly GCF_002575655.3. NCBI lineage: Eukaryota > Viridiplantae > Streptophyta > Magnoliopsida > Poales > Poaceae > Aegilops > Aegilops tauschii. The sequence continues at coordinate 209,262,075 of NC_053039.3, read as the reverse complement.
TTCCCCCTAACTGTGCACCGTTGCGAAGGTTCGTTGTTTCGAAGCACCACGTGATGATCGGGTGTGATAGATTCTAACGTTCGCATACAACGGGAATTGACGAGCCTAGCATGTACAGACATGGCCAGATTTACACATGCGAAACACTTAGGTTGACTTGACGAGCCTAGCATGTACAGACATGGCCTCGGAACACAAGAGATCGAAAGGTCGAACATGAGTCGTATAGTAGATGCGATCAACATGGAGATGTTCACCGATGATGACTAGTCTGTCTCACGTGATGATCGGACACGGCCTAGTTTAACTCGGATCATGTATCACTTAGGTGACTAGAGGGATGTCTATCTGAGTGGGAGTTCATTAAATAATCTGATGAACTTAATTATCATGAACATAGTCAAAAGGTCTTTGCAAATTATGTCATAGCTTACGCTTTAGTTCTACTGTTTAAGATATGTTCCTAGAGAAAATTTAGTTGAAAGTTGATAGTAGCAATTATGCGGACTGGGTCCGTGAACTGAGGATTGTCCTCATTGCTGCACAGAAGGCTTATTTCCTTAATGCACCGCTCGGTGTGCTGAACCTCAGCGTCGTCTGTAGATGTTGCGAAACATCCGACATACACGTTTTGATGACTACGTGATAGTTCAGTGCGTAATGCTAACGGTTTAGAATTGTGGAACCAAAGACGGTTTTGAAACGTCACAGACCATATGAGATGTTCCGAAGACTGAAATTGGGATTTCAGACTAGTGCCCACGTCAAGAGGTATGAGACCTCTGACAAGTTTCTTGAGCCTGCAAACTGAGGGAGAAAAGCTCAATCGTTGAGCATGTGCTCAGATTGTCTGAGTACCACAATCGCTTGAATCGAGTGGGAGTTAATCTTCCAGATGAGACAGTGATGGTTCTCCATAGTCACTGCCACCAAGCTATTAGAGCTTCGTGATGAACTATAACATATCAGGGATAGATATGATGATCCTTGAGCTATTCGCGACGTTTGACACCGCGAAAGTAGAAATCAAATAGGAGCATCAATTGTTGATGGTTAGTAAAACCACTAGTTTCAAGAAGGGCAAGGGCAAAAGGGATACTTCATGAAACAGCAAATCATTTGCTGCTCTAGTGAAGAATCCCAAGGTTGAACCCAAACCCGAGACTAAGTGCTTCTGTAATGAAGGGGAACGGTCACTGAAGCAGAACTACCCTAGATACTTGGTAGATGAGAAGGTAGGCAAGGTCAACAGAAGTATATTGGATATACATTATATGAATGTGTACTTTACTAGTACTCCTAGCAGCACCAGGGTATTAGATACCGGCTCGGTTGCTAAGTGTTAGTAACTCGAAATAAAAGCTGCGGAATAAACGGAGACTAGCTAAAGGTGAGATGACGATATGTGTTGGAAGTGTTTCCAAGGTTGATGTGATCAAGCATCGCATGCTCCCTCTACCATCAAGATTGGTGTTTGCGTTGAGCATAAACATGATTGGATTATGTTTATCACAATACGGTTATTCATTTAAGGAGAATAATGGTTACTCTGTTTATTTGAATAATACCTTCAATGGTCTTGCACCTAACATGAATCTCGATCGCAGTGATACACATGTTCGTGCCAAAAGATATAAAATAGTAATGATAGTACCACATACTTGTGGCATTGCCATTTGAGTCATATTGGTATAGAACGCATGAAGAAGCTCCATGTAGATGGATCTTTGGACTCACTCGTTTTTGAAAAGATTGAGACATGCGAACCATGTCTATTGGTATATATGCATGAAGAAACTCCATGCAGATGGATCGTTTGGACTCACTTGATTTTGAATCACTTGAGACATGCAAATCATACCACATGGGCAAGATGACTGAAAGGCCTCGTTTTCAGTAAGATGGAACAAGAGAGCAACTTGTTGGAAGTAATACATTTGATGTGTGCAGTCCAATGAGTGCTGAGGCACGCAGTGGATATCGATATGTTCTTACTTCACAGATGATTTGAGTAGATGCGGAGAATATTTACTTGATGAAACACAAGTCTGAATTATTGAAAGGTTCAAGTAATTTCAGAGTGAAGTTGAAGATCGTCGTGACAAGAGGATAAAATGTCTATGATATGATCATAGAGATATCTGAGTTACGAGTTTGGCACACAATTAAGACATTGTGGAAAGTGTTTCACAATTAATACCGCCTGGAACACCACAATGTGATGGTGTGTCCGAACATCATAACTGCACCCTATTGGATATGGTGCATACCATGATGTCTCTTTACCACTATCGTTTATGGGTTAGGCATTAGAGACAACCGCATTCACTTTAAATAGGGCACCACACAATTCCGTTGAGACGACACCGTTTAGAGAAACCTAAGTTGTCGTTTCTTAAAAGTTTGGGGCTGTGATGCTTATGTGAAAAAGTTTTAGGCTGATAAGCTCGAACCCAAAGCGGATAAATGCATCTTCATAGAATACCCAAAACAGTTGGGTATACCTCCTGTTTCAGATCTGGAAGTAAACAGGTCCTTTCTCGAGAAAAGTTTCTCTCGAAAGAATTGAGTGGGAGGATGGTGGAGACTTGATGAGGTCATTGAACCATAACTTCAACTAGTGTGTAGCAGGGCACAGGCAGTTGTTCCTGTGGCACCTACACCAATTGAAGTGGAAGCTTATGATAGTGATCATGAAACTTCGGATCAAGTCACTACCAAACCTCGTAGGTCGATAAGGATGCGTACTACTTCAGAGTGGTATGTAATCCTGTCTTGGAAGTCATGTTGCTAGACAACAATGAACCTACGAGCTATGGAGAAGCGATAGTGGGCCCGGATTCCGACGAATGGCTCGAGGCCATGAAATCCGAGAGAGGATCCATGTATAAAAGCAAAGTATAGACTTTGGAAGAAATACTTGATGGTCGTAAGGCTGTTGGGTGCAGATGGATTTTAAAAGGAAGACAGACAATGATGGTAAGTGTCACCATTAAGAAAGCTCGGCTTGTCGTTAAGATGTTTTCCGACAAGTTCAAGGAGTTGACTACGATGAGACTTTCTCACTCGTAGCGATGCTAAGAGTCTGTTGGAATTATATTAGCAGTTACTGCATTATTTATGAAATCTTGCAGATAGGATATCAAAACATTGTTTCCTCGACGATTTTCTTGAGGAAAGGTTGTATGTGATACAACCAGAAGGTTTTGTCAATCCTGAAAGATGCTAACAAGTATGCAAAGCTCCAGCAATCCTTCTAAGGACTGGAGTAAGCATCTCGGAGTTGGAATGTACGCTTTGATGAGATGATCAAAGATTTTGGGTTTATACAAAGTTTATGAGAAACTTGTATTTCCAAAGAAGTGAGTGGGAGCACTATAGAATTTCTGATGAGTATATGTTGTTGACACATTGTTGATCAGAGATGATGTAGAATTTCTGGAAAGCATACAGGGTTATTTGAAAAGTGTTTTTCAATGGAAAACCTCGATTAAGCTACTTGAACATTGAGCATCAAGATCTATAAGGATAGATCAAAAACGCTTAATAGTACTTTCAAATGAATACATACCGTGACAAGTTTTTGAAGGAGTTCAAAATAGATCAGCAAAGAAGGAGTTCTTGGCTGTGTTACAAGGTGTGAGTATTGAGTAAGACTCAAGACCTGACCACAACAGAAGAGAGAGAAAGGACGAAGGTCGTCCCCTATGCTTTAGACGTAGGCTCTACACATGCTATGATGTGTACCGCACATGAAGTGTGCCTTGCCATGAGTTAGTCAAGGGGTACAATAGTGATCCGGGAATGGATCACATGACAGCGGTCGAACTTATCCTTAGTATCTAGTGGACTAAGGAATTTTCTCGATTATGGAGGTGGAAAAGGAGTTCGTCATAAAGGGTTACGTCAATGCAAACTTTGACACTAATCCGGATGACTCTGAGTAGTAAACCGGATTCGTATAGTAGAGCAGTTATTTGGAATAGCTCCAAGTAGCACGTGGTAGCTGCATCTACAAGATGACATAGATATTCGTAAAGCACACACGGATCTGAAAGGTTCAGACCCGTTGACTAATAACCTCTCTCACAAGCGAGATATGAACAAACCCCATGGGGTGTTGGATTCATTACAATCACATGGTGATGTGAACTAGATTATTGACTCTAGTAAACTCTTGGGTATTAATCACATGGCGATCTGAACTAGATTATTGACTCTAGTGCAAGTGGGAGACTGTTAGAAATATGCCCTAGAGGCAATAATAAATTGGTTATTATTATATTTCCTTGTTCATGATAATCGTTTATTATCCATGCTAAAATTGTATTGATAGGAAACTCAGATACATGTGTGGATACATAGACAACACCATGTCCCTAGTGAGCCTCTAGTTGACTAGCTCGTTGATCAATAGATGGTTACGGTTTCCTGACCATGGACATTGGATGTCGTTGATAACGGGATCACATCATTAGGAGAATGATGTGATGGACAAGACCCAATCCTAAGCCTAGCACAAGATCGTGTAGTTCATTTGCTAAGAGCTTTTCTAATGTCAAGTATCATTTCCTTAGACCATGAGATTGTGCAACTCCCGGATACCGTAGGAATGCTTTGGGTGTACCAAACGTCACAACGTAACTGGGTGGCTATAAAGGTGCACTACAGGTATCTCCGAAAGTGTCTGTTGGGTTGGCACGAATCGAGACTGGGATTTGTCACTCCGTGTAAACGGAGAGGTATCTCTGGGCCCACTCGGTAGGACATCATCATAATGTGCACAATGTGACCAAGGAGTTGATCACGGGATGATGTGTTACGGAACGAGTAAAGAGACTTGCCAGTAACGAGATTGAACAAGGTATCGGGATACCGACGATCGAATCTCGGGCAAGTACTGTACCGGTAGACAAAGGGAATTGTATACGGGATTGATTGAATCCTTGACATCGTGGTTCATCCGATGAGATCATCATGGAACATGTGGGAGCCAACATGGGTATCCAGATCCCGCTGTTGGTTATTGGCCGGAGAACGTCTCGGTCATGTCTGCATGGTTCCCGAACCCGTAGGGTCTACACACTTAAGGTTCGATGACGCTAGGGTTATAGGGAATAGATATACGTGGTTAACGAATGTTGTTCGGAGTCCCGGATGAGATCCCGTACGTCACGAGGTGTTCCGTAATGGTCCGGAGGTAAAGATTTATATATGGGAAGTCCTGTTTTGGTCACCGGAAAAGTTTCGGGTGCTATCGGTAACGTACCGGGACCACCGGGAGGGTCCCGGGGGTCCACCAGGTGGGGCCACCAACCCCGGAGGCCTGCGTGGGCCAAGTGTGGGAAGGGACCAGCCCCTAGGTGGGCTGGTGCGCCTCCCACAAGAGGCCCAAGGCGCAGGGAAGGGGGAAGGGGGGAAACCCTAGGCTCAGATGGGCCTAAGGCCCACCTAGGGTGCGCCCCCCTCTCTCCCCCTCTGGCCGCCCCCCTAGATTCATCTAGGGCTGGCCGTGTCCTTGGGGGGAACCCTAGATGGGGGCGCAGCCCCTCCCCCTCCCCTATATATAGTGGGGGTTTTGGGGCTGCCATAGAGATGAGTCTTCCTCTCTCTTTGGCGCAGCCCTACCCCTCTCCCTCCTCGTCTCTCGTAGTGCTTGGCGAAGCCCTGCTGGAGTGCCACGCTCCTCCATCACCACCATGCCGTTGTGCTGCTGCTGGATGGAGTCTTCCCCAACCTCTTCCTCTCTCCTTGCTGGATCAAGGCGTGGGAGACGTCACCGGGCTGCACGTGTGTTGAACGCGGAGGCGCCGTGGTTCGGCGCTTAGATCGGAATCAACCACGATCTGAATCGCTACGAGTACGACTCCTTCATCCGTGTTCTTGCAACGCTTCCGCTTAGCGATCTACAATGGTATGTAGATGCACTCCCCTCCCCTCGGTGCTAGATTACTCCATAGATTGATCTTGGTGATGCGTAGAAAATTTTGAATTTCTGCTACGTTCCCCAACAATGTCTTCCCATGGGTGATATGGAATTGGAAGTGGCATATAGAGGCCATGAGATTGAGCTTTGGACTTAGCTTTGCGACATGTAGAGCATCGGTTGGTGAAGCGATTGACGTCGCGGAACATCTTGGGCCAAAAGTAGTTCTTGGAGAGCGTAGCAAATGTCTTGTCGCGTCCAAAGTGTCCCATGAGTCCGCCTCCATGAGATTCCTGCAAAAGCAACAAGCGAAGAGAGGACTCGGGGATGCAAAGTTTGTTAGTTCTCATAAGATATCCATCTTTGATGTAGTATCGATCCCAAGAAGTATGCGTCAAACACTTGGCATAAGGAATAGAAAATGTAGGATCATGCTCATACAAGTCTTTTATATGCTCAAAGCCAATGACATTTAACTCAAGTTGATTAACAAGCATGCATATACGGGAAAGTGCATCCGCCACAACATTTTCCTTACCTTTAATATACTTGATGACATAAGGAAACGACTCAATGAACTCACTCCATTTAGCATGACGCTTGTTCAACTTAGTTTGACACTTAAGGTATTTAAGCGTTTCATGGTCGGTATGGATGACGAACTCAAGAGGGCGTAGGTAATGTTCCCATTCATGCAAAACTCGCACCAAAGCATATAGCTCTTTGTCATAGATAGGGTAATTGAGTTGCGCTCTGGAGAGTTTCTCACCAAAATAAGCAATTGGGCGCTTCTCTTGCGTTAACACACCTCCTATGCCATTACCACTAGCATCGCAATGGATTTCGAAAGGTTTGTCAAAGTTGGGTAATGCAAGCACGGGAGCATGAGTAAGCAAATTCTTAAGCTCATTGAAAGCGATATCTTGAGATGTTCCCCAAACAAACGGTGCATTTTTCTTACTCAAAGCATGCAAAGGTGAAGCAATGGTGCTAAAATCCTTCACAAATCGACGATAGAAACCGGCTAAACCAAGAAAACTACGCACTTGTTGCAAATTGGTTGGTTGGGGCCAAATTTTAATAGCATTGATCTTAGATTCATCAACATGAACACCCTTAGAAGATACTACGAAACCCAAGAAAACAAGCTTATCAACACCAAATAGGCATTTTTCCATATTAGCATAAAGTTGCTCTTTTCGAAGAGTTTGTAGCACGGTGCGAAGGTGGGTGACATGCTCTTTGAGAGATTTGCTAAACACAAGGATATCATCAAAGTAGACAACAACAAATTCACCAATGTAAGGGCGAAACACGTAATGCATAAGACGCATGAAAGTACCGGGTGCTTCCGATAAACCCATAGGCATGACTAACCACTCATATAGACCAAAATTTGTTTTGAAAGCGGTTTTCCATTCATCACCCTCTTGTATGCGGATTTGATAGTAACCACCTTTAAGATCAATTTTGGAAAAGATAGTGGTACCACAAAGTTCATCAAGCATATCATCAAGGCGTGGAATGGGATACCTATAATGAACGGTGATAGCATTGATAGGTCTACAATCGGAACACATGCGAAAGCTACCGTCTCGTTTTGGCACAAGAATGACCGGTATGGCATAAGGACTCAAACTTTCACGCACATGTCCATGGTCTATGAGATGCTTTAGTTGCCTTTGAATTTCTTTGATTTCTTCGGGGTTGACGCGGTAGGGCGCTTTGTTTGGAAGCGGCGCTCCGGGGATGAGATCAATTCGGTGCTCAATGCCTCGTAGTGGAGGTAGACCCGTAGGTAGCTCATCGGGGAAAACATCTTGGAATTCCTGCAATAAAGAAGATAACACCAAAGGTAGATCGTGAGAGTTGTTATTTTTTGGTGCCTCATCCTTGCACAATAGGACATAGTGTAGGACACTTGATGGGTTCTCACAAACTTCTCTCATCTCACGTTTGGTGGCAAATAGGACTAAGTTTTTCTTGTCGCTCATCGTGGAGGCACTCAATTTGGGCTTGTGGCGCTCACTCTCTTTTTGGTGGTTCACTCTCTCACTATTCTCTCCACGATGGGTGTTTTGCTTGTCGGTGAGCACTTGGCTTGGAGACATAGGACGTAGTACAAACTCTTTCCCTTTCATCTTGAAGCTATAGTGATTTGTACGCCCATTGTGAATGACACCTCGGTCAAATTGCCATGGCCGTCCAAGAAGGAGGTGGCACACGGTCATCGGAAGGACATCACACTCCAAAGTGTCTTCATAGGGGCCGATCTTGAAAGAGACTTGTACTCTCTGCTCGACTTGTATAGTGCCGGTGTCGTTTAGCCATTGAACCTTGTAGGGGTGCGGGTGCTTCATCTTGACCAATTGGAGTTTGGAGCATAGTTCTTCACTTGCCAAGTTATGGCAACTCCCTCCATCGATGATGACCTTGACGGACCGTCCATTGATGCCGGCCTTTGTGTGGAAGATATGGCATCTTTGATCTTCGTCTTGTTGATGTTGAAGAGTCAAGACCTTGGAGACAACAAGAGCGGGACTTGCGTCTTTTTCACAAAAGATGTGATCATCTTCTTCTTCATTGTTCACTTGTCGGTGCATGGCCACTTGCTCAAGAGCTTCCATTTCTCCTTCACTCATGGAGTCATAGGTGCCGTCGTCGTTGAGGATCATGGTGCGCTTGTTTGTGCACTCGAAGGACTTGTGGCCTCGGCCTCCGCATGTGAAACATTTGATGGAACTTGTCTTGATGGTCTCATCGGTTTGAGTAGATGATGATGAAGCTTTCGGCTTGAAGTTGCTTGTAGTAGGAGGACGACTTGAGCTTGTCGAAGCTTTCTTGTAACTTGACTTGTCGCCATTGCTCGTGGTGGGAGTCGTTGAAGCTTGATTGTTGGAGAGGCCATAGGACTTGGATGAGAACTTGGCATACTTGAAGTCGTCTTGTACTTGCCGTTCCACTTTGGTAGCTTGATGCACTAGCTCGATGAGATTCGAGTATGGTTGGAAGTCGGCAATCTTCTTGATAGGGTGATTGAGTCCATTCAAGAAACGTGCCATAGTTTGCTCATCATCTTCTTTGACATTGGCTCGTATCATGGCAATCTCCATTTCCTTGTAGTACTCTTCAACGCTCTTGGTTCCTTGCTTGAGTTGTTGGAGTTTCTTGAAGAGGTCGCGGTTGTAGTAGTTTGGCACGAATCGTGCTCTCATGACATCCTTCATTTGTGCCCAAGTGGTGATAGGTGGTTCACCTCTTGCCGCTCGGCGCTCAATGACTTGTTCCCACCAAATGAGGACGTAGTCTTGGAATTCGAGGGATGCCATTGCGATCTTCTTCTCTTCTTCATAGTTGTGCAAGCGAAAGATTTTGTCAACCTTCAATGCCCATGATATGTACTCTTCGGGGTCATTGCTTCCGGTAAACTTGGGCATGGTGAACTTTAGCTTGCCATATCGTTGCGCTTCATTGTGTTGGGGTCGGGGATGATGACGCCCATGTCGGTGAGGATTGGCAATCTCATGTCGCTCTTGGCGAGGAGGGTTGTCTTCCTCATGTTGCTCTTGGTGAGGAGGGTTGTCTTCCTCATGATGCTCTTCGCGAGGAGGTGGTCCATTGTCTTCTTGCTCCCGATGGACTTGACGTTCTTGTCTCGCTTGAGGAGAAACTTGTCTATCTTGACGAGGAGCTTGTCGATCTTGACGAGGGGCTTGACGATGCACACGTGCTTGGTAAATCCTTTCTTGAGCTTCGTCGCGAAGTGCTTCTTGATGTAGTCGAGCTTGTCGGCCTCGATTGGCTACGGCACGACTTGAGTCTTGAAGAGCACGTTGCGCCTCAAGTGCTTGAGCTTCACGTAGTTGTCGTTCTTGACGTTGCGCCTCGGCGTCTTGTGCATCTTGATGTTGTCGCGCTCGCTCCTCTTGTTCTTGTTGTCGTTGGCGTTGCCGTTCTTGTGCTTGTGCGAAAGCAGCTTGGTTTTTTTTTGACTGGGAACTGTAGGGGAAACCCCCACAGCATATCAAAACTTTATTGAAAAAAAAGAGATACAGTACAAGTACTAAAGGGGGATTACAAGAGGTAATCAAAGATTCTAGGGGAAGAAGGAGAAAAACAAGTTAAAAGATACAGATTAATGGCCTCAAGGTGGAGGAATGAAATCCAGCGTAGAAGATCATCTTTGTAGGCAGCTTTCACTCTATATTGCATTAAGCTGATGTCATGGATGAAAGCAGATCTCCATTTATTAAATCTAGCTCTCTCATGCCTGAAGACCTTAGCATTCCTGATGATCCATATATTCCAGCAAGCAATGAACACCACTTCAGTGAAGAAGGGCTTCCTAAAACTCCTGCTAGCATTAAGAACCAAATGAGCCATGGAGTCACCAGAAGACCAATCAATTTGCAGATAGTTCCAAATTCTGACACTAAAGTTGCAATTGAAGAACAAATGATCCCTTGTTTCCCTAGTCTGCAAAGGGCAAAGGACACAGTTCACTCCATCCTCCAAATGCCAATGCCTCCTATCCGCCATGTCCTTGGTGTTCAACCTGTCCATAATAAGCATCCAAGCAAAAACTTTGATTTTCATTGTACAAGAGGACTTCCAGATCCAGGTTGTCAAAGGGTTGAAAGATGCCGAGACAAAAGTATGTGAGTAAAACAACTTTGGTGAGTATCCCTTGGCAGTGCCCTTCCAAAACCATATATCCTTGGACCCAGGTGCTCTAATAAGGCCACCCAACATGGATGGGAGAATAGTCAGGTCATCAAAAGCCTGGCTGGACAAAGGAAGGTGGAAATGCTGGAAAATGTCCTGAGAGTCCAAGAACTCCATAACAGTAACCCAGGGGTCCTTAACATAGGAATAGAGCCTGGGAAATCTAAGCTGAAGGCTAGACACCTGACCATCACTGCAGGTTATCTGACCACATGAGTGCAGTGTTCCCTGCATTAATCTGAACCCAAGCACACTCCCTAAAATGATGCATGACCTTGCAAATATCCTTCCACCAGAATGAGCCACAATCAGAAGTTCCCTGAGGGACCCTATTATGATAGTAGGTATCCCAAATTAAAGAAACCCAAGGGAGATCCTTTTTATTAAGGAAATTATTGGCATGTTTGATCAAAAGAGCAACGTTCTGGGAACCAAGGTTGAGAATGCCAAGACCTCCCCTGTTTTTTTGGCCTGCAAATAAGGTCCCACGCAGCTAGGGAGGGGGCAGGCTGACCCCTATTCCTCCTCCAGAGGCATTGTCTCTGGATTCTTTCCAATTGTTTAAGAATTCCAGCTGGGACAGCCAAACTGCACAAGAAGAAAATGGGCATAGATGACAGAGCAGAGTTAAGAAACTGCAGCCTTTCCCCCTGATTCAGAAAAGATGAACTAGCTGTCATTCTCCTCTCCATGCAATCAACCAGTGGCATAAAATCCAGCATTTTAGGCCTTGTAGTTCCCACTGGCAACCCAAGGTAGGTAAAAGGCATTTTCCCAATCTGGCAGCCAAATGCAGAAGCTAATTCAGCCATGACAGTAGTGTCCACATTGATGGGAATAATAAAGGATTTGTGATAGTTCACATCCAGACCAGTGGACTCAGAGAAAATCCTGAGCACATCCTTGAGAGCTAGGAGATGGTCCTTGTCAGCAGGCAAGATAATAAGAGTATCATTAGCATACTGAATCACAGGGTAATCCTGATCATGACAAGGAATAGGTAACTGAAGAATGCCCCTTCTGAACATGTCATTAATTACAGTCTGCAGGAGATCAGCAGCTAGGACAAAAAGGAGAGGAGAGACTGGATCACCCTATCTGACACCCTTTTTGCACCTGAACTTCCTACCTGGGACACCATTGAGCAGAACAGAGGAGGTACCTGTGGAGAGAAGTTGCTTCATCCAAAGGATCCACTTCTCATTAAAGCCCTTATATCTCAAAATTTGCACAATGGCCTCATGCTCAAGGGAGTCAAAAGCCTTTTCAAAATCCAACTTTAGAATCACAATAGGTTTCTTGGACTGGTGGCACTTGTGCAAATACTCAAAGGTCCACCCAATACAATCCTGAATTGTTCTACTTTTTATGAAACCATATTGATTCTTGTGAACACACTGCATAATCACCTCTTGAAACCTATTGGCTGCCATCTTAGACAAGAACTTAAGACCCATTCCTGTTAAAGAGATAGGTCTGAAGTCACCCACCTCCTCAGGGGAGGGCTTCTTGGGCACCAAAGTTATATAAGAGTCATTGATATTCTCCAGATGGGCAGTACCCTGAAAGAAAGCCTGGGCCAGTTCATAAAAATCCTGAGAAATTATGTGCCAGCACCTTTTGAAGAAAAGACCATTAAAACCATCTGGACCTGGAGCTTTATCAACTAGCATGTGCTTGACAATCAAGTCCATTTCCTCCTTCTCAAAAGGCTTAGTGAGAACATCCAATCCCACAACTGGTTCAATAAGGGAAGCAAGATCAAAGCCCATGTTAATTCCCCTGGAAGAACTCATTCTGTTCTTAAAACAATCCCAGATAATACCCTCCATTTGGGAATGATCAGTCACCACCGTACCATCAGGCAATTTTAAGCTAGCAATAGAATTTCTTCGATATCTCTCCGTGGCCATAGCATGAAAGAACTTGGTGTTCTCACCACCCACTTTGATGTATCTGATAGTACATCTTTTCCTCCAATAGAGACATTGAAGGTGGAGCAATTTCTCAACATGGTATTTAACCACAATCCTGAAATTTGATTCCTGTCTGTAGAGTGTTCTATATTCCTCCAGCTCATCCAAGAGCAGGATAACACTATTGCATTTACAAATTAGAGTTTTCAGTTTAGAAATGTTCTTCTGCCACCTTTTAAGACACATTCTCAAGGACTTAAATTTGTCAGCTATCCTGGCAGTAATATGGCCCTTTCTGGATTGTTTCTGCCATGAGGAATCAACACAGTCCATAAAACCCTCCAACTCCAACCAATAATTCTCAAACCTAAAGATATTAGACTTGGGAATAGAAGTTTTGATTGTAACCATACAAGGCACATGGTCAGAAGCAGTTCTGGCAAGAGGTAGCACCTCAGTCATGGGATAATCAGAGATCCAATCAACAGAAGTGAAGAACCAGTCAAGCTGCTCAAGGAGTGGAACGTCCTGCATATTTGACCAAGTGTAGGACCTGCCTTTGATGGGCAATTCCAAAAGGCCGAGGTGTCCAATTATCTCATTAAAGATGAACATGTCATTCAAATCACCACCAGGAAGATTCCTATTATCCATACATCGTAAGAAATTAAAATCCCCCAGTAACAGCCAATTCTCATCCACAGGAATGTTCAGGTGATACAACCAGTTTACAAAATTATCCCTGGCTTCCCCCTGACAAGGTCCATAAACCACCACAAGAGTCCACCGCTCATTGTTGTGCCTAGAAACAAACTCAATTACCACTGCAAATTGTTGGACTTGCAATAAAGTCCCACCAAATATAGACGAGTTCCAAACCACTAGAATTCCACCAGAGGCCCCCCAAGGAAGGAGAGAAAGCAAAGTTGTCAAATCTCTTGGGGCAAAAGCTTTTAATCATTCGGGAATCGAATGAAGCACATTTAGTTTCTTGCAGACAAGCAATAGCACAGTGGCTTTCGTCAATCTTTTGTCTAACAGCTCTTTGCCTAGCCTCAGAATTTAAACCCCTGACATTCCAGCACAGGACATTCCAGTTTCTACAGAGATTATTCATAAAGGAATAACAAAATCAAGTCACCCATGCACATGACACACAGTGTCAGATGCCCAAAAACACATAAGAGTTCCAAACCAACATTATTACATAGCCCCGGATCAGAAAAAGAAAACCAAACACATAAAGTAGATTTATGGGCTTGCCAAACCCAGCAGAATAGGAGCACACTATTCATTGGAGGCTTGATTTGTAGTAGCAGAAGGGTCCACCATAAGTGCATCCTCCGTGAGCAGAGCTGCATCAATCTCCAGCTCCTTGCCAATAGCTTGCAGATGACTAATGGGGGTAGGTGGAGGAACATCTCCAAATGCAGGGTCTTCAGACATCTCCACAGAAAGGGGCTTGGCCTTGGGCTTCTTCTTCTTGGGCTGCAGAACCAGCTCATGGAAAGTGGGCTTAAACCCATCCCGCTGGGCCGAACTTCTGGTACACCTACGAACAGATGTTTCAATAAGTGGAGTTGGCGCCAAAGTTTTGCGTGGCCTCCTTGTAGGTGCACGCTCAGGAGGAGAAGGGACAACAGGCACAACCCTGTCAGCTTCATCCACAAATAATGCTCTAGCCACAGGTCGAGCAGGTACCGACTCCTTCCATGTCAGCAAAGGAAGGGCATCCAGCTGAAAAGCAAAGTCCCAGGTTCTCTTGGTCAAAATGACAGGCGACAGGGGTTTAGGCAGCAGGGGTTTGGGCACCTCAAACACCATTGGAGCATTCAGCAGGTTTTCAAACGAGCGCCTCCAAATCATCTCAGGCGGCAGAGGGGGACCAAAGGGAATCTGAACCACAGGCTGCTCCAAAGTGCGGACATCAAAAGGAGGAGGTTGATAGACCACAATTGCCCAATTATTAGCATCCTCCAGGTCCGGTGCTGCCATCTGATCATGCAAGTTAGCAGGTGGAGCCCCATCAATGAGAACGATAGGAGCAGGGGGCACCTGAGGTTGAGCTTCAGAACTTTGGTGAGCCGAACTAGGTTGAGCCGAGGCATTCAACACCACAGATTCTTGATCCTCCACAGCAGGCTCCGCAGCAGGTTCCTCCCAGTTGCCCCAATTGTCCTCATGCACCTCATTATGTGCGGGTTCAGGCGGAGGTGGTGGCACATCGTTCCACCCCAGAGCCGGGAAAGGAGGCGGAATAAAAGGTGGCATCTCCGGGAAGGGAACACCAGGCATGGGATGAGGATTGCCATTCATGGGCATCCAGTCTTCATCTTGGGGCATCTGTTCAGCAAAATTGCCCCCCAGGATATACAGGGGCACCATCCAAGACACCCGGGCACCACCCCAGGCAGCATAATCCATGAACACCACATCTCTTGGCACTAAAATATCTTCTGGAAAAGACGCAAAGACCAAAGTGCGCACAAGGTATGGATCCTCACTAATCCAATGCTGAAACTTCCCAAATGTGTTGACCGCTGCCCGAATACTCTCCTCATTGCGAAGATCGAGTGGAATCCCCAAGAACATGAGCAGTCCCTGACGGAAACCCTGAGCACCTCTAAACGAATCACCCTCATCGTGCTTCATAAAACGCACAAAACGATCATTGCCTAGAGGTTGGGGCGGCATCTGAAGAAGAGAAAACCTGACTGCAGCATCCCGAAGCTCGAAAAGACCCACTGATCTAATCCAAGGCTGAGCAGACCTCACCAACACCCCATGAGCTTGTAACCACTGGACCACTTCCTCTCTAGCAGCACCAATCTGATCGGGAGGGGGGATGGGCATTACCTCAGCAAGCATGAATTCCTCATGGCGGCGCACAAGTGGGGTATGTGGCGTCACATAGGTCCGAGGCAGACGAGCATCACCGCCGTCCACAATGTGATGGCCAGCCGGCACATACAACAAGGGGTCGAGAGGGAAGTTGGCCATCGGAGAGGAACAACCCGGGCTGGAAGCAGACGGCAAAAACTCCGGCGGAGGAGGGGTCTCAGGCGGCGCGGTCGAAGGCATTTTGGGATCAGGACTGATGGAACAGGCCGAAGCAGTAAATGCGGAAGTGCAAGAGGAGTCCAAGTTTGGTAAAAGCGGTGTTAGAGAGATATTCTCGGTGGGAGCTGAGCGATCCTCGGAAGTTGCAACGTTACCGGGTTTTGGTTTCCAAACCAGACCCAAAATGCTTGCAAACTTGTTGCAATCCTTTTTACCATGCCCCACCCGCAGACAAGAGGTACAACACAATTTAGACGTGCACGCCGCAGCAAAATGACCCTTAGACAAGCAAATCTGACACGTTAAAATTTCGTCGACCATGCCCGCAACCAAATTATCAAAATCTTCGTTTGCTTGCTGAGAAGATGGAATGGAAGGCCCAGAAGATAGTACCGGCTCCACCTGGACCGTGGACCGTGAAGATGACGTCCCAACATGGGATGGCACGTCCACATTCAGAGAGCCAAAATTTCCGCCCGAGATAGACGGCGACCCATCCGCAGCTGGTTGAAGATCCCTAACCGTTCCAAAAGAAATGGAGGGGGTAGTTGTCGTCCACCGGAGCTCAGCCGGCGGCGAAGGGTGGATGACCACCCGTTCATGCGCAGGAAGCGTGTACCCCGCATCCTCAACAGTTTGAATGCAAGTTTGCGTGGCCGGATAACGATAACCACGACAAGCAGGATAATTCTGGAACTGTGAAAAAGAAAGCTTCTTGGCAGGGGCATGCGATGATTTTATCGAAGATTTACGGGGCTTGGTGTGCATAGCCAACATGCCAAGGGTAGCTCGACGTTTGGAAGGGCTAACAATGATCCACTCGGCATCACATTCCAATTTCCAAAGCTTGAACTCACGGCCCCAATTTGGGCCACCATTACCCCAAAGATGAAATAAACATTTAAAATGATCACAGGAGAAAGAATGGAGCCTGAGAATGATTAAAGCCACAGCCTTGCAAGAAACTTGAAAACCAAAAACCCTCTCCGTGATCATAAAAACCATGAACTCAATAGCAGAACCCCCGATGGCCGCCTCAAGTGCCGCTGCCACCGAATCCTCAGTCAAACGAAAATCATGTCGGCCAAAAGAAATTACCATGGTGAAGAAGCCCGTGTCATCCATGGGGTGCACCGGAAAACCCGTAGATTGAAAAACCTTCTCCGCAAAAACCAGACCCTTGGAGAAGTCCAAGCCAAGGGTGGATCCATCAGCAGAACCCATAGAGATGGGTATTAGAACGTAGATCTCAGAGCGCCAGAGAGATCTATTGGAAAGGAAATGAAATTTGGTGGCTAGGGGAGGAGATCACCGGAGGTGGTGGCGATCGCCGGGGTGGGGGTGGGAGCGCCTATCATGCCGTCGTTTTAGAGTTGTGTTGTTGCTTCCCTTTAATGTTTTTTACCTGGTAAAAAACATTAAAGGGAAGCAACAACACAACTCTAAAACGACGGCATGATAGGCGCTCCCACCCCCACCCCGGCGATCGCCAATGTCGATGCTCTTGAGAGTCGGTGTCGTGTAGAGGATTGCGGTTAGCTTGACAGTCTTGACGCGCGGCACGACGAAGAGTGTTCGATGTCGGTGTACTTGATCCGGAGATGGTGTCGTCGTAGTGTCGACTTGAGCGGCTCCGTCTTGACGAGGATGAAGTTGTAGAAGAGCGGACCATCATGGTTCGGATATCTTCTTTGAGGGAACTCATGGATGTGTCGAAGTAGTCTCTTGTACGTTGCTCAGATTGTCGTAGATCGGTGGCGAGGTTGTCGATGCGATCGCCCAAAGCAAGTTGTTCTTGATGCAAAGCTTGGTGTGCACCAAGTAGTTGAGTCTTGGTGACGTAGGATGACATGTCGTCGTCTTGCTCCAAGAAGAGTGGATTGGTAGAAGTACTTGGCCTATCCATCATTTCAAACAAAGATATGTGAGTGGGAGAAAGAGAAGAACCAATACCAAATGTACCTTGACCGATGTTGAAAATGGATCAAAGATCACTCCAATGTGTAGCAAGGAAATAGCACAATTGGTACCGGTTCTCACACCTACACAAGTAAAAGCTTATGGTGGAGCTTGGTTAGGATGGTGGCACAAAATTTGATGCAATTGTAAGTGAGACTCAATAATGTTGGAAAAGATTCACAAATTTGCAAATGCAACAAGTAGACCAATAGCAATATATGGTACACAGAAACACACACGCAAATAGATAAGTGGGGTTGGGCAACCAAGGGTGAGCCAAAATGTGGAATCCACCAAGGTGCTCTTGTTGCACAACACTAGAGAGACGCTAGCACGATTGCACAATAGGCGGATACGAACTTGTGCACAACCTACTAAGCAAAAATGCAACGACTTCTATCCCAAGTATGCTATGTGTATGATGTTTCTATGCTTTGATCCAAGATGATCGAGTATGACAATCTTAATGTTGTATGATGCTATGGTTCTTGCTTATAAGCTCTTTGCTTATCGTTCCCTTTTGCTTAAAAGCTTGTTTGGCTCTTTGTTGTTTGAGCTCTTTTCTCATGCAATGCTTCACGAACCAAGATAGCAATTGTGTATGCGAAGACAACTTTTGTGACACAAGAGATGATACCAAGATATGCAACTCAATGATGGTATGTATGCTATGTAAAGTATGAACACTAATGTGCACAAGTCACGTTGCCGGCAATACTCAAAGGCTAGTCTCGATGGGTAAGCTACGCAAAAGTAAGGCCATGGGTTTATCAATGCAAATGCAAGAGAGTATGATGATATCGCTATACCAAGATGATATGAAGGTGAAGGTGATACCAATGTAGCCGTTCGTAGTAGTCCTTGGCGAAGATGAGCGGTGGTGATGTTGTTGCTGAACCGTACCTAGATAGCCGAAACACAATAGGATACGGAAACCACAACTCAAATTCTCAAAACAAAATGGGTCAAAATTGTCGGAGTTGGTAGCGGGAAAGGCTATGGTGGTGCTATGCGGAAGTGGTGGTGGTATGCGGAAGTGTATGTGGGCTCCGGAACAAAATTGGACGAAAGTTAGGCGGTAAACGGAGTGGAGGATGGAGTTGATGCTGTCAGGGGCCGGATGTCCGGGCTGATGGCCGGATGTCCGGGCTGGTTGGGCCGGATGTCCGGGCTCGGGATCCGAATAACACCGCGTGGAGAGGTCAAATCCGGGGCAAAAATTCGGAGGAATTTGTGTATGGAAATTGGGGAAAAGACGGGGAAAAGCTAGATCTACCTGCAACATGCGAAATCCGCGGATCAAATCCAACAAAACTTCATCACACCAACAAATCACAAAAAAAATTTGGGGCTATTTTTGTGGGGCAATTTTCGGGTTAGGACGGAAAACAACAAAATCAAGCTAGAAAACAAAGAGAGGGGGCTCCGAAATCGTGATCAACGTGGCTCATGATACCAAGATGATGTAGGGTGGAACCCTAGATGGCCGATCTTTCACGAAAGGAGCGGATCCCAACTAAGAACACGAGGAAAAACACGAGGGGAGGACACGAGAGAATCACTCAAACCAACAAGAACAATCACACATGTGCTAGATCCTCGAAACATAAAGAGATACACGATCCAAATCCAACAAGGGACGATACATAGGTAACCGGTTCTTCTCCGAAAGGAGGTCTTGAAGGGGGCCACCCAAGAGGGGGTCTTTAATCCAACGTGGATCGTCTCCGAAGAGGGGCCGCAGTCTCTCTCGAGGAGGAGATCCGTATGGATGAGCAATGCTCTATCTCACATATGAGCTAAACCAATGCTAACCCTAGAAAGATGGAGGAGAAAGAGTATATATAGTCTAGGGGGTCGAAGGGGTACACGGGCCTCGGCCCTTACTGTGCGCAGACAGGGGTGGCCGGATGTCCGGGCGACGGGCCGGATGTCCGGGGCTTCGAGAGAGGCCGGATATCCGGGCTGGAGGGCAAAACTTCTGGATGTTCTGTAGCGTGGCGCCGGATGTCCGGGCTTTTGGCCGGATTTCCGGGCTGGGGCCGGATGTCCGGGCCCTATAGGCTTGGGCGTCTGGGCTGCTGCTGCTGTGGTTGCTCCAGGGGCCGGTTGTCCGGGGACTTGGTCGGATGTCCGGGGCCTGGAAGGTGAACTTGCCCGTTTCCGTTGGTTCTCTTCATCCGTGAACTTGGCGGCTTGTCCGTCTTCACGTGCATCCTCGGGAGGTTCCTCTTGACACCTAATCATGCATAGCATATCGGACTTAGGTAGTAGCCATGTCTCGAGTGGGTCATATGTGATATCACTAAGGAAGGAAGTCACCTCGTTCTCGAGAGCTCTAGCTCGTGCTCGTGTCATAGGTCCTCTTGGCTCTTGATGAGACGATGGTAGGTCCATGGGGATGACCGTAGGATGCTCCTCATCAACCACCTTGTAAATACTGGGTTTATCTTTAAACTTCCACGTAAAAACAGTGTTACCTACACAAACATGTCATTTAAATATGTCGATCTGCTCATTATGAAGCATCAATTCATTTCCTGCTCATCATGAAGCAGCAAATCATTTCCGTGCTAGACCACCCATCGCGTGCGTGCACTCACAGCTGACAAAAACATTAACAAAAATTGGTAATATAAGCTTCCTTTTCTGGATCTCCAGATTCCATCAACACATACATTTGTTTGACTTTTCATGCCAAGAAAACTGCACAGAGGTGAAGGCTGATGAAAAACGAGACAGGTAGCCATTTTGTCAGCTAAGTTGATTCAGACAACGCTTGTGACAAACGGAGAGGATGAACAACGATGGCACTATACACCCTTTTTCATCCATGGAGATGATATGAGAGCAATGTGGAGAGAGATCAGAATTCAGAGAACACCGTCGTCACCTGCAAAGGACATAGGATAGTTAGGATCGATCGGCCATGTCTTCCTGCATATAACATACAAATAAACAATTGGTGTCGATCATGTGGCAGATGAAAAATGAACTCTCTTGTGTTGGATTTCAATCGTGTTGACAGTAAAGTGTAACATCAAAGCAAGTGGTTTCCCAAAATAGGCCTCGGTCAAACAACTAAAATCATGTAGAAAAGGCAATGAATCACATAATAGTGAACTCATGAAAAACTAATAAAATTATTGAGAAAAGTTCAACCCAATACCCATTTTTGTTCCAACAAGAAAAAATATGCCACTAAGAAAATCAATAACAGTCTAGTTATTGCAGGTGTCTTGCTATGTACTCCCTCTGTTCACTAATGTAAGACGTTCTAGAATGAACAGAGGGAGTAGCATGCAATCGGACATTGATGTTTCATCGAAACAAGTCACATTCTGAAGCTGAATGTTCCATAAATCATCTGAAATTTCCACCTAAGGTTTCAGACAGCAGACAAGACTCTTTGCACATAAATTTCAAAAGGGGGGAAGCGTGAGAAATTAAGGCATGCATGTGCAACATATGTTGAACTGGTCAGTGTAATCATCTACCTTTTTGTCTTAACTAGTTAGTATCTGCCGTGATGGTCATGGCGATCACCCCCAGGTCATCAGACTCACTTCAGTTAAGTATACTTTACAAGAAAAGATCACCCCCTTTCCACACTGTTGATGATTCAGATAGCATGTTACATGCATGTGTTTTCTAAAAAAAATTGAAGAATTGTTTTAGCCAACCATAAAGCTAGCTGTACTGCTACATCCCACCCACAACTCAAAACTTGCTGTTCATTTTCTCTGCTGTTGGCATCACTGAACGACCTAGCACTGAATTCCCTAGATGAATGCATAACTAGGTAGATTGTTTTGTTTCAGACCAAGAAATAGGCAGAAGTTATAATCTACGTACTGTCTAAACACATTTGTACATTTGTTTGCATTGGCAAACTAGTACTGACAGAGATCCAGATTATTTTATCTAGGGAATTCAGATTACCGCCTTCACAAGGTGCAGGGAAGGAGGGAAGAAAGAGATGGGGGCAGGGGGCGAAGTACCTTGCTCCGTTGAGCCGCCACTACGACCAAGCGCAGCCGGGGGATCGCCTCCAGCACCTCGCGCCAGCGCCGTCCTCAGGACCTCGCGGCGGCGTCCGCGGGGCCGTGGGGGAGCGGCCACTACGACCAAGCCCAGGGGGTTCGCCTCCAGGACCTCGCGGCGGCGCCTTCCTCTCGCGAGATGGGTTGGACGAGATGCGAGGGATTTACGGAGCAAATTGACAAAGTTACTAAAAAATAGGACCATAATGCCCTTCTTGATTAAACATAATTTTTTTAATTAACATGTTAAAATCAACAGTGGGAAATAATCAAAGGGGGAGTTACATGAAATTATGTAACTCGCCAATCACCGTAAAAGAGCTCATAATAATTAGTAGTAGCCTGCGCCTTTGCTCATATTATCTTTAACGATATATACTCGAATGTATGATTTCCTTCTTCCTTTTCTCATTGCCTATTGAATCTTATTCTATTCTTCTGCGCATATATGTACATTGTCTATTGTGCATTGTGGATTGTCTATCAATTTTCATCAATAGATATTGTGTCTTCTAGACTGTTTTCCATTTGTTTATTTTAAGCTGGTCTTTTTGTTTCCACAGATGAAGTTTAATCCCTTTGTCTGTGGTACCAGTGTACCACCACAGTGGAACTGACAATGGACCCATTAAACATACATGCCGCTCAATATGTTAGTTCAAGTAGACCTGGAGACTCTACTAGGAGGGTTATCTACATAAAGATCCAACGTATAATCCTGAGGCCTTTTCCACTTCTTGGTTATAGCCGGTCTGCTGTGATTTATTTTATATTTGGACTTTGTCTATTTATTTGACATAGCGGTCACCAAATCACTGTTATACTATGGAGTGATGCAGCTTTGAATTTTGTGGCAGGTGATATTCTGGAGCTTAGTAAACCTATCAATAGTTATTTTCATCGGTATATTGGTGAAGACTTGTGATGGGAGGGCACTTTAGTACTTATCAGGCTACACATGTATTGCCTTAGTAATGTTGGTCAGGTTTTCCACACTCCATGTAGATGATCAGAAGCTACTGTTTTAATAGATCATAGGGGTATATTAACGAGGACCTGCCTGATATTAATGCAAGACTTTTGCAACATCAGGGAGCATGGAAGCGGTGGCGGCAGTTGGATGCCAGGAGCTTGTTGAAATGGTCCACGCTGAGGAAAACGGCAATATCTGCTCAAATTGATGGTCTAAACATTTTTTTTGGAAATGGAGGTATACCCCCGGCCTCTGCATCATGATGATGCATGCGGCCCTTTTATTAAAAATCCAGAAAGTATCATCATAAAGGTCTTACAGCTCGCAAACGGAGCAAAACAGAGCACAAAAACTGGAAAATACAAGTGGACAAAGACAACCGATACGGTGATAATAAGGACAAGCTCCCTAGACTCCTATCCTGTTATGCGAACGCCATCCGAACCAGTTGAATATAACCCGAGCCACCATCTCCCATTGGTTGCACCCAGTAACCAAAGGCTTCCTGGAGTCCATAGGAGTGAGTAAGGACCACGTACGGATCCAAGCTGTAGCTCTGAAGATAACCTGCAAAAAAGTTAAGTTGTGTTGTCTGTTAAAAATCATATCATTTCTGCAGTTCCATATAGCCCATAGTAACGCACATATTCCAATCCGAATACGAGCTGCCGTGATCTGTTCAACCCCTGCTAACCACGTCCCAAACAAAGACGCAATATCTACTGGAGGATTGATATTAAAAGCTATATGAATCGTTCTCCAAAGTAACTTGGCAAGTGGGCATTCAATGAATAAATGTTGTATTGTCTCATCCTGAGCACAAAAACAACACCGCGAGTTACCTACCCATCGCCTCTTAAGTAAGTTGCCTTTGTGAGTATGACTTGCTTGTGGACAAACCACATAAAAATTTTAATCCGCAAAGGAACCTTAACCTTCCATATATGAAGTGACCGTGAGATGGGGCCAGAATTAATCAGATCCGTATAAAAGGATTTCACTGTAAATATCCCATTTTTAGTTAACTTCCATTGTGTTGAGTCCGGCATGTCGGAGAGTCGAACTTCAATCAATCTCTGAACCAAGTGCATCCAGGCTGTCCATCTCTCACCCACTAACGTACGTCTGAACTGGATGTTCAAGGGAATAGTTTGAAGGACGATACCTACGTAATCTTCCTTACGTTGCACAATATTGTAAAGGGTAGGATATTGTAAGGCCAGAGGTGTCTCTCCTAACCACGTATCCTCCCAAAATCTTGTTGACATCCCGTTGCCAACCAAGAATTTGACCCTACGAAAGAACATATCCTTCGTTCTCATAAGTCCCTTCCAGAACGGCGAATCAGTCGGTCTGATGGTAGCCTGGGCTAGCGTTTTCGAGTGCAAATACTTATTGCGCAGTATTTGAGACCACATGCCCTCCGGCTCTGTCTCTAACCTGTATAACCATTTGCTCATAAGGCATTTATTCTTAATCTCCAAGTTCTCAATACCGAGCCCCCCTTGGTCTTTAGGTCGACAAAGGATATCCCATCGCGCGAGACGGTATTTCCTCTTGGCCTCATCAGACTGCCAAAAGAAACGAGATCTAAAGAAATCAAGTCGCTTTCGGACCCCTTTCGGAATTTCGAAGAACGAAAGTAAAAACATTGGCATGCCGGTCAGTACTGAGTTAATCAAAACTAGTCGACCTCCATATGACATCAGCTTGCCCTTCCAGCAGCTGAGTTTTTTTTCAATTCGTTCTTCGATACATTTCCATTCTTTATTGGATAGTTTACGGTGATGAATCGGAATACCCAAGTAACTGAATGGTAAAGCACCTAGTTCGCATCCAAACAATTGTCTGTAAGTATGTTCCTCGTCTTTGGCCTTCCCAAAACAGAACACCTCGCTCTTATGAAAATTGATTTTTAAGCTAGACAATTGTTCGAATAGACATAAGATAAGTTTCATGTTACGTGCCTTAGCCATGTCATGTTCCATGAAAAGAATAGTGTCATCAGCATATTGTAGAATGGACACCCCTCCATCAACCAGATGAGGAACTAGACCCTCTACATGGCCATGTTGCTTGGCCCTGCCAATAATGACGGCCAACATATCTGCCACAATATTGAACAGAAGAGGTGACATGGAATCCCCTTGTCTCAACCCCTTATGCGTCTGGAAGTAGTGACCGATTTCATCGTTCACCTTAATTCCGACACTACCTTTCTGGACTTGAGTATCCACCTGGTGCCTCCAGGTTTCACTAAAACCCTTCATGCGCATTGCCTGCTGAAGAAAAGGCCATTTTACTTTATCATAAGCCTTCTCGAAATCCACTTTTAAGATAACCCCATCTAGTTTCTTCGAGTGAATCTCATGAAGTGTTTCATGTAAGACAACCACTCCTTCGAGTATGTGTCGTCCAGGCATGAAAGCTGTCTGACTAGGTTGAACCACTGAGTGAGCAATTTGTGTCAATCTATTGGTTCCTACCTTTGTGAAAATTTTAAAACTCACATTCAACAGGCAAATGGGTCTGAATTGTTCTATCCGGACCGCCTCATTCTTCTTAGGTAATAACGTTATCGTACCAAAGTTGAGATGAAACAACTCCAAATGGCCATCAAAAAAATCGTGAAACATAGGCATAAGATCATCTTTAATGATATGCCAACATTTCTTATAGAATTCAGCTGGAAACCCATCTGGTCCCGGTGCTTTATTCGGCTTCATTTGAGTTATGGCCAGATGAACTTCTTTTTCAGTAAACGGTGCAGAGAGAACATCGTTCTCCGCTACCTGTAATTGAGGTATATCATCAATCACAGACTCATCAAGAGCCACCGTGGAAGTATTCGGAGGTCCAAAAAGGCTTTTATAATAGTTGGAAATATACGCTTTCAGATTTTCATGCCCCACTATTGTCCCCTCGTCCTGTTCAAGCTGAATGATCTTCTTCTTCCTATGTTTACCATTTGCAACCATATGGAAGAACTGTGTGTTGTCGTCCCCTTGGACAACCTTAAGCGTTTTCGCAAGCAACGCCCACTTGAGTTCCTCCTCTCTCAGGAGAGCACGTAGGCCTTGCTCCGCCTCGGACTTAGTTCGATGCTCATTAACGGAAAGAAGAGTGGTTTCAGCCTTTACATCTAGTGCCTCAATGAGTTGAGTTAGACGTTCTTTTTTCTGCTTATAGATCCCACTCTCATTCCTGGCCCATCCTCTCAGAAATTGTCGGAGGTGTCTAATCTTATTCTGCCATCTCTCGACATGTGTCCTTCCCGTAACCGGCTTAGCCCATTCGCGTGCAATCATCTCCATAAATCCTTCTCGCTCAAACCAGCTTTGCTCGAAGGAGAAGATATTTTTGTTTGCAACATGGGTAGCCTCTCCCGAATCTAAAAAGAGTGGCGTATGATCCAAGATCGCTCTCTGCATCGCATGAACCGACACCAACGGATATTTTTGTTCCCACTCCACACTAGCAAGTATCCTATCCAGCTTTTCATAAGTCGGAACAGGTAACGAATTGGCCCATGTAAACTGTCTACCGGTGAGCTCAATTTCTCTCAAATTGAGGCTCTCGATAATCATGTTAAACATCATAGACCAACGTCCATCGAAATTGTCATTATTCTTTTCTTCTCTTCTCCGAATGATATTAAAATCCCCCCCGACTAGTAGTGGCAGATTTTCATCTCCACAAGTCCGCACTAAATCGGCAAGAAAATCAGGTTTAAATTCAGGTTGCGCTGCCCCATATACCGCAACTAGCGACCACCGGAACCCATCCAATTTTGATCTCACCCTGAATTTAACCGAAAAGTCTCCCTGCACCACATTAAGCACCTCTAATGTCTCACACCGTACTCCTAGTAAAATCCCGCCGGATCTTCCTCTAGGAGGTAGAATGTGCCCGTCAAAATCGATACCACTGGAAACTACATGTGAGCTCCTCCTTGACCCGATTTCTTCTTCTCTACTGAAGCCTGCATAGTTATAGATTTACCCCCCTCCCTCCTCCTTAGATAACTGATTATATTATGGAAGCATGGGGATGGATGTTTTGAAAATGCGCAGAATACTTTCTTCTTTAATTATTTTTCCACATGTGACATCCCTTTTATCCTGCTGAAAAATAGATAGCATCGTTCTGTTGGCGGCAAGATAAGCTTTCCTGTTTATTGGATCGGTATAGATTGATTGTGAAATTCTTAGTATAATGTTGCAAATGCAAGATCGAATGGTTTGTATAATTTTTCTTCCGCTGGTGGTTCTGCTATCTCCATCTGAAACTGGTTATGATATACATATTGATTTGTCAAAGAAAAATCATTAGAGGGATTCATGATAGGGTATATGCAATTGCGTTTTATAGTCTTTCTTTTACTCTACATCAGTGAAATATAAAATTAAGGAATTAGATATTCTTTCGTTTGCATTATTAATTGGGCTAGGGCTTGATGAAAGATAAAGCCATAAGAAGATTTTCCTTGATGTAGTCTGGGTGAGTTCGTTATATACTTTGGGTTCTGGGTTTAGGGAGTCGCCCCTGTCTCTTCATTAGCGTTTCGTGTCCTCACCAAAGGTCAGTGGCCTCCAGTTTTTTTTGTGTGTGTGTCACCGAACAGTTGTAGTACCTTCCATGGGTTCCAACAACAGCAAAAGAACTCGTTTGTAGTATCAGCTAGAGAGGTACTATACAAATTAGATTCCTCATCTTTTCTCACTTCGGCTTGATACATGATGCATCATGCTTAACTAAGGTGATTATCAACTTCTCCTTCTGTAGAAAGTGCATTATATCTGTATATTACAAATCCCCTCATTGGTCATTATCTGTTTTATATGCTGTTGTTAATCTACAGGCACTGAGTTTTTTTCCTTTCAAGTTTATGAAACCTATTCCTCATTTCATTCCAACTCGAATGCACCGATACGGATACGGGTATTAGTATCGGGCCAATACGGATACGTAAATTCGTCATTTTGAAAAAGTGCCAATACGGATACGTTTTACTATTTATTTATTAAAAAAAAGGATTCAGAATGTCAACCGTGGCCTTTTTACATGCATGGATTCCATGGTTCCCTGTCTTCTTTAGCAAATGAGCAGAAACTCTAGAGTAGCTACTCAAAGCTTCATGACCACAGTAGTCACATTTCCATTTAGTGTTGCCCCCTCCAGGTGATTTCTCTATGATTTGAACATGGCTCCACAATGGTGCCCTTAGATTTGTAGGTACAGTAGGAGGTTCAGCAGGAGGAGCCATCTGGAGGAGATGAGAAAAAAGAGATCTTCACAGACCAGAGGAGAAAGAAGAGAGGATGAGCTTGGCTGGGCAGGAAAAAGGAGAAGAGGCGTTGGTGAGGAGTAGCAGCTCGTCGCTGGCTAGACGCCGCTGCCGCCCGCCCTGGGTGAGTAGCTGCTAGGTACGCAGCCACCAGCCGCCGCCTGGTGTGAGCTCGGGAGGGAGGAAAGAAAACTGGGAGGGAAAGGAAGGGGGCATTGGGGTACTAGGGTTGCTGTCTGCCTCTAAGCTGGGCTGAGTGGTCTCTTAGATGGGTTGGGCCGTATCCAAAACAAACTGAAAAAGTATCCTTCAAGTATCTGAATTGTTTTAAACCGTTTATTAATGGATACTCCTTGGATACGTATCGGGGGCGTATCGGAGGAGTATCGGTATCGGATACGGTATCCGATACCGATTCGCTAGTTTCCTGAAGTATCGGTGCATTCGAGCATTCCAACATTTAGTCTGTTGATTACTTATGATAATAGATTACATGCAATCATTAGTCAGTACATCATTATAGATAATTAGTTATGCCAGGTTGTTGAATTTCTCTCTCCTTTGGCCAATATAAAATATGATGCATGTCATGTTAATACAGAGGGAAGGTTTAGACTCTTTCTCAACATGAACTCAGGCACACCTATAGCGACAGAGACCACATTGGTTTGCGTGAAGTAGACGATATGCAGGAAGCGATGATCTTATATGTTCCTTGATTTTATTAGATGCATATATGTGGACATCTCCTTTTTTGCCAGATAGCTATTTGAAGTTTACAACCTTATAGATTGCTCTATATATGGCAGTAAATAGTTTGTATTTTAGCGCCTTAGTTGTGAATTCGTTATAAAAGTATTCTAACTGATATTCTAACGTCGTCATGTAGAATGGACATGATCTCGCCCCTTGGGAATTGCATGCTGCAGTAAAGCAATTTGGTCAACCATATTCGATGTTCGGCGGAGTCCTTGGTCATTTCTTTGAGGAGCAGCTCCTTCTCAGGTGATTTCTTCTACCTTCTCTACTATTGATTTAACAGCTAATGCATTGTTGCTGGTTTCTGTTCTTACCCGCTAATCTACACCATGAGCATGTTCCACTACTGATCTAATAATTCATGCATTACTGGTTTTCTTTCTTGCCTACTATACTTGATAGCAGCAGACTAAATTGCCAAAGGAAGATGTGTGGGATGAGTTCACTTTCAGTTAACATGTGATCTCAAAGTTTCAGTTACGTCAGTCAGTGTTGCAGGTGTTAAAATTCAGTTTCATTGGTTAGTATTTTCTTCAGTTAGTGAAATAAGCCAACCTGCGATTTGGTCTTAGGTTGTTAGCGTACCCCATCACTTTGATCGGTTTTTGGGATGACACGATTGTCTCATGATCCCTTTCGTCGGTCGGTGTTGTGTGTGTGTTTACTTAGTTTTTTGTGATACAAACCGGTCATGACAACCACTTTATATATGTATCTACAACATTATACCTGATCGTGGCAAGATCCATCGATTTAGCAATTTTCTACAACCAATTCACAGCCACCGAATCACACAAAATTAAATATATATCCAATATTCAATATAATATATCCATGGACTACATCAGATTGGGGGAAAACCATGTACATAGTTGCAACAACCAAAATAAACTATGCTTGGACGCCATGAACTACACCCAGGACTCACAGACACATGGCTAGCAAATGAGCTTACACAATGAGGAACATCACAATGCCAAGGCAAAGTGCCACCACGGCTCATACATGCTCCAAGAGAAGCCAACACATGAGCTAAAGCGTACAGATGTACTGCATCAACAACATTTTCTAGTACTCTGCTTCAGGTAGCAACATTCAGTCATGCAAGCACCATTGGACATTCAGTTAGAAACAGGGCATTGCAACATTCAGTGTGCAAGCTGCGCCTCGGCTGCAAGGTTGCCATCACATCGAGCAGCGTCGAGGCCACTAGGTCGCCGTTGCGTGGGCAGTGCTGAAGCAGTTCGTCAGGTCGGGCTCGGATTAGAGCAGCGCCGAATCCATTGGGTCGTCCTCGCGTCGGGGTAGCGCTGAGGCCATCGGATCGCCAACGGGTGCAGCAGTGCCGCGGTCACCGGGTCGCCGCCGGATAGGACAACACCGAGGCTGCAAGGTCGTCTTTGCCGTCAAGTGGCACTGACGGCGCCGGCTCGCCGTTGCATCGGGGCAGTGCGGCCGCCAGTCGCGTGGGGAGTGGGAACGGGCCAGGTCTCCATCGCGTGGGGGCAGCGCCGCCGGCAGCCTGACGCGGTCGTGTGGTGGAGCGCCGCCAACGCCGCCGCAGCCCGGACGGCATCGCATGGTGGAGAACATGGTCGGGTGTGGAGATTTGGTGCGGGCGGATACTTCACCATTATTGTTATGGTTATGTCTATGGACATGTTTGCTACGGCTCTGTTACATCTGTTTTACCACCTTAACTGCTGCAGGTTCGTGTTCTTGTATTATTTTTTGTTTGTTTCTTAATTTCTGTAAAGTAGGTGATCTGATTTGGGATTTGCTCTTGGTCTATACAGTAGTCGCATGCACATTTCAACTTAAACATACAATCTGCTTTTAATTAAGATGCACAAGAGGGTAATCATATTGTGTGTTTAATATTTCTATGTAGTTACTTATTTCTTAAAGGTCTATGTTTGACCTTCTGTTCACCTGGTCATTCTGGTCTATTTTTTAAGTGCCAGGCTAAATCATCTGCTCAATTATTTCTTTCAACAGCATACACGATGCCAGGTCTATGTTATACTCATCCTACTGCTTATTTATATATGTGACGATTCAACATGACTTTTCTTTGGCCTTTGCATTCTTATATCATACTTTCCGTTTCACATTTGTAGTTGTTTACTGTTTCCCGTGTTTCTGAAGAATGATAACTACTAAGTACTAAGTGATACTATATAGGATGTGCTCTTTAGTATGACATAAGAACAACTAAATTTTCAGCTGTGAACTATTTTCTTCATTTTTTCCTACTTGCTCACTAAATAGTGCATTGACGTCTATTTCTTGGTAGTTCCTTATATATCCTATGTATCATGTGTCGTGGAATTGTCACGGCAGATGTCCTAGCAGAAGGACTTAGTCGTGGAGCCATCGCAGCTAGGTTAAGTTAAAAGGGTTAAAAGGGACAAAGGACACAAGAGTTTATACTGGTTCGGCCCCTTGCTGTGAAGGTAAAGGCCTAATCCAGTTTGAGGTGGTATTGCTTGGGTTTCGATTACCAGGGAGCGAATACGCTTGACCTAGTTCTTGATGTGTTGTTTCTTGTCCCTAAATCGCCGCCGGGTCGTCCCTTTATATACACAGGTTGACGCCCAGTGGCTCATGGAGTCTCGACCTGTAACATCCCAAATTTTCAATTTGGTATGTTATACATAGATCATCATTGCATATCATGTTTTATTGCATTTTGACAAATCCTCGATAAATCCTAAGCAACTCAAGGACCCTCGGAGAGAGTTGGGGATTTTCTCAAATTTTCATATTTGATTTTCATCAAATAATAAGACGAGGATTTTGGTTTTAATTATTTTTCTCTCCGGAAAAATATTTTATTTTAAATAAAACGAGAGGAGAAAACATGACTTCTCCAAAACAATTGAAATACTGGAGGAAAAATGTTAAAATCATTATTTGGAATTTATTTGGATTTTATTTGCAATTTTTATTGCATTAAAAATATTGCATGTTTTCAAAATATTTATTTTAATTTAAAAATATGTTCACCCTATTCTAGATTTTCTAACTAGACGGGGAAAATTTGTTTCATATTTTTCCGATTTTTATTTATTTTTCTACGTATTATTTTCCGCGGAACTTATTTAAAAAAAAACCTAGATCGGTTTTTTTTCGGTTTTATTATTTTGCGAGCTTTCACCGAACCGTCCGTTTTAACGAACGCGTTCGTCGGTTTTTCTCTGTTAACGAACGTCCGTTATTTAACCGTTCGTCCGTTTTTCTTTTCGTCGGATTTTCTCGTTATTTTCTCAGATTCGATCTCTGATCAAATCTTCGATTCTGTTTATTTTCTCGCTCGTTTATCGGAATCAGGCGATTCAAGCGCCTAGAGTTTTGTCTCGAAATTCTCTTTCCGTTTAATCTACTCAAACAAGTTTTTGTTACAGTAAAATTTGACCTAGATCCAGATTAGCAAACGAAGTTTCTTTCTTTCGCCGTTTGACTTTCGTTGCTTCTTTCGAGTTGATTCTTTTTGCAAACCGGAGTTCTTAAGTTGAACTTTCTGGTTGGTTCTTTCATTCGAGTATTACCCGTGCATTAGATGAGTACTGATTGTATGCTTGTTTGTTTGCGATAGAGTACCCGGAGTGTGCCGCTTGTTACTTCGACTCGCTAGGTTTTGCGGATCATCAGCAAGGCAAGTAACACTTTGATCATACCCCGTTCATACCCAGTTTTATTGCATTAGATCTGTTTTCCTCAAACACTTGCTTGATTAGGATCTAATTAAACTGTGGGTATTGGGAAGTAGTTGAGGTAGTACCTATTACCTGTTTTCTTATCAAACCCTTGGGAGTTACTTCTACGTTGCTTTTATTATTGCCATGCTATGCTCGTAGACGTGGATTGGGTTTGAGTGACATTCATGACAGATGTGAGATGTTTATTAATGGTTCAACTTAAGGTGGCAACTAAAACTCACATCTGGGTGGATTGAGGCACCTGGAGAACCCAGTGTTGTCTGTATGTATAAGGTCCGCCACCCAGGCTCAAAGGGATCATAAGATTGTTCATGCTAGAAACTTCCGTGTGCAGCCACAAGCTATTATGGGCTCTAGCATAGCTGAGTAGGTTACATGATCTCTTGAAGAGGTGGACTAGCAGATGTAGGGGAAAGTAGGTGTACCGGTCCATCTAGAGTAAAGAGTGATTGTTTCTGAAAGACTGTGTCTCGGTCATCCGTTTCTCAAACATCATGCAGTGCGAGAATCAAGCGGAGGCGATCGAGTCTTGTGGGGAAAAGTGCGCAAACCTCTGCAGAGTGTACAAACTAATCATGGTTAGCCGTGTCCCCGGTTATGGACAACTTGAGTATCTAGTACCTGGATTATCATTTGAATCTCATCACCGTGATACTTATAATTAATTTTGTTGGGTTAAAGATGATACTTAAATGGGATTGAGTTGGAGGTACCTTCTCAATGTTTCAACCACCATGATAGTTAAATAAAATTTATTCCTTTTGAAGTAGGATAAAATTGGCTTTTCGCAAAACTGTAACCATAGAGCTTTCCACCAGCCATATATGCATGTAGTATAGCATTATTGTTGTTCATTACTCTCTATGTGTTACTTTGCCAGCATATTCTATGTGCTGGCCCGTTTCCGGGCTGCAACGTTTCATGTTGCAGACTTTTCAGACGACGAGTAAGGTGCTTTAGGTCGTGGTCTTATACTCAGTGATGCCGCTGGAGTGATGGACTCACTTATCTTCCAAGTCTTTCGCTGTTATCGTGTTAGATGGCCTTAAGCCATGTTTATCATACTCAAACTCTTCGGAGTTATTTGATGTAATAAGTGTGTGATTGCTACTCTGTTATAAATCCTCCATTTGTACTGTGCGTGTCAGCATTACTGATCCAGGGATGACACTGGTGCACAGCAGCACAGGCCATTTGAGGTGTGGTCGCTACACGACCGGCTTATACAACGTGTCCGGCTCGGTGACTAACGACTCATGCCTTACAATACAAGTCACACATATATGGCGGTTTACACCTACGGGCCGTAAACCGCCATTGGACTCCGGCCCTTCAGTAAGCCTGCTTCATGGACCGCCATCTTCAACATCTTCATAGGCTTTTGTTAATGATGAATCATCAGTGGTATGACCCGGCCCCACCTGGGCGGGTCATACCCAATAACTATATCCCCAACATTAGGCCCCAGGTTGATTTGAATTTGTTCATGTCAATCTTCAACACCTAGGAAAATCCTTCTTCATTTATTCTTGCGAGACCCTCTAACCTGCCGTGACGTCATCTTCTAAGATCGTGGTAACCCGCCGTGACGTCACCTGTCTTTAATGTTACATAAATCCCAAATCTTAATATATCTTCTCTTTTAATGAACCTCCGAAAATCAAGGCGTCCGCGCTGTCACATATCCATTTTTTGGCCTCCTTGATTCCCGCGCATGCCAATTATCCTTTCGACGTTATAATAGGGCCAGGGGTCCCTTTCACTTTCCCCCCTTGCCTCTTCGTCTCTGTCTTCCTCCTCGCGTTGCTCCAGCGCCCGAGCTCCGCCGCCGTCGTCGACCTCAGCTACTGCCTCGACAACGGCCCTGCATCAACCTGATTTGTCCAGAGTTCGGTCCCGCGCCTACGTCGTTTAACAGCTCTGGCGAGTTTTCCTCCTTCCCTTTCCTCTAGATCCCATTAGGGTTTCCTTCGAGTTCGTTGGAGTTCATCCTTGTTCTTCGTTGTAGCTTGTAACTTTTTAATCCGAACTTGGTACCTCTCATGTGCGGTGGTAGCTGTAATATTCATTTTCGCTACCAGGGCATCTCCTTTTGCATAAAAAATCCGATCTGGACATATGAACTTCTCAAGCACCGTAATTTAGGTCTGTATATTTTTTCATTATCTGAAGTGCCGTAGATCCAAAGTCATAGCAAACTTGTTTTTTATCACTTAGCAATTTTTCCTTTCTCAGGTCTGTAACTCAATATTTGTACGGGCGGCTTAACTTTAGAAAGCATAACCCGCCAGGTATCATTAGTCCCCTCTTAAGCCGCCAATAGCTTATCTTTATAATTTCAATGCCATCTTCCGGTTTACCACTTATGCATGCTTCATTATTATTCACCTTGTACCTCGTCAACCGGCTTAACCATAGAATCTTGAACTGGCACAAACTTTCTTTCAGCTCATCAATAATGGCTAAGACATATTCTGCTTGTAACTGGGTCCAATCCCGGGTTACTGAGGAGGAACTGAACAACTACGTTGCAACTGGTGCTTTAGCCAAAAAAGAAGTCATTCACTAGAGGGTCCCTAGTGAAGAATTTCCTCCTGAACCCAAGGACGGAGAAGTAATTGTTTTTGCTGATCACCTGAGTCGGGGGTTCAGTCCACCCGGCTCAAAATTCTTCCGTGATGTGCTTCATTTTCTCCAACTTCACCCTCAGGATATCGGACCGAACTCTGTGTCCAACATTTGCAATTTACAAGTCTTCTGCGAAGCTTATCTTCAGGAGGAGCCCACAATTGACTTATTCAGAGAGTTCTACTATTTAAACCGCCAGACTGAGTTTGTTGATGGGTCCAATACTGAACTCGGCGGGGTGTCAATTCAAAAGAGGAAAGACGTCAGCTTTCCCTATGCTAAGCCGCCAAGTCATCCTAAAGACTGGAACCAGACTTGGTTCTACTGTCAAGACACATCTCCAGCCGACGAAAATCCCTTACCGGGTTATCGCGATCACCGGCTTAGCAAAACGCATCCACTCCCCTCACTGCTCAGTGCAAAGGATCGGGCTAAATATGCACCAGCATTCTCAAAGCTCAGAGCCCTTATGGCCAATGGTTTAACCGGCGTCGACCTTGTCCGGTGCTGGGTGTCCTGGAGTATCTTGCCATTAAGCCGTCGCCCTGGCTTAATGTGTGAATATACTGGCAATGTGAAAGATCCTGAGCGCCACTATGACATCCAACTGTCCGATGTAGAAATCAATGAAGCCACCAAGAAATTGCTGAACGAACCTTTAAAAGAATGCAGCAAAACAGGACTTAGTCCTTTTAGCACCTTCAACAAGCCGCCAGTCGTAAGTTTGCACACCTTCTGCTCCATCAGTATTTTCAATAATTATGCCCACTCATAATCTTTTTGACTTTAACAGGCTGATTCTCCTTTTTGGAAGAAGAAACCGCAAGATAAGCCGGCTAAACCGGCTCGTACCAAAACAAAGATCACCAAGAAACCTGCCAAGAAGAAGACCATCGAACCCGTCGATGTAAACATTGATGATGACGATGATGATCATGAGTCAAAGGTAGAACTTGACTCTCTTGGCTCGTTTTTTATACATCTCATTGACAATGATTGTTATCAGGATGACGCAGAGCCCAGCCGTGCTGGTGACGCAGAGGTAATTATTCTTTCCTTCGGCTCAGAACCTCTGCCAACACAGAAAACCCGACAAGCAAGCCGGAAAGTAAGATTTTCCCACCCTCTAGCTCACTTGGATCCCAACTTTCTTTTGAAGAAACATCAACACGAAGCTCGCCGCACCACCCAGCATAGTGGCAGTGTGATTACTTCCTCTGGCTTATCGAACACACGGTTCGCAAAACGCCGCCCAGAGGTCTTACATATTTCTGATATACTTTATCCCAAGGCGGGTCATTTCCGCCATCCTCTTAACTCGTCTGATTCAAATTATCAGGGGACTTCTCATTCCTCTTTTGGCGAGTCAACTTCTCAATTCCCCGCTTTCAAGACTATACTCGGGTAAGAATATGCTCAATTATTTAGACCTTATACCTGATCATTGCACTGACCTCTTTACACTTCTTATTTTCAGGGGCCAGGCCAAACCCAGCAAGAAGGCCAAGCTGAATAAGCCGGTCAATGACGCCAACCCGTCTGAACCAGAAAAACAACAATCAGAACCTTCTAACCCGATTGCTGAGGCCACCCTTGACGATCCACCACCACGAGACCATGGAGTCTCCCTAGATGATATGGATGTTGAACCGGCTATCTCTAAACCGCCAAGCCCAATCAAGCCTGCTGAGGAAAAGATTGATGATGTTGTTGTCACTGGTTTTGGATTCACCACCCTGGGTCAACCTACTGTCTTATCCAAGCACAGCGCTAAAGAAGAAATTTCTGCTGAAGATAAAGGCAAATGGAAAGTAGACTTGGAGAGCTACATCCATTTCAGTGCCCAAGACATCCACTCTGGTTACTTGAACCGTCTGTACACCAGCCGTGACTTTGAAGCCGGCTTAGTAAATCTGATGAAGGAGCGCTATGAGGTAAACGCTGCAACTCCTTTTTATATGAGTATACGTTCCTTAGCCGCCAAGTTTATTGGGCATGATAGAATAGAATGCACTGTAAACTTCAATGGTTGCATAGATCAAATCCAGTAGCCCCTAAGGGCCAGTTTATGCTTTTCTACATGAACCGGGACTTATAACACCAATACGTCAACTTTCCCTCCATATCCCCAAGGCCGGGTTAATAAATATATTAAGCCGGGACTTTGCAGTAGTAAAAAACCAACTTTGCCTCCGTAGCCCCCGAGGGCCGGCTTAATCAGTGATGAATAAGCCAGGACTAATCATCCTGGTTTAAAATCAACAACCCAATGTGTCGTCTTTATAATCCGGATCACATCATTTGTCCGGGTCATGAATTTGTCTTAGAACAGAGCAATAGGCATTAGCCCCCAAGTGTGAAGGATAATATTTATATTGTGTTTG
Source organism: Aegilops tauschii subsp. strangulata (assembly GCF_002575655.3). NCBI lineage: Eukaryota > Viridiplantae > Streptophyta > Magnoliopsida > Poales > Poaceae > Aegilops > Aegilops tauschii. The sequence goes on along the minus strand of NC_053039.3, from coordinate 209,224,693 downwards.
GGACTTCCAAAATTTTTTCTTAAAAAAGTGCAATATGCATTAGCCCCCAAGTGCCAAGTATCATGCTTGTATTGTGCTTGGGACTTTAGCAATACTCACAATATTTTGTCTATGTTTATATCACAGGCTGAGCTTTTTGAGAAGAACTCGCAACTCAATGATCTGAAGGCCAATATAAAGACTCAACAGTCTGAAACATCCAAGGCCAAGTCAGAATTGAATACTGCTTTAGAGACCATTGAGCAGCTCAAGCAAAACTTCAACAATGAAAAAGATGGCCGGGAAATTGAAAAGGCAGATCTGTTGAAGAGAGCAGAAGAAGCTGAAACTGCGCTTAAGCCGGTGACAGAAGAGTTATCCGGCTTAAAACAGCATATTAATATTATGTCCTCAGCCATCTTTGGTAAGAACATATCTCCTTGTATCTTAATAATCATATTATAAACGGCTGCCAGCTTACCCATAACTTTTAATGATATAGGTTCGCGGAGCACGAAGTGTTGGAAATATGCCCTAGAGGCAATAATAAATGGTTATTATTATATTTCTTTGTTCATGGTAATTGTCTATTATTCATGCTATAATTGTATTATCCGGAAATCGTAATACATGTGTGAATACATAGACCACAAAGTGTCCCTAGTAAGCCTCTAGTTGACTAGCTCGTTGATCAACAGATAGTCATGGTTTCCTGACTATGGACATTAGATGTCATTGATAACGGGATCACATCATTAGGAGAATGATGTGATGGACAAGACCCAATCCTAAGCATAGCATAAAAGATCGTGTAGTTTCGTTTGCTAGGGCTTTTCCAATGTCAAGTATCTTTTCCTTAGACCATGAGATCGTGCAACTCCCGGATACCGTAGGAGTGCTTTGGGTGTGCCAAACGTCACAACGTAACTGGGTGACTATAAAGGTGCACTACGGGTATCTCCGAAAGTGTCTGTTGGGTTGGCACGGATCGAGACTGGGATTTGTCACTCCGTGTGACGGAGAGGTATCTCTGGGCCCACTCGGTAATGCATCATCATAATGAGCTCAATGTGACTAAGGCTTTAGTCACAGGATCATGCATTGCGGTACGAGTAAAGAGACTTGCCGGTAATGAGATTGAACAAGGTATTGGGATACCGACGACCGAATCTCGGGCAAGTAACATACCGATTGACAAAGGGAATTGTATACGGGATTGATTGAATCCTCGACACCGTGGTTCATCCGATGAGATCATCGTGGAACATGTGGGAGCCAACATGGGTATCCAGATCCCGCTGTTGGTTATTGACCGGAGAGGCGTCTCGGTCATGTCTGCATGTCTCCCTAACCCGTAGGGTCTACACACTTAAGGTTCGGTGACGCTAGGGTTGTAGAGATATATGTATGCGGAAACCCGAAAGTTGTTCGGAGTCCCGGATGAGATCCCGGACGTCACGAGAGGTTGCGGAATGGTCCGGAGGTGAAGAATTATATATAGGAAGTCCAGTTTCGGCCACCGGGAAAGTTTTGGGGGTTACCGGTATTGTACCGGGACCACCGGAAGGGTCCCGGGGGTCCACCGGGTGGGGCCACCTATCCCGGAGGGCCCCGTGGGCTGAAAGTGGAAGGGAACCAGCCCATAGTGGGCTGGGGCGCCCCCCTTGGGCCTCCCCCCATGCGCCTAGGGTTGGGAACCCTAGGGGGGAGTTCCCCCTTGCCTTGGGGGGCAAGGCAACCCCTTCCCCCCTTGTGGCCGCCGCCCCCCTTGAGATCTCATCTCTTGGGGCCGGCGCCCCCCCAGGGGGCCTATATAAAGGGGGGGGGAGGGAGGGCAGCACACAACAGCCTTGGGCGCCTCCCTCCTCCCCTGCAACACCTCTCTCTCTCTCTCGCAGAAGCTTGTGAAGCCCTGCCGGAGACCCGCTACATCCACCACCACGCCGTCGTGCTGCTGGATCTCCATCAACCTCTCCTTTCCCCTTGCTGGATCAAGAAGGAGGAGACGTCGCTGCACCGTACGTGTGTTGAACGCGGAGGTGCCGTCCGTTCGACACTCGGTCATCGGTGATTTGGATCACGGCGAGTACGACTCCGTCATCCACGTTCATTGGAACGCTTCCGCTCGCGATCTACAAGGGTATGTAGATGCACTCCCTTCCCCTCGTTGCTAGTATACTCCATAGATGCATCTTGGTGAACGTAGGAAAAATTTAAAATTATGCTACGATTCCCAACAGTGGCATCATGAGCCAGGCCTATGCGTAGTTACTATGCACGAGTAGAACACAAAGCAGTTGTGGGCGTTGAGTTTGCCAATTCTTCTTGCCGCTACTAGTCGTTTCTTGTTTCGGCGGCATTGTAGGATGAAGCGGCCCGGACCGACCTTACACGTACGCTTACGTGAGACAGGTTCCACCGACTGACATGCACTAGTTGCATAAGGTGGCTAGCGGGTGTCTGTCTCTCCTACTTTAGTCGGAACGGATTCGATGAAAAGGGTCCTTATGAAGGGTAAATAGAAATTGGCAAATCACGTTGTGGTCATACGTAGGTAAGAAAACGTTCTTGCTAGAAACCTACAAACCACGTAAAAACTTGCAACAACAATTAGAGGACGTCTAACTTGTTTTTGCAGCAAGTGCTATGTGATGTGATATGGCCAGAAGATGTGATGAATGATATATGTGATGTATGAGATTGATCATATTCTTGTAATAGGAATCACGACTTGCATGTCGATGAGTATGACAACCGGCAGGAGCCATAGGAGTTGTCTTTATTATTTTGCATGACCTGCGTGTCATTGAATAACGCCATGTAATTTACTTTACTTTGTTGCTAAACGCGTTAGCCATACAAGTAGAAGTAATCGTTGGCGTGACGACTTCATGAAGACACAATGATGGAGATCATGATGATGGAGATCATGGTGTCATGCCGGTGACGAAGATGATCATGGTGCCCCAAAGATGGAGATCAAAGGAGCATGATGATATTGGCCATATCATGTCACTATATGATTGCATGTGATGTTTATCATGTTTTTTTGCATCTTATTTGCTTAGAACGACGGTAGTAAGTAAGATGATCCCTTATAATAATTTCAAGAAAGTGTTCACCCTAACTGTGCACCGTTGCGAAGGTTCGTTGTTTCGAAGCACCACGTGATGATCGGGTGTGATAGATTCTAACGTTCGAATACAACGGGTGTTGACGAGCCTAGCATGTACAGACATGGCCTCGGAACACACGCAATACACTTAGGTTGACTTGACGAGCCTAGCATGTACAGACATGGCCTCGGAACACGGAGGACCGAAAGGTCGAGCATGAGTCGTATAGAAGATACGATCAACATGGAGATGTTCACCGATCTTGACTAGTCCGTCTCACGTGATGATCGGACATGGCCTAGTTGAATTCGGATCATGTTTCACTTAGATGACTAGAGGGATGTCTATCTGAGTGGGAGTTCATTATATAATTTGATTAGATGAACTTAATTATCATGAACTTAGTCTAAAATCTTTACACTATGTATTGTAGATCAAATGGCCAACGTTGTCCTCAATTTCAACGCGTTCCTAGAGAAAACCAAGCTGAAAGATGATGGCAGCAACTATACGGACTGGGTCCGGAACCTGAGGCTCATCCTCATAGTAGCCAAGAAAGATTATGTCTTAGAAGCACCGCTAGGTGAAGCACCAATCCCAGAGAACCAAGACGTTATGAACGCTTGGCAGCAGCGTGCTGATGATTACTCCCTCGTTCAGTGCGGCATGCTTTACAGCTTAGAACCGGGTCTCCAAAAGCGTTTTGAGAAACATGGAGCATATGAGATGTTCGAGGAGCTGAAACTGGTTTTTCAAGCTCATGCCCGGGTCGAGAGATATGAAGTCTCCGACAAGTTCTTCAGCTGTAAAATGGAGGAGAACAGTTCTGTTAGTGAGCACATACTCAGAATGTCTGGGTTGCACAACCGCTTGTCTCAGCTCGGAGTTAATCTCCCGGATGACGCGGTCATTGACAGAATCCTCCAGTCGCTTCCACCAAGCTACAAGAGCTTTGTGATGAACTACAATATGCAGGGGATGGAAAAGACCATTCCCGATTCAATGCTGAAATCAGCGGAAGGGGAGATCAGAAAAGAACATCAAGTGTTGATGGTGAATAAAACCACTAAGTTCAAGAAGGGCAAGGGTAAGAAGAACTTCAAGAAGGACGGCAAGGGAGTTGCCGCGCCCGGTAAGCCAGTTACCGGGAAGAAGTCAAAGAATGGACCCAAGCCCGAGACTGAGTGCTTTTATTGCAAGGGAAGTGGTCACTGGAAGCGGAACTGCCCCAAATATTTAGCGGACAAGAAGAAGGCCGGCAACACCCAAGGTATATGTGATATACAAGTAATTGATGTGTACCTTACCAGTACTCATAGTAGCTCCTGGGTATTTGATACCGGTGCGGTTGCTCATATTTGTAACTCAAAGCAGGAACTATGGAATAAACGGAGACTGGCAAAGGACGAGGTGATGATGCGCGTCGGGAATGGTTCCAAGGTCGATGTGATCGCCGTTGGCACGCTACCTCTGCATCTACCCACGGGATTAGTTTTAAACCTCAATAATTGTTATTTAGTGCCAGCTTTGAGCATGAACATTGTATCTGGATCTCGTTTAATTCGAGATGGCTACTCATTTAAATATGAGAATAATGGTTGTTCTATTTATTTGAGAGATATGTTTTATGGTCATGCCCCGCTGGTCAATGGTTTATTTTTGATGAATCTCGAACGTGATGTTACACATGTTCATAGTGTGAATACCAAAAGATGTAAAGTTGATAACGATAGTCCCACATACTTGTGGCACTGCCGCCTTGGTCACATTGGTGTCAAGCGCATGAAGAAGCTCCATGCAGATGGACTTTTGGAGTCTCTTGATTATGAATCATTTGACACGTGCGAACCATGCTTCATGGGTAAGATGACCAAGACTCCGTTCTCCGGAACAATGGAGCGAGCAACCAACTTATTGGAAATCATACATACCGATGTGTGTGGTCCAATGAGTGTTGAGGCTCGCGGAGGATATCGTTATGTTCTCACTCTCACTGATGATTTAAGTAGATATGGGTATGTCTACCTGATGAAACACAAGTCTGAAACCTTTGAAAAGTTCAAGGAATTTCAGAGTGAAGTTGAGAATCAACGTGACAGGAGAATAAAATTCCTACGATCAGATCGTGGTGGAGAATATTTAAGTCACGAGTTTGGTGCACACTTAAGGAAATGTGGAATAGTTTCACAACTCACGCCGCCTGGAACACCTCAGAGAAATGGTGTGTCCGAACGTCGTAATCGCACTCTATTGGATATGGTGCGATCTATGATGTCTCTTACCGATTTACCGCTCTCATTTTGGGGTTATGCTTTAGAGACTGCCGCATTCACTTTAAATAGGGCTCCGTCGAAATCCGTTGAGACGACACCGTATGAATTATGGTTTGGGAAGAAACCTAAGCTGTCGTTTCTAAAAGTTTGGGGATGCGATGCTTATGTCAAGAAACTTCAACCTGAAAAGCTCGAACCCAAGTCGGAAAAATGCGTCTTCATAGGATACCCTAAGGAAACTATTGGGTATACCTTCTACCTCAGATCCGAGGGCAAGATCTTCGTTGCCAAGAACGGGTCCTTTCTAGAGAAGGAGTTTCTCTCGAAAGAATTGAGTGGGAGGAAAGTGGAACTTGATGAGGTGATAGTCACCCCTTCCGAACCGGAAAGTAGCGCAGCGCGGGAAAATGTTCCTGAGGTGCCTACACCGACTGGGGAGGAAGTTAATGATGATGATCATGAAGTTTCGGATCAAGTTACTGAACTTCGTAGGTCCACAAGGACACGTTCCGCACCAGAGTGGTACGGCAACCCTGTCCTGGATATCATGTTGTTAGACAACGGTGAACCTTCGAACTATGAAGAAGCGATGGCGGGCCCGGATTCCTTCAAATGGCTAGAAGCCATGAAATCCGAGATAGAATCCATGTATGAAAACAAAGTATGGACTTTGACTGACTTGCCCGATGATCGGCGAGCCATAGAAAACAAATGGATCTTTAAGAAGAAGATGGACGCGGATGGTAATGTGACCATCTACAAAGCTCGACTTGTCGCTAAGGGTTATCGACAAGTTCAAGGGGTTGACTACGATGAGACTTTCTCACCCGTAGCGAAGCTGAAGTCCGTCCGAATCATGTTAGCAATTGCCGCATACTATGATTATGAGATATGGCAGATGGACGTCAAAACGGCATTCCTTAACGGCTTCCTTAAGGAAGAGTTGTATATGATGCAGCCGGAAGGTTTTGTCGATCCTAAGAATGCTAACAAAGTATGCAAGCTCCAACGCTCAATCTATGGGCTGGTGCAAGCATCTTGGAGTTGGAACATTCGCTTTGATGAGATGATCAAAGAGTTTGGGTTTACACAGACTTATGGAGAAGCCTGTGTTTACAAGAAAGTGAGTGGGAGCTCTGTAGCATTTCTCATATTATATGTGGATGACATACTATTGATGGGAAATGATATAGAATTCTTGGAAAGTATAAAGGCCTATTTGAATAAGTGTTTTTCAATGAAGGACCTTGGAGAAGCTGCTTATATATTAGGCATCAAGATCTATAGGGATAGATCAAGACGCCTCATTGGTCTTTCACAGAGTACATACCTTGACAAGATATTGAAGAAGTTCAATATGGATCAGTCCAAGAAGGGGTTCTTGCCTGTATTGCAAGGTGTGCATTTGAGCACGGCTCAATGCCCGACCACGGCAGAAGATAGAGAAAAGATGAGTGTCATCCCCTATGCCTCAGCCATAGGGTCTATTATGTATGCCATGCTGTGTACCAGACCTGATGTAAACCTTGCCGTAAGTTTGGTAGGAAGGTACCAAAGTAATCCCGGCATGGAACACTGGACAGCGGTCAAGAATATCCTGAAGTACCTGAAGAGGACTAAGGATATGTTTCTCGTTTATGGAGGTGACGAAGAGCTCGTCGTAAAGGGTTACGTCGACGCTAGCTTCGACACAGATCTGGATGACTCGAAGTCACAAACCGGATACGTGTATATTTTGAATGGAGGAGCAGTAAGCTGGTGCAGTTGCAAGCAAAGCGTCGTGGTGGGATCTACATGTGAAGCGGAGTACATGGCAGCCTCGGAGGCAGCACAGGAAGCAGTCTGGATGAAGGAGTTCATCACCGACCTAGGGGTGATTCCCAATGCGTCGGGCCCGATGACTCTCTTCTGTGACAACACTGGAGCTATTGCCCTTGCGAAGGAGCCCAGGTTTCACAGGAAGACCAGGCATATCAAGCGTCGCTTCAACTCCATTCGTGAAAGTGTTCAAAATGGAGACATAGATATTTGTAAAGTACATACGGACCTGAATGTAGCAGATCCGTTGACTAAACCTCTCCCTAGGGCAAAACATGATCAACACCAGGACACAATGGGTGTTCGATTCATCACAATGTAACTAGATTATTGACTCTAGTGCAAGTGGGAGACTGTTGGAAATATGCCCTAGAGGCAATAATAAATGGTTATTATTATATTTCTTTGTTCATGGTAATTGTCTATTATTCATGCTATAATTGTATTATCCGGAAATCGTAATACATGTGTGAATACATAGACCACAAAGTGTCCCTAGTAAGCCTCTAGTTGACTAGCTCGTTGATCAACAGATAGTCATGGTTTCCTGACTATGGACATTGGATGTCATTGATAACGGGATCACATCATTAGGAGAATGATGTGATGGACAAGACCCAATCCTAAGCATAGCATAAAAGATCGTGTAGTTTCGTTTGCTAGAGCTTTTCCAATGTCAAGTATCTTTTCCTTAGACCATGAGATCGTGCAACTCCCGGATACCGTAGGAGTGCTTTGGGTGTGCCAAACGTCACAACGTAACTGGGTGACTATAAAGGTGCACTACGGGTATCTCCGAAAATGTCTGTTGGGTTGGCAAGGATTGAGACTGGGATTTGTCACTCCGTGTGACGGAGAGGTATCTCTGGGCCCACTCGGTAATGCATCATCATAATGAGCTCAATGTGACTAAGGCGTTAGTCGCGGGATCATGCATTGCGGTACGAGTAAAGAGACTTGCCGGTAACGAGATTGAACAAGGTATTGGGATACCGACGATCGAATCTCGGGCAAGTAACATACCGATTGACAAAGGGAATTGTATACGGGATTGATTGAATCCTCGACACCGTGGTTCATCCGATGAGATCATCGTGGAACATGTGGGAGCCAACATGGGTATCCAGATCCCGCTGTTGGTTATTGACCGGAGAGGCGTCTCGGTCATGTCTGCATGTCTCCCGAACCCGTAGGGTCTACACACTTAAGGTTCGGTGACGCTAGGGTTGTAGAGATATATGTATGCGGAAACCCGAAAGTTGTTCGGAGTCCCGGATGAGATCCCGGACGTCACGAGAGGTTCCGGAATGGTCCGGAGGTGAAGAATTATATATAGGAAGTCCAGTTTCGGCCACCGGGAAAGTTTCGGGGGTTACCGGTATTGTACCGGGACCACCGGAAGGGTCTCGGTGGTCCACCGGGTGGGGCCACCTATCCCGGAGGGCCCCGTGGGCTGAAAGTGGAAGGGAACCAGCCCATAGTGGGCTGGGGCGCCCCCCTTGGGCCTCCCCCCATGCGCCTAGGGTTGGCAACCCTAGGGGGGGGAGTTCCCCCTTGCCTTGGGGGGCAAGGCAACCCCTTCCCCCCTTGTGGCCGCCGCCCCCCCTTGAGATCTCATCTCTTGGGGCCGGTGCCCCCCCAGGGGGCCTATATAAAGGGGGGGAGGGCAGCACACAACAGCCTTGGGCGCCTCCCTCCTCCCCTGCAACACCTCTTTCTCTCTCTCGCAGAAGCTTGCGAAGCCCTGCCGGAGACCCGCTACATCCACCACCACGCCGTCGTGCTGCTGGATCTCCATCAACCTCTCCTTTCCCCTTGCTGGATCAAGAAGGAGGAGACGTCGCTGCACCGTACGTGTGTTAAACGCGGAGGTGCCGTCCGTTCGGCACTCGGTCATCGGTGATTTGGATCACGGCGAGTACGACTCCGTCATCCACGTTCATTGGAACGCTTCCGCTCGCGATCTACAAGGGTATGTAGATGCACTCCCTTCCCCTCGTTGCTAGTATACTCCATAGATGCATCTTGGTGAACGTAGGAAAATTTTAAAATTATGCTACGATTCCCAACACGAAGCTGGGCTCAGACATGCGCGTTCGGCTTAAGGCTGCCTACACTCTTGTAGAACAGTTATACACCGGTGCCGAACGAACCATTGCTTCTACGCTGGACAAGAAAACTCCCTGCACACTTATCATGGATACACTGAAACAGTTATCCGTGCTGCCAAAAAGAATTGATGACTTAAAACGGGGAGCTGCCGGAGCCGGCGCTTTGACTGCCTTAAGCCGGGCAAAGGCATGTCACGCTGATCTTGACCCGAAGGATTTGGCCAACGGCTGCCCCAGTGTCAAAGAAGACGGATCTGCCTTCAGTGCTGACGATTTTGCAGAGATAGCAAGAGCCATGCGCCCCTTAGCAAGCAAGCTGGCTGACAAAACCAGTCTATCCTCATACCAGGCGGCTTATGACGCTAACAACAAGAGAGTTAGTGCGCCGGTTATGAGCCAACAGATCTCATCCCGCCGACTCGTAAGCGCACCTTCGCCCCTGACATTGATCCATAACCTCATTGATGACGAAGCTGTATTTAGAGCGTTGACCGGTATCAGCTGGGCTAATCAAGGAGCTGAAGATGAAGAAGAGGTGCAGGAAGACCCGGAGGCTTCAAACCGCCAACCATCATAAGCTGATGTTTTTTAAGCAGAAATACTTTGCTGTGTTAACAGCTCCCAAAACACTTATTCTCATTGGGCCATCAGGTGCCTTGTAATAGGCTAGTTTAAACTTTTGAGTTGTCATGCCATCGTGCATGGTTTATTTTGTATGATACTGCTGATCCACCAGTTGAAGGTATGCAATTTGTGTTGATGATATCATTATGTAAATCAGTTGTGTATCCTTTTTTCCTGCACACAAACAAATCACAAGTGCCCTGGCGGTTTACCGCAGGGCAGGTCATGATGCCCAACATAAGTCCACTGGTGACCATAAAGTCCATAACCAGGGCAGGGTATAATATCCCAAATATGAAACATAGTCAAGGCTGCTTGGCCCGACTTGTGAAAATTATATGGTAAGAAAAAGAAGAGGCGATATAAATCCAAGCCGAAAATAAAAAATCCGAAAAACACGAGGCTTTCATAGGCCGCCAAGCCAAAATATTTACTTCAATGAAACTAGCATGATAGCCACTGGAGTATCCGCGCTTTCTATGAGCCGGCTCTCACATGACCCAATCGACATTTTAACCCGGATAAGTTCAGGGTCTTTTAAAAGATTGACTTATCGAGAGTAGGCGGGGTTGGAGTAGCATCGTGCAAAACATGCCGGTATTACCAAGTTTCAAGGAAGGCGGCTTAATAGCCTGGGTTTATCCTTGCGTTTCGTAAGCCAGCCCTCACATGACAAACTGCCGTTTTAACCTTAACCAGTCCAGGGTCTTATTAAAGGGATTTTTACATCTTAGCTCTACTCATTCATCCCCACGCTCTTAACTTTTGCTCAATTTTCCTCACTCCCTTGCCAGAAACCCTCATAACCGGGCACAACGGACGTTGCCGTCGGGTCAAAGGCTTGACCATTAACTCTGACTAGTGGGGCCATGCTGGACTGTGTTGTCCGTTCGACCTGACAAGTGGGGCCGCGTTGGGTGGTGTCGCTGTTCGACCGTTGGGCCGTGGTTTCGTTGGGCCATCCCTTGCATTAAACATCTGCGCGCGCCGCCAGGACAGAAGCATGCTATGCATGCACCCAGCAAACCCTGCCTGCATGCGTCGATCGAGCCTACATGCGCCGATGCCACGATCCCACGATGCGCCGACCGAGCCTGCATGCGCCGACCGAGCCTGCATGCGCCGATGCGTCCGCCATGATGCACTGACTGAGCAGCTTTTTGCACGCCAGCCGCCACGGATGCAGCGACAGTCACTGCCGCTGGTTCCTCTCTTCTAGCTAGGTGGCTACATATTTGTGGCTTGTGTAAAAAAAGAGCCACTCCCTTGCTTCGTTGTACTCATTCATCCCTACTAACAAAGCTTGCTTGCATGCACTAGGTGGTTACTAATAAGGGAACTCTACTAACAAGCCGAGCTCTCTAAAAAAATAATCAACAACTATGTAGTCCCAGTATGTAGATAGGGCCAACAAGCCCATAGCACGATCACATAGCTCAAACTAGGAACAACTTAATAGAAAACTTAATAATAGAATTTAAGAAAAGGGCCAACAAGCCCAAAGCAACTCCAACATAGTTCAATTACAACTTAACATAACATAGACTAAAAAAAGATAGAGGGTTTAGAACCCTAGCCGCCGCCTTCTCCACCTCGCTCCTACTTCGGGCGCCCTTTTCACTGTTCCTCCGGGGCGTTGTCGATGGGGTACGGAAGAGTGTGCATGCGCGTCGCGATGGGGAAGATGTTGTTGTAATCCGTGAACCTGTTGTGGGTGGTGAAAGCGATGAACTCGGAGCCACACCAAAACACCCGGCCGAGGAGGTAGAAGGCGTCGAATGTGTTGGTGAAGTGGGCAAGGAGAGCAACCACCACCCGGTTTTGGATGACCTCCTCGACGCGGAACATCGTTGGAGATCCCCTCGGGAGGTGGTGGTAGCCGGGCGCGAGGAAGAACTCGGTGAAGTTCCTTGCAGTCCTCGGCCTTGATATCGCCCACACACGTAGTGTGCGATCAACGTACACGTCGGTAGGCTAGAGCCTCTCCGACACGGTGGGTGGGAAGCGGTAGGTTCGTCCGATGTAATGCATGGCTGAGGGATGTGCAGAAGACAGAGAAGGGGTCGAAGAGCAAGAAGGGCAGATGGATGAGGGATGGCAGAGGCAGAGGGTGGCTTAAATAGCCCTAGTGCTACGTGTTATTTGGCCGTGGCAATAACGGGGTCACATGCGAAGTTATTAGCCTGTTTTCAAACCCACCGCAGCATCGGGAGTGTACACGCGTGGGAAAAGGTGGTTTGAAAAGAAGAAGAAAAACAAGCTAATTGCATGCGTGGGAATCCGTGGTCAAACCCTATATTATATGAGCAAAAAGAGACAATTTTTGAAGAGCTTGTGGCCATTTTGAATGATAAAAATAATTTGGCCCTTAAAAATTTGGTCATTTTGCATGATAAAAAGAGATAGAGGGCTTGTGGCCATTATACATGATAAAAATAAATTTAGCCCTTATAAATTTGGTCATTTTACATTTGTAATAACGATGCAAAAAAAGAGCAAAAGATGCAAAAAACGATGCAAAAATACAGAGCTAGCACACAAAAAACAGAGCAAACGATGCAAAAAAACGACGCAATTCGACGGCCCAACCAGAGCTTGGTTTCCTTTTGGGCCCAATAACAACCTTTTTTTTGCAGAGTCAGTGGTGGGCGAGCAGCCGAGCACAGCCAATAGGATCGCCTCTCGCGGATCGCCCCACGATCCAACGATGCAGAGCCGTCCTTGTGATCCAACGGCGCGGAGCCTGCACACAGCCAGCCCACCTAGTTCCTTCTAGAAGGCCAGATCTGAGGGCTGTTGCTTGGCGCGAGGGTATGATCGGACGGGTGACGTTGGGAGCTAGGGTTTGGCGAAACCCCGCGGGGTTTAGAGGGGTTTTGAGCTGGTTAACGGGGTTTCGAAGGCTTTGACTAAGCATAACTAATTTAAAAAAATCAAAAAAATATGAAACCTTCGCCGTTCATCGTTTTATAAGACAAACTTACGAGGAAAAATACTAAACTTGGTCTATGGTCATTTTCATGAAAAAACCCTAGCTGGCACGATCGAGGTCAAATGAGCACCATTAATTTAAAAAAATTAAAAAAAAACCTGCTCACAATGTTGTCTTATGTGACATGTTACCAACCAAAAATCATAAACTTGCTCTATGGTCATTTTCATGAGAAAACCTTCACACATATGAGCTATCATGTACATGATTTCATAGAGTTCAAGTAGAGGAGGTGGTGTTACCTTCTGTTTTTGAAAAATAAAAATAAAATAAAAAAATCACTAAAGCTTTATTTTAAAGTGAATAAGAAGGATCTGAAGTTAGTTTTCCATTTTCATATTTCAAAACGTGTTTTTAATAGTTTTTATATTAAAGCATATGTTTTCAAAAGAAAATGTAAAAATATGAAGATTAATTCAAAAATAATAAACTTGGCCTATAGTTTTATATTAATGTTGTCTTATGTGACATGTTACCAACCAAAAATCATAAACTTGTCTTATGGTCATTTTCATGAGAAAACCTTCACACATATGAGCTATCACCTACAAGATTTCATAGAGTTCCAATTTCTTTGACCTCCTCTAAATCACCTCAAATTTTGCACACATGATCTCTTACACAAACATAGATAGTTGATAATACATCTTCATTAAAATGTTGTTTTTTGCTCTATTATTGGAATATTTGATAAAAGGGAACCCTTGATAAAATGATGGATTGCAGCATATTTGCAGCATATATGTGATCATTGCAGCACCTGAACTTTCAAAACACTGAAACAAATCATAGCAGATAAATTTAAAAACACAAAAATACCCAACATAGATAGCCACATGCATATAAAATTCATCCAACCACCAAAAGGTAACCCACATCCTGTTCACAAACATAGTTCACCCACATAGTTCAGCAAACAACCTGAAGTACTTAAAACACATCATAACATCATAACATCAGGGAAGGGGGGGAGACAGGACTTTGGCTAGGGCAGAATGCTGCCCCATGATCTTGTAGTCCTCGCCGTGGATGGCCACATCTTCTGCATGAGCTAGAAGGTGAACGAAGTGGCCGGACCTTCGCTTTGGCTTGGTGGTGCAGTAGGGCAGCGCCAAGTTTTGGTATTGCTCTTGTAGTAGTAATCCACGCCCTTGAGCCTGATCTTCTCCTCTTCCTTCTCTTTGAAGGAGGCGAAGTTGCCGCGGTCCACATCCACATCTTCCCCAGAGACATACTGCACACACGAATGAATTACATTAGTACATTATAGATTCATGGGAATACACCATGTCAAACGAACTAAATGAACAATCTAAATTTCAAGTAGGCTTACCTCATACTCTTCGTCGTCACCATACGCTAGATCGTACGGGTCGTCGAAAGTATAGTCTATCTTCCTCCTCTCCCCCTACCATGATCCTCCTGAATATACAATGATATCCATCACTAGTAAATACATAAGCCAATTGAAAATTTAGATATGCACAGATGACACATTGATCATAGGGCTAATATACTGTGATCCTATTTGCATTTTCCATTGTCATGCACACACATTGAACAAAAGAGCTAATATAACTACATATTGGTTAGATATGCACACTTGATCATAGGGCTAATATACTATGATCCTATTTGCATTTTCCATTGTCATGCACACACATTGAACAACAGAGCTAATATAACTACATATTGTGGACATATTGTGAACAACAGAGCTAATATAACTTGAAGCAAATAACTTGAGTAGCATTAAAAACCCCAATCCGTGAGCACTAAAAACAAATCTAATAAGCATCATAGCATTAGAAATCCCAATCTGTTCACAACATCTAGCATTTTTGCAATGAATTTATCCAAATCTAAAAACAAATCTGAAAACCCCAATCATTGCAGCACCTAAAATCATAGTTCACAACATCTAGCTAGCATTTTTGCAACCAATCTATCCAACAAACCCTAGTCCAAAAACCCCCATCCCCCAACCCATACAAAAAACCCCGGCCCATCTGTCAAACCAACTACTCTAACCATCTGAACTACTGTATGAATCACAATCGAACTAACTCTACAAGCTAAGCAAGTGCAAATGGGTGCCCAGTGCAAATACTTGCTCCTCCACGGCAGGCAGCGCAACGGGGGCATCGGGATGGACTGCGCCGCTCGACGCCTTCACCTTCTGCAGTGATGAGGAGGAGCCCGCCACATCCGCGACGGTTGCGAGTTTCCCCGCACCACCATGGACGCCGCCGACATCCGTGGTCACCGCGCCCTGACCCTGCAGCTCCACCACATCTCCAGCCGTTGCGCCGGCGTCGCCACGAGCGTCGGCCATCTGACAGATGGAGGCGATGAAGGTGAGGAAGAGGATGCGGTGGGGGAGAGCGAGACGGTGCGGTGGAGGCAGTGGAGGAGAGCGAGATGACGACGGCGTGCAGAGGAAGACGATGCGGCAGCGAGTGGATTTGGGGGAAAATGGTAGGGGCGATGGAGGTGGTTGCCCTCTTTATATGATGGGACGTTTCGGGCATGTCCATGGACACGTGCTACCCCACAACTGCGGTCTTGCATGCGCCCACGTATACACGGCCCCACTCGTCAGCTAACGGTCAAAGGCATTAACCCGACGACAACGTCCCTTATAACCAGTTATGAGGGTTTCGGGCAAGGGAGTGGGGAACAGTGAGCAAAAGTTAACAGAGTGGGGATGAATGAGTAGAGCTAAGGAACCAAGGGCACAGAAATAAATATCCCCTTATTAAAAGATTGACTGTTAAGAGTACAGTGGGTCATTCAGGATTACCTGATGGAGAAGCATCTTGCATACAGGCAGGATAACCCAGATTTTTGGTGAATACACCTGGCATCCAAGCCAATCAAAAGGGTGAATATAGCTATGTTCTTTGAACAAGAAGCCCCCAAGTGATATATTTCTGAGTTGTACTCAGCGGGTATCTATGTTTGAGCTATGCTGTGCATCCAACTCTCTTTGGTCCCTGTGACTCGGGCATTTAAGCCTCTTAAGTGACCATGTGAGATGACAATAAAGACTCAGTTTCTAAGAAATGAAACGACAGAGGCCCTGAATTTATCAGGGATGTCGGCTTATTATACTCATCATAATATATACACTGTCAAAATATGTACATCACAAGAGCATGTGGCTCAAGTATAGTAAGGTCGAAGATGAGCAATATTCCATGGCCGACAGGTCTCCTCCTCTGACGTGCGTGAGTCCTTGTGGTCTCGAACATCAGATTCTTGCTGACCACAAAAGGCCCTTCCCAAGGCGGGGATAGTTTGTGCATATCAGTCTGATCTTGGATAAGCCGGAGCACCAAGTCGCCTTCTTGAAAGGTTCTGGTTTTAACCCGACGGCTGTGATAACGACGCAGATCCTGCTGGTAAATCGCCGAACGAGCCGCTGCAAGGTCACGCTCCTCATCCAATAGGTCAAGAGCATCTTGACGTGCTTTTTCATTATCAGCTTCAACATAAGCCGCCACACGGGGCGAATCGTGACGGATGTCACTAGGGAGAACCGCCTCTGCTCCGTAAACCATGAAGAAAGGTGTGTAACCCGTAGATCTGTTGGGGTAGTATTGATACTCCATAACACTGAGGGTAACTCCTTCACCCAACAACCCGACATCCTTTGCAAAGGGACCATAAGCCGGAGCTTGATGCCTCGCAAAATCTCATGATTAGCTCGCTCAGCTTGACCATTAGACTGGGGGTGAGCCACTGAGGATACATCAAGCCGAATATGCTCTCGTTGACAAAACTCTTTCATAGCACCTTTGGATAAATTAGTGCCATTATCAGTTATAATGCTATGGGGAAAGCCAAAACAGGAAATCACCTTTTTGACGAATTGAACCGCCGTCGCCGCATCACACTTACTAACCGGCTCTGCTTCAACCCACTTTATGAACTTGTCAACCGCCACCAGAAGGTGGGTCTTTTTATCCTTGGACCTTTTAAAAGGCCCAACCATATCAAGCCCCAGACTGCAAATGGCCAAGCAATTGGAATCATCCTCAATTCTTGAGCCGGCACATGAGATCGTTGTGCAAACTTCTGACAACCGTCACATTTACTTACCAGATCTTCTGCATCAGCATGAGACGTCAGCCAATAAAATCCATGACGAAATGCCTTGGCTACGAAAGACTTAGAGCCGGCATGATGACCACAATCTCCTTCATGGATGTCCCGTAAAATTTCACAACCTTCTTCAGGAGAAACGCAACGTTCAAAGCCTCCTGTGACACTGCGATGATGCAACTCTCCATTGACAATAGACATTGACTTAAACCGCCAGGTTATCTGTCTGGCCAAAGTTTCATCCTCAGGTAACTCGCCCCGGGTCATATAAGCCAAATAAGGAACTGTCCAATCAGGAATAGCATGAAGAGCCGCGACCAGTTGTGCTTCCGGGTCAGGAATAGCAAGATCCTCCTCTGTGGGCAATTTGACCGGAGGGTTATGCAGGATATCCAGGAAAGTGTTAGGTGGCACCGGCTTACACTGGGATCCTAACCGGCTTAAAGCATCAGCCGCCTCATTTTTCCTGCGATCAACATGTTCAACTTGATAACCTTTGAAATGACCCGTGATAGCATCAACCTCTCGACGATAAGCCGCCATGAGTGGATCCTTGGAATCCCAAGTACTAGAAACTTGCTGAGCCACTAAATCTGAGTCGCCAAAACACCTCACCCGGCTTAAATTCATCTCCTTAGCCATCCGAAGACCATGGAGCAAGGCCTCATACTCAGCTGCATTGTTAGTACAAGGGAACATCAACCGGAGAACATAAGAAAATTTATCACCTCGTGGGGAAGTCAAGACAACTCCAGCCCCCGAGCCGTCCAACTGCCTAGATCCTTCAAAGTGAACAGTACAATACGTGTTATCCGGCTTCCCCTCACGCATCTGCAGCTCTGTCCAATCATTTATGAAATCCACAAGCGCTTACGACTTAATGGATGTTCGAGGCATATATTTCAAACCATGAGGTCCAAGCTCAATGGCCCACTTGGCTACCCGGCCTGTGGCTTCTCTGTTCTAAATAATATCCCCTAAAGGAGCAGAACTAACCACTGTGATGGGATGACCCATACACAAGCTTCTGCCAATGCAGATACCTCTGTTTGGACTCAATAAGTACCTCACTGATGTAATAAACCGGCCGTTGAACCAGATGCTCCTTGCCTGATTCCTTCCTTTCCACCACAATGGCTACACTAACAGCTCGGCTATTGGCAGCCACATATGACAACAAAGGCTCCTTATCAATGGGAGCAGCAAGAACTAGCGGCTCAGCCAATTGTTTCTTCAAGGCCTCAAATGCCTGATCGGCAACATCACTCCAGTCAAAGTGATCTGTCTTCTTCATCATCTGGTACAGAGGGATAGCCTTTTCACCCAACCGGCTTATGAACCGGCTTAAGGCCGCAATACGACCCGCCAAACGCTGAACATCATTGATACACGCCGGCTTAGCCAGAGAGGTGATAGCCTTTATCTTCTCCGGGTTAGCTTCAATACCCCGTTTTGAAACCAGAAATCCCAAGAGCTTGCCTGCTGGCACACAAAAAACGCACTTGGTCGGGTTAAGCATCATCTTATAAATCCGTAGATTTTCAAAGGTCTCCTTTAAATCATCTATCAAAGTTTCCTTCTTCCTGGATTTCACCACAATATCATCCACATAGGCATGAACATTGCGCCCAATCTGATCATGAAGACAATTCTGCTCGCACCGCTGGTAAGTCGCCTGGGCACTCTTGAGCCCAAAAGGCATAGCCACATAATAGAAGGCTCCAAAAGGAGTGATGGAGGTTGTTTTCTCCTGGTCCTTAACTGCTATCTTGATCTGATGATAACCAGAATACGCATCCAAAAAACTTAAACGCTCACAACCCGCCGTAGCATCAATAATCTGATCAATGCGGGGGAGAGCAAAGGGATCAGCCGGACAAGCCTTGTTTAAGTCCGTATAATCCACACACATGCACCAGGTGCCATTTTTCTTAAGTACCAGCACCGGGTTAGCCAACCACCCAAGATGAAAAACTTCAACAATGAACCCAGCCGCCAAGAGCCGGGCTACCTCCTCACCAATAGCCTTGCGCCTCTCTTCCTTGAAACGGCGAAGGAATTGTTTGAGCGGTTTAAACTTCGGATCAATATTGAGGGTGTGCTCAGCGAGTTCCCTCGGTACACCTGGCATGTCTGAAGGCTTCCATGCAAAGATGTCCCGGTTCTCACGGATGAACCCGATGAGCGCGCTTTCCTATTTTGGATCCAAATTAGCACTGGTACTGAACTGCTTGGACGAGTTGCCAGGAACGAAGTCAACTAGCTTAGTGTCGTCTGTCGACTTAAACTTCAACAAGGGATCATGCTCTGTGGTTGGCTTTTTTAAAGATGTCATATCCGCCGGGTCAACATTATCCTTATAAAATTTCAACTCCTCTGTTGCACAAACAGACTCAGCGTAAGCAACATCACCTTGTTCACACTCCAAGGCTATCTTGCGACTCCCATGCATTGTTATAGTGCCCTTGTGACCCGGCATCTTCAACTGCAAATAAACATAACAAGGCCTTGCCATGAACTTAGCATAAGCCGGCCGCCCAAACAGAGCATGATAAGGGCTCTTGATTTTGACCGCTTCAAAGGTCAATGTCTCATACCTGGAATCATACTCATCTCCAAAAGCAACCTCCAAAGATATTTTACCCACTGGATATGCCGACTTACCAGGCACCACACCATGAAAAACAGTGTTCGACGGCTTAAGGTTTCTGTTGGTCAATCCCATGCGACCGAAAGTTTCATAGTAAAGGATGTTGATGCTGCTGCCTCCATCCATGAGCATCCTCCAACCTGAGGCGCTACCACCAGCGCCAAGTGACCCGGATTATCAACCCGGGGCGGGTGATCCTCACGGTTCCAGAGAATGGGGTGTTCAGACCATCGCAAATAACGAGGCACCGCCGGCTCAACGGCGTTCACTGCCCTTTTATGAAGCTTCTGATCCTGCTTACATAAACTTGTGGTGAAGACGTGGTACTTCCCACTATTCAACTGCTTCGGGTTACTCTGATAACCAGGCTGCTGCTGCTAATTCACCTGATTATTCTGTTGGTTATAACCACCGTGATTACCTTGTCCTTGAAAACCAGAACTTGAACCGCCCCCTCCATGACTCGGACAATGAGGACCGGAGCCTGAACCGCCATTCGGGCCATGGTTATGCTGAAAAAGATGAGAATCCCTGAACTCTCTCATGATATAACAATCTTTCCACAAATGGGCCGATGGTCGCTCACGTGTTCCGTGCTTCGGACACGGCTGATTCATCATTGCCTCAAGGTCAAGTTTTGAGCCTCCAGACTGAGCCGACCTCCCTTTGCGACGCTGGTTATTATTCCGCATACCAGTGTTGGCCATGAAGTCTAGATTCCCTTCAGCTCTGCGTTTACCGTTGCCACCCTGACTGGCCGAGTTGTGTTGCTGCCCTTTCATGCCGCGACTCTTCTTTCCCTTGCCCGTCCTTTCATCATCAGACTCGGCGTCCTTGGTACCATCAGAGTCGGCATACTTGACAAGGGCCGCCATGACCTCCCCCATATCACTGCAATGGTGCTTAAGCCACCCAAGTTTCTGTTTGAGAGGGAGGAAACGACAATTTTTCTCCAACATTAAAACTGCCGAGCCGACGTTGATACTATCTGATGAGTGTATGATAGTTGAGACCCGACGCACCCAACTGGTTGTTGACTCGCCCTCACCTTGAACACAAGAGACTAAATCCACGATTGACATAGGTTGCTTGCATGTATCTTTGAAATTTTGAAAAAAAGGGGCTTTCAACTATGCCCATGACCCAATGGAGTTGGCGGGCAGCCCCTTCAACCAAGTACGAGCCGGCCCTTCCAACATCATGGTGAAATACTTAGCGCATGCAGCTTCACTAACATCTAGCATCTCCATGGCCATCTCATAACTCTCCACCCAAGCTTCAGGGGGCTGATCTGCTGTGTAATTAGGCACCTTACGAGGACCCTTGAAATCCTTGGGCAGACGCTCGTTACGCAGAGCTGGCGCTAAACACGACACACCCAAGCTTCTGGAGGTCATGCCTGCCTCTACCGAATTCATCGGATAAGCTGGGGCATGTTGATGAGCCGCTAGCTGAGCCACCAGCTCGGCCTCCCTACGCGCTCTGCCATGATCCACCAAAGTCTGAGCATTGGCCCTACCATGCGCCGGGTCATGTCCACGAGGCTGGTTACGGTGTTGTTTAGTACTTGAAACCGCTGGTGAGTCAATGTGCCGACTGTAACTCCGGCTTGGACGAGGGGTTGAGTGAATCCGCTCACGACTATAGGAATAAGCCGCCTGCTGCTCCAACACCGTCTGAAGAAGTTCTCTGGCCCTCCGTGTTTCAACCGCCGTTGGAGACTCGCCCTCAATTGGCAGAGCCGCCAATCGTGTTGCCGCAGCAATCATATTGTCCAAGGGGTTGGAATAATGATCTGGCGGCATCAAAACATGTTGAGGTGGGGTATTGTTCATACGAGGAGAGCCCATCACTCGTGGCTGAACCGGTGCTCCACCCCCGGGCGCTTCAACCATCTGGTTTACCACTGGTAGGTCACTGGTCCATGCACCAGGCGTGTTAAAGAGGTTCCTCGCCTCGTAAACCGAAGGCAGACGACTCCGATGTCTCCTCCTCATGACTTCATTTGAAGCATTCTGATCCAACGTGAGCCGGAAGGAATCAGCTTGGATCCGCTGTGCCTGAGCCTCCAAAACAGCCCGCTCTACATCCATCCTTGTGTTTTCAGCCGCCAGCTCTTCCTTGGCTTGAGCTATCTCATCTCGGAGCTTAGCCACATCCACCTTGTGCTGTTCCTGGTTGTCTGGGGTTACCTCTGCCCCCATCAGAGTTGCCAGAGACTCTAGCAATTCGGTGAGAACTTGAGCCGGCGGGCGCGCAGAGCTAGCACCAGCCGTCGTCGTAGCCATTGAATGGAGGTCATAGCCGCGACGGTTGTTGAACCAAGCACCGGTTGTGTACCGGCCATGAAGATCGCGACCCTGTTAGGCGGCTTATAGGGGTCCGGAATGCTGTCACCATCGGAATAGCCCCCAAGCCGGCCGTCTTGCGGTTGATACAAGGATGCAGTCTCGCCCGTGGACGACTCACCATCAGAGTAGATGACCGTCTCACCGCCAGACACAGATCCATCTTCAATCTCTGCCCCATGGATGAAACCGACGAAGGCACACTTCGCAGCGGGTTGAACTCGGGCGGGTCGTGCACGCCAAGCCGTCTCGACGATGTCGGTGCAATTGTCCGGCTCAGGGCCCGGCTCGCCGATCTTGCCAATGAAGACATGAATTCCGCCGAAGGGGACCCGGTACCCGTACTCGATCGAGCCGGCCTCAGGGCCCCAGCCTGCATCGTCGATGTAGAGCTTGCCGCGATGACTCTTGGTCATCCGGCCCATAGCGTATCCTTTGATCCCTTCGAAGCTGCCCTTCAAGAACTCGAAACCACTGTGCGCTGGCCCCACAGTGGGCGCCAACTATCGTGGAATTGTCACGGCAGATGTCCTAGCAGAAGGACTTAGTCGTGGAGCCATCACAGCTAGGTTAACTTAAAGGGGTTAAACGGGACAAAGGACACATGAGTTTATACTAGTTTGGCCCCTTGCTGTGAAGGTAAAGGCCTAATCCAGTTTGAGGTGGTATTGCTTGGGTTTCGATTACCAGGGAGCGAATACGCTTGACCTAGTTCTCGATGTGTTGTTTCTTGTCCCTAAACTGCCACTGGGTTGTCCCTTTATATACACAGGTTGACGCCCAGTGGCTCATGGAGTCCCGGCCGGCTTACATAACGTGTCCGGCTCGGTGACTAACTACTCATGCCTTACAATAAAAGTCACACATATATGGCGGTTTACACCTACGGGCCGTAAGCCGCCATTGGGCTCCGGCCCTTCAGTAAGCCTGCTTCATGGACCGCCATCTTCAACATCTTCACGGGCTTTTGTTAATGATGAATCGCCAGTGGTATGGCCCGTCCCCACCTGGGCGGGTCATACCCAATAACTACTAAGTACTAAGTGATACTGTATGGGATGTGCTCTTTAGTATGACATAAGAACAACTAAATTTTCAGCTGTGAACTATTTTCTTCATTTTTTTCCTACTTGCTCACTAAAAAGTGCATTGACGTCAATTTCTTGGTAGTTCCTTATATATCCTATGTATCATGTACTACTTACTAATCTTGGCATGCATTCTTGTCCGGGGTAAATGAGTGAGGACATTAAGATAATTCTGCTATGAACAACTGGTATCTTTTCTATGTTTGGTTCCCTATATTCACTACAAAAAAAAGACACATCCGTGACATTTTGGGCTGAACGAATTTTTTTCTATCATACTTATGACACTTCTATGACGATAATTGTGACAAAACCCGGTATCATCATAGATGTGTGGGGTCCTACTTCTATGACAAAAAATCATGACAGAAAATGGGCTTTTCGTCCTGGGCGGGCCGGAGACGCAGCTGCATGACATTCTTTGGGCCGTCCATGACGGAAAAAACCGTGGTAGAAGCGAGGGCGAGGAAAATATCGGGGAGTTCCCGGTTACGGTGGGTGGTTGGGGGCCGAGCGATGCGCGTTTCTCTCGTACGTACGCGCGTGTGTGGGAGGCATTGGGCTCTAACTGAACCTGAGCGAGGCGTTGGGCTCTAACTGAACTCAAGCGATTGCACTGCAGGCTATGCGCTACTAAACCCGAGCGATCGATCGATCCCTTGCTGTTAACTAAACCCGAGTGATTCCTTTGCTACTGCTGCTAACTGAAGCCGATCGAACACTGTTGCCTCCTTCCCTGGATGAACAGTGAGCGTTGTTGAGGGGGTTTGGATGAACAGTTCCTGGTGGGGGGTTGGACGAACAGGACCCCGTGGTAGTAGAGGCCGTTGCCGCTGGATGAACAGTACCCCGATCGATCGAGCCGGTGGATGAACAGGACCCCATGGAGGGCTGGATGAACAGGACCCCGTGGAGGGCTGGTTGAACAGTAGCCGATGGAGGGCTGGTTGAACAGTAGCCGGTGGAGGGCTGGATGAACAGTAGCCCATGGAGGGGTGGTTGAACAAGACCCCGTGGAGAGGGCTGGTTGAACAGTAGCCGGTGGAGGCTGGATGAACAGGAGCCCCGTGGATGAACAGTCGCAGGTGGAGGCTGGAGGAGGTCGACGGTGGATGAACAGTAGCCCGTGGAGGCAGTCGACAGTGGAGATGAACAGTATCCCGTGTAGTCCCGTTTTGCGGTACGGCACACCCCTCCTGATGAACAGGACCCCCGTTTCGACCGTAGCGCTCCAACACAAGTCCGTTTCCTCCGTTTTGCCGTACGCCACACCCCTCCCGATCAACAGGACCCCGTTTCCACCGTAGGAGGTCCGTTTCCTCCGTTTTGCGATACGCCAGACCCCTCCAGATGAACAGGATCCCGTTTCCACCGTGGCCGGTCAAACACAAGGCCGTTTCCTCCGTTCTGCAGTACACCAGGCCTCGTTTCCATCGCTTGTTCCGTCCAAGCCGGTTGGCTCCCGATGAACAGCACGCGTTCCGTTGCCTCCCGATGAACACGACGCATTCCGTTGCCTCCCCATGAACGCGAGGATGACGCAATTTCTCCGTTCCGACCCAGCCACAGCCATGTAAACGAGCCCTGGCCGTACATATGCGCGAGTAGGCGTTCGAGACCCCGCCCGTATGTATGTACGTGACCGTATTTACTTTCTTGCACCCTGGCCGCTGTACATACGTGTACATGCTACGTGCGCGCCTCTACTACCACACGTGCGCGCCTCTACCATGACAAGTGCCCTTCCTTACACGGTCACGGTTCATCGCTGCAGCCTGCAGACCGACCGATCGTATGTATGTACACGTTCGCGACCAGAATGACAACGGTACGTACGCTTCGACCAGGTGGGTCCCGACTGTCAGGCACTTCCTTGTGTGCGAAGATGTAGCTGGTGGGTCCCAGCAGTCAGGGGGGATTTTTTTTCACGAAATACGGTGGCCCGTCCGGTGGGTCCCTGCTGTCAGGTGGAGGAATCATTATTTTGCGCGTAATAAGGAGGCACTTCCTTGCTGCGGCCGTGGACCCAGCTGTTAGCCTCTCCACGTATAGTAATCTTTCGATGGAAGTTGTTCCTTGACCATGTTGACCACGCCGCGCCGAGAGCACCAGAGCGGTGGACGATGGCGAGGCCTAGGAAGGGGATGACGCGGAGCCGGGGAAGACGCGGCAGTTGAAGCCCACGCGGAGAGGAGTACGAGGGTTAACTGGTTCGGCTGCGGTGTGAGGCTGCTGTCGCCGCAGGGCCTGGCTAGCGGTGGGAGTAGTAGGGGGCGGTAGGCCTCCGCGGCAGCACAACCGGCCACGGGAGGCAAGAGCAGGCGGCACGACCGGCGCTGCTCTGGGCGGCTGGAGCAAGAAGACCAGAGGTTGAAGAAGCACTACGGCCGTTGGATGGACATCGTACGGTCACCGGAGCTAGAATAGTTCATATTGACAAGTTGACAAAGCCCTCCGTCCCCGTCAACTTAGTAGGCCCACAAGTCAGCCTCCCACTATGCTAGGTCCTGGCTAGCAGGGGGAGTATTCATTTTTTTGTGCGCAATAAGGAGGCACTTCCTTGCGTGCGAAGATATAGCTGGTGGGTCCGAGCTGTCAGCGGGGGGAACGTATTTTTCGCGAAACAAAGAGGCCCTCCCGGTGGGTCCCAGATGTCAGGTGGAGGAATCATTATTTTGCGCGTAAGAAGGAGGCATTTCCTTGTGTGCGGCCGTGGACCCAGCTGTCAGCCTCTCCACGTACAGTCCACTTCCGATGGATGTATTTTCGTTGACCACGCCGCACCGAGAGCACCAGGGCGGTGGACGAGGGCGAGGCCTACGAAGGGAATGACACGGAGCCGGGGAAGACATGGCAGTGGCTTCCCACACGGTGGGGAGTACGAGGGTTGACTGGTTCGGGTGCTGTCGCCGAAGAATAACAGCAGGTGTGGGTGCGTAGAGGGATGGCTAGGCCAGCGATGGGAGTACGGTGGGGCGGTGAGGCCTGCGTGGCAGCATAGCCGACCACGGGAGGAGGGAGCAGGCAGTCCCGCCGGTGCTTGTTTGAGCGGCTGGAGCAGGAAGAGCAGAGATTGAAGATGCACGACGGCGGTTGGATGGACATCCAACAGTCAGTGCTTGTGCGTCAACCTTTTTTTAGGAAAGCCTCAAATATATGGGAAACAACATACATCCCATCTGCCATTATTTCTAATAATTTACAGCCCATTTGCTAATTCTTAAGGTTTTTTTGGATCCCATATTCTTTTTGTTAGCATTACAGCCCATATTGTGGCCACGGTTAAAAAATTATACGAAAATTTGCATATTTCGGTGCGGTCTGAACTATTTTTAATCCCGAAATTTCGAGTCACATTCAAACTGATTTTAAAAATAAATGTATATCAATATAAAATCCAACAAATTGTCCACGCATAAAAATCTATGCAATTTAAAATCTCGAAAAAAAGAAATTTGAAACTAATTGCCGGTTTGATGTGTTTTAAAAATGTACCGCCCATTTCTCTTTACTGATAGGCCATTTTCTCGGCCAGCCGAATGAAGCTCTCCTCATCTTGAAAGTTTGCAGCCCAACAGGCCTGACAAAGTGACTTAATTGACAAATCACAAAAAAAATGGGCTAGCCATTTTCAGAAAGAACAAAAAAACTAATGGGCTGGTCTGTGGTAAACATAAAAGAAAAGGTTGTCTAGACAGTCCAGAGTGCCCCGCACAGCCCAGTTGACACCCTGCTTCCATCTCAAAAACAAATTAGATAAATGCCACTCCAATTATGGCAATTCATAAAAATGCCTTCAAACTTTGAAAAATGCCACTGCAATTTTTGCAAACTTTGAAAAACGCCACTGCAATTTGCAAGCTTTGAAAAACGCCACTCTAGACTTCGAAAAATGCCACTGGAAAATGGCATGAAATGGTATTTTTCAAAGTTTGGAAATTGCAGTGGCATTTCTCGGAATCACCAGATTTGGAGTGGCATTTATCAAATTAACCCAAAACAAAAATAACTGGGCGAGCTGCTGGGTCCCTGGTGTCAGCCGCGCGTTGTGCAATTCTCTCGTTTATTGACTACGTTAACAATGGCATGGGACCCAGATGTCAGAAATCCATTAGGAGGAGCCATTTTTTTATTGGCTTGAAATAAGGAGGGACTTGCTTGCGTACTGCCATGACCTTGGTGGGTCCCCGCTGTCATCCTCTCCACGTACAATCATCTCCTGATTGTGTACGCGTCAACCTGGTAGGCCCACAAGTCAGCCTCTAAACCCGTGGCAGACAAATACAACCCATTTAAAAAAATAACAACCCATTCCATACGTTCAAACGGAAAGTTCAACATTCAGAGCAAAGTAACAGGTCTCATCCAGATATAGAGTACTGAACTTCCACGTTGACAACCATCATAGCCAAGTTAACTCTCTACTCCCACTAATACTCTAGTAGTGTACAAGTACTAACTTACTCTTAGCTAACTAGATGATGCCGGCCGCCATCTGCGGTACAAGCTAAACGCCAGCACCGGCATCCTCCGTCTTGCCTTGGACTTGCCAGAGGTGCGATAGGGCGCGTTGCTCGCGCGCGTTGGCCCTTTCTATGCCAGCGTGGTCCACAGAAGCTTCGGCTTCTAAGCGGGAAACCCACTTGACGAGCTTGTAGTAAAATTTGGCGTCGCGAACGCGTGCGTGCCCGACAGCCTCCAGGGCTATTTGCCGGGCGCCGGCCTCCACGTAGTCGGCCCAGTTGCGGGCGCTCTGCTCACGACTCAGAGTGTCGGTGCGCTACTGCTCCATGTCCCACTGGCGGTGCAAATCGGCAATACGCTGCTCCTCCGCGAGGCGGTCGCGCTCCAACAACTCCTCATACTCCGCATTGCCATCTAAAGACCGATAGAATGCCTCCTCCCTCCGTCTGCCTTCCGGTGAAAAACCGAACACTAGTTCCGGTGGTGACCGCCTCCGGCGTCGCCTATCGCGGACGGGCGGGGGCATGGCGGACGTGGCGAGAGCGAGGATAAGTGGCGAGCAACGTCGGGCTGGTGGGGGCTTATGAGGATAGGGCGAGTTGGGTGATGGTGCCACCGGAGAAGCCCGGGAAACAGTAATTATAGGCGGAAGGTAGGCGAACTAGCGTGTCGCGGGAAACGCGACGGTCATCGTGGTCATCGGAATTCAATGCATAAGCAGGCATGGCTTAGCGCGCCAGCTTGCCGTGGAAAACTAGAAAAACTGAAATTATGACTGTGCCGTCCCGTCCCGTCAGTGGTGCGTCCCGTCCATGCTGGGTCACACGCCGGCATGATGGTCAAACGAGTGCACTCGAATCATCCAGATGAGGTACTCCCTCCTTGTCAAAAATGATTCCACGGATTTAAAAGGCCCGCAACAATTAAAGCGCATGTTTTTTCGCATCAGTTAGCTGCCTTAATTAGGGCCGACTGCATGCAACCACTCAGAATCGCTCGTAGCCAGTACGCGGAGCAGCATGTGACGAGTCGTAGCCGAGGGCACACATGTAGGCTTAAACTTCTGCATGCAGTTAGTTATTTCCATGCCTTGGTCTTGCTGCTTTGGCTCATGGGACTAATAAACTCGGACGGAGGGAGTACCTTGGTTGGTGAGATTTTTGATTTAAGCCCTGCAAACCGGAAAGGAGGTACTAGTACGTGCATGATCCGCTATTTATTCATGTAGGATCGAGTAGGTAGTTTCTTGAATTGAGCCCTGCAAACTGGAAAGGAGGTAGTACGTGCGTGATCTGCTATTTATCCGTGTAGGATCGAGTAGGTCGGATAGTGTACGTGTAGGATCGAGTAGGTCGGATGGTGTACGTGTACGATCACATTAGCTGATGAACGTTAGTTGGGAGATAGGGCATTTGCGAACGTTTTTGCTGGCAGTTTCTTCAGATTCGCATGGCATTTTCTTCAGAGCAGCTTATCAGTTTCTTCAGAGGTAGGCATTTTTATTCAAAAAACTGCCACTTCGGATCTTGCGTTGCAACTAAAACTGGCAGGAGCGCATTAGTAGGCTAGCTAGTGATCGATCAGTAACTTCTAAACACTAAGCGAATAGAAATAAGGAACTGTTAGTAACTTGTAAACACCGAGAACAAAGAAACAAGGATCATGTTGTGCACAACAGTAAGAGCCGATCCGTTCGAAATGTTCACACGAGACTCACAGGCCTGGCATTGTAATATGTTCACATTAGTAGCCCAAATTCAAAACCAACTACTACGATTCCCATACATAAGATCAACATGTTAATGCATCTCAATGATTCACAGATCATATACAAATATGTAGCTCCAAAAGCAAAGATCTAGAAAAAACATCTGTTCTTCCTACTAACATGGATGCTTCTCTTGGCCAACATTCAGTACAGACTGAAAGAAAAATTTGTTTGTGAAGTCTACAATTCCTCTTGCAAACATAAGTTGTTTCACCAACAGCTGGAACCATGAGAATGAACCACACATGATGGAGGAACATCCACTGCAATATGATTTGGTCTTCTCTCGATCACACGGCGAGACTATTTTCGGAGTACAAACTTTAACTTAGGCAAAATGATGCCCATTGTATAATCAGAGCAAAGTAATGAAGCACCTAGTGTTGGCCAATAAATAGTACAGTACTACTTTTCTGCAGTCCATGAAGTGACTATCCAACCTTTCTGTGTCTATTTTCAAATGGCACTGCATGCAGTGACTATATTATTCTCTTGTGCAGTTCAACCAAAATTGCGGTCACTTTGTTTGTTTGCCAAATAGCAATGGGCAGACATCTCTGTCTGCACAAATATCAAGCAGCTAGTAAACATATACCCCACCTTATATTTTTGGTTTAAACACATCTCTTCCGCTTAGCATCTGTCATGTTTTGCAATGGACAATTTGATACAGTCATGTTTTGCCCTGGACAATTTCATACTGAATTGATTTGCTGGTTCAGAGCAGAAATATAGCGCCTATTCTTCATCTGACCAAGGATATCCATGTTCGCTGTGATGGAAGAGGTGAAATTGATACAACCGAAATTGAGCATCCAATCATTGAATCCCGTCCTGCACCTCCAATGTAGGTCCACCCTGCCAATAAATTCACATGCAAACCACTAGTATTACTATCTAATGACAGTACAAAAAGAGTAGCAAGATAGTAGCAAACCATGTACCTTCGTAATGAACAGCTCATAGTGCCACCAATTGGATATAAAGGTTTGGAAGAAAACATGCTCCTAATGTTGAACCATTTGGACTTTTTGTGCAGTTCCACTAAAATCGAGCATCCCTGTTTGCATAGATATTGAAAGTGTGATTACTATAAAAGTGGCACTAGTTGAAGCATAGACTCACAAATATAAGCATTCCAATTTCTAAATGGGAAAAGGTAGCAAGACTATTTCTAACCACCTGTTTGAAGGAATAAATAAGGCAACAACGGCTGATGTCAGGAAGGCATATATAGTTCTTTCTAAAAGAATGATCGATTCCTGACCTTTCCTCTTCTTTTAAGCATATTTTGTGCAGTTCAACTAAATAAAATGCCATCACCGCCTTGACAATTCAGTGACACTGTACAAAAGGAAATGACTTAACATTACATCATGATGTCAGGTATGTAGTCGACAGGCATTAGAGACAAACATACAGACTTCCTCCGATAACATAATGAACATTAATTTTAACATAGGTGTGACTAGCTTTACCGGGATAATTTGAGTGAACTCTACACCCTCTGTTCCTTAATATAATATGTTTTCATAGTTCATTTTAAAGTACCCAACGTCTAGTATTTAGAAAAACAGGTAGTAGTTTCTTGAGCACATATCTGGGAAAGCTTGCCACACTTTATTTATGTCCATACGCTAATGCAACACCATTCGAATAGTAAAAATATACACTAATCCAGTGGCTAGTGCAACAGTAGAGTAGTTATTTTATTACAGGGTACAGTACAATGGTTTTACTAAACAGATTTCAATAAACTCTAGCACTGGAAGATTTCTATAGGAATTAACAATACAGAATGTAAAGGTAACAAGTTTCAGCATTGGTATACTAGCTGTGCATGAGCATTAAACCAAATACAAAAGTCTGAAGGTAACTAACATTATTAACTAATGACAGTATTAAAAAATTGCAAACCATGTACCTTCAAGGTAAATATCATTTCGAACTCGAGGGGACCTAAAAATTGCTATCCCAATCTTGATAATTGGTCAAACATAAAAACTTGATCGAACGAATCAAGAGAACAGCCGGAGGAGGAGGTCCCCACTCTTGACCTTTCCTCTTGACACTGTACGAAACAATTGACTTATCTCATGAAAGTGAGGTATGTAATCTATAAGCATTAACAGTGCAAAAATCTGAAGGTGGTAACAAGATTCATTGTTGGTATACTGGCTGTGCAACAGCATTAGAATGCCTTAGCTGAAAAATCTTTAGTACATCCACAATCAACAACTAACCCTGAAATAATACAGTGACATTAAATGGCATTGCTTAAATTTATAGGTGGCATTAGACTGAGTGCGGCATTAGTTAAATGGGGCATCACTTTAGCAGTAGCATTGCTTGACTTGACTGCTGGCGTTATACTAACAGAAAAAAGTGGCAATAAGAGCATGGGAGGCCCATTCAGACAGTGGGCGCACCAGTACGATGTACCTCCAGAGACGCATAGAGTGGTGAGGGAGGTATGGTTGCCCAGAGCAACAGATATCCAGGCATCATATGCGGATCACGTCCAATTTTTTTCCCTTTAGCCACCTTTTTCCTATGTGAGAACAACAAACCGATCGACCTGGTCATTCTCTATTGCGTTGTCATGCCTTTCTACCCTTCTTCAACCAAGAGACACGAGACTCGTTCCTTAGCTACTGATTTTCCCCTTTTCAACCTAGATGCGGGTTTGATGCCTACTCTCTTGGACAGTACAATCTCCCTTCCTTTCCTTATTCAACCCAAACATGGATTAGTGTGCATGAAGTAGGGTCTCCATTAATAGTGCAAATTAAGGTTTTCGTTTGTGTGACCAGCAGAGTAGAGGATAGCAAATTGGGAAGATGGTGGAGTGGAAAAAGATCCACATGCAGCGACGTGGCAAATGGGGCAATAGAACAAGGGTATGGTTCGAAAAGAGGTAGCATACCTGAGGGTCGGCGGGAAGTGGCTTCTCTCGTGGTCGTCGTCCTCCGCACACACTACGGCAGCAAGCTTGGGGACGGAGGCCATCCCACACGGGAGCTAGGTCTGTGTGACACCCAAAAATTTTTATTTGGCTTTTTCAAACTTTTTTTTTTGATTTGAGGGAGGTTATTTAAAAATTTTCTTCTAAAGAACTCTCCCTCTCAAAAATTTTCTTTTATGACAAGTATTTTGTTTGGATTCACCCAAGACTTGATTTTGGTCTTGGAGGTTTTTTCACCTTATGTTGGCTCAACACAAATGTTCCTCATTTGGGAAAAATATTTGAAAATCTTTTTAAATAGCCCTATGGCATTCGGAGTGATCTTTTCCCCTTTTCAAAATATCCTCCTGCCATGACCTAAGTGGAAACCACCTCCCAAAAGCCATTCCTCATCTTTGTGTCAAGCTATACTTCAAATCCAGCAAGTTGAGCCTCCCCATAATTTCTCTTCCATTTATTTCTTATCAAAAATAATTTCTGCCTTCTACTTTAGCTCTTGGAGATTTACAAAGGAACTACCTTTTCTCCTTTGAGTTTTGCCTCCAAACCTTTTTCCCTGGCTAGTCCTTAGAGCCCCTAACCAAGATCCATGATGATCCACTGGCCTCCAGTTCAAAAATTTCAAATTGTGCTTGCTGCAAGTTTGGACCATTTTTGCCAAATTTGATGAAATTCAATTGTTTTCTCCTCCTAAAAATCTGAGAAAATCCAGGCAGCCTCCGGATGCATTGAGAGGTCAACTCACCAAGTCCCAGCTCCAGAATTTTTTTTCTTCATGCCAAATCATTTCGTCGAACACCTGAAGGGCACTGTTACTGTCAATGTTCAGAAGTTCAGTAAACAGTTTCAGTGAGCACTGTCGTTTTCTTCAGAACCTGTTCTCGATCTCGCCAGTGGCCGCGGTGGCACCGTGCGCCCTGTGCTTCCTTCTTATCCCTGCGCCGCACGATCGCCTGGAGGTTTGTGGGCGTCGGCGACGAGCAGGAGGAGGTGCGCCACCCCGTGAGCGACGGCAGCAGCGGCCTTTGCGGCTACCAGAGAGAGGCGCAGCGTTGGACGGTGCCGTCTAGCGCCGCCCAAGCCACCAGAGGCCACCGCGTGGCCATCCACTCACCCGTGCTCGTTGCAGTCCGTCGTCGTGAACTGGTAGGCGCGGAGCGCGCTCTCTGCCGCCGCCGTGCCCGTACGGCCGCCCCGTCGAGGGTCGGCGCACTACGCCTAGCCCCACCGAGGTTTAGCGGGGGAACGGCACCAGTGATCCTCCCTGATGGTGCCTAGCCTCCTAAATCCCCTACCCAACCTCTGCCTCGCCGTAATCGCTCGCCGGAGCTACCCCGTTCACGGCCACCCCCGCGGATCGCCTATAAAAGGGGGCCCCGAGCTCGAACCCGAACCCACACCACCTCTGCACACCACCAATACCACGCCAAGCCACTGGGAGAGCCCCGAGGGAGCCTTCTTCCCCAACTCCGGCCGCCTCGACCTGCCACGGGATCCAGCTCGATTCACCCCCGTGCGTGCACCCCTACCCCTCAACTCTTGCCAGTAGTCTCCTAATGCATCCACTCTTCTGACCCGCGCGTCAATTTGGAGTTTGCAGCACCCACCGGAGTACTCCACCATCGCCCGAACCACCGTCCGCCGGAGAAAGTGTCGCCATCGACGTGGTGCTCTCCGACGGCCAAGTCCACCACCCACCGACGCGGAAGATCACCCTGAACCTATTGGTACCCTCCGATCTCTCTGCCTCGCCGTGGTTCAACGCCGGTGACCACCGCAGCCTTCGGGCGCCGGCGAGCTCCGTTGGGAGCTTTTGAACCAGACGGGTGGGACCCCCCGTCAGCCTCTCTTCTTTCCCCCCCTTGAACCATTTTCTGAAAGCGCCTTCGGGCAAAATGCGTTTTCTCTTTGGGCTGGCGCATTTCGTACCGAACCGTTTTCTGTTTTCTCAAACAAGCCCCTGGATCTTTTCTGTTTCATCACAGATCGGTCCTTGGACTAAAACCCTTATATCTTTTTAATAAAAGATGATTTTTGATTGATTCTTTTTCTTCCAGTCTTGTATTTTTGTCTAGTTTTTTATAGTATTTATTTGAAAAAAAAATTGGAAAATTTTTTATGCACGCGACGATTTTCACGTTAGTGTATGGTTTCGTTATACCGTAGGTTCCGGAGGAGGTGACGGAGCCGCGAACTTCGCCGAGCTAGACTCCGACTTCTCTGAACCAGGCAAGCATGTTTGAACCTTTGATATGATAGGTGCTTTGCATGTTTGCTTGAATGGTTTGTGCATGGCATATGAGCATCGGTGAGTATTACGTTGCATGCAAGGCAACTAACCCTGTGTCTCGAAGTTACTGTGATCTTCGTTGAGAGA
Source organism: Aegilops tauschii subsp. strangulata (assembly GCF_002575655.3). Classification (NCBI taxonomy): domain Eukaryota; kingdom Viridiplantae; phylum Streptophyta; class Magnoliopsida; order Poales; family Poaceae; genus Aegilops; species Aegilops tauschii. The sequence continues at coordinate 209,190,013 of NC_053039.3, read as the reverse complement.
TGACCTGATCATGTGGTGACATGAAAGGTAGTAAGATGGTATTATTGTAGCATGCCAGTCTTACGTCATCCGATAAACTCCGACGTTAACGTGGATTGAGCCACGCTACCGTTCTTCCCTTTTCGTGCTGCCACATGTTTTCTGCAAAGAATACACTTTAGTAAGTTGTTAACATCTTTCCTTGTACACACCAAATAGAGGGGCCGGGATGAGGGTTCCATGGCGCTAGATTAAAGCCAGTCATCCGGTCAGGGGGCATGGGTGTTTCCGGTTGGGACCGAGAGGGGGGCACCCCTTAGAGCGCGCGTATATAAATTTGATCCCATGCCACGCGAGGTTGTAGCCTCCCCGTCTCAAAGTTTTTCTTGAACGTTGCCGAGGGTGATTCCTGGCATCGGAATGTCGAATGGGTGTGTGCTGGTTAGATGTGTTTCTCCTAAAACACCGTAAACGGAACTAGTCCCTTGTGACTACTGAAATCCGTTGGCTGTGGTTAAATAGTACAAACTCTGAAGAGTCAAATCCTTCCGAGTCATCGAGTCCATGGTCAAGGACCATGGCCAGTATATCCATATCTATGTCAGTCCTCGTGGTAAATCCCCGGTGAATAAGCTTGAGTGGTAAACCCGGTTGAATTGTTATTCCTGTGGATGGACTAACCTTTTATTTATCTCGTATCTGAATATTCCCTTGCAATGATTTAAATTCATGAGCTACTGAAATATTAAGTTATGAAATATAAGCCCTTTATGTGATGTCGCTCAGACGTCCGACTGTGGCACTCTTGTCATCTACTTTCAATATAAGCCCTTTATGTGATGTCGCTTAGACGTCCGACTGTGGCACTCTTGTCATTTACTTTCAATATAAGCCCTTTATGTGATGTCGCTTAGACGTCCGACTGTGGCACTCTTGTCATTTACTTTCAATATAAGCCCTTTACGTGATGTCGCTCAGACGTCCGACTGTGGCACGCACTGTTATTTATTTTCCATTATAAGCCCTTTATGTGGTGTCGCCTTGACGCCCGACTGCGGCATTGTTATTTCATTTGTATCTTTTCGAGGAGTCATTCAGACACTCGATTAGCCTTCAGTACTACACTGGGATTTTCGGGAGGACTACCGCCCGACTTTCCTTTTTATTTTCCCATGTATTGCTATCTCATTCTCTGAGTGCGCTTTATTAAATCTGTTCATATGCATCATGTTTACATTTGTTATATCTTATGTCCGAACTGTCTTGCGAGTACTTTCATAGTACTCACCTGGCTTGTTGATTTGGCCAGATGTTGACGAAGGCGATCTCATGGATGAAGAGTTTGATAGTGAGTCCGACGCCTAGAGGAATCCCAGTCAGTCCCGTGCGATCCTGGATATTGGTCACTTGTATTATATACGCTTCCGCCACCCACAATAAGTATCCTCGAGCCTCACTCCGACGCTCGAAGAGCTGTTAGATTTAGGAGTCATGTCACCCACTTCACTGTGACATATCCACCACCGCTTTTATCGTGAGTCAGTAGTTATGCCACCCTATCCGCCTTTATGTGTAATATCGGCGCGTTTGTAATAAATTGTTGGGCAGTCTCCGCTCAACCTTGTATTATATTTAGTACTCCTGGTTTTTCTTCTGTGATCAAGAAATTGTCTACCAGTGAGGATGATTCTTCTCTACTGGTCCGTAAAAGGGATAGGTTTCTCAATAAATATTTTTATTGGAAAACCGGTCGTGACAAGCTTGGTACCAGAGCCAGGCTGACTGTAGGAAGCCACTAGGTGCGATCGCTAATTGGTTATTAGCGTCTTTAGTGCTTTTCAGCATTTTTGCAAATGTAGCTATTTTCTGTTGGTCATCATAAATTTATGATTTGACTACTCAGAATTTTTGCCTACTTTTGTAGATGGCTGGCAACGACTGCGAGACTCGGGTGTTCACTAATGTGCCCGAGGGGTTTGTCAAACTCCTCGTCTCCATCACCAAGCTCGCGATCGGGCCAGCGACTCGTCCGGAGTTCACGCTTTACCAGCACAAGCTCAGCGACGACGTGTCTATGCACCAGGCCGTGGTGCAATTCAAGGGAGGACGTTCTGTGTCTCGCCACTTCCATTTTGTGGGAAGGGCCATGCCTACGGAGAGGCATGCCATGCAGATGGCCGCCCGTGAGGCGATAGCTCGCTTTCGGGATATTCTTCCTTCGATGAAGACTCGTCGCTACCGCTACCTCCCATGCCATGTGCCATATACTTGTCACTATGCATTCGCCTGCCATAGGGGAGAGCGAGATGAAGCTATCGAGATGCTTGTTGAGTATCTCAAAGCTCTGGAGGAAGCTTTCAACAACCTCGTGGACGATCTTGTGGCTGCCCGCATGGACTTAGTTCGGGGCTGTTCTGCCAACAGGAGGGAGCTTCTCCACATGGCACCGCCACTGACTTTCGTCTCGTCCTCAGCATCTTATTCACCTGCCATTTTGGCCACTGCTCGCCGTCTGCCTACCACTGAGGAGTTCGACCAGGTCATTGCTCCTACTCCAGTCAGAGCCGCACCGCCTGCTGCACCCACACTACCGCCTGTCGCACCCGCGCCCTCACCTCAGCGCAGTGCTACGCGCCTGGAGCTTATTAGGGAGGAGGTGGAGGTTGAGTCTCCTGCACCGCTGGGTCTTGCCCTCGGCAAGGGGAAGGAAATCTTCACCATCTCCGACTGAGTGCGCCTAGTCGCCGCGCGTTGTGCCTGCATGTATGATATGTTTTATATGTACGTTAGTTTGTAGTAGTTGTATGCGCTTCATTCCGGAGGAGTGTGCTAGCCTTAATAACATGTCAGGAGTGTGTACGCACATCCTGAGTGATGTATCGTATGTTTGCGTATCGCGTGTAAGATATGTGCTAAGCAGTCCTTCTCCGTGCGAAATTAATTATGTTCTTGAAAATCTTGAGGTCTTTTAAAGTTTTCGTCTTTGCAAAAATTTTCTTGTGCCACAGTTCTTCTCATAAATTTTGCTAAATAATACCCCAGAGTGGAAAATGTCTCGTCCATGGACTCGTTCCATGCCAAATCCACCAGAAGAAGTTTATGGAACACAGACAAGCAACAACTTCACTCAGGGACAGTCTAGTCAACAGAACAGCGAGGCAGCCTTATCTCAAGTATGCCGCCTTTTCGAACAAAGCCAGCAGCAACACCAAGAAATGATGAATCACGTCATCAATATGGGAAACCACCGTGAGCCATACCAACCGCACTCCAAGTTGTCTGAACTGCAGAAGACACGCCCTCCAACGTTTTCTCACACTGATAGGCCGCTTGAAGCCGATGATTGGCTTCGAGACATCGAAAGAAAGTTGATTATTGCTCAATGTTCTGATCATGAGAAGGTGCTTTATGCACCTCACTACCTCACTGGAGCAGCTGCAGCATGGTGGGAGAACTTCCTACACATGCATCCCAGTGAACATAACATCACCTCGGAAGAGTTTAAGGAAGGTTTTCGTGGGGCACACATCCCCAGGAGCATCATAAAAATCAAGAAAAGAGAATTTGATGACCTCAAGCAGAGAGGCATGACAGTGACGGAATACAAGAGTCAGTTTACCCAGCTATCTCGTTATGCCTACAATGAGCATATGACTGAGAACAAAAGGATGGAAAAGTTTTTGGACGGCCTGGCGCCAACACTAAAATGCCAACTGGTCGTACACACTTTCCCAGATTTCAAAACTCTGGTTGACAAGGCCATTACTTTGGAGAATGAGCACCGCAGTCTGGAGGATATTCGTAAGCGAAAAAGGGACAAGACGACTCTTGCTCGCAACAACCGAAGCAAGACTGATGTTCAGAGGATTGAAGTGAGAAAGTCCACGCCTACTGCTCTAAGGCCAACCAGACAATTTCATTCAAGGGACAAGGACTTTACATACCGTCCAGGGGTCACTTGCTATGCTTGTGGAGAGGAAGGGCACTATGCCAAACAGTGCCCAAAACCAAGGAACTCGGCCCCCAAGCCGAACAATGGTCGGAATAATCCAGCCCCCAAGCGTAACAATTTCAATCCCAACAACAATCACAGGAAGGGTCACCTGAACCATGTGACCAAGGAAGAAGCGCAGAATGCCCCAGACATCGTACTCGGTACGTTCCCTGTCAACACAGTACCTGCAACGGTTTTGTTTGATTCTGGAGCTTCTCACTCGTTCATTTCGAAGAGTTTTGTTTTGCAACAAGTTTTTTCGATACTTCCTTTGGAAAAATCTATGATCATCAAGTCCCCCGGGAATAAACAGATCACTCAGAGTTACTGCCAAGGAGTGATTATTGAATTTGAAGGACTAAAGTTTCAAGCTAATCTCATCGTGTTGGAAAATAAAGGACTGGATGTTATCCTAGGGATGGACTGGTTGACCACCAACAAGGGATTTATTGACTGTTTCAATCGGACTGTGATTCTCACTCATCATCACGGCAAGACAATAAAAGTTACAGCTCAAGAGCGACCACGGTCACGGCAACCAAAGCTGAACAAAGTGGACATTTCAGAACTGAGAAAAGTTCCAGTGGTGTGTGAATTTCCCGACGTATTTCCAGAAGAACTACCAGGCATGCCACCAGACAGAGAGATAGAGTTCAGCATTGAACTAGCACCTGGCACCACCCCCATCTACAAGAAACCTTATAGAATGGCACCCTCAGAGTTGGTAGAATTGAAGAAGCAAATAAAAGAATTACTGGACAAAGGATTTATTCTAGCCAGCTCCTCACCATGGGGTTCGCCAGTATTATTCGCCAAGAAAAAGGATGGGACACGAGATTGTGTATAGACTATCGAGCTCTCAATATGGTCACCATCAAAAACAAATATCCGATGCCACGGATAAATGATTTGTTTGACCAGCTCGCACAAGCCAAGGTGTTCTCAAAAATTGATTTGAGATCGGGGTATCATCAATTAAAAGTACGGACAGAAGATATCCCTAAGACAGCATTCACCTCCAGATACGGATTATATGAGTTCACAGTAATGCCGTTTGGACTGACGAACGCCCCCGCATATTTCGTCCACCTCATGAACAAGGTGTTTATGAAATTTATGGACAAATTTGTTGTGGTGTTCATTGACGATATTCTGGTATACTCAAGGACACCAGAAGAGCATGCCGAACATCTCAGAATTGTTTTGGGAGAATTAAGGAAACATCAATTATACGCCAAATTTAGCAAGTGTGAATTTTGGCTAAGACAAGTTGGTTTTCTAGGCTGTATATTGACCCAAGAAGGCGTGGTCGTAGACCCAGAAAAAGTCAAAGCCATACTTGACTGGAAACCGCCAGCCAACGTAACAGATGTACGGATATTACCGAAGATTCATTGAAGGATTCTCCACTGTGGCAAAACCAATGACACAGTTGCTCAAGAAAGACAAGAAATTTTTATGGACTGATGCGTGCGAGAAAAGTTTCCAAGAGCTCAAGAAGAAACTAACAACAGCACCGGTTTTGATTGTGCCAGATATACACAAGAGTTTTGAAGTGTATTGTGACGCATCCCGGAAGGGCCTCGGATGCGTATTGATGCAGGACGGCAAAGTTGTCGCGTATGCTTCCAGGCAACTACGGAAACATGAGGAAAATTATCCAACTCATGACTTGGAGCTAGCAGCAGTCATCCATGCACTCCAAGAGTGGAGGCACTTTCTGTTGGGAAATCGTTGTGAAATATATACGGACCATAAGAGCCTTAAATATATTTTCACACAACCAGAGCTAAATTTACGACAACGACGCTGGTTGGAATTGGTCAAGGACTATGATGTCGGCATTCACTACCATCCAGGGAAAGCAAATATAGTGCCAGATGCTCTTAGTCGGAACCCCAGCCCGGGCAACGACAGTCCACAGAACTTGAGGCCTGAGTTTCAACAGGAGTTCGCTAGACTCAACATGGTGTTGGTCTCTGAGGGCAACGTATCAAATCTGGAGATACAACCCACCCTAATGGAACAAATTAAGAAAGCTCAGCAGGGACATCCCAGCATCGAAGGTATAAAGAGGAAAATGAGCCTTGGCAAGGCTTCAGAGTTCGTCACAGACAGTGAAGGAATATTATGGTACGGGGACAGACTTTGCGTACCAAACATCAAGGAACTCAAGCAACAAATCCTAACCGAAAGCCACACCGCCCCATATTCGATCCACCCTGGAGGAACCAAAATGTACAAAGACATTCAGGAAAGATTTTGGTGGCACGGTATGAAAAGGGATATAGCCGCATTCATTGCTTGTTGCGATTCTTGTCAGCGCATAAAAGCCGAGCATCAAAAGCCAGCAGGGCTGCTACAACCAAACAGGATACCTGAGTGGAAATGGGATGAAATTGGAATGGACTTCATCGTCGGACTACCTCGATCACAACGCGGGAATGATGCCATATGGGTCATCACAGATAGGCTAACCAAGGTAGCACATTTCATCCCCGTGAAGACGACCTACTCCACTCAAAGGCTAGCCAAGCTTTATCTCTCCCGTATAGTTTGTTTGCATGGAGTCCCAAAGACTATAATATCCGACCGAGGCACTCAATTTGTCTCTAAATTTTGGGATCACTTACAACAAGCTCTGGGCACGCAACTAGCATTCAGTACAGCGTACCACCCTCAGACTGATGGACAAACGGAACGCATAAACCAAATCCTAGAGGACATGCTGAGAGCCTGTGTGCTCACCTATGGATCCAGTTGGGAAGAAAGTCTGCCGTATGCCGAGTTTTCTTACAACAACAGTTACCAGGCCAGCCTACAAATGGCACCGTTTGAAGCATTGTACGGGCGGAGATGTCGTACTCCACTAAATTGGTCAGAAACAGGTGACAGTCGTATCTTCGGCCCAGACATGCTCAAGGAAGCCGAGGAGAAAGTTAAACAGATCAGGGATAGACTCAAGACAGCTCAAAGCCGGCAAAAAAGCTATTACGATCGAAAACATCGTGAGGTCAGCTTTGAACCCGGTGATTACGTATACCTACGAGTGTCTCCTATGCGAGGCCTGCAACGGTTCAAAATTAAAGGGAAGCTAGCCCCGAGATTCATTGGACCTTTCTGTATAGTTGCACAAAGAGGCACAGTAGCCTACCAGCTAGACCTACCCAAAGAGCTGTCAGACGTCCATGATGTGTTCCACGTCTCACAGTTGAGGAAATGTGTGAGCAACCCGGAGAAGCATGTATCTCATGAGAGCATTGATGTGCAACCAGACCTCACCTACAGAGAGCGGCCAGTAAAGATATTGGAAGAGTTTGAAAGGAGGACCCGTCAGAAAACAACAAAAAATTTCAAGGTTCAGTGGAGCAATCACACCGAGGACGAAGCAACATGGGAAAGAGAGGACTTTCTTCAGGCAGAATACCCACATCTATTTGAGGATCAACTGAAATCTCGGGGTCGAGATTTTTCCTAAGGGGGTAGGTGTTGTGACACCCAAAAAATTTTATTTGGCTTTTTCAAACTTTTTTTTGATTTGAGGGAGGTTATTTAAAATTTTTCTTCTAAAGAACTCTCCCTCTCAAAATTTTTCTTTTATGACAAGTATTTTGTTTGGATTCACCCAAGACTTGATTTTGGTCTTGGAGGTTTTTTCACCTTATGTTGGCTCAACACAAATGTTCCTCATTTGGGAAAAATATTTGAAAATCTTTTTAAATAGCCCTATGGCATTTGGAGTGATCTTTTCCCCTTTTCAAAATATCCTCCTGCCATGACCTAAGTGGAAACCACCTCCCAAAAGCCATTCCTCATCTTTGTGTCAAGCTATACTTCAAATCCAGCAAGTTGAGCCTCCCCATAATTTCTCTTCCTTTTATTTCTTATCAAAAATAATTTCTGCCTTCTACTTTAGCTCTTGGAGATTTACAAAGGAACTACCTTTTCTCCTTTGAGTTTTGCCTCCAAACCTTTTTCCCTAGCTAGTCCTTAGAGCCCCTAACCAAGATCCATGATGATCCACTGGCCTCCAGTTCAAAAATTTCAAATTGTGCTTGCTGCAAGTTTGGACCATTTTTGCCAAATTTGATGAAATTCAATTGTTTTCTCCTCCTAAAAATCTGAGAAAATCCAGGCAGCCTCCGGATGCATTGAGAGGTCAACTCACCAAGTCCCAGCTCCAGAATTTTTTTTCTTCATGCCAAATCATTTCGTCGAACACCTGAAGGGCACTGTTACTGTCAATGTTTAGAAGTTCAGTAAACAGTTTCAGTGAGCACTGTCGTTTTCTTCAGAACCTGTTCTCGATCTCGCCAGTGGCCGCGGTGGCGCCGTGCGCCCTGTGCTTCCTTCTTATCCCTGCGCCGCACGATCTCCTGGAGGTTTGTGGGCGTCGGCGACGAGCAGGAGGAGGTGCGCCACCCCGTGAGCGACGGCAGCAGCGGCCTTTGCGGCTGCCAGAGAGAGGCGCAGCGTTGGACGGCGCCGTCCAGCGCCGCCCAAGCCACCAGAGGCCACCGCGTGGCCATCCACTCACCCGTGATCGTTGCAGTCCGTCGTCGTGAACTGGTAGGCGTGGAGCGCGCTCTCTGCCGCCGCCGTGCCCGTACGGCCGCCCCGTCGAGGATCGGCGCATTACGCCTAGCCCAATCGAGGTTTAGCGGGGGAACGGCACCAGTGATCCTCCCTGATGGTGCCTAGCCTCCTATATCCCCTGCCCAACCTCTGCCTCGCCGTAATCGCTCGCCGGAGCTACCCCGTTCACGGCCACCCCCGCGGATCGCCTATAAAAGGGGGCCCCGAGCTCGAACCCGAACCCACACCACCTCTTCACACCACCTCTCCACACCACCAATACCACGCCAAGCCACTGGGAGAGCCCCGAGGGAGCCTTCTTCCCCAACTCCGGCCGCCTTGACCCGCCACGGGATCCAGCTCGATTCACCCCCATGCATGCACCCCTACCCCTCAACTCTTGCCAGTAGTCTCCTAATGCATCCACTCTTCTGACCCGCGCATGAATTTGGAGTTTGCAGCACCCACCGGAGTACTCCACCATCGCCCGAACCACCGTCCGCCGGAGAAAGTGTCGCCGTCGACGTGGTACTCTCCGACGGCCAAGTCCACCACCCACCGACACGGAAGATCACCCTGAACCTATTGGTACCCTCCGATCTCTCTGCCTCGCCGTGGTTCAACGCCGGCGACCACCGCAGCCTTCGGGCGCCGGCGAGCTCCGTTGGGAGCTTTTGAACCTGACGGGTGGGACCCCCCGTCAGCCTCTCTTCTTTTCCCCCCCTTGAACCGTTTTCTGAAAGCGCCTTCGGGCAAAATGCGTTTTCTCTTTGGGCTGGCGCATTTCGTACCGAACCGTTTTCTGTTTTCTCAAACAAGCCCCTGGATCTTTTCTGTTTCATGACAGATCGGTCCTTGGACTAAAACCCTTATATCTTTTTAATAAAAGATGATTTTTGATTGATTCTTTTTCTTCCAGTCTTGTATTTTTGTCTAGTTTTTTATAGTATTTATTTGGAAAAAAAATTGGAAAATTTTTTATGCACGCGACGATTTTCACGTTAGTGTATGGTTTCGTTATACCGTAGGTTCCGGAGGAGGTGACGGAGCCGCGAACTTCGCCGAGCTAGACTCCGACTTCTCCGAACCAGGCAAGCATGTTTGAACCTTTGATATGATAGGTGCTTTGCATGTTTGCTTGAATGGTTTGTGCATGGCATATGAGCATCGGTGAGTATTACGTTGCATGCAAGGCAACTAACCCTGTGTCTCGAAGTTACTGTGATCTTCGTTGAGAGATGACCTGATCATGTGGTGACATGAAAGGTAGTAAGATGGTATTATTGTAGCATGCCAGTCTTACGTCATCCGATAAACTCCGACGTTAACATGGACTGAGCCACGTTACCGTTCTTCCCTTTTCGTGCTGCCACATGTTTTCTGCAAAGAATACGGTTTAGTAAGTTGTTAACCTCAGAGGGGCCGGGATGAGGGTTCCATGGCCCTGGATTAAAGCCAGTCATCCGGTCAGGGGGCATGGGTGTTTCCGGTTGGGACCGAGAGGGGGGAACCCCTTCGAGCGCGCGTATATAAATTTGATCCCATGCTACGCGAGGTTGTAGCCTCCCGATCTCAAAGTTTTTCTTGAACGTTGCCGAGGGTGATTCCTGGCATCGGAATGTCGAATGGGTGTGTACTGGTTAGATGTGTTTCTCCTAAAACACCGTAAACGAAACTAGTCCCTTGTGACTACTGAAATCCGTTGGCTGTGGTTAAATAGTACAAACTCTGCAGAGTCAAATCCTTCCGAGTCATCATGTCCATGGTCAAGGACCATGGCCAGTATATCCATATCTATGTCAGTCCTCGTGGTAAATCCCCGGTGAATAAGCTTGAGTGGTAAACCCGGTTGAATTGTTATTCCTGTGGATGGACTAACCTTTTATTTATCTCGTATCTGAATATTCCCTTGCAATGATTTAAATTCATGAGCTACTGAAATATTAAGTTATGAAATATAAGCCCTTTATGTGATGTCGCTCAGACGTCCGACTGTGGCACTCTTGTCATCTACTTTCAATATAAGCCCTTTATGTGATGTCGCTTAGACGTCCGACTGTGGCACTCTTGTCATTTACTTTCAATATAAGCCCTTTATGTGATGTCGCTTAGACGTCCGACTATGGCACTCTTGTCATTTACTTTCAATATAAGCCCTTTACGTGATGTCGCTCAGACGTCCGACTGTGGCACGCACTGTTATTTATTTTCCATTATAAGCCCTTTATGTGGTGTCGCCTTGACGCCCGACTGCGGCATTGTTATTTCATTTGTATCTTTTCGAGGAGTCATTCAGACACTCGATTAGCCTTCAGTACTACACTGGGATTTTCGGGAGGACTACCGCCCGACTTTCCTTTTATTTTCCCATGTATTGCTATCTCATTCTTTGAGTGCGCTTTATTAAATCTGTTCATATGCATCATGTTTACATTTGTTATATCTTATGTCCGAACTATCTTGCGAGTACTTTCATAGTACTCACCTGGCTTGTTGTTTGGCCAGATGTTGACGAAGGCGATCTCATCGATGAAGAGTTTGATAGTGAGTCCGACGCCTAGAGGAATCCCAGTCAGTCCCGTGCGATCCTGGATATTGGTCACTTGTATTATATACGCTTCCGCCACCCACAATAAGTATCCTCGAGCCTCACTCCGATGCTCGTAGAGCTGTTAGATTCAGGAGTCATGTCACCCACTTCACTGTGACATATCCACCACCGCTTTTATCGTGAGTCAGTAGTTATGCCACCCTATCCGCCTTTATGTGTAATATCGGCGCGTTTGTAATAAATTGTTGGGCAGTCTCCGCTCAACCTTGTATTATATTTAGTACTCCTATTTTTCTTCTGTGATCAAGAAATTGTCTACCAGTGAGGATGATTCTTCTCTACTGGTCCGTAAAAGGGATCGGTTTCTCAATAAATATTTTTATTGGAAAACCGGTCGTGACAGTCTAAGAGGACGGCCTTGTCGTTAGTGTGTGACCTCGCTCGCCGACGAGGAGTGCGTCAACGATGCACGTCCTTTTCTTCCCTGGCAGATCTGTGACCACCGGTGAGGAGGGAGAGAGAGGCCGTCTTTTTTAGATCTGGAGAGAGGGCGATAGTGTGAGAAGCAAGTGGGCAGCCCTTAGCAAGAAAGCGCTGTAGCTCCAGCCTATATATCTTTTTTATACTACTAGTACTAGAGTTGGAGTAGTGGTAGAGTAGTTTATATTTTCTCTGCATACAGTACCAGTTAGTCGTGCTTCAAAACTAAATGACACGCCATTAAAAAAATAAAGTCGAGAAATAATGCGGCACTTCGGGCCAACGCGGCCAAATTGCATTTTACACGAGAAATGACACACCATGTTTTGTTGACATGTGGTCCCGTTCCAACATGTTAGTGAGACGACGATGAGTCCTTTTGTACAATTTCCGAACGGACGTCTATGTAGGCCGGAACTGCTGTCGCACGCTCTTCCTCCCTCCTCCATTTCCCTTCACCCTTCCTTCTGCCATTGTTTGATCGTCTTCTCCATGGAGGGAACAAGCCAGAAATGACCCCGTTATTCTTGCCCCGATCTGAAAGATGATGTGGTGGAGGAACTCATTGATCGGTGCGACGTCATCACCTCGGCTAGCATGGCAGGTTCGTTCAAGACCATTCTCGACTCAACTAATAACATCATTACAAGGAACCCAAGGGTCCAGGCGCGGTTTGATCTCCCTTATCTTCTTCGCTATAAGCCTATTAGCATGGGTGCGGACGACGGAGGCCTCGCCTTGTGCAAGTTGATGCCGCTTGATAACGATACGTGTGATTTCAAGATGCCATCGCTTAAGGGTAAGGCCTGGGCTGGCGCAAATGGAGATTGTGTTGTTTATATTGGGTACAATTGCAAGTGGGAACTTGTGAATGTGTACACTCGCCAGCGGATTCCACTTCCAAAAATCTCAGAGTGCCCTGAGGTTGAGCACACAGATGATCTACGTACGTTCAAATACGATCATGGTGGCTGTCGTCTACGGAAGATAGCAATTTGTCGAGTTCCCAACCGCTTTTGGAATTACGAGAACTATGAAGTTGTTGCTATCTTCGACAAGCTTGTTGCTGTCGTTACTGATTCCACTGTTCGTCCTTGGATATTGCTCAAAAATCAGTTTCTGTACACGGATGAGTACTGTGATGCAATTGAATACAAGGATCTTGTGTTTGCTGCCACCACTTGTGGCACTGTTTTTGCATGGGATCCTCGTAGTTTTGGTACGTTTGTCTTCCCCCATAATTATAATTGTTTCATCCACATGCATGCGGGTTAGCAAGTTTCCCTTTACTAATTAACCTTCTTGTGTTTCCAAGGTCCTGTGAACATTCCACCACCTATACTTGAAAAAATTTATAACCAAGGGGGAGATGACGATGGTGATGATCACGAGCATGAGGACGAGTAGAACTTATATACTCAGTGGCGCCTGGCAACTAATTCTGATGGATCACCTCTTCTTGTCTGTATAAAGTGCACTGAGATTGTTACTACTGAGGGAGCACGTGTTGTCTCCCATGGTCGCCCTCTCCGGACCTATTCCAACACCCGTTGCAGGGTATTCGGGATGGATGCTAGTGTGCTAGCGCCAACACCTTCTCCCTGGTTCAGTATTGATAGTCTTGGAGAAAACTCGCTCTTCCTTGGACCAAACTATCCAATGATGGTGAAAGGCGATCGAGCTGCTGTTGACACAATGTTACTACCATTTATGAGAAGCAACTATATCTATACCTCGGACATTGCGGTGGTTCCCTACCCTGGTCCTGATATATGTCGCTTCAGCCTGGATGATCAGTCCAGCATTGCTCTCGATATTGATAATAGCTGGCCCTTCCTAGAGCACCTATGGTTCAAAGCAAGTGTTTCCAACGCCAAGGATTGGTTGAGTTGAAGTTCATTTCATTGCTTGTTATTTGTTGTGTGATGAAAACTTCAGTATTTACTAGAATGTTTTGTTGGAAATAATCTATAATCTAACATGTATCCTCGTTGTCGTTGTGTGTTGATGACTTGTTGTATGTAATGAATGGTACGTTTGCAAATGCATGTCATAGACTCAATTTATGAATGGTTTTCGAGTCACTTCTTGGAGTGTGAGTACCGTAGTAGTATAGCTAGCATCCGGTTAGTATATGAAGTTGCCACATCACATAGAGCCAACCTAATATTGGAGTATGCTAGCCCTCCACCGGCGTGCCGCTTCAAATGGTGGACGAAGTGAGAGGTCGCGTCACCTTGTGTCCAGATCTGAGATGCCACGTGTACCAGATGAATGACTCCAAGTTCGACCACCGTGATGCTAGGTGCGACCGAGGAACACTATTGGAGAGACCCCCCTCATAATTTTCATACATTGGTTGTTTGATTCATAGGATAGAATGCTATAGGATTTTTTCCTATGTAATCATGTTTTAATTGGCAATCTAGCATCCACTCCAACTTTTGTTTCACTTCCTTTGTTCCTATGAAGAGAGTACTTGCTCTAAATGATGTGCCGCTGCAAGAGCCGTCTATATTAATTAACCATGCTCTAAAAAGGTGGACCAACTTTGGCTATAGTAGTACTGTACTAGGTTAGTAGGTGACCTTGCGCTTGGCTCTTCTCCTCTTTCGGAAGTCGAACAATAATGATGGTACTACAGTAGTACTTCTGGCAATCTGACACCAAATGAACTGCTGCACATCCACCGCTTGTAAGCAAAAGTTTCTCCTCGTGTTGCGAGCCACCGCGCACGCGTTGGCGAGGGAGAAGGCATAGTAAGCAAGCTTCTCGTCGTTCTGCGAGTTGACGAGACACATCAAAGTTACGTATTTATTAGTACTCTCTTCAAAAAGGGCCGACCATGTCCATGGCTACCATCCCGTGCTCTGTCATTGAGTACGTGCACTATTCACGTGCCATCGAGGAGAAAAAAATATTGCGTAGTACTAGGTGCCATCGAAGTGCATGACTAACTTACGCACCGCATATCTCCATTTTCTTGCATGACACGCCACCTTGATGCTAGATGTCCCGCGTGTCATGGAGGCATATAGTATGATTTTTAAAATGGAGGCATATAGATGTCCCGCGTGTCGGCAAAAGGATGAACAAAGCTCATGTCTTACACGAAAGAGTGGAAGAACATAGATTCCCGACGACCGAGAAGGAGCAACAAACCTCGCGGTGGAGCGTCTGCACTCATAATATTTTATATTATTCAGCGATATAAAATCAACCAAATCTCTCCATGTTCCTATACCATTCTATAGTATGAGAATAACTTTGAACGTAAGCCATTGATTCACTCTATCCAATGGTCATAGTTGGAAAATCCAAACAAAACCAAGCATTGGATCAACTCTTTTAGCACTTAGATTGTTGCTGCCTGCCCACCTAGCCCACCTATATATCCGCTCACATGTGATGACCACAGGAGCTATCCACTCAGATTGTATGTTAAAAAAATAAAGGTCGATAACTAATGCGACACCTCGGGCCAACGCGGCCAGATCGCATTTTGCACGAGAAATTACACACCATGTTTCATTGACATGTGGTCCCGTTCAAACATGGCAGTGAGACGACGGCGAGTCCTTTTGTACAATTTCCGAACGGACGTGTAGGCCGGGGCGCCTCTTCATGTACCGTGGCAAACTGGCAACCGTCCACCGACTCTTCGCCTTTCCCTCTCGATTTGGAACTGCTGTCGCACGCTCTTCCTCCCTCCTCCATTTGCCTTCACCCTTCCTTCTGCCATTGTTTGATCATCTTCTCCATGGAGGGAACAGGCCGGAAACGACCCCGTTATTCTTGCCCCGATCTGAAAGATGACATGGTGGAGGAACTCATTGATCGGTGCGACATCATCACCTCGGCTAGCATGGCAGGTTCGTTCAAGACCATTCTCGACTCAACTAATAACATCATTACAAGGAACCCAAGGGTCCAGGAGCGGTTTGATCTCCCCTATCTTCTTTGTCGTGACCCTGCTGACTTGCGTGGGGACGAGGGAGCCTCGCCTTGTGCAAGTTGATGCCGCTTGATAATGATACGTATGATGTTAAGATGCCATCGCTTGAGGGCAAGGCTTGGGCAGGCGCAAATGGAGATTGGGTTGTTTATATTGGGTACAACTGCGAGTGGGAACTTGTGAATGTGTACACTCGTCACCGGGTTCCACTTCCAAAAATCTCAGACTGCCCAGAGGTTGAGCACACCGGTATTCTACGCACGTTCAAATACGATCATGGTGACTGTCTTCTATGGAAGACAGCAATTTGTCGAGTTCCCAACCGCTCTTGGCATTACAGGAACTATGGAGTTGTTGCTATCTTCGACAAGCTTGTTGCCGTCCTTCGTGGTTCGACTGGATGGATATTGCTCAAAAATCAGTTTCTATACATGGATGTGTACTGTGATGCAATTCAATACGAGGGTCTTGTGTTTGATGCCACCACTCGTGGCACTGTTTTTGCATGGGATCCTCGTAGTTTCGGTATGTTTGTCTTGCACCGTAATTATAATTGTTTAATCCACATGCATGCGAGTTAGCAAGTTTCCCTTTACTAATTAACCTTCTTCTTGTGTTTCCAAGGTCCTGTGAACATTCCCCCACCTATACTTGAAAATTTTTATAACCAAGGGGGAGATGACGATGGTGATGATCACGAGCATGAGGACGAGGAGGGCCCATATACTCAGTGGCGCCTGGCAACTTATTCCGATGGATCACCCCTTCTTGTCTGTATACAGCCCACTGCTGATGTTACTACTAAGGAAGCAGGTGTTGTCTCCTATGGTCGCACTCTCCGAACCTATTCCAACACCCGTTGCATGGTATTCAGGATGGATACTAGTGTGCTAGCGCCAACACCTTCTCCCTGGTACAATATTGATAGTCTTGGAGAAAACTCGCTCTTCCTTGGACAAAACTATCCAATGATGGTGAAAGGCGATCCAACTGCTGTTGACACAACGTTACTACCATTTATGAGAAGCAATTGTATCTATACCTCGGACATTGTGGTGGTTCCCTACCCTGGTTGTGATATAGTAGGCCGCTTCAGCCTGGATGATCAGTCCTGCGTTGGTCTCAAGATTGACAGTAGCTGGCCCTTCCCAAAGAATCACTTGTGGTTCAAAGCAAGCATTTCCAACGCCGAGGATTGGTTGAGTTGAAGTTCATTTCATTTCTTGTTATGTGTTGTGTGATGAAAACTTTAGTATTTATAATGTATCCTCGTTGTCGTTGTGGGTTGATGACCTGTTGTATGTAATAAAATGATATGCCTGTGATAAACTTACTAAATTTATGAATGGCTTTCGAGTCGCTTCTCTGAGTGGGTGCTGCGATGAGGCAAAAATATATTTTATGAATACATAATTGTACGTGCATTGCAACAGGTTAGCGGATGAGGTCAATCAACAATAGTACACTATTTGTACTAGCTTCACATGCTGCACTATCTCTACGTCTAAGTACGTAATACAACAAGTTTTAAACTTGAGACCAGCACCTCAAATCCTCGATACTACTACTATTATATACTACTACTTGGAGTACTAGTAGGGTGGCATGGGCCAGAACAAGCATTCACGTCCAGGAGTACGACACACGCCACCAGCACGACTTCCATCTGACACCATATTTATTGGAGTCCGTGCTACAACTATCTCTTCAACCTCGTTGTTTCTCTAACTCAGCCATCGCGCGGCGGGCGAGGTGGGGGTTTGCCGATAGTCGGTTTCCTCAACTGCGGTCCCACTTGTAAGGCGAACTCCAATGCACGACCCCAAACGGACCTCCGTTTTGCCTGAATTTTGTCCGTTTGGGTAGGGCAATGGGGTCGTGTCCGGGCCATTTCTCGGATGCGGTGGCCGTGCGCCCAACGCGCGGACGCATCCCAGTCGCGTACATTTTTCTTTGCAAACACATATCTTTTTTTCATCATTGATTTTTGGTACATGGAAATACATCACCAAACTTTGACTAGAAAAGCAAGACCAAAGAAAACAAGAACCACAAGAATACATTTTAGAAGATATCCAACTTCCATAACTACTTCTGTAAGTTGGATTAGTGCCTTCTCAATGCATTCATTGTTGATCTGCGGAGGCTTGATCTTGCGTGCTTCTTTCTTCTTCGAGTGTAAAG
The DNA here is from genome assembly GCF_002575655.3 of Aegilops tauschii subsp. strangulata. Classification (NCBI taxonomy): domain Eukaryota; kingdom Viridiplantae; phylum Streptophyta; class Magnoliopsida; order Poales; family Poaceae; genus Aegilops; species Aegilops tauschii. The sequence goes on along the minus strand of NC_053039.3, from coordinate 209,172,295 downwards.
AATTAGACATTGCTTCCTCGCATCTAGTCTCATGTCTAGCCTCTATTCTATCAACAAGTGCACTAGTCTCATCTCTAGCCTCTATGCTAGCTAAAAGTGCTACAACATCTACTAAATTGCGCTCTATCAATATATCGATGTAGTCTTCTTCCCAATACCAAAACTTGCATCCATTCTACACAATAAATTTTAAGTTAGCACAACAAGTCTAATCCGAGAGCACAACCGAAGCTAAAGTAGCATATACCCCATCGGTTGAGCACTTGATGAACACTCATCCGGGATGTTCCGGCGTTGTAGACACGCGGCGCAAGACCTTCTTTGGGCAGTCGTTACACGTAATGAGTGGCAATGGTGCGCCGACGAGCTTTTGGGCCAGCACCGAGCCCGGCCGACCGCCATTCATGTATCTGCCGGCGGACCGCCGACGGTGTAGATCCGAGCGACTAGAGGAGGAGTCAGTACCTGCATGCGGCCTTGCGGCCTTGCCGGGGCCTTCCGTCCCGGTGCCCCGCCAGTCCATGGTGCGGCGCGGCCTCCCACAACCGGGCGATTTCAAGCCCGACCGGATCCGCTCCAAATCCGGCCGCCGGGTGCGCAAAACACGTAGCCGTGGTTGGGTAGCTCCAGGGCGTCGAGGGAAAGGGGGCTGAGCGAGCGCGCGTCCGAGATGCACATGCTGGAGTTGGCCTAGCGGCATGGCGGACCAACCGTGTGGGGGTGCCAAGTGGCTTCGCTCGTGTGGGGGACGAAAGCCATCATGCGCGGGCACTAGGTTTGACAGGACGGCCTTGCCGTGTTTCCTACTCCTCCGGTAATCCTCCTTTTGCCGACACGTGGGACATCCAACATCCAGGTCGTGTCATGCAAGAAAATGGAGTGGTAGTTGAAGCCACGTGATGTGAATCTTGGGTTAAATTATAAATAGAATCTTACTACTCTTGAGTAACTCCAAAAGCGGCCACCGAAGATCTTTATTGGATTTGTTTTTCATCACCAACACGTCGAGGTGAAAGATGTGCAGGTTCAGTGGGTCCTCTTGCGTTTTCACTGACATGTGGGACCACATGTGAGCAAACAGACGATGGGCTCCTCGTGTATGCTGGCTGGCTGAGAAGAGAGATAGAGGAGGGCTGAGCACAGACTCTAGGAAATTTGTTGTACGCAACCAGCACCTCGATATAGGCTCGATATAGTGGGTTGGCATGGGCCATAACTAGCATTCACATCTAGCAGTACGACACACGCCACCCACACGAGTCCCATCCGACACCAATTTTCTTGGAGTCCATGCTACAACCATCTCTTCTCCCTCTTGTTTTCTCAGCCATCGCGTGCTGGGCGGGGTGGGGGTTTGCCGATAGCGGTTTGCTCAACTGTGATCTCACTTGTAAGTGAAAATGCAACACAGTACGCATTCCCCCTTGAGCAGCGTGCCGGACCAACCGTGTGGGCAGCGGGGTGCGACGCGAACACGACAAGCTTTTCTTTTTGAACTTGTAACTTGTAAAATTTGGTTATGCTCCATGGCGCGACCGGTAGATAGAAATAACAATTTTCCCTAGAGTAATGAGAAGTTAGGTTCTGGTGCGGTTCATGCATGGAGTACGTACAAAAATTATGAAGTTGATGCGAAAGGTAAGATAATTACTAGTAGTACCATATACTACTACATGGATTTGACGGAAAGATAAAGATATATACGGATCCATCAACGACATCCTCATGCCCTAGTGCGCCGGGTCACCAACCGACGTGTGAGGAGCAGCGGCGTTGGCGGCGAGCTCAACGTGCTTCTGAACAATGCCGTCCAAGGTTGCCCTGCGGGTCAAGAAGGCTAGCGACCTATCGTCCTCCTCTGGCACGTAGTAGTCCTTGTGGACGATTTGCGCGTAGACGTGGGCGATTATGTCGACGGTGTCTTGCTGCGCCAGGCGCTGCACGGCGAGTGCGACCACGAGGTGGACATTCTCTGGCGCGACGGCGGGCAGTCACAGGGCCACCAGTGCGTCGAAGAGGTTGTCACCATAGAGGCCGTTGAGGGTGGCGGGCATCGTAGAGCCTGGGCGCGTGGGCTGGAGGCGTACGTCAAGGTCGTCTGCAAGCTTCTTGACGATGGTGAACTTGTCGAGGAAGACGACGAGGACCTTGTCGAACAAGGAGACGAAGTTGTCGTCCAAGCGGCCTCTCACCCTGGCAGCCTCAAGCATGACCTGGAGACGTTCCTCGGTGCCAGGCCGCAGGCCGGCGTCGTGGACCGTCTGGCACAGCCGGCTGATGCGCTCATCGCCCCCATGGGTCTAGCTTCTAGTCAACTGATCTTGCGATTGGAGTGATCTCTCTTGCCCTTGGTTAGGGTGCGTAGGTGCGTAGGATTTCATAGATTGGACTGGCGGGGAGCCTTTATATGAGAAGTACAGACTACGTTGAATTCACGTGCGTGTTGGCCATCTACTCCTCGGCCCTCTACTGCACCTGCCTTTGGCTGTATGACAGGCGGGCCAGCCACCTGTTGGGCCCATGTGTCATACAACCAAAGGCAGGTGCAGTAAGTCAATGAAGCTGTGTCCCCTTCCATGCCGATGCAGTATAGTCATCTCACCGGACCTCTAGTTGGGGCCAAACGAGAGAACTTTGATGTTTACTGGTTTATTGGTCCCCTTTGCATTTTGCGCCAAGTTTTGACCTTTGATTTAACTAATAAATGTTAATGCAGGTAACCAAAAATGTTGTGTAATGACAAAACACTTAGGCACGGTACATTAACTCCCTCCTCATTTCTTATTTCATGACATATCAACCAATGAGAGATGTGGGCCGTGCATGCTTTCAATGACTTGAGACTACCAAACATGACATGCAGTGGTTAGTTCATTGCATGTAATCCTATTAATTAGCAAAAAGACATTAAGTTCTCTCGCCGATAGGAATAAAACAATACACCATGTATTTATTTACAGAGGGAGTAGTACATTTTTTGTGACATGCATTACTAGATATTGCTAGTCAAATACTAAATCCAGATGGACGTGGTAGTACTACTAAATCCAGACGGTGGTGCTAGTACTAGTAGTAGTACTACCAATGTACTAGTAGCACTGTACTACCCGTTGGTCAAATTATTACGTGCTGCTCCTCACAGTGAAGTGACAAGACCCTGCGCCGGAGATGACACCTGAGTATAGGCGCCGTGTTCGGCATACCATAGTCAGCCTCACCGTCTGTAGTCACTATCATCACGGCTGTAGAGCTAGCCTGCTTACAACTAGCCATGTTCGACATAATTTCCCGTGCGTAGATGCCCGTGCATTGCACGGAACACCAAGATTGGGGGTGGACGGCGCCGCCAGCGGCCATCGTGCCAGATTTTTCCATGGCCTTCTAGATGTGGTTGGGAGGAGATAAGGCTGATTGTGAGAGACAAGGAGTTGTTTGTAAATAGGGAACAAGTGCGGGCATCTTTTTGCAAAACTGGAGAAGTTTGGTTTGTATGCGTCAGATCTAGATCCGACGGCTATTGGTGAAAGATGGCAGGCACAACATCATCACCAACTCAGGACCTCTTTGATGCGCAGGATTTTGAAAACGCAGGAATAGGACACGACAATATTACAAGTTTCAAACTGATATTACAAATGTTAGGAGTAATGCTGCACCTACAAAGAGGGAATTACTAGGAAGTTTACGTAAGAACTTTCGTTACTTTAGGTGGATGCAGCATTATCGTACAAACTAAAATCCACCGCCCTGACAAGTCACTAATGGGCAAATAAATTTTCGAGTCTCTGGCCACTTGATGTTTCAAAAACAAATTCAGCTTCTGCGAAGACTTTGTCATTTAGGCTTAGACGCTTGCGGTGATCAGCACGCCATTCATTGTTGCGCCATAGAACGCCAAACCTCATTACCTTGAGCACACTTGCCTCCAGAACAAAGAACCTGGCCAATTTAATCTCAGATGTGCTGCCTCGGTAGTCGATCAAATCAATTTCTGTAAGGCATTCGATGAGATTGTTATAGTGCAGCACATTTTTCACTTTCGGTTCTTTTTTTATCTGCAAAAGAAGAGAACATATTAGAGCAGCTGGCTGTATAAGATTGCCGTGTCATCAAGTGGTACCAATATCATTCGCTCATACGATAGGGTTGGCTGGCTAGTGATATTCTCTCTCTCTCTCTTTATCTTTCCTCTCATTTACCTAGGAGCATGTGAAGAGCTTGGGCATTTGTTGCCTTCCACTATGTGGCTGATGCCATATTTCTCAAAAGTATGCCACATAATACGCATCGATGTCAAATCAAAAGATTTTGGCACCGCTCTCGCGATGTAAGAGAGTTGGCACCGCTATGCACACAGACCCACATGTATAAACAAATCAATCAAACCAACGACACCGGCCTCTCACTCTCCCAAACAAGTGTTTTTTATTGCCTCAGTCCTCTCTCTCTCTCTCTCTCTCTCTCTCTCTCTCTCTCTCTCTCTCTCCCACACAAGTGTTTTTTCATTGCGTGAGTTAATTTGGCACCGGAGCAAAGTTGGTGATCCAGATTGGGGCACCAGGTAAGCAATGGAGGGGCATCGATGCCAAATGCATCACAAGTGAATTTGGCATGTGTTTTGGCCTACATAGTGGAGGGCCGTTATAGCCCACTTTTGTACTACCTCGTATTTAGTGTAAAATTTTGACCATAGATTTACCTAAAAAAATGCCAATGCATGTCACCAAGAATTATACCATTTGAAATTATGTTCAAATACGAATCCAACGATATAATTTTTAGTGACATGCATTAACATTTTGTTAGTTAAATCTATGGTCAAATTTTGATACTACAAAATAGGAAGAGTAAACCAGGACGGAGGTAGTACTTACTCTTAGAGTAACCATAGAGTTACTAGTCTAAGTTACTTTCCACTATGCCTAGCCTAGGCTACTATAGTAGTACAATAGAAAAACGATGCAAGTGATCACGGGACGCTGCTTCAATTACTTAACTGCAGGTGCAGTTGGGTCACTGGCATGTGGGCCCAAGAGGCATCTGGCCCACATGTAAGTGACGCAACTGCACCTGCTGTTATGTCACTGAAGCTCAGTCCGTGATCACATGAGAAAAAAATACTAAAAGCATTTCTTTCGGTGCAGTGTGTAGATGCAATTTTGAACACTACACTTGTCATCGTAATTTGGGAAAATTACGAAAAAATTGAGCTACGTTGTGATTACCGTTTACTAATAGGAAAGAAGTTTCACCTCGATGAGTAGCTTCTCCGTGCACGGAAAGCTTGTAAGGAATCCAACAAATTGATCCAGATTGGGGCCGATAGATTTTATTGCCAAGATCTTCACTGTGCGCATAGACTGGGTCAAGCTTGTGGGAATCATTTTTTGGAAGACGGTCGTAAATACATCAAGAAGAAATTTAAAAATATGAATTTCAAGAAGACGGAGAAGAAGATGAGTGCTGTACCTGAACGATTATGGATCCAATAAAGAGTTCGAAGAATTTGGCAGACGAGTACACCAACGCTGTCAATTTCGGCGCGTCAATGACCCAGATTTTTGTTGGACCTTCTAGATCAGACACAAGCAATCTCTCAAGGAAAGGCGCATTCTCAATGACCATAACGTGGAACAGCTGGAGTGATCTCTTCCCAATTGATGTCTTGTTGCAGGGCCAGCAAGACACAAAAATCCATCGGAGATTCGTCGAGGCGATGTGGAGGCTAATGAACCCATGGATCTGCTCAAGACGAAGGTACTCGAGCGCAGTACAGCTGTGGAGCAGGTGCTCCATAGCTTGCTTCGAGATGCCAATGTCGAAGAGGTCGAGCTGCTTGAGTTGATGGAGAAGAAGGGCGGGCACAACATTAATCTGGGGAAGATAGCAGGAGCTGAAGCTGGCGCGGCACAACATTGGCGTGAGGCGGAGCGCGGACGGCGGCAGAGAGCGACATCGTCCAACTTCAAAGCTGAGATACTCGAGCCGATCTAGGGCAGGGGATAAGAACCACTCGTCGAACTTGGCTTGGACCTTGCAGTTGGTACTGAACATGCGGATGTCAAGGCGTCTGGCTGGCCCAGGGTGCGATGAAAGGATCTTGGAGACTACGGCCATGCGTTTGCAATCCCCATGACAGAGGGAGCTGTTGACGGTGAGGTTGAGGGGGACGCGGCGCCAGAGGGGGCGCCACCGCCTGGAGAGCAAGGCGGTCCGCACGACAGATTTGGTGGGGACGAGGCCGATGATGACGAGCAGCATGTCGTCGGGGAGGCTGCTGATGAAGTCCAGGCTCGTCGGATGCGGGTTTGGCTCGAGCCGCCTCCGCTTGTTGGCTGCCTCGCCATCCATCTCAACCGGCGGCGACGCCGGTGTACACGTGTGCTGGTCTGTGTTGTGTGCTGGCCTGCTGGGTGTGCGCGAGTACGTCCTTCTGTGCATGCCGCCGCGCAGTGGTGAGTTGTGCGCGAGTGCGTCCTTCACGCGGAAGAAGTGTGTCCTCGATGCGCCCTCAATTTACTAGCGTGCGGGGTGCTACCCCGAGTGGTTTCAACTTTGTTTACTTCACCGCGTGTCAGATGGGCCTCTAGTTTACTTACTTTCACCCACTACCACATGGGCCAGCACACGAAGATAGAGAACACGAGCTGACAAGGCAGCATGTGGACTGGTTGACCGGTCAACTAAACAATATACGGAGCTATACGCTAACATGGTGAGTGTATAATCCGTCGGTATAGAGAGTTCGAGTGAGAGGGGAGGCCCGTGAGAGATAGCAGAGAGAGAGAAAGAGCTACTCCCTCCATTCGATAATGTACTGCCAACATTTTTTTAAAGTCAAACTTTTGAAACTTTGACCAAGTTTATAAAGAAATTACTTATATCTACAATACCAAAGATAAATGATAGTATGAAGTAAGTGAAGGAAATATGCCCTAGAGGCAATAATAAAGTATTATATATTTCCTTATATCATGATAAATGTTTATTATTCATGCTAGAATTGTATTAACCGGAAACATAATACATGTGTGAATACATAGACAAACAGAGTGTCACTAGTATGCCTCTACTTGACTAGCTCGTTAATCAAAGATGGTTATGTTTCCTAGCCATAGACATGAGTTGTCATTTGATTAACGAGATCACCTCATTAGGAGAATGACGTGATTGACTTGACCCATTCTGTTAGCTTAGCACCCGATCGTTTAGTATGTTGCTATTGCTTTCTTCATGACTTATACATGTTCCTATGACTATGAGATTATGCAACTCCCGTTTACCGGAGGAACACTTTGTGTGCTACCAAACGTCACAACGTAACTGGGTGATTATAAAGGTGCTCTACAGGTGTCTCCAAAGGTACTTGTTGGGTTGGCGTATTTCGAGATTAAGATTTGTCACTCCGATTGTCGGAGAGGTATCTCTGGGCCCACTCGGTAATGCACATCACTATAAGCCTTGCAAGCATTGTGACTAACGAGTTAGTTGCGGGATGATGTATTACAGAACGAGTAAAGAGACTTGCCGGTAACGATATTGAACTAGGTATCGAGATACCGACGATCGAATCTCGGGCAAGTAACATACCAATGACAAAGGGAACAACGTATGTTGTTATGCGGTCTGACCGATAAAGATCTTCGTAGAATATGTGGGAGCCAATATGGGCATCCAAGTCCTGCTATTGGTTATTGACCGGAGACGTGTCTCGGTCATGTCTACATAGTTCTCGAACCCGTAGGGTCCGCACGCTTAAAGTTACGATGACAGTTTTATTATGAGTTTATGTATGTTGATGTACCGAAGGAGTTCGGAGTCCCGGATGATATCGGGGACATGACGAGGAGTCTCGAAATGGTCGAGACGTAAAGATCGATATATTGGACGACTATATTCGGACTTCGGAAAGGTTCCGAGTGATTCGGGTATTTTTCGGAGTACCGGAGAGTTACGGGAATACGTATTGGGCCTTATTGGGCCATACGGGAAAGAAGAAAAAGGGCCTCAAGGGTGGCCGCACCCCTCCCCTTGGTCTGGTCCGAATTGGACTAGGGAAGGGGGGCGCCCCCTTCCTTCCTTCTCTTTTTCCCTTCCTCTTTTCCTATTCCATATGGGAGGTGGAATCCTACTAGGACTAGGGAGTCCTAGTAGGACTCCACACTTGGTGCGCCCACTCCTAGGGCCGGCCTCCTCCTCCCTTGCTCCTTTATATACGGGGGCAGGGGGGCACCCCAGAGACACAACAATTGATCCTTGAGATCTCTTAGCCGTGTGCGGTGCCCCCTCCACCATATTACACCTCGATAATACCGTTGCGGAGCTTAGGCGAAGCCCTACGCCGGAGGAACATCATCATCGTCACCATGCCGTCATGCTGACGAAACTCTCCCTCAACACTCGGCTGGATCGGAGTTCGAGGGACGTCATCGAGCTGAACGTGTGTAGAACTCGGAGGTGCCGTGCGTTCGGTACTTGATCGGTCGGATCGTGAAGACGTACGACTACATCAACCGCGTTGTGATAACGCTTCCGCTGTCGGTCTACGAGGGTACGTGGACAACACTATCCCCTCTCGTTGCTATGCATCACCATAATCTTGCATGTGCGTAGGAATTTTTTTGAAATTACTACGTTCCCCAACAGTGGCATCCGAGCCTGGTTTTATGCGTTGATGCTATGCACGAGTAGAACACAAGTGAGTTGTGGGCGATATAAGTCATACTGCTTACCAGCATGTCATACTTTGGTTCAGCGGTATTGTGAGATGAAGCGGCCCGGACCGACATTACGCGTACGCTTACGCGAGACTGGTTTCACCGTTTGGAGCACTCGTTGCTTAAAGGTGACTGGCGGGTGTCTGTCTATCTCACTTTAGTTGAACCGAGTGTGGCTACGCCCGGTCCTTGCGAAGGTTAAAACAGCACCAACTTGACAAACTATCGTTGTGGTTTTGATGCGTAGGTAAGAACGGTTCTTGCTAAGCCCGTAGCAGCCACGTAAAACTTGCAACAACAAAGTAGAGGACGTCTAACTTGTTTTTGCAGGGCATGTTGTGATGTGATATGGTCAAGACATGATGTGATATAATGTGTTGTATGAGATGATCATGTTTTGTAACCGAGTTATCGGCAACTGGCAGGAGCCATATGGTTGTCGCTTTATTGTATGAGATGCAATCGCCATGTAATAGTTTTACTTTATCACTAAACGGTAGCGATAGTCGTAAAAGCAATAAGTTGGCGAGACGACAACGATGCTACGATGGAGATCAAGGTGTCGCGCCGGTGACGATGGTGATCATGACGGTGCTTCGGAGATGGAGATCACGAGCACGGTGCTTCGGAGATGGAGATCACAAGCACATGATGATGATGGCCATATCATATCACTTATATTGATTGCATGTGATGTTAATCCTTTATGCATCTTATCTTGCTTTGATTGACGGTAGCATTATAAGATGATCTCTCACTAAAATTTCAAGATAAAAGTGTTCTCCCTGAGTATGCACCGTTGCAAAAGTTCTTCGTGCTGAGACACCACGTGTTAATCGGGTGTGATAGGCTCTACGTTCAAATACAACGGGTGCAAAACAGTTGCACACGCGGAATACTCAGGTTAAACTTGACGAGCCTAGCATATACAGATATGGCCTCGGAACACAGAGACCGAAAGGTCGAGCGTGAATCATATAGTAGATATGATCAACATAGTGATGTTCACCATTGAAACTACTCCATCTCACGTGTTAATCGGACATGGTTTAGTTGCTTTGGATCACGTAATCACTTAGATGATTAGAGGGATGTCTATCTAAGTGGGAGTTCTTAAGTAATATGATTAATTGAACTTCAATTTATCATGAACTTAGTCCTGATAGTATTTTGCAAATTATGTTGTAAATCAATAGCTCGCGTTGTTGCTTCCCTGTGTTTATTTTTGATATGTTCCTAGAGAAAAATTATGTTGAAAAATGTTAGTAGCAAAGATGCGGATTGGATCTGTGATCTGAGGATTATCCTCATTGCTGCACAGAAAAATTATGTCCTTGATGCACCGCTAGGTGACTGACCTATTGCAGGAGCAGATGTAGACGTTATGAACGTTTGGCTTGCTCAATATGATGACTACTTGACAGTTTAGTGCACCATGCTTAACGGCTTAGAATCGGGACTTCAAAGACGTTTGAACGTCATGGACCATATAAGATGTTCCAGGAGTTGAAGTTAATATTTCAAGCAAATACCCGAGTTGAGAGATATGAAGTCTCCAACAAGTTCTATGGCTAAAAGATGGAGGAGAATCGCTCAACTAGTGAGCATGTGCTCAGATTGTCTGGGTACTACAATCGCTTGAATCAAGTGGGAGTTAATCTTCCAGATAAAATAGTGATTGACAGAATTCTCTAGTCACCATCACCAAGCTAGTAGAACTTCGTGATGAACTATAATATGCAAGGGATGACGAAAGTAATTCCCGAGCTCTTCGTGATGCTGAAATCGACGAAGGTAGAAATCAAGAAAAACATCAAGTGTTGATGGTTAACAAGACAACTAGTTTCAAGAAAAGGGCAAAGGGAAGAAGGGGAACTTCAAAAAGAATGGCAAGCAAGTTGCTACTCAAGTGAAGAAGCCCAAGTCTGTACCTAAGCCTGAGACTAAGTGCTTCTACTGCAAAGGGACTGGTCACTGGAGGCGGAACTGCCCCAAGTATTTGGTGGATAAGAAGGATGGCAAAGTGAACAAAGGTATATTGGATATACATGTTATTGATGTGTACTTACTAATGTTTATAGCAACCCCTCAGTATTTGATACTGGTTCAGTTGCTAAAGAGTAGTAACTCGAAAACGGGAGTTGCAGAATAAACAGAGACTAGTAAAAGGCAAGGTGACGATGTGTGTTGGAAGTAGTTCCAAGATTGATATGATCATCATCGCACACTCCCTATACTTTCGGGATTAGTGTTGAAACTAAATAAGTGTTATTTGGTGTTTGCGTTGAGCATGAATATGATTTGATCATGTTTATTGCAATACGGTTATTCATTTAAGTTAGAGAACAATTGTTGTTCTGTTTACATGAATAAAAACCTTTTATGGTCATACACACCAACGAAAATGGTTTGTTGGATCTCGATCGTAGTGATACACATATTCATAATAATGAAGCCAAAAGATGCAAAGTTAATAATGATAGTGCAACTTATTTGTGGCACTGCCGTTTAGGTCATATTGGTGTAAAGCGCATGAAGAAACTCCATACTGATGGGATTTTGGAATCACTTGATTATGAATCACTTGATGCTTGCGAACCGTGCCTCATGGGCAAGATGACTAAAACGCCGTTCTCCGGAACTATGGAGAGAGCAACAGATTTGTTGGAAATCATACATACAGATGTATGTGGTCCGATGAATATTAAGGCTCGTAGCAGGTATCATTATTTTCTGACCTTCACAGATGATTTGAGCAGATATGGGTATATCTGCTTGATGAAACATAAGTCTGAAACATTTGAAAAGTTCAAAGAATTTCAGAGTGAAGTGGAAAATCATCGTGACAAGAAAATAAAGTTTCTATGATCTGATCGTAGAGAAGAGTATTTGAGTTACGAGTTTGGCCTTCAGTTAAAACAATGTGAAATAGTTTCACTACTCATGCCACCTCGAACACCATGGTGTAATGGTGTGTCCGAACGTCGTAATCGTACTTTATTAGATATGGTGCGATATATGATGTATCTTACCGATCTACCACTATCGTTTTGGGGTTATGCATTAAAGACAGCTGCATTCACGTTAAATAGGGCACCATCAAAATCCGTTGAGACGACGCCTTATGAACTGAGGTTTAGCAAGAAACCAAAGTTGTCGTTTCTTAAAAGTTTGGGGTTGCGATGCTTATGTGAAAATGTTTCGTCCTGATAAGCTCAAACCCAAATCGGAGAAATGTGTCTTCATAGGATACCCAAAGGAGACAGTTGGGTACACCTTCTATCACAGATCCGAAGGCAAGACATTCGTTGCTAAGAATGGATCCTTTCTAGAGAAGGAGTTTCTCTCGAAAGAAGTGAGTGGGAGGAAAGTAGAACTTGATGAGGTAACTGTACCTGCTCTCTTATTGGAAAGTAGTTCATCACAGAAATCTGTTTCTGCGACACCTACACCAAGTAGTGAGGAAGTTAATGATAATGATCATGAAACTTCAGATCAAGTTATTACTGAACTTCGTAGGTCAACTAGATCAAGATCCGCACCAGAGTGGTACGGTAATCCTGTTCTGAAGGTTATGTTACTAGACCATGACGAACCTATGAACTATGAAGAAGCAATGGTGAGCCCAGATTCCGCAAAATGGCTTGAGGCCATGAAATCTGAGATGAGATCCATGTATGAGAACAAAGTGTGGACTTTGGTTGACTTGCCCGATGATCGGCAAGCAATTGAGAATAAATGGATCTTCAAGAGGAAGACGGACGGTGATAGTAGTGTTACTATCTACAAAGCTAGAATTGTCGAAAAAAGGTTTTCGACAAGTTCAAAGTGTTGACTATGATGAGAGTTTCTCACTCGTATCTATGCTTAAGTCTGTCCGAATCATGTTAGCAATTGCCGCATTTTATGAAATATGGCAAATGGATAAACAAAACTACATTCCTTAATGGATTTATTAAAGAAGAGTTGTATATGATGCAACCAGAAGGTTTTGTCAATCCTAAAGGTGCTAACAAAATATGCAAGCTCCAGCGATCCATCTATGGACTGGTGCAAGCATCTCGGAGTTGGAATATACACTTTGATAAGTTGATCAAAGAATATAGTGTTATACAGACTTGCGGTGAAGCCTGTATTTACAAGAAAGTGAGTGGGAGCACTACAACATTTCTGATAAGTATATGTGAATGACATATTGTTGATCGGAAATAATGTAGAATTATTCTGCAAAGCATAAAGGAGTGTTTGAAAGAAGTTTTTCAAAGATAGACCTCGGTAAAGCTGCTTACATATTGAGCATCAAGATCTATAGAGTTAGATCAAGACGCTTGATAAGTTTTTTTCAATGAGTACATACCTTAACAAGATTTTGAAGTAGTTCAAAATAGAATAGTCAAAGAAAGAGTTCTTGCCTGTGTTACAAGGTGTGAAATTGAGTAAGACTCAAAGCCCGACCACGGCAGAAGATAGAAAGAGAATGAAAGTCATTCCCTATGCCTTGGCCATAGGTTCTATAAAGTATGCCATGCTGTGTACCAGATCTATTGTATACCCTACACTGATTTTGGCAAGGGAGTACAATAGTGATCTAGGAGTAGATCACTGGACAACGGTCAAAATTATCATTAGTGGAATAAGGAAATGTTTCTCGATTATGGAAGTGACAAAAGGTTCGTCGTAAAGGGTTACGTTGATGCAAGTTTTGACACTAAATCTAGATGACTCTAAGTCTCGGTCTAGATACATATTGAAAGTGGGAGCAATTAGCTAGAGTAGCTCCGTGAAGAGCATTGTAGACATAGATATTTGCAAAATACTTACGGATCTGAATGTGACAGACCCGTTGACTAAAATTATCTCACAATCAAAACATGATCACACCTTAGTACTCTGTGGGTGTTAATCACATAGCGATGTGAACTAGATTATTGACTCTAGTAAACCCTTTGAGAGTTGGTCACATAGAGATGTGAACTATGGGTGTTAATCACATGGTGATGTGATTTAGTGATGTTAAATCACATGGCGATGTGAACTAGATTATTGACTCTAGTGCAAGTGGGAGACTGAAGGAAATATGCCCTAGAGGCAATAATAAAGTATTATATATTTCCTTATATCATGATAAATGTTTATTATTCATGCTAGAATTGTATTAACCAGAAACATAATACATGTGTGAATACATAGACAAACAGAGTGTCACTAGTATGCCTCTACTTGACTAGCTCGTTAATCAAAGATGGTTATGTTTCCTAGCCATAGACATGAGTTGTCATTTGATTAACGAGATCACCTCATTAGGAGAATGACGTGATTGACTTGACCCATTCCGTTAGCTTAGCACCCGATCGTTTAGTATGTTGCTATTGCTTTCTTCATGACTTATACATGTTCCTATGACTATGAGATTATGCAACTCCCGTTTACCGGAGGAACACTTTGTGTGCTACCAAACGTCACAACGTAACTGGGTGATTATAAAGGTGCTCTACAGGTGTCTCCAAAGGTACTTGTTGGGTTGGCATATTTCGAGATTAGGATTTGTCACTCCGATTGTCGGAGAGGTATCTCTAGGCCCACTCGGTAATGCACCTCACTATAAGCCTTGCAAGCATTGTGACTAATGAGTTAGTTGCGGGATGATGTATTACGGAACGAGTAAAGAGACTTGCCGGTAACGAGATTGAACTAGGTATCGAGATGCCGATGATCGAATCTCGGGCAAGTAACATACCAATGACAAAGGGAACAACGTATGTTGTTATGCGGTCTGACCGATAAAGATCTTCGTAGAATATGTGGGAGCCAATATGGGCGTCCAGGTCCCGCTATTGGTTATTGACCGGAGACGTGTCTCGGTCATGTCTACATAGTTCTCGAACCCGTAGGGTCCGCACGCTTAAAGTTACGATGACAGTTTTATTATGAGTTTATGTATGTTGATGTACCGAAGGAGTTCGGAGTCCCAGATGAGATCGGGGACATGACGAGGAGTCTCGAAATGGTCGAGACGTAAAGATCGATATATTGGACGACTATATTCGGACTTCGGAAAGGTTCCGAGTGATTCGGGTATTTTTCGGAGTACCGGAGAGTTACGGGAATATGTATTGGGCCTTATTGGGCCATACGGGAAAGAAGAAAAAGGGCCTCAAGGGTGGCCGCACCGCTCCCCTTGGTCTGGTCCGAATTGGACTAGGGAAGGGGGGCGCCCCCTTCCTTCCTTCTCTTTTTCCCTTCCTCTTTTCCTATTCCATATGGGAGGTGGAATCCTACTAGGACTAGGGAGTCCTAGTAGGACTCCACACTTGGTGCGCCCCCTCCTAGGGCCGGCCTCCTCCTTCCTTGCTCCTTTATATACAGGGGCAGGGGGCCACCCCAGAGACACAACAATTGATCCTTGAGATCTCTTAGCCGTGTGCGGTGCCCCCCTCCACCATATTACACCTCGATAATACCGTTGCGGAGCTTAGGCGAAGCCCTGCGCCGGTGGAACATCATCATCGTCACCACACCGTCATGCTGACGAAACTCTCCCTCAACACTCGGCTAGATCGGAGTTCGAGGGACGTCATCGAGCTGAACGTGTGTAGAACTCGGAGGTGCCGTGCGTTCGGTACTTGATCGGTCGGATCGTGAAGACGTACGACTACATCAACCGCGTTGTGATAACGCTTCCGCTGTCGGTCTACGAGGGTACGTGGACAACACTCTCCCCTCTCGTTGCTATGCATCACCATGATCTTGCGTGTGCGTAGGAATTTTTTTGAAATTACTACGTTCCCCAACAGTAAATACATGTTGTGATGAATCTAATGATCGTTCCAGATGTAAATGTTTTTCTCCACATATACCTGGTCAAACTTTTCTGAGGTTTGACTTTTCAAAACATCCATATGCTTATGGATGTGAGAGAGTCCCTAACTAGAGAGAGAGAGAGTGAGAGTGTGTGTGTGTGAAATAGAAAGAGTGAGTGAAAAAAGTGTGTGTGCTTGTGTGAAAGAGACATGGACAACACAGGATAAAAGTAGAGAAAAGGCGTGTGTGCCTTATGCAAACATATCACACATGCATCTTCGACAACGGAAGCAAGGTGAGGAGATAGTGTGTGGTTGTTTGCAACCGAGAGAGAAGACCCCTAGCACGTGGCCAACAGGGGTCTGACAAGCAAGGGAGAGAGGTCGAGAGAGACGTACGGAGAAAATGCAGACATGGGGAGGAGAGAGTGTATGTTTGTGATAGAGAGATCCCCTGGAGATCGTGATGGGATTACATGGGTGGGAGATCGAGTGACAAGGTGTGTGCGCGATAGAAGATACCCCGAGAGATATCGCGATAGACGTATGGATGGAAGGAGACAATATGTGTGTTCCTAATGGCTAGTGAGAGATAATTATACTTAGGGGGGGAGTGTGTACGCCTATGATGGAGTGAGGGATTATGGTACTTAGGGGGGTGCGTGTCACATAGAGAGAGAACAAGGGCGGAGAGTGTTGGATGGGTCTATATGTAGCGCGAGCGAGACATGTGTTTGTGTGAACCAGGGAGATATAAAGTTTGAGAGAGATAGAGGAGCCCCAATAAGGCTGAGTGGTGCATCAGATAGCTGAGAGGGGGAAAGAGATATTCCATCTGCTCGATAATGCAGTGCATGTAAATTTTTTTAGAAGTCGAAATTTGGAAACATTGATCAGGTTTACGCAAATGTTATTTATATCTACAATACCAAAGATACATCATATGAAACTACATCTCATGATGAATCTAATGGTATATGTTTGCCGTTCTAGATGTAAATGTTTTTCTCCACGTACATGGTCAAACTTTGTGATGTTTGACTTTTCAATAAATCTATATGCTATGGACCGAAGAGAGTGCCTAAGTCGAGAGAGATCAAGTGCGTGTGAAGGAGAATGAGTGAGTGTGCAAAAAGAGTATGTGTGTGAAAGAGAAAGGGACAACAAACGATAAATTAGAGAGAGAGAGTGTGTGTTTTCGTTTCTTATGCAAACATATCACGCATGCATCTCCGAGATAGAAAAGTGAGGTGAGGAGATACACGAAGATAGCTAGTGTGTGGTTGTTTGCAACGGAGAGAGACACCCCTATAGCACATGTCCAATAGAGGTCTGGCCAACAAGGAACAAAGATCAAGAGGGACACATGGAGAACATGGACGCATGGGGAGGGAGAGAGGGTGTGTTTGTGATAGAGAGATCCCCTCGAGATCGTGAGGGGACTTATATGGGTGGGAGATCGAGGGAGGTGCGTGCGAGATAGAAAGATGCCCCGAGAGAAATCGAGATAGACCATGCACATGTTTGTGATGGACACTAAGATTAGCTAGTCATATACATATGGGGGGGGACTGCGTGTGCCTACATTTGAGTGAGAGACCATCATACTTGGCTAGGCATGAGACTGTGTGTGTGCGTGTGAGACGGAGAGAGAACGAGGGAGAGAGATAAAGTTTTAGATGGGTCTATCGAGTGCGAGTGAGATATGCATGTTTATGTGTGACCCAGGTAGATGGAGAGTTTGAGAGAGAGAGGGAAGAGCTCCGAGACGACAGAGTGGTGTGTGAGAGAGTTACGGGCAACGAGCCAAGGAATTTGTGTGCGTACAATGAGTGCACCCAAGATATTTAGCTTGGACTAGATAATCATACATAGTGTGCTAGAGAGACCTATGGATGGAGTATATATGCATGCGAACTAGAAAGGCCCCCCACACACACAAAGAGAGAGAGAGAGAGAGATAGAGAGAGACCAACAAGGTTTGTGTGTTGGATGCGTGCGACATAATTGAAGATTATCGGCGAGAGAGAGAGAGATAGAGATAGAGAGAGAGTGAGAGAGAGAGCAGGAGTCCGGGAGAGGGGAGGTCGCGTTTTATGCATCAAAGACTGATATAAACCATGTTTCGATATAAAGTTGCATTCAAATATTTAAATTGGAGAACATGTTGTCTGCAATCCACACATGAACGGAGATATGCGTATATCAAACAAGTTCATTAATTTGACTCTCAACATGTTCATGGAGTACTATAATACTGTACAACATGCTACTCGATTGAGGTGTTTAATTTTGGATTTAGTTCAGTATTCTGACCTGGTGAACGAGCTATTTCATTGAATCGAGATATTTCATTTTGGGTTTGATTCCCGTTTTTGAGTGGGTCAACTATTTGTCATATAGTAAATCGCTTGCAACGAGCATGTAAAAACACATTACTCCCGAGCATCATCTCTCCATCTAAAAAAGAAGTGGCAAGCTAATATTTCAAAATTTGATTCGAATCGACTTGGTAAGGTAGACGTGGATGCTCGTTCTCCCAAAATTTGAACGAACCGTTAAACACCATCTGCTCAGTGGAATTCGCCCGAGCAAATAAATGGGAGACGCGAAATTACCGGCCTATGTGGGACACGCATCAATTGGCCCGTTGTACATCGAGGGTAGGTTCGTAACTTCATCCAAGCACGCCTTCTCCTCGGCCGAAATGACATGTGCCGAATAATTCATAAACCATGGTCGGCAAAACACCCTCTCCTCGCCCGAAATAGCTCGCGCCCATTATTTCAAAACACGCTCTCTCGCCCGAAATCGCTCGCGCCCACTATATTTCAAAACACGCCCTCCTCACCCGAAATTGCTCGCGCCCACTATATTTCAAAACACGCCCTCCTCGCCCAAAATCGCTCACGCCCAGTATATTTCAAAACACGCCCTCCTTGCCCGAAATCGCTCGCGCCCACTATTTGGGAGAAGCAAAGTTACTCTACTATCCCCGACCCACAGTACACAGACCCAAGCCGAGAAGCCTAAAGGCAGGGGTAGAATAGTAACTCCCCCCCCCCACATTTCAGACAAATGCGTCCATAAGACATGTTCCCCCTCCCAATTCCCCATTCATACCTCGTGGGTGCCAAATCACCTTCTCTCGAGCCACGAAACCTCAGCCCTCCTCCATGGCGCCCCCACAGCACCAAATTCACAGCCGCCCTCCTCTCTAATCCCAGACGCTGTCCATTTGCCGTCGTGCACTGGGCCGTGTGCCTCTTACTCCGTGCTGCCAGAGCTGCCTCGACGACGGCCGCGTGGACCGTACCAGAGTTGTCTCACCCCTGCCGTTGTTCACAGCGCCGGAGCGGCTCCAACTTTGGACCTGTCCAGAGCCCCGACACTGCTTTCCTGTAGCCGCCGACCATCGCGACATCTCTACTTCCCTGCCGCCGGTAGCCACCGCAACCGCGCCGGCCTCACCGACTAGGTAGCTTGAGCTGCCTACTTCACCGGGCCGCCAGATAGGTCGCACCCTCATCTCAAATCACTTTATTTAGGCGCCAGTTGTCTGAATTTTTATTCTGGGCCAATCGATTCCCAATGGGAAGCAGCACCCCTCGAGCCGGCGGAGCTCCTAGGCTGCCGGTTGGCTGGTGTCTAACGTAAGGGTGCGGGGGTGCAAGTTCGCCGTGGAAGCAGCGCTTAGATGGCTATCTTAGAGTTGCATGGGTTGAAGGTACTGCCGCCGCCGGATCTGGATGACGGCGAGTCTTTGTGGATTGGCTCGGGCGGGCGCAACCACGGCAGTGCGGTGGGGCGGGGAGCGGGGTTTTGGTCGGGGCCACGGACGGCGGAGGCAGGCTGCTCTGCCGGTGGTCGCTGGCTCTTCAGGGAACATTCCGAACAGTGTCAGCCGGGAGGCACAAGACGACCATCAAGCCATACGGCATAGATCGGACAGTACCAAAATAAAATAAAATCGTGTGACCCCAATTTAGTCTTCAGTCAACAGACGTGGGACCACTCTCGTACATTGCTATTGATCTCTTAGGGTATTTCTTCAGATCAGAGAGATGTGTCGTTCTTAACATTATGCGTTTTCTGCATCTTCAGCCACACCGTCTTCCGACTCACCGCAGCTGCTCCAACAAGGGAATCATGCACCAGAAGGGAGCTACAGTCCCTACTCAACAGTTCCCTGCATCGAATGCGCGTGCCCGAGATGGACAACCACAACAGTTGCAGGGCCATCAACAAGTTAGCACATGATGCTCACTCCTATGGATGGCGGCCACATAGGTTGTACCCTCTGTTGGCGTCCTGGGAACGGGGGTCCCCAAACTTGCCTTCCGAGCCCTCACCTCGAGGAGCTTGAAGGCCTCATGGTCCTCAGCCAGGACCTTCGCCTTGGCATCAAGATCAGCCTTCCCCGCCTCCACCTTCTGCTCCAGCTTCTTCAGCCGGCTGCGTTCCGCAGCCTGCGCTTTCGCCAACTCCTCCAGCTCGGCGTTGGAACCCTTGATGGCGTCCTCCCGGGCCTTCATCTTCTCCTCCTACGCCTTACGGCTGCGGGCTTCTTTCGCATGCTCGGTGCGCAGGGTCTTCAGCTCGGTCTCTAGCACCTGGCAGCGATTCTGGGCGGCCTCGACATCCTTCAGCATCGCCTCGCGAGCGGCCACTGCCTGGGCGGTGGCCTGCTTCTCCTTCTCGGAGGTCGTCGCGTCTGGCTCAGCGCCGCCCAAACGGACACATCAGAATGAAGCCAGCCAGAGACCAGCTCTAGGCGCCCAGCTACCAGGTGGGGGTCGGCGCCCTGAAGGTCTTCTCGCAGCCGGGTCATCTCAGAAAGAGCATGCTCCAAGACGTTAGGGGAGGCAGAAGGACCTGGAGCCAGCGGTGCAGCAGGAGGGGGAGGAGGCGGCATCGTTACCATAGCCTGGGAGACTGGGGGCTCCTGAGCTTTGGAGACCTCAGCAGCCGAGCCAGACACCGGTGCCTCCGGAGCCAGCGGGGCTACAGGGGATGACTCCTCCCGAGGATTCTCCCCCAGGCCTCGCGAGGACGACCGAGCCGGAGAGACATGAGCGCCAACGCTACCCTTCTCCACAGAGGGAGACGCAGCCGCGGCAGGCAGGTTGGTCCTGAGCAACACCACTGCTTCCACCTTCCTCTTCTTCGCCGCAGGCATCGACCTAATCGCACAACGGAGAAGCGTCAAGGTCAAGTAGTAGAAGCAAGAACGGGACAAGGCAAGAGCACTTACAGGTCTATCGCAGCGTAATCCCTCCGCTTCGTGAGCTTGAAGCCGGAGAGCCTCGCAGCCTGAGGCGTAGACGCGCGGGCGCCAAGAGTAGGAGGAGGGGCAGCGGATGGACCAAAAGCATCCCCAGGCGGAGTCAGAGCAGGGGCGTCATCTCGGGAGACCAACGCCGACCTGCCCCTCGTCGGGGTCACGGGCGGCTCCCCCCTCTGGAGGTCATCGATCTCGTCGTTGTCGTCAGGCATGGTGCAGAGGAGGTCAGCCTTGCGCAAGGGGGAGGTGTTGAGGATATGGACCTTAGAGTCACCCGCCAGGAAGGGCCGGGTTACTCGTACGGTTGTTGCCAGAAGCCCGGAGCCAAGTTTCAAGACGATGGGCCAGAGATGGGCTGAGACCCGGATATGGCTTAAGGCCCGTAGTTACAATCATTATTATAGTAGAACTTGTCGTGTAAGGCAAGTATAGTTTAGAGTCCGAGCCGGACACTCTTATGAGCCGGCCGGGACTCTGAGGGCTGCTGGGCGTCAGCCTCCCTATATAAAGGGACGACCCGGCAGCGGTTTAGGGGCGAGAACAATCTCATCGAGAGCCGGACATAGCTGTTTAGCTCCCTGGCAATAGTAACCCTAATCAATAATCACCGCAACTGGACGTAGGCTTTTACCTTCACCGTAAGGGGCCGAACCAGTATAAATCCTCGTGTTCCTTGTCCCGCATAACCCCTTCAAGCTTCCTAGTTGCGATGGCTCCACGACTAAGTCCTAGCTCGAGGACATCTGCCGTGACAACTCCACGACAGTT
This sequence comes from Aegilops tauschii subsp. strangulata, assembly GCF_002575655.3. NCBI lineage: Eukaryota > Viridiplantae > Streptophyta > Magnoliopsida > Poales > Poaceae > Aegilops > Aegilops tauschii. The sequence continues at coordinate 209,150,726 of NC_053039.3, read as the reverse complement.
GGCGCCCACCGTGGGGCCAGCGCACGGTGGATCTGAGTTCTTGAAGGGCAGCTTCGAAGGGCTCAAGGGATACGCTGTGGGCCGGATGACCAAGAGCCGTCGCGGCAAGCTCTACATCGACGATGCGGACTGGGGCCCCGACGCCGGCTCAATTGGGTACGGGTACCGGGTCCCCTTTGGCGGAATTCATGTCTTCATTGGCAAGATTGGTGAGCCGGACCCCGAGCCGGATCTCTGCACCGATCCCATCGAAACGGCTCAGCGTGCATGACCCGCCCAGGCCCGGCCTGCCTTAAGGCATGCTTTTGTGGGGTGTATCCATGGAGGACTCTCCGATCGATCTGGATCCGGTGATGAGACGGCCGCCGGCTCCGACGGTGAGTCGGCCACCGATGAATCAAACTCGTTGTACCAACTTCAAGATGGCAGGCTCATGGGTTGTTCCGACGGCGACAGTATTCCGGACCTCTTTGAGCCGCCAAGTCAGGTTGGAGTTTTTATGGCTGGTGCGCAGCCTGTTCAGAACCCCGCTGCTGGATCGGGAAACCCGGTGCTTTCTCCGGCTCAGGTGCTGATGGATCTCACGGACAAGATGACGGCCCTGTTAACCGCCACGGTTGACCCGGCGAATCAAGCTCAGCATGATGCGGAGGTGGCACCGTTAAAATCGGATTTGATAAAAGCCAAAGAGGATCTTGCAGCGGAAGGGATCAGGCTGACTGCGGAGCGGGCGGCTCTCGATGCCCGAACTCAGCTGATTCAGGCGCAGTCCTTCCAACTCACGATGGATCAGAACGCGGCCAACGAGGTCATGAGAAGGAGGTATCAGAAGGCCCAGTCTCGACTCCCACCGGTTTACGATCCACGCAATCTCTTCAACACGCCGGGTGCAGGGTCTAGTAACCCGCCAGGGGTCATTGCGCCCGGGTCTGGACCCCTTATTCAGCCACGAGTGATGGGGCCTCCCCAGGTGCCCCCTGCCCCGCCTCAGTATGTGCCAATACCCCCGGGTCATTATGATAACCCGCTGGAGAACATGGTGGCTGCGGCAGCGCGACTGGCGGCTCTCCCCGTTGACGGCGACTCTCCGGCGGCCGTCGAAACCCGCCGGGTCAGGGAACTCCTGCAGACGGCACTGGCGCAGCAAGAGGCGTACTCCTACAGTCGCGACAGGATCCACTCGACCCCTCGTCCAGGCCAGAGCCCGAGTTACAGCCGGCACATGGTCTCAGCAACCGGTTCAAGTAATGTCCGACGCCATGACCCGCCCCCTGGCCATGGCCCGGCTCATAATGGAGCCTTCTACGCAACAGACCAAGCGCGGCAAGAGGCGGAGCAGGTGCCTCAATTGACGGCTTATCAGACCCCCCGGCTTATCCGACGACGTCCGTTGATGTGGGTATTTCTACCAGGACCGGGGGTGTCCCTTGTTTGGTACCAGCCATCCGTAATGAACGTCTACCTAAGGACTTCAAGGGCCCTAGGAAGGTGCCTAACTATACAGCGGACTTACAGCCTGCAGCCTGGATTGAGAGTTATGAGATGGCTATGGAATTGCTGGAGGTCAGTGAGGCGGCCATGGCCAAATATTTCACCATGATGTTAGATGGAACTGCCCGCACGTGGTTAAAAGGGTTACCGCCGAACTCCATTAGGTCTTGGGCTGAGCTGAAAGCCCGGTTCATTCAAAACTTCAAAGATACCTGCAAGCAATCTATGTCAATTGTGGATTTGACTAACTGTAAGCAGCAGGAGGGTGAGTCCACGACCCATTGGGTTCGCCGGGTCAAGGAGATCATACATTCATCAGATAAGATGGATGCCGGCTCTGCAGTCTTAATGTTGGAACAGAACTGTCGCTTTGTGCCCCTTAAGATGAAGCTCGGGCGGCTCAAGCGCGACTGGACCGATATGGGTACCCTAATGGCGGCTCTTGTCAAGTACGCCGATTCCGATGGTACCAAGGATCCCCCTTCAGACGATGAAAGGGCAGGGAAGGGAAAGAAGAATGGCAATGGCAAGGGTCCCCAGTTTAACCCGGGGAACCAAGGAGGAGGCAAGCGTAAGGCCGATGGCAGCCTAGAGTTTGTAGCCAACGCCAGCTCCCAAGGTAATAACCAGCGACGCAAGGGGAGGCCCCCTCCCCGAGGCGGCGGGTCAGGTTCAACGCTGGAGCAGCTGGTAAATGAACCTTGTCTAAGGCATGGCTCTAGAGAGAAGCCAGCGACTCATCTGTGGAAGGATTGCGCAATCATGAAGGCCTTTAAGACTTACAATGGCCCGGGCGGCGGCTCAGGCGCCGGCGGCTTTCATGGCCCGGGCGGCGGCTCAAATTCCGGTCCTCAGAACGGTCAAGGGGGCTTTAATCAACAGTCTGGTCAGGGTCATCAACAGCAGCAGGGGGGTTATCAGACCAACCCAAAGCAGCTTAGCGGTGGACAGTATCATGTGTTCACCACTAGTTTGTGCAAACGAGATCAGAAGCTTCACAAGAGGGCTGTTAATGCTGTTGAGCCGGCGGTTCCACGCTACTTGTGGTGGTCTGAGCAGCCTATAGTGTGGAGTAGGGAGGATCACCCTCCCCGGGTGGATAACCCGGGCCACTTGGCCTTAGTGGTAGCTCCTCAGGTGGGAGGTTATAAGTTCACAAAGGTACTCATGGATGGAGGTAGCAGCATCAACATCCTCTATTATGAGACTTTTCGCCGTATGGGGCTGGTTGATAAGAACCTCAGCCAGTCAAACACTATCTTCCATGGTGTGGTACCTGGTAAGTCGGCTTATCCAGTCGGCAAGATCGAATTAGAAGTGGCTTTTGGTGATGAGAACAACTACAGGGTGGAGAAATTGACCTTTGAGGTGGTCAAGATAAGAAGTTCATACCATGCTATATTTGGACGGCCGACTTATGCCAAGTTCATGGCACGGCCGTGTTACGTGTACTTACAGCTCAAGATGCCAGGTCACAATGGGACCATCACGGTTCACGGCAGCCGGAAAGTGGCCCTCGAGTGTGAGGAAGGTGATGCAGCTTATGCAGAGTCTGTTTGTGCAACAGAGGAGTTGAAGTTTTACAAAGACAATGTTGACCCAACAGACATGACTTCTTTAAAGAAGCCGACTACGGAGGCTGAGCCGGCGATGAAATTTAAGTCGGCTGATGAAACTAAGCTTGTTGATTTTGTTCGAGGGGATTCATCTCAGCAGTTTAGCATCAGTGCCAATCTGGATCCAAAATAGGAAAGCGCGCTCATCGAGTTCATCCGTGAGAATAGGGACATCTTTGTGTGGAAGCCTTCTGACATGCCAGGTGTACCTAGAGAACTCGCTGAGCTTACTCTCAATATTGATCCGAAGTTTAAGCCAGTTAGACAGTTCCTCCGACGGTTTAATGAGGAGAGGCGGAAAGCCATTGGTGAGGAAGTGGCCCGGCTCTTGGCGGCCGGGTTTATTGTTGAAGTTTTTCACCCAGAATGGTTGGCTAACCCGGTGCTTGTGCTCAAGAAGAACGGCACCTGGCGGATGTGTGTGGACTACACGGATTTGAACAAGGCGTGTCCGGCTGATCCTTTTGCTCTCCCCCGTATTGATCAAATCATTGATGCTACGGCAGGTTGTGCACGCTTAAGTTTCTTGGATGCTTATTCCGGGTATCATCAGATTAAGATGGCAGTTAAAAACCAGGAGAAGACGGCATTCATCACTCCCTTTGGAGCCTTCTGCTATGTTTCTATACCCTTTGGACTCAAGTGTGCACAGGCGACTTACCAGCGTTGTGTACAGAATTGTCTTCATAAGCAGATCGGGCGCAATGTTCACGCTTACGTAGACGATATTGTGGTTAAATCCATCAAGGAGGAAACCCTGATAGATGACTTGAGGGAAACCTTCGATAATCTCCGGGTCTACAAGATGATGCTTAACCCGGCCAAGTGTGTTTTTGGTGTTCCTGCAGGCAAACTATTGGGCTTCTTGGTTTCTGACAGAGGCATTGAGGCTAACCCGGAGAAGATCAAGGCCATCACCTCCCTAGCTAAGCCGGCATGTATAAATGACGTTCAGCGTTTGGCGGGTCGCATCGCTGCTTTAAGCCGGTTTATAAGCCGTTTGGGTGAGAAGGCTATGCCCTTATATCAGTTGATGAAGAAAACTGATAACTTTGTCTGGAACGATGCAGCTAATACCGCTTTTGAGGATTTGAAAAAGCAACTGGCAGAGCCCCCCGTCCTTGCTGCTCCGGTTGATAAGGAGCCCTTGCTACTATATGTGGCGGCAAACGCACGAGCCGTCAGCGTGGCTATTGTGGTGGAGCGTAAGGAGGCGGGTAAGGAGCATCCGGTTCAGCGGCCGGTTTATTATGTCAGCGAGGTGCTCATTGAGTCCAAGCAGTGGTACCCGCATTGGCAGAAGCTCGTATATGGTGTGTTCATGGCGAGCCGGAAGCTCAAGCATTATTTTCAGGGTCATCCCATCACTGTGGTCAGTTCTGCCCCTCTTGGTGATATTGTCCAAAACAGAGAGGCTACAGGGAGAATTGCTAAGTGGGCTATAGAACTTGGACCTCATGGCCTCAAATATGTGCCACGCACTGCTATTAAATCTCAGGCTTTGGTGGATTTCATCAATGATTGGACGGAGTCTCAAGTGCCTGAGCAAAAGCCGGATAACACTTATTGGACTATCCACTTCGATGGGTCCAGATAGTTGGAGGGCTCGGGGGCTGGTGTTGTATTGGCTTCCCCTAAAGGTGACAAGTTCCATTATGTGCTACGGTTGATGTTTCCTTGCACTAATAATGCGGCTGAATACGAGGCTTTGCTCCACGGTCTTCGGGTGGCTAAGGAGATGAGCTTAAGCCGGGTAAGGTGCTTTGGTGACTCAGACTTGGTGGCTCAACAAGTATCAGGCACCTGGGGTTCTAAGGATCCTCTCATGGCGGCTTATCGCCGCGAGGTTGATGCCATTGCTGGGCATTTCCAGGGATACCAAGTGGAGCACATTGATCGCAGGAAGAACGAGGCGGCTGATGCTTTAAGCCGGCTAGGCTCTCAGCGAAAGCCGGTGCCGCCTAACACTTTCCTGGATGTCCTGTATAACCCCTCGGTTAAGTTGCCTACAGAAGAGGACTTGGCTATCCCTGACCCGGAGGCACGACTGGTGGCGGCTCTTCATGTCACACCAGACTGGACAATGCCATATCTGGCTTATATAACCCCGGGAGAGTTGCCTGAGGATGAAACTTTGGCCAGGCAAATCACCCGGCGGGCTAAGTCAATGATCGTGATCGATGGCGAGTTACATCATCGCAGTGTTTCGGGGGCATTTCAACGTTGTATCTCCCCTGAGGAAGGCCAAGAGATCTTGCGGGAGATCCATGAAGGGGATTGTGGTCATCATGCCGGCTCAAAATCTCTTGTAGCCAAGGCTTTCCGTCATGGTTTTTATTGGCTGACGGCTCACGCTGATGCAGAGGACTTGGTCAGTAAATGTGATGGTTGCCAAAGGTTCTCACGACGGGCTCATGTGCCGGCTCAGTAGTTGAGGATGATCCCAATCACTTGGCCCTTTGCGGTCTGGGGGCTTGATATGGTTGGGCCTTTTAAACGGTCCAAGGATAAGAAGACCCACCTCTTGGTGGCAGTTGATAAATTCACAAAGTGGGTGGAAGCTGAGCCAGTTAGCAAGTGCGATGCAGCCACGGCGGTTCAATTTATGAAAAAGGTGATTTTCCGCTTTGGTTTTCCGCACAGCATTATAACTGACAATGGCACCAATCTCTCCAAAGGCGCCATGGAAGAATTTTGTCAACGAGAGCGTATCCAACTTGATGTTTCTTCAGTGGCTCATCCTCAATCCAATGGTCAGGCTGAAAGAGCTAACCAGGAAATTCTGAAGGGTATCAAGCCCCGGCTTTTGGTCCCTTTACAACGGACGCCGGGTTGTTGGGTGGAGGAGTTGCCTTCCGTCTTATGGAGCATCAACACTACTCCTAACAGGTCTACAGGCTTCACGCCTTTCTTCATGGTTTATGGAGCAGAAGCAGTCCTCCCCAGTGACATCCGTCATGATTCACCTCGCGTGGCGGCTTATGTTGAGACGGATAATGAACAGGCGCGTCAAGATGCTCTGGATTTGTTGGATGAACAGCGTGATGTGGCAGCAGCCCGTTCAGCGATTTACCAACAAGACCTGCGCCGTTATCATAGCCGCCGGGTCAAATCCCGGGTCTTCCAGGAAGGCGACCTTGTGCTCCGGCTCATCCAGGATCAAACAGATGCACACAAGTTATCCCCACCTTGGGAAGGGCCCTTTGTGGTCAGCAAGAACTTGCACAACGGGTCATATTACCTCATTGATATTCGGGAGCATAAAGATTCGCGTAAATCTGAGGAGGAGACCCGTCGGCCGTGGAATATAGCTCAGCTTCGGCCTTACTACACTTGAGCTACCGGCTCTCGTGGTGTACATATTTATCTCAGACATGTATATATTATGATAAGCAATAAAGCAGGACCTCTGCCCTTTTTTCTCCTCCAAATATGCGTGTGTTGCTTTTTTTTACATGCTGACTTAAAGGAGGATCCGGCTTATGATCGTATTCGAATCTAGCCGTAAGCAGTAAGGTCACTTGGGGGCTTCCTGTTCAAACATGGGTCGTATTCGAACCAAAGAGAACATAGCTGTCGATACCCACTTGATTGGCAAAGTGCTGAGCTCATTGGGAGGTTACCTTTGGTCATATTTGAATCATAGTTTAACCCCTCTGAGAACGGACGTGGATCGTATTCGAATTAGCGTCGTTAAACGATTTTAAGAATCACTTGGGGGCTTCCTGTTCAAACATGGGTCGTATTCGAACCAAAGAGAACATAGCTGTCGGTACCCTTTTGATTGGCATCGCCACACCCACTGGGGGCTATACGATCGTATCCGAATCTTAGCTTAACCCCTTGGGGCCGGGTCTTTGGTCGTATTCGAACCGGAAGCCCCTAAGTTCTTCTGTTTTTTCACAAGTTTATTCTGAGGTATGCATGGCTGGGTCTCACTTGCCGGCTTAACTTTGGTTTACAGTGTTAGTTGCACGTCATGGGTGTCATTAAAGCAAGTAAATCAGAGTTAAGGTGTCAACCTTACTGCCCGGGTTATTTAAACCGAAAGATGCATACAGGCTGTTCAGTGTGTTATTTTGGCTATGTTCAGAGTATAATTAAGGACCAGTCTTTTTTGATTCATTTTCCGGGTTATTTATCTCAAACACCTGATTCTCAGGGCGGTAAGCCGCCTCGAGACTTGTGATTTGCCTTTTCTATGCAGATACTTCAAGGCACCTTTTGAGGTTGAGAAGAACAAAGGGATGATTATGACCCGGAAAAACATCAAAGAGATAAATTCAAAGGACTTTTGCATTTAAAAAACGTGCACGATGGCACGGCAGAGATAAACTGTTGCACCTACTCTATTACAATAATTCTTCAAGTCTAAAAGATGGAACAATGTTTGATAAGCCGCCCGCTAACTTATGACGCCTGCTGAGCCGAAGTCCCCGGCTCATTCCTGTCTTCTCCTCCGGCTGATCCTAAGACCTCGAAGGTTGATGATTTCCAGTTGATGCCGCTGAGAGCTTCGAACTGGGCTTCTTCGTCAATTAACCCGGCCGGGTCAATCTCCAGGGCGAAGGTGTGCTGACGAGCCGGAGGAATCAGATTGAGGGCTTCATAGCGAGGGGTTGGAATCCTCTGATTCTCCGCATCATAACCCGGCTGGTACTTGGTTAAGTCGGTGTCGTTCCCGATGAGGGTGGCCACCGGGCGTACAGCCTTCACACATGCCGCGAAGTCCTTCTGGTCGAAGGCTGAGCCGTCTTCCTTCAGGCTTGGGTAACCCAGGGCGATGTCTGCCGGGTCTAGCTCCGGCAGGAATGCTTTGGCCCGGCTCAGCGCGGCAATTGCTCCGGCTCTTGCGGAGGCCCAGCGTAGCTCCTGGATCCGCTGCGGCAGAGCAGCGAGCCGGCGCAGGACTTCGGCCAGATGGGTTGGCACCTCGTTGGATAGGGCCACCACAGCTAAGGCGCGCTGTGACCCGGTGTAGAGTTGTTCCACCAGGGTGTACACGGCCTTTAACTTGGTGACCACGCTCTGGTTGAGGTTGGCACTCCTGGGACCTGTTTAACAAGATCAGATAAGCCGGTGACAAGGATGAATCATGACATATACAGACTTGATGATAGCCGGTGAGGCGACTTACCGAAGATAGCAGCCACCATTTGGGAAACCTGGCGCTTTAGGCCGGAGAGCTCAGCGGTCTTCTCAGTGAGGGCCTTCTCCGCCTGTTCTGCCCGGGTTACCAGTGCGGCCTTCTCTTCGACCCAGGCTTTCCTCTCAGCATCAAACTCGGTCTTCAACTTTTCTTGAGTGGCGATGCTGGATACAAACTTGGCGTTTGCCTTCCGGGTCTCCATCTCCTGCATCCTTAGCCGGCTCTTGAGATCCGCAAGGTCCACCTCTAGTTTCTTGCCAACAACCTGCATGTATTTCCGGGTTAAGTAACAGTTGTTATATAAGTCCCAAGCGCTTTCCAAGCAAAGGCACTTGGCACTTGGGGGCTAATGCATATTGAACGTATCTATCTACGTACTACCGGCTCAGTTGCGTAAGCCAGAACTTAAGTCTACAACATATTCAAGTATAAGTCATCGACTTGGGGGCTAGCATGGCAAAGGTAACTATGCAGTAAAGTAAGAAGACAGCAGAAGGGTACCTCGGATTTTTGTTGGATCTGGTTGACCATGGCAACCTCGGCGTCCCGGCTCTTGTGGACTTGGTTGATGTAGCCAGAGACGAGCTCTCCAATGCTCAAGTCGGTGTAGCCGGAGAGGTCCAGGTTCGCCCGGTGGGGCTGCAGTAACTCCCCCTTCGCGGAACATTTGGCCAACGCGGTCGGTCTCCCCGGCTCAACGAATTCCGTCCGGGTGATTACCACGTCCGGGTCGTCTGCTGGAGGAGCTGAGCCGGAGGCCTCCGGGTTAGCCAAAGCTTCGGTCGTTGTCTTGGTAGTCGGGGCAGGGGCCTCAGGCGCCGTGTCCATTGGAGTGGTGGCTTCGGGGCCGGAGGCAGCTGGCGGCTCTTGAGCCGTCGCCTCCGGCTCAGGCAAGTCTGGCACTCCGGCTGACCTGGTCTTCTTTGCTCTTTTGGTGAGCTTTGCCTGGGCACTGAAAAGGCAGAAGTGTTAGGCATACAAAGAGTAAGTACAGACAGATAATGTAAGGAGATTGTTGTTACCCGGGTGCAGTCTTGAAGGCCGGCAGACTTGACTGCATGGAGTCACCCGAAGAGGGGGAGGTCTCCTGATAATTGGAGTCAGAAGAGTCGAGTAGCTGACGGATGACACCCGCCAACGGATGAAAAGGGTACAGGTGAGAAAAAAAACCTCAGTGCGACGCTTCCTTGTTGCGTCGGGTAACCCGGCGGAGAGGTCGGTGTCCTTGCGGGCCCGGGTGTGACGCCGACTTTCGTGAACCTGCTGCTTCAAAAGAAATTGAGGGTCTTGATGAGCTAATGGATGTGAAAAGCTTACTTTCCGGGTTACTCTTCGGACTTTCAGCTGTGGCAAAGGCTCCGAGTCGGAGGAAAGTGACATTACCTCTTCAACCACCGGGTTACTGGCGCCGGTGTCATCTTGTCAATAAGCAAAGTGTTGATAAGGCGGACAGCAACAAACAACAAATATAGCAAGACATTAAAGGTTTAAGGATTACCCCTGACTCGGAGCTGTCGCTTAATTGCAGTAGCTCCGAAGCAGTGGGTCTGCTTCCCTTTTTGCGAGGGGTGGCTTTCTTGGCGGCTTTCTTTGCTTTCCGGGCCTTCTTGGCCGCCTCATGGTCATATTTGACCCGCCAGAATTTATCATCAGCCTGAGAGATACAATGATTGATTCTTAAAACGGCTCAGTTGAAGGTTATATGCAGACGAAGATAAAAGTTAAAGTCAGCGGCTTACTGCTGGGGCTGGATTGGTCTTGCAGAAGGGGGCTAGCCCGGTTCTTCCGCAGTCTGCCAAGCTCTTGTTTAGAAGAGCCTTGGTCTCTTCCTCTGCAACGTCTTCTGGAAGATCATTGCGACTGTGCCTCTGCGGGTCATCCTTTCGCCCGGTGTACTCACACATTAAGCCGGGGCGGCGGCTCAATGGGATCACCCGCCATGAGATCCAGACCCGGACCAGATCAATTCCGTTCAGACCGTTGCCTAGCAGGGCCTTGATCTTATTGATCGTTGGAAGCAGAGGCTGGCGTTCTGCGGCAGTCAGTTTGTCGGATAGCGGATGAGTCGGTTCTAGGCGCGTTGGGCGAAAGCCGGGCAGCGGGTTCTCGTCAGCCGGGGACGTGTCTTGGCAGTAGAACCAAGTCATATTCCAGTCCTTAGGGTGGCTCGGCGGCTCTGCGTAAGGGAACAGACAGTCCCTACGCCGCTGGATGGAGATGCCGCCTAACTCTAGACTTGGCCCGTTGGCACACTCATTTTGGCGGTTTAAGTAGAACAGTTCTCTGAAAAGCAGCAAACTGGGCTCTTCTCCAAGGTACACTTCGCAAAAAACTTGGAAGTTGCAGATGTTGGATACGGAGTTGGGTCCTATATCCTGAGGCCGAAGGTCAAAGAAGTTGAGCACGTCCCTGAAGAACTTTGAGCCGGGCGGTGCGAAGCCCCGGCTCATATGGTCTGCGAAGATCACTACCTCCCCATCCCTTGGCTGTGGTCTCTCTTCCGACGGGTCAGGGGCACGGTAGGACATGATTTCCTTTTTAGGTAAATATCCGGACTTAACGAAGTTGGCCAGGGTCTCGTCAGTGACGTTGGATCTCATCCAGTTGCAAGTGATGGGAGCCTTGGGAGGCATGGTGATGGTTGGTGGTCTATGATAAGGAGAAAGGTGTCCGGGTTAATTATAAGCCGGAGATTATCATTCAAGCTAAAATGGCGGCTTATGAAGGGGACTAATGATATATATTCAGATACGGTGGGTTATTTAAGCCGCAGGGGGATTCAGAGTAAATTGGTTATTTTACGGCTTTACTACAGTTAAGTCGGAGGATTCTACAGAGCATAGTTCTCTTTAAACCGGAAATGGCGCATGTTTTCTTTAAACCGGAGATGTAAGCCGCCAAGATTCAATGGTTGCAGTTTTTACTAAGTGTGGTAAAACAGGTTTCACATATGGCAGTAATTTTGTTGGATCAAAATGGTCAGGTGAAATGAAAACTTTCTAGACCTAGAAACAGACGAGCGGGTATTTTAGAGCTCGAACGAAGCATATATACAGTAGAAGGAGATCTACTGGTACTTGAAATGAGGCCTAAACAACTACTGTGCTAGTTCTATGCAAGGCTAAAGATCAACCAAGTACGGTGACTATGAGAGCTACTGAGGTTTGCGGCAATGGTGATGAACGCGAAGAACACAAGACGAACCCTACAGCAGATCTATCTAACAGGGCAAGGGAGACTCACCGGAGTTGGAAAAGAGCGGAGGTCGCTGCCGTGAATCTGGTCCGAATCAGGGTGATGCAGCGGCCGGGTTGATGAAGTCCAGGGGCGCGACGGCGGTGGCAGTGGTAGAGCTTGGGCAGAGGAGCAACGGCGCAAGGAGGAAGAAGAGGGCGGCGTGAGAAGGACCCGTTGGGCCGGCCTATTTATAAGGTGAAGTCATAAGTGGGCGCGAGATTCAAGGAGACCGAGGCGTGATTATCTCCCCCCCACGACGCCTCGATTCTCGGAATGACAGTAAAGCAAAGATCCGTTGCGGATCTGGCGGAGTAAAAAACGGACTTAATGGAGGATGATGTCATGGCGGATTATCCGGAGTCCCGAGGATGACGTCACTCCGGGTTATGGCCTTCACATGAATGGTAAGCCGAAGACTTTTCTGTCAGAAGAGTTGAAGATTGACATGAGCCGGCTCAAATCAATCTGGGGCCTAATGTTGAGGATATGGACCTTAGAGTCACTCGCCAGGAAGGGCCGGGTTACTCGTACGGTTGTTGCCAGAAGCCCGGAGCCAAGTTTCAAGACGATGGGCCAGAGATGGGCTGAGACCCGGATATGGCTTAAGGCCCATAGTTACAATCATTATTATAGTAGAACTTGTCGTGTAAGGCAAGTATAGTTTAGAGTCCGAGCCGAACACTCTTATGAGCCGGCCGGGACTCTGAGGGCTGCTGGGCGTCAGCCTCCCTATATAAAGGGACGACCCGACAGCGGTTTAGGGGCGAGAACAATCTCATCGAGAGCCGGACATAGCTGTTTAGCTCCCTGGCAATAGTAACCCTAATCAATAATCACCGCAACTGGACGTAGGCTTTTACCTTCACCGTAAGGGGCCGAACTAGTATAAACCCTCGTGTTCCTTGTCCCGCATAACCCCTTCAAGCTTCCTAGTTGCGATGGCTCCACGACTAAGTCCTAGCTCAAGGACATCTGCCGTGACAACTCCACGACCTGCCCCTCGTCGGGGTCACGGGCGGCTCCCCCCTCTGGAGGTCATCGGTCTCGTCGTTGTCGTCAGGCATGGTGCAGAGGAGGTCAGCCTTGCGCAAGGGGGAGGTCTCCCCCATCCCCTCGAGGGTCGCCTCTGAGTCGCGCTCCTCGTCTTCCTCCTCCTTGCGGGAGTCGCCAGAAGACACGTCCACCGGCGCCGTCGCCTCCGGGACCACAAGGGGCACCGGCGGCACCAAGCCACGCTCGTCGAAGGTGGGCATGGCGGCTGCAACCTGCGCCCCGTCCTTGCGACGGAACAGGGGAACGATAGCGCTCGGCGGATACTCTTGGTCGTCCCCGACCAAGAGGCGGAGAGCTACAACCAGCTCCTCGTCAGACAAGGCTCCCGGACTCAGGAGAAGTTTGTCTTCTTCACCCCAAGCGTCCACAAGGGGCGCGAGCGCGCCTGAAGTGGAGCCACCCGCAGCATCAGGAACTCCCTCAGGAGCATGGCTCCCGTCAGCTTCGCCGCCTTTGCGTTGCCCGGCTTCAGGTCGGCGTTCATCTTCTCCAGCATTGACGTCGCCCGGTCATCAGTGAGCTTCGCGCGAGACCACCCCTCGTCAGATTGGGGCATCTCCGTCGGCAGCTTCAAGCGTGGGTGGATGCACTTGGCGTCCATCATGACCCACTTGCTCCTGAAGCAGTCGACCTTCTTCCCAGCCTTCGAGATCGCGTTGGCCTTGCCGGCCGCGATGAAGTTGGCGCACCCGGAGGTACGACCATCGTTAATGCGGAGGAATAAGAAGTGGCGTAGCAGAGCCAGGGACGGCATCACGCGGACATACGCCTCACAGTAGAAAGCGAAGATCGACAAGAGAAGGATGGAGTTGGGATGGAGGTGAAGGGCCTGTAACCCGTAATGGCGAAGGATGGCGTAGAAGAAGTCGGAGAAAGAGGGAACCAGGCCCGCGACGATGTTGCTCATAAAGAAGGGGTAGAAGGTGCTATTCGAAGCCTCCGGCTCGGCGGAGCCAGCCTGGAGCTCGGTCTTCCCCCTCTGGTTGCTCTCCCCTGGCGACAGCAGGTGCGTGGCGGCGAGGTTCTTCTCCGAGACGTTGGGCGTGTCTAGAGCCGGCTCGTACCAAGCAGGCGGCGCAGCAACCTTGGCCTTTTGGGGCGCCATTGGTCGGAAGCTCGGAAGGGGATTGAAGCAGATCTGGAGATTTTGGAAGCTAGGAGCGAGAAAGGGGATCTGGAGCAAAGCGAAGGAAAGCAATGAAGGCAACCGTAGCCCGCGCCAGCCTTTTGTCAGGCGGGCAGTTGCCGAGACAGCGTGGGGAAGCGGAGATGCCCACGTCCAATCAATCGCCCCACGTCGACCAAGGCCGTAGGCTGTTGGGGCCTGCGGCGCTCCACACTTGCCCTTTGGCTTCGCCTCGAAGCCAAGTCCGAGTGCGCCTTGGGCCTGGGGGCTACTGTCGGCGTCCTGGGAACGGGGGTCCCCAGACTTGCCTGCCTGCGGCCCATGGCGTGGCTCCGCCAGCGGCCCTGTATGGCCCATCTTCACCAGCAAACATTCAAGACCCTCATGAGGGGCCAAGCCTCGTGAGGCGGACGACACAAGACCTCCTCGGGAGCGGCCTCACCAGGCTGGCTCGCGAGGGGCGGAGAGATCAAGGCAAGGGAACCTCGTGAGGTTCCTACGACGTCAGCCGTGACGACCAAGGCCAGGCGGGCGCCAGTGCGCACAGTGTCCTCATTTCCTCTTTGGTGCTAAGGGGGCAAGCGCAGGCGAGGAGTCCCGAGGCATCAGGCAAAGGTTTCCATATCGGTGCAACAAGATCAAGACCAGCAGGACAGCAGGACAGCAGGACAGAGGTCACCGTGGAGCCCAAGACGGCGTCACCACCAGAGCCTTTGGCAAGCGAAGGCCACCTTTAGTCAGGATAGCTTGTACTAGTTGTCTCCCTTCAAATTTGGCCATTGTTGGCTCCCTTCCCGCTCAATATTTGGGGAGAGGACCAGGGCCTCTATAAATAGGACTAGCCACCATAGTAGGAGGCAACTCATCTCACCTTGGACTAGATCCATCCTCACCCACACAAGTTCACCAAGCACAAGAACACCTCTCCTCAAGAGGCTGTTCTCACCCTTGTACTGTTCATCCTCAGCCCAAGAGGCAATCCACCACACCACATTGGAGTAGGGTATTACACCACAACGGTGGCCCGAACCAGTATAAATCTCGTGTCTCTTGTGTTGCGGGTTCATCGAGCTAGGCCTTGAGACCGCGGTGAGGCTAAGGGCATGATTAGGTAGGGGGAGATCTTCGTGCGCACCCCAGTGTTCGAACCTCGAGGGTTTTGCCGGAACCCGAAATCCGACACCCTCATCTTACTTGTGTGCAACATTTATGGCTTTGTTATTCATCTAAGCATTGAAAATAGATTATCACATTTCACTGTATATTCATGCTGATCTCTTACGGGTCTTGTTTAGGAGTTAACGTTGTTCCATAGTTCAGCTAAGAGACTTGTTCTTTAGGAAACGCTATTCCATAGTTATCATCCATCAGCCAATGCTATCCCACAGGCTGGTGATTATAGTATTATACCACTTCTAGTATAACCTATGTTGTTCCTTAATAGTTTTGTGTGCCATCTAGTTAATCTCGAGTACAAACGATACATATTCTGTATCTTTCATCTGTGTTCTCCCTTTAGTTTTTGAGACCTGTTGCTGCTAGTTAACCCCAGTCCTACTATTTATGTCGTCTCCTACAGGCACTGATTACATATATCTAACTACTAGTTGTCTTCCATGCATGTCAGATATAATTGCACATGCTGATTTATCCACAAGAACCTCACGGAGCAATGTAACGGCCAACAAAGTTGATGTCAATGATACCAAATATGATGGAACATGTAAAGGCAGTTCTTCACAAGACTTGCAGAAAGATGATGAATCCTATTCACCCCATAAGGTCCTTGCTCTAACTTGGCCCTTGATATGGGTATAGCATGCATATAATGTCCTGGAGTGCATCTACTCTGTTGCAATGCCTTGTGCTTAGCCTGCTGATCATGCATGTAAATATGGCATGCCTTCCTATTTTTCAGTACCTATTCCATTCATGATAACATGTTTTCAAATTCAAGTACTGTCATTCTACTCTATCGCAATGCCATATGCTTAGTTTGGACATCATGCTTCTCAATATCTTATGCATTGTTATTCATCAGTATGTACTTCATCTGTCTACCATGCCATGTTTTTTACATTGAAGTGTTGTTCTAGTGGTCTCTTGCAATGCCATCTTAGTTTCCCAATCATACACGCATATGTTGACTTAGTGTTTTTCTGTATGTATTCCGCTAGCATACAGTTTTACATTAAAGTAGTGTTTTTTACACTGTTGTCTTGTCGTATCCCTAGCTCTTACATCATACTCCCTCCGTCCGGATTACATGTCGCAGAAATGGATAAAAGTGGATGTATCTAGAACTGAAATACGCCTAGACCCATCCATTTATTTCCGGATGGAGGGAATACATGTCAATATGTCATGCCTTTCTATTCTTCAGTACCTATTCCATCTCTGTTGTAGCATGTTTTATAATTGAAGCACCATTCTTCTATATAAGGCATGCAAGGGGAAGACGTCTATGTTAGAATCTGAAGGGTTACAAACTAGGTCTTTGCAAAAGATCCAAACGCCAGGAGATAATAAACCAACTCCAGTTTTCATAGATACTGCTTCAGGACAGAGAAGCCCAACTCCCACTGATAATAAGCAGATTCCAGTGGCCAAAGAACTAGTCCGCTCCAGTCCAGCAAAAATATGTCAACTCCATTCTAAGAAGCGTGTGCGTATCCTCGCATCATGAAATTTTATAGCATTCTGATCATATTTTCTACATGTTTCTTACCCATCTCTCTTTTAGAAAATAAGCCTAAATGATAGAAGACTTTCTGTACTGGGTTCGTATTCGAGGAAACTATCTTGCGGGAATTCTCTGTGCTCCAATGCTGATGTAAGTACCTGTTGAATATCACTATATTTTTACATCAACATGTATTTTGTTAATCGGCATGAATCCAACCTTTATCTGATCTAAATTTAGTTGTAGCAAAATGTATAATTAAAGGCGACAATGTTGATCTTTGTAAGCAAAAATTCCTGGTAGTTTTGCATATTGAGCTGCATGAGTTTACTATCTCATATCATGCACATTACTGAATAGTAGTGCAGCTCTGGTTGCCCATTCATTCATTCATTCATTGTGTCAATGTTGCTTTCATATTACCTTACTTGGCTGATGATAGCTGTGCCATATTGTGTTAATTTGGTGTAGGCTGGTGTGGTCTGGTTGCCCAAACGTTCGTTGTGTCAATGTTGCTTTCCTATTATCTGACCTGGCCAATGTTAGCAATACTAGTGTGTTAATTTGGTGCAGGCTGCTGAAGATAAGAAGACAAACTCTGAAAACAGCAAGGCAACCCCATGGTTTATTTCCAATAAATCTAGGCCAGGTAATATGGCAATAACTCTTGATTAATCTGTTTGGTTCCCCTCCTAATTTATGTTATGATGCAGTGGTCAAGACACTCTCCACTATCAATAATACAGGCCTGCCAAAACCGCCATCTGAATCTGTTCAGTTTCCTCTGTCTCGAATGCAACGGAAAAATGTATGCTTGTGAACCAATTAATGGCTAAAGCAATGATGGAAATGGTGGAGGAATCAGAGGTGCACATTTGTGCGCAACAACAACTGATCAATGTTTTCAGAGACAGTGTAGCAAAGTAGCAAGAACTTGCCCACATAATTATGGGCATCATCCGCGCTGAGGTTGCAGATTGTGACGTTGTAGATCGTTAGGTTCTGTTCATTTATTTGCACTGGCATCAATCTTTGATTGCCCAGTGGATGTAATTTCCTGTAATATATGCTGGATGTGCAACATTTTTCCCTGTATGCCGTACCTTTGCTTGATCGGTTTTGGTCCTGTGCATAATTGCTCATCGTAATGAATTATCTAATTGGGCCTAAAGACATGTATGAACTTTAGTGGGCCCATTAAGTTAATGGGCCGTTACCAGGCCGGAAGTTAATGGTCGGCCCTTTTACCTCCCGGGTCGTTAACAGGCCGACATCGAAGCAGGCAACAGGTGGGCCCATTTGATTTCACGGGCCATTAACAGGCCGTTACTAAGGTCGGGCTACATATGGCCCAACTGTACTGTGGGCCTTTAGCAGGCCGAAAGAGACAGCAGGCTCGTACTGGACCATGAAGAGCATGGGCCGCTAAGAGGCCGAAAGTCAGGTCGTACTGTAAATGGCCCAACTGTGCTGTGGGCCTTTAGCAGTCCGAAAGAGAAACCGGGCTGGTATTGGACCATGAAGAGCATGGGCCGTTAAAAGGCCAAAACTCAGGTCTGACTACAAATGGCCCAAACCATTTATGGGCCGTCAACAGGCTGAAAGACACACCGGGCCGGGAATTGGCCCAACACTTAAATGGGTCGCTAAAAGGCCAAAACTAAGGTCCGACTACAAATGGCCCAACTCATTTATGGGCCGTCAAAGGCTGAAAGACACACCGGGCCAAAAATTGGCCCAACACTTAAATGGGTCGCTAAAAGGCCGAAAGATGTACATCCTGAAAATTGGCCCATCCCTTGAATGGGCCGTTAACAGGCCGAAATCACATCGGGCCAATATCGAGCCCAAATATATAGCGGGCTGTTAACGGGCTCGAACTGACGATGGGCTGCAATGGTGTCAAATCTTTAACGGGCTGTTGACGGGCCAAATTGGCACATCTCGTATGGGCCGTGGGCTTAAATGGACCTGACACAAGTAGGCATTATATCGGCCGGCCTGCTAATTTTTACTGGGCCGGCCTTTTTCACCGGAATGGGCCACTGTTGGGCCGTGCCACGTGTCGACCTATCATAGGCGCCTCCTGTCCAATGAATGGATGACATCTGTCCCAACGGTTAGCCAACACGTGTTTCCTCCGGCCAATGAGAATTTTACACGTGGAAAATCCTCATTGGTCCGGGTTGTTAGTGGGTTATCTGATCCAAAACCGGACCCGATAGCTTAACGGCGTTCCGTTACAGTGGATGCCACGTGTCGGTCACCCTTGACGAAAGCACTTCCATGACGCGCGATTTATCATCATGGAAGTGGACACTTCCGTGATGATAATTTTGGTAATTTCATGGAACACTTCTACGACAACACATGTATGGCTATCTTGATTCTGTCATAAAATTGTCATGGATGTACATGCATGACAGAAAACGTGACCTACTGTGACAAACACGTATCATCACGGAAGTGTCTTTTTTTTGTAGTGATTCTTTACTGCTTAATTGCTACTCCCGCTGATCCAAAAGTGTCCTGGCTTTACTTCAGCTTTACTTCAAATTTTTACTAAATCCAAAAGTTCCCTATATTAGTTTTTTAATCTCAGTCTATGTCCTACATTCAACATACGATGCACACGATGACTGTCTGCATAGTTAGATCCTGTAATTTATATTTTTCAGTCTTAAAGAGTTTTTGATGGTATGATCACTCAGTTACAAGAATCTCTTTTGCTTTGCAAGGATTTGAACAAGTTTTTACTATTTTCATCTATTCCAACTGCAAGTATATTCAGCTACATTTTGTATTTCAGTCTGCCAAAACTGTCGTTAGTCACACTCTTGAAATTATTACCACAAGTTAAATTTACTGATTTGTCATATTTTAGGTGTTCTCTTCAAGAGATGCTTGCACACCTTGTTTGGGTGGCGAGGTTGGAGTGTCATGGCGAGTCTGAGGATTTTAGTCCTACCCGAGTAGTCATAGGTATTTATAGTTGTATCGGAAAACATCTACCAAGTACTTCTAGGCATTGCAAGTTTTTGTAGCAATGAGACAATGATCTTATCCATAAACAGTGGTGTTGATGATCAAGTCTTGGGTGACTTACATTAACTAATTTATAGAACCAAGTACTTTATTTTGACCGGTACATCATATATGCGCTTTGTAATCTTTTTTTCATTATGCTATGTAAGATTAGCTTACATCAGTCGGTGTTTGGATGAATGAGTTGTATCAGTGATGTAAAGTCTCTTAATGTGTAATCAACATGACTTCTTGTGCACATATAAGCTTTGTTGTGGATACCATGACCTATCATGTGGAGATTGTATGTGGCTTTCCTTTTCGTATAAGTTATTGGAACTTGATGTATCACGCTACATTACCTATGAGAATGCCTCACTGATAGGTAATGGACTTTGACACTTTGAATCTTTATGTTTTACTTTATTATACAATGCTCGAATTGCTTTGTTACCGGGTTGGATATGACTGCATCCATCAAGGACGCATTACTGGTATGTTCAACACGACGTGATCCAGAAAAAAATAGATTGTAACACCCCGCATGTAACTTGCCATATTTGTAACTCCGACTCTTGCCACTTCCGGCTATGTGTTACGATATTCCCTCCGTGGTCGGGTTTTGTCTTTCGTTTTGCATTTTGTTCTTGTCATGCATTTCATATCATGTCATCATGTGCATTGCATTTGCATACGTGTTCGTCTCATGCATCCGAGCATTTTCCCCGTTGTCCGTTTCGCAATCCGGCGCTCCTATCTCCTCCGGTGCACCCCTCTTGTTTTCTTTCATGAGCGGGTGTAAAACTTTCTCGGAATGGACCGAGGCTTGTCAAGTGGCCTTATTATACCACCCGGAGACCACCGGTCAAGTTTCGTTCCATTTGGAGGTCGTTTGGTACTCCAACGGTTAACCGGGCATCCGCAATGTCCATTTGAGTGTCCAGCAAAACCCCCCTCAAAAACCAGCCCAAAACCCACCAAACTCTCTTCCATGCTCTAGGTCGTTCGATCACGATCGTGTGGGCGAAAACCGCACCTCATTTGGAGCCTCCTAGCTCCCTCTACCTATAAATATGTGACCACCCCGAAATTACATTCGCAGACGAACCCTAAAATTCTCCACCGCGCGCCGCAGGACGAAAACGTCTGCCCACGGACACGTCCGCTCCCTCCGCCGCCGCCACGTGTCGCCGCCGCCTTCGCGCCGCCGCAGCCCGCCGGGCCCGAGGCCGGCCCGCCCACGCCCCGACCGGGCCCCGCGCCGCCCTGCCGTCTCCGCCGCCGGATCCCGTGCGCGCCGCCGTACCTGGCCCGCGCTGCCGCGGCCTCTCCGCGGGCCGGCACCGCCGTTCGCCGCCGCGGTCCCGCCGGCCATCGCCGCCGCCGCGCCTCACGGCGCCGCCCCTCTTCTCCACCGCCTCCCTCCGGCTTCAGCTCCTCCCCACGGCCGCCGACCCGCCTCGCCTTCCTCTCCTTCGTCGCCGGCGGGCAGGGCCCGAGCCCGAGCTCTCTCCCATCGCCTGAGATCCCGATCCGCACTGTACGCGTTGACTTCTCCCGTGCCCGTTTTTTTCCCCAAGTCCTGGATTTTTTACAGCAAGTGCTCATGTTCCTAGTTGCATAACTCCTTGCATGTAGACCCGATTCGCGCGTGTAATAGGTCAAATTGTTCGTATCGTGATGCTCTACATTTTGTTCAATTGCACCATGTTCATTAGAGGTCACCTTGATGCCCAAATCTCTGTTGCAAGAGGGCTAGTTGCTGTTATCTGCTGGTTCTTATCAGAACTTGGAGATTTGTCATTTTTTTATCATTAAATATGTGCGTCTTATGGGCATGAACTCTACATGTGTTTTGAAGTATGCCATGCCATCTTTCCAAGGGTGTATGCCATGTATTTTTGTGATCTCTGTGGTGACTAGCACAAGCATGCAAAATAGGCCAAGTCCTTGTGTGCTGTTATTTTGTCGCCATATAAACTTGATGCTACAGAGAGATCCATGCATATTTTGGAGATGTTCAGTAAGGATGTTTTGTAGCTATAGTTGTTATTGATCCATTCCTGCCCTTTTTTGCAATTATGGAGTGCCATAGCATGACTCAATCTTGCTCTACTTTTGCTATAAAATATTTCTGGCAGATTCTTAACATGATATGCAATTTTGCCAAGCTTATTGTAGTTGATCCATACATGCTATGCTTTTTTTCTTGCCATGGATAGCTTCTTAAACATGCCATCTTGCTGTAGGTATGCTTGTTTTGTCATGCATTGCTCGGTAGTGAGTGCATCAAGCTCACAAAGAGGCCTTCATATTATTGTTTCTGCCATGCTCTGTTTTCTGCTAAGTCTGAAACCTGATAACAAAACTTGCTATGTTCACATGCTTGCCATCATATCTTCTGTTCCTTTTTGGCTTGTGGTCAGTAAGGGACATTTGTCATATGCATTTAGTAGAACACTTCCGTGCCTTGTTTTGCTATGTTAAGTTCCTGTAGCATGTTGATTTCGTGCTCTGAACATTGCTACCTGATGCTGTTTTCTGCCATGTCCAGTTTTTCGCCAAGTCTGTGAACCTGTTATCTTTTGCACTTTTGCCATGCTTGTTTGAGCTTGATATGTTGAACACTAGCTGTAGCTCAGTGTTCATCTTTTGTCAAACATCTCCTGTAGATTACTGCCATGTGATTTGTTGCTATGTTGGAGTGCTGTAGCATTGTTGCTTGTTGCATTTTAAGTGCTATCATGCTGTTAAATGCAGATTCGTGTCATTCTTGTTTTGCTTGCCATTTGCAAACCGTGCATCCGTTTCCGGTGATCTTTATATCGATTTCGACCGAAATCATCTCATCTTTCCAGTGGCATGCTTGGTTTGCCAAGTTACTGCCATTTTCATCATTTTCCTTCCGGAGCATGCATATGCATCGCATATCATATCTTGCATATCATACATGTTTTGCATCATGTTGCTTGTGCATTTCTCGTGGTTGATTGTGGTTCCGTTTGTTTGTGTTCTTGTCTTGGATAGAGCTGGGAGACGAGTTCGTGAACGAGGAACCTGTTGAGTACGCTTACGAGGATCAAGCTTTCGACAACTCTGAGAACCTTGCAGGCAAGATGACCACCCCTCGAAATCACTTCTATCTTTGCTTTGCTAGTTGTTCGCTCTATTGGCATGCTACGCTACCTATCACTTGCTATATCATGCCTCCCATTTTGCCATGTCAGCCCCTAACCATCCTTCCCTAGCAAACCGTTGTTTGGCTAAGTTACCGCTTTTGCTCAGCCCTTCTTATATCGTTGCTAGTTGCAGGTGAAGTTGAAGTTTGTTCCATGTTGGAACATGGATATGTTGGGATATCACAATATCTCTTATTTAATTAATGCATCTATATATTTGGTAAAGGGTGGAAGGCTCGGCCTTATGCCTGGTGTTTTGTTCCACTCTTGCCGCCCTAGTTACTGATATACCGGGATTATGTTCCTTGAGTTTGCGTTCCTTACGCGGTCGGGTGATTTATGGGACCCCCTTGACAGTTCGCCTTGAATAAAACTCCTCCAGCAAGGCCCAACCTTGGTTTTACCATTTGCCACCTTAGCCTTTTCCCCCGGGTTTTCGCGAGCCCGAGGGTCATCTTTATTTTAACCCCCCGGGCCAGTGCTCCTTCGAGTGTTGGTCCGAACTGAGTAGACTGCGGGGCCCCCTCCTGGAAACTCGAGGTCTGGTTTTACTCGTAGGATGTATCATCCGATGTGCCCTGACAACGAGATATGTGCAGCTCCTATCGGGATTTGTCGGTGCATCGGGCGGCTTTGCTGGTCTTGTTTTACCATTGTCGAAATGTCTTGTAAACCGGGATTCCGAGACTGATCGGGTTTTTCCGGGAGAAGGTTTATCCTTCGTTGACCGTGAGAGCTTATGATGGGCTAAGTTAGGACACCCCTTCAGGGTATTATCTTTTGAAAGCCGTGCCCGCGGTTATGAGGCAGATGGGAATTTGTTAATGTCCGGTTGTAGAGAACTTGTCACTTGACCCAACTAAAATACATCAACTGCGTGTGTAGCCGTGATGGTCTCTTCTCGGCGGAGTCCGGGAAGTGAACACGGTCTGAGTTATGTTTGACGTAAGTAAGAGTTCAGGATCACTTCTTGATCATTGCTAGATGACGACCGTTCCATTGCTTCTCTTCTCGCTCTCTTTGGCGTATGTTAGCCACCATATATGCTTATTGCCGCTGCAGCTCCACCTCATTACACCATCCTTTCCTATAAGCTTGAATAGTCTTGATCTCGCGGGTGTGAGATTGCTGAGTCCCCGTGACTCACAGATTCTACCAAAACAGTTGCAGGTGCCGACGATGCCAGTGCAGATGATGGGGTCGATCTCAAGTGGGAGTTCGACGAGGAACGTGGTCGTTATTATGTGTCTTTTCCTGATGATCAGTAGTGGAGCCCAGTTGGGACGATCGGGGATCTAGCATTTGGGGTTGTCTTATTTTCATCTGGATCTTGACCGTAGCCGGTCTATATGTTTGTATTTTGGATGATGTATGAATAATATTTATGTATTGTGTGAAGTGGCGATTGTAAGCCAACTCTTTATCCCATTCTTGTTCATTACATGGGATTGTGTGAAGATGACCCTTCTTGCGACAAAACCACTATGCGGTTATGCCTCTAAGTCGTGCCTCGACACGTGGGAGATATAGCCGCATCGTGGGCGTTACATAGATGTTTTCTTAAGCCTGGACAAAAAACATCAAAATGTTGCATAGTAACTCGGTGTTAGTTTGCTTAAGTATTGTTGGGTACATATGGACAATGAGCTCAAGAGGACTTCAATTATCTGGTGTTGCCTACTTCAATATCACATGTGGATATGCCTTTAAATGTCCACATCTAATTGCTTTATCATCCCCAACATATAGGATACATAGATGCGGATGGCATTGCTCAAAGGCGAGCATACATGACCGTGTTGAAGGAGTTTTGCCATCTGTGCCTCAAATGTTGATGATGCCTCTCTATGCTATCACTCCAATGCTTTTTTGTTTATTGAGCAAATGTTGGATTAGACAAGGATTTATTCATGCTGGGTCTGTACAACTATCGACAATTCATGCAGTCTTTTATTTAAGCTTTGAAATGAGAGAATTGGATGCTGGGTTTGAGCGATGGTGTTGCATGTTTTTTCTTAATGTTAGATTATCTATTGCCATTTTATGTGTTCTGAACTGGTGCATAGGCTCTTGCTCCTGAGTGATCGGTTTTTGCAATGTCTTTTGCCTGCATATCATGACAACTCTTCCTTGAAGGAGTACCATGTTTTTATGAACTTTTTTTGTGTTTGCAATTCTTTAGACTTGAAATGCTTCAGTGGTTGTATAAATGGATTGAACATGACTATACCCGGCAGCATAGCTGCTGGGTGCGGCAAGCCACACTTTCTACCTAGTTAAGAAATAGTATAATGGGGCGAGCTAGGAGCCTCCACAGCGATTTAGGGCTCTCCGCCGTCGGATGGATGTACGTACACGCATGATTGCAAGTCGTGCACCCTCTCGAGGTCGTTTTGCGGGCCACTGCTCCGCAGAATGAGCCCTGATTTCTCTCTATAACTGGGTCGTAGAGATGGAAGGCCTAGTCACAACCCGCTAATCCTTTTCTTTTCTCATCCAGATGTATCGTAGACCTCCCGACTTGTTCGTTGGTGCTGCACCGCCACCGTCCCCCGTCCCGTCCATCCCAGTGGCTCCTCCCCTTCTTCCTCGGAAAATAGCACCTCCATAGCCATTGCTCTTAACCAGGTTGCCCATCCATCTTCAACCTTGCTGCAGATCTAGGACATCCACACTCTCGTTTGGCCCCTCCACTTCCCTCTCTTCTCCCGCGAGTGCTGCGGTAAAATCCGGTGATGACCGAGTGAGAGGGGTAGCTCATCTGTCAAACAACCGATGCTGCACCAATTCAAATCGGCAGCGAAATCATCCTCGTGCGTGCGGCATGGGCCCTTTTCTCCCCTAGGTTTGCTCCTTCTCTTCACTGGGAAAGGGGTCCTTCTCTCCTGATGTGCTCTGCTCTTTTCAGTAGTTAAGCGTATGATTGTTCTAGCAATAACAAATTAAGTATCGCACATATGCAACAACGAACACACAGAGAAATAAAGGAGAGCTCCACTTATATCTGCTGAGAGATGTAGAAGTACAAGAAATATATAGTACTAATTTGTTGAATTATTTTTCCAGGGGAACCTCAATTCTGTGATCCATCCGTTAACAGTATTCTTTGTAGTAGTTCTATTGCAATTGATCAATCGAAGAACTCCCTTTTTCTTGATAGGGAAGCCGCTATACTATGATTTGGCTCAAATACGAACGTTCTCAAAGGTGGCAGATGGTAGTTCTGCATTTTAGGTAACATTAGTTTCTCGATGTCTTCTAAAAGAAATTCCTAAATTTTTTAATAGCACCAAAGGAATTTCGTATAAAATTAGCACTTTTGTATGATCCTTATCGAGATCCTCCAATAGCAGACTTATAATCAAAACTCCGAGTGGCTGAATCAGGCATTTTCTGTAACTAGCATACTCCAAATAAGAAAATTTGTCAACTAAAGTTTCAATGTTCTTTCAAAGTCCTTCTCAAGGAATTTGACACGTGCTTCTGTTGGTTGACCTGTTGACCGACATTGTGATATTTGTGACTACTTACATGCATGTGTACTAATTTATATTTTGCACACATCACTTTGTTCAATCCAAAAATGCAGATGGTATATATATATTATATTGATAACCTATCCATTTTTCACGCCTTATAAATTTCACTTCTTATTTTTCTCGATGTTGTTCTACATCCAACATATCTGCATCCTATCCTTATGTCCATATTTGTTAAGGTTATGTTTCTCAGCTCCTTCGAGAGTAGTATTGTTCATTTTAGATCATGTTCGTGAATTTTCATTTACATCAAATTTACTTACTAAAGATATTGCTTGATGCTTTGTTGGTTTCTGAGAATATCTTGTGTGAGATTGGGCACAATGGAAAGGTGGGTGATTATGGTTTTTGCTGGGTTTGTGAGAGTCCGGTGTGAGATTAGGGCTGATGGTATTTCGGGTTATTACATTTTGGCAACCTGAGTTGGTTGTCCGATTCGTGATGCAATCAAATGAAGAATAACATAAATTGATATAGTGGTGAGCTCCCATATTTTGTTGTAGGTGAAGCAAGTCTTATTGGTTGATTGCCTGGTATAAGCAAATCTGCATCTATCATTAGAATGAATGACGTTTACTTGAGTCTATAACATGTGCAAAATATTTGAAGTTATCACCAAAGCTAAATCCAACTTGTTTCTGCAAATGCATGCAGATTTACGATGGGAAAAACAAAGTCAACAATATCAGGGAAAATTACAGTGTGATCTGATCAAGCTAATATGAAGAAACCATGTATAGATAGAAATATGAAGAAATCAGGTATAGATAGAAAAGCATGGGAGTATCCAAATAACCTCTGAAGAGAGGATGCATTGCATGAGAAATCTTCCCTGTTTGAATCATTAAAATTGTCATCAAAGGTGTCTTCTAACAGTCCATCTTAAAAAGCATTTGTCTAGCTGGCTGTGTTGTCATATGTGTCAAATTCATCACTTCAGTTGATTCGTCCATGCATGATATTGTTTTTGCAGGAGAAATTTTGATTCAGCTAAGCAGATTTATTTAGTAATCTATATGAACATGTTTCAGTTTTCTCTCATTTCCAGACAAGTGTACATGTATTATGATGTTGAATAACATTTTAGCTGATATAATCTAAGCCCATAGTTTACATCCTTGTGGCACCTCTGGTTTTCTTTTGTAAGAAACATTGTGGACGTATTTTTTTGCTTGCACTTGCCTTGATGTGTGAAACTCTCAGATGTTCCTTAATTTATTTCAGATTTCATACTTAAAATGCTCTAATTTATTTTTTGTTTCCTATACTGATCCATATTGAATGTCCCATGTAAATGGAACCAAACATGGGGTGCCAAACCTTCATTTTTCACCAGATTATTTCTCCATTATTTTCCATTATATTGGTTAGTTATGCTTCACAATTTAGTCAAAATTTACAGAACTTCTATTATCCTGTCGGCAAAATAGAGGGGTGCGGCAACACGCACCATCATGATCTAGTGGACACGTTAAAATCTATGTAGATGGAGGTTTGTCCTATGATGAATGTGTTGGAGCTGCAACAGCGGTATGTAGGGATGAACATGGTCAGTACCTTGGGTCCTCAGCAATTGTTCTACCCAGTGTTATTAATTCGACAGTTTTAGAGACCATTTGATATAGGGTGGAACCCTAATGACCGATCTTTCACGATTTCAAGGGGAATTCCCAAAGAAGATGAAGAACACAAGAGAGGAAAACACTCAAATCAATGAGATCCAATCACACATGTGCTAAATCCACATACACAAAGGGGAATACACGATTCAAGTCAACAAGGAGGATACACGGTAACTAGTTCAACTCAATCTGTGAGGAAAGAGATCTTGAATCCTTGGAGGATCTTCCCACCAAGGGGGGTCTTGAATCCACTTGGGGGATCTTCTCCTAGGAGGTCTCGGTCTCCATAGGAGTAGGGGATAAGTGGATGAGCAAAGTTCTATCTCTAATGAGCTATTCATTTGCTAACCCTAGATGGAGAGGGAAGAGGTCTATTTATAGTGCTAGTACATGTTGGGACGAGCTGGAGGGATACATCGGTTGGAGGCCCATTATACTGTGCGCGGATAGGGCCGGATATCCGGGCTTCGATGGTGTTTAGCTGCTCTCTGGACAGGACGGGCCGGATGTCCAGGCTGGCGCCGGATGTCAGGGGTCGTCGGGCCAGATGTCCGGGGCCAGGCCAGATGTCCGAGCCCTGTAGCTTCTGTGCTGCTGGGTTGCTGCTATTGCTGTTCTCAAGGGACAGATGTCCGGGTCCTGTAGACTTCCGGCGATCCTTTTCGCCGGTCCTCTTCATCCATGTTGTATTCAAGGCTCCGCAGACCCAAGAAAGGTCCAAACTCTGGGGCGTGTGCGAAGAACTCAACCTCTCCAGCGAACCAGTTCGTCGCCCCCACCTCCTAGCACGATAAACAAGAAAGAAAAGGGACACAACGGTTTACCCAGGTTCGGGCCACCTTGCGGTGTAAGACCCTACTCCTGCTTTGTGGTGGATTAGCCTTGCGAGGGGCTGAGGATGAACTAGTACAAGGGAAGAACAACCTCACGAGGTCTGTTCAAGTATGGGTGTGAGCTAGTCCGATCTCTCCCTGACCCCCTTCCAAAGTGGTGGCTAAGCTATATTTATAGTGGCCTTGATCCTCTTCCTCCAAGCGAAGGCGGGAAGGGATCCCACCGTGGCCAATTTTGAAGGGGGACAAGTAGTACATACTGATACATCCATTTTGCATCATGCTTTTATGTTGATATTTATTGCATTATGGGATGTTATTACACATTATATCACAATACTTAGGCGTTTTCTCTCTTATTTTATAAGGTTTACATGAAGAGGGAGAATGCCGGCAGCTGGAATTCTGGACTGGTAAAGGAGCAAATATTAGAGACCTATTCTGCACAACTCCAAAAGTCCCGAAACTTCACGGAGCATGTTTTTGAAATATATAAAATATTGGGCGAAGAAAGGACCAGAGGGGGGCCACGAGCCACAAGGGTGGGAGGCGCGCCCTACCCCCTGGGCGCACCCCGACCTTGTGGGCCCCCTGGCAGGCCTCCGGTGCCCATCTTTGGCTATATGGTGTCTTTTATCCTGAAAAAAATCAGAAGGAAGCTTTCGGGATGAAGCGTCGCCGTCACGAGGCGGAACCTGGGCAGAACCAATCTTGGGCTCCGGCGGATCTGTTCTGCAGGGGAAACATCCCTCCGGGAGGGGGAAATCAAAGCCACCGTCATCACCAACGAACCTCTCATCGAGAGGGGATCAATCTCCAACAACATCTTCACCGGCACCATCTCCTCTCAAACCCTAGTTCATCTTTGTATTCGATCTTGGTCCCAAAACCTCAGATTGGTACCTGTGGGTTGCTAGTAGTGTTGATTACTTTGTAGTTGATGCTAGTTGGTTTATTTGGTGGAAGATAATATGTTTAGATCCTTAATGATAATTAATACTCCTTTGATTATGATTATGAATATGCTTTGTGTGTAGTTACGTTTGTTCCTGAGGACATGGTAGGAGTCCTGTTATAAGTAATCATGTGAATTTGCTATTCGTTCGATATTTTGATGAGATGTATGTTGTCTTTCCTCTAGTGGTGTTATGTGAACGTCGACTACATGACACTTCACCATTATTTGGGCCTAGGGGATGGCATTGGGAAGTAATAAGTAGATGATGGGGTGCTAGAGTGACAGAAGCTTAAACCCTAGTTTATGTGTTGCTTCATAAGGGGCTGATTTGGATCCATATGTTTCATGCTATGGTTAGATTTATCTTAATTCTTCTTTCATAGTTGCAGATGCTTGCGAGAGCGGTTAATCATAAGTGGGAGGCTTGTCCAAGGAAGGGCAGCACCCAAGCACCGGTCCACTCACATATCAAATTATCAAAGTAACGAACGCGAATCATATGAGCATGATGAAAACTAACTTGACAACAATTCCCATGTGTCCTCGGGAGCGCTTTGCTTTATATAAGAGTTCGTCCAGGCTTGTCCTTTGCTACAAAAAGGATTGGGCGACCTTGCTGCACCTTGTTTACTTTTATTACTTGTTACCCGTTACGATTTATCTTACTACAAAACTATCTGTTACCGATAATTTAAGTGCTTGCAGAGAATACCTTGGTGAAAACCGCTTGCCATTTCCTTCTGCTCCTCGTTGGGTTCGACATTCTTACTTATCAAAAGGACTACGATAGATCCCCTATGCTTGTGGGTCATCAAGACTCTTTTCTATCGCCGTTGCCGAGGAGTGAAGTGCCTTTGGTAAGTGGAATTTGGTAAGGAAACATTTATATAGTGTGCTGAAATTTACTGTTACTTGTTACTATGGAAAATAATCCTTTGAGGGGCTTGTTCATGGTATCTTCACCTCGACCGGAAGAGCAAGAGTTGCTCCTCAACCTACTGCACCTACTGAAAATATTTATTATGAAATTTCTTCGGGTATGATAGAGAAACTGCTAGCTAATCCTTATGCTGGAGATGGAACATTACATCCCGATATGCACCTAATATATGTGGATGAAGTTTGTGGATTATTTAAGCTTGCAGGTATGCCCGAGGATGTTGTCAAGAAGAAGGTATTCCCTTTATCTTTGAAGGGAAAGGCATTGACATTGTATAGGCTATTGGATGATATTGGATCATGGAACTACAACCAATTGAAATTGGAATTTCATCAGAAGTTTTATCCTACGCATCTGGTTCATCGTGATGAATTATATATATAATTTGTGGCCTCGTGAAGGAGAAAGTATCGCTCAAGCTTGGGGGAGGCTTAAGTCAATGTTATATTCATGCCCCAATCATGAGCTCTCAAGAGAAATTATTATTCAAAAAATTTATGCTTGCCTTTCTCATAATGATCGATCCATGCTCGATACTTCTTGTACTGGTTCCTATGTGAAGAAGGATATTGGATTCAAATGGGATTTATTGGAAAGAATTAAATGCAACTCTGAAGATTGGGATCTCGACGAAGGTAAGGAGTCAGGTATAAATCTTAAGTTCGATTGTGTTAAATCTTTTATGGATACCGATGCTTTTCGTGATTTTAGCACTAAATATGGACTTGACTCTGAGATAGTAGCTTCTTTCTGTGAATCTTTTGCTACTCATGTTGATCTCCCTAAGGAGAAGTGGTTTAAATATCATCCTCCCATTGAAGTTAAAGTAGCTGAACCTGTTAAAGTTGAAGAAGAAACTATTATTTATAATGTTGATCCTATTGTTCCTGTTGCTTATATTGAGAAACCACATTTCCCTGTTACAATAAAGGATCATGCTAAAGCTTCAACTATGGTCAACAAAAGTAATATTAGAACACCCAAACCCTCTAAGAAAATTAAAGTTGAACCTAGTCTTGCTATGGTTAAAGATCTCTTGGTGGATAGTATAGATGGGCATGTTATTTATTTCTTTGATGGAGTTGCTAGAATTGCTAAACCTGATACTAAAGATAAACATAGACCTATTGTTAGCATGCATGTTGTTTCTGTTAAAATAGGAGATCATTGTTATCATGGCTTATGTGATGTGGGTGCTACTGTGAGTGCAATTCCTTATACCTTATATAAAGAAATTATAAATGACATTGCACCTGCTGAGATAGAAGATATTGATGTTACTGTTAAGCTCGCTAATAGAGATACTGATGCGGAGCATCCGACGATCATCCCCATGTACACTCGAGCCTACGCCATTGGACCTAAGGTGAACTCGCTCCTTTCCGAATCTTCCCTTTCCGCATGCAAGACATGGATGCTACTTCAAGCGCGGACCTTGTTCATACTCAGGTACACCCGAGGAGACCATGGAGAACCCAAGGACCAAGGCCAAGCGTGCGCGGAAGCAAAGGAAGGAGAAGGAAGAAGAGACAGCTGCTACAGGCCCCGGACATCCGGCCCCAGCCCGGACATCCGGACCAGCCCGGACATCCGGCCCCAGCCCGGACATCCGGACCAGCCCGGACATCCGGCCCGACCCCCGAAAATCCGGCGCCCATCATAGAAGACACCCGAAGCTGAACCAAGTCAGCCCGGACATCCGGCCCGTCGCGAGCCGCCGGACATCCGGCCAGCTCCCGGAAATCCGGCGCTCCATCACAGAACCTGGACCCTGCCAGCCCGGACATCCGGCCCCAGCGCCCGGACATCCGGCGTCTCGGGAAGGCCCGGACA
The DNA here is from genome assembly GCF_002575655.3 of Aegilops tauschii subsp. strangulata. Classification (NCBI taxonomy): domain Eukaryota; kingdom Viridiplantae; phylum Streptophyta; class Magnoliopsida; order Poales; family Poaceae; genus Aegilops; species Aegilops tauschii. Next base: position 209,118,443 of record NC_053039.3, on the reverse strand, counting down.
TCCGGCCCGTCGCCCGGACATCCGGCCCCCTCTGCCTGCGTGTAGCGCATCTGGGCCGAGGCCCATGTACCCCTTCGTCCCTTAGACTATATATACTCCCCCACCTCCTCCTAGTTAGGGTTAGCATTGGTTTAGCTCATTTAGAGATAGAGCTTTGTTCATCCATATCGGATCTACTCCACGAGAGAGACCGCGGCCCCTCTACGGAGACGATCCACCTTGGATTCAAGACCTCCTCACGGAGAAGACCCCCATCAAGACCTCCTCACGGAGAAGAACCGGTTACCCTGGTATCGTCCTTTGTTGGAGTTGGATCTTGTATCTTAATTTTGTGTTCATCGATCTAGCGCATGTGTGATCTATCCTTGTTGGTTGAGTGATTTCTCTCGTGTTTCCCCTCATGTTCATCACGTTCTTCGTAGGGATCCGCTTCTTTCGTGAAAGATCGGCCACATAGGGTTCCGCCCTACATCATCTTGGATCAGAGCTTAGGTTTATCACGAATTTGGAGCCTCCCCGTTGTGTTTTCTAGCCTAGTTTTGTTGATTTTGTCCCAAATTCAGAAATCCCCACCAAAAAATAGCCCCCAATTTTTTTTTGTGATTTGTTAGTTTGATGATATTTGTAGATTTTGATCCATGGATTTGCTTGCTTTCGAGTGGATCTAGCATTTCCCCAAGTTTCCCCACTTTCCATCCACGAAATATCCGCAATTTTGCCCCCGAAATCATCAATTTCCGCCCCCAAATCGAGTTCCTCGAGTTCATCCTCGGATTTGGAGCCCGGACATCCGGCACATAGGCCCGGATATCCGGCTCCTGGAGTGCAATTTCGCACGCGGTTCTAGACATCAGGTCCCGGAAATCCGGCCCGAGCCCCGGATGTCCGACCCCTGGGATTTCAGCTTTCCCCGTTTCACCGTTTTGTGCATAACTTCCACATCCGGAGTCCGATTTTCACGTTCTTTAGCTCGTTGAGTAGCTATTGACATCCTCTATCCTGATAGATAGGTCCCATCACCATTTGGCTGCATCAAAGTTTTGGCACTTTGGTATCTTTGCCTAGGGCTTCCACCATAACTTCCGCATAACCACCACCGACTTCCGCAACCTAACACATTTTGTTCCCCTTAGCATTAGTGGTTGTTTGAGTTGTGATTTGGGTCTCCTAAGGTGTTTCAGATACTTAGGGACGGTTGCTTCTTCATCAACCACCACCATAACTTCCGCATAGGCTTACCCACCATACACTTCCGCCAACCCAACTTAACCCAATTTTGCTTGTGTTGAGAGTTGTGTCTCCTAAGGTGTTTCGGCTACTTAGGGACCGTGTTTCGTACTCCGACACCGTGTATAGTCCATCCAACTTACCCTCGACTTCTGCATTGCGTCTCAAAACCCATCATTGCATTTCCGCAATCCCATTGAGCTTCCGCAAAACCACCACCGCTTTCCACTACCACTGTTTGACTTTTGTCCTTGAGATTTTGAGTTGTGGTTTTTCCGTTTCCTAAGGTGTTTAGGCTACTTAGGGACGAGTCTCCATCATCTTGGTTTCTACATCAAGAACACCGCCACTCATCATCGCCAAGGACGGTAACCTCGATGACACCATTGTATATTCCCCTTGCAATTGCATTGATAACCCCTAGCCCATTTTGCGTCATTTGCCTATCGAGACTAGCCATTTGAGTATTGCCGGCAATGTTACTTGTGCACATTAGTGATCATAGCTCCCATTGCGTACATACCATATCATATTGGTATCATCATATCATATCTTGTGTCACAAGATTGTTCCTGCATATACACAATTGCTATCTTGGTTTGTGCATTTTGCAAAGTGGCCATACATACAAAAAAAGAATAAGCTTTTAAGCAAAAGAGAAAGAGCAAAGAAGCTTGTAAGCAAGTGCCATAGCATCATACCACATTGCATATAATTCCATATCCGATCATCTTGGAGCGAACACCGGGAACCATACATACATAGCATACTTGGGATAGAAAGTTTATCCATTTTGCATATCATAGGTTGTGCACAAGTGTCGTATCCGCCTATTGAGCAATCGTGCTAGCATCTCTCTTGAGTTGTGCAACATGAGCGTTTTCCGTGGACTCCACATTTTGTGCTCATTCCTTGGTTGCACGACCCCATTTATCTATCCGTGTGTGTGTTTCCGTGTGCCATTCTTTGCTATTGGTCTACTTGTTTCACTTGCAAATTTGTGAATCTCTTTCAACATTATTGACTCTTGCTAACATTTTGCATCAAATTTTTGTGCCACTATCCTCACCGAGCTCCACCATAAGCCTTACTTGTGTAGGTGTGAGAAACCGACAAGAATTGGTACCAATTGTGCTATTTCCTTGTTACACATTGAGTGATCATTGATCCATTTTCAACATCGGTCAAGGTACATTTCGTATAAGTTCTTCTCCTTCTCCCACTCATATTTGCTCGAGTCTTGTGATGGATAGGAAAGGCATTTCATCTCCGGTCTTTGACAACAACGACGGTGCGAACAACTACATCACCAAAGCGTCCATCTTCGATCTACAACGACAAATGCAAGGCACACAATCTACCTTGCGAGAGTGCCTCGACAGCCTCGCCATCGACATACACCACTCCGAAGCAAGGAAAAGGGACTACATCGACACCAAGTTGGGCGAGCTAAAGGATCAATTACGCGACATGGTGGCCGACTACAAGTCTTCTTCCCCTTCATCATCCTCAAGGCGGCGGCGAGCAAGTCGATCATCTTCGGAGCGCCAAAACGATGCAAGCGCAAGTCGTCCACGTCCACATCTACATGACGACCACCATCACGTTCGTGGTCCACATCGCCATGAAGGGCAAGTCACCTCCAAGCATCATGTGCACAACGACGACGAACGACATCTACTACGAGCTCAAGTGCGACAACGACACCATCAACATGAAGATGATAACAAGCGCAAACGTACAAGTCCAAGCTTCATGAGCATAAGAGAAGACCGCGAGACGAGCACCACCAAGACGGAGCTGCGGCTACAACAACCACTTCGGCATCTTCGCCAAGTGCTATGAAGGCACCTTCGCCTTCGGACGTACGGCATCTTCGCCTACTTCCCATGAGTTCGCCTACATCAACATCTTCAACAACAAGGCGACCACCTACGAGCGAGGGCGACACTTCCATCTTCGGAAGCCCCTCAAGGAAGATGGCCGAGCATGGGAAATTCCCTTCAGTCATGGAGATGAGCTACGAGGTGCCACATCATATGGGTCTCCAACAACAAGACGGCGACAAGAAGGTTGAGCATGGGACTATCCCTTCAACCAAGGCGGCGATAGGAGTTGAACATGGAGACATTTGCACCAACATCTCTCCGACACCCACATATCATGAGATGACCCAATTGCCATGTGAGGAGAGCCACCCAACCATGAGTGACATGAGTGACTCCACCATATATGACATTGAGTGCATTTCCTATGAGAGGATGAGTGTGACCACCACTAGCCCCACACATGAGAGCATGCCACACATCCTATATGAGGTTGAGTGCCATTTGAGTGACTCCACCAACCATATGAGTGAGAGCATCTTACCGGGAGTGAGTGAGCTACAACACTTAGTGAGTGAGGTAGTTTACACGGCATGTGAGACCACTATGATTTCTAACGACTTAACCTCTACCCCGAGTGTGTTTTCTTTGGTGCTAGGTCTCCGACATGACGACATGCCTATCCTCGATGAGTCCATACCTCCAATGGAGACGACGATGGCCATGGTGGAAGAAGATGAACCCCCCCACATGGTTCCATCAAGTTGCAACCTCACCTACAACACATGAGCGAAGCTCGAAAGGTAACATAGGTGATGGTGCTTCTCTTGTCCCACTAGTGGACTATCTCACCAATGATTGCTTGCATGATGTTGACACACCTATTGCCATGCTTCATGCTAGTGCGAATTCTTCATGTCATGACTTACCCATTTATGATGAATATGATGATGAGCATGTTGAGTTGCCTAGTTGTGATGCTATGCTCCATAGGATATCTTGTGAAAATACTATTGGTCACTTCATGTTTGACAATCCATTGAACTTGTCATATGCTATGAGTGAGATCTCCCATATTCCATCATTTCAATCTCAACATAGTAACTATGCATGCCCCATCAAAATACATCCCATTTGCACTTATGGCATAGATGACGAGATGATGGTCATTGGCTTTTATTTTTCATGCGATGATATTGCTATGCTTCCTTTACATGATTTGCGCAATTCATCTACTATGCCATGTCATGATCACATTGTTCCAAATATGCTTTGTTTTGGATGTTGTCAATATTCTCCATGTGATGTTTCTACAAATGCTCATGAGGAGACCCCCATAGTTTCCTCATACATATTAGGAGATCTTGATGCATTCGATACTTTGCTTGATTCCCATAATTGCTTGCACCATATGCATTCCATGAATAACAATGCTCTACATATTTCTCATGATGCATTACACAATTTGAGTCTCCATTATGCTATACATAATAACAAACCTCTCATGATGGATGATATGTTTCTATATCACGCATCTCATTTATTTGAGCATTGGCTATTTTGTGCTAACCAACACATGCACGTGCGCATCATGATGGATGATGTGTACATCTACCACGCACACACAATTTTCCCTTTGTCTTTGTTTTGTGTAGGTACTTATGAACACTCGTCAACCTCACAATCCCATGAGTTGACGAAACGAGCTCTTGAGAGCAAAGATGACTTGGGATCCCGTGGATTGTCCTTCCCACCATTCCCTTCGCGCAACGACTTCGCGCATTCCTTTTACTTGGCTCTCACACGGCTTTGGGCTATATATCACTTGTTACGTTATGTCCATTTTCCCGTGTTCACTTTGCATGCTATGCCTCTTTCTATGATTTTGCCATGCAATTGTGATCCTTGCTTGCTCTTACCCATGATTCACCATTATGATACTCATATGTGTATTTGCATGCTTGGTGGAGATCCTTGTTGCTATTGCCATGTTTATCATGTGCCCCATGCTATTGATGCTATTTTGCTCATATCTTGCCTTTATGCTTGTGAAATGTCATGTGCATTATATATGCCCACTTTTTGCACACATGACATGCTTGCCATGATTCCTTCTAGTATGTTGCATCTTCGCACTACTAGCTTGCTTGACTTGATCTCTATGATTGCTTGCTTTGTTGCATCACCCATGTTCCATTACTCGCTTTCTTGGGTTGATGACATATATGCTCATGCCTCTCACATGATATATCTTGATTATTGTCACTTGTCTCCATTAGTTGCACATCTCATATGCCATTGTAGTGAGTGCACCCATACTATGCTTATTGATCTTGGAGACTTGGACATATTACTTGTGACGCATGCTTGCTTGTTTAAGCCTATTGTCGTTGGTTGTAGTTGCATCTTATGCTTTCATACCATACCACACCTTGTCCTTTCTTATGATAAGAATGATGAGAACACTTGTTGGGTATCTCGCCCCTCAAATGATAGGTCTTGCATTTGCACTAACCTCATTTGTTTTTCTGAGTGTTTGTCATGTTTTTACATTTTGAAGAATTCACAAGGCGGTACCATCACGAGACACATTGGTTATGTGAAGGCGTACATGATGCGCAACACCAACATTTTTGACATCCTCATAAAGGTGACCTCATTCCCTTTGAGCCATTCTCAAATACACATGTTGGATGGGTCATTCTTTCATTGTTTTTCCCTTCTTGTTTTCTACATGATACATCTCGTGAACGGAGGACCGACATTGGAGATGGACCCTATGGACCTTCAAGTTGAGGAGTGCTCGGACTTGGTGGATGCACCACCAGACCAACACTTCTACCACGACATCGAGCTATGGTACAACACCACCCATGACAAATTTGCATCTTATGCATGGATTGACACACATTATGCTTGTCTTGTTGCACCTATTCCCATGTCATCCATGATATATGAGCTTGTGCATTTTCTTAGCAAATTTGTTGTGATCTTTCTTGATGGCATATTCATACATCATGATCATATTGCCTACCATCAGTTGCATGATAACTTATTCATATTGAGCATCCATTACCATATTCATGCTATTGATAAACCGTCTCACTATGACATCATTTTGCACCGTGGTTGCATTGATCACATTCACACCACATTTATGTGCACAATGAATGCTTTTGCTCCCATGAATGCTTTACATCTCATTCCATATCATCTTGCTAAGCTTCATGTGCTTTGTCATGAACAACCTTGCCTCGCGGACTCATTCTTACATGATGGACACCTTGTGTGCGCTAACCATTGTATTTCCAAGTGTCGTTTGTGTTTGCTCTTCTTGCATGTGTACCATTCCGGAAACACCTTGGAGTACTTGGATTGCGCCATGACTTCCGCTCCGTCCAATTACAAGTCCGTCCACGACAACCATTTCCATGGTGATGAGGATTTCGATCCGAGGTCGGATCTTTCCCAAGGGAGGGGAGATGATGCGGAGCATCCGACGATCATCCCCATGTACACTCGAGCCTACGCCATTGGACCTAAGGTGAACTCGCTCCTTTCCGAATCTTCCTTTTCCGCATGCAAGACATGGATGCTACTTCAAGCGCGGACCTTGTTCATACTCAGGTACACCCGAGGAGACCATGGAGAACCCAAGGACCAAGGCCAAGCGTGCGCGGAAGCAAAGGAAGGAGAAGGAAGAAGAGACAGCTGCTACAGGCCCCGGACATCCGGCCCCAGCCCGGACATCCGGAGCAGCCCGGACATCTGGCCCGACCCCCGGAAATCCGGCGCCCATCACAGAAGACACCCGAAGCTGGACCCTGCCAGCCCGGACATCCGGCCCCCCTGCCTGCGTGCAGCGCATCTGGGCCGAGGCCCATGTACCCCTTCCTCCCTTAGACTATATATACTCCCCACCTCCTCCTAGTTAGGGTTAGCATTGGTTTAGCTCATTTAGAGATAGAGCTTTTCTCATCCATATCGGATCTACTCCACGAGAGAGACCGCGGCCCCTCTACGGAGACGATCCACCTTGGATTCAAGACCTCCTCACGGAGAAGACCCCCATCAAGACCTCCTCACGGAGAAGAACCGTTTACCCTGGTATCGTCCTTTGTTGGACTTAGATCTTGTATCTTACCTTTGTGTTCATCGATCTAGCGCATGTGTGATCTATCCTTGTTGGTTGAGTGATTTCTCTCGTGTTTCCCCTCGTGTTCATCATGTTCTTCGTAGGGATCCGCTCCTTTCGTGAAAGATCGGCCACCTAGGGTTCCACCCTACATCAGATACTATATCACCAATTGGGATCGCTAGAGATGGTAAAGTCTTGTCTAGGAAGATAAAATATCCTACTGATTTTCTTGTCCTTTCTTCCCCACGAGATAATTTTTGTCCCATTATATTTAGTAGACCTTTCTTGAATACCATTAATGCTAAGATAGACTGTGAGAAAGATATTGTTACTGTTGGTTTAGGAAATATGTCTCATGATTTTAATTTCTCTATATTTCGTAGACAACCCTATGATAAAGAATTGCCTAGTAAAGATGAAATTATTGGTCTTGCTTCTATTGCCGTGACTCCTGATGATCCTCTAGAACAATATTTTCTAGACCATGAGAATGATCTGTCTATGAATGAAAGAAGACAAATAGATGAAGTATTCTTTAAGCAAGGGCCTATTTTGAAACACAATTTGCCTGTTGAAATCCTTGGGGATCCTCCTCCACCTAAGGGTGATCCCGTGTTTGAGCTTAAACAATTACCTGATACTCTAAAAATATGCTTATCTTGATGAAAAGAAGATATATCCTGTTATTATTAGTACTAACCTTTCAGAGCATGAAGAAAAGAAATTATTGAAAACTCTGAAGAAGCACCATGCCGCTACTGGATATACACTTGATGATCTTAAGGGCATTAGTCCCACTTTATGTCAGCACAAAATAAAATTGGAGAAACATGCTAAACGAGTTGTTGATCATCAACGACGGTTAAATCCTAAGATGAAAGAAGTGGTAAGGAATGAAATACTAAAGCTTTTGGAGGCAGGTATAATTTATCCTATTGCCGATAGTCAATGGGTGAGCCCTATTCATTGTGTCCCTAAGAAAGGAGGTATTACTGTTGTTCCTAATGATAAGAATGAATTGATTCCTCAAAGAATTGTTATAGGATATAGAGTTGTAATTGATTTTCGCAAATTGAATAAAGCTACTAGAAAAGATCATTACCCTCTACCTTTTATTGATCAAATGCTAAAAAGATTATCCAAACATACTCATTTTTGCTTTCTAGATGGTTATTCTGGTTTCTCTCAAATACATCTGTCAAAAGAGGATCAAGAGAAAACCACTTTTACTTGCCCTTTCGGTACATTTGTTATAGATGTATGCCTTTTGGTTTATGCATGCACCTGCTACCTTTCAAAGATGTATGACTGCTATATTCCCTGACTTTTGTGAAAAGATTGTTGAGGTTTTCATGGATTATTTCTCTGTTTACGGAACTTCTTTTGATGATTGCTTAAGCAACCTTGATCGAGTTTTGCAGAGATGTGAAGAAACTAATCTTGTCTTGAATTGGGAGAAGTGCCACTTTATGGTTAATGAAGGTATGGTCTTGGGGCATAAAATTTCTGAAAGAGGTATTGAAGTTGATAAAGCTAAAGTAGATGCTATTGAAAAGATGCCGTGTCCTAAAGATATCAAAGGTATAAGAAGATTCCTTGGTCATGCTGGTTTCTATAGGAGGTTCATTAAAGACTTCTCTAAAATTTCTAGGCCTCTCACAAATCTCTTACAAAAAGATGTTCCTTTTGTTTTTGATGATGATTGTGTAGAAGCATTTGAAATACTTAAGAAAGCCTTGATTTCTGCGCCTATTGTTCAACCACTTGATCGGAATTTACCATTTGAAATTATGTGTGATGCTAGTGATTATGCTGTTGGTGCTATTCTAGGACAAAGAGTTGATAAGAAATTAAATGTTATTCAGTATGCCAGTAAAACTCTAGACAATGCCCAGAGAAATTATGCTACTACTGAAAAAGAATTTTTACCAGTTGTTTTTGCTTGTGATAAGTTTAGACCTTATATTGTTGATTCCAAAGTAACTTTTCACACTGATCATGCTGCTGTTAAATATCTTATGGAAAAGAAAGATGCTAAACCTAGACTTATTAGATTGGTTCTCTTGCTACAAGAATTTAATTTGCATATTATTGAGAGAAAGGGAGCTGAGAACCCCGTTGCAGACAACTTGTCTAGGTTAGAAAATGTTCTTGATGACCCACTACCTATTGATGATAGCTTTCCTGATGAGAAATTAAATGTCATAAATGCTTCTCGTAATACTCCATGGTATGTTGATTATGCTAACTATATTGTTGCTAAATTTATACCACCTAGTTTCACATACCAGCAAAAGAAAAAGTTTTTATATGATTTAAGACATTACTTTTGGGATGATCCACACCTTTATAAAGAAGGAGTAGATGGTGTTATTAGACTTTGTGTACCTGAGCATGAATAGGGACAGACCCTACGGAAGTGCCACTCCGATTCTTACGGAGGACACCATGCTGGAGATAGAACTGCGCACAAGGTATTGCAATCCGATTTCTATTGGCCCGCTCTCTCCAAGGATGCTCGTAAGTTTGTCTTGTCATGTGATGAATGCCAAAGGATTGGTAATATTAGTAGACGTCAGGAAATGCCTATGAATTATTCACTTGTTATTGAACCATTTGATGTTTGGGGCTTTGATTATATGGGACCTTTTCCCTCCTCTAATGGGTATACACATATTCTAGTTGATGTTGATTACGTTACTAAGTGGGTAGAAGCTATTCCAACTAGTAGTGTTTGTCGGATCACGGGTTCCGGCAAAACCCTCAAGGTTCGAACACTGGGGTGCGCACGAAGGTTTCCTCCCTACCGATCCACGCCCTAGCTCGCTAAGATCTCGCGGACGAACTCGATGAACTCACAACACAAAAGACACGAGATTTATACTGGTTCGGGCCACCGTTGTGGTGTAATACCCTACTCGAGTGTGGTGGTGGTGGATTGCCTCTTGGGCTGATGATGAACAGTACAAGGGGAAGAACGACCTCCTGAGGTTGAGGTGTTCTTGTGCTCGGTGTGTGGCTAAGGGTTGGCTCTAGATCCCTCTGAATGAGTTGTTTTCTACTGTGGTGGCTAGTTCTACTTATATAGGCCCTGGTCCTCTCCCCAAATATTGAGCGGGAAGGGAGCCAATAACGGCCAATTCGAAAGGGGACAGCTAGTACAGCTTATCATAACAAAAGTAGTCTTCGCCTGCAAAAGGCCCTGGTGGTGACGCCGTCTTGGGCTCCATGGTGACCTCTGTCTTGCCGTACTGCTAGTCTTGGTCTTGTTGCATCGATATAGAAACCTTTGCTTGATGCCTCGGTACTCCGCGCCTGCGCTTGCCCCTTTAGCACCAAAGAGGAAACGAGAACGCTGCACGCCCTGGCGCCCGCTTGGCGCCCGCCTGGTCTCGATCCTCATGGCTCACGTCACGAGGGCCTCGCGAGGTTTGCCTTGCCTTGATCTCTCCGCCCCTCGTGAGCCTGCCTGGCAAGGCCGCTCCTAAGGAGGTCTTGGGTCGTCCGCCTCGCGGAGCTTGGCCCCTCGCGAGGGTCTTGAATGCCTTGTCGATGAAGATGGGCCGTACGGGCATGCTTAGCATAGCCACATCGTGGGCCGCAGGCAGGCAAGTCTGGGGACCCCCATTCCCAGAATGCCGACAGTAGCCCCCGGGCGCAAGGCGCGCTCGGGCTTGGCTTCGAGGCGAAGCCAAAGGTCAAGCGCGGTGCGCCGCGGGCCCCAAAAGCCTGCGGCCTCGGCGACGCGTGGCGGTTGGTGGGACGTGGGCGTCTCCGCTTCCCCACACTGCCTCGACAACTGCCCGACTTGACCAGTCCCTGCGACATGCAAGGAAAACCATCATTACCTGGGATCCTGGGGGGCGCTGGTTGGCCTTCTCCTGTTATAAATGAGGGAGGGGGCGGAGCCCCCATCGCCCATTTCCTCCCATTCGGCTTGCTTCTTCTTCCTTCGCTCCGCTGCTAGTAGCAACTTCAATGGCGCCGATCCGAAGGTTCTCAGCTGAGGAGAAGGGAAAGATTCCCCTCGACGCGCCGGCACTGCTTCCGCCGAAGAAGAGGTCGGTCCACCGCCGCGACGCAGCGGCGATGCAGGTGGTGACGAGGCCTTGGTGCGAGCGGCCTCCTCCTGGGTATCCGCTGCCCTTGTACGCCCAAGACGGGGGCTCAGGAGGAAGGAGTAACGAGCGTCGCTGAGCCAGGCTGCGGCAGCCTCCGAGAAGGAGAAGCAGGCCGCCGCTAGAGCTGCGACCGATCGCAAGGCGGCGCTGAAGGACGCTGAGGCCGCCCGCGACTGCTGCCGAGAGCTGGAGGGTGAGCTGAAGAGCCTGCGTGACGAGCGTGCAAAAGAAGCACGTGGCCGTGAAGCGAAGGAGAAGGAGATGAAGGCTCGGGAGGACGCCATCAAGGGCCGTGACGCCGAGCTGGGGGAGCTGGCGAAGGCGCAGGCCGCGGAGCGCAGCCGACTGGAGGAGCTGGAGCAGAAGGCGAGGCGAGGGAAGCCGATCTCCACGCCAAGGCGAAGGTCTTGGCCGAAGACCGCGTGGCCTTCTTGCTTCTTGAGAAGAGGTCCAGCGTGGCGCTGAAGTCACTGTACGAGAAGGGCCTGGAGAAGCCGCTGACCACCGATGAGGATGGCCCTACTCAGCTGTTTCCCCACTTGGTGAAGGTGCTTGAGGAAGTCGTGGAGGGGATCGGTCCCATGGCTCAGGTGGAGGCTCGTGTCCTTTGTTCAGCTGCGCTGACGCGTGTCTTTAGCCTTCCGTACCTTCGCGACCCCAATGCTCGTCTCGATGAGCTGCTGGAGCCTGTAGCTGATGAACATTGTCCAGCTGCCGCCGCAGCCGTGAAAGGTCAGGTGGAGGCCTGCTGAAGAAGTTCCGTGGCTTCGTCCTCGCGCCCTCGACCGGCGATGCCACCGATCCTGCGGCTGGCGGTGCAGGTGAAGGCAACGCTACCAAGGGAGGAGCACCTTTTGCGGGCGATGGCGGTGTCCAGGGGTGACCTGCGGCTGCGTTCCTGTTTCATTCCTGCAGCATGCATCAGGCCTCGTGGAGGCGTTAAACTTTCGTTTGATATTGTGAGATATGTCTTGTAATATTTGCTTCGAGATTTTGCGATTTTCTTCCTATTTGCTTTGTGTTCTGCGTCGGCAGAGCCCGGCCCCACGCATACCTCAACCGCCGTTGGGCCGACCGGAGACCAGGACGGACCAAGGAGTGAGGGGCTATGTGACCAGTTAGGCTCCTGAGTCGCGATGCTCAGGAGTCCCCCTTGACGCGCAAACAACTTATAGGGAGGATACGCGAGGATAGGTTAATCGTTCTACGTTGGCAGAGCCTGGCCCCGCACATACCTCAACCGCCATTGGACCGACCGGAGACCAGGACGGACCAAGGAGTGAGGGGCTACGTGACCAGTTAGGCTGCTGAGTCGCGATGCTCAGGAGTCCCCCTTGACGTGCAAACAATCTCCATACCTTTGCCCTCGCCGAGGCCCGGCTCGGGAGGGGCGCGCGACGACCTGGTCCGGGAGACCTGGTTGGGTGGCGTATGCTTGGGCGTGACCCGAGCGCAGACCCCGTGCCCAGCCCCCTCGCGCGGCTCTCCTGAGGGGAGGCGTTGCAGTGAGGCCGGACGCTGAGCTTTGGGGCTCCCTGAGGTTGGTACGACCGTGAAGCCGCCCTCAGTTGTTTATCACCAGCGCTGAGCATACTGCTTCCGCTTGTGCACGGGCATAGCCGCTCCTCGGCAGTGTCGACAGCCAGCGCGGAGCATGGTGCTTCCACTTGTGCGTGGGAGGGGGGCTCCGTCTGCGGAGAGCCCCCGGGGCGTGTACAGCCCCATCCTGACATGTGTGGCTTGCACGGCAGGGCTAGGCGAGGTGTATCTGGGCACTCGTCAGCCAGCACGGGACTCACGAGGCCCTACCTCAAGGCGGGTTGCGCCTGGTCTTGGTTCTTGTTCGCTGTGTTGGTCTTGCGAGGCGGTCAGACAACCTGCGCCGAACGAATCTCCTGAGGTTATCGCGTGAGAAAGCCAAGCACCAACGACCCTAGGAATTGACGTGAACGGGGCCAGCCCGCTAGAGAGATCTCAGCCATTGGATTTATCGATGCTGCAGGGACGGGCCCGAGCACAGACGCCATGCTCAACTTACTCACGCGAAGGGTCCTGAAGAAAAACGGCCGGCGCGCGGCCCCCATGATGGGTGGTGATCGAACAGGTAATAATGATAGGTAGGTTAAGCATGGAAATCATATTGGCTTAAGTAAACGCAAGGAAGATACATGCCACTGGGTCAGGCCCGAGCGGCTTGGGGATGATGCGGCCCGAGGAGCGCCCCCAACAAGGTAAGCTAAAGACATAAAAAGGGATACATGCCACAGGGACGGACCCGTGCGGCCCGGGAATGATGCAGCCCGAGGGGCGCTCCCAGCTAAATGAACTTGGAAAATGTCACCTGGTTCTGTTGATGAAGGTGAGTCGGGGCTGCTGAAGGTGCGCGGCGAAAGGATTGCTCCTCACGAGCCACCGGGGCCCTGAGCCTCGGGAGGCTCTGGGGGCTCAGGTGGTTCCTTGAGGACTGTCTCCATCTCCGTAAGGACGGCGTGGTGCCTGGCCTCCTGAGCCGCCAGGATGCGCCAGAAGTTGTGTTGATTGGCGGTCGCCACGCTCGGCAGTCCAAAAGGCATGCAAACGTAACTGTGAGGTGGGCCCTTGCAGCGTCCCATGCGTGAGGGCCAGAAGAGCTCCTGAGAAGCGGCCCTGTTGAGCCCTGGGACGTCGATGCAGACGCGTAGCCCGACATCCTCGCCTGGATGGGAAGCTGCGCCTCGTGAGTGGCGGTCGCCGCGCATGGCCCTTGCGTCTTGTAATTCCTGAGTGGTCTTGGTGATGAACTCCTGAATGGTGGGCGATCCTTGCCCTGTGTCCTCCTGAGGGAAACGTGCCGCGAAGCACACCTCCAAGTGGTGCCCAAGCGCCTCCCTCGTGATGTGGGAAAGGTCTGAGGCCCTCTAGAAGAGATCCCCCGAGCCCTGCCCGAGAAGGGCGCCGGGAACGCCTTCCTATGCGATGGAGGGAGGCGCCCCTGGAGCGGGCGCTGATCCTGACAAGGTTCCACCTGCGACACCACCCTCCTGAGGTCCTGCACGGCGCAACTGCTTATTCTTCTTGGGGATGGCCTTAGGAGGGCCCTCGCCCTTGCTGTCGGGGTCGTCGATTGCTGCAGCTTGGAAGGCACGCTCGAGGGAGCACACCGCATCTCTTTCTTCACACGGGACCGTGATGATCCCGCCGCTTCCCGGCATCTTGACGACATTGTAGCCGTGATGGGTCACGGCCATGAACTTGGCCAGGGCTGGATACCCGAGGATGGCATTGTACGGCAGACAGATGTGCGCGACGTCGAAGTCGATGTGCTCGGTGCGGTAGTTCTTGCATTCTCCAAAGGTGACAGGGAGGCGGACCTACCCTATCGGTGTGGTAGAACCATCGGTCATTCCTGAGAAAGGCTTGGTAGGCAGAAGCTGGTCATATGGCACTTGAAGGTTGTCGAACGTGTCGACGTACATGACGTTGAGCCCTGCGCCGCCGTCGATGAGGGTCTTGGTAACTTGCACGTTGCTGATGACTAGGGAGCAAAGCATCGGGAGGGTGCCAGCGGTAGCTGCGCACTTGAGCTGATCTGCGGAGTTGAACATGATGGGGCACTGGGACCATCTGAGCGGGCGTGTGGCCTCGAGCTTGGGGAGGACTGCATTCACTTCACGAGCAAACTGCTTGAAGATACGCTGCGAGGCTGGGGCCTGGGCTCCGCCCAAGATGCAGGCGATAGCACGCGGCTCCTAGAAGCCCCCAGCCCCCTCGTCTTGATGGTGGTTGTCATTCCTTCTTGGCGGTGGCGGTAGAGGTGGAAGACCGGCGTTGCCCTGAGGTCGATCCTCACAAGGCTGGTCCCTCCAGGCGCCCTCGCGAGGCTGGTCCTGCCAGTGGTCCTCACGAGGCCGGTCGCGCCACTCCTGGTACGGGCCACGGTCGTCCCAGCGTCCACCACCAGGTCCTCCTCCTCGGCCGTAGCCCCGGTCGCCGCGCTCGGGGCGTCAACCGAAGCGCCCTTCTCGAATGGCTCTGAGCTCTTGACAGTTGCTGGTGTTGTGGGTATTCAGGTTGTGGAAGGCGCAAAACGGTCGGCTGCTCTTGGATGACTCGGGCTGGTCTCTACCGTGCTTGGTGTCCGGTTCCGCCGCAAGCACGGCTGGTCCCTTGCGCTTCACGTCCTTGGCCTTGGCTTTCTTCTCCTCCGGGTCTGCGGCCGGGAGCTCGAGGAGGGAGAGGCGCCCTCCTCAGCTCTAGCACACTTGGTCGTCAGGTTGAACAACTCCAGAGACGTGCACAACTCCTCGTGGATAGCGAGCTCTTCCTTCATCTTAACGTCGCGGACGCCATCAGAGAACGCGGAGATGATGGCCTCGTCCGTCACCTTGGGGATCTTGAGATGGACGTTGTTGAAGCGCTGGATGTACTTCTGGAGGGTCTCTCCTGGTTGCTGCTTGACGCGGCGCAGGTCACCCGCGGCCGGCGGGCGGTCGCGAGTGCCTTGGAAGTTGGCGACGAAGCGGTTGCGCATCTCATCCCAGGAGGAGATCGAGCCTGGAGGCAGGTTCAGGAGCCAGGAGCGGGCTCCATCCTTGAGAGCCATGGGGAACCAGTTCGCCATGACTTTCTCGTTGCTGTTGGCCGCTTCGATGCTCAGCTCGTAGAGCTGCAAGAACTCTGTGGGGTCGGGGTGCCGTCGTAGCGAGCAGGCAGATCCGGCTTGAACTTGCCCGGCCAGGCGATGCTATGCAGCTCGGGGCTGAAGGCGCGGCAGCCGGCTGTGGTCACCGGGGCCCGCCTCGGAGGTGGAGCTTGGCCTTGGTGCTCACGCGCCGCCACGGCAAGCGGCACGGGGCCTTGCCGCGACAAACGATCCTGGTGCGGCGGTGCGAGGAGTGGCGGAGCATTTTCTTGCGGCGGAGGGACTTCTTGACAGCTTCTCTCTTCACGCGCAGGCGCCGGACACGGTGGGTCGCGTCGTGGAGCCGCGCGCCGTGGCGCCAGGGCGCCTTCTTGATGCAGAGGTGGTGGAGGTGCTCCGTGAGCCACGTCGCCCGTGGCTGGCGGAGGGCGAGGCAGCGAGAGGGATGGCGCAGGGGAGCCCCCTGCGGCGCGGACAAGCTCGGCGATGCGGTCGAGCCAGTCCTCGTAGAGGTCGTCGACTGGGCAGTAGCGCAGGAGCCCGTGCGCCATGAGGAGCGCGGCTCGCGCGTCCATGGGAGCGCGACGTGCATGGGACGAAGAACCGGCCGGAGTCAGCGATGGAGTGGCGGTGCGGCCATCCCGCCGCACCGAGGGGTGCAGCGAGGATGCTTGCTCCTCGTTCCCCGCCGGGCCGGTGGTGGCGTTGGCGGCTGGAGACGGGGAACGACGAGGTGGCCCGCCGACGGGAGGCGTCTGAGCGACGCGGGCGGCGAGGGCAGCCCAGTGCTCAGCACGAGCGCGGCGAGCGTCCGCCCTGGAGACGACGGAGCAACGGGGCGCGGAGCGACGGAAGGAAGCTTCGACGCACCCCTACCTTGCGCGCCAAATGTCGAATCACGGGTTCCGGCAAAACCCTCAAGGTTCGAACACTGGGGTGCGCGCGAAGGTTTCCTCCCTACGATCCACGCCCTTGCTCGCTAAGATCTCGCGGACGAACTCGACGAACTCACAACACAAAAGACACGAGATTTATACTGGTTCGGGCCACCGTTGTGGTGTAATACCCTACTCCATTGTGGTGGTGGTGGATTGCCTCTTGGGCTGATGATGAACAGTACAAGGGGAAGAACAGCCTCCTGAGGTTGAGGTGTTCTTGTGCTCGGTGTGTGGCTAAGGGTTGGCTCTAGATCCCTCTGAATGAGTTGTTTTCTACTGTGGTAGCTAGTTCTATTTATATAGGCCCTGGTCCTCTCCCCAAATATTGAGCGGGAAGGGAGCCAACAACGGCCAATTCAAAAGGGGATAGCTAGTACAGCTTATCCTGACAAAAGTAGTCTTCGCGTGCAAAAGGCCCTAGTGGTGGTGCCGTCTTGGGCTCCATGGTGACCTCCGTCTTGCCGTACTGCTGGTCTTGGTCTTGTTGCATCGATATAGAAACCTTTGCTTGATGCCTCGGTACTCCGCGCCTGCGCTTGCCCCTTTAGCACCAAAGAGGAAACGAGGACGCTGCGCGCCCTAGGGCCCGCCTGGTCTCGATCGTCATGGCTCACGTCACGAGGGCCTCGCGAGGTTTGCCTTGCCTTGATCTCTCCGCCCCTCGTGAGCCTGCCTGGCGAGGACGCTCGTGAGGAGGTCTTGGGTCGTCCGCCTCACGAGGCTTAGCCCCTCGCGAGGGTCTTGAATGCCTTGTCGATGAAGATGGGCCGTACGGGCCTGCTTAGCACAGCCACGCCGTGGGCCGCAGGCAGGCAAGTCTGGGGACCCCCGTTCCCAGAACGCCGACAGTGTTGATCATAACACTTCTATCAAGATGCTTAAAGAAGTTATTTTTCCGAGGTTTGGAGTCCCTAGATATTTAACGACTGATGGTGGTTCACATTTTATTCATGGTGCTTTCCGTAAAATGCTTGCTAAGTATGATGTTAACCATAAAATTGCATCTCCATATCATACTCAGTCCAGTGGTTAGGTAGAGTTGAGCAATAGGGAGATTAAATTAATTTTGCAAAAGATAGATCTAGGAAGATTGGTCTAAGAAACTTGATGATGCTTTGTGGGCTTATAGAACTGCTTATAAAAATCATATGGGTATGTCTCCATATAAAATGGTTTATTGAAAAGCATGTCATTTACCTCTTGAACTAGAACATAAGGCATATTGGGCTATTAAAGAGCTCAACTATGATTTCAAATTTGCCGGTGAGAAGAGGTTATTTGACATAAGCTCACTTGATGAATGGAGAACCAAAGCCTATGAGAATGCCAAGTTGTTTAAAGAAAAAGTTAAAAGATGGCATGACAAAAGGATACAAAAGCACGAGTTTAATGCAGGTGATCATGTTTTGCTATACAACTCTTGTTTAAGATTTTTTGCAGGAAAACTTCTCTCTAAATGGGAGGGCCCTTACATCATCGAGGAGGTCTATCGTTCCGGTGCCATAAAAATTAACAATGCCGAAGGCACAAATCCGAAGGTGGTAAATGGTCAAAGAATCAACCATTATATCTCAGGTACTCCCATAAGTGTTAAGGCCAATATAATTAATACCGTAACACCGGAGGAGTACATAAGGGATGCTTTCCAGAACGTTCCAGACTCCGAAAAGGAATAGGTACGTGGCACGATAAGTGAACCGACTCTAAAACGTTTCCAATGATAAATTTTCTCCGTTTTGGAATATTTTAAGAATTAGGAAAATTAAAAGTAGTCTGAAGGAGACACGAGCCCCCCACAAGGGTGGAGGGCGCGCCCTACCCCCGGGCTCCCCCCCGTCCTTGTGGCCACCTCGTGTGCCCTCCGGAATCCGTTTTCTTGCAGAATACTTCTTTTGTCGGTAAAAATTCATTTATAATCTCCCGAAGGTTTTGACCACCGTACCACGACAATATCTCCTATTTTTGTTTCGAGCTATTTTCTGTCAGAGTTTTCAAGGCCAGCCATCATGTCGTCCCCCTCCTCCAACAACGCGGGCAACAATGCTTGGCTAATGAAGATAGAGATGAAGAGAGAAGAACTTGGGGAGGTCAATGAGGGTGATAAGATCAAGAAGGCCACAGAGGATCAAGTTCCAGCAGCAGAAGAAGAAGACATCCTTCAACCTTACTGCAATCATCTTACTCCTACTGAAATTGAAGCTTTCAAGATGATTGAAATAGTTCGTGTGCAAAACAAGTATCTCACTCGTGAAAATATTCTGTCGCAAGAGCATATCACCGCACTCAAGGGCATTATTCATAAATTGGAGCACCTCCTACGTTTGATGTTGGGCACTACTTCATCAACAACTCCATCATCACCACCTCCGAAGAACGATGCATAAATTGATGGGTATGGGCACTCCCCTTGGCAACTACGAAGCTTGGGGGAGGTGTCCCGGTATCGTATCATCATCACACCTTTATCTTTATCGTTTTTCTTAGTTTGATCCTTTTGGTTATATCTTGATCTAGTAGAATAAAGTTTTTAGTATGATCTAGCTTTGAGTTTTGTTCCGATCTCTATCTATGTAATCGAGTCTGTGAGTTATATAATAAAGAGTAGTTTTGAGTTGAGGGCTTTGCTTGCTTGCTACGATCTTGAGGGAATTAAATAAAAGAAAGAAATAAAAAGATCATATATTGATCTTAGGGAGAGTAATGACTTCACATATAAAGAGTATGATGAATAAAAGTTGCTGAGAGTTGACAAACATAGTTTTGGTCATTGTTGCTATTAATAGGACGTAATAAAGAAAGAGAGGATCCACATATAAATATACTATCTTGGACATCTTTTGTAATTGCGAGAACTCATTAAAATATGACATGCTAAAAAAGTTGATGTTGGACAAGGAAGACAACATAAAATAGGTTATGTTTACTTATATCAGAATAGAAGTTATATTGTCATGGATCATGCAACATGTTCAGCTTGCCTTTCCCTCTCATGCTAGCCAAATTCTTTGCACCAAGTAGAGATACTACTTGTGCTTCCAAACATCCCTAAACCCAGTTTTGCCATGAGAGTCCACCATACCTACCTATGGATTGAGTAAGATCCTTCAAGTAAGTTGTCATCAGTGCAAGCAATAAAAATTGCTCTCTAAATATGCATGTTTTATTAGTGTGAAGAAAATAAGCTTTATACGAACTTGTGATATAGAAGAAGTAAAAGTGATGGACTCCATAATAAAGGTCTTTATCACAAGCGGCAATATAAAGTGACGTTCTTTTGCATTAAGATTTTGTGCTGTCGACGTTCTGGGAACAGGGGTCCCTAGACTTGCCTGCCTGCGGCCCACGACGTGGCTCTGCGAGCGGGCCAGTACGGCCCATCTTCACCAACAAGCACTCAAGACCCTCGCGAGGGGGCCAAGCCTCGCGAGGCGGACGACACAAGAACTCCTCGGGGGCGGCCTCGCCAGGCTAGCTCGTGAGGGGCGGAGAGATCAAGGCAAGGCAAACCTCGCGAGGTTCTCATGACGTGAGCCATGACGATCGAGACCAGGCGGGCGCCAGGCAGGCGCCAGCGCGCACAGTGTCCTCGCTTCGTCTTTGGAGCTAAGGAGGCAAGCGCAGGCGAGGAGTACCAAGGCGTCAAGCAAAGGTTTCCATATCGGTGCAACGAGACCAAGACCAGCAGGACGGCAGAACGGAGGTCATCGTGGAGCCCAAGCCGGCGTCACCACCAGAGCCTTTGGCAGGCGAAGACCACCTTTAGTCATGATAGCTTGTACTAGCTGTCCCCTTTCAAATTGGCCGTAGTGGCATCCCTTCCCGCTCAATATTTGGGAAGAGGACCGGGGCCTCTATAAATAGGGCTAGTCACCATAGTAGGAAGCCTCAACTCGTCTCGAACTCATTCAGTTCATCCTCACACCCACCAAGCACAAGAACACCTCACCTCAGGACGTTGTTCATCCCCTTGTACTGTTCATCCTCAGCCCGAGAGGCAATCCACCACACCACACTGGAGTAGGGTATTACAGTACAACGGTGGCCCGAACCAATATAAATCTTGTGTCTCTTGTGTTGCGAGTTCGTCGAGCTAAGCTTAGAGATCCCGGTGAGGCTGAGGGCTTGATTTGGTAGGGGGAGATCTTCGTGCGCACCCCAGTGGTCGAACCTTGAGGGCTTTGCCGGAACCCGAAATCCGACATTTCGCGCGCCAGGTAGGGGTGCGCCGAAGATCTCCTTCCGTTGATTCGCGTTCTGTCGCCTCGTCATTTCCATGGCAGACGCTCGCCGAGCTCGCGCTGAGCGCCGGGCCGCCCTCGGCGCCCGCGTCGCTCAGACCGCTCCTGTCGGCGGGCCACCCCGTCGCCTGCCGCCAATGCCGCCACCGGCCCGGCGGGGAACGAGCAGCAAGCATCCACGCTGCACCCCTCGGTGCGGCGGGACGGCGGCACCGCCACTCCGTCGCTGACCCCGGCCGGCTCGTTGTCTCACGCCCGTCTCGCTCCCACGAACGCGCAGGCCATGCTATGCATGGCGGGCGAACTCCTGCGCTACCGCCCCTCGACGAGCTCTACGAGGACTGGCTCGACTGCATCGCCGAGCTTGTCAGCGCCGCAGGGGGCTCCCCTATGCCGTCCCTCTCGCTGCCTCGCCCTCCGCCAGCTACAGGTGACGTGGCTCATGGAGCGCCTCCACCACCTCTGCCCCAAGACAGCGTCCTGGCGCCAAGACGCGCGGCCCCTCGGCGCGACCCACCACGTCCGGCGCCCGCGCGAGAAGAAAGAAGCTGCCAAGAAGTCCCACGGCCGTGGGAGAACGCTCCTGCGCTCCCGGCGACGCTACGACAAAACCGTGAGCCACCTGCGGTGGCGGTGCGTGGGCATCAAGGCCAGGCTCCACATTAGCAAAGGGTCCCGGTGGCCACCGAGCGCTGCCGCGCCTTTACTCCTGAGCTGCGTAGCGTCGCATGGCCGAGCAAGTTCAAGCCAGACCTGCCTCCACGCTACGACGGCACCCGCCGACCCCGCGGAGTTCCTGCAGCTCTACGAGCTGAGAATCAAGGCGGCCAACGGCAACGAGAAAGTCTTGGCGAACTGGTTCCCAATGGTTCTCAAGGATGGCGCACGCTCGTGGCTCGTGAACCTGCCTCCAGGCTCGATCTCCTCCTGGAACGAGATGCGTGACCGATTCGTCGTTAACTTCTAGGGCACTCGCGACGGCCCTCCGGCCGTGGGTGACCTCCGCCACGTCAAGCAGCAGCCAGGGGAGACCCTCCAGAAGTACATCCAGCACTTCAACAACGTTCGTCTCAAGATCCCCAAGGTGACGGACGAGGCCATCATCTCTGCGTTCTCTGATGGCGTCCGCGACGTCAAGATGAAGGAGGAGCTCGCCATCCACGAGGAGCTGTGCACATCCCTGGATCTGTTCAACCTGGCGGCCAAGTGTGCAAGGGCTGAGGAAGGGCGCCTTTCCCTTCTCGAGCTCCCAGCTGCCGACCTGGAGGAGAAGAAAGCCATGGCCAAGGACGTGAAGCGCAAGGGAGCGAACGTACTTGCGGCGGAGCCGGACACGAAGCGCGGCAGGGACCAGCTTGAGTCATCCAAGAGCAGTCGACCGTTCTGCGCCTTCCACAACGTGCATAGCCACAACACCAATGATTGTCAAGAGCTCAGGGCATTCGCGACGGACGTTTCGGTCGACGCCCCGAGCGCAACGACCGAGGCTACGGCCGAGGAGGAGGACGTGGCAGAGGACGCTAGGACGACCGGGGCCCGCGCCAGGAGTGGCGCGACCGGCCTTGTGAGGACCGCTGGCAAGATCAGCCTCGCGAGGGCACCTGGAGGGATCAGCCTCGTGAGGATCGCCCTCAAGGCAACACCGGTCTTCCTCCGCTGCCGCCACCACCAAGAAGGAACGACGACCACCATCAAGACGAGATGGCTGGGGGCTTCCAGGAGCCGCGTGCTATCGCCTGCATCTTGGGCGGAGCTCAAGCACCAGCCTCACAGTGTATCTTCAAGCAGTTTGCTCGCGAGGTGAACGCAGTCCTCCCCAAGCTCGAGGCCACACGCCCGCTCAGGTGGTCCAAGTGTGCTATTACCTTCAGCTCGGCAGACCAGCTCAAGTGTGCAGCCACCGCTGGCGCTCTCCCGATGCTCTGTTCACCCATCATCAGCAACGTGCAAGTCACCAAGACTCTCATTGACGGCGGTGCAGGGCTTAACGTCCTTTCCGTCGACATGTTCGACAACCTTCAAGTGCCGTACGATCAGCTTCAGCCTACCAAGCCTTTGTCAGGAGTGACCGACGGCTCCACCTCCCTGATAGGACAGGTCCGCCTCCCAGTCACCTTCGGACAACGCGACAACTACCGCACCGAGCTCATCGACTTCGACGTCGCCCACATCCTTCCGCCATACAATGCCATCCTCGGGTGTCCAGCCCTGGCTAAGTTCATGGTGGTGACCCACCATGGCTACAACGTCCTCAAGATGCCAGGAAGCGGCGGAATCATCACAGTCCCCTGCGAAGAAAGAGATGCGGTGTGCTCCCTCGAGCGTGCCTTCCAAGCTGCAGCAATCGAAGACCCTGACAGCAAGGGCGAGTACCCTCCTAAGGCCATCCCCAAGAAGAAGAAGCAGCTGCTCCGCACAGGGCCTCAGGGGAGCGGCGCCACAAGCGGTGCCACATCAGGATCGGCGCCCGCACCTGGGGCGCCTCCCTCTATCGCATAGGAAGGCGCGCCCGGCACCCTCCTCAGGCAGGGCTCGGGGGCTCTCTTCTGGAGGGCCTCAGACCATGCCAACATTACGAGGGAGGCGCTCGGGCACCATTTGGAGTTGTGCTTCGTGGCACGTTTCCCTCAGGAGGACATAGGGCGAGGAGCGCCCCGCGCTCAGGAGTTCATTACCAAGACCGCTCAGGAACTGCAGGATGCAAGGGCCATGCGCGGCGATCGCCGCTCACCTGGCGCAGCCCCCCATCCAGGCGAGGGTGCTGGGCCACACGTCTGCATCAACGTCCGAGGGCTTAACAGGGCCGCATCTCAGGAGCTCTTCTGGCCTTCGCGCGTGGGACGCTGCGAGGGCCCACCGCACAGCTACGTTCGTATGCCATTCGGCCTACCGAGCGTGGCATCCGCCTACCAGCGCAACTTGCGGCGCGTCCTGGCGGCTCAGGAGGCCAGGCACTACGCAGTCCTGGCGGAGATGGAGACGGTCCTCAAGGAACCGCCTGGACCCCCAGAGCCTCCCTAGGCTCAGGGCCCCGGTGGCTCGTGAGGAGCAACCGCTTCGCCGCGCACCTTCAGCTGCCCCAACACCCCTTCTGCAACGGAACCAGGTGACATTTTCCAAGTTTATTTAGCTGGGAGCACCCTCAGGGCTGCATCATTCCCATGTCGCGTGGGTCCGTCCCTGCGGCATGTATCCCTTTTTTATGTCTTTAGCTTACCTTGCTGGGGGCGCCCCTCGGGCTGCATCATCCCCAAGCCGCTCGGGCCTAACCCAGTGGCATGTATCTCCCCTGTGTTTACTTGAGCCAGTTTTCTTTCCATGCTTAATCTATCTATGACTATCACCTGCTTGATTGTCACCTACCATGGGAGCCGCGCGCCGATCGTCTTTCTTCAGGGCCCTTCGCGTGAGAAGGTTAGGCACGGCGTCTGTGCTCGGGCCCGTCCCTGCAGCGTCGATAAATCCAATGGCTGAGCTCTGTCTGGCGGGCCAGTCCCGTTCATGTCACCTCCTGGGGCCGTTGGTGCTTGGCCTTCTCACGCGATAACCCCAGGAGATTCGTTCGGCGCAGGTTGTCTAACCACCTCGCACGACCACCACAGCAAGCAAGGATCAAGACCAGGTGCAACCCGCCTTGAGGTAGGGCCTCGTGAGTCCCGTGCTGGCTCACGAGTGCGCAGACACACCTCGTCTAGCCCTGCCGTGCAAGCCATGTGTCAGGGCGGGGCTGTACACGCCCTGGGGGCTCTCGGCGGTAGGGAGTCCCCTCCCACGTACCAGTGGAAGCACCATGCTTCGCGCTGGCCGTCGACACTGTCGAGGAGCGGCTATGCCCATGCAAGTGCGGAAGCACTTTGCTCCGCGCTGGTGATAAACAACTGAGGGCGGCCCCGCGGCCGTATCAACTTCAGGGAGCCCTTGAGCTCAGTGTCTGGCCTCACCGCAACACCTCCCCTCGGGAGAGTCACGCGAGGGGGCTAGGCACGGGGGCTGCGCTTGGGTCACGCCCAAGCGTACGCGACCCAACCAGGTCCCCCGGACCTAGTCGTTGTGCGCCCCTCCCGAGCCGAGGCTCGGCGAGTGCAAAGGTATGACGGTTGTTTGCACGTCAAGGGGGACTCCTGAGCATCGCGACTCAGGAGCCTAACTGGTCGCGTAGCCCCTCACTCCTTGGTCTCGTCCTGATCTTCGGATGACCCAACGGCGGCTGAGGTATGAGCACGGCCGGGCCCTACCGATGTAGAACACTAAACCTATCCTCGCGTTTCCTTCCTATAAGCTATTTGCGCGTCAAAGGGGACTCCTGAGCATCGCGACTCACGAGCCTAACTGGTCACGTAGCCCCTAACCCCTTGGCCCCGTCCTGGTCTCCGGACGATCCAACGACGGCTGACGTATGCGCGGGGCCGGGCCCTCCCGACGTAGAACGTAAAGCAAATAGGAAGAAAATCGCAAAATCTCAAAAGCAAATATTACAAGACATATTGTTCTCTCAGATATCAAACACAAGTTCAAACGCCTCCATGAGGCATGATGCATGTTGCAGGAGTTAAACAGGAAAGCAGCCGCAAGCGAATCATCCCTGGGCACCGCCGACGTCCGCAAGGGGTGTTCCTTCCTTGGTGGCATCGCCTTCGCCTGTACCACTAGCCGGAGTCGCAGGATCGGTAGCACCACCGGTTGAAGGCGCGAGAGTGAAGGCGTGGAACTTCTTCAGCAGGGCCTCCACCTGGCCCTTCACGGCTGCTGCAGCGGCCACACAACGCTCGTCGTCCACAGGCTCTAGCAGCTCGTCAAGGCGGGCAGTGGGATCGCGAAGATGGAGGTGGCTGAAGACACGCGTCAGCGCGACTGAGGAAAGAACGCGGGCTTCTTCCTCTGCCATGGGACCAATGCCGCTCACGACCTCCTCGAGCGCGTCAACCAAGTAGGGAAGCAGCTGGGCGGGACCGTCCTCATCGGTGGTCAGCGGCCTCTCCAAGCCCTTCTCGTAGAGTGCCTTCAGCGCCGCGCGGGACCTTTTCTCGAGGAGCACAAAGGCCACGCGGTCCTCGGTCAGGACCTTCGCCTTGGCTTCAAGATCGGCCTTCTCCGCCTCCACCTTCCGCTCGAGCTCCTCCAGCCGGCTGCGTTCCACGGCCTGCGCCTTCGCCAACTCTCCCAGCTCAGCGTCGCGATCCTTGATGGTGTCTTCCCGGGCCTTCATCTTCTCCTCATCCGCCTGGCGGCCACGAGCTTCTTCTGCGCGTAGATCGTGTAGGTTCTTCAGCTCGGCCTCCAGCGCCCAGCAGCGATCCTGGGCGGTCTCGGCATCCTTCACTGCAACTTCGCGAGCAACCGCGACTGGGGCGGCGGCCTGCCTCTCCTTGTCGGAGTTCGCCCGGCCTGGCTCAGCATCACTCGAACAGACGCGTCAGAATAAAGCCAGTCGAAGACCAGCTCCAGGCGACCGGCCGCCAGGTGGCGGTCGGGGCCTTGAAGATCCTCTCGCAGCCGGGTCATCTCAAGAAGAGCACTCTCCAAGACATCAGGGGAGACAGAAGGACCTGGAAGCAGTGGCGCAGCAGGAGGAGGAGACGGTGTCATCACCAGGGCCTGGGAGACCGGGGACTCCTGAGCTTCGGGGACCCCAGCGGCCGGGCCAGACACCAACGCCTCTGGAGCCAGCGGGGCCACGGGGGCTGACTCCCCACGAGGATGCTCCTCCAGGCCTCGCGAGGACGACCGGGCCGGAGAGGAGCGAGTGCCGTCGCTTCCCTTCTTCACGAAGGGGGTTGCGGCTGCTGCAGATGGTTCAGCCCCGGACGGGGTCGCTTCATCCACCTTCCTCTTCTTCGCCGCAGGCGGCGGCCTAACCAACCAATGATGAACATCAAGAAGCAGCAGCATAAGCAAGAACAAGGCAAAGCACGGGCACTTACTGGTCCACTGCGGCGTAGTCCACCCTCCGCTTGCCGAGCGTGAAGCATGAGAGCCTCGAAGCTTGAGGCGCGGGCGCGCGGGCTCCAGGAGCAGAAGACGGGGAGCCGGAGGGGCCGAAGGCAGCCCCAGGCGGCGTCGAAGTAGGAGCAGCATCTCGGGAGACCAGCGCCAACCTGCATGTAACGCCCATGATGCGGCTATATCTCCCACGTGTCGAGGCACGACTTAGAGGCATAACCGCATTGTAGGTATTGTCGCAAGAAGGGTCATCTTCACACAATCCCATGTAATGAACAAGAATGGGATAACGAGAGTTGGCTTACAATCGCCACTTCACACAATACATAAATTAATTCATACATCATCCAAAATCCACACATAGACCGACTACGGTCAAAACCAAATGAAAATAAGATAACCCCAAATGCTAGATCCCCGATCGTCCCAACTGGGCTCCACTACTGACAACAGGAAACAAAACATAGTAACGAC
Source organism: Aegilops tauschii subsp. strangulata (assembly GCF_002575655.3). NCBI lineage: Eukaryota > Viridiplantae > Streptophyta > Magnoliopsida > Poales > Poaceae > Aegilops > Aegilops tauschii. Next base: position 209,090,920 of record NC_053039.3, on the reverse strand, counting down.
CACGTTCCTCGTCGAACTCCCACTTGAGCTCGGTTGCGTCATCTGCACTGGTATCGTCGGCACCTGCAACTGTTTTGGTAGAATCTATGAGTCACAAGGACTCAGCAATCTCACTCCCACGAGATCAAGACTATTTAAGCTTATAGGAAAGGATGGTGTAATGAGGTGGAGCTGCAGCAAGCACTAAGCATATCTGGTGGCTAACATACGCAAAAGAGAGCGAGAAAAGAAGCCACGCACCGGTTGGGAAGCTAGAAATGATCAAGAAGTGATCCTGGAACTACTTACGTTCATGCATAACTCAAACCGTGTTCACTTCCCGGACTCCGCCGAAAAGAGACCATCACGGCTACACACACGGTTGATGTATTTTAATTAAGTCAAGTGTCGAGTTCTCTACAACTGGACATTAACAAATTCCCATCTGCCACATAACCGCGGGCACGGCTTTCGAAAGATAATACCCTGCAGGGGTGTCCCAACTTAGCCCATTATAAGGTCTCACGGTCAACGAAGGATAAACCTTCTCCCGGGAAGACCCGATCAGTCTCGGAATCCCGGTTTACAAGACATTTCGACAATGGTAAAACAAGACCAGCAACACCACCCGCTGTGCCGACAAATCCCGATAGGAGCTGCACATATCTCGTTCTCAGGGCACACCGGATAATCTAAGCGTACAGGTACCAACGTAACCCAAGTTGCCAAGGGACGGTCTCGCACGGTGCTCTAGTTTGGACCAACACTCGGAGGAGCACTGGCCCGGGGGTTAAAATAAAGATGACCCTCGGGCTCGCGAAAACCCAAGGGAAAAAGGCTTAGGTAGGAAAATGTAAAACCAAGGTTGGGCCTTGCTGGAGGATTTTTATTCAAGGCGAAATGTCAAGGGGGTCCCATAAATCACCCAACCGCGTAAGGAACGCAAACTCAAGGAACATAATACCGGTAAGACGGAAACTAGGGCGGCAAGAGTGGAACAAAACACCAGGCATAAGGCCGAGCCTTCCACCCTTTACCAAATATATAGATGCATTAAATTAAATAAGAGATATTGTGATATCCCAAAATATCCATGTTCCAACATGGAACCAACTTCAACTTCACCTGCAACTAGCAACGCTATAAGAAGGGCTGAGCAAAAGCGGTAACTTAGCCAAACAACGGTTTGCTAGGAAAGGATGGTTAGAGGCTTGACATGGCAATATGGGAGGCACTATATAGCAAGTGGTAGGTAGCGCAGCATAGCAATAGAACGAACAACTAGCAAAGCAAAGATAGAAGTGATTTCGAGGGTATGGTCATCTTGCCTGCAAGGTTCTCAGAGTTGTCGAAAGCTTGATCCTCGTAAGCACACTCAACAGGTTCCTCGTTCGCGAACTCGTCTCCCGGCTCTACCCACAGCAAGAACACAAGCAATGGAACCACAATCAATCACGGAAAATGCACAAGCAACATAATGCAATACATGCATGATATGCGAGATATGATATGCGGATGCGTATGCGTGCTCCGGAAGCAAAAGGATGAACAAGGCAGTAACTTGGCAAACCAAGTATGCCACTGGAAAGATGAGATGATTTTGGTCGAAATCGATATAAAGATCACCGGAAACGGATGCACGGTTTGCAAATGGCAAGCAAAACAAGAATGACACGATTCTGTGATTGACAGCATGATAGCACTTAGAATACAACTATGCTATAGCACCCCAACATAGCAACAAAGCATATGGCAGTGATCTACAGGAGATGCTTGACAAAAGATGAACACTGAGCTATGGCTAGATCACACCATAACAGACTCAAACAAGCATGGCAAAAGTGCAAAAGATATCAGCTTAACAGACTTAGAGAAAATACTGGACATGGCTGAAACAGCATCAGGTAGCAATGTTCAAAGCAAGCAATCAACATAGCAACAAATCACATGGCAGTAATCTACAGGAGATGCTTGACAAAAGATGAACACTGAGCTATGGCTAGTTCTCAACATATCAAGCTCAAACAAGCATGGCAAAAGTGCAAAAGATAACAGGTTCACAGACTTGGTGAAAAACTGGACATGGCAGAAAACAGCATCAGGTAGCAATGTTCAGAGCACGAAATCAACATGCTACAGGAACTTAACAAGGCATGGCATGAATCTACTAAATGCATAGAACAAAAGTCCCTTACTGACCATGAGTCAAAAAGGTACAGAAGATATGATGGCACCCATGTAAACATAGCAAGTTCCGTTAACAGGTTTCAGACTTAGCAGAAAACAGAACATGGCATTAACAGAATTATGAAGGCATCTTGATGAGCTTGATTCACTCATCACAAAGCAATGCATGACAAAACAAGCATACCTACAACAATATGGCATGTTTATGAAGCTAACCATGGAAAGAGCAAGTTTATAGCATGTATGGATCAACTACAACAACCTTGGCAAAATTGAATATCTGTTAACAATCTGCCAGGAATATTTTATAGCAAAAAGTAGAGCAAGATTGAGACATGCTAGGGCACTCCATAATTGCAAACATGTGCATGGATGGATATAGCACAACTATATCTACAAAACATACTTACTGAACATACTCAAAAGAAGCATGGATCTCACTGTAGACACATGGATACATGGCAACAAAATAACAGCAGTAACAGACTTGGCAAAATTCTATGTCCCTGAAAACAGAAACATCACGAAGCCTAGTTTGCATGCTTGTGCTAGTCACCACATAAATCACAAAAATACATGGCATACACCTCTGTAAAGATGGCATGGCACAGATCAAAACACCTGTAGAGCGCATGCCCATAAGATGCACACATCAAATGCAACAAAAATAACAAAACATCAAATTCTGATAAGTAACAGCAGTAAACATCATATAGCACTCTTGCATCAGAGATTTGGGCATCAAGATGGACTCAAACGAGCATGGCACAATGGAACAAAATGAAGAGCATCTCGTGACGAACATTTCGATATATCATGCACGCAAAACGGAGCAGTATGTAATGAGATATGCCATGATGAACAGAGCAACATATTGCAATAACTTTAGGACTTAGAGGAAAATCGGGGTCAACCTCTCCAGATCTAGGGTTCCTTGCGCGAACCGAGGATGGCCGGAGGAGAGGGCGACGGCGGCCGGAGCTCGGGGAGGCCGGGGAAGGAGGAGGCGACGGGGCAGTCGCGGGTGCGGGCGGCGGAGCCAACGGGAGTGGAGGCGGCGGGGACGGGCGCCGGCGCGGGCGCCGGCGGGGTCGGCGTCCAGAGTGCAAGGACGGCGCGGCGAGGTCCGGCGGGGAGCGGGAACAGCGGCGGCGGGGGGGAGCCGCGGCGGAGCGGAGGAGCGCACGGGAGGAGGCGCGGGAGGCGCGGGAGGGCCTGGCGGGCCGGCGGCGGCGCGCGGTGGCTGGGGCCACATGGCGCCCTCCGGTTGGCCGCGGGCGGGGGCGGATTCCGTCCGGCGGCGGAGAGGGAGCGGGGCTAGGGTTTTGGGACCCGGAATTTCGGAGGGGTGCACATATTTATAGGTAGAGGGAGCTAGGGGACTCCAAATGGAGTGCGGTTTTCACCCACACGATCGTGATCGAACGACCGAGAGCATGGAAGTGACTTAGGTGGGTTATTGGGATGTTTGGAGGGGTTTTTTGCTGCAACACACAAAAGGCCTTTACGGTTACCCGGTTAACCGTTGGAGCATCAAACAACCTCCAAATGGAACGAAACTTGACAGGTGGTCTACCGGTGGTGTACCAAGGCCACTTGGAAAACCTCGGTCCATTTCGAGAAAGTTTAACACCCGCTCACGAAAAGAGACAAGAGGGTTGCGCCGGTGCACGTGGGAGTGTCGGATTGCAAAACGGACAACGGGGAAAATGCTCGGATGCATGAGACGAACACGTATGCAAATGCGATGCACATGATGACATGATATGAGATGCATGACATGAATAAAAAATGCAAAACGAAAAACAAAAAACCCAACCACAGAGGGAATATCATAACACATAGCCGGAAATAGCAAGAGTTGGAGTTACAATTATGGAAAGTTATATCCGGGGTGTTACACTGCACTTCGTCGGGATCACGGGCGGCTCCCCCTTCTCCTGGCGGGCACCGGCCTCATCGTCATTTGGCAGGGTGTGGAGGATGTCAGCCTTGCTCAAGGGGGAGGTCTCCCCCATCCCTTCAGGGGTCACCTCCGAGTCGTGCTCCTCGTCCTCCTCCTTTTCCTCCCCGCGGGATTCATCAGAAGACAGATCCACCAGCGTTGGCTCCATAGGGGCCCCGGTGGGTGCCGGCAGCACCAGCCCGCACCCGTCAAAGGTCGACCTGGCGGCCACGACCTGCGCCCCGTCCTTGCGGTGGAACAAGGGAATGAAGACACTCGACGGGTACTCCTGGTCGTCCCCGACCAGGAGGCGGAGAGCCGCAACCAGCTCACCATGAGGCAAGGCTTCCGGGCTCAGGTGAACCTTGTCCTCTTCGTCCCCAAGCCTCCACAAGGGGCGCGTACGCGCCTGAAGCGGGGCCACGTGCAGCATCAGGAATTCCCTCAGGAGCATGGCCATTGTCACCTTTGCCGCCTTCGCGTTGCCCGGCTTCAGGTCGGCGTTCATCTGCTCCAGCACCAACGTCGCCCGCTCATCAGTGAGCTTTGCGCAAGACCACCCCTTGTCGGACTGGGGCATCTCCGTTGGCAGCACCAAGTGTGGGTGGATGCACTTGGTGTCCATCATGACCCACTTGCTCCTGAAGCCGTCGGCCTTCTTCCCAGCCTTTGAGATCGAGTTGGCCTTGCCGGCTGCGATGAAGTTGGCACACCCGGAGGTATGACCCTCGTTGATGCGGAGGAAGAAGAAGTGGCGCAGCAGAGCCACGTACGACATCATGTCGAGGTACGCCTCGCAGTAGAAGGAGAAAATCGACAAGAGAAGGAAAGAGTTGGGATGAAGATGTAGCGCCTGCAGCCCGTAGTGGCCAAGGACCTCATAGAAGAAGTCTGAGAAGGGGGGAACCGGCCCCGCGACGATGCTGCTCATGAAGAAGGGGAAGAAGGTGCTTCCCTCGGGCTCCGGCATGGTAGAGCCAGCCCGGAGCTCAGTCTTCCCCCTCTTGTTGCTTTCCGCCGCCGTCAGCAGGCGCGTGGCGGTGAGGCTCTTCTCCGACACGTTGGGCGCATCGAGAGCTGGCTCGTACCAAGCCGGCGACTAGGCAGGCTTGAACTTCCGGGGCGCCATTGGTCGCTGCTGCGGAAGGGGATGGGAGAAGGTCTGGAGATTTCGGAAGCAAGGAGCAAGAAAGGGGATCTGGTGCTGTCGGATCACGGGTACCGGCAAAACCCTTAAGGTTCGAACACTGGGGTGCGCGCGAAGAATTCCTCCCTACCGATCCACGTCCTAACTAGCTAAGATCTCAAGAACGAACTTGACGAATTCACAACACAAAGGACACAAGATTTATACTGGTTCGGGCCACCGTTGTGGTGTAATACCCTACTCCAGTGTGGTGGTGGTGGATTGCCTCTCGGGCTGATGATGAACAGTACAAGGGGAAGAATAGCCTCCTGAGGTTGAGGTGTTCTTGTGCTTGGTGTGTGGCTAAGGATCAGGTGGGATGCCTCTGAATCCGTTGTCTTTTTTCCTACGGTGGTGGCTAGTTCTACTTATACAGGCCCTCGTCCTCTCCCCAAATATTGAGCGGGAAGGGAGCCAACAACGGCCAATTTGAAAGGGGACAGCTAGTACAGCTTGTCCTGATAAAAGCGGCCTTCGCCTGCAAAAGGCTCTGGTGGTGACGCCACCTTGGGCTCCATAGTGACCTCCGTCTTGCCGTCCTGCTGGTCTTGGTCTCGTTGCACCGATATGGAAACCTTTGCTTGATGCCTCGGTACTCCGCGCCTGCGCTTGCCTCCTTTAGCACCAAAGAGGAAACGAGGACGCTGCACGCGCTGGTGCCCACCTGGCGCCCGCCTGGTCTCGATCGTCATGGCTCACGTCACGAGAACCTCGCGAGGTTTGCCTTGCCTTGATCTCTCCGCCCCCCGCGAGCCTGCCTGGCGAGGCCACTCCTAAGGAGGTCTTGCATCGTCCGCCTCGCAAGGCTTGGCCCCTCGCGAGGGTCTTGAATGCCTTGTTGATGAAGATGGGCCATACAGGCCTGCTAACAAAGCCACGCCATGGGCCGCAGGCAGGCAAGTCTGGGGACCCCCATTCCTAGAACACCGACAGTAGCCCCCGGGCCCAAGGCGCGCTCGGGCTTGGCTTCGAGGCGAAGCCAAAGGTCAAGTGCGGAGCACCGCAGGGCCCAAAAGCCCGCGGCCTTGGTCGACGCGTGGCGGTTGATTGGACGTGGGCGTCTCCGCTTCCCCATGCTACCTAGGTAACTTCCCTACTTGACAAAAGGCTGGCGCAGACTGTGTCTGCCTTCATTGCTTCTCTTCGGCTTGCTCAGATCCCCTTTCTTGCGCTCTGCTTCCGAAATCCTCAAATCTGCTTCCATCCCCCACCGCATCAGCGACCGATGGCACCGCACAAGGTCAAGCCCTCCTCGTCGCCGGCTTGGTACGAACTTGCTCTCGACGTGCCCAACATCTCGGAGAAGAGCCTCGCCGCTACGCGCTTGCTCACGGCGGGGGAGAGCAACGAAGGGGGAAGACGGAGCTCCGGGCTGCCTCTGACATGCCGGAGCCCGAGGGGAGCACGTTCTTCCCCTTCTTCACGAGCAGCATCGCCGCGGGGTTGGTTCCTCCCTTCTCCGACTTCTTCTATGAGGTCCTCGGCCACTACGGGCTGCAGGTGCTGCATCTTCATCCCAACTCCATCCTTCTCCTGTCCATCTTCGCCTACTATTGCGAGGCGTATCTGGGCGTGATGCCGTCCATGGCACTGCTGCGCCACTTCTTGTTCCTCCGCGTTAGCGAGGGCCACATCTCTGGGTGCGCCAATTTCATCGCGGCCGGCAAGGCCAACTTGATCTCGAACACCGGGAAGAAGGTCGACAACCTCAGGGCCAAATGGGTCCGACAAGGGGTGGTCTCGTGTAGAGCTTACTGACGAGCGGGTGTCGCCGGTGTTGGAGCAGATGAAGACCGACTTGAAGCCGGGCAACGCGAATGCGGCCAAAGTGACAGGGGCCATGCTCCTGAGGGAATTCTTGATGCTGCGCGTTGCTCCGCTTCAGGCGCGTGTGCGCCCTTTGTGGAGGCTTGGAGATGAAGAGGACAAGATTCTCCTGAGCCCAGAGGCCCTGCCTGACGATGAGCTGACTGCTGTTCTGCGCCTCTTGGTTGGGGACAACCAGGAGTACCCGCCGAGCGCCTTCGTTCCTTTGTTCCACCGCAAGGACTGGGAGCAGATCGTGGCTTCCAGGCCGACCTTTGACGCGCGCGGGCTGGTGCCGCCGGTGCTTACTGGGGCCTCTGCAGTGCCGAGGCCGGTGGAGCTGTCTTCTGATGAGCCCCACGGGGAGGAAGAGGGGGAGGAGGACTCGGGGGAGACCCCCGAGGAGATGGGAGAATCCTCCCCTTGAGCAAGGCTGACATCCTCCGCGCCCTTCCTGACGACGCCGAGGTCGACACCCGCCCGGAGGAGGGAGAGCTGCCCACTATCCCGACAAGGGGCAGGTCGTCGCCGATTTCTCGAGGTGCCGCCTCCGCCTCGACGCCGCCTGGAGCTGCCTCCGGCCCTGCTGCCGCGCCGTCTTCTGCTCCCGGAGCCTGTGTGCCCACTCCTCAGGCTCTGACACTTTCGGGTTTTAGGCTCCCCAAACGGACGGTGGATTATGTCGCGGTGGATCAGTAAGTGCTTCGAGCTTCCTCTTGTTCCTGCTTGTACTTGCTATTTTCTGACGTTCACCCTTGGTCGATCAGGCTGAAGCCTTCGGCGAAGAAAAGGAAAGAGGATGCAGCGGCCGCGCCCCCTCCGCAGAGAAAGGAGGCAAAAACACTCGCACCTCCCCAGCCCGGTCGCCCTCACGAGGCCAAGAGGAGCATCGCTGGGAGGAGTCAGCCCCCGTGGCCCCGCTGGCTCCGGAAGTGCCGGTGCCTGGCTCGGGTGATGAGCTCCCAAAGGCTCAGGAGCCCTTGATCTCCCAGGCTCTGGTGACAACGCCGCCCCCTCCTCCTGCTGCGCCTCTGGCCCCAGGTTCTTCTGCTTCCTCTGCCACCTTGGAGCATGTCCTTTCGGAGATGGCCCAGCTGCGGGAAGATCTCCTGGGCACGGACCCGCGCCTGGTAGCCGGGCGCCTGGAGCTGGCCTCTGGCTGGCTTCACTCTGACTCAGCGGTTCGTGCGTCGCTGAGCCAGGCCGCGGCGGCCTCCGAGAAGGAGAAGCAGGCCGCTGCCAAACCTGCGGCTGATCGCGAGGCGGCGCTGAAGGACACCGAGGCCGCCCGCGACCGCTGCCGAGAGCTGGAGGACGAGCTGAAGAGCCTGCGCGACCAGTGCGCAGAAGAAGCACGTGGCCGCCGAGCGAAGGAGGAGGAGATGAGGGCCCGGGAGGATGCCATCAAGGGCCGCGACGCCGAGCTGGGAGGGCTGGCGAAGGCGCAGGCTGCGGAGCGCAGCCGGCTGGAGGAGTTGGAGCGGAAGGCGAAGGCGAAGGAGGCCGATCTTGACGGCAAGGCGAAGGTCCTGGCTGAAGACCGCGTGGCCTTCTCGCTTCTTGAGGAGAGGTCCAGCGTGGCGCTGAAGTCTCTGTACGAGAAGGGCTTGGAGAAGCCGCTGACCACCGATGAGGGTGGCGCTGCTCAGCTGCTTCCTCACTTGGTGAAGGCGCTTGAGGAAGTCGTGGAGGGCATCGGTCCCATGGCTGAGGCAAAGGCTCGTGTCCTTTCTTCAGCTGCACTGACGCGTGTCTTCAGCCATCTGTACCTTCGCGCCCCCAGTGCTCGTCTTGACGAGCTGCTGGAGCTCGTAGCTGATGAACACTGCGCGGCTGCCGCCGCAACCGTGAAAGGTCAAGTGGAGGCCCTGCTGAAGAAGTTCCACGGCTTTGTCCTCGCGCCCTCAACCGGCGATGCCACCGATCCTGCGACTGGCGGTGCAGGTGAAGGCGACGCTACCAAGCGAGGAGCACCTTCTGCGGATGATGGCGGTGTCCAGGGGTGACTTGCTTGCGGCTGCTTCCCTGTTTTATCCCTACAACATGTATCATGCCTCGTGGAGGCGTTTAAACTCGTGCTTGGTATTTGGGAGAACGATCTGGCTTGTAGTATTTGCTTTGAGATTTTGCGATTTTCTTCCTATTTGCTTTGTGTTCTGCGTCGGGAGAGCCTGACCCCGCGCATACCTCAACTGCTGTTGGGCCGACCGGAGACCAGGACAGACCAAGGAGTGAGGGGCTACGTGACCAGTTAGGCTCCTGAGTCGCGATGCTCAGGAGTCCCCCTTGACACGCAAACAGCTTATAGGAAGTATACACGAGGATAGGTTAATGTTGTACGTCGGCAGAGCCCGGCCCCGCGCATACCTCAACCGCCGTTGGGCCGACCGGAGACCAGGACGGACCAAGGAGTGAGGGGCTACGTGACCAGTTAGGCTCCTGAGTCGCGATGCTCAGGAGTCCCCCTTGACGCGCAAACATCTCCATACCTGCCCTTGCCGAGGCTTGGCTCGGGAGGGGCGTGCGACGACCAGGTCCGAGGGACCTGGTTTGGGCGGCATACGCTCGAGCGTGACCCAAGCATAGCCCCAGTGCCCAGCCCCCTCGTGCGACTCTCCCGAGGGGAGGCGTTGCGGTGAGGCCGGACACTGAGCTCTAGGCTCCCTGAGGTTGGTACGGCCGTGAGGCCGCCCTCAGTTGTTTATCACCAGCGCGGAGCATAGTGCTTCCGCTTGTGCATGGGCATAGCCGCTCCTCGGCAGTGTCTTCGGCTAGCGCGGAGCATGGTGCTTCCACTGGCCGTGGGAGGGGGACTCCCTACTGCGGAGAGCCCCCAGGGCGTGTAAAGCCCCGCCCTGACACGTGGCTTGCAAGGCAGGGCTAGACGAAGTGTATCTGGGCACCCGTGAGCCAGCGCGGGATTCACCAGTCCCTACCTCAAGGCGGGTTGCACCTGGTCTTGGTTCTTGTTTGCTGTGTTAGTCCTGCGAGGTGGTCAGACAACCTGCGCCGAACGAATCTCCTAAGGTTATCGCGTGAGAAAGCCAAGCACCAACGGCCCCAGGAGGTGACGTGAACGGGGCCGGCCCGCCAGACAGAGCTCAGCCGTTGGATTTATCGACGCTGCAAGGACGGGCCCGAGCACAGACGTCGTGCTTAACATACTCACGCGAAGGATCTTGAAGAAAGACGACCGGCGCGCGGCTCCCATGACGGGCGACGATCGAGCAGGTAATAGTTATAGGTAGATTAGGCATGGAAAGCATACTGGCTTAAGTAAATGCAAGGGAGATACATGCCACTGGGTCAGGCCCGAGCGGCTTGGGGATGATGCAGCCCGAGGGGCGCCCCCAGCAAGGTAAGCTAAAGACATAAAAAGGGGTACATGCCACAGGGACGGACCCACGCGGCCTGGGAATGATGCAGCCCGAGGGGCGCTCCCAGCTGAATGAACTTGGAAAATGTCACCTGGTTCTGTTGACGAAGGAGAGTTGGGGCAGCTGAAGGTACGCGGCGAAAGGGATGCTCCTCATGAGCCACCGGGGCCCTGAGCCTCGGGACGCTCTGGGGGTCTAGGTGGTTCCTTGAGGACCGTCTCCATCTCGCCAACACTGCGTGGTGCCTGGCCTCTTGAGTCGCCAGGATGCTCCGCAGGCTGCGCTGATAGGCGGTCGCCACGCTCGGCAGCCCAAAAGACATGCGAACGTAGTTGTGAGGTGGGCCCTCGCAATGTCCCATGCGCGAAGGCCAGAAAAGCTCATGAGAGGCGGCCCCGTTGAGCCCTGGGACGTCGATGCAGACGCGCAGCCCGGCATCCTCGCCTGGATGGGGAGCTGCGCCTGGTGAGCAACAGCTGCTGCGCATGGCCCTTGCGTTTTGTAGTTCCTGAGTGGTCTTGGTGATGAACTCCTGAGCGGTGGGTGCTCCTTCCCTGTGTCCTCCTGAGGGAAACGTGCCGTGAAGCACGCCTCCAAGCGGTGCCTAAGCGCGCCCCTCGTGATATTGGCAAGTCTGAAGCCCTCCAGAAGAGAGCCCCCAAGCCCTGCCCGAGTGGGGCGCCGGGCGTGCTTTCCTATGCAATGGAGGGAGGCACCCCAGGTGAGGGCGCTGATCCTGACGAGGTTCCAGCTGCAACGCCACCCTCCCGAGGTCCTGCACGGCGTAACTGCTTCTTCTTCTTGGGGGTGGTCTCAGGAGGGCGCTTGCCCTTGCTGTCGGGGTCGTCGATTGCTGCAGCTTGGAAGGCACGCTCGAGGGAGCACACCGCATCTGTTTCTTCGCATGGGACCGTGATGATTCCGCCGCTTCCCGGCATCTTGAGGACATTGTAGCCGTGATAGGTCACCGCCATGAACTTGGCCAGGGCTGGGTACCCGAGGATCGCATTGTATGGCAGGCATATGTAGGCAACGTCGAAGTCGATGAGCTCGGTTTGGTAGTTGTTGCGTTCTCCGAAGGTGACAGGGAGGCGGACCTGCCCGATTGGTGTGGTGGAACCGTCGGTCACTCCTGAGAACGGCTTGGTAGGCTGAAGCTGGTCATATGGCACTTGGAGGTTTTCGAACGTGTCGACGGACAGGATGTTGAGCCCTGCGCCGCCGTCGATGAGGGTCTTGGTAACTTGCACGTTGCTGATGACTGGTGAGCAAAGCATTGCGAGGGTGCCAGCGGTAGCTGCGCACTTGAGCTGATCTGCCGAATTGAACGTGATGGCTCACTTGGACCACCTGAGCGGGCGCGTGGCCTCGAGCTTGGGGAGGACTGCATTCACTTCACGAGGAAACTGTTTGAAGATACGCTGTGAGGCTGGGGCTTGAGCTCCACCCAAGATGCAGGCGATAGCACGTGGCTCCTGGAAGACCCCAGCCCCCTCATCTTGATGGTGGTCGTCGTTCCTTCTAGGCGGTGGCGGTAGTGGGGGGAGACCGGCGTTGCCCTGAGGACGATCCTCACGAGGCTGGTCCCTCCAGGCGCCTTCGCGAGGTTGATCCTGCCAGCGGTCCTCGCGAGGCCGGTCGCGCCACTCCTGACGCGAGCCACGGTCGTCCCAGCGTCCGCCACCACGTCCTCCTCCTCGGCCGTAGCCCCGGTCGCTGTGCTCGGGGCATCGACCGAAGCGTCCTTCCCAGATGGCTCTGAGCTCTTGACAGCCGCTGGTATTGTGGGTATGCAGGTTATGGAAGGCGCAGAACGGTCGGCTGCTCTTGGATGACTCAGGCTCGTCTCTGCCGCGCTTGGTGTCTGGTTCCGCTGCGAGCACGTCTGCTCCCTTGCGCTTCACGTCCTTGGCCTTGCCTTTCTTCTCCTCCGGGTCCACAGCTGGGAGCTCGAGGAGGTAGAGGCGCCCCTCCTCAGCTCGTGTGCACTTGGTCACCAGGTTGAACAACTCCAGAGACATGCACAACTGCTCGTGGATAGCGAGCTCCTCCTTCATCTTGACGTCGCGGACGCCATCACAGAACGCGGAGATGATGGCCTCGTCCGTCACCTTGGGGATCTTGAGGCGGGCGTTGTTGAAGCGCTGGATGTACTTCTAGAGGGTCTCTCCTGGTTGTTGCTTGACGCGGCGCAGTTCACCCGAGGCCGGCAGGCGGTCGCGAGTGCCCTGGAAGTTGGCAACGAAATGGTTGCGCATCTCGTCCCAGGAGGAGATCGAGCCTGGGGGCAGATTCAGGAGCCAGGAGCAGGCACCATCCTTGGAAGCCATGGGGAACCAGTTCGCCACGACTTTCTCGTCGCCGTTGGCCACCTTGATGCTCAGCTCGTAGAGCTGCAAGAACTCTACGGGGTCGGGGGTGCTGTCGTAGCGAGGAGGTAGATTTGGCTTGAACTTACCCGACCAGGCAACGCTACGCAGCTCGGGGGTGAAGGCGCGGCAGCCGGCCATGGTCACTGGGGCCCACCTTGGAGGTGGAGCTTGGTCTTGGTGCCCGCGCGCCGCTACGACAAGCGGCGTGGGGCCTTGCCGCAGCAAACGATCCTGGCGCGGCGGAGCGAGGAGCGGCGGAGCGTTCTCTTGTGGTCGAGGGACTTCTTGACAGCTTCTTTCTTCACGCGCGGGCGCCGGACATGGTGGGTCACGTCGTGGAGCCGCGCGCCTTGGCGCCAGGGCGCCGTCTTGGGGCAGAGGTGGTGGAGGTGCTCCGTGAGCTACCTCGCCTGTAGCTGACGGAGGGCGAGGCGGAGAGAGGGACGGCGCAGGGGAGCCCCCTGCGGTGCGGACAAACTCGGCGATGCGGCCGAGCCAATCCTCGTAGAGGTCGTCGACTGGGCAGTAGCACAGGAGCTCGTGCGCCATGAGGAGCGCGGCCCGCGCGTCCACGGGAGCGCGACGTGCATGGGACGAGGAACCGGCCGGCGTGAGCGATGGAGTGGCGGTGCGGCCGTCCCACCGCACTGAGGGGTGCAACGAGGATGCTTGCTGCTCGTTCCTCGCCGGGCCGGTGGCGGCGTTGGCGGCAGGCGACGGAGAACGACGAGGTGGCCCGCCGACGGGAGCCGTTTGAGCGACACGGGTGGCGAGGGCAGCCCGGCGCTCAGCACAAGCACGGCGAGCGTCCGCCATGGAGACGACGGAGCGACTGGACGCAGAGCGACAGAAAGGAAGCTTCGGCGCACGCCTACCTGGCGCGCCAAAATGTCGGATCACGGGTTCTGGCAAAACCCTTAAGGTTCGAACACTGGGGTGCGCTCGAAGATTTCCTCCCTACCGATCCACGTCCTAACTAGCTAAGATCTCAAGAACGAACTCGACGAACTCACAACACAAAGGACGCAAGATTTATACTGGTTCGGGCCACCATTGTGGTGTAATACCCTACTCCAGTGTGGTGGTGGTGGATTGCCTCTCGGCCTGATGATGAACAGTACAAGGGGAAGAACAGCCTCCTGAGGTTGAGGTGTTCTTGTGCTCGGTGTGTGGCTAAGGATCAGGTGGGATGCCTCTGAATCCGTTGTCTTTTTCCCTACTGTGGTGGCTAGTTCTACTTATATAGGCCCTGGTCCTCTCCCCAAATATTGAGCGGGAAGGGAGCCAACAACGGCCAATTTGAAAGGGGACAACTAGTACAGCTTATCCTGACAAAAGCGGTCTTCGCCTGCAAAAGGCTCTGGTGGTGACGCCGCATTGGGCTCCATGGTGACCTCCGTCTTGCCGTCCTGCTGGTCTTGATCTTGTTGCACCGATATGGAAATCTTTGCTTGATGCCTCGGTACTTCGCGCCTGCGCTTGCCTCCTTTAGCACCAAAGAGGAAACGAGGACGCTGCGCGCGCTGGCGCCCGCCTGGTCTCAATCGTCATGGCTCACGTCACAAGAAACTCGCGAGGTTTGCCTTGCCTTGATCTCTCCGCCCCTCATGAGCCTGCCTGGTGAGGCCGCTCCTGAGGAGGTCTTGCGTCGTCCGCCACGCGAGGCTTGGCCCCTCGCGAGGGTCTTGAATGCCTTGTTGATGAAGATGGGCCATACAGGCCTACTAACACAGCCACGCCGTGGGCCGCAGGCAGGCAAGTCTGGGGACCCCCGTTCCCAGAACGCCGACAGGAGCAAGGCGAAAGGAAGCAATGAAGGCAAGCGTTGACTACGCCAGCCTTTTGATAGTCGGGCAGTTGCCGAGGCAGCGTGGGGAAGCGGAGACGCCCACGTCCAATCAACCGCCACATCTCGACCAAGGCCGCAGGCTGTTGGGCCCCGCGGTGCTCCGCACATGCCCTTTGGCTTCGCCTCGAAGCCAAGTCCGAGCGCGCCTTGGGCTCGGGGGCTACTGTCGGCGTTCTGGGAACAGGGGTCCCCAGACTTGCCTGCCTGCGGCCCACGGCGTGGCTCTGCGAGCGGGCCCGTACGGCCCATCTTCACCAACAAGTAGTCAAGACCCTCGCGAGGGGGCCAAGCCTCGCGAGGCAGACGACACAAGACCTCCTCGGGAGCGGCCTTGCCAGGCTGACTCGCGAGGGGCGGAGAGATCAAGGCAAGGCAAACCTCGCGAGGTTCTCATGACGTGAGCCATGACGATCGAGACCAGGCGGGCGCCATCGCGCATAGTGTCCTCGCTTCCTCTTTGGTGCTAAGGAGGCAAGCGCAGGCGAGGAGTACCGAGGCGTCAAGCAAAGGTTTCCATATCGGTGCAACGAGACCAAGACCAGCAGGACGGCAGAACGGAGGTCATCGTGGAGCCCAAGCCGGCGTCACCACCAGAGCCTTTGGCAGGCGAAGACCACCTTTAGTCAGGATAGCTTGTACTAGCTGTCCCCTTTCAAATTGGCCGTTGTGGCATCCCTTCCCGCTCAATATTTGGGAAGAGGACCGGGGCCTCTATAAATAGGGCTAGTCACCATAGTAGTAAGCCACAACTCGTCTCGAACTCATTCAGTTCATCCTCACACCCACCAAGCACGAGAACACCTCACCTCAGGAGGCTGTTCTTCCCCTTGCACTGTTCATCCTCAGCCCGAGAGGCAATCCACCACACCACACTGGAGTAGGGTATTACAGCACAACGGTGGCCCGAACCAGTATAAATCTTGTGTCTCTTGTGTTGCGAGTTCGTCGAGTTAAGCTTAGGGATCCCGGTGAGGCTGAGGGCGTGATTTGGTAGAGGTAGATCTTCGTGCGCACCCCAGTGTTCGAACCTTGAGGGTTTTGCCGGAACCCAAAATTCGACATGTGCATCCAACCATAAAAGCGCATGACAACCTCTGCTTCCCTCTGCGAAGGGCCTATCTTTTAGTTTTATCGTCTATGCAAGAGTCATGGTGATAATCGCCTTCCCTTTTTACACTTTTTCCTTTGGCAAGCTCTATGTGTTGGAGAGATCCGGATATATATATGCACTGGGATATAGATTTTCATAAAGTATTATTGTTGTCATTACCCTTGAGGTAAGAAGTTGGGAGGCGAAACTGTAAGCCCCTATCTTTCTGTGTGTCCTATTGAAACTTTGTACCCATAAGTATCGCGTGAGTGTTAGCAATTGTGAAAGACTAAATGATAGTTGAGTATGTGGACTTGCTGAAAAGCTCTTATATTGACACTTTCCGATGTTATGATAAGTTGCAATTGCTCCAATGACTGAGATCATAGTTTGTTCGTTTTCAATGAAGTTTCTGATTCATACTTCACCTTGTGAACGAATTGTTACTTTATCATAAGAAATTATATGGCATTATATGTTGCTGTTCTAAAGATGTGAAAGTGCGTTATATCGACTAGAGGGGGGGGTGAATAGGCGATTTTTACAAATTCATCACTGAGGAATTTCAAACTGAGGAAATTCCTAAGTCATGTACAACTAGCAGCGGAATAAGTACTCAGAAGTAAGCATAACAAAGCAGTAGCACAGTCAAGATGATGAAATGAAAACAAGCAATGAGTACAGGAAGCGTAAACACAGGATAAGAAGGCTGAAGACAAACTGATTGAAGAAATTAAACTGAGGAAATTGAGAAAGTCTTCAGTCAAAGTCTTCAAACAGTAATGATTAGGTACAACAACACAGAATGAGGAAATAAAGGGGTTGAGGAAAGAGAACCAGTTAGCTCGGTGAAGACAGTGATTTGGTAGACCAGTTCCAACTGCTGTGACAGTCGTACGTCTGGTTGGAGCGGCTAGGTATTTAAACCTGAGGACACACAGTCCCGGACACATAGTCCTCACCGTATTCTCCTTGAGCTAAGGTCACACAGACCTCGCCCAATCACTCGTGGTAAGTCTTCAGGTGACTTCCAAACCTTCACAAACTCGGTCACTCGGCGATCCACAATTTCCTCTTGGATGCTCTAGACCATGACGCCTAACCGTCTGGAAGATGCACAATCTTCAAAGGTAACAAGCATCGGTTCCATACAGGAAAAATCTCTTTAGTGATGCTCAATCACTTTGTGTTTGTAGGTGTTTGGGTTTTCCTCACTTGATGATTTTCGCTCAAAGTCCTCGGAGGATGGCATGCTCTCTATGACAAGTGTCAGTTTCTCTCGGAGCAGCCAACCAGCTAGTGGTTGTAGGGGGCGGCTCTTTATAGCCTAGGGAGCAGCCCGACATGATAAGACATAAATGCCCTTCAATGATATGACCGTTAGGTGGATAGATATTTTGGGACAGCTGGCGCGTAGCACAGCAACGGTCGGAAATTTGGCTATCAAATTCCTCAGGGCTATCATGTTCCTCACTTGTAGGCAATCCGCACTGGCGAATTCATAACTCCCCAGTCATAACAAATTCCTCAGAGACCAGAAGATCTTCGTCTCTGTCACTGAAGAAATTGACTCAACTGTATGAGATTTCCAATGGCTTCACTCGAAAGGATTGGTAGGTGTAGGATTTTGAGATGAGCATCAGTTGGAAATTTTTCCTTAGTTTTACCTCGACCCTCTTTAACAGTACGGTGTTTCCTATGACTCAAGAAAGAGAAAACGAAACTACGAAAACAAAAGCCTTCACGCTTCATATTCTTCGCATGAATACCAAGTCTTCACAGTCACACCAATTTCTTCACTTTCAGTATTCAGAAAGCCAAAGTCCTCAGTTGAAGACATTCATTTTTAGGGGTCTACTTTATTTGTAAATATCAAACTCCTCATAGACTTATAGACCTGTGTACACTCACAAACGCATTAGTCCCTTAACCTATAAGTCTTCAATACACCAAAATCACTAAGGGGCACTAGATGCACTTAAAATCTCCCCCTTTTTGGTGATTGATGACAATATAGGTTAAGTTTTCAACGGGGATAAACATATGATGTGTAAATGGTGATATTGAGGAATTTGATTAAAAGATATAGAAGAACTCCCCCTGAAGATGTGCATGGGTGAGGAATTTGCTTTTGAGTAGCAATGCACATTGTAGAGTAGAATCATGGAGATCTCCCCCTATATCTTGTAATTCATACACGCATTTAACATATGATATGAAGAATTTGAAATGCATGATGAAATATGGTGACTGATGTAATTCAGCATGCGTGCATTAACATATATGAGGAAATAACATGCAGAAGAACATAGCAAAAGTATCAGACCACCATCGGACTTAAGTTTACAACTCAATCCAACAAAAACTTCAGAAGAACAAGAGTTGCAACTTAAAAAAAATGCCCATATAGAGACCCATTTGAAGACTAACTCAAATTTCTCCCCCTTTGTCATCGAATGACCAAAAGGGACGAAAAATGAGGACTAACGCCCCTGAAGAATATAATCACGAAGTCGATGGAGGAGCGCCAGCGTTGTTGGGGTCGTTTTGTTGATGTAGGGCCTGCCGCAGTGTCGTCCAAGTCTTCATTTTCATCAGTATCGCATGATGAAGAATATGAGCTGGCCACCAAGTGAGGAACTTTGACCTTCTTGAATTTCTTCGAAGGTGGTTGAGACCAGTCAAAGTCCTGCTTGAAGCCCATCTGCTTGAGATCTCCTTCACCGTAGAGATGAGACAAAACAGCCCAGGTGTGATCAAATACTTCATGTAGATAGTAATGGTTCTTCTTCATAGAGTTCTGTGTGATTGTCATGTTCTGAAGAATTGAACCAAACTGTCGTTTGACCCATTTGTGGTTGCGATCGACCTTCTGATGAAGACTGAGGAGAAGCTCACGATCAGTCAGCACCCTTGGAGCAGTGGCTTGAGGATTTGGCTTTGAAGCATTTGCGGCAGTGTCATGAGTGGCAGAGTCATCATTGGTGGAGTAGGATGCAACTTTGCGAAACTGGCCATCCAATGGACGAGTGCCTTCATCAATGATAGTAGCCTTGCCCTTCTCATCAGATGAGGAAATAGGCCGTTTGAAGACCTCTATTGGGGGCAAGTAGCTGTGATGATTTAGAACATCAGCCTTGTAGTTGATTGAAGACCTTGATCGGATAAATATCATGATCCAGGGAGCGTAAGGCTTCAATTCAAACGGTGAAAGAGCGACATTGGCCAAAGTCCTCATGAAGAAATCATGGTAGTTGATAGGCACACCATGTATGTTGTTGAAAAGCAGATTCTTCATGATGCCAACGACCTCTTCTTCATTAGAGTCATGGCCCTTGATTGGACTTAGGGTCTTGGTCAATATCCTGTAAACTGTCCTTGGCACATAGAGCAATTCCTTGACGAGGAATTTGGTCCTAGGAGCTTGGCCTGGCTTCAATGGCTTCATCAGCACTTGCATGAAATGATCAGATAGTTCAGTGTCATGGTAGATGAGCCTTGCACCTTCAAGGGGAGGACTGACTGGGATGGCACGAAGTAATTCAGAGGTCGTAGCTTTGAAGTGAGTGCTTTCAGTCATCCAGTCCAGCACCCGTGAATTCACATCTTCAGCATTGCCTGTGATGTGCAACGTAGCAAGAACTGAAGAATGAGTTCTTCATTCCAGTCGCAAATATCGGTGCAGAAGTTGAGCAGCCCAGTGTCGTGAAGAACACTAAGGACTGGGGTGAAGTGGGGCAACGACTCCATATCCACATGAGAAATATGCTCATGGTCAAAGATCTTGTCCTTATCGAATAGTAGTGAAGAATAGAAGTTCATCTGACTTGCTGTCCAGAAGCGCTTGCGTCAAAGATGAGCAGAGTCATAGGGATTGTATTCCGTGAAGAAAATGTGATCATTGAAGAACTCATCAGCTTTGAACTTCTGTTTCTTGGAGAAGGGATTCTTCATCTTTGGCTCAGGAGTGTTAGTCAAAGTCTTCACATCCTCTTGAATCACAGTCTCTGGAGCCACAGGCTGAGGAATTTCAGTTGCAATGTCATCAGTAGCAACCTGGGTCTCCATTTCTTCAGCAGCATGTACATCAGCACTAGTGGCTGGAACTTCTTCAGGGATGGTAAGAAGAGAAGCTTGAGGTTCTTCAGAGCCCATGTGAATTTCTTTTGTTTGGACCGGGGACTGAGGAATATGTTGCAGAGGTGTGAACATCGGTGAATTGGGGTGATGACTTTCCCAGTAGTCATCATTCAGAATTGGAGTGGTGCACCCAATGTCCACGTCTTCATCTTCCTCATCAATTTCCTCAATGCCTGCCTCTTCAGCCGTGAACTAAGGCATGGGCGATAATACCAGAGGGGTTGAAGGGATGTTATCCACTTCAATTTCTTCATCCAACTACTATGTCGAAGCAACAGAAGGATCTTCTTCATCAGATTCATTTGGAATTTCATAATCTTCACCAAAGGGAACAATCTCCTTTAATGGCATGCTAGAAACAAGAACAACATCAATAGGATTTTCAGATGAGCTTGTCAAAGTCTTCGCCTTCTTTGGTGCGGAAGACTCTGAGGAAGCAGATGCTTTCCTTTTCTTCACAGTTGCTCACTCTGTAGCCTTGGTCTTCTTCACTTCTGATACAGAAGGAAGGTTGATGCTTATTGTTGGAGCAGGAGGAGCAAAAGAAATTGGTTCATTTACCTCAGGTGCAACTGATGTAGTTGCCCTGGCATTGTGAGTGTCTTTAGGCGCAGCAGCGGATGCTTCAGCTGGCCTGGCTTGTTCTTCAGGTGCAACACTAGAGGTTGCCCTGGCATATTCTTCAGCGGCTGGGATGTCTTCATCAGCCGTGGTGCTTTCATTTTCTTCAGCAGCCTGATTTTTGCTACCTCTTGAGCATTGCGTTGGTTTTCCCTTGAAGAGGAAAGGGTGATGCAGTAAAGTAGCGTAAGTATTTCCCTCAGTTTTTGAGAACCAAGGTATCAATCCAGTAGGAGACCACGCTCGAGTCCCACGCACCTACACAAACAAATAAGAACCTCGCAACCAACGCGATAAAGGGGTTGTCAATCCCTTCACGGTCACTTACGAGAGTGAGATCTGATAGAGATGATAAGATAATATTTTTGGTATTTTTATGGTAAAGAGTAAAAGTAAAGAAAGCAAAATAAAAGGCGCCAGAAATAGCTTGTTGACGGGAGATTAATATGATGGAAAATAGACCCGGGGCCATAGGTTTCACTAGTGGCTTCTCTCAAGATAGCATAAGTATTACGGTGGGTGAACAAATTACTGTCGAGCAATTGATAGAATTGAGCATAGTTATGAGAATATCTAGGTATGATCATGTATGTAGCCATCACGTCCGCGACAAGTAGACCGAAACAATTCTGCATCTACTACTATTACTCCACACATCGACAGCTATCCAGCATGCATCTAGAGTATTAAGTTCAAAAGAACAGAGTAATGCTTTAAGCAAGATGACATGATGTAGAGGGATAAACTCATGCAATATGATATAAACCCCATCTTTTTATCCTCGATGGCAACAATACAATACGTGCCTTGCTACCCCTGCTGTCACTGGGAAAGGACTACAAGATTGAACCCAAAGCTAAGCACTTCTCCCATTGCAAGACAGATCAATCTAGTAGGCGAAACCAAACTGATAATTCGAAGAGACTTGCAAAGATAACCAATCATACATAAAAGAATTCAGAGAAGATTCAAATATTGTTCATAGATAATCTTGATCATAAACCCACAATTCATCGGTCTCGACAAACACACCGCGAAAGAAGATTACATCGAATAGATCTCCAAGAAAATCGAGGAGAACTTTGTATTGAGATCCAAAGAGAGAGAAGAAGCCATCTAGCTAATAACTATGGACCCGAAGGTCTGAGGTAAACTACTCACACATCGTCGGAGAGGCTATGGTGTTGATGTAGAAGCCCTCCGTGAGCAATGCCCCCTCCGGCGAAGTGCCGGAAAAGGCCCCAAGATGGGATCTCACGGGTACAGAAGGTTGCGGCGGTGGAATTAGGTTTTCTGGATGCCTCTGATGGTTTGGGGGTGCGGAGGTATATATAGGAGGAAGAAGTAGGTCGGTGGAGCCACGAGGGGCCCACGAGGGTGGAGGGCGCGCCCTGGGGGGTAGGCGTGCCCCCTACCTCGTGGCCTCCTCGATGATTTCTTGACGTCCACTCCAAGTTTGGACTCCGTTTGTTCCAAAAATCACGTTCCCGAAGGTTTCATTCCGTTTGGACTCCGTTTGATATTCCTTTTGTGCGAAACATTGAAATAGGCCAAAAAACAGCAATTTGGGCTGGGCCTCTGGTTAATAGGTTAGTCCCCAAAATAATATAAAAGTGTATAAATAAGCCCATTAAACATTCAAAACAGAATATATAATAGCATGGAACAATAAAAAATTATAGATACGTTGGAGACGTATCAAGCATCTCCAAGCTTAATTCCTGCTGGTCCTCAAGTAGGTAAATGATAAAAACAGAAATTTTGATGTGGAATGCTACTTAACATAATTTTCAATGTAATTCTCTTATTTGTGGTATGAATATTCAGATCCGAAAGATTCAAGATGAAAGTTTAATATTGACATAAAAATAATAATACTTCAAGCATACTAACTAAGCAATCATGTCTTCTCATAATAACATGGCCAAAAAAGTTATCCCTACAAAATCATATAGTCTGGCTATGCTCTATCTTCATCACACAAAATATTTAATCATGCACAACCCCGATGACAAGCCAAGCAATTGTTTCATACTTTTGATGTTCTCAAACTTTTTCAATCTTCACGCAATACATGAGCGTGAGCCACGGACATAGCACTATATGTAGAATAGAATGGTGGTTGTGGAGAAGACAAAAAAGGAGAAGACTTCACATCAACTAGGCGTATCAATGGGCTATGGAGATGCCCATTAATAGATATCAATGTGAGTGAGTAGGGATTGCCACACAACGGATGCACTAGAGCTATAAGTGTATGAAAGCTCAATAAAAGAAACTAAGTGGGTGTGCATCCAACTCGCTTGCTCACGAAGACCTAGGGCATTTTGAGCAAGCCCGTCATTGGAATATACAAGCCAAGTTCTATAATGTAAAATTCCCACTAGTATATGAAAATGACAATATAGGAGACTCTCTATCATGAAGATCATGGTGCTACTTTTGAAGCACAAGTGTGGTAAAAGGATAGTAACATTGTCCCTTCTCTCTTTTTCTCTCTTTTTTTTATTTGGGCCTTTTCTCTCTCTCTTTTTTGGCCTCTTTTTCCCCTTTTTTTATTTTTCGTCCGGTGTCTCATCCCGACTTATGGGGGAATCATAGTCTCCATCATCCTTTCCTCACTTGGGACAATGCTCTAATAATGATGATCATCACACTTTTATTTACTTACAACTCAAGAATTACAACTCAATGCTTAGAACAACAATATGACTATGTGAATGCCTCCGGCGGAGTACCGGGATATGCAATGAATCAAGAGTGACATGTATAAAAAAATTATGAACGGTGGCTTTGCCACAAATACGATGTGAACTACATGATCATGCAAAGCAATATGACAATGATGAAGCATGTCATAGCAAACGGAATGGTGGTAAGTTGCATGGCAATATATCTCGAAATGGCTATGAAAATGCCATAATAGGTAGGTATGGTGGCTGTTTTGAGGAAGGTATATGGTGGCTGTATGATACCGGCGAAAAGTGCGCGGTATTAGAGAGGCTAGCAATGGTGGAAGGGTGAGAGTGCGTATAATCCATGGACTCATCATTAGTCATAAAGAACTCATATACTTGTTGCAAAAATCTATTAGTTATCGAAACAAAGTATTACGCGCATGCTCCTAGGGGGATAGATTGGTAGGAAAACACCATCGCTCGTCCCCGACCGCCACTCATAAGGAAGACAATCAATAAATAAATCATGCTCCGACTTCATCACATAACGGTTCATCATACATGCATGCTACGGGAATCACAAACTTTAACACAAGTATTTCTCAAATTCATAACTACTCAACTAGCATGACTCTAATATCACCATCTTCGTATCTCAAAACAGTTATAAGCATCAAACTTTTCTTAGTATTCAACGCACTTATAAGAAGGTTTTTAGTAATCTTGGATGCCTATCATATTAGGACTACCTTCTCAATTTAAGTAAATTACCATGCTGTTTTGTAGGAATCTCAAAATAATATAAGTGAAGCATGAGAGAACAATAGTTTCTATAAAACAAAACCACCGCCGTGCAAGATTTAAGTGAAGTACTAGAGCAAAAACTATATAGCTCAAAAGATATAAGTGAAGCACATAGAGTATTCTAATAATTTCCAAATCATGTGTGTCTCTCTCAAAAGCGTGTGTACAGCAAGGATGATTGTGGCAAACTAACAAAAAAGACTCAAATCATACAAGACGCTCCAAGCAAAACACATATCATGTGGTGAATAAAAATATAGCTCCAAGTAAAGTTACCGATGGGTGAGGACGAAAGAGGGGATGCCTTCCAAGGCATCCCCAAGCTTTGGCTTTTTGGTGTCCTTAGATTATCTTGGGGTGCCATGGGCATCCCCGAGCTTAGGCTCTTGCCACTCCTTGTTCCATAATCCATCGAATCTTTACCCAAAACTTGAAAACTTCACAACACAAAACTTAAACAGAAAATCTCGTGAGCTCCGTTAACGAAAGAAAACAAAACACCACTTCAAGGTACTGTAATGAACTCATTCTTTATTTATATTGGTGTTAAACCTACTGTATTCCAACTTCTCTATGGTTTTTAAACTATTTTACTAGCCATAGATTCATCAAAATAAGCAAACAACACACGAAAAACGGAATCATTAAAAAACAGAACAGTCTGTAGTAATCTGTAACTAACGCAAACTTCTGGAACTCTAAAAATTCTTCCAAAATAGGATGACCTAAATAATTTGTTTATTTCTGCTGCAATTGGAACCAATATTATATCACATTCTGGTAATTTTTAACAATTGTTTTCATGAACATAAAGTTTCTGGAATTATCAGCAAGATCAAATAACTATCATCCAAGAAGTTCCTATAAGTTTAACTTGGCACAAACAATAATTAAAAACACAAAAATAAATCTAACCAGAGGCTAGATCAAAGATTTATTCCTAAACAGAAGCAAAAAGCAAAAAAACTAAAAATAAAATTGGGTTGCCTCCCAACAAGCCCTATCGTTTAACGCCCCTAGCTAGGCATAAAAGCAAGGATAGATCTAGGTATTGCCATCTTTGGTAGGCAATCCATATGTGGATCTCATAATAGATTCATATGGCAATTTAATTTTCTTTCTAGGGAAGTGTTCCATGCCTTTCCTTAATGGAAATTGGAATCTAATATTTCCTTCCTTCATATCAATGATTGCACCAATCGTGCTAAGGAAAGGTCTACCAAGAATAATAGGACATGAAGGTTTGCAATCTATATCAAGAACAATAAAATCTATGGGCACATAATTCCTATTTGCAACAATAAGAACATAATTAATTCTTCCCATAGGTTTCTTGATAGTGGAATCTGCAAGGTGTAAGTTTAAGGAGCAATCATCAAATTCGCGGAAATCTAACAAATCACACAAAGTTTTTGGAATCGTGGAAACACTAGCACCCAAATCACACAAAGCATAGCATTCATGATCTTTAATTTTAATTTTAATAATAGGTTCCCACTCATCATAAAGTTTTCTAGGGATAGAAACTTCCAACTCAAGTTTTTCTTCATAAGATTGCATTAAAGCATCAACGATATGTTTAGTAAAAGCTTTATTTTGACTATAAGCATGAGGAGAATTTAGCACGGATTGCAACAAGGAAATACAATCTATAAAAGAGAAACTATCATAATTAAAGTCCTTGAAATCCAAAATAGTGGGTTTATTGATATCCAAAGTTTTGACCTCTTCAATCCCACTTTTACAAATTTTAGCATCAAGATCTAAAAACTCCGAATTTTTGGAACGCCTTCTAGGTAAAGGTGGCTCATCTCCAGTCCCATCATTATCAAGATTCATATTACAAAACAAAGATTTAATAGGGGACACATCAATAACTTTTAGATCTTCATCTTTATTCTCACAAAAATTAGAAGAACACGCTTTCACAAAGCAATCTTCTTAGCATGCATCCTAGCGGTTCTTTCTTTGCACTCATCAATGGAAATTATCATAGCTTTGAGAGAATCATTGATATCATGCTTAGGTGGAATAGATCTAAGTTCCAAAGAATCAACATCAAGAGAAATTATATCAACGTTCCTAGCCAATTCGTCAACTTTAAGCAATTTTTCTTCAAGCAAAGCATTGAAATTCTTTTGCGAATTAATAAATTCTTTAACACTAGTCTCAAATTCAGAGGGAATCTTATTGAAATTTCCATAAGAGTTGTTGTAGGAATTACCATAATTTATTAGAGGAATTACTAGGATACGGTCTAGGATTAAAGTTTCCTCTATACGCGTTGTTACCAAAATTATTCCTACCAACAAAATTCACATCCATAGATTCAGTATTATTCTCAATCAAGTTAGACAAGGACATATCATTAGGATCAGAAGAAACACTCTTATTAGCAAATAATTTCACTCAAAACATTAATTTCTTCTATCGCATGCACCTTTTTACTAGTAGATCTTTCAGTATCCCATTGAGAATAATTAACCATAATATTATCTAGGAGTTTAGTTGCTTCTCCTAAAGTGATTTCCATAAAAGTGCCTCCCGCGGCCGAATCTAAAAGATTTCTAGAAGCAAAATTCAATCCGGCATAATTTTTTTGTATAATCATCCATAGATTCAAACCATGAGTAGGGCAATTACGTATCATTAATTTCATTCTCTCCCAAGCTTGTGCACCATGTTCATGATCAAGTTGCTTAAAATTCATAATATCGTTTCTAAGAGAGATGATCTTAGCGGGAGGAAAATACTTGAGATAAAAGCATCTTTGCACTTATTCCAAGAATCAATACTATTTTTAGGCAAAGACGAAAAAGTTGTTTTAGCACGATCTCTAAGCGAAAAAGGAAATAGCTTCAATTTAACAATATCATTATCCACATCTTTCTTCTTTTGCATATCACACAAATCAACAAAGCTATTTAGATGGGTAGCGGCATCTTCACTAGGAAGGCCGGCGAATTGATCTTTCATGACAAGATTTAGCAAAGTAGCATTAATTTCACAAGATTCAGCATCGGTAATAGGAGCAATCGGAGTGCTAAGAAAATCATTGTTGTGGGTATTGGTAAAGTCACACAATTTAGTATTATCTTGAGCCATAGTGACAAGCAAGCAATCCAACACACGAGCAAACAAGAAGCGAGCGTAAAAGAGGCGAACGGAAAAGAGAGGGCGAATAAAACGGCAAGGGTGAAGTGGGGAGAGGAAATCGAGAGGCAAATGGCAAATAATGTAATGCGAGGGATAAGAGTTTGTGATGGGTACTTGGTATGTCTTGACTTGTGCATAGACTCCCCGGCAACGGCGCCAGAAATCCTTCTTGCTACCTCTTGAGCACTGCGTTGGTTTTCCCTTGAAGAGGAAAGGGTGATGCAGTAAAGTAGCGTAAGTATTTCCCTTAGTTTTTGAGAACCAAGGTATCAATCCAGTAGGAGACCACGCTCGAGTCCCATGCAGCCACACAAACAAATAAGAACCTCACAACCAACGTGATAAAGGGGTTGTCAATCCCTTCATGGTCACTTACGAGAGTGAGATCTGATAGAGATGATAAGATAATATTTGTGGTATTTTTATGGTAAAGAGTAAAAGTAAAGAAAGCAAAATAAAAGGCGCTAGAACTAGCTTGTTGACGGGAGATTAATATGATGGAAAATAGACCCCGGGGCCATAGGTTTCACCAGTGGCTTCTCTCAAGATAGCATAAGTATTACGGTGCGTGAACAAATTACTGTCGAGCAATTGATAGAATTGAGCATAGTTATGAGAATATCTAGGTATGGTCATGTATATAGGCATCACGTCCGCGAAAAGTAGACCAAAACGATTCTGCATCTACTACTATTACTCCACACATCGACCGCTATCCAACATGCATCTAGAGTATTAAGTTCAAAAGAACAGAGTAATGCTTTAAGAAAGATGACATGTAGAGGGATAAACTCATGCAATATAATATAAACCCCATCTTTTTATCCTCGAGGGCAACAATACAATACATGCCTTGCTGCCCCTGCTGTCACTGGGAAAGGACACTGCAAGATTGAACCCAAAGCTAAGCACTTCTCCCATTGCAAGAAAGATCAATCTAGTAGGACAAACCAAACTGATAATTCGAAGAGACTTGCAAAGATAACCAATCATACATAAAAGAATTCAGAGAAGATTCAAATATTGTTCATAGATAATCTTGATCATAAACCCACAATTCATCGGTCTCGACAAACACACCACAAAAGAAGATTACATCGAATAGATCTCCAAGAAAATCAAGGAGAACTTTGTATTGAGATCCAAAGAGAGAGAAGAAGCCATCTAGCTAATAACTATGGACCCGAAGGTCTGAGGTAAACTACTCACACATCATCGGAGAGGCTATGGTGTTGATGTAGAAGCCCTCCGTGATCAATGCCCCCTCCGGCGGAGCGCCGGAAAAGGCCCCAAGATGGGATCTCACGGGTACAGAAGGTTGCGGCGGTGGAATTAGGTTTTCGTGGATGCCTTTGATGGTTTGGGGGTACGGAGGTATATATAGGAGGAAGAAGTAGGTCGGTGGAGCCACGAGGGGCCCACGAGGGTGGAGGGCGCGCCCTAGGGGGTAGGCGCGCCCCCTACCTCGTGGCCTCCTCGATGATTTCTTGATGTCCACTCCAAGTCCTCTGGATCACGTTTGTTCCAAAAATCACGTTCCCGAAGGTTTCATTCCGTTTGGACTCCGTTTAATATTCCTTTTCTGCGAAACACTGAAATAGGCAAAAAAAACAACAATTTGGGCTGGGCCTCCGGTTAATAGGTTAGTCCCAAAAATAACATAGAAGTGTATAAATAAGCCCATTAAACATTCAAAACAGAATATATAATAGCATGGAACAATCAAAAATTATAGATACGTTGGAGACGTATCTATTTTCATCAATGGTGCTGGCATGTTCTTCAGTAGGCTGAGCAGATGCTTCGGCCTGAGGAGATTCACGTTGCGTTGTGGCTGCAACATTGGAGGTGAATCCCTTCACCATCTTGACGAATCTGACTTTGGCTCCCAGCCAATCTGCATGGTAGGCATCAAATTCATCACTGAGGGTTTTGATCTCAGCCATTATGGTCACAAGTTCATCAGTTGTCATTTTGACAACATTCTTCTTCAGAAAACGCCCCTTCTTGTACCGAGCTTTCTTCAGTTGCCTGGCCTTTTCAAATTCCATTTTTCTTCACCTATGAAGGCTGTTGTCGGATTTCGAGTTCCGGCAAAACCCTTGAGGTTCGAACACTGGGGTGCGCACAATGATCTCTTCCCCCCTAGCTCACGCTCTCACCGCAATCTCAAAGCTCAGCGCATCAAACTCGCAGAACAAGATCAGTTGCCTCCTACTGTGGTGGTTAGTCCTATTTATAGAGGTCATGGTCCTCTTCCCAAATGTAGGCGGGAAGGGATCCAACAACGGCCAAATTTGAAGGGAGACAACCAGTACAAGTTATCCTGACTAAAGGTGGTCTTCGCCTGCCAAAGGCTCTGGTGGTGACGCTGTCCTGAGCTCCATGGTGACCTCCGTCATGCCGTCCTGCTGTTCTCGGTCTCGTTGCACCGATATGGAAACCTTTGCCTGATGCCTCGGGACTCCTCGCCTGCGCTTGCCTCTTTAGCACCAAAGAGGAAACGAGTACGTTGCACGCTCTGGCGCCCGCCTGGCCTTGGTCGTCATGGCTTGCATCACAGGGACCTCGCGAGGTGCCCCTCGCCTTGATCTCTCCGCTCCTTGCGAGCCAGCCTAGTGAGGCCGCCCCCGAGGAGGTCTTGCGTCGTCCGCCTTGCGAGGCTTGACCCCTTGCGAGGGTCTTGAGTGTTTGCTGATGAAGATGGGTCATACAGGGCCGCTGGTGGAGCCATGCCATGGGCTGCAGGCAGGCAATTCTAGGGACCCCCGTTCCCAGGACGCCGGCAGTAGCCCCCGGACCCAAGGCGCGCTCGGACTTGGGTTCGAGGCGAAGCCAAGGGGCAAGTGTGGAGCACCACGGGCCCCAACAGCCTGCGGCCTCGGTTGACGCGTGGCGATTGATGGGACGTTGGCGGCTCCGCTTCCCCACGTAGCCTTGATATCCGCCTAGCTAGGCGGCCACCGTGACCTACACAGTTATTCCCCCATTGCTGGCGACACACTCCTCCAACTCTTCCGCCTTCCCGAAACAATAACCTCTTCTTCCAATCCGACCTGAGCTCGGCCCTCCTCGTCGCCATGGCACCGAGCCGAATGGAGAAGGGGAAGAAGAAGTCCCAGTCTTCAGCCGGGCCACCTTTGGCCATTGAACCTGCCGTGGGTCGGTCGTTGGTGCTCAACCAGGAAGCCATGGATAAGGTCCGCCCAACGCTCGCCACCAGCTTCAATGAATGGGGGAAGACGGTGGACTAGCCTGCATCCCGCGGCTCTGTTGACAGGACAGCCACCGAAGTCCAATTCTTCATTGACGCCCTGTGGGCCGGCCTGGTTCCTCCTTTCTCCACCTTCTTCAACGCTGTGCTCTCCCATTATCAGATCCATATGCTGCACCTAGATCCCCAATCCATCTCCCTTCTTGCCGTTTTCGCCTTCGTCTGCGAGGCCATGGTGGGCATTGCCCCTTCCGTGGCCCTAATACGCCATTTCTTCTCGCTGCACCTGGCTGATCCCCAGCAATGTCCGGAATGCCTGAGCTTCCAGGCCATGGCTGCGACGGCTGGCTCGGGGATTGACTTTGAGCTCCCACCGTCTGCGAGCGGGTTTCGGATACGGTGGGTGTTTGTGGACGTCGGCGTGCTCAGCCCCTGCTCTCGCCCCCTTTGGCGCCCACCGTCCCCAGCTCCGGCTGGGGCCACGAGAGGCTCGCGGACCCATGCCTTGCCTTCGTCTGGCTCCGGTTGAAGAGGCTGAAAGGTCTCGGCGTGACCGCGCCCATGGTGATGAAGGAGTTCCTCCGACGCCACGTCGCTCCACTCCAGCGCCATTCCCGACCGATGTGGGCCTTGTCCGGCAGCAATGATCGTATGAGGCTCCATGAGTCTAGGCTTGCCCTCGAGGCGCGACGAACGGTGCTCGAGGTCCTGACGGGTGACCCTTCGCCAGCCGACATGCCGCAGAAGGCTTGTCTTTTGTACTGCTTCTTGAACAGGGTGGAGTTCACGAGGCAGATGCCCCCTTTCGACGAGTGGGGGCTGCGTCCAGCCGGCCTTGAAGGGCCTCACGAGAACCCTATCTGCATGTTTCCCCTCCTTGCCACCAGTGCCGAGCTCGCCCCGAGAGTGGGCGCGGGGGGCGAGCACTGCCGAGGGCTGGAGATGCGACTGTTGCTGTGCTGACCCCGCGCGAGGCTCCCAAGGCGCCATCTCCCAGGGCTCATGACCTTCGCCCTGAGGTGAGGTTGAGGGGGCGACACGATCCACCGCTCCTGAGGCCGAAGCCCCGACGGGTCACCCTGAGGCACAGCCCGAGGGCTCCCCTCAGCCCAGCACTCCCGAGGTCGTCCCCTCAGGAGCCTCACCGGCCGTTCCCAGCGTTGGTGGCTGCATCCAGGGCTTTGGCCGGCTCCGACTAGACTTCGATGCGCTCCGCAAGAGGAAGGGGTCTCCAAGATGCAGCGGTGATGCCTTCCGGCCATTGAAGCAGTGGATGTATATTGCCATGGACGAGTGAGTACCTTACCTTTGTAATTTCTGGGGTGCCATCTTCTCTTCTGATCATGGTTTCTCAGGCCCCCTTTCGCCAGGGTGACGAAATCTCCAGAAGAGCAACCTCCTCCTACCTCGGACCCTCCGTTGACTCTAAGTGTCTCGCTCCAGCCCGCCGCGCTCGGCGCAAGATCGACGGGGGAGATGGGCGTGCCGGCCTGGCGCCTTGATCCTGCGCTCCTGCTGCCCTTCCTTCGCGGCCCGGTCTGGGGTGCGGGGGGTGTGCCAAGGGCTCCACCCCTGGTCATGGACGGCGGCTGGATGACCTAGATCCTGGCTTCTTCTTCGAGCAACGGGCCCTCACCCATCCAGGCCCCCGCCGAGGCCCAAACGGCGACTGGGGAAGCGCCGGCCTCTAGCCCCCTGCTGGGAGGGAGCGAGCCGCTTCGGATCCCGTCGGCAACCCCTGCTGTGGGGGATGGACTTGGTCGCGCGCTCAAGTTTGCGCACGAGCGGGGTGTCGTCCGCCACGAGCTCTTCCAGGAGGCAATGGGCGCGCTGAGCCGACTTGGCGGAGAACTCGTGGATGTCGACGCTCGCCTTGAAGCCGAGGGGCTCCGACTGGTGGAGGAGTGGCATCAACTGAAGGTGGCTATCAACCTCGGACGCCTCCAGCGTGAGCACGCCAATGCGAAGGCCGAGGCATCCTTGGCAACCTCGAGCGAGGCCAGCGCCCGGGCCTTGGAGGAGGCCAGGGAGGTGGACCATCGCCGCGCGGCTGCCGAGGAGCGTAGGCGGTAGCTACAGTCCTTGAACGCCTCCCTGGAGCAGCAGGTGGAGGATCGCATAGCTACCTTGGTGTCTATGAAGGGCGCACCGTCCGATGAGAAGGAGATCTCGAGGCGCAAGGAAGCACTGTTGCTGGAGGCCACAGAGCGCAGCCTCGAGCTTGAGCGGCTGGAGACGAGGGAGCGCCAAGTCGCCCAAGCAGAGGATGCTGTTGGCGCGCATGAGGCCAGGGCCCAGGAGGAGGTCGACCGCAGGGTGGCCAAGGCTCGCGCGGATCTTGCTGGCAGGTACGACCTGAAGCTGAAGCTCGTGGAAGCCGAAGCTGTGGGCAGGACCGCTGCCCTCAGGTCAGGGCTGGCTGAGGTGCAGCAGCGCGAGAAAGCCGCCGCAGCCGCCCTGATCTCAGTGCAGGCTGAGCTGGCCTCCGCCCGTGCCGAGCTGCTCTCTCTTCAGCATCGGGTTGCCAGCATCGAGTCCTTCGCGCAGGAGAGAAGGGAGGAGGCGCTTCGCCGGCAGACGCTACTGCGTGAGCATGTTCCCATGCTTCGGGACCTCAAGACGAGAGCCAATTAGGCACTTGGTACCATCTGCGATGAGCACGCTCCCCATCCACACGCCGAGGACTATTCCGGCCATCTTCGCTTCTTCACCGATGTGGTGACGCACCTAGAGAACCGAGCTGAGAGGGCTCGCGATCTTGTGGACGAAAAGAGCCGGGGCCTCCTCGGGCACGCATTCTCCCGCGTCTTCAGCCATCTCCTGAACACCAATCCTGACATTGATTTTGACGCCGCCATTGCCCCAGTGCCTGAGGTCATCCAGGACAACCTAGCGCGCTGGGTGGACGACAATGTGGATGCCCTAGTTAGGGCCTTTGCTTCCTATGATGATGTAGTGGTGGTCGCAGCGGATGAGGGCGACGTGGTTGATGGCGGTGAAGACAGCGACAGCGACACGCGAGCAGCCTGTCTGGAAGCGATTCGGGAGATGAGGCGAGCGACATGTCCAACTGAGCCCGCGCTCCTTTATTTTGAACCTGCACGCGAAAGCTTGGGTACGGCCCCTCACAATGTAAGAGCATTTTGGGGAGGGGGAGCCCCTCATGTAAATAGACTACCACTTTATTCCCTAGGCTAGGCTTAAAGCGCGCTTTTGTGTGCTCGCGACACCCCTTGCGGGCTTGCTGCTGTAACTAACTTTGGTTCAGTCGAGCTTCAAACTGATTTGGCAGCTGCGGATGTGCATTCCTTCAGAGGGGAGCCCCTCACGAGCTCGCGAGGTTTTGGTTTCCTGAGGGGTCTGCCGGTCCACCCGAGAGGGCCTCGCGAGAAGCGAGCGCCAGTAATGGCGAGGTGCGCGCGTAGTGCGTGTACGCCGCTGCCAGCCCCCGCTCGTGAGGTACTCGGAAGGGGGGAGATAACAGACGCAAATCTCAAACAAAACACGAATCCAGAAACTCACGAAATCAACACGAACGAGATAGGATGCCCCCCGCGATTGCCAATGGAAATACAACTTCAAATTCAAGATCAAAAGCTACAAGTCTGAGCTACAGAAAAGAGGTCAAAAGCAAATGGCCGCGTCCGGCTCCTAGCTAGTCTTCTTGTCTTCCCACCAGCATGGAGCTAAGTGCTTTCACTGGCTGTGAGCATAGTCATTGGGGGACAGTGTCGACGGCCAGCGCGGAGCATGGTGCTTCCACTAGGACGTGGGCGGGAGCCCCAGAGGCCCGAGGGCGGCACTCCAGAGACTCCAGGGCGTGTACAGCCCCACTCATTATTACGTTAGAGTGTCACGAGCGGAGACCTTCACAGGCGTGAGCCTTGCTTCATATTGCCAGACGAGAGCTCCGCCTTGCGCCGCCCTCGACCACCGTTGGGGCGTCCGGAAACCAGGACGATGCCAAGGGGCAAAGGGAACACTAGCGGCGCCCTCGGTGATGCACGGGCCCTCTGCCGAGGGGAAGGCTTGCCAGTGCCTCCCCGACAGAGGACCTACCTCCGGGCGACGCCTTGCTCCACGCAGCGCGGGGAGGGGCCTTGCTCCCGACTCCTCCCACGCACACCCAGTGCGCTTCCCCTGGTGGAATGGGGGTTGCCATGCTGGGGCTGTCGTCCATCACTGCGACCTGATTCACTTGCGACTCATGGTTAGCATATGCCTGTTCCTGAGAGTTTAGTGGTACCCTGCAGCTGTTGTCGCCGGCGGGGTCGGTGAGGCTCCCGGGTGGCTCCTGGAAGGCCTCAACTTCCAGCGTCTCCTCTTCCCAACCCGGCTCGAGGAACGACCCGGGATCATCTTCCGGCGTGTACTCCTGGTTCATCATGCGGGGCACATAGGCCTCCGGAGCCGTTGCCCCAGAAACCCCGCCGAAGTGCCCCACGCTCCACGCCATCGGGCCCAGCACGCTGCCCCGAGGACGGAAGGGCGGCATCCTTCCGGGGCCGCAGGGGTCAATACCCACGACCGCACCCACCGGGGGGGGGGGCACAGGTGCGGCTGGGTGCCCGGCTCCACTGGCTGCGTCACTGCTGATGAATCCACGTGATGCGCCTAGGAGCGTGCGAGCGCGGCGAGGCCCACCATGTGACCCGGCCACGACCTGAGGCATAGGTAGGGAGCAGAAAAGTGGCGTACCCCTGGTCACGGCGTCCAGCAGCTCAGCGACGCGTTCCAGCAATGCATCGCGGCCGCTCTCCATTAGTCGGCACTGCAGCAGCTCCCGTGCCACTATGAGCGCGAGCCTCATGTTTGCTTGCTCCCGTCGGGTGTGCAGTGCCATCGCCGCGGCGTAGTTCGAGGCCCTTGCAGCGGCCCGCGCGCGTCGCGGGGTAAGGGTGGAAGGCGTCAGACCACGCTGCCCGTGCCCCGCGGTGTTTGGCGGTGCTCCTGCCGCATGGAGCGTAGAGTTGAGGTCTTCTTGGGCGGACGATGCCGCCCGGGCTGGCCAAGCTGCCCAGTGGTCGGCGTCGGCCCTCGGGTCGCCGGACATCGGCGCTGCAGAGTGTTGGCGGGTCTGCTGATGGAAAAGAGGCTTCGGCGCACCCCTACCTGGCGCGCCAAATGTCGGATTTCGGGTTCCGGCAAAACCCTTGAGGTTCGAACACTGGGTGCACACGAAGATCTCTCCCCCTAGCTCACGCTCTCACTGCAATCTCAAAGCTCAGCGCATCGAACTCGCAGAACAAGGGACACATGGTTTATACTGGTTCGGGCCACCGATGTGGTGTAATACCCTACTCCAGTGTTGTGTGGTGGATTGCCTCTTGGGCTGAGGATGAACAAGTACAAGGGAAGAACAGCCTCCTGAGGAGAGGTGTCCTTGAGCTTGGTGAGATTTCGTGGCTGAGGATGATCTGAATGGCCCAATATTAGTTGCCTCCTACTGTGGTGGCTAGTCCTATTTATAGAGGCCCTAGTCCTCTTCCCAAATGTAGGCGGGAAGGGATCCAACAACGGCCAAATTTGAAGGGAGACAACCAGTACAAGTTATGCTGACTAAAGGTGGTCTTCCCCTGCCAAAGGCTCTGGTGGTGACATCGTCCTGGGCTACACGGTGACCTCTGTCCTACCGTCCTGCTGGTCTCGGTCTCGTTGCACCGATATGGAAACCTTTGCCTGATGCCTCGGGACTCCTCGCCTGCGCTTGCCTCTTTAGCACCAAAGAGGAAACGAGTACGCTGCACGCTCTGGCGCCCGCCTGGCCTTGGTCGTCATGGCTTGCGTCACACGGACCTCGCGAGGTGCCCCTCGCCTTGATCTCTCCGCTCCTCGCGAGCCAGCCTAGTGAGGCCGCCCCCGAGGAGGTCTTGCATCGTCTGCCTCGAGAGGCTTGGCCCCTCGCGAGGGTCTTGAGTGTTCGCTGATGAAGATGGGCCGTACAGGTGTAACGCCCACGATGCGGCTATATCTCCCACGTGTCGAGGCACGACTTAGAGGCATAACCGCATAGTGGTTTTGTCGCAAGAAGGGTCATCTTCACACAATCCCATGTAATGAACAAGAATGGGATAAAGAGTTGGCTTACAATCGCCACTTCACACAATACATAAATATCATTCATACATCATCCAAAATACAATCATATAGACCGACTACGGCCAAAATCCAGATGAAGATAAGACAACCCCAAATGCTAGATCCCCGATCGTCCCAACTGGGCTCCACTACTGATCATCAGGAAAAGACACATAGTAATGACCACGTTCCTCGTCGAACTCCCACTTGAGATCGACACCATCATCTGCACTGGCATCGTCGGCACCTGCAACTGTTTTGAAAGTATCTGTGAGTCACGGGGACTCAGCAATCTCACACCCGCGAGATCAAGACTATTTAAGCTTAAAGGGGGGAATGGTGCAAAGAGGTGGAGCTGCAGCGGCAAAAGCATATATGGTGGCTAACTTGCGCAAATGAGAGCGAGAAGAGAAGCAACGGAACGGACGTCATCTAGCAATGATCAAGAAGTGATCCTGAACACCTACTTACGTCATCCATAACACAGACCGTGTTCACTTCCCGGACTCCGCCGAGAAGAGACCATCACGGCTACACACGCAGTTGATGTATTTTACTTGGGTCAAGTGGCACATTATCTACAACCGGACATTAACAAATTCCCATCTGCCTCATAACCGTGGGCACGGCTTTCGAAAGATAATACCCTGCAGGGGTGTCCCAACTTAGCCCATCATAAGCTCTCACGGTCAACGAATGATAAACCTTCTCCCGGAAAGGCCCGATCAGTCTCGGAATCCCGGTTTACAAGACATCTCTTCAATGGTAAAACAAGACCAGCAAAGCCGCCCGAATGTGCCGACAAATCCCGATAGGAGCTGCACATATCTCGTTCTCAGGGCACACCGGATGAGACATCCTACGAGTAAAACCAGACCTCGAGTTTCCAAGAGGGGGCCCCGCAGTCTGCTCAGTTCGGACCAACACTCGAAGGAGCACTGGCCCGGGGGGGTTAAAATAAGATGACCCTCGGGCTCGCGAAAACCCGGAGGAAAAGGTTTAGGTAGCAATTAGTAAAACCAAGGTTGGGCCGCTGGAGGAGTTTTATTCAAGGCGAACTGTCAAGGGGGTCCCATAAATCACCCGACCGCGTAAGGAACGCAAACTCAAGGAACATAATCCCGGTATAACAGTAACTAGGGCGGCAAGAGTGGAACAAAACACCAGGCATAAGGCCGAGCCTTCCACCCTTTACCAAAATATATAGATGCATTAATTAAATAAGAGATATTGTGATATCCCGACATATCCATGTTCCGACATGGAACAAACTTCAACTTCACCTGCAACTAGCAACGCTATAAGAGGGGCTGAGCAAAGCGGTAACATAGCCAAACAACGGTTTGCTAGGAAGGATGGTTAGGGATGACATAGCTAAAATGGGAGACATGATATAGCAAGTGATAGGTAGCGGAGCATGGCAATAGAGCGAACAACTAGCATAGCAAAGATAGAAGTGATTTCGAGGGGTGGTCATCTTGCCTGCAAGATTCTCAGAGTTGTCAAAAGCTTGATCCTCGTAAGCGTACTCGACAGGTTCCTCGTTCACGAACTCGTCTCCCGGCTCTACCCAAGACAAGAACACAAACAAACGGAACCACAATCAACAACGAGAAATGCACAAGCAACATGATGCAAAACATGTATGATATGCAAGATATGATATGCGATGCATATACGTGCTCCGGAAGGAAAATGATGAACATTGAAGTAACTTGGCAAACCAAGCATGCCACTTGAAAGATGAGATGATTTCGGTCGAAATCGATATAAAGATCACCGGAATCGGATGCACGGTTTGCAAATGGCAAGCAAAACAAGGATGACACTAATCTGCGATAAACAGCAAGATAGCACTTAAAATGCAACAAGCAACAATGCTACATCACCCCAACATAGCAACAAAGCACATGCCAGTAATCTACAGGAGATGCTTGACAAAAGATGAACACTGAGCTACGGCTAGTTCACAACATATCAAGCTCAAACAAGCATGGCAAAAGTGCAAAAGATTACAGGTTCACAGACTTGGTGAAAAACTGGACATGGCAGAAAACAGCATCAGGTAGCAATGTTCAGAGCACGAAATCAACATGCTAAAGGAACTTAACATAGCAAAACAAGGCATGGTAGTGTTCTAGTAAATGCACATGACAAAAGTCCCTTACTGACCATAAGCCAAAAAGGACCAGAAGATATGATGGCAAGCATGTAAACATAGCAAGTTTCGTTATCAGGTTTCAGACTTGGCAGAAAACAGAGCATGGCAGAAATATTAATATGTAGGCCTCTTTGTGAGCTTGATGCACTCACTACAGAGCAATGCACTACAAACCAAGCATCAGGTAGCAATGTTCAAAGCAAGCAATCAACATAGCAACAAATCACATGGCAGTAATCTACAGGAGATGCTTGACAAAAGATGAACACTGAGCTACGGCTAGTTCTCAACATATCAAGCTCAAACAAGCATGGCAAAAGTGCAAAAGATAACAGGTTCACAGACTTGGTGAAAAACTGGACATGGCAGAAAACAGCATCAGGTAGCAATGTTCAGAGCACGAAATCAACATGCTACAGGAACTTAACAAGGCATGGCATGAATCTACTAAATGCATAGAACAAAAGTCCCTTACTGACCATGAGTCAAAAAGGTACAGAAGATATGATGGCACCCATGTAAACATAGCAAGTTCCGTTAACAGGTTTCAGACTTAGCAGAAAACAGAACATGGCATTAACAGAATTATGAAGGCATCTTGATGAGCTTGATTCACTCATCACAAAGCAATGCATGACAAAACAAGCATACCTACAACAATATGGCATGTTTATGAAGCTAACCATGGAAAGAGCAAGTTTATAGCATGTATGGATCAACTACAACAACCTTGGCAAAATTGAATATCTGTTAACAATCTGCCAGGAATATTTTATAGCAAAACGTAGAGCAAGATTGAGACATGCTAGGGCACTCCATAATTGCAAACATGTGAATGGATGGATATAGCACAACTATATCTACAAAACATACTTACTGAACATACTCAAAAGAAGCATGGATCTCACTGTAGACACATGGATACATGGCAACAAAATAACAGCAGTAACAGACTTGGCAAAATTCTATGTCCCTGAAAACAGAAACATCACGAAGCCTAGTTTGCATGCTTGTGCTAGTCACCACATAAATCACAAAAATACATGGCATACACCTCTGTAAAGATGGCATGGCACAGATCAAAACACCTGTAGAGCGCATGCCCATAAGATGCACACATCAAATGCAACAAAAATAACAAAACATCAAATTCTGATAAGTAACAGCAGTAAACATCATATAGCACTCTTGCATCAGAGATTTGGGCATCAAGGTGGACTCAAACGAGCATGGCACAATGGAACAAAATGAAGAGCATCTCGTGACGAACATTTCGATATATCATGCACGCAAAACGGAGCAGTATGTAATGAGATATGCCATGATGAACAGAGCAACATATTGCAATAACTTTAGGACTTGGAGGAAAATCGGGGTCAACCTCTCCAGATCTAGGGTTCCTCGCGCGAACCGAGGATGGCCGGAGGAGAGGGCGGCGGCGGCCGGAGCTCCGGGAGGCCAGGGAAGGAGGAGGCGACGGGGCAGTCGCGGGTGCGGGCGGCGGAGCCAACGGGAGTGGAGGCGGCGGGGACGGGCGCCGGCGCGGGCGGCGGCGGGGTCGGCGTCCAGAGCGCAAGGACGGCGCGGCGAGGTCCGGCGGGGAGCGGGAACAGCGGCGGCGGGGGGGAGCCGCGGCGGAGCGGAGGAGCGCACGGGAGGAGGCGCGGGAGGCGGCGGAGCGGGCCGGGGGGCCCCGCGCGGTCCTGGCGGGCCGGCGGCGGCGCGCGGTGGCTGGGGCCACATGGCGCCCTCCGGTTGGCCGCGGGCGGGGGCGGATTCCGTCCGGCGGCGGAGAGGGAGCGGGGCTAGGGTTTTGGGACCCGGAATTTCGGAGGGGTGCACATATTTATAGGTAGAGGGAGCTAGGGGACTCCAAATGGAGTGCGGTTTTCGCCCACACGATCGTGATCGAACGACCGAGAGCATGGAAGTGACTTAGGTGGGTTATTGGGATGTTTGGAGGTTTTTTTTGCTGCAACACACAAAAGGCCTTTATGGTTACCCGGTTAACCGTTGGAGCATCAAACAACCTCCAAATGGAACGAAACTTGACAGGTGGTCTACCGGTGGTGTACCAAGGCCACTTGGAAAACCTCGGTCCATTCCGAGAAAGTTTAACACCCGCTCACGAAAAGAGACAAGAGGGTTGCGCCGGTGCACGTGGGAGTGTCGGATTGCAAAACGGACAACGGGGAAAATGCTCGGATGCATGAGACGAACACGTATGCAAATGCGATGCACATGATGACATGATATGAGATGCATGACATGAATAAAAAATGCAAAACGAAAAACAAAAAACCCAACCACAGAGGGAATATCATAACACATAGCCGGAAATAGCAAGAGTTGGAGTTACAATTATGGAAAGTTATATCCGGGGTGTTACACTGCACTTCGTCGGGATCACGGGCGGCTCCCCCTTCTCCTGGCGGGCACCGGCCTCATCGTCATTTGGCAGGGTGTGGAGGATGTCAGCCTTGCTCAAGGGGGAGGTCTCCCCCATCCCTTCAGGGGTCACCTCCGAGTCGTGCTCCTCGTCCTCCTCTTTTTCCTCCCCGCGGGATTCATCAGAAGACAGATCCACCAGCGTTGGCTCCATAGGGGCCCCGGTGGGCGCCGGCACCACCAGCCCGCACCCGTCAAAGGTCGACCTGGCGGCCACGACCTGCGCCCCGTCCTTGCGGTGGAACAAGGGAATGAAGACACTCGACGGGTACTCCTGGTCGTCCCCGACCAGGAGGCGGAGAGCCGCAACCAGCTCACCATCAGGCAAGGCTTCCGGGCTTAGGTGAACCTTGTCCTCTTCGTCCCCAAGCCTCCACAAGGGGCGCGTACGCACCTGAAGCGGGGCCACGCGCAGCATCAGGAATTCCCTCAGGAGCATGGCCCTTGTCACCTTTGCCGCCTTCGCGTTGCCCGGCTTCAGGTCGGCGTTCATCTGCTCCAGCACCAACGTCGCCCGCTCATCAGTGAGCTTTGCGCAAGACCACCCCTTGTCGGACTGGGGCATCTCCGTTGGCAGCACCAAGTGTGGGTGGATGCACTTGGTGTCCATCATGACCCACTTGCTCCTGAAGCCGTCGGCCTTCTTCCCAGCCTTTGAGATCGAGTTGGCCTTGCCGGCTGCGATGAAGTTGGCACACCCGGAGGTATGACCCTCGTTGATGCGGAGGAAGAAGAAGTGGCGCAGCAGAGCCAAGTACAACATCATGTCGAGGTACGCCTCGTAGTAGAAGGCAAAAATCGACAAGAGAAGGAAAGAGTTGGGATGAAGATGTAGCGCCTGCAGCCCGTAGTGGCCAAGGACCTCATAGAAGAAGTCTGAGAAGGGGGGAACCGGCCCCGCGACGATGCTGCTCATGAAGAAGGGGAAGAAGGTGCTTCCCTCGGGCTCCGGCACGGTAGAGCCAGCCCGGAGCTCAGTCTTTCCCCTCTTGTTGCTTTCCGCCGCCGTCAGCAGGCGCGTGGCGGTGAGGCTCT
Organism: Aegilops tauschii subsp. strangulata; assembly: GCF_002575655.3. Taxonomy (NCBI): domain Eukaryota; kingdom Viridiplantae; phylum Streptophyta; class Magnoliopsida; order Poales; family Poaceae; genus Aegilops; species Aegilops tauschii. The sequence continues at coordinate 209,048,794 of NC_053039.3, read as the reverse complement.
TCTCCGACACGTTGGGCGCGTCGAGAGCTGGCTCGTACCAAGCCGGCGACTAGGCAGGCTTGAACTTCCGGGGCGCCATTGGTCGCTGCTGCGGAAGGGGATGGGAGAAGGTCTGGCGGTTTCGGAAGCAAGGAGCAAGAAAGGGGATCTGGAGCTGTCGGATCACGGGTACCGGCAAAACCCTTAAGGTTCGAACACTGGGGTGCGCGCGAAGAATTCCTCCCTACCGATCCACGTCCTAACTAGCTAAGATCTCAAGAACGAACTTGACGAATTCACAACACAAAGGACACAAGATTTATACTGGTTCGGGCCACCGTTGTGGTGTAATACCCTACTCCAGTGTGGTGGTGGTGGATTGCCTCTCGGGCTGATGATGAACAGTACAAGGGGAAGAATAGCCTCCTGAGGTTGAGGTGTTCTTGTGCTCGGTGTGTGGCTAAGGATCAGGTGGGATGCCTCTGAATCCGTTGTCTTTTTTCCTACGGTGGTGGCTAGTTCTACTTATACAGGCCCTCGTCCTCTCCCCAAATATTGAGCGGGAAGGGAGCCAACAACGGCCAATTTGAAAGGGGACAGCTAGTACAGCTTGTCCGGATAAAAGCGGCCTTCGCCTGCAAAAGGCTCTGGTGGTGACGCCGCCTTGGGCTCCATAGTGACCTCCGTCTTGCCGTCCTGCTGGTCTTGGTCTCGTTGCACCGATATGGAAACCTTTGCTTGATGCCTTGGTACTCCGCGCCTGCGCTTGCCTCCTTTAGCACCAAAGAGGAAACGAGGACGCTGCACGCGCTGGTGCCCACCTGGCGCCCGCCTGGTCTCGATCGTCATGGCTCACGTCATGAGAACCTCGCGAGGTTTGCCTTGCCTTGATCTCTCCGCCCCCCGCGAGCCTGCCTGGCGAGGCCACTCCTAAGGAGGTCTTGCGTCGTCCGCCTCGCAAGGCTTGGCCCCTCGCGAGGGTCTTGAATGCCTTGTTGATGAAGATGGGCCATACAGGCCTGCTAACAAAGCCACGCCATGGGCCGCAGGCAGGCAAGTCTGGGGACCCCCATTCCTAGAACACCGACAGTAGCCCCCGGGCCCAAGGCGCGCTCGGGCTTGGCTTCGAGGCGAAGCCAAAGGTCAAGTGCGGAGCACCGCAGGGCCCAAAAGCCTGCGGCCTTGGTCGACGCGTGGCGGTTGATTGGACGTGGGCGTCTTCGCTTCCCCATGCTACCTAGGTAACTTCCCTACTTGACAAAAGGCTGGCGCAGACTGTGTCTGCCTTCATTGCTTCTCTTCGGCTTGCTCAGATCCCCTTTCTTGCGCTCTGCTTCCGAAATCCTCAAATCTGCTTCCATCCCCCACCGCATCAGCGACCGATGGCACCGCACAAGGTCAAGCCCTCCTCGTCGCCGGCTTGGTACGAACTTGCTCTCGACGTGCCCAACATCTCGGAGAAGAGCCTCGCCGCTACGCGCTTGCTCACGGCGGGGGAGAGCAACGAAGGGGGAAGACGGAGCTCCGGGCTGCCTCTGACATGCCGGAGCCCGAGGGGAGCACGTTCTTCCCCTTCTTCACGAGCAGCATCGCCGCGGGGTTGGTTCCTCCCTTCTCCGACTTCTTCTATGAGGTCCTCGGCCACTACGGGCTGCAGGTGTTGCATCTTCATCCCAACTCCATCCTTCTCCTGTCCATCTTCGCCTACTATTGCGAGGCGTATCTGGGCGTGATGCCGTCCATGGCACTGCTGCGCCACTTCTTGTTCCTCCGCATTAGCGAGGGCCACATCTCTGGGTGCGCCAATTTCATCGCGGCCGGCAAGGCCAACTCGATCTCGAACACCGGGAAGAAGGTCGACAACCTCAGGGCCAAATGGGTCATGATGGGCGCCAAGTGCGTCCACACGCGCTTGGCGCTGCCGACGAAGATGCCCCGGTCCGACAAGGGGTGGTCTCGTGTAGAGCTTACTGACGAGCGGGTGTCGCCGGTGTTGGAGCAGATGAAGACCGACTTGAAGCCGGGCAACGCGAATGCGGCCAAAGTGACAGGGGCCATGCTCCTGAGGGAATTCTTGATGCTGCGCGTTGCTCCGCTTCAGTCGCGTGTGCGCCCTTTGTGGAGGCTTGGAGATGAAGAGGACAAGATTCTCCTGAGCCCAGAGGCCCTGCCTGACGATGAGCTGACTGCTGTTCTGCGCCTCTTGGTTGGGGACAACCAGGAGTACCCGCCGAGCGCCTTCGTTCCTTTGTTCCACCGCAAGGACTGGGAGCAGATCGTGGCTTCCAGGCCGACCTTTAACGCGCGCGGGCTGGTGCCGCCGGTGCTTACTGGGGCCTCTGCAGTGCCGAGGCCGGTGGAGCTGTCTTCTGATGAGCCCCACGGGGAGGAAGAGGGGGAGGAGGACTCGGGGGAGACCCCCGAGGAGATGGGAGAATCCTCCCCTTGAGCAAGGCTGACATCCTCCGCGCCCTTCCTGACGACGCCGAGGTCGACACCCGCCCGGAGGAGGGAGAGCTGCCCACTATCCCGACAAGGGGCAGGTCGTCGCCGATTTCTCGAGGTGCCGCCTCCGCCTCGACGCCGCCTGGAGCTGCCTCCGGCCCTGCTGCCACGCCGTCTTCTGCTCCCGGAGCCTGTGTGCCCACTCCTCAGGCTCCGACGCTTTCGGGTTTTAGGCTCCCCAAACGGACGGTGGATTATGTCGCGGTGGATCAGTAAGTGCTTCGAGCTTCCTCTTGTTCCTGCTTGTACTTGCTATTTTCTGACGTTCACCCTTGGTCGATCAGGCCGAAGCCTTCGGCGAAGAAAAGGAAAGAGGATGCAGCGGCCGCGCCCCCTCCGCAGAGAAAGGAGGCAAAAACACTCGCACCTCCCCAGCCCGGTCGCCCTCACGAGGCCAAGAGGAGCATCGCTGGGAGGAGTCAGCCCCCGTGGCCCCGCTGGCTCCGGAAGTGCCGGTGCCTCGCTCGGGTGATGAGGTCCCAAAGGCTCAGGAGCCCTTGATCTCCCAGGCTCTGGTGACAACGCCGCCCCCTCCTCCTGCTGCGCCTCTGGCCCCAGGTTCTTCTGCTTCCTCTGCCACCTTGGAGCATGTCCTTTCGGAGATGGCCCAGCTGCGGGAAGATCTCCTGGGCACGGACCCGCGCCTGGTAGCCGGGCGCCTGGAGCTGGCCTCTGGCTGGCTTCACTCTGACTCAGCGGTTCGTGCGTCGCTGAGCCAGGCCGCGGTGGCCTCCGAGAAGGAGAAGCAGGCCGCTGCCAAACCTGCGGCTGATCGCGAGGCGGCGCTGAAGGACGCCGAGGCCGCCCGCGACCGCTGCCGAGAGCTGGAGGACGAGCTGAAGAGCCTGCGCGACCAGTGCGCAGAAGAAGAACGTGGCCGCCGAGCGAAGGAGGAGGAGATGAAGGCCCGGGAGGATGCCATCAAGGGCCGCGACGCCGAGCTGGGAGGGCTGGCGAAGGCGCAGGCTGCGGAGCGCAGCCGGCTGGAGGAGTTGGAGCGGAAGGCGAAGGCGAAGGAGGCCGATCTTGACGGCAAGGCGAAGGTCCTGGCTGAAGACCGCGTGGCCTTCTCGCTTCTTGAGGAGAGGTCCAGCGTGGCGCTGAAGTCTCTGTATGAGAAGGGCTTGGAGAAGCCGCTGACCACCAACGAGGGTGGCGCTGCTCAGCTGCTTCCTCACTTGGTGAAGGCGCTTGAGGAAGTCGTGGAGGGCATCGGTCCCATGGCTGAGGCAAAGGCTCGTGTCCTTTCTTCAGCTGCACTGACGCGTGTCTTCAGCCATCTGTACCTTCGCGACCCCAGTGCTCGTCTTGACGAGCTGCTGGAGCTCGTAGCTGATGAACACTGCGCGGCTGCCGCCGCAACCGTGAAAGGTCAAGTGGAGGCCCTGCTGAAGAAGTTCCACGGCTTTGTCCTCACGCCCTCAACCGGCGATGCCACCGATCCTGCGACTGGCGGTGCAGGTGAAGGCGACGCTACCAAGCGAGGAGCACCTTCTGCGGATGATGGCGGTGTCCAGGGGTGACTTGCTTGCGGCTGCTTCCCTGTTTTATCCCTACAACATGTATCATGCCTCGTGGAGGCGTTTAAACTCGTGCTTGGTATTTGGGAGAACGATCTGGCTTGTAGTATTTGCTTTGAGATTTTGCGATTTTCTTCCTATTTGCTTTGTGTTCTGCGTCGGGAGAGCCCGACCCCGCGCATACCTCAACTGCTGTTGGGCCGACCGGAGACCAGGACAGACCAAGGAGTGAGGGGCTACGTGACCAGTTAGGCTCCTGAGTCGCGATGCTCAGGAGTCCCCCTTGACACGCAAACAGCTTATAGGAAGTATACACGAGGATAGGTTAATGTTCTACGTCGGCAGAGCCCGGCCCCGCGCATACCTCAACCGCCGTTGGGCCGACCGGAGACCAGGACGGACCAAGGAGTGAGGGGCTACGTGACCAGTTAGGCTCCTGAGTCGCGATGCTCAGGAGTCCCCCTTGACGCGCAAACATCTCCATACCTGCCCTTGCCGAGGCTTGGCTCGGGAGGGGCGTGCGACGACCAGGTCCGAGGGACCTGGTTTGGGCGGCATACGCTCGAGCGTGACCCAAGCATAGCCCCAGTGCCCAGCCCCCTCATGCGACTCTCCCGAGGGGAGGCGTTGCGGTGAGGCCGGACACTGAGCTCTAGGCTCCCTGAGGTTGGTACGGCCGTGAGGCCGCCCTCAGTTGTTTATCACCAGCGCGGAGCATAGTGCTTCCGCTTGTGCATGGGCATAGCCACTCCTCGGCAGTGTCTTCGGCTAGCGCGGAGCATGGTGCTTCCACTGGGCGTGGGAGGGGGACTCCCTACTGCGGAGAGCCCCCAGGGCGTGTAAAGCCCCGCCCTGACACGTGGCTTACAAGGTAGGGCTAGACGAAGTGTATCTGGGCACCCGTGAGCCAGCGCGGGATTCACGAGTCCCTACCTCAAGGCGGGTTGCACCTGGTCTTGGTTCTTGTTTGCTGTGTTAGTCCTGCGAGGTGGTCAGACAACCTGCGCCGAACGAATCTCCTAAGGTTATCGCGTGAGAAAGCCAAGCACCAACGGCCCCAGGAGGTGACGTGAACGGGGCCGGCCCGCCAGACAGAGCTCAGCCGTTGGATTTATCGACGCTGCAGGGACGGGCCCGAGCACAGACGCCGTGCTTAACATACTCACGCGAAGGATCTTGAAGAAAGACGACCGGCGCGCGGCTCCCATGACGGGCGACGATCGAGCAGGTAATAGTTATAGGTAGATTAGGCATGGAAAGCATACTGGCTTAAGTAAATGCAAGGGAGATACATGCCACTGGGTCAGGCCCGAGCGGCTTGGGGATGATGCAGCCCGAGGGGCGCCCCCACCAAGGTAAGCTAAAGACATAAAAAGGGGTACATGCCACAGGGACGGACCCACGCGGCCTGGGAATGATGCAGCCCGAGGGGCGCTCCCAGCTGAATGAACTTGGAAAATGTCACCTGGTTCTGTTGACGAAGGAGAGTTGGGGCAGCTGAAGGTACGCGGCGAAAGGGATGCTCCTCATGAGCCACCGGGGCCCTGAGCCTCGGGACGCTCTGGGGGTCTAGGTGGTTCCTTGAGGACCGTCTCCATCTCGCCAACACTGCGTGGTGCCTGGCCTCTTGAGTTGCCAGGATGCTCCGCAGGCTGCGCTGATAGGCGGTCGCCACGCTCGGCAGGACAAAAGGCATGCGAACGTAGTTGTGAGGTGGGCCCTCGCAGTGTCCCATGCGCGAAGGCCAGAAAAGCTCATGAGAGGCGGCCCCGTTGAGCCCTGGGACGTCGATGCAGACGCGCAGCCCGGCATCCTCGCCTGGATGGGGAGCTGCGCCTGGTGAGCAACAGCTGTTGCGCATGGCCCTTGCGTTTTGTAGTTCCTGAGTGGTCTTGGTGATGAACTCCTGAGCGGTGGGTGCTCCTTCCCTGTGTCCTCCTGAGGGAAACGTGCCGTGAAGCACGCCTCCAAGCGGTGCCTAAGCGCGCCCCTCGTGATATTGGCAAGTCTGAAGCCCTCCAGAAGAGAGCCCCCGAGCCCTGCCCGAGTGGGGCGCCGGGCGTGCTTTCCTATGCAATGGAGGGAGGCACCCCAGGTGAGGGCGCTGATCCTGACGAGGTTCCAGCTGCAACGCCACCCTCCCGAGGTCCTGCACGACGTAACTGCTTCTTCTTCTTCGGGGTGGTCTCAGGAGGGCGCTTGCCCTTGCTGTCGGGGTCGTCGATTGCTGCAGCTTGGAAGGCACGCTCGAGGGAGCACACCGCATCTGTTTCTTCGCATGGGACCGTGATGATTCCGCCGCTTCCCGGCATCTTGAGGACATTGTAGCCGTGATAGGTCACCGCCATGAACTTGGCCAGGGCTGGGTACCCGAGGATCGCATTGTATGGCAGGCATATGTAGGCAACGTCGAAGTCGATGAGCTCGGTTCGGTAGTTGTTGCGTTCTCCGAAGGTGACAGGGAGGCGGACCTGCCCGATTGGTGTGGTGGAACCGTCGGTCACTCCTGAGAACGGCTTGGTAGGCTGAAGCTGGTCATATGGCACTTGGAGGTTTTCGAACGTGTCGACGGACAGGATGTTGAGCCCTGCGCCGCCGTCGATGAGGGTCTTGGTAACTTGCACGTTGCTGATGACTGGTGAGCAAAGCATTGCGAGGGTGCCAGCGGTAGCTGCGCACTTGAGCTGATCTGCCGAATTGAACGTGATGGCTCACTTGGACCACCTGAGCGGGCGCGTGGCCTCGAGCTTGGGGAGGACTGCATTCACTTCACAAGGAAACTGTTTGAAGATACGCTGTGAGGCTGGGGCTTGAGCTCCACCCAAGATGCAGGCGATAGCACGTGGCTCCTGGAAGACCCCAGCCCCCTCATCTTGATGGTGGTCGTCGTTCCTTCTAGGCGGTGGCGGTAGTGGGGGGAGACCGGCGTTGCCCTGAGGACGATCCTCACGAGGCTGGTCCCTCCAGGCGCCTTCGCGAGGTTGATCCTGCCAGCGGTCCTCGCGAGGCCGGTCGCGCCACTCCTGACGCGAGCCACGGTCGTCCCAGCGTCCGCCACCACGTCCTCCTCCTCGGCCGTAGCCCCGGTCGCTGTGCTCGGGGCATCGACCGAAGCGTCCTTCCCAGATGGCTCTGAGCTCTTGACAGCCGCTGGTATTGTGGGTATGCAGGTTATGGAAGGCGCAGAACGGTCGGCTGCTCTTGGATGACTCGGGCTCGTCTCTGCCGCGCTTGGTGTCTGGTTCCGCTGCGAGCACGTCTGCTCCCTTGCGCTTCACGTCCTTGGCCTTGCCTTTCTTCTCCTCCGGGTCCGCAGCTGGGAGCTCGAGGAGGTAGAGGCGCCCCTCCTCAGCTCGTGTGCACTTGGTCACCAGGTTGAACAACTCCAGAGACATGCACAACTCCTCGTGGATAGCGAGCTCCTCCTTCATCTTGACGTCGCGGACGCCATCACAGAACGCGGAGATGATGGCCTCGTCCGTCACCTTGGGGATCTTGAGGCGGGCGTTGTTGAAGCGCTGGATGTACTTCTAGAGGGTCTCTCCTGGTTGTTGCTTGACGCGGCGCAGTTCACCCGAGGCCGGCAGGCGGTCGCGAGTGCCCTGGAAGTTGGCAACGAAATGGATGCGCATCTCGTCCCAGGAGGAGATCGAGCCTGGGGGCAGATTCAGGAGCCAGGAGCAGGCACCATCCTTGGGAGCCATGGGGAACCAGTTCGCCACGACTTTCTCGTCGCCGTTGGCCACCCCGATGCTCATCTCGTAGAGCTGCAAGAACTCTACGGGGTCGGGGGTGCCGTCGTAGCGAGGAGGTAGATTTGGCTTGAACTTACCCGACCAGGCAACGCTACGCAGCTCGGGGGTGAAGGCGCGGCAGCCGGCCATGGTCACTGGGGCCCACCTTGGAGGTGGAGCTTGGTCTTGGTGCCCGCGCGCCACTACGACAAGCGGCGTGGGGCCTTGCCGCAGCAAACGATCCTGGCGCGGCGGAGCGAGGAGCGGCGGAGCGTTCTCTTGCGGTCGAGGGACTTCTTGACAGCTTCTTTCTTCACGCGCGGGCGCCGGACATGGTGGGTCACGTCGTGGAGCCGCGCGCCTTGGCGCCAGGGCGCCGTCTTGGGGCAGAGGTGGTGGAGGTGCTCCGTGAGCTACATCGCCTGTAGCTGACGGAGGGCGAGGCGGAGAGAGGGACGGCGCAGGGGAGCCCCCTGCGGTGCGGACAAACTCGGCGATGCGGCCGAGCCAATCCTCGTAGAGGTCATCGACTGGGCAGTAGCACAGGAGCTCGCTGCACCTGGCTGATCCCCAACAATGTTCGGAATGCCTGAGCTTCCAGGCCGTGGCTGCGACGGCTGGCTCGGGGATTGACTTTGAGCTCCCACCGTCTGCGAGCGGGTTTCGGATACGGTGGGTGTTTGTGGACGTCGGCGTGCTCAGCCCCTGCTCTCGCCCCCTTTGGCGCCCACCGTCCCCAGCTCCGGCTGGGGCCACGAGAGGCTCGCTGACCCATGCCTTGCCTTCGTCTGGCTCCGGTTGAAGAGGCTGAAAGGTCTCGGTGTGACCGCGCCCATGGTGATGAAGGAGTTCCTCCGACGCCACGTCGCTCCACTCCAGCGCCATTCCCGACCGATGTGGGCCTTGTCCGGCAGCAATGATCGTATGAGGCTCCATGAGTCTAGGCTTGCCCTCGAGGCGCGACGAACGGTGCTCGAGGTCCTGACGGGTGACCCTTCGCCAGCCGACATGCCGCAGAAGGCTTGTCTTTTGTACTGCTTCTCGAACAGGGTGGAGTTCACGAGGCAGATGCCCCCTTTCGACGAGTGGGGGCTGCGTCCAGCCGGCCTTGAAGGGCCTCACGAGAACCCTATCTGCATGTTTCCCCTCCTTGCCACCAGTGCCGAGCTCGCCCCGAGAGTGGGCGCGGGGGGCGAGCACTGCCGAGGGCTGGAGATGCGACTGTTGCTGTGCTGACCCCGCGCGAGGCTCCCAAGGCGCCATCTCCCAGGGCTCATGACCTTCGCCCTGAGGTGAGGATGAGGGGGCGACACGATCCACCGCTCCTGAGGCCGAAGCCCCGACGGGTCACCCTGAGGCACAGCCCGAGGGCTCCCCTCAGCCTAGCACTCCCGAGGTCGTCCCCTCAGGAGCCTCACCGGCCGTTCCCAGCGTTGGTGGCTGCATCCAGGGCTTTGGCCGGCTCCAACTAGACTTCGATGCGCTCCGCAAGAGGAAGGGGTCTCCAAGATGCAGCGGTGATGCCTTCCGGCCATTGAAGCAGTGGACGTATATTTCCATGGACGAGTGAGTACCTTACCTTTGTAATTTCTGGGGTGCCATCTTCTCTTCTGATCATGGTTTCTCAGGCCCCCTTTCGCCAGGGTGACGAAATCTCCAGAAGAGCAACCTCCTCCTACCTCGGACCCTCCGTTGACTCTAAGTGTCTCGCTCCAGCTCGCCGCGCTCGGCGCAAGATCGATGGGGGAGATGGGCGTGCCGGCCTGGCGCCTTGATCCTGCGCTCCTGCTGCCCTTCCTTCGCGGCCCGGTCTGGGGCGCGGGGGGTGTGCCAAGGGCTCCACCCCTGGTCATGGACGGCGGCTGGATGACCTAGATCCTGGCTTCTTCTTCGAGCAACGGGCCCTCACCCATCCGGGCCCCCGCCGAGGCCCAGACGGCGACTGGGGAAGCGCCGGCCTCTAGCCCCCTGCTGGGAGGGAGCGAGCCGCTTCGGATCCCGTCGGCAACCCCTGCTGTGGGGGATGGACCTGGTCGCGCGCTCAAGTTTGCGCACGAGCGGGGTGTCGTCCGCCACGAGCTCTTCCAGGAGGCAATGGGCGCGCTGAGCCGACTTGGCGGAGAACTCGTGGATGTCGACACTCGCCTTGAAGCCGAGGGGCTCCGACTGGTGGAGGAGTGGCATCAACTGAAGGTGGCTATCAACCTCGGACGCCTCCAGCGTGAGCACGCCAATGCGAAGGCCGAGGCATCCTTGGCAACCTCGCGCGAGGCCAGCGCCCGGGCCTTGGAGGAGGCCAGGGAGGTGGACCATCGCCGCGCGGCTGCCGAGGAGCGTAGGCGGTAGCTACAGTCCTTGAACGCCTCCCTGGAGCAGCAGGTGGAGGATCGCATAGCTACCTTGGTGTCTATGAAGGGCGCACCGTCCGACGAGAAGGAGATCTCGAGGCGCAAGGAAGCACTGTTGCTGGAGGCCACAGAGCGCAGCCTCGAGCTTGAGCGGCTGGAGACGAGGGAGCGCCAAGTCGCCCAAGCAGAGGATGCTGTTTGCGCGCATGAGGCCAGGGCCCAGGAGGAGGTCGACCGCAGGGTGGCCAAGGCTCGCGCGGATCTTGCTGGCAGGTACGACCTGAAGCTGAAGCTCGTGGAAGCCGAAGCTGTGGGCAGGACCGCTGCCCTCAGGTCAGGGCTGGCTGAGGTGCAGCAGCGCGAGAAAGCCGCCGTAGCCGCCCTGATCTCAGTGCAGGCTGAGCTGGCCTCCGCCCGTGCCGAGCTGCTCTCTCTTCAGCATCGGGTTGCCAGCATCGAGTCCTTCGCGCAGGAGAGAAGGGAGGAGGCGCTTCGCCGGCAGACGCTACTGCGTGAGCATGTTCCCATGCTTCGGGACCTCAAGACGAGAGCCAATTAGGCACTTGGTACCATCTGCGATGAGCACGCTCCCCATCCACACGCCGAGGACTATTCCGGCCATCTTCGCTTCTTCACCGATGTGGTGACGCACCTAGAGAACCGAGCTGAGAGGGCTCGCGATCTTGTGGACGAAAAGAGCCGGGGCCTCCTCGGGCACGCATTCTCCCGCGTCTTCAGCCATCTCCTGAACACCAATCCTGACATTGATTTTGACGCCGCCATTGCCCCAGTGCCTGAGGTCATCCAGGACAACCTAGCGCGCTGGGTGGACGACAATGTGGATGCCCTAGTTAGGGCCTTTGCTTCCTATGATGATGTAGTGGTGGTCGCAGCGGATGAGGGCGACGTGGTTGATGGCGGTGAAGACAGCGACAGCGACACGCGAGCAGCCTGTCTGGAAGCGATTCGGGAGATGAGGCGAGCGACATGTCCAACTGAGCCCGCGCTCCTTTATTTTGAACCTGCACGCGAAAGCTTGGGTACGGCCCCTCACAATGTAAGAGCATTTTGGGGAGGGGGAGCCCCTCATGTAAATAGACTACCACTTTATTCCCTAGGCTAGGCTTAAAGCGCGCTTTTGTGTGCTCGCGACACCCCTTGCGGGCTTGCTGCTGTAACTAACTTTGGTTCAGTCGAGCTTCAAACTGATTTGGCAGCTGCGGATGTGCATTCCTTCAGAGGGGAGCCCCTCACGAGCTCGCGAGGTTTTGGTTTCCTGAGGGGTCTGCCGGTCCACCCGAGAGGGCCTCGCGAGAAGCGAGCGCCAGTAATGGCGAGGTGCGCGCGTAGTGCGTGTACGCCGCTGCCAGCCCCCGCTCGTGAGGTACTCGGAAGGGGGGAGATAACAGACGCAAATCTCAAACAAAACACGAATCCAGAAACTCACGAAATCAACACGAACGAGATAGGATGCCCCCCGCGATTGCCAATGGAAATACAACTTCAAATTCAAGATCAAAAGCTACAAGTCTGAGCTACAGAAAAGAGGTCAAAAGCAAATGGCCGCGTCCGGCTCCTAGCTAGTCTTCTTGTCTTCCCACCAGCATGGAGCTAAGTGCTTTCACTGGCTGTGAGCATAGTCATTGGGGGACAGTGTCGACGGCCAGCGCGGAGCATGGTGCTTCCACTAGGACGTGGGCGGGAGCCCCAGAGGCCCGAGGGCGGCACTCCAGAGACTCCAGGGCGTGTACAGCCCCACTCATTATTACGTTAGAGTGTCACGAGCGGAGACGTTCACAGGCGTGAGCCTTGCTTCATATTGCCAGACGAGAGCTCCGCCTTGCGCCGCCCTCGACCACCGTTGGGGCGTCCGGAAACCAGGACGATGCCAAGGGGCAAAGGGAACACTAGCGGCGCCCTCGGCGATGCACGGGCCCTCTGCCGAGGGGAAGGCTTGCCAGTGCCTCCCCGACAGAGGACCTACCTCCGGGCGACGCCTTGCTCCACGCAGCGAGGGGAGGGGCCTTGCTCCCGACTCCTCCCACGCACACCCAGTGCGCTTCCCCTGGTGGAATGGGGGTTGCCATGCTGGGGCTGTCGTCCATCACTGCGACCTGATTCACTTGCGACTCATGGTTAGCATATGCCTGTTCCTGAGAGTTTAGTGGTACCCTGCAGCTGTTGTCGCCGGCGGGGTCGGTGAGGCTCCCGGGTGGCTCCTGGAAGGCCTCAACTTCCAGCGTCTCCTCTTCCCAACCCGGCTCGAGGAACGACCCGGGATCATCTTCCGGCGTGTACTCCTGGTTCATCATGCGGGGCACATAGGCCTCCGGAGCCGTTGCCCCAGAAACCCCGCTGAAGTGCCCCACGCTCCACGCCATCGGGCCCAGCACGCTGCCCCGAGGACGGAAGGGCGGCATCCTTCCGGGGCCGCAGGGGTCAATACCCACGACCGCACCCACCGGGGGGGGGGCACAGGTGCGGCTGGGTGCCCGGCTCCACTGGCTGCGTCACTGCTGATGAATCCACGTGATGCGCCTAGGAGCGTGCGAGCGCGGCGAGGCCCACCATGTGACCCGGCCATGACCTGAGGCATAGGTAGGGAGCAGAAAAGTGGCGTACCCCTGGTCACGGCGTCCAGCAGCTCAGCGACGCGTTCCAGCAATGCATCGCGGCCGCTCTCCATTAGTCGGCACTGCAGCAGCTCCCGTGCCACTATGAGCGCGAGCCTCATGTTTGCTTGCTCCCGTCGGGTGTGCAGTGCCATCGCCGCGGCGTAGTTCGAGGCCCTTGCAGCGGCCCGCGCGCGTCGCGGGGTAAGGGTGGAAGGCGTCAGACCACGCTGCCCGTGCCCCGCGGTGTTTGGCGGTGCTCCTGCCGCATGGAGCGTAGAGTTGAGGTCTTCTTGGGCGGACGATGCCGCCCGGGCTGGCCAAGCTGCCCAGTGGTCGGCGTCGGCCCTCGGGTCGCCGGACATCGGCGCTGCAGAGTGTTGGCGGGTCTGCTGATGGAAGAGAGGCTTCGGCGCACCCCTACCTGGCGCGCCAAATGTCGGATTTCGGGTTCTGGCAAAACCTTGAGGTTCGAACACTGGGTGCACACGAAGATCTCTCCCCCTAGCTCACGCTCTCACTGCAATCTCAAAGCTCAGCGCATCGAACTCGCAGAACAAGGGACACATGGTTTATACTGGTTCGGGCCACCGATGTGGTGTAATACCCTACTCCAGTGTTGTGTGGTGGATTGCCTCTTGGGCTGAGGATGAACAAGTACAAGGGAAGAACAGCCTCCTGAGGAGAGGTGTCCTTGAGCTTGGTGAGATTTCGTGGCTGAGGATGATCTGAATAGCCCAATATTAGTTGCCTCCTACTGTGGTGGCTAGTCCTATTTATAGAGGCCCAAGTCCTCTTCCCAAATGTAGGCGGGAAGGGATCCAACAACGGCCAAATTTGAAGGGAGACAACCAGTACAAGTTATGCTGACTAAAGGTGGTCTTCCCCTACCAAAGGCTCTGGTGGTGACATCGTCCTGGGCTACACGGTGACCTCTGTCCTATCGTCCTGCTGGTCTCGGTCTCGTTGCACCGATATGGAAACCTTTGCCTGATGCCTCGGGACTCCTCGCCTGCGCTTGCCTCTTTAGCACCAAAGAGGAAACGAGTACGCTGCACGCTCTGGCGCCCGCCTGGCCTTGGTCGTCATGGCTTGCGTCACACGGACCTCGCGAGGTGCCCCTCGCCTTGATCTCTCCGCTCCTCGCGAGCCAGCCTAGTGAGGCCGCCCCCGAGGAGGTCTTGCATCGTCTGCCTCGAGAGGCTTGGCCCCTCGCGAGGGTCTTGAGTGTTCGCTGATGAAGATGGGCCGTACAGGTGTAACGCCCACGATGCGGCTATATCTCCCACGTGTCGAGGCACGACTTAGAGGCATAACCGCATAGTGGTTTTGTCGCAAGAAGGGTCATCTTCACACAATCCCATGTAATGAACAAGAATGGGATAAAGAGTTGGCTTACAATCGCCACTTCACACAATACATAAATATCATTCATACATCATCCAAAATACAATCATATAGACCGACTACGGCCAAAATCCAGATGAAGATAAGACAACCCCAAATGCTAGATCCCCGATCGTCCCAACTGGGCTCCACTACTGATCATCAGGAAAAGACACATAGTAATGACCACGTTCCTCGTCGAACTCCCACTTGAGATCGACACCATCGTCTGCACTGGCATCGTCGGCACCTGCAACTGTTTTGAAAGTATCTGTGAGTCACGGGGACTCAGCAATCTCACACCCGCGAGATCAAGACTATTTAAGCTTAAAGGGGGGAATGGTGCAAAGAGGTGGAGCTGCAGCGGCAAAAGCATATATGGTGGCTAACTTGCGCAAATGAGAGCGAGAAGAGAAGCAACGGAACGGACGTCATCTAGCAATGATCAAGAAGTGATCCTGAACACCTACTTACGTTATCCATAACACAGACCGTGTTCACTTCCCGGACTCCGCCGAGAAGAGACCATCACGGCTACACACGCAGTTGATGTATTTTACTTGGGTCAAGTGGCACATTATCTACAACCGGACATTAACAAATTCCCATCTGCCTCATAACCGCGGGCACGGCTTTCGAAAGATAATACCCTACAGGGGTGTCCCAACTTAGCCCATCATAAGCTCTCACGGTCAACGAAGGATAAACCTTCTCCCGGAAAGGCCCGATCAGTCTCGGAATCCCGGTTTACAAGACATCTCGACAATGGTAAAACAAGACCAGCAAAGCCGCCCGAATGTGCCGACAAATCCCGATAGGAGCTGCACATATCTCGTTCTCAGGGCACACCGGATGAGACATCCTACGAGTAAAACCAGACCTCGAGTTTCCAAGAGGGGGCCCCGCAGTCTGCTCAGTTCGGACCAACACTCGAAGGAGCACTGGCCCGGGGGGGTTAAAATAAGATGACCCTCGGGCTCACGAAAACCCGGGGGAAAAGGTTTAGGTAGCAATTAGTAAAACCAAGGTTGGGCCTTGCTGGAGGAGTTTTATTCAAGGCGAACTGTCAAGGGGGTCCCATAAATCACCCGACCGCGTAAGGAACGCAAACTCAAGGAACATAATCCCGGTATAACAGTAACTAGGGCGGCAAGAGTGGAACAAAACACCAGGCATAAGGCCGAGCCTTCCACCCTTTACCAAAATATATAGATGCATTAATTAAATAAGAGATATTGTGATATCCCGACATATCCATGTTCCGACATGGAACAAACTTCAACTTCACCTGCAACTAGCAACGCTATAAGAGGGGCTGAGCAAAGCGGTAACATAGCCAAACAACGGTTTGCTAGGAAGGATGGTTAGGGATGACATAGCTAAAATGGGAGACATGATATAGCAAGTGATAGGTAGCGGAGCATGGCAATAGAGCGAACAACTAGCATAGCAAAGATAGAAGTGATTTCGAGGGGTGGTCATCTTGCCTGCAAGATTCTCAGAGTTGTCAAAAGCTTGATCCTCGTAAGCGTACTCGACAGGTTCCTCGTTCACGAACTCGTCTCCCGGCTCTACCCAAGACAAGAACACAAACAAACGGAACCACAATCAACAACGAGAAATGCACAAGCAACATGATGCAAAACATGTATGATATGCAAGATATGATATGCGATGCATATACGTGCTCCGGAAGGAAAATGATGAACATTGAAGTAACTTGGCAAACCAAGCATGCCACTTGAAAGATGAGATGATTTCGGTCGAAATCGATATAAAGATCACCGGAATCGGATGCACGGTTTGCAAATGGCAAGCAAAACAAGGATGACACTAATCTGCGATAAACAGCAAGATAGCACTTAAAATGCAACAAGCAACAATGCTACATCACCCCAACATAGCAACAAAGCACATGCCAGTAATCTACAGGAGATGCTTGACAAAAGATGAACACTGAGCTACGGCTAGTTCACAACATATCAAGCTCAAACAAGCATGGCAAAAGTGCAAAAGATTACAGGTTCACAGACTTGGTGAAAAACTGGACATGGCAGAAAACAGCATCAGGTAGCAATGTTCAGAGCACGAAATCAACATGCTAAAGGAACTTAACATAGCAAAACAAGGCATGGTAGTGTTCTAGTAAATGCACATGACAAAAGTCCCTTACTGACCATAAGCCAAAAAGGACCAGAAGATATGATGGCAAGCATGTAAACATAGCAAGTTTCGTTATCAGGTTTCAGACTTGGCAGAAAACAGAGCATGGCAGAAATATTAATATGTAGGCCTCTTTGTGAGCTTGATGCACTCACTACAGAGCAATGCACTACAAACCAAGCATACCTACAGCAAGATGGAATGTTTATGAAGCTATCGATGGGAAGAGCAATTACATAGCATGTATGGATCAACTACAATAAGCTTGGCAAAAATGCATGTCATGTTAAGAATCTGCCAGAAATATTTTATAGCAAAAGTAGAGCAAGATGGAGTCATGCTATGGAACTCTATGATTGCAAACAATTACAGGAATGGATCAATTACAACTATAGATACAAAACATCCTGACTGAATATCTCCAAAATATGCATGGATCTCTCTGTAGCATCAAGTTTACATGGCAACAAAGTTACAGCAGACGAGGACTTAGAGAAATCACCAAGTCCCTGAAATCAGAATTATTACGGGGCCTACTTTGCATGCTTGTGCTAGTCACCACAGAGATCACAAAAATACATGGACTACACCACTGGAAAGATGGCATGGCATACTTCAAAACACATGTAGAGCTCATGCTCAAAACATGCACACATTAAATGACACAAAAATGACAAATCTCCAAGTTCTGCTAAGAACCTGAGATTAACAGCAACTAGCCCTCTTCCAACGAAGATTTGGGCATCAAGATGACCTCTAATGAACATGGTGCAATTGAACAAAATGAAGAGCATCACGAGTCGAACAATTTGACATATTATACGCGCGAATCGGAGCTACATGCAAGAAGTTACGGCATCGGGAACAAGTGCATATGCTGAAAAGATTTAGGGACTTGGAAGAAATTAGGGCACGGGGAAAAAGTCAACTCACGCCACCGTACCAGATCCCGATCGGATCGGGGCCGGAGCTCGCTGGCTCGGGCTGCCGGCGCTTGCCGGAGGGAAGGAGGAGGTGAGGACCGAAGGGAGGAAGGGCGCCGGAGGCGGCGGTGGTCGGCGGGGGCGGCGGTCGCCGGCGGGGCGGCGCCGGCGGGCCTGCGGGCGGCGGCCGGAGGCCCAAGACGCGGCGGCGGCGGGGACCGGGGCGCGGCGGCGCGTGCGCAGGGAGGAGGCCGGCGGCGGACGCGCGGAGGCGCGCGGGCCGGCGGCGGGCCTGGCGGGCCGCGGCGGTGGGAGGCCGGCGATGACACGTGTCGCGCTCTGATTGGTCGGGGCGCGGCGGCGGACGTTGTCCGGCGCGGGCGGACGCGTCCGGCGCGGCGCGGAGGGAGGAGCTAGGGTTCGTCTGCGGTTGTAATTCGGGATGCCCACATATATATAGGTAGAGGGAGCTAGGAGGCTCCAAATGAGGTGCGGTTTTCGCCCACACGATCGTGATCGAACGACCTAGAGCATGGAAGAGAGTTTGGTGGGTTTTGGGCTGGTTTTGGAGGGGGTTTTTGCTGGACACTCAAATGGACTTTGCGGATGCCCGGTTAACCGTTGGAGTACCAAACGACCTCCGAATGGAACGAAACTTGACCGGTAGTCTCCGGGTGGTATATAAAGACTACTTGACAAGCCTCGGTCCATTCCGAGAAAGTTTGACACACGCACACGAAAGAAAACAAGAGGGGTGCACCGGAGGAGATAGGAGCGCCGGATAGGAAAACGGACAAAGGGGAAAATGCTCGGATGCAAGAGACGAACACGTATGCGAATGCAATGCACATGATGACATGATATGAAAATGCATAACATGGCAAAAAACAAAACGAAAGACAAAACCCGACAACGGAGGGAAAAACATATCACATAGCCGGAAATGGCAAGAGTCGGAGTTACAATAATGGTAAGTTACATGCGGGGTGTTACAACACTCCACCACTACGAGAGGATCTCGTCCCGAGATCTAGGACTGAAAGAACTCCGGATATTCGGAACGGAGATGGTCCTCGCGTTCCCAGGTGGCTTCCCGGTCGGAATGGTGCGACCACTTCACTTTCAGGAATTTGATAGACTTGTTGCGAGTCTTGCGCTCAGTTTCTTCAATAATAGCAACTGGGTGCTCATGATAAGACAAATCTTCTTGGAGGTCAATCTCTTCGAAGTCGATAGTGCGCTCAGGCGTCTTGAAGCACTTGCGGAGCTGTGACACGTGGAACACATCGTGCACGTTCGCGAAGTTGGAAGGAAGCTCAAGTTGATAGGCGAGGTCGCCTCTTTTGCCAATGATCTTGAAAGGACCCACGTATCTAGGGGCAAGCTTCCCTTTGATACCGAAGCGACGAGTGCCTTTCATTGGAGAGACGCGGAGGTAGACATGGTCTCCGATCTCGAAAGCCAAATCACGATGCTTACTATCATAGTAGCTCTTCTGGCGCGATTGCGCGGCTTTGAGATTATCACGGATGACTTTACACATTTCTTCAGCTTCAGTGATTAAGTCATTGCCAAGAAGTTGGCATTCACCAGTCTTTGACCAATTAAGAGGGGTACGGCACTTTCTGCCATAGAGAATCTCGAATGGGGCCTTGCCCGAACTCGCTTGGAAGCTGTTGTTGTAGGAGAATTCAGCATAAGGAAGACAATCTTCCCATTTCATGCCAAAGGAAATGACACAAGCCCTGAGCATATCTTCAAGAATTTGATTGACTCGCTCGACTTGGCCACTAGTTTGAGGGTGAAAAGCTGTGCTGAAGCGAATGTTTGTGCCCATGGCCTTCTGGAAGGAGTCCCAGAACTTAGAGGTGAAGATGCTTCCACGATCAGAAGAAATCAATTGTGGAATGTCGTGCAAGGAGACAATTCTGGAGGTGTAGAGCTCTGCCAGCTGAGCTGTCGTGATGGATTCTTTGATAGGTAGGAAATGAGCCACTTTAGAGAGCTTGTCGATCACAACGAAGATAGCGTCATTTCCGCGCTTGGACTTGGGAAATCCAGTCACGAAGTCCATTTCGATATGATCAAACTTCCATTCCGGAATAGCAAGAGGTTGGAGGAGACCAGCTGGTCGTTGGTGTTCTGCTTTCACTCTTCGGCAGACATCACATTCATTCACGAATTGAGCAATTTCTCGCTTCATTCGAGTCCACCAATACGACTGCTTGAGGTCATGATACATCTTCGTACTTCCAGGATGAATGGAAAGGAGAGAATTGTGCGCCTCGTTCATTATGACTTTCCTTAGATCACCTTTTGGAACCACAATCCGGTCCTCGAAGAATAAAGTGTCTCTGTCATCAATGCGATAGCACTTGTATTTGGAAAGACCCTTGTCGATACCACGTTTCACCTTCTTCACCATGGCATCAAGGAGTTGTGCCTCACGAATTTGATCTTCCAAAGTAGGAGATACTATGAGGTTGGCAAGAACGCCTTGAGGAACAACTTGGAGATTCAGCTTGCGGAAAGCTTCACAAAGATCCGGTTGGAAAGGCTTGAGAATTAAGCTGTTGCAATAAGCTTTCCTGCTTAAAGCATCTGCAATGACATTTGCTTTGCCTGGAGTATATTCAATACTCGGATTGTACTCTTGAATCATTTCGACCCATCGAGTCTGCCTGAGGTTGAGGTTGGGCTGAGTGAAAATATACTTGAGACTCTTGTGATCAGTGAAAATGTCCACTTGTCTTCCCAACAAGAGATGTCTCCACGTAATCAATGCATGGACAACTGCCGCCAACTCAAGATCGTGAGTGGGGTAGTTCTTCTCGTTGGGCTTCAACTGCCGAGAAGTATAAGCCACAACTTTCTTCTCTTGCATTAACACAGCACCGAGACCTTGGAGAGAAGCATCACAGAAAACTTCATACGGCTTGGATTCATCAGGAGGA
Source organism: Aegilops tauschii subsp. strangulata (assembly GCF_002575655.3). Taxonomy (NCBI): domain Eukaryota; kingdom Viridiplantae; phylum Streptophyta; class Magnoliopsida; order Poales; family Poaceae; genus Aegilops; species Aegilops tauschii. The sequence continues at coordinate 209,028,670 of NC_053039.3, read as the reverse complement.
GTCAAGACAGGAGCTGTGACTAGTTTCTCTTTGAGAGTGTTGAAAGCAACGTCACACTCAGGAGACCAGACATACTTCAGATGCTTCTGTAGGAGGTTGGAAAGAGGCTTTGTAATCTTGGAGAAATTCTCAACGAATCTTCGGCAATAGCTTGCAAGACCCAGAAAACTGCGGAGCTGCTTGACATTTTGAGGAGGTTCCCAATCCAGAACTGCGGACACCTTCTCGGGGTTAACAGCGATGCCCTTGGCAGAGATGATGTGACCAAGGAAAAGAACTTCATCAAGCCAAAACTCACATTTGGAGAACTTCGCATAGAATTGATACTCTCTGAGCTTGTCGAGCACCAATCGCAAATGTTTGGCATGATCCTGCTTGTTCTTGGAGAAGACCAAGATATCGTCGAGATACACCAGAACGAATTCGTTGGTATAGGGGTTGAAGATGAAATTCATCATCCGAGAGAACACCGGAGGAGCATTGACAAGGCCGAAAGACACGACAGTATATTCATAAGAACCAAAGCTCGTTCTGAATGCTGTCTTGGGAATATCTTCTTCACGAATGCGAATCTGATGATAACCCATATGAAGGTCAAGCTTCGAGAATACTTTGGCGCCCTTGAGTTGCTCAAATAGCTCATTGATGTTGGGAAGTGGATACTTGTTCTTGATAGTCTTCTTGTTCAATGGACGGTAGTCGACAGAAAGTCGGTCCGTGCCATCCTTCTTCTTGTCAAAAAGAACACCACAACCCCATGGAGAAGAACTCGGTCTGATCAAACCCAGATGCTCTTGTTCATCGAGCTGCTTCTTTAATTCCTTCAGCTCGTTTGGTCCAAGCTTGTATGGACACTTGCAAACGGGTACAGTACCAGGCTCTAGTTCGATAACAAACTCAACTGGCCGGTGCGGAGGCATACCCGGAAGCTCTTCTGTAAAGACTCTTGATACTCGCAAACGACTGGAATTTGAGAGATGGCATCCAATTCGCCCTTCTCATTGAGAGAGAAAAACCGAATGGTTTCATCACGAGCAGCAAAAATATTCACATCCTCAGAAGAGTGTGTCAATTGAATTTTCCTGGCAGCACAATCAAGTTGAGCCTTGTGCTTAGAAAGCCAGTCCATCCCGAGAATAAGATCAATATCCGAGTCACCAAGAACAATTGGAGAAGACTGGAATTTATAGTCGCCCATCTTGATGGAGACATCGGGAGCAACCAAACTAGACGACAAAAGCTTACCCGGAGAAACAACTTGCATAACTTTGGATAAAATCTGTGTGTCAACATTGTGCTTCGATGCAAATGGGTATGACAAGAAAGAATGCGATGCACCAGTATCAAAAAGAACTTTTGCAGGAATATCATTAACAGGAAGATTACCCATTATCACATCAGTAGATTCCTCCGCTTCAGCTGCATTCATCATATTCACCTTTGCAAACTTTGGATTATGCTTGACCACTGCATTGCTGGAAGATCTGACAGTAGGAGGAGGAGGAAGACGCCTCTGGTTGAAGCACTTGTTAGCATAGTGACCTTTCTGCTGACATTTGTTGCAAGTCACCTCTGAGAGTGGACGGTGATAAGGAGCATTGGACTTTGGAGCTTGATTCTGAGACTTGTTCTGATAGCCAGAGTTGGAAGAGTTTGAAGAACCATGGCCACCTTTGTTCTTCTGCTGGTAAGGCTGACGAAACGGAGGAGGAGGAGGCAACCAGAACTTCTGTTGCTTAGCTGTCACAAGTGAGGAAGAAGAAGACTGAACTGCATCCCTGACTCTTTTCTTAGAAGCCTCACACTTGAGCTGAGCAGCCTCTTGCTTCAGTGCCATATTGTAGAATTGATCAAAGTGAGTAGGCTCAACAAGAACGAGAGCTAAGTGCAGATCCTCTTTAAGGCCACCTCTGAAGTGATAGATCATGCTCTTTTCATCAGGAACGTCTTGTTTAGCGAAGCGAGCAAGTTTCTGAAACTGAATGTTGTATTGATACACAGACATGTTTCCTTGCTTGAGATTGCGGAACTCCTCACGCTTGCTCTCAACAACACTTTGTGGAATGTGGTGCGCTTTGAAGTCCCGATAAGTCAGTCCAAGGGATCACACGGCCTCCTCTGGAATCTTTGTATTGTTGATACCAATCAGCAGCTTGGTCCTTGAGCTGGAAAGAAGCGAACTTGACAAAGTCCTCAGGCCTGACATTGCTACATTCAAAATGCTTGTTGATGTCCACGAGCCAATCATCGGCATCCGTGGCCTCGGCACAGTAGCTGAAAGACTTGGGCTGATTTGCGAGAAACTGGTTGAGAGTGGCAAAGTGAAACTGATTGTTGCCTTGACCTTGATTGCCTTGATTGCCTTGCCCTTGAGTACGTTCTTGCAAGAGTTGCAGAATCATCTGAGCATTGGCGTTGGTGGCTGCCATGATTGCTTGCCATGCCTCCGGAGGTGGAGGTGGTGGCGGAGGGTTCGCTTGACTCCCTTCATTGCGATCCGGATTCTGACGCGTTGGCGGAGCCATCCTGAAGAGGGTGACATCCGTTAGCATCTTGATAGATAAAAGATAAGTGGAATCAACGGATAGAAATTGCAACATATAGTCTTCACAATAAACATTCGAACGAAAATGAATGAATGAATTCCGTAGTAAAACACCACACTTCCATAAGTTGAGAAGCCACTTGAAAAAGATATGGAATGAACATATGAATTCGAAGATCTCGAATACCACAATACAAAATAAACAAAGTATTGGCTTGCAAAATAAGCCGGAACAAACATATGATAGAGGTTTCATCCGAAGTTTTCGTGGTGGGGCCCACACGGGCTCAACCGTACAGCACCATCATGTACAAGGCTGTGCACATGACATACGAAGCGTCCCCGAGTCGGCAAAGCCATGGACTCTTTAAGACACAACGAGACCACTGTAAAATCAACCGTATACAGGTGGACCACTAGACGTCGAACCCCAATCTCATATCATGCATCTGTCGGAAGATATCCTAAGGCTACTAGAATTCCCACTTATAAACTCCCGAAACTTTCTGGTTATGCAATCTGGTGTAGGGGATACAGGGGACACAAATATATATCACCCAAACTAGCAATCCCTAGATCCAGCTGTATCCATCCGTCAACACATAACCAAGAAACCTTCGGAAATCGTTTACCTCAACCTTCGAAAAACATCCGTTATACAAGTTATGGCAATACTCCCGAACTCCCGCCCCAGTACTGGGTGGCGTCGAGGTGATCTCACCAACAACTGCATAAAAGAGATTTCGATGTCGGCAAAACTCAGGTATTCCAGAATTGCAACGATAAAATTGTGACGACAACACCTCGGAGCTCAACTCCCTGGGACACTGCCACAACCCCTAAATGTCAGGAGGCACCAAGAACAATGTTCTCGTCACAAATCGATCGGAACGATTCCAAGATACCCGCGTGATCCTAAAAATTTTTTTTTGTGAAATTTGAGGAGAGAATAGTCAAAACTTCTACATCAGGAGACCTCACCAGAGCGACGAAGGGACTGAGGAGTAAAAAGAATCCTACTCTCCGATATATATAATCCTAAGACTCAAAACATTTTGTTCTAGACTCAACAACGCCAGCGATTCGATCAAGCAGGGGGCTCCTAAGTCGGGGAAGGCTCTGATTACCAACTTGTAACGCCCACGATGCGGCTATATCTCCCACGTGTCGAGGCACGACTTAGAGGCATAACCGCATAGTGGTTTTGTCGCAAGAAGGGTCATCTTCACACAATCCCATGTAATGAATAAGAATGGGATAAAGAGTTGGCTTACAATCGCCACTTCACACAATACATAAATATCATTCATACATCATCCAAAATACAATCATATAGACCGACTACGGCCAAAATCCAGATGAAGATAAGACAACCCCAAATGCTAGATCCCCGATCGTCCCAACTGGGCTCCACTACTGATCATCAGGAAAAGACACATAGTAACGACCACGTTCCTCGTCGAACTCCCACTTGAGATCGACACCATCGTCGGCACCTGCAACTATTTTGGAAGTATCTGTGAGTCACGGGGACTCAGCAATCTCACACCCGCGAGATCAAGACTATTTAAGCTTAAAGGGGGGAATGGTGCAAAGAGGTGGAGCTGCAGCGGCAAAAGCATATATGGTGGCTAACTTGCGCAAATGAGAGCGAGAAGAGAAGCAACGGAACGGATGTCATCTAGCAATGATCAAGAAGTGATCCTGAACACCTACTTACGTCATCCATAACACAGACCGTGTTCACTTCCCGGACTCCGCCGAGAAGAGACCATCATGGCTACACACGCAGTTGATGTATTTTACTTGGGTCAAGTGGCACGTTATCTACAACCGGACATTAACAAATTCCCATCTGCCTCATAACCGCGGGCACGGCTTTCGAAAGATAATACCCTGCAGGGGTGTCCCAACTTAGCCCATCATAAGCTCTCACGGTCAACGAAGGATAAACCTTCTCCCGGAAAGGCCCGATTTGTCTCGGAATCCTGGTTTACAAGACATCTCGACAATGGTAAAACAAGACCAGCAAAGCCGCCCGAATGTGCCGACAAATCCCGATAGGAGCTGCACATATCTCGTTCTCAGGGCACACCGGATGAGACATCCTACGAGTAAAACCAGACCTCGAGTTTCCAGGAGGGGGCCCCGCAGTCTGCTCAGTTCGGACCAACACTCGAAGGAGCACTGGCCCGGGGGGTTAAAATAAGATGACCCTCGGGCTCGCGAAAACCCGGGGGAAAAGGTTTAGGTAGCAATTAGTAAAACCAAGGTTGGGCCTTGCTGGAGGAGTTTTATTCAAGGCGAACTGTCAAGGGGGTCCCATAAATCACCCGACCGCGTAAGAACGCAAACTCAAGGAACATAATCCCGGTATAACAGTAACTAGGGCGGCAAGAGTGGAACAAAACACCAGGCATAAGTCCCTGAAATCAGAATTATTACGGGGCCTACTTTGCATGCTTGTGCTAGTCACCACAGAGATCACAAAAATACATGTACTACACCACTGGAAAGATGGCATGGCATACTTCAAAACACATGTAGAGCTCATGCTCAAAAGATGCACAGATTAAATGATACAAAAATGACAAATCTCCAAGTTCTGCTAAGAACCAGAGATTAACAGCAACTAGCCCTCTTCCAACGAAGATTTGGGCATCAAGATGACCTCTAATGAACATGGTGTAATTGAACAAAATGAAGAGCATCACGAGTCGAACAATTTGACATATTATACGCGCGAATCGGAGCTACATGCAAGAAGTTACGGCATCGGAAACAAGTGCATATGCTGAAAAGATTTAGGGACTTAGAAGAAATTAGGGCACGGGGAAAAAGTCAACTCACGCCACCGTACCAGATCCCGATCGGATCGGGGCCGGAGCTCGCCGGCTCGGGCTGCCAGCGCTTGCCGGAGGGAAGGAGGAGGCGAGGCCCGAAGGGAGGAAGGGCGCCGGAGGCGGCGGTGGTCGGCGGGGCGGCGCCGGCGGGCCTGCAGGCGACGGCCGGAGGCCCAAGGCGCGGCGGCGGCGGTGACCGGGGTGCGGCGGCGCGCGCGCAGGGAGGAGGCCGGCGGCGGACGCGCGGAGGCGCGCAGGGCGCGCGGGCCCGCGGGCCGGCGGCGGGCCTGGCGGGCCGCGGCGGTGGGAGGCCGGCGGTGACACGTGTCGTGCTCTGATTGGTCGGGGCGCGGCGGCGGACGTTGTCCGGCGCGGCGCGGAGGGAGGAGCTAGGGTTCGTCTGCGGTTGTAATTCGGGATGCCCACATATATATAGGTAGAGGGAGCTAGGAGGCTCCAAATGAGGTGCGGTTTTCGCCCACACGATCGTGATCGAACGACCTAGAGCATGGAAGAGAGTTTGGTGGGTTTTGGGCTGGTTTTGGAGGGGGGGTTTGCTGGACACTCAAATGGACTTTGCGGATGCCCGGTTAACCGTTGGAGTACCAAACGACCTCCGAATGGAACGAAACTTGACCGGTAGTCTCCGGGTGGTATATAAAGACCACTTGACAAGCCTCGGTCCATTCCGAGAAAGTTTGACACACGCACACGAAAGAAAACAAGAGGGGTGCACCGGAGGAGATAGGAGCGCCGGATAGGAAAACGGACAACGGGGAAAATGCTCGGATGCAAGAGACGAACACGTATGCGAATGCAATGCACATGATGACATGATATGAAAATGCATGACATGGCAAAAAACAAAACGAAACACAAAACCCGACAACGGAGGGAAAAACATATCACATAGCCGGAAATGGCAGGAGTCGGAGTTACAATAATGGTAAGTTACATGCGGGGTGTTACAACAGGGCCGATGATGGAGCCACGCCGTGGGCCGCAGGCAGGCAAGTCTGGGGACCCCCGTTCCTAGGACGCCGACAGCTGTCAATATGTGACTTTGGCCAGGTGTGAGCTTGAAGTCAGGCATAGTAGTGTTGGGGTCCTTGTGCCAGAGATCAATGAAATCGAGGATCAGCTTGGGATCCAAAAGAAGAGGTACATCTGTGCCTTTGGCTCTAGCGGTTCGATGATGTCTGTCTCTGATGATTTCTTCCAATTCTTCATCATCAGCCTCGTCTTCACTAGACGGTACATGGAAGGCGACCTGCTTCTTGTGAGGACTTGGCCTTGTGCCTCGTCCAGCAGTGGCCTTTGTCTTCAGCAAAGTAGGGCCTGTTGAGGACTGAAGAGGAGCTGAGGAACTGGCAGAGGCTCCTGAAGCAATAGAGATGCCAGTGGTCCTTTGGCACGAGGCGAGGTGCACAGGTGCTGAGGGCTTTGTAGGAGCAGCTGAAGATTTTGCAGCCGAGGGGACTGGAGTTGCTTGAGGAATTTGCCGTGAAGGCTTTGAAGAGCTGGGCCATGAGGGCATTGAGGCAGAGGCACTGGGCTTGTGTGTAGGCTTCTTGAGCATAGCCTTCTTAAGCTTGCTAGCAAAGGCCTCAGCAGCAGCAGCAGAGTCTTCATTGAATTTCCTCACTGCTTCCTTGGTCACTTTGGCCAACTTGGCTTTCCGCTTGGCCCACTCATCAGGATAGTCCTCACCGCGCTTGAGGTTGGTGGGATCAGCAATCTGGCCAGGTGCCAGCGGAGGTCATGGGCAAGGAGGGTGCAACGCGAATTTCTTCATGTATTTAGGAGTTACATATCTGTACTCCCTCCATTCCCATGCCCATCTCCTCTCTATCTTCTGAATGCGCACCTTGCGTTCATTCTTTGTTTCCTTAGCAGGTGTACAGTACCCTGCATAGATGTCATCAGGGATCTCAAACACTGTGTTGACTTTCAATCTCTTTCCTCCTTTCTGACATCTCTTACCATCAGCCATTTTCTTCATGTGAGGAATTTGAACAACAGAGTTCTCTGACAAGGTATGCAATTTTTCTTCGAGGAACGCTGCAAATGAGTTAAGTTGATGAAAACCTAGTGATTCAGCAGTGGTCATGAGTACCTGTGAACAGAGTATAGGTGCAAAGAATTTGGAGAGGTCACATGCGTTCTCATAAGTTTTTTTAAGAACAAGTTTGAGGAATTTGACCAGAGGTGTCTTGAGGAATTTCACTAAGCGTTCTTTGACTTAGGCTCCAGAGTTGTATAGATTGGAAAATCCACACAATTGAGGAATCTTGAAAAAAAGTGTTGCTTAGGGAAACTGATCAAGAGCATATGCATGTGAGGTGTTTACGAGTGTGGAAGTGAAGAATAAACACCTTTTGAAGATTTTGTGGAAATCATCAGAATCAACAAGGGCAGTAAAAATAAATTTTATTTACCCTCGACGAAGAACACGACGAACTGGGAGTTGTAGATGGGAAGCTCATCTGTTCATATCTTCCACGCCCTAACTTGGCGGCAGAAGACAGCTAGGGCTGCGGCGGAGTAAAGATTTTTGCGGCCAGCGCGAGTACGACGACGACGAGGTCGAGGCAGTGAAGCTCTTCCTCACCGGCGATGATGGAAGTAGCGGCAGCGCTAGGTCAGAGAGCTCGAGCGAGGGGAGTGAGGTCGAGCGGGGTAAATGCGGTCTGAGGAGGGTGAGGAGTATTTATAGCCGAGGTGAAAAACCGTTCGCCCGAGGAAAATGGATGAACGTGCCCCTGACCTTTCTCATCCTAGTGACATGTGTCACCCATGTACAGTGAGGTGGAGATCGTGTGAGATCATGGGTGAATAGATAAGTCTTATCGCGGGATGCAGAACGATTTGAGCGGCAAAAGCCGAAAATTTGAGATATGGAATATTTTAAAGTTTCGTTCGCAAATTCTTCAGCTGACAAGGACACAGTGAAGATTTTGAACGGGTTTCAAATAGAACGCACATGAAGAATTTGTGAATAGACTATGTTAAGTTTAGCATAGAGGGGAAGGGTCCGATCACATTCACTTAGCAGAAAAGTCAACTTGAAGAATAGCTATAAGTGGATGCTGTAGAGGACAGAAAACTCAAATATATATATCCAATGAAGAACAACGACGGAAAGAGTGAAGACTATGCAAAGTTGAAGAATTTGAACAACTGAGGAAATTCAAAACTGAAGAAAAACTCAAATTGAAGATTTTCAACTTTTGTTGGTGGCATGACCCACCGTATAAGAATGATGATTTCAGACGTCTCGTACAATTGTCATAGGGCTCTGAGAATCAAATTCTTCGTTAATTTCTTCACACTTAGAGGGTTAGTCTTCATTGATTGAAGAAAAACGTTACTTCGTGTGTTGCACATCTAAGTCATCAATTTTACATAAGTGTTAGGATGTGTGTCCTTTTCAAAGGACATTCGAAGATTCTAAGATATTTAGCTCACACCGCAACTTGCTAAATCTCTTCTCATCCAAGGGCTTTGTGAAGATATCGGCTAGCTGTTCTTCGGTCTTCACGTGGTCGATAGAGATGTCGCCCTTCAACACATGATCACGAAGAAAATGATGACGAATCTGAATGTGCTTTGTCTTCGAGTGCCGAACTAGGTTATGAGCAATCTTGATGGCACTCTCATTGTCACAGTAGAGAGGCACATTCTTCACATTGATGCCGTTGTCCTTGAGGGTTTGCTTCATCCATAGCAATTGAGAACAATACGAACCAGCAGTAATGTACTCAGCTTCAGCAGTAGAGAGTGATACGTAGTTCTGTTTCTTCGAGGATCAACATACCAAGGAATGTCCAAGGAAATGGCATGTGCCTGATGTTGACTTGTGGTCCACGTGATCACCAGCATAGTCAGAGTCTGAATATCCAATGAGATCAAAAGCCGAGCCCTTGGGGTACCATAATCCAAGTGTTGGAGTGTGAGCTAGATATCAAAGAATATGCTTCACAGCCTTATGGTGTGATTCCTTCGTTGTAGCTTGAAATGGGCACACATGCAAACACTAAGCATAATATCTGGCCTAGATGCACATAGATACAATAAACCAATCATGGAGCGGTATACCTTTTGATCGAAGTCAATTCCATTCTCATCAGTGCATAGATGGCCATTTGTGGGCATAGGGATTTTGACGCCTTTGCAATCTTGCATGCCGAATTTCCTCAATACATCCTTGAGGTATTTCTCCTGAGATATGAAGGTGTCGTAGCGCCGTTGACGTATTTCAAGACCTAAGAAGAATTTCAATTCTCCCATCATATACATTTGATATTCTTCACTCATCATATAGGCAAATTCATCACTGTAACGTTGGTCAGTACAACCAAAGATGATATCATCAACATATATTTGACACATGAATAATTCATCATCATAGGTTTTGGTGAAAAGAGTTGGGTCAAGTGAACCGGGTTTGAAGCCTTTCTTCATGAGGAATTCCTTCAAAGTATCATACCATGCCCGAGGGGCCTGCTTGAGGCCATAGAGGGCCTTGTTGAGTCTGAAGACTTTGTCAGGATGCTTTGGATCTTCAAAACCTGGGGGTTGAGCAACATATACTTCTTCCTCAAGCTTACCATTGAGGAATGCACTTTCACATCCATTTGATATAAGATGATATTATGATGGTTAGCATAAGCAAGTAATATGCGAATAGCCTCAAGTCTAGCAACAGGTGCAAAAGTTTCATCGAAATCAATTCCTTCAACCTGTGTGTAGCCTTGAGTTACAAGCCATGCCTTATTCCTCACCACAAGGCCATTTTCATCTTACTTGTTGCGGTAGATCCATTTGGTGTCGATGATATTGTGCTTGCGTGGGTCTGGTCGCTTGACAAGTTCCCAGACATTGTTGAGCTCGAACTGATGTAATTCATCTTGCATCGCTTGAATCCACTCAGGCTCCAGAAATGCCTCATCTACTTCGGTGGGCTCTGTGATAGAGACAAAAGCAAAATGCCCACAAAAGTTAGACAAATGTGAAGCCTTTGAGCGTGTGAGAGGACCTGGTGCATTGATGTCGCTGATGATTTTCTCGATCTGCACTTCATTTGCAACGCGAGGATGAGCGGGTTGACGACGTTGAGTCGGCTCAGCATTTTCTTCAGAGCCATTTTCCTCAGGTGCACCAGCATGATGTTCTTCATGATCTGGAATGATTTCTTCAGCAGATTCTTCGGTTTGAATGACATCCTCAGTAGCCTTGAACTTGATGGATTCCTCAGGTGACTTTTCATCTAGCACAGCAGGTAGGTGCTCTCTTTGCGAGCCATTAGTTTCATCAAACCGCACATCTACAGTTTCAACAACCTTGTGATGAACGGTGTTGAAGACTCTATAGGTGTGCGAGTCCTTTCTGTAACCAAGCATAAAACCTTTTTGTGCTTTCGGTGCAAATTTAGAATTGTGATGAGGATCTCTAATCCAACATTTAGCACCGAAGACTTTGAAATAACTCACATTGGGTTTCTTGTCAGTGAGGAGTTCATATGAGGCCTTTTTGAAGAATTTGTGAAGATATACCCTGTTGATGATGTGGCATGCAGTATCAATTGCCTCATGCCAGAAATGACGAGGCGTCTTGTATTCGTTAAGCATAGTGCAAGCCATCTCAACAAGAGTCCTGTTCTTGCGCTCCACGACGCCATTTTGGCCTTGGTCATCTTTCCAGCTTCACAAGCTCCACACAGGTGATCCATGAGGAATTTGACATCCTTGATGCCAATGGCATGCTTATTCTTCGCGAGAGTGTGCAAGTTCCTCATGCCAGCTCGACCAAGTCGTCGATGCCATAGGTAGCCTTCTGAAGCTTTTGCAAGTAGGCATGTGGCAGGTTGTGGTCCTGTAGAGAAATCAACAATATACAAGTCTCCTCTCCTAAAGCCTTCGAAGACTTTGGAATGGCCGGCTTCCATAATCACAACACAACGATACTTGCCAAAGACAACAACCATATCAAGATCAGAAAGCATTGAGACAGACATGAGGTTGTATCCTAAGGACTCGACAAGCATGACTTTGTCCATGTGTCGATCCTTTGAGATCGCAACCCTACATAGACCCAATACCTTGCCTTTGCCTTTGTTAGCGTAGGTGATATGTTTTAGATGCGATGGAGATAAAGCAGTGTCCATCAATAGGTTCCGGTCACCGGTCATGTGATTTGTACATCCACTGTCGAGGACCCACTCCGTGGCTTTGGGTTGATCATCCCGCAGATGAATTAGTGCATCTTACGAACTCATATACTTCACCAGTGAAGAATATGACATCAGATTCATCAGATCAATTTCATCAAGCAATAGAACAGATAAAACAGAATGAGGATGTGAGAAATGAAAATTCATTTCTTCATGATTAGCTTGCGTCCTTTCAAGCATTATTCAGGCCTCCAGCAAATTGTTCAGACATTTTAGGTTCGTCCGGAGACTTGACCCTGCATAAGATATTAGTTCTTTTTCTTCACCACCCACATCTGGAGGGGTGGCAAAGAGTTCATCATTCTACGAGCTCCATAAGAAAGGTGGCATAGACGCCAATCCACTTCGTTTCACATAAGAGGGGTTAGAGTAAGCATATGAATAAGCAGAGAAATTCTTTGAGGACTTATGAACATAATGGTTTGAAGAATAATGCACATATTCATAGCCCTTAGATCTTTCCTGCGAGACAGAAGTGTTAGCACGATGATGTTCATATGAGGACTTTGATCCATACAAGGAATTTGATCCACGTGAGGAATGTGGTCCATACGAGGACTTGGATCCATATGAAGACTTTGGTCCATATGAAGAATTTGATCCGGGGTTTCTTTTCTTCATAGGTGGTGTCATGATGACATTCACCTGAAGACTTTCAAGGCACCTTTTGGGAACCCAGATTTTCTTCGTAGGGGGACCGTTCCTGTAGTTAGTGCCAACATACCTAGCAAATACTTCACCATTCTGATTTTTGAACAGTTTATAGTTGGAGTCAAATGACTCATCAGAAGAATATGAAGATTCACATGTAAAGCCAGAGAAAGTAGATGGATCTGTGAGAGGTCCCTTTGCAGCAACCCATGAGGTTTTGGAATACTGCTCAGGTTTCCAGTATGTCCCATCAGCATTGAGTTTCCTCTCAAAGGCAATACCCTCTTTCCTAGGGTTCCTGTTGAGGATCTGCTTTTTAAGCACATCACAAAGTGGCTGATGCCCTTTGAGGCTTTTGTACATGCCTGTCACATACAATTCCTTCAGCTCTACATTGTGAGTGGTACTAGCAGCATCCTCAGATGAGGAATTTTTGATAGCAGAGACAGTTGAAGAATTTGCAGCAATAGAAGCATTTGAACTTTCAGGTGAAGAATTAGTAGATTCACGTTCAATGCATTTCAAACATGGTGGAATGAATTCTTCCTGAGTGGCACTGATTTGTTGAGCAAGCAATGAATCACGCTCCTTTTGAAGATCTTCATAACTCACCCTTAGCTTCTCAAGATCTTGCTTTCTTTGAAGAAATTAATAAGAAAGCTTCTCATGCTCAGATAAGAGAGTGTTATGATGACTCTAAAGGTTATCAAACTTGGATTGAAGTCTCTGAAGATTATCAGTCAACGTTTGAGTGCGATCCATTTCTTCACCCAACAGGTCATTTCTTTTGTCCAGCATATTTTGAACCTTTTCAAAAGCCTTTTGTTGTTTCACAGCAATCTTAGCAAGTTTAGGCTTGAGGTTTTCATAATATTCATCCTCACTTGATTCAGAGGAGGGATATTTGAGTACCTTGGCACCCTTTGCCATGAAGCAATAGGTGGGAGCGTAGTCATCATCGCCGTCATCAGCCGTATTGGGGAAGTCATTCTCCTCGGAGTTGAAGATGGACTTGCTGACGAAAGCAGTAGCGAGGGCTAGGCTCGCCATACCAGATTCTGACTCCGGATGCCTCCTCTTCCTCATTTTCCTCAGATTCAGCTTTAGAGTCCATTTCCTTGCCAATGAATACCCGAGCCTTCTTGGAGCTTCTCTTCTTGTGAGGTGAAGACTTCGAGGATTTTGATGATGAAGACTTTGAAGATTTCTTCTTCTTTGAGTCATTGGAACTGTAATCCTTGTATTTCTTCTTCTTTGATTCCTTTTCCCACAGAAGACAATCTTGAATGTAGTGACCAGGTTTCTTGCATTTGTGGCAAGTTCTCTTCTTGTAGTCACGGGATGAGGAATCTGATCTCATGTCATCATTTCTTGAGGATTTACCAAAGCGACCACGTCTTGAGAACTTCTGGAATTTCCTCACGAGCATTGCTAGCTCCTGGCTCAGTTCTTCAGGATCACCAAGGCTGCTACCAGAATCCTCATCTTCAGATTCAGAAACTTCTTGGCCTCAAAGTGCGAGTTCTGCCATAGCTTGATCCATAGAGATCTCTCTTCTCAGCAAGTTGGAACTCATGAGTGTTTAGCCTCTCGAGAATATCAGCGGGATCAAGTGCCTTGTAGTCTCCATGTTCTTGTATCATCAGTGCTGGAGTGTCAAATGAGGAATCAAGTGATCTCAGCAATTTCTTCACCACCTCTTGGTCGGTGATGTCAGTGGCACCAAGTGCTTGAAGCTCATTTAAGATGTCAGTGAGGCGATCGAATGTTTTCTGAACATTTTCATTGTTGAATCTTTTGAAGCAGTTGAACAGATTGCGAAGAACGTCAACTCGAGAGTCATGCTGTGTTGAGACTCCCTCGTTGACCTTGGACAACCTATCCCAGATAAGCTTTGATGTCTCCAAAGCACTCACTTTGCCATACTGCCCTTTGCTCAGATGTCCACATATGATGTTCTTCGCTTGAGAATCGAGTTGCTTGAATCTCTTCACATTAGCAGCGTTGATGGTTCGAGTGACAGAGGGAACACCATTTTCCACAATGTACCAGAGATCGTTGTCAATTGCCTCAAGATGCATTTGCATCTTATTCTTCCAGTAGGGGTAATTCGTCCCATCGAAGGTAGGACACCCAGCAGAGACCTTGATCATGCCTGCAGTCGACATAACTAAAACTCCAGGCGGTTAAACCAAAATCACACAGAACAAAGGAGTACCTTGCTCTTATACCAATTGAAAGTGCATTATATCGACTAGAGGGGGGCTGAATAGGCGATTTTTACAAATTCGTCACTGAGGAATTTCAAACTAAGAAATTCCTAAGTCACGAACAACTAGCAGCGGAATAAGTACTCAGAAGTAAGCATAACAAAGCAGTAGCAGAGTCAACATGACGAAATGAAAACAAGCAATGAGTACAAGAAGCGTAAACACAGGATAAGCAGTCCGAAGACAAACTGACTGAAGAAATTAAACTGACAAAATTGAGGAAGTCTTCAGTCAAAGTCATCAAACAGTAACGATCAGGTACAACAACACAGAATGAGGAAATTAAGGGGTTGAGGAAATAGAACCAGTTAGCTCGGTGATGACAGTGATTTGGTAGACCAGTTCCAACTGCTGTGACAGTCGTACGTCTGGTTGGAGTGGCTAGGTATTTAAACCTGAGGACACACAGTCCCGGACACACAGTCCTCACCGTATTCTCCTTGAGCTAAGGTCACACAGACCTCGCTTAATCACTCGTGGTAAGTCTTCAGGTGACTTCCAAACCTTCACAAACCCGGCCACTCAGCGATCCACAATTTCCTCTTGGATGCTCTAGACCATGACGCCTAACCATCTGGAAGATGCACAGTCTTCAAAGGTAACAAGCGTCGGTTCCACACAGGAACAATCTCTTCAGTGATGCTCAATCACTTTGTGTTTGTAGGTGTTTGCGTTTGGGTTATCCTCACTTGATGATTTTCGCTCGAAGTCCTCGGAGGATGGGATGCTCTCTATGACAATTGTCAGTTTCTCTCGGAGCAGCCAACCGGCTAGTGGTTGCAGGGGGCGGATATTTATAGCCTAGGGAGCAGCCCGACATGATAAGACATAAATGCCCTTCAATGATATGACCGTTAGGTGGATAGATATTTTGGGACAGTTGGCGCATCGCACAGCAATGGTCGGAAATTTGGCTATCATATTCCTCGGGGCTATCCTGTTCCTCACTTGTAGGCAATCCGCACTGGCGAATTCCTAACTCCTCAGTCAGAAAAAATTCCTCAGAGACCAGAAGATCTTCGTCTCTGTCACTGAAGAAATTGACTAAACTGTATGAGATTTCCAATGGCTTCACTCGAAAGGATTGGTAGGTGTAGGATTTCGAGATTAGCATCACTTGGAAACTTTTCCTTAGTTTTACCTCGACCCCCTTTAACAGTACGGTGTTTCCTATGACTCAAGAAAGAGAAAACGAAACTACGAAAACAAAAGTCTTTAAGCTTCATATTCTCCGCATGAATACCAAGTCTTCACAGTCACACCGATTTTTGCACTTTCAAAGTCTTCAGAAAGCGAAAGTCTTCAGTTGAAGACATTCATTTTTAGGGGTCGACCTTCTATGTAAATATCAAACTCCTCATAGACTTATAGACCTGTGTACACTCACAAACGCATTAGTCCCTTAACCAATAAGTCTTCAATACACCAAAATCACTAAGGGGCACTAGATGTACTTACAAGATGACCATGATGCCCTCATGTCCATGTTTTATTTTATCGACACCTCTGTCTCTAAACATGTGGACATATTTGTCGATATCGGCTTTCGCTTGAGGACAAGCGAGGTCTAAGCTTGGGGGAGTTGATACGTCCATTTTGCATCATGCTTTTATGTTGATATTTATTGCATTATGGGCTATTATTACACATTATATCACAATACTTATGCCTTTTCTCTCTTATTTTATAAGGTTTACATGAAGAGAGAGAATGCCGGCAGCTGGAATTCTGGACTGGAAAAGGAGCAAATATTAGAGACCTATTCTGCACAACTCCAAAAGTCTTGAAACTTCACCGAGCATGTTTTTGGAATATATAAAAATTATTGGACGAAGAAAGGACCAGAGAGGGGCCACCAGCCAACCACAAGGGTGGGAGGCGCGCCCTACCCCCTGGGCGCGCCCCCCGACCTTGTGGGCCCCCTGGCAGGCCTCCGGTGCCCATCTTTGGTTATATGGTGTCTTTTACCCTGAAAAAATCAGAAGGAAGCTTTCGGGACGAAGCGCCGCCGTCTCGAGGCGGAACCTGGGCAGAACCAATCTAGGGCTCTGGCGGAGCTGTTCTGCTGGGGAAACATCCCTCCGAGAGGGGGAAAGCGAAGCCATCCTCATCACCAACGATCCTCTCATCGAGAGGGGGTCAATCTCCATCAACATCTTCACCAGCACCATCTCCTCTCAAACCCTAGTTCATCTCTTGTATTCGATCTTGGTCCCAAAACCTCAGATTGGTACCTGTGGGTTGCTAGTAGTGTTGATTACTCCTATAGTTGATGCTAGTTGGTTTATTCGGTGGAAGATCATATGTTCAGATCCGGATAATTAATACTCCTCTAATTATGACTATGAATATGCTTTGTGAGTAGTTACGTTTGTTCTTGAGGACATGGGAGAAGTCTTGTTATAAGTAATCATGTGAATTTGGTATTTGTTCGATATTTTGATGAGATGTATGTTGTCTTTCCTCTATTGGTGTTATGTGAACGTTGACTACATGACACTTCACCATTAATTGGGCCTAGGGGAAGGCATTGGGAAGTAACAAGTAGATGATGAGTTGGTAGAGTGACATAAGCTTAAACCCTAGTTTATGCGTTGCTTCGTAAGGGGCTGATTTGGATCCATATGTTTCATGGTATGGTTAGATTTATCTTAATTCTTCTTTCATAGTTGCGGATGCTTGCGAGAGGGGTTAATCATAAGTGGGAGGCTTGTCCAAGGAAGGGCAGCACCCAAGCACCAGTCCACCCACAAATCAAATTATCAAACTAACGAACGTGAATCATATGAGCATGATGAAAACTAACTTGACAACAATTCCCATGTGTCCTCGGGAGCGCTTTGCTTTATATAAGAGTTCATCCAGGCTTGTCCTTTGCTACAAAAAGGATTGGGCCACCTTGCCGCACCTTGTTTACTTTTATTACTTGTTACCCGTTATGATTTATCTTACTACAAAACTATCTGTTACCGATAATTTAAGTTCTTGCAGATAATACCTTGCTGAAAACCGCTTGTCATTTCTTTCTGCTCCTCGTTGGTTCGACACTCTTACTTATCGAAAAGACTACGATAGATCCCCTATACTTGTGGTTCATCACATACTATCCTGACAAAAGGTGGTCTTCGCCTGCAAAGCTTCTGGTCGTGACGCTGCGGTGGGCTCGGTGGTGACGTTCGTCCTACTGTCCTGATGGTCTTGGTCTTGTTGCACGGGAATGGAAACCTTCGGCTGATTCCTCGGTACCCCGCGCCTGCGCTTGCCTCCTTAGCACCAAAGAGGAAACCTGCTCCTCTGTGCCCGCTGGCGCCCGCTTGGCCTTGGTCGTCATGGCTGGCGTCACCTCAACCTCATGAGGTGGGCGCCTGCATAGGAATCTCCACTCCTCGGGAGCCAGCCTGGGGAGGCCGCTCCCTTCAGAGGTTTTGATTTCGTCCACCTAGTGAGGCTTGGCCCCTCGCGAGGGTCTTGTCTTGAAGGTGCTAAAGATGGGTCGTACCAGGCCGTCGACGGAGCCACGCTGTGGGCTGCAGGCAGGCAAGTCTGGGTACCCTGGTTCCCAAAACACCGACAGTAGCCCCTGGGCCCAAGGCGCGCTCGGACTTGGCTTCGGGGTGAAGCCAAAGGGCAAGGGCGAAGCGCCGCGGGCCCCAATCACCTGCGAACCGAGCCGACGTGTGGCGTTTGATGGGTCGTGGGCGTCTCCACTTCCCCACGCTGCCTTGGCAACTGCCCCAGGCTGGCAAAAGACTGGTGCCCGCCTCCGAGCCTTCATTGCCTTCTCCTCACCTTGCTCCATTTCCCCTTTCTTCCTGTCGAGAGCATCTCCAGACCTGCCGAATTTCTCCTCCCAAGTTCTTTGCTGATGGCGTCCAGGAAGGCGAAGTTGGCTACGCAGGTCGCGAGCTCCTCCAACTCCATCCTTCTCTTGTCCGTCTTCGCCTTCTACTGCAAGGCATTCGTGCGCGTGATGCCCTCCGTCGCGCTCCTCCGCCACTTCTTCTACCTTTAGATGCACGACCCGAACCAGCGCTCCGGCAGCGTCTCCTTCGCTGCGGTCCACAGCGGCAACACGCTCATGAGGGCCGGAAAGAAAGTGGAGAACTTCCGGCGCAAGTGGGTCTTCATGGATGCCAGGGGCCTCCACGCGCGGCTGGAATTGCCGACCGAGCTGCCGGAGAAGTTGGACCAGTGGGTTCATGAGAAGCTCACCGACACCTGGGCGGCACCAGTCCTGAGGAAGATGAAGGCAGACATGGAGTCCGGGGTGCTGACAGGGGCCATGCTCGTTAAGGAGTTCCTGACGCAGCGCCTGGCCCCGCTCAAGGCACACTTGCGCCCCATGTGGGATTTTAAGGGCGCGAGGGATGACATATGGCTACGCTCAAGGAGCTTGAGGGGCGAGGAGTTGGACAAGGCCATGCACACTCTGCTTGAGAAGGACCCGGGCAGCCTCCCGACGGCCTACATCCCATTGTACCGCCGTGGCGATGGGGCGGAGCTGGTCGCCGGCATGCCCTTCTTCAATGAGCTGGGGCTCATGCCACCCAAGCTTCCCAATCCTTCGGTGCCGGTGTCTTCTGGCGAAGACTCCAGGGAAGAGGACATGAACGACTCGGAGGCGACCTTGGACGACGTGGCAGAGATCTCTCCCCCATCTCAGGGCGAGCTTCTTCGCGGCCTATCCGATGATGACGATGTCGTCGAGCCCCCGGTCATGGAGCCCCCGAGCTCCGCCGGGGTGGTGACGAGGTCCGGAGCCGCTTGAACAATTCATGAAAGAATATTGAGGGAAGAGAGATTTCACATATAAATATACTATCTTGGACATCTTTTGTAATTGTGAGCACTCATTAAAATATGACATGCTAAAAGGTTGATGTTGGACAAGGAAGACAACGTAATGGGTTATGTTTTCTTATATCCGAAATAAAGTATATTGTCATGGATCATTCAACATGCTGAGCTTGCCTTTCCCCCTCATGCTAGCCAAACTCTTTGCACCAAGTAGAGATACTACTTGTGCTTCCAAACATCCCTTAAACCCGTATTGCCATGAGAGTCCATCGTACATACCTATGGATTGAGTAAGATCCTTCAAGTAAGTTGTCATCAGTGCATGCAATAAAAATTGCTCTCTAAATATGTATGATCTATCACTGTGGAGAAAATAAGCTTTATACGATCTTGTGATGTGGAAGCAATAAAAGCGACAGACTGCATAATAAAGGTCCCTATCACAAGTGGCAATATAAAGTGACGTTCTTTCGCATTAAGATTTTGTGCATCCAACTATAAAAGCGCATGACAACCTCTGCTTCCCTCTGCGAAGGGCCTATCTTTTATTCTTGTCTTATACCTTATGCAAGAGTCATGGTGATCTTCACCTCTCCTTTTTACATTTTATCCTTTGGCAAGCACATTGTGTTGGAAAGATCCTGATATATATATATCCAATTGGTTGTAAGGCATCATGAACTATTATTGTTGACATTACCCTTCAGGTAAAAGGTTGGGAGGCGAATCTATAAGCCCCTATCTTTCTCTGTGTCTGATTAAAACTTTGAACCCATAAATATCGCGTGAGTGTTAGCAATTATGAAAGACTAAATGATAGTTGAGTATGTGAAGTTTGCTGAATCAAAGCTCTGACATAGACTCTTCCTGAAAATAAGATGAATTGTAATTGTTTGATGACTAATAACACGGTTTGTTAGTTTTCAAGAAAGTTTATGATCTATACTTTAACATGTGAATAGCTTGTTACTGGATCATGAGAAGTTTTATGAGATGATCTACTGTTATGACATATGATGATGCTAGAAAAGGTGATTGAAATTATCATTGATCAAACTTGTGCACCTGCTAGCATTCACACTTCATAAAATATCTCTTTTATCATTTACCTACTCGAGGACGAGCAGGAATTAAGCTTGGGGATGCTGATACGTCTCCAACGTATCTATAATTTATGAAGTATTCATGCTATTATATTATCTGTTTTGGATGTTTATGGGCTTTACTAAACACTTTTATATTATTTTTGGGACTAACCTATTAACCGGAGGCCCAGCCCAAATTGATGTTTTCTTGCCTATTTCAGTGTTTCAAAGAAGAGGAATATCAAACGGAGTCCAAACGGAATGAAACCTTCGGGAGAGTTATTTTTGAAACGGAAGCAATCCAGGATACTTGGAGTAGACGTTAGGGAAGCTTCGAGGAAGACACGAGGCAGGGAGGCGCACCCTACCCCCTGGGCACGCCCCCACCCTTGTGGGCCCCTCGTGGCTCCCCTGACCGACTTCTTTCGCCTATATATGTCCATATACCCTAAAAACATCGAGGAAAAGAATAGATCAGGAGTTCCACCGCCGCAAGCCTCTGTAGCCACCAAAAACCAATCGGGACCCTGTTCCGGCACCCTGCCGGAGGGGGGGGAACCCTCACCGGTGGCCATCTTCATCATCCCGGCGCTCTCCATGACGAGGAGGGAGCAGTTCACCCTCGGGGCCGAGGGTATGTACCAGTAGCTATGTGTTTGATCTCTCTCTCTCGTGTTCTTTAGGTGGTACGATCTTGATGTAGCGCGAGCTTTGCTATTATAGTTGGATCTTTATGATGTTTCTCCCCCTCTACTCTCTTGTAATGGATTGAGTTTTCCCTTTGAAGTTATCTTATTGGATTGAGTCTTTATGGATTTGAGAACACTTGATGTATGTCTTGCATGTGCTTATCTGTGGTGACAATGGGATATCACGTGATCCACTTGATGTATGTTTTGGTGATCAACTTGCGGGTTCCTCTCGTGAACTTATGCATAGGGGTTGGCACACGTTTTCGTCTTGACTCTCCGGTAGAAACTTTGGGGCATTTCTATGTGTTGGTTGAATAGATGAATCTGAGATTGTTTGATGCATATCGTATAATCATATCCACGGATACTTGAGGTGACATTGGAGTATCTAGGTGACATTAGGGTTTTGATTGATTTGTGTCTTAAGGTGTTATTCTAGTACGAGCTCTATGATAGATCGATCCGAAAGAATAACTTTGAGGTGGTTTCGTACCCTACAATAATCTCTTCGTTTCTTCTCCTTTATTAGGGACTTTGGAGTGACTCTTTGTTGCATGTTGAGGGATAGTTATGTGATCCAATTATGTTATTATTGTTAGGAGAACTTGCGCTAGTGAAAGTATGAACCCTAGGCCTTGTTTCAACACATTGCAATATTGTTTTTGCTCACTTTTATCGCTTGTTACCTTGCTGTTTTTATAAATTCAGATTACAAATACCTATATCTACCATCCATATTGCACTTGTATCACCATCTCTTCGCCGAACTAGTGCACCGATACAATTTACCATTGTGTTGGGTGTGTTGGGGACACAAGACACTCTTTGCTATTTGGTTGCAGGGTTGCTTGAGAGAGACCATCTTCATCCTACGCCTCCCACGGATTGATAAACCTTAGGTCATCCACTTGAGGGAAATTTGCTACTGTCCTACAAACCTCTGCACTTGGAGGCCCAACAACGTCTACAAGAGGATGGTTGCGTAGTAGCCATCAGCGGCGACGTCCACATCAGTAGGAGATGATGCTGCTTTTGCTCTCGCTTGCGCTGCTGCTCTGCTCTTGCTCTCGGTCCCCTACCTGGTCCGCTCTTGCTCTTGCTCGCGCTGCTGCTCTTGCTTGGGCTGCTGCTCTACTCTTGCGCGCGCTGCTGCTGCATGAGCAGCAGATCCTACTCTCCCTTGAGCCCCTCCGGCTGCTACCGAGATGCTGCTACATGACCAGCTGCCCCGGCTCTCGCACGCGCTGATGCTGCTACTGCTTTTCTGCTACTAGTCTGTTCCGTTTCGACAGTAAAATTCAGTTTCGAAGGCAGAGTTCAGTTTCAACAGTTAAATTCAGTTTCGACGGTTAAATTCAGTTTTGACAGTTAAGTTCAGAGATGAGCGGCTGATGTATTTTACATCTAGCACTTTGTGGTTATCTATTTTACATCATCTATTGGAGATGCTATTAGAATTACACTTAGGTTAACGTTGTATCTCTTGTCTTGCTTCAGCCACGCTGTCGTACAACTCACCGGAGCTGCTCCAACAACGAAACCCTCCATTACAGTGGAGCAGTACCCCGGGCTCCATCTCCAGAAGCCTAAGATCATTTTCCCCTCCTCCGACAGCCAAATCAGCCGAAGCATCCTCACCGACCAACCCAATCACTCTGAGATCGACATGGCTTCGCCAAAGAGGTAGTACACTTAATGCATCATGTTTTACTCTACATATTATATATATTGTCCACTGAGCACACGTAATAACGTGAAATATGACTAATTTCTCCTACTATATGACAAGCAGTGAGGTACCAGGCAACTTAGCTATCCGTGATGGACCCTCTTGAACGCCATGATTATTTATCTTTGCGCGTTTGAGCTGTGCATTTCTAGATGGGCCTCGGAGTTGAGCTAGCAGGGCAGTGGCCTGGGTCCAAAGTAGTATAATTTGAGTGTAGGCTTTTCCCTGCTCAAGCCTGCCTACTAGAATCGCCAGTGCTTGAAAGGAAAAGTGAACGAAAGACATAGGAATTGGAAAGTTTCCTATGGTACTACTATTCATGCATTTGGTTCAAAAGAATGGAGCAAAGGAAAACTGAGGATTTGTACCTTTAGTGTCTCCTTGAAAGAAAAATCATAGGAATTTTAATATCCACTTGTCCTCCTTTTAAAAATCCTATTCATGAAGCACAAGACTAAGAGATAGTAGCATAATAGTATTATGACCGTACATTTTCTTGTGGTTTGACTTAATCTCACCATGCTTCTTTGCATCCTGTGATCTTCCAATTCTTGTGAACCAAACACCCAAATTGGCAGAAATCCTGTGTTTTTAAATTCTCTGTTTTGCACATACATTCCTATCTTATTCCTATGTATTTCCTATCCCTGCGTTGTTAGAATCCTCCAATTCAAACGAGCCCTTACAGAATTACTTCTCTTACATATAGTTGTCAAACAAAACCTTGTGTGGTTTGTCCCACTCCTCCTGCGACGTTGTCCACCCCAGCTCAGCTGCTCCAACGACAGAAGGGTCCACCACAATAGGGATCCGGCCTACAGACTGTTTTTTGCCGCCTCAGATCTTCTTCCCCGTCGCTGGCAGCCACGACAACTGCATTACCATCATGAACCGAGCAGATGACCTTCAGGACTACACAGGTCCGCAAGTGTCAGCGTCCTGGGAACGGGGGTACCCACACATGCCTGCCTGCGGCCTAGGGCGCGGCTCCACCAACGGCCTGGTACGGCCCATCTTCATCAGCAACCACTCAAGACCCTTGCGAGGGGCCAAGCCTCGCGAGGTGGCCGACACCAAGACCTCCTCAGGGACAGTCTCACTAGGCTAGCTCCCTAGGAGCGGAGATATCTATGCAAGAGGCACCTCACGAGGTGCGCGTGACGTGAGCCATGACGATCAAGGTCAGGCGGGCGCCAACGGGCGCAGAGTACCAGTTGCCTCTTTGGTGCGAAAGGGGCAAGCCCAGGCGAGGAGTCCCGAGGCATCAGTCAAAGGTTTCCATATCGGTGCAACGAGACAAAGACCAGCAGGACGGCAGGACGGAGGTCACCCCGGAGCCCACGACGGCGTCACCACCAGAGCCTTTGGCAGGCGAAGACCACCTTTTGTCAGGATAACTTGTACTAGTTGTCTCCCTTCAAAATTGGCCGTTGTGGGATCCCTTCCCGCCTAACATTTGGGAAGAGGACCAGGGCTTCTATAAATAGGACTAGCCACCACCATGGGGAGGGACCTCAGCTTGGATTGTACTCATTCCACCAAGGCCAACTCACCAGCTCACCGAGCTTTAGAACACCTCTCCTCAAAAGGCTGTTCTTACCATGTACTGTTCATCCTCTGCCTAGAAGGCAATCCACCACACCACACTGGAGTAGGGTGTTACACCACAACGGTGGCCCAGACCAGTATAAACCCTCGTGTCTCTTGTTCTTTGGGTTCGTCGAGCTAGGCCTTGAGATCGTTGCGAGAGCGAGCTAGAGAGAGAGAGAGAGATGTTCGTGCGCACCCTAGTGTTCGAACCTCAAGGGTTTGCGGAACCCGTAATCCGACATTTGGCGCGCCAGGTAGGGGTGCGCTGAAGCCTTTCTTCCGATCCATGCTCCTCTGCTCCACCGCATCCATGGCTGACGCTCGCCGAGCCTGTGCTCAACGTCGGGCCGCCCTCGCGCTCACGTCGCTCAGACAGCGCCTGTTGGCGGACCTCCCCGCCGTTCTCCCTCACCTGCTGCCAACGCTACCACCGGCCCGGCCGGGAAGGAGCAGCAAGCTTCATCGCTGCACCCCTCCGTGCGGCAGGATGGACGCACCGCCACTCCGTCGCTGACTTCGGCCGGCTCGTCGTCCCATGCCCGTCGCGCGCCCGAGGACGCTCAGGCCGCTCTGGGGGCTCTCCTGCACCGTCCCTCTCGCTACCTCGACCACCTCCAGCAGCGGGCGACGTAGCCCACGAAGCGCCTCCACCACCTCCGCATCAAGACGCCGCCATCGCACCAAGAAGCGCAGCACCGCGGCGCGACCCGCGGCGCAGGACGCCGGCACATGAAGAAGGAAGCTGCCAAGAAGTTCCCCGGCCGCAAGAAAACGTTCCAGCGCTCCCAGCACCACTGCGTCAAGACCGCATGCCGCCTGCGGCGGCAGCCCGTGGATATCAAGATCAGGCTCCGCCTCCGCGACGGGCTCCGGTGACCATGGCAGGCTGTCATGCCATCACTCCCGAGCTGGGCAGCTTCGTCTGGCCCGGCAAGTTCAAGCCAGACCTGCCTTCGCGCTACGACAGCACCCCCGACCCCGCAGAGTTCTTGCAGCTATATGAGCTAAGCATCAAGGCGGCCAACGGTAACGAGAAGGTCATGGCGAATTCGTTCCCCATGGCCCTCAAGGATGGCGCGTGCTCGTGGCTCCTAAACCTGCCCGTGGGATCGATCTCCTCCTGGGGCAAGATGCGCGAGTGTTTCATCGCCAACTTCCAGGGCACTCACGACCGCCCGCCGGCCGCAGGCGACCTGCAGCGCATCAAGCAGCAGCCAGGGGAAACTCTGCAGAAGTATATCCAGCGCTTCAACAGCGTCCACCTCAAGATCCCCAAGGTGACGGACGAGGCCATCATCTCCGTGTTCTCCGACGGCGTCCGCAATGTCAAGATGAAGGAGGAGCTCGCCATCCACGGGGAACTATGCACAACCCATGAGATGTTCAACATGGCGACCAAGTGCGCGAGGGCTGAGGAAGGGCGCCTTTCCCTCCTCGAGCTCCCAGCTGCCGACCAGGAGGACAAGAAGGCCCAGATCAAGGACATGAAGCGCAAGGGGGCTGCCGTGCTCGCGGGAGAGCCATAGATGAAGCGCGGCCGCAACCATCCCGAGTCATCCAAGGAAAACCGCCCATTCTGCGCCTTCCACAATGTTCACAACCACAACACCAGCGACTGTCAGGAGCTCAGGGCCATCCGCGATGGGCGCTTCGGTCGACGCCCCGAGCACGATGACCGAGGCTACGGTCGAGGAGGAGGACGAAGTGGGGGACGCTGGGATGACCGCGGCCCCCCCAGGAGTGGCGCGACCGGCCTCGTGAGGACCGCTGGCAAGACCAACCTCGCGAGGGCGCCTGGAGAGACCGGCCTCATGAGGACCACCCTCAGGGCAATGCCGGCCTCCCTCCGCTACCGCCGCCACCGAGGAGGAACGACGACCATCATCAGGACGAGGGTGCTGGGGGCTTCCAAGAGCCTCGTGGCATCG
This sequence comes from Aegilops tauschii subsp. strangulata, assembly GCF_002575655.3. NCBI lineage: Eukaryota > Viridiplantae > Streptophyta > Magnoliopsida > Poales > Poaceae > Aegilops > Aegilops tauschii. Next base: position 209,002,308 of record NC_053039.3, on the reverse strand, counting down.
CATGTATCTTGGGTGGTGCTCAAGCCCCAGCCTCTCAGCGTATCTTCAAGCAGTTTGCTCGTGAGGTGAACGCGGCCCTTCCCAGGCTCGAAGCCACGCGCCCGCTCAGGTGATCCAAGTGTGCCATCACCTTCCGCTCGTCGGATCAGCTCAAGTGCGCAGCAACCGTTGGCGCCCTCCCGATGCTCTGCTCACTCGTCATCAGCAACGTCCAAGTCACCAAGACCCTCATCGATGGCGGCGCAGGGCTCAACATGCTGTCCGTCGTGTCATTCAACAGCCTCCAAGTGCCATACGATTAGCTGCAGCCTAGCAAGCCCTTCTCAGGAGTGACCGACGGCTCCACTACCCCGATAGCGCAGGTTCGCCTCCCTGTCATATTCGGCCAGCGTGACTACTACCGCACCGAGCTCATCGACTTCGACATCACCCACATATGCCTGCCGTACAACGCCATCCTTGGGTATCCATCCTTGGCGAAATTTATGGTAGTGACCCACCACGGCTACAACGTCCTCAAGATGCCAGGGAGCGGCTTCATCATCACGGTCCCCTGTGAAGAAAGAGATGCGGTGTGCTCCCACGAGCGCGCTTACCAAGATGCAGCGGCCGAAGACTCCGACAATGAAGGCACCCTGTACCCTCCTGAGGCCATCCCCGAGAAGAAGAAGCAGCTACTCCACCCAGGGCCTCAGGAGAGCGGCATTTCCAGCGGCACGACCTTAGGATCTGCGCCCGCAGCCGGGGCGCCTCCCTCCCTTGCATAGGAAGGCGCTCCCGGCGCCCTCCTCAAGCCGGGCTCGGGGGCTCTCTTCTGGAGGGCCTCAAACCTAGCCAACATCACGAGGGAGGTGCTCGGGCACCATGTGGAGGCGTGCTTCACCACATGTTTCCCTGAAGAGGGTACAAGGCATGGAGCGCCCAGTGCTCAGGAGTTCATCACCAAGGCATCCCAGGAGCTTCAAGAGGCAAGGACCATACGCGACGACCGCCGCCCACCACCCCGCGCGGCCCCCCATCCTAGCGAGGACGACAGGCTGCGCGTTTGCGTCGACATTCCAGGGCTCAACAGGGCCGCATCTCAGGGATGTTTATGGCCTTCGCGTGTTGGACGGTGCGAGGGTCCACCTCACAGCTATGTTCGCATGCCATTCGGCTTGCCGAACGCGGCTGTCACCTTCCAATGCCACTTGCAGAGCATTCTGGCGGCTCAAGAGGCCAGGCATCACGCCATCCTGGCGGAGATGGCGATAGTTCTTCAGGAGCCACGTGGGCCTATGGAGCCTCCTGAGGCTCAGGACCCTGGCAGCTCGTGAGGAGCAACCTCTTCGGCATGCATCTTCGGCTACTCCAACATCACTCTAGCTACGGTATCAGGTGACTCTTTCTAGTTCATTCAGTTGGGGGCGCCCTTCGGGCAGCATTATCCCCAAGTCGCACAGGCTTGTCCCCGCAACGTGTATCCTTTTGCATCTTTAGCTTATTCTGTTGGGAGCGCCTCTCGGCATGCATTATCCCCAGGCCGCTCGGGTCCGTCCCAGTGGCATGTACCGTTCTTGCATCTATCTGAGCTAACCTGCCTCATTGCTTGAGTCATTTCATGATTATCACCTGTTTACCTGTTGCCCCTCGCGGCCACCCGCGTTGCTGGCCGGCCTCCTGCTCATCCCGCAACGGGGGCTATACATGCTGGCACGGCTCTTGTGCTCGGGTCCGTCCGTGCAACGCTGACAAACCTGAGTGGTTGAGCTCTGGCTCGCGGCACGCCCCTTGCACGTCACCTCACCATGCCCTCAGTGCCTTCATCTTCTTGCGGCAGACCAGCAGACATGTTGCAGTCTGCACGCCTCCCTCGCACTAGCCTGCAGGAATCTCCAGAGGCACACGACGGACGCCGCCGCAGGCTCCTTCTTTTTTATGCAACTCGCTTGCGCGTTAAAGGGGGGCTCCTGAGCATCACGTCTCAGGAGCTCCTACTGACTCTCCAGCCCTCACCCCCTGGCCTTGACCACGGCACCGCGACTTGGCATACTAGCGGCAGATGATCTCGCTCAAGGTTTGGGACCCGAGGATGCAAAGCACCTAGAAGAGCGTGAAAAAGGGAGAGAGGCCAGCGCGAGCCTAACCCAAATGTCTCACAGCCGCTGACGCACGAATTGCACGCTGCACATGGAAGCCGACCCAGAGTTGCTAAGATAAGTCTCGCGCTCAAGCCAGCCCAGTGCTGTGACACAGGATTTCCATCTCTTGCATCCTTGCTACGGCGATGCCACCTTCCTTTCCTGCCTTCAGGTAGTTGCTTGCACGCTAAAGGGGACCTCTTGAGCATCGTGCCTCGGGAGCTCTCACTGGACCTCAGGCCGCTCACCTCCTGGCCTTGACCACGGCATCACGACCTGGCATACCAGCGATGGCTGCAGCCTGCCTGGGGACTCGGACCTGCCGGCATAGAGCACTAAGCTATCGCGAGTATAGAAAGGGGGGACCAAGCCGAAGCAAGACACGCAATTGTAAATCTTCGTAATAAGGACGACATTGACACAAAAGGCACTACAGATCCTTCCCACACCCCCACGGGGTTCACCTCGATTCCTCGCAGGGAACAAAAGAAGAAGGTTTCTAGGGCTATATCTACAGGCATCGCCGCCGACGCCATCATCAACCGTGGGCCACGAGAGGCCGATGCCAACCCCATCCAGATCAACGGCGGCGACGGGCGGACGCCGCTGCCGCGCTCCGGGCACGGCGAGAGCTCGGGGGCACGTAGCTATCATCGCTCATCTCCGGAGTCTCGTAGGGCTCGGGAGAGTCACTGGACTCCCAGGCGCCGTCACTGCTGCTGGAGGAACTGCCGGCAAGACCAAGGGCGGGGCCGGCGCCTGCCGCTGCGCTGTCCCAGCGACCCCCTCCGAGGCAGCATTGCAGGCGGCGGCCTTCCTCGTCCAAGACCTTTAAGAATAGCAGGGAGGCGCCGTCATACTAGAAATGGATGGCAAGGGCCCCCTCCGCGCGGTAGACACGGGTAACCTCACCCCATCCGTGGGTCATAAAGATCTTGCGCGGGGAAATGACCTCGACCTCTGCTCCCGTCGCCGGGGTGTCGCACTCGGTGTGCTGCAGCCACAGCTCGAGCGGCCCCCTCGGTGGCATCTCTTCAGATAAGAATTGCGAGAATCGGATCCACGAGCACGCTGGCATCACCGCCCACACCACGAGTTCACGCGAGGAGCTTTCGGCGTGAGTTCGCGGGGCGGCGGCGTGCGCCGCCACAGCATGCCCACCGCGGTCAAGGCGCGGGCGATGCGGGCCGCTACTTCCCCCTCCGTAGCCTTGCGCCTACGTGTAGAAGGGCAGCGGGTAGCCGGGGGGAGGCCGCTCGCACCAAGGCCTCGTCACCTCCGGTCTCATGACAACATCGCGGGAGCAAAGATTTCTGTCGGCTGCTTTCTGAAATCATGTTGGCACATTATCAAAGAAGATTTCTATCGGCTGTGCAAAGATTTTTATGAAGGTGTCATTGATCTTCAGAGCCTAAACTCGGGATTTATATCACTCATCCCAAAAACCCAGTCGCCGGAGACTGCTAATGACTTCAGGCCCATCACATTACTTAATTGTTGTCTGAAGCTGATAACTAAGTTGCTGGCTAAACGCTTGCAGAAACTTGTTCTCAAGATCATTCATCGAAACCAGTACGGATTACTCAAAGGGAGATCGATCCAGGACTGCTTGGCCTGGGCTTTTGAGTACATTCACCAATGCCAAGCATCGGGAAGAGCCTGTTGTATCCTGAAGCTAGACTTCGCGAAGGCATTCGATACCATCTAGCATGAACCGATGATTGAGATCATGCGGCATATGGGTTTCGATGAGAAGTGGTTGGGGTGGATCAAATGTATCTTTTCCTCCGGAAGCTCTTCGGTGTTGCTTAATGGAACCCCAGGGAAACAGTTTGACTGCCTTTGTGGGCTGCGACAGGGAGATCCACTGTCACCTTTGATCTTTGTTCTCGCAGCGGACCTTCTACAGTCAGCGATTAATGATGCCAGTCGGACAGGTTTGCTGCATTTACCCCTGCCCACTTCTGACAGTAACTATCCCGTGATTCAGTATGCTGACGACACGATCGCTGTTCTCCCTGCTTGTACCTCACAAGCGCAAGTGTTGAAATCTATCCTGGTTGATTACGCGAAGTAGGTGGGCCTTAAGATCAACTTTCACAAGTCAACATTGGTTCCCATCAATACTGATCTGGTGCAAGCGGCGGAAATTGCAGCCATTTTTGGCTGCTCCACTGGCAGCATGCCGTTTACGTACCTGGGCCTGCCCATGGGCACCACGCGCCCGAGCGTGACCGACCTGATGCCGCTGGTGACCTCGGTTCAGAGGAGGGTCCCAGCTATAGCTTCACTCCTGGATTATGGCTCCAAGCTAACACTACTCAATTCGGTGGTCACCTCTCTGGCTATTTATGCCATGTGTTCCATCAACATAAACCCAAAGATCATCGAGCACCTTGATAAGCTGCGCAGGTCATGTCTATGGGTGAGAAAGTCGGACGATGGGTATAGGGGCAGCTCACTGGCAGCATGGGGTATGGTGTGCAAACCCAAGAGCAAGGGCGGACTGGGGATCATTGATCTTAAGACCCAAAACCAAGGGCTGCTGTTGAAACAGCTTCACAAGTTCTATAACAAATATGATGTTCCTGGGGTAAGCTTAGTTTGGGACACCTACTGTGTGGGCAAAATACCGCATGCCTCTGATCCGTGTGGATCTTTCTGGTGGAGAGACCTCATGCAACTATCCGATATATATAGAGGGGTCACAAACTCAGAGGTATTGGCAGGGGACACGATCCTGTTTTGGAAAGATAAATGGAATACTGAGATTTTTCAAGACAAGTACCCGAGAGCCTTTTCCTTTGCCAAGGAGCCAGATATCTCAGTGAGGCATCTCTTGTCCTCTGACAGATTGGGTGATGTGTTCCACCTGCCTCTATCTTTGGAGGCTAGGAATGAGGTAGCTGGACTGCAGTCAGAGACCGTGGATACCTCAATGACTGATGACAAGGATGTGTGGTCTTGTGTTTGAGGGGGTGCTGAGTTTCGATCCTCAAAATACTATGCCCACTGTTTTAGCCAGATACAAGTTGATGAGGCTTTTGGCTAGATCTGGAAAACCAAATGTACAATGCAATGGAAGGTGTTCTTGTGGTTGCTGTTGGCTGACAGGTTGAACACTAGAAATATGCTCCGGAGAAGACACTTCAGAGTCCAAAATGATGACTACAACTGCCTACTCTGCCACCATCCGCCTGAGGAAGATATTTTTCACCTCTTCTTCACCCGCCCCTTCAGTCAGAGATGCTGGTATGCTTTGGGGATACAATGGCCAAATGACACTGACCGGTTCAGAATGCTGCATGAGGGCAAGGCCAGATGGGCAAGGCCGATGTTCTTAGAAGTTTTTGTAGTGGCACCTTGGGGGATCTGGAAGGAGAGGAATGATAAGCACTTCAGAGGAATTCAACCTTCATTTGAATCTTGGAGGAGCAGATTCAAGCGGGACTTTGCCATGCTGGTTCATCGATCAAAGCAAGAGCAGGGCCCTTACATTCTATCGATAGTTAGCTTGCTTTGATTTCACCTTCTGTTTGTGTTAGGCTAGTTATCTAACCCCCCATGTAACTTGTACAGTGCTGGACACTCTAACCCCCCTAATTTTGTCTTATTAATATAAAAGGCAGTGAGAGAATAATCTCATTGTCATCAGTTCTCAAAAAACGTCGCGGGAGCGGGCCAGCCTCTTCTTCAGTGGGAGTGTCCCTAGATCTTTGCGGGGGGTTTTCCCCTTCTCAGCGGCGGAGAATCTCTGTATTGGCGCCATGAGTGTCGCAGCAAGGAGGAGGAAGAAGAAGCGGGCGGAATGGAGGAAGAGGGACTCGTCAAAGTGAGGCAGTTGCCGAGGCAGCATGGGGAAGTGGAGATGCCCACGTCCCATCAGTCGCCACGCGTCATTCAAGGCCGCAGGCTATTGGAGCCCGCGGGGCTCCGCACTTGCCCTTTGGCTTCGCCTCAAAGCCAATTACGAGCGGGCCTTGGGTCCGCGGGCTACTGCTGGCGTCCTGGGAACGGGGGTACCCAGAATGGCCTGCCTGCGGCCCAGGGCGCGGCTACACCAACGGCCTGGTACGGCCCATCTTCATTAGCAACCACTCAAGACCCTCGCGAGGGGCCAAGCCTCGCGAGGCGGGCGACACCAAGACCTCCTCAGGGGCAGCCTCACTAGGCTGGCTCCCTAGGAGCGGAGATATCTATGCAAGGGGCACCTCGTGAGGTGCGCGTGACGTGAGCCGTGACGATCAAGGTCAGGCGGGCGCCAGCGGGCGCAGAGTACCAGTTGCCTCTTTGGTGCTAAAGAGGCAAGCGCAGGAGAGGAGTACCGAGGCATCAGGCAAAGGTTTCCATATCGGTGCAACGAGACCAAGACCAGCATGACGGCAGGACGGAGGTCACCGCAGAGCCCACGGCGACGTCACCACCAGAGCCTTTGGCAGGCGAAGACCACCTTTTGTCAGGATAACTTGTACTAGTTGTCTCCCTTCCAAATTGGCTGTTGTGGGATCTCTTCCCGCCTAACATTTGGGAAGATGACCAGGGCCTCTATAAATAGGACTAGCCACCACCATGGGGAGGGACCTCAGCTTGGATTAGACTCACTCCACCAAGGCCAACTCACCAGCTCACCGAGCTTTAGAACACCTCTCCTCAGGAGGCTATTCTTACCTTGTACTGTTCATCCTCTGCCTACAAGGCAATCCACCACACCACACTGGAGTAGGGTGTTACACCACAATGGTGGCCCGAACCAGTATAAACCCTCGTGTCTCTTGTTCTTTCGGTTCGTCAAGCTAGGCCTTGAGATCATTGCGAGAGCGAGCTAGGGAGAGAGAGATCTTCGTGCGCACCCTAGTGTTCGAACCTCAAGGGTTTGCCGGAACCCGTAATCCGACATTTGGCACGCCAGGTAGGGGTGCGCTGAAGCCTTTCTTCCGATCCACGCTCCACTGCTCCACCGCATCCATGGCTGATGCTCGCTGAGCCCGTGCTGACCGCCAGGCCGCCCTCGCCGCTCGTGCCACTCATACGACACCCGTTGGCGGACCTCCCCGCCATTCTCCCTCACCTGCTGCCAACGCTGCCACCGGCCCAGCCGGGAACGAGCAGCTGTTGCACCCCTCCGTATGGCGGGATGGACACACCGCCACTCCATCGCTGACTCCGGCTGGCTCATCGTCCCATGCCCGTCGCGCGCCCACAGACGCGCTGCTCATGGCATGCGAGCTCCTGCGTTACCGCCCGGTCGACGACCTCTACGACGACTGGCTAGACCGCATCGCCGAGCTTGTCAGCACCGCTGGGGGCTCTCCTGCACCGTCCCTCTCGCTACCTCGACCACCTCCAGCAGCGGGTGACATAGCCCACGGAGCGCCTCCACCACCTCCGCATCAAGAGGCCGCCCTCACACCAAGAAGCGCAGCCCTGCAGCCCGACCCGCCGCGCACGAAGAAGGAAGCTGCCACAAAGTCCCTCGGCCGCAAGAAAACGCTCCTGCGCTCCCACCACCACTGCATAAAGACCACGTGCCGCCTGCGGCGGCGGCCCGTGGATATCAAAATCAGGCTCCGCCTAGGTGATGGGCTCCAGTGACCACGGCAGGCTGCCGTGCCTTCACTCCCGAGCTGCGCAGCGTCGTCTGGCCTGGCAAGTTCAAGCCAGACCTGGCTTCGCGCTACGACGGCACCCCCGACCCCGCAGAGTTCCTGTAGCTCTATGAGCTAAGCATCGAGGCGGCCAACGATGACGAGAAGGTCATGGCGAATTGGTTCCCCATGGCCCTCAAGGATGGCATGCACTCGTGGCTCCTGAACCTACCCGTGGGATCAATCTCCTCCTGGGGCGAGATGCGTGAGCATTTCGTCGCCAACTTCCAGGGCACTCACGACCGCCCGCCGGCCGTAGGCGACCTGCGGCGCATCAAGCAGCAGCCAGGGGAAACTCTGCAGAAGTACATCCAGCGCCTCAACAGCGTCCGCCTCAAGATCCCCAAGGTGATGGACGAGGCCATCATCTCCGTGTTCTCCGATGGCGTCCGCGACGTAAAGATGAAGGAAGAGCTCGCCATCCATGGGGAACTATGCACAGCCATGGAGATGTTCAACATGGCGACCAAGTGCGCGAGGGCTGATGAAGGACTCCTTTCCCTCCTTGAGCTCCCAGCTGCCGACCAGGAGGACAAGAAGGCCAAGATCAAAGACGTGAAGTGCAAGGGGGCTGCCGTGCTCGCGGCAGAGCCAGAGATGAAGCACGGCCGCGACCATCCTGAGTCATCCAAGGCGAACCGCCCATTCTGCGTCTTCCACAATGTTCACAGCCACAATACTAGCGACTGTCAGGAGCTCAGGGCCATCCGCGATGGGCGCTTCGGTCGACGCCCCGAGTGCAACGATCGAGGGTATGGCTGAGGAGGAGGACGAAGTGGGGGACGCTCGGACGACCGTGGCCCCGCCAGGAGTGGCGCGACCGGCCTCGTGAGGACCGCTGGCAAGACCAACCTCGTGAGGGCGCCTGGAGAGACCAACCTCATGAGAACCGCCCTCGAGGCAACGCCGGCCTCCCTCCGCTATCGCCCCCACCGAAGAGGAACGACGACCATCATCAAGACGAGGGGGCTGGGGGCTTCTAAGAGCCTCGTGCCATCGCCTGTATCTTGGGTGGTGCTCAAGCCCCAGCCTCTCAGCGTATCTTCAAGCAGTTTGCTCGTGAGGTGAATGAGGGAGTCCTGGACTAAGGGGTCCTCGGGCGTCCGACCTGTTATCCATGGGCCGGACTAATGGGTTGTGAAGACACGAAGGCCGAAGGCTGTACCCGGGTCCGGATAGGACTCTCCTTGGCATGGAAGGCAAGCTTGGCGATCAACTATGAAGATTCCTTCCTATGTAACCGACTCTATGTAACCCTAGATCCCCCCGGTGTCTATATAAACCGGAGGGTGTAGTCCGGAAGAGATATACTCATTACCATAGTCATACAGGCTAGACTTCTAGGGTTTAGCCATTATGATCTCGTGGTAGATCAACTCTTGTAATACTCATATTCATCAAGATCAATCAAGCAGGAAGTAGGGTATTACCTCCATGGAGAGGGCCCGAACCTGGGTAAACATCGTGTCCCCTATCTCCTGTTACCATCGACCTTAGACGCACAGTTCGGGACCCCCTACCCGAGATCCGGCGGTTTTGACACCGACAATGGTGCTTTCATTGAGAGTTCCACTGTGTCGTCGACGAAAGGTTTGATGGCCCCTTCGATCGTCGATAGTGACGCTGTCCAAGGAGAAACCTTCCTCCCCGGACAGATCTTTGTATTCGGCGGCTTCGTACTGCGGGCCAACTCGCTTGGCCATCTGGAGCAGATCGATAGCTACACCTCTGGCCACCAGGTCAGATTTGGAAGTTTGAACTACGTCGCAGATATTCGTGGAGACTTGATCTTCAACGGATTTGAGACCGCGGTGATCGCTCCCCCTCGCTCCGATGAACATGACTTAAATCTGTCATCGGACCATATTCAGGAGATGGTTCCTATAACTGCTACGTCCTTAGATCCGGAGCATATCGCGCCATCCGAAGCCACAGAGTCCACGGCGTTGGAGCTGCACACAGACTCAACACCTTGCAATATCTGCGTCAACAGAATTCCAGACTCGTTTCCGGCTATAAGTTCCAAACCATGTACGCCTGTGGACACCGAGCTGGATCGGTTATCGATCTTCGAGTTCAGTGCCGCAGACATCTTCCAACACTCGGCCTTGGGCGATGTGCTAAATTCATTAAAGAACCTATCCTTGGTGGGGGACTCACAACCGAACTATGTACGGTTCGAACTAGGTGATGGAGAATTTTGCTTCCCACCCGCCACCCACTTCATAGCCACTGTCGAGGACTTAACTGACGTGCTTAATTACGGCTCCGAAGACATCGACGGTCTGGATGACGATGCCGACAAGGAGCAAGGCGAAGACCAGCCATTCACTAGACGTTGGACGGCCACCTCTTCATATGATGTGTACATGGTCGATACACCTAAAGAAGCTAACGACGATGACAAACAGGATCCAGTTGAGAATAAACCTCCTGAGACACAGTCCAAGCGCCGGCATCCTAAACGCCGCTCTAAGTCACATCACTCAAAAGACAGCAACACCAGCACCGGAGAAAATAATACTCCGGAGGACGCCGAAAACAATGAAGACCCTGTTGGAGCAAGATCAGAACAGGAGGAACAAGAAAACGGGCAAGCCAGCCCCGATGATCAGGCCCTGCCCAGCGATAATTCAGAGGACGACAACTACCTTCCACTCTCCGAAGATGAGGTAAGCCTCGGCGACGAAGACTTCATCGTACCCGAAGAACCCCTCGAGCAGGAGCGCTTCAAGCGCAGGCTAATAGTACTGCAAGGAGCCTGAAAAAGAAGCAGCAGCAGCTTCAAGCTGACCAAGACCAGCTCAACGATAGATGGACCGAAGTCCTGGCTGCCGAAGAATACGGCCTTAGTGGCCCAGCCAAAAGCTACCCGAAGCATAGATTGTGTCACGACCGGTTTTCCAATAAAACATTTATTAAGAAACCGATCCCTTTAACGGACCGGTAGAGAAGAATCCTTCTTACTGGTAGACAAATTCTTGATTACAGAAATATCCAGGAGTACTAAATATAATACAAGGTTGAGCGGAGGCTGCTCAACAATTTATTACAAGCACGTCGATATTATACATAAAGGCGGATATGACACAAGGGGGTATGGTGGCATAACTACTGACTCGTAATAAAAGTGGTGGTGGATATGTCACAGTGAAGTGGGTGACATGACTCCTAAATCTTACAGCTCATCGAGCGTCGGAGTGAGGCTCGAGGACTTTTATTGTGGGTAGCGGAAGCATATATAATACAAGTGACCAATTCCAGGATCGCACGGGACTGACTGGGACTCCTCTAGGCGTCGGACTCGCTATCGAACTCATCATCCATGAGATCGCCTTCGTCAACATCTGGCCAAATCAACAAGCCAGGTGAGTACTATGAAAGTACTCGCAAGACAGTTTGGACATAAGATATAACAAATGCAAACATGATGCATATGAACAAATTAATAGTGCGCACTCCGATAATAAACTTGCACTGCATGGGAAATAAAAAGGAAGTCGGGCGGTAGTCCTCCCGAAATCCCAATGTAATACTGAAGGCCAATCGAGTGTCTGAAATGACTCCTCGAAAGGGTACAAATGAATTAACAATGCCGCAGTCGGGCGTCAGGGCGACACCACATAAAGGGCTTATAATGGAATATAAACGACAGTGCGTGCCACAGTCGGACGTCTGAGCGACATCACGTATAGGGCTTATATCAAAAGTAAATAACGAGAGTGCCACAGTCGGACGTCTGAGCGAGATCACATAAAGGGCTTATATCAAAAGTAAATAACAAGAGTGCCACAGTCGGACGTCTGAGCGACATCACATAAAGGGCTTATATCAAAAGTAAAAACAAGAGTGCCACAGTCGGACGTCTGAGCGACATCACATAAAGGGCTTATATCAAAAGTAAATAACAAGCGTGCCACAGTCGGACGTCTGAGCGACATCACATAAAGGGCTTATATTTCATAACTCGATATTCCAGTAGCTCATGAAGTTAAATCATTTCAAGGAAATACTCAGGTACGAAATAATAAAATGGTTAGTCCATCCACAGGAATAACATTCAACTGGGTTTACCACTCAAGCTTGTTCACCGGGGATTTCCATGGAGACTGACACAGGTACTGACACTGAGACTGATATGGATACTGTTTGGATACATTGACCCAGGTCCTTGACCATGGACACGATGACTCACAAGGTTTTGACTCTGCAGAGTTTGTACTCGTAACCACAGCCAACGGATTTCAGTAGTCACAAGGGACTAGTTCTGTTTACGGTATTTTAAGAGAAACACATCTAACCAGTACACACCCATTCCACATTCCGATGCCAGGAATCACCCTAGGCAACGTTCAAGAAAAACCTTGAGACGGGGAGGCTACAACCTCGCGTAGCATGGGATCAAATTTATATCGCGCGCTCTAAGGGGTGCCCCCCTCTCGGTCCCAACCGGAAACACCCATGCCCCCTGACCGGATGACTGGCTTTACTCCAGGGCCATGGAACCCTCATCCCGGCCCCTCTATTTGGTGTGTACAAGGAAAGAGGTTTGCAACTTACTAAACCGTATTCTTTGCAGAAAACATATGGCAGCACGGAAAGGGACGAACGGTAATGTGGCTCGGCCCACGTTAACGTCGGGGTTTAACGGTTGACATAAGACTGGCATGCTACAACAATACCATCTTATTACCTCTCATGTCACCACATGATCAGGTCATCTCCCATCAAAAGATCACATCAAACTTCGAAGCACATGGGTAGTTGCCTTGCATGCAACGTAACACTCACCGATGCCCATATGCCATGCACAAACTATTCAAGCAAACATGCAAAACACTCATCATATCAAAGTTTCAAACATGCTTTCCTGGTTCGGAGAAGTCGGAGTCTAGCTCGGCGAAGTTCGCGGCTCCGTCACCTCCTCCGGTATCTACGGTATAAAGAAACCGTATACTAACGTGAACACCATTGCGTGTATAAAAATTATTCCAAATTTTTTGCAAATAAATACTATAAAAAACTAGACAAAAATATAAGACTGACAAAAAAAGAATCAATCAAAAAGCATCTTTTGTTTAAAAGATATAAGGGTTTTAGTCCAAGGACTAATCTGTGATGAAACAGAAAAGATCGAGGGGCTTGTTTGAAAAAGCAGAAAACGCTTCGGTACGAAATACGCCAGCCCAGAGGGGAAAACACACTTTGCCCGAAGGCGCCTTCAGAAAACGGTTCGAAGGAAAAGAAAAAGAGGCTGACGGGGGGGTCCCACCCGTCAGGTTCAAACTCCGAACAGGGCTCGCCGGCGCCCGAAGGCTGCGGTGGTCACCGGCGTTGATCCACGGCGAGGTAGGGGGATCGGAGGGTACCTACGGGTTCAGGGTGTCCTTCCGCGTCGGTGGGTGGTGGACTTGACCGACGGCAAGCACCACGGCGACGACGACCTTAGCTTCGGCGGACGGTGGTTTGGGCGAGGATGAAACTCTCCGGTGGGTGCTGCAAACTCCAAATTAGGGCGCGGGTTAGAGAGGTGGATGCACTAGGAGGCTACTGGCATGAGTTGAGAGGCGGGGGTGCACGCACTGGAGCGAATCTTGCCGGATCCCGAAGCGGGTCGAGGCGGCCGGAGTTGGGGAAGAAGACTTCCTCGAGGCCTTCCCAGTGGCTTGGCGTGGTTCTTGTGGGTGGAGTGATGGTGCGTGTTCGAGTTCAAGCTCGGGACCTCCTTTTATAGGCGATCCGAGGAGGTGGCCGTGAACGGGATAACGCCGGCGAGTAATTACGGCGAGGCAGAGGTTGGGCAGGAGGTTTAGGTGATTTGGCATCACTGTGGTGGTCCACTGGCACCGTTTCTCCGCTAAAACCTCGGTCGGACTTGGGTAATGCTCCGGTCCTCGACGAAACGGCCGTACGGGCACGACGGCGGCAGGGAGCGCGCTCCGTGCCTCCCAGTTCACGACGACGGCTCTGCAGCGTGCACAGAGGAGGGGACGGCCACGCGGTGGCCTCTGGTGGCTTGGGCGGTGCTAGACGGCGTCGTCCCACGCTGCGCCTCTCTGGCAGCCGCAGCGGGCGCTGCTGCCGCCGCGCATGGGGCGATGCACCTCGGCCAGCTCACCGCCGACGCCCGCAAGTGTCCAGGCGATCGTGCGGCGCGGTGGATAAGAAGGAGGAACAGGGCACAAGGTGCCACTACAGTTACTGGCGAGATCGAAGAGAGTCTCTGGAGAAAACGACATCTGCTACTGAAACCGTTTCTCTGAAACTCTGCACTTTGACAGGTACAGTGCATGCCAGGTGTTCGACGATATGATTTGGGCACGAGGGAAATTTTTCTGGAGCTGGGACTTGGTGAGGTGACCTCTTGATGCATCTAGAGGCTGCCTGAATTTTCTCAGATTTTTAGGAGGAGAAGACAAATGAATTTCACCAAATTTTGCAAATATGGCCCAAACTTGCAGCAAGCACATTTTGAAAATTTTGAACTGGAGACCAGTGGATCTTCATGGATCTTGGTTGAGGGTCCTAAGGACTAGCCAGGGAAACTTGTTTTGGAGACAAAACTCAAAGGAATACTAGTGGTTCCTTTGTAAATCTCCAAGGGCCAAAATAGGAGACAAATAAGATTTTGATTAAAAATAAATGGAGATAAAAATCATGGGGAAGTTTAACTTGCTGGATTGGAAGTTTGACTTGACACAAAGTGGGGAGATGGCCTTTGGGAGGAGTTTTCAACTTAGGTTATGGCAAGAGATAGGTTTTGAAAGGGAAAGGATCACCCCATAAGTCATTGGGCTATTTATAAAGAAAAGATTTTCAAAAACTTTCCCAAGGAAAAACACTTGTGTTGAGTCAATCACAAGATGAAAAACCTCCAAGACCAAAGATCAAGTCTTGGACGAACCCAAACAAAATACTTGTCATAAAAGAAAAATTTTGTGAAGGAGAGTCCTTTTAAAAAAATAATTCAAATAACCTCCTTCAAATCAAATAAAGAATTTGATGAAACCAAACAAAATTTTTGGGTGTCACAACACCTACCCCCTTAGGAAAAATCTCGTCCCTGAGATTTCAGCTGATCCTCAAATAGGTGTGGGTACTCTGCCTGAAGAAAATCCTCTCTTTCCCATGTTGCTTCATCCTCGGTGTGATTGCTCCACTGAACCTTGAAAAATTTAATTGTTTTCTGACGGGTCCTCCTTTCAGACTCTTCCAATATTTTTACTGGCCGCTCTCTGTAGGTGAGGTCTGGTTGCATGTAAATGCTCTCATGAGATACATGCTTTTCCGGGTTGCTCACACATTTCCTCAACTATGAGACGTGGAACACGTCATGGACGTCTGACAGCTCCTTGGGTAGGTCTAGCTGATAGGCTACTGTGCCTCTTCGTGCAACCACACAGAAAGGTCCAATAAATCTTGGGGCTAGCTTTCCTTTAATTTTGAACCGTTGCAGGCCCCTCATAGGAGACACTCGTAGGTACACATATTCACCGGGTTCAAAGCTGACCTTATGATGTTTTCGATCGTAATAGCTCTTTTGTCGGCTTTGAGCCGTCTTGAGTCGGTCCCTGATTTGTTTAACTTTCTCCTCGGCTTCCTTGAGCATGCCTGGGCCGAAGATACGACTGTCACCTATTTCTGACCAATTTAATGGGGTACGACATCTCCGTCCGTACAATGCTTCAAAAGGTGCCATTTATAGGCTGGCTTGGTAACTGTTGTTGTATGCGAACTCGGCATATGGCAAGCTTTCCTCCCAACTGGTTCCATAGGTGAGAACAGAGGCTCTCAGCATGTCTTCTAGGATTTGGTTCACGCGTTCAGTTTGTCCATCAGTCTGGGGGTGGTACGATGTACTGAATGCTAGTTGCGTCCCCAGAGCTTGTTGTAGATGATCCCAAAATTTAGAGACAAATTGAGTGCCCCGGTCGGATATTATGGTCTTTGGGACTCCATGCAGACAAACTATACGGGAGAGATAAAGCTTAGCAAGCTTCTGAGTGGAGTAGGTCGTCTTCACGGGAATGAAATGTGCTACCTTGGTTAGCCTATCTGTGATGACCCATATGGCATCATTTCCGCGTTGTGATCGAGGTAGTCCGACAATAAAATCCATTCCAATTTCGTCCCATTTCCACTCAGGTATCCTGTTTGGCTGTAGCAGCCCTGCTGGTTTTTGGTGCTCGGCTTTAATGCGCTGACACGAATCACAACATGCAATGAATGTGGCTATATCCCTCTTCATACCGTGCCACCAAAATCTTTCTTGAATGTCTTTGTACATTTTGGTCCCTCCAGGGTGGATTGAATATGGGGCGGTGTGGCCTTCGGTTAGAATTTGTTGTTTGAGGTCCTCAATGTTTGGTACGCAAAGCCTGTCTCCGTACCATAATAGTCCCTCTTTGTCTACGACGAACTCTGAAGCCTTGCCAAGGCTCACTTTTCTCTTTATACCTTCGATGCTGGGATGTCCATGCTGAGCCTTCTTAATCTGTTCCATTAGGGTGGGTTGTATCTCCAGATTTGATACGTTGCCCTCAGTGACTATCACCATGTTGAGTTTGGCGAACTCCTGCTGAAATTCAGGCCTCAAGTTCTGTAGACTGTCGTTGCCCGAGCTGGGGTTCCGACTAAGAGCGTCTGCCACTACATTTGCTTTCCCTGGATGGTAGTGAATGCCGATGTCATAGTCCTTGACTAATTCCAACCAGCATCGTTGTCGTAAATTGAGCTCTGGTTGCGTGAAAATATATTTAAGGCTTTTATGATCCGTATATATTTCACAACGATTTCCCAGCAAAAAGTGCCTCCACTCTTTGAGTGCATGGATGACTGCTGCTAGCTCCAAGTCATGAGTAGGATAATTTTCTTCATGCTTCCTTAGTTGCCTGGAAGCATATGCGACAACTTTGCCGTCCGGCATCAATACGCACCCGAGCCCCTTCCGGGATTCGTCGCAATACACTTCAAAACTTTTGTGTATGTCCGGCACAACCAAAACTGGTGTTGTTGTTAATTTCCTTTTGAGTTCTTGGAAGCTTTTCTCGCACGCTTCAGTCCATACAAATTTCTTATCCTTCTTGAGTAACTGTGTCATTGGTTTTGCCACGGTGGAGAATTCTTCAATAAACCTTCGGTAATATCCAGCCATTCCTAGGAAACTTCGTACATCTGTTACGTTGGCTGGCGGTTTCCAGCCAAGTACGGCCTTGACCTTCTCTGGGTCTACGGCAATGCCTTCTTGGGTTAAAACATGGCCTAGAAAACCAACCTGTCTTAACCAAAATTCACATTTGCTAAATTTGGCATACAATTGATGTTTCCTTAATTCTCCCAATACAATTCTGAGATGTTCAGCATGTTCTTCCGGTGTCTTTGAGTATACCAGAATATCGTCAATGAACACCACAACAAATTTGTCCATAAATTTCATAAACACTTTGTTCATGAGGTGGATGAAATATGCGGGGGCGTTCGTCAGTCCAAATGGCATTACTGTGAACTCATATAATCCGTATCTGGAGGTGAATGCTGTCTTTGGGATATCTTCTGTCCGTACTTTTAATTGATGATATCCCGATCTTAAATCAATTTTTGAGAACACCTTGGCTTGTGCGAGCTGGTCAAATAAATCATTTATCCGTGGCATCGGATATTTGTTTTTGATGGTGACCATGTTGAGTGCTCGATAGTCTATACACAATCTCAGTGTCCCATCCTTTTTCTTGGCAAATAATACTGGTGAACCCCAAGGTGAGGAGCTGGCTCGTATAAATCCTTTGTCCAATAATTCTTTTATTTGCTTCTTTAATTCTACCAACTCGGAGGGTGCCATTCTATAAGGTTTCTTGTAAATGGGGGTGGTGCCAGGTGCTAGTTCAATGCTGAACTCTATTTCCCGGTCTGGTGGCATGCCTGGTAGTTCTTCGGGAAATACATCAGGAAACTCACACACCACTGGAACTTTTCTCAATTCTGAAATGTCCACCTTGTTCAACTTTGGTTGCCGTGACCGTGGTCTCTCTTGAGCTGCAACCTTTATTGTCTTGCCGTGATGATGAGTAAGAATCACTGTCCGATTGAAACAGTCGATAAATCCCTTGTTGGTGGTTGACCAGTCCATTCCTAGGATAACATCCAGTCCTTTATTTTCCAACATGATGAGATTCGCCTGAAACTTTAGTCTTTCAAACTCAATAATCACACCTTGGCAGTAACTCTGAGTGATCTGCTTATTCCCGGGGGACTTGATGATCATGGACTTTTCCAAAGGAAGTATCGGAAAACCATGTTGCAAAACAAAACTCTTCGAAATGAACGAGTGAGAAGCTCCAGAATCAAACAAAACTGTGGCAGGTATTGTGTTGACAGGGAACATACCGAGTACGATGTCTGGGGCATTCTGTGCTTCCTCCTTGGTCACATGGTTCAAGTGACCCTTCTTGTGATTGTTGTTGGGGTTGAAGTTGTTACGCCTGGGGGCTGGATTATTTCCACCATTGTTCGGCTTGGGGGCCGAGTTCCTTGGTTTTGGGCACTGTTTGGCATAGTGCCCTTCCTCTCCACAGGCATAGCAAGTGACACCTGGGCGGTACGTAAAGTCCTTGTCCCTTGAGTGAAAATGTTTGGTTGGCCTTAGAGCAGTGGTCGTGGATTTTCTCGCTTCATTCCTCTGAATATCAGTCTTGCTCCGGTTGTTGCGAGTATGAGTTGTTTTGTCCCTTTTTCGCTTGCGAATATACTCCAGACTGCGGCGCTCATTCTCCAACGTAATGGCCTTGTCAACCAGTGTTTTGAAATCTGGAAAGGTGTGTACGACCAGTTGGCATTTAAGTGCTGGCGCCAGGCCGTCCAATTTTTTTTCCATTTTTTTGTTCTCCGTCATATGCTCATCGTAGGCATAACGAGATAGTTGAGTAAACTGACTATTGTACTCAGTCACTGTCATGCCTCTCTGCTTGAGGTCATCAAACTCCCTTTTCTTGATCTTTATAATGCTCCTGGGGATGTGCGCCCCACGAAAACCTTCCTTAAACTCTTCCCAGGTGATGTTATGTTCATTGGGGTGCATGTGTAGAAAATTTTCCCACCATGCTGCAGCTGCTCCAGTGAGGTAGTGAGGTGCATAAAGCACCTTCTCACGATCTGGACATTGTGCAATAATCAACTTCCTTTCGATGTCTCGAAGCCAATCATCGGCCTCAAGCGGCCTATCAGTGTGAGCGAACGTTGGAGGACGTGTCTTCTGTAGTTCCGACAACTTGGAATGCGGTTGGTCTGGTTCATGGTGGTTTCCCATATTGATAACCTGATTCATCATTTCTTGATGCTGCTGCTGGCTTTGTTCGAAAAGGCGACATACTTGAGAAAATGCTGCCTCGCTGCCCTGCTGACTAGACTGCCCCTGTGTGAAGTTGTTGCTTGTCTGGGTCCCATAAACTTCTTCCGGTGGGTTTGGCATGGAACGAGTCCAGGGACGAGGCATTTTCCACTCTGGGGTATTTTTTTGCAAAACTCATGAGAAGAACTGTGTGGCACAAGGAATAATTTTGCAAAGGAAAAAATTAAAAGACCCCAAGATTTTTCAAGAAAAATACTTGATTGCGCATGGAGAAGGACTGCTCAGTACATATTTTACACGCGATTCGTAATTGTACACTACATCACTCAGGATGTGCGTACACATTCCTGACATGTTATTAAGGCTAGTGCACTTCTCCGAGTTCCTACATGATGCGCACACAAACTACTTCTCACCAAACCTATGTACATATAAACATATCATACATGCGGGCACATCGCACGGCTGCTAGGCGCACTCAGTCGAAGATGGTGAAAACTTCCCTCGGCCTGCCGAGGGTAAGACCCAGAGGTGCAGGAGACTCAACCTCCTCCTCCTCCCTAATAGGCTCCAGGCGCGTAGCACTGCGTTGAGGAGTTGGTGCGGGTGTGACAGGCGGTGCAGCTCTACTTGGAGTAGGAGCAATGACTTGGTCAAATTCCTCAGTGGTAGGCAGACGGCGAGCGGTGGCTAAAATGGCAGGTGCATAGGATGCTGAGGATGAGACGAAAGTCAGTGGCGGTGCCATGTGGAGAAGCTCCCTCCTGTTGGCAGAACAGCCCTGAACTGAGTCCATACGGGCAGCCACAAGGTCGTCCACGAGGTTGTCGAAAGCTGCCTCAAGAGCTTTGAGATACTCAACAAGCATCTCGATAGCTTCATCTCTCTCTCCCCTATGGCAAGCGAATGCATAGTGACAAGTATATGGCACATGGCATGGGAGGTAGCGGTAGCGACGAGTCTTCATCGTAGGAAGAACATCCCGAAGACGAGCTATCGCCTCACGGGCGGCCATCTGCATGGCATGCCTCTCCGTAGGCATGGCCCTTCCCACAAAACGGAAGTGGCGAGATGCAGAACGTCCTCCCTTGAATTGCACCACGGCCTGGTGCATAGACACGTCGTCGCTGAGCTTGTGCTGGTAAAGTGTGAACTCTGGACGAGTCGATGGCCCGATCGTGAGCTTGGTGATGGAGACGAGAAGCTTGACAAACCCCTCAGGCACATTGGCGAACACCCGTGACTCGCAGTCGTTGCCAGCCATCTACAAAAGTAGGCAAAAATTCCGAATAGTCAAATCATAAATTTATGATGACTAACACAAAATAGCTACATTTGCAAAATGCTGAAAAAGAACTAAAAACGCTAATAACCGATTAGCGATCGCACCTAGTGGCTTCCTACAGTCAGCCTGGCTCTGATACCAAGTTTGTCACGACCGGTTTTCCAATAAAACATTTATTGAGAAACCGATCCCTTTAACGGACCAGTAGAGAAGAATCCTTCTTACTGGTAGACAAATTCTTGATTACAGAAATATCAAGGAGTACTAAATATAATACAAGGTTGAGCGGAGGCTGCTCAACAATTTATTACAAGCACGCCGATATTATACATAAAGGCGGATATGACACAAGGGGGTATGGTGGCATAACTACTGACTCGTAATAAAAGTGGTGGTGGATATGTCACAGTGAAGTGGGTGACATGACTCCTAAATCTTACAGCTCATCGAGCGTCGGAGTGAGGCTCGAGGACTTTTATTGTGGGTAGCGGAAGCGTATATAATACAAGTGACCAATTCCAGGATCGCACGGGACTGACTAGGACTCCTCTAGGCGTCGGACTCGCTATCGAACTCATCATCCATGAGATCGCCTTCGTCAACATCTGGCCAAATCAACAAGCCAGGTGAGTACTATGAAAGTACTCGCAAGACAGTTTGGACATAAGATATAACAAATGCAAACATGATGCATATGAACAGATTAATAGTGCGCACTCCGATAATAAACTTGCACTGCATGGGAAATAAAAAGGAAGTCGGCGGCAGTCCTCCCGAAATCCCAATGTAATACTGAAGGCCAATCGAGTGTCTGAAATGACTCCTCGAAAGGGTACAAATAAATTAACAATGCCGCAGTCGGGCGTCAGGGCGACACCACATAAAGGGCTTATAATGGAATATAAACGACAGTGCGTGCCACAGTCGGACGTCTGAGCGACATCACGTAAAGGGCTTATATCAAAAGTAAATAACGAGAGTGCCACAGTCAGACGTCTGAGCGACATCACATAAAGGGCTTATATCAAAAGTAAATAACAAGAGAGCCACAGTCGGACGTCTGAGCGACATCACATAAAGGGCTTATATCAAAAGTAAAAACAAGAGTGCCACAGTCGGACGTCTGAGCGACATCACATAAAGGGCTTATATCAAAAGTAAATAACAAGCGTGCCACAGTCGGACGTCTGAGCGACATCACATAAAGGGCTTATATTTCACAACTCGATATTCCAGTAGCTCATGAAGTTAAATCATTTCAAGGAAATACTCAGGTACGAAATAATAAAATGGTTAGTCCATCCACAGGAATAACATTCAACCGGGTTTACCACTCAAGCTTGTTCACCGGGGATTTCCACGGAGACTGACACAGGGACTGACACTGAGACTGATATGGATACTGTTTGGATACATTGACCCAGGTCCTTGACCATGGACACGATGAATCACAAGGTTTTGACTCTGCAGAGTTTGTACTCGTAACCACAGCCAACGGATTTCAGTAGTCACAAGGGACTAGTTCCGTTTACGGTATTTTAGGAGAAACACATCTAACCAGTACACACCCATTCCACATTCCGATGCCAGGAATCACCCTAGGCAACGTTCAAGAAAAACCTTGAGACGGGGAGGCTACAACCTCGCGTAGCATGGGATCAAATTTATATCGCGCGCTCTAAGGGGTGCCCCCCTCTCGGTCCCAACCGGAAACACCCATGCCCCCTGACCGGATGACTGGCTTTACTCCAGGGCCATGGAACCCTCATCCCGGCCCCTCTATTTGGTGTGTACAAGGAAAGAGGTTTGCAACTTACTAAACCGTATTCTTTGCAGAAAACATGTGGCAGCACGGAAAGGGACAAACGGTAACGTGGCTCGGCCCACGTTAACGTCGGGGTTTAACGGTTGACATAAGACTGGCATGCTACAACAATACCATCTTATTACCTCTCATGTCACCACATGATCAGGTCATCTCCCATCAAAAGATCACATCAAACTTCGAAGCACACGGGTAGTTGCCTTGCATGCAACGTAACACTCACCGATGCCCATATGCCATGCACAAACTATTGAAGCAAACATGCAAAACACTCATCATATCAAAGGTTCAAACATGCTTGCCTGGTTCGGAGAAGTCGGAGTCTAGCTCGGCGAAGTTCGCGGCTCCATCACCTCCTCCGGTATCTACGGTATAAAGAAACCGTATACTAACGTGAACACCGTTGCGTGTATAAAAATTATTCCAAATTTTTTCCAAATAAATACTATAAAAAACTAGACAAAAATATAAGACTGACAAAAAAAGAATCAATCAAAAAGCATCTTTTGTTTAAAAGATATAAGGGTTTTAGTCCAAGGACTAATCTGTGATGAAACAGAAAAGATCCAGGGGCTTGTTTGAAAAAGAAGAAAACGCTTCGGTACGAAATACGCCAGCCCAGAGGGGAAAACACACTTTGCCCGAAGGCGCCTTCAGAAAACGGTTCGAAGGAAAAGAAAGAGAGGCTGACGGGGGGGGTCCCACCCGTCAGGTTCAAACTCCGAACAGGGCTCGCCGGCGCCCGAAGGCTGCGGTGGTCGCCGGCGTTGATCCACGGCGAGGTAGGGGGATCGGAGGGTACCTACGGGTTCAGGGTGTCCTTCCGCGTCGGTGGGTGGTGGACTTGACCGACGGCGAGCACCACGGCGACGGTGACCTTATCTTCGGCGGACGGTGGTTCGGGCGAGGATGAAACTCTCCGGTGGGTGCTGCAAACTCCAAATTACGGCGCGGGTTAGAGAGGTGGATGCACTAGGAGGCTACTGGCATGAGTTGAGAGGCGGGGGTGCACGCACTGGAGCGAATCTTGCTGGATCCCGAAGCGGGTCGAGGCGGCCGGAGTTGGGGAAGAAGACTTCCTCGAGGCCTTCCCAGTGGCTTGGCGTGGTTCTTGTGGGGTGGAGTGATGGTGCGTGTTCGAGTTCGAGCTCGGGACCTCCTTTTATAGGCGATCCGAGGAGGTGGCCGTGAACAGGATAACGCCGGCGAGCAATTACGGCGAGGCAGAGGTTGGGCAGGAGGTTTAGGTGATTTGGCATCACCGTGGTGGTCCACTGGCACCGTTTCTCCGCTAAAACCTCGGTCGGACTTGGGTAATGCTCCGGTCCTCGACGGAACGGCCGTACGGGCACGACGGCGGCAGGGAGCGCGCTCCGTGCCTCCCAGTTCACGACGACGGCTCTGCAGCATGCACAGAGGAGGGGACGGCCACGCGGTGGCCTCTGGTGGCTTGGGCGGTGCTGGACGGCTCCGTCCCACGCTGCGCCTGTCTGGCAGCCGCAGCGGGCGCTGCTGCCGCCGTGCATGGGGCGATGCACCTTGGCCAGCTCACCATCGACGCCCGCAAGCGTCCAGGTGATCGTGCGGCACGGTGGATAAGAAGGAGGAACAGGGCGCAAGGTGCCACTGCAGTTACTGGCGAGATCGAAGAGAGTCTCTGGAGAAAACGACATCTGCTACTGAAACTGTTTCTCTGAAACTCTGAACTTCGACAGGTACAGTGCATGCCAGGTGTGTGACGATATGATTTGGGCACGAGGAAAATTTTTCTGGAGCTGGGACTTGGTGAGGTGACCTCTTGATGCATCTAGAGGCTGCCTGAATTTTCTCAGATTTTTAGGAGGAGAAGACAAATGAATTTCACCAAATTTTGCAAATATGGCCCAAACTTGCAGCAAGCACATGTTGAAAATTTTGAACTGGAGACCAGTGGATCTTCATGGATCTTGGTTGAGGGTCCTAAGGACTAGCCAGGGAAACTTGTTTTGGAGACAAAACTCAAAGGAAAACTAGTGGTTCCTTTGTAAATCTCCAAGGGCCAAAATAGGAGACAGAAAAGATTTTGATTAAAAATAAATGGAGATAAAAATGATGGGGAAGTTTAACTTGCTAGATTGGAAGTTTGACTTGACACAAAGTGGGGAGATGGCCTTTGGGAGGAGTTTTCAACTTAGGTTATGGCAAGAGATAGGTTTTGAAAGGGAAAGGATCACCCCATAAGCCATAGGGCTATTTATAAAGAAAAGATTTTCAAAAACTTTCCCAAGGAAAAACACTTGTGTTGAGTCAATCACAAGATGAAAAACCTCCAAGACCAAAGATCAAGTCTTGGACGAACCCAAACAAAATACTTGTCATAAAAGAAAATTTTTGAGAGGGAGAGTCCTTTAAAAAAATTAAATAACCTCCTTCAAATCAAATAAAGAATTTGATAAAACCAAACAAATTTTTTGGGTGTCACAGATTGCTACCTCAGTTCGATGACGAGGCGTTGGAGCCCGTACCATCATCACACAATGCGGCATGTCGACGACAACTCGGTCCGGATAAAGAGGCAACTCAAGCCGAACACCAGACCGCCCCACCTCATCGTAATGGCAAAGCTCGTGGTTGTACAGACGACCTTCGACAGGACTTGGACAGTAGAGCAGGACACGCAAGATCGATCTACGGATCGCGAGGGCATGCCTCGACACGCGAGGATGGCTACCTATTCGGACGTGACAAACCTAGCCACGCCCGAGCGAAAAACCGCAAATGGACTCCTTCGGAGTTACGTCGCAGTGTGGCCCAACATAGAGGCGCCGCACACCCTCTTTGCTTCAGTGATGAAGTAATGGATGATGAATTCCCCGAAGGATTCAAACCCGTCAATATTGAATCATATGAGGGAACAACCGATCCCGCGGTATGGATAGAAGATTTTATTCTCCACATCCATATGGCCCGTGGAGACGACCTCCACACCATTAAATACCTCCCATTAAAGCTAAAAGGGCTAGCTCGGCACTGGTTAAACAGCCTGCCTGGAAATTCCATAGGCAGTTGGGAGGACTTGGAAGAAGCCTTCCTTGACAACTTCCAAGGAACATATGTCCGGCCACCGGATGCCGATGACCTAAGTCACATTGTCCAGCAGCCCGGAGAGTCAGCCAGGAAGCTCTGGACGTGGTTCTTAGTCAAAAAGAACCAAATCGTCGTCTGTCCGAACGCGGAAGCCCTTGTGGCCTTCAGACACAGCGTCAGGACGAATGGCTTGCACGCCACCTCGGTCAAGAAGGACCTAAATCCATGACAGCCCTTACTGCTCTAATGACACACTTTTGCGCGGGAGAAGATAGCTGGCTCGCTCGTAGAAGCAATAGCGCCAGCGACCCGGGCACTTCCGATATCCGAGACGGCAACCGCAAGCCACGATGAAGCAAATACAACAGTCAAAATGATAATGAAAGATCACGCGACACATCGGTCAATGCCGGATTCAGCAATCCCAAGCCCGGTCAATGGAAGAAGCCATTCAAGGCGAACCGAGATGAACCACCCAACCTAGACAGGATATTGGACCGACCCTGCCAGATTCACGGCCACCCCGATAAACTAGCTAATCATACCAACAGAAACTGCTGGGTCTTTAAGCAGGCCAGCAAGCTCAACACCGAACACAAGGGGAGGAGGCCGCCAGGCGACAGGGACAACACAGAGGTTCACCAACGAAATACCGGGGGTCAGGAGCAATTTTCACCCAAGGATCAACTACTCCCGGAGCGGAAATAGCAGTCCAGCTTCCGCCGCCCACCTTGTATACCTGCAAAATTCGTACCGTGCATACATCACTACGCACTCAAGTTACCATGGGCATTGGCGGAAGCACACTACGGACAAGCCTGCAAGCATTCCCGTAACATTTTTTATCTATTTTCTTTTTATTTCTTCCTTCACTATCTCTTAAAAACAGGTGACGAACAGGACAAACATCTAAAACTGACTCTATCGGAGTTCGGATCCGTACACTCACCTAAGGGGCTACTTCCATCAAGGATTCCCCTCGCCGAGGACAGGCGGCGCAGACGTGCGACAGGAGGTCCAAAATAACTTTTTGTAGACCACACTCTTTATTTCGAGCATGTACCATGCCTCTTCCTCCGCCTCCGACCCCGAGCATGTCAAATAGCCGGGGTTGTGGTCTTTAAATAAATAAATAAATATATATATATATATGTATATATATAAAGTAATCATTGGCATAACGCTCAGGTCCCAGTAAACAGTATCCGAATTAATCATCCGTGTTGTTTCGCCAATGAATATGGCTCCTATGGTTGTTTCACAGATATACCTTGGCATAACTTGCCAGGGGCTCGGTATGGGAACAAATGAGTTGCCAACAAAAGTCCGAACATCTCTATAGCGTACTTCGGCGTTGCAAGTTTGGCCTTATATGCATCAGCTCCGAATCATTGTCTTGGGTCAATAGTTGGGTTTCCCGGCTCCTGTGCTTGCTACCCTACGTTCGGCTCCATCGGCTAGGGTAGTAAAGGGAGAACTACTATGATTGTGCTTCCGGTTCATCTGGTCAAGTACCTCAGTGGAGAAAGCCGAAAACTGACTGTCTTGATGCGGCGAGAGCTGGTCAACCACTTGACGACTTATTGGAATCTTTAGCAATTCTCTGTGTCACAAGAGGGATCTTTTTCAGATCAAATATGTAAAGCATTGTATTATAATACGCCGCGTACATACCAGGGGCTATGTCGTAGGCCCACCATAAAAGTCCTATGGCTAAGTGAAAGTGTTAACGCCCTATAGTCCGATTGCCTGGTTCGCCGCATTATCACCTCCTTCATGGACCAAGACGTTGGATAAAGAGTGATTAAATGCTTTTCCGAACACCCCCCGTACTTCCTACGAGGGGGCTGAAGCCGACGACTGAAAAACTTTCAGATTATATTAAAACGGCCGCACAGGAGGAATACAAGCTTTCGAGCAAAACATAAAAATAGATTAACTATAAAATTGTCTGTTAGAATTCTCATACACCTCACTCGAACAGTATGTCTTTCGAGCACTGACCCTCTATCAAGCGGGCGGCCTCTAGGACGTCTTCAAAACAATGCTCCGGTTCAGGACGGTCCTTGCCCTTGGGTGGACTCTTCGCCGCAACATCGATGGCCTTCATCTTCCCCCAGAATGTCTTGACTCGGGCAAAATCCATCCGTGCACCCTCAATGCACGCCGCTCGCTTCACAGCATCGATACGCGGCACCGCGTCAACAAGCCTTTGCACCAAACCGAATTAGCTATTCAGAACAGGCTCAGTTGGCCAAAACCGGATTATGACGTTCTTCATGGCAGCGCCAGATATCCTATGAAGCTCGGCCCATTGGGACATCTGTTCATTCAGCAACAGAGGGCGCTTTGATGCGCCAAACTGTGACCAGAAAAGCTTCTCCGTTGCGTACCCCTCTCGTGCTTGGTAATACTGCGCCGCATCGAAAGAACTCTTCGGCAAGTCTAAAAACTCGTCCGGAGAACTCCACACTCGGTTAAGCTGAGCATAGTTCGGATCACTGAACTTAGTCTATAGAAAAAAGGGCTTACCAGCCGCAATCTCCCTAGCTTGCCGGAGCTCCTCACGGGCTGCTCTGGATTCCGACCGCGCTTCTCTCGCCTCTTGTAAGGCCTTGTCCAGTTCAGCCATTTTGGCTTCATTCTCCTTCTCCAGAAATTCACAATGGCCAGTAGCATTTTTCAGTTCGAGCGCCATCATGGATATCTTCTCCTTGTCTTGGTGCCGTGCAGCTTGTTCGGCTTTTAACTCAGCCAATGCCTCTTCGGCAGCCGCATTGCTACACCGGGCCTGCTCCTTGGCCCGGGCCAGCTCCGCTCGAGAACTTCAACGGTGGCAGCACCATCTGCAGCCATGCATATTCCAGCATATAACTTTTAGCATCATGCTTATACCACAAAAATGTATGAGGATTGCCCCGAATACATACCTTGCGACTCGTCAAGACGCATATTGATTAACGCAAGGTCATCCCCTGCTACATCAAGCTTCTGCTGCAGCTCGGCAATATCCATAGTCTGGGAAGTAGCCAAGGGGGAAGCAGCCTGTGTTCAAGTTCATCAGATTAGTCATTGAGTAATTCTTTTCGATCCTCCGTTTGCTTCCCAGTGGAAGCCAACCCGAGCCTCAGGGGCTACTACCTATACATAGGTGCATCTTTGCAAATAAAACATAGCTGGAAACATTATATCAAATACTACCTATACATAGGCTTCATTCAATCCGCTCTTCGCGGAAAAATCTTCTCAACCACTGTACCCATCAAGGTACGTTGTTCCCCCGAGACAGATGCTTTTCGCAACATGTCCTGCAATATATCCGGAGCTGCCGGGTCTTCGAAAGCTGCTCTAGGGGCATAACCATCCTTTGAAGGAATCCGTTCACCTGTCTCTAGAATCATTGTTGGCTGCAAGCCGGACAGGCCGGGGCCTTTATTATTGGCCCCAGAATCCCGGACGGTCGGAGGTCCACCTTCGGGTACTGCCTCTTTCATCCCCTGCATAGCTTGTTGATCAAGAAAAACCCTCCGCGATGACACTTCAGAGTCGTCCGCCTTATTGGGCGAGGAGGTCGGGGGAGGCGTCTCACTTTCCATCATCTCTGGGAGGAGACCTCCCGAAGAAGAGGATTGCCCAGAAAAACTCTGTGCCGACCTGTAAAAATATACAGACACGTTACGTATATCTTTGGTAACGGGAAAGGAGCGGGACGCTATAAAAGTACCCCAGATTCACTTACGGTTTGGTCGAGGACTTCTCCCCATGTTGGAGCTGTTCAACGGTGTCGCTTTCCAAACCCAAGCCGCTCGATGGTGGCATCTTGCCCCTCTTGGGAGACCGCCCCTCCCAACCTTAGGAGGCGGCCCTTTTCCTCCTGCTCCGAGAAGGGATACTGGCTCCACTTTCGCCCCTGTCTTCAGGCGAGGAAAGGTCAATTTCTCCGGACTCAGTATCCGACTTACCTCCGAAACAAAGGTCATCCCGGGTCTTCTCACTCTCCTCTTTGCCCTCCCTTGCTGGCGCCTGGTATGGTGCCGAGGCCAGCATCCTTGTTAACACAGGATTAGCTGAGTCTTCGGGAAGGGAAGCCGGACACCTAATCCGTTCCACTTTCTTTATCCAGCCCTGAAAAAGGATGATTCGGTCAGTGTCTTGCCACTTGGTATCTGACTATGAGGTGTTCCGCGAATGGGTACTTACCGGGGTGTCCGGATGGTTACAGTCTAGGCTGATATGTTCGATGGTATCCGGCCATTGCTTTGGTTTCCCGAAATAATCTCCACATTCCTTTGTGCGTAGTGCCAAAGAAGTGCTGAAGAGTCTGCGGCCCTTCTGGATTGAACTCCCACATGCGGAGAGGCCGTCGCTGGCACGGCAGGGTCCGGCGGACTAGCATTACTTGAACAACGTTGACGATATTGATGTCCCTCTCAATGAGGCTTCTTATGCGACTTTGTAGAGCCCGCACATCGTCCATTGATCCCCAGTCTAACCCCTTATTAATCCATGATGCAAGCTGAATTGGGGGGCTGGATCGGAACGCAGGCGCAGCTGCCCACTTGGAGCCATGAGACTCGGTGATATAGAACCACCCCTGCTGCCATAAGTCGGGAGATTCGGCAAAGGATCCATTCTGCCAAACAGAGCTAGCAAGCTTGCTCACTGTGGCACCACTGCACTCTGCCTGCTCCCCCTCTATCATTTGCGGCTTCACGTTGAAGGTCTTGAGCCATAAGCCGAAGTGCGGAGGAGTTCGGAGGAAGGCTTCGAACGTGACAATAAACGCCGAGATAAGAAGAATAGAGTCCGGGGCCAGATCGTGAAAATCTAGTCCATAATAGAATATGAGCCCTCGGACGAAGGGGTTAAGCGCGAACCCTAACCCATGGAGGAAGTGGGATACAAACACGACCCGTTCGCCAGATCTGGGGGTAGGTAACCTGCCCCTCAACAGGAAGCCGATGAAGGATTTCCGCGGTCAGATACCTCACCGCATGAAGCTTTGCAATATCCTCCTCTTTGACATAAGAAGCCACCCACCGGCCTTGACGGTTGGATCCAGGCATGATTGGAGCTTGTGGCGATTGAAGCCCGGGTGTTGGAACTCGAGGTAGCAGGGGTTAAGGAAGAAGCAAGCGCAAAAGAAAAAAAGACGGGTCTGTACCCCTATATAAAGACCGCGAATATCGAGCGTCTCCTCCCGGGCCTCAAAACTTGCCTATTCCCAAGGAGTTGTACCCGAGTGATGGTTGGATTACCCACGTCCGGGTTGATAAGAATCCCTTAAAAAAGGGGGACACTATCTCCGCTTGGATAAGACATCCCAATAAAACAACGTCTCGAGACATGGGACGGCGGGCTAGCCAACGGTTCGAAAATAATGACCGAGCAGGCATGATGTCATATTACCAAAAAGTTGTCAGCGGATTGGACTCGTGAAATATTATATCCTCTGCAGTTGTGAATACAAGTCCGGATACAATCATTACATCTGAAGACTATCTTGGAGTTCGGAAAGGGGAACCCACCTTGCAATGTCGAAGACAATCTGCGCACCGGACTCCTCATCATTGAAGCCAGGTTCAGGGGCTACTGAGGGAGTCCTGGACTAAGGGGTCCTCGGGCGTCCGGCCTGTTATCCATGGGCCTGACTGATGGGCTGTGAAGACACGAAGGCCGAAGACTGTACCCGGGTCCGGATAGGACTCTCCTTAGCATGGAAGGCAAGCTTGGCGATCAACTATGAAGATTCCTTCCTATGTAACCCTAGATCCCCCCGGTGTCTATATAAACCGGAGGGTGTAGTCCGGAAGAGATATACTCATTACCATAGTCATACAGGCTAGACTTCTAGGGTTTAGCCATTACGATCTCGTGGTAGATAAACTCTTGTAATAATCATATTCATCAAGATAAATCAAGTAGGAAGTAGGGTATTACCTCCATAGAGAGGGCCCGAACCTGCGTAAACATCGTGTCCCCTCTCTCTTGTTACCATCGACCTTAGACGCACAGTTCGGGACCCCCAACCCGAGATCCGCCGGTTTTGACACCGACAGTGAACGGGGCCCTTCCCAGGCTCGAAGCCACGCGCTCGCTCAGGTGGTCCAAGTGCGCCATCACCTTCAGCTCGTCGGATCAGCTCAAGTGCGCAGCAACCGCTGGCGCCCTCCCGATGCTCTGCTTACCCATCATCAGCAACGTCCAAGTCACCAAGACCCTCATCGATGGCGGCGCAGGCCTCAACATCCTGTCTGTCGAGACATTCGACAGCCTCCAAGTGCCACACGATCAGCTGCAGCCTACCAAGCCCTTCTCAGGAGTGACTGACGGCTCCACTACCCCGATAGGGCAGGCCCGCCTCCCTGTCACATTCGGTCAGCGTGACTACCGCACCGAGCTCATCGACTTTGACGTCGCCCACATCTGCCTGCCGTACAACGCCATCCTTGGGTATCCAGCCTTGGCCAAGTTTATGGCAGTGACCCACCACGGCTACAACGTCCTCATGATGCCAAGGAGCAGCGGCATCATCACGGTCCCCTGTGAAGAAAGAGATGCGGTGTGCTCCCTCGAGCCCGCTTACCAAGCTGCAGCGGACGAAGACCCCGACAACGAAGGCACCATGTACCCTCCTGAGGCCATCCCTGAGAAGAAGAAGCAGCTACTCCACCCAGGGCCTCAGAACAGCGGCGTTTCCAGCGGCACCACCTCAGGATCCGCGCCCGCAGCCGGGGTGCATCCCTCCGTCACATAGGAAGGCGCGCCCGGCGCCCTCCTCAGGCTGGGCTCGGGGGCTCTCTTCTGGAGGGCCTCAGACCTAGCCAACATCACGAGGGAGGTGCCCGGGCACCATGTGGAGGTGTGCTTCGCCGCACGTTTCCCTCAAGAGGGAACAAGGCATGGAGCGCCCAGTGCTCAGGTGTTCATCACCAAGGCGACCCAGGAGCTTCAAGAGGCAAGGACTGTACGCGGAAACCGCAACCCACCACCCGGCGCGGCCTCCCATCCTGGCAAGGACAGCGGGCTGCGCGTCTGTGTTGACATTCCAGGGCTCAACAGGGCGCATCTTAGGGACGTTTCTGGCCTTCGCGTGTTGGACGGTGCGAGGGTCCACCTCACAGCTATGTTCGCATGCCATTCGGCTTGCCGAACGCGGCTGTCACCTTCCAGCGCCACTTTCGGAGCATTCTGGCGGCTTAGGCGGCCAGGCATCATGCCGTCCTGGCGGAGATGGCGACAGTTCTTCTGGAGCCACCTGGGCCTACGGAGCCTCCTGAGGTTCAGGACCCTGGCGGCTCGTGAGGAGCAACCTCCTCAGCACGCATCTTCGGCCACTCCAACGTCACTCCAGCTACGATATCAGGTGACTCTTTCTAGTTCATTCAGTTGGGGGCGCCCTTCGGACAGCATTATCCACAAGTCGCACGGGCCTGTCCCTGCGACGTGTATCCTTTTGCATCTTTAGCTTATTCTGTTGGGAGCGCCTCTCGTCCTGCATTATCCCCGGGCCACTCTGGTCCGTCCCAGTGGCATGTATCATTCTTGCATCTATCTGAGCTAACCTGCCTCATTGCTTGAGTCATTTCATGATTATCACCTATTTACCTGTTGCCCCTCGCGGCCACCTGCGTTGCTGGCCGGCCTCCTGCTCATCCCGCAATGGGGGCGATACATGCTGGCACGGTGCTTGTGCTCGGGTCCGTCCCTGCAACGCCGACAAACCTGAGTGGTCGAGCTCTGGCTTGCGGCACGCCCCGCACACGTCACCTCACCAGGCCGTCAGTGCCTTGATCTTCTTGCGGAACGACTAGCGGCAGACCAGCAGACACGGTTGCAGTCTGCACTCCTCCCTCGCGCTAGCCTGCAGGAATCTCCGGAGGCCGACGATGAACGGCGCCGCAGGCTCCTTCTTTTTTCACGCCATTCATTTGCACGTTAAGGGGGGGGCTCCTGAGCATCGCGTCTCAGGAGCTCCTACTGAATCTCCATGTTTCATCCTCGCACTATGACCCTTAGCTGACGTCTCAGTGCCCGGAGGCGGTAGTGCGTGAGGGGAACAAGGCAATCAGACTATGCGGCTTTATTACCTTCACTTAGCCATACGAACTTGACTGCAGGGGCTAGTGACTAGTGCCGAGTGTTTTGTGATGTTCTATAGAGCTAAGGCATATGCCTTTATCATGTGGTTTGTGCAAAGACAAACCCTTCGTGTAACACGGGGTAATCACCATCGATTTTTAGTTTAACACTTATCATCAGATCGCTGACTAGTTCTTGCTTATTATGACAGTCAGTTTTCGGCTTTATCCACTAAGGTACTTAACCAGGCTAGCTAGAAGTACAATCGTAGTAGTTCTCCCTTTACCTTCTCAGCCAAACATGCGGAACGCAAGAAGGTAAGCACAGGAGCCGGGTAACCCAACTATTGACCCAGGACATAGTTCGGAACCGATGCACATAATGCAATATCTGAGACGCCGGACACATAGAGAAAAGATACTGCCGGACTGGATGCATAGGCGAGTATTATGGTCGAGCCCCCGGTCTACTAGCCGATTGCATCTTTAAGGAAAAATTGTGCCGAACTAGTTTATAGCGGCGTCGAAGAGCGGAAAAATGGGTGCAATGTAAGTGACTGCAGGATGACCCTAAAAAGTGGTCTTTATTTTCAAGAAGCTCATGATGTCTATCCGTACAATTCGAACCGCTTACAGACACTTTATAGGAAAAAATAAAAAAAGGTTTATAGATGAAAGGTTTACACAGGGCCTTCAAGCGTGGGTTGATGTCCCTAATGTGCCCTGCCGCACGTCTGCGCCTTCGCTTCTGTTGGGGAGAAGGACTTCATGGAGGGGGTGATAATCAGTTGACAGGCCCTTGACAAGGATCCTTGAGAGATTGCCATGGAGTTCTGGCTTATTGCTGGATCGGTCCCTGATGGTACCCATTCGACGTTCGAAGACGCATCAGACCATAGTTCGGTTGAGCCGAACACTTGGTGTTTAGTTTAGTTGGGCCCCACAACCGCCCATGGTATTTTGAGTGCAAAGTTGTGCTGACGAAGCACGTAATGTGTGACCGGGGTAGGCATGCTGTGGGGCGTGTCCCTATTTATGTGGAGCATAGGGAGGCTCCTCAAACGGAGATAGAGCTCGGACCCGTTTCCTTGCTTCCCGTGCGTTGACGGTGGGCTGGTAATTGGGCCCCTCGATACTTGTTTGCACTTCGGCTACTAGGGCCATTGTATGTTCCTCGGTCTGGAGTGAGTGTTCCATATTTCCATTGACTGTAATGATGCCCTTAGGTCTGGGCATCTTTAACCTTAGGTATGCATAATGGGGTAGGAGGTTGAAATGAGCAAACACTGTTTGGCCTAGGAATACATGATAGCCGCTGTGAAAAGGGACAATGTCGAAGATCAAGTCTTCATTGCGGAAGTTGTCCGGTGAGCCGAACACCACTTCCAAAGTCAGCTTGCCCGAGCAGCGGGCCTCCATGCTTGGGATTACCCCTTTGAAGGTAGTGTTACTGGGTTTGATCCTTGACGGGTCAATGCCCATTTTCCTCACTGTATCTGCATAAATCAGACTAAGGCTACTGCCTCTGTCGAGGAGGACTCTAGTGAGGTGTTACCCATCAATAATGGGATCAAGATCCAGGGCCGCTGATCCTCCATGACGGATGCTGGTCGACTGGTCCCTGCGGTCGAAGGTGATCAGGCATGCCGACCATGGGTTAAATTTCGGGGCTATAGGCTCTATGGCGTAGACATCCCGAAGTGCTCGTTTCCTCTCCTTGTTGGGTATATGAGTGACGTAGATCATATTCACTGTCTTTACCTAAGGAGGGAATTGTTTTTGGCCTCATTATTCGGCCTGCGAGGTTCCTCATCGTCCTTGCTATGGGGGCTTTTGCCTGAATCCTCGGTTGTGAGCTTGCCGACCTGTTTTATCACCCAACACTTGAGGTTGGTGTGGTTGGCGGGCTTGTCAGAGGTGCCGTGGATCTGCCAGGGCTTGTCCAGGATTGTGTCCAACTTGGTGGGTCTATCCTGGTTCCCTTTGCTGGGCTTTTCCCGTGGTCTTGACTTGGTGTTTGCGGAATCTGGCATTTACTGCCGTATCTTCGGCTTCACTGCTGTTGTGATGACGCTTATATCTGTTGCAACGTGGTTTCCCATTTCCATCCCAGGCTTCCGAGGTGCCGGGGTCTTATGTGTTGGTGCTTCTACGAGCCAGCCAACTACCTTCCCCCACGTAAAAGCGGGTCATCAGGGAGGTAAGTGCTAACATCGTCCTTGGCTTATCTTGGCCGAGCTGGCGTGCTAGCCGTTCATCCCAGATATTGTGCTTAGATGCGGCTATAACTTCGGCGTTCGGACAGCCGACGATCTGGTTCTTTTTGGTCAAAAACCGACTCCAAAATTACCGGGCTGACTCTCCGGGTTGTTGGACCACATGGCTCAGGTCATCGTCATCCGGAGGCTAGACATAAGTGCCTTGAAAGTTAGCTCGGAAAGCATCCTCGAGCTCTTCGCAACATCCTATGGAGTTTTCGAGGAGGTTGTTCAGCTAATGCCTGGCTGGTCCCTTGAGATTTAAAGGCGTGTAGTTTATGGCATGGAGGTCATCCCCTCGAGCCATATGAATGTGGAGAAGAAAGTCCTCAATCCACACGGCTAGGTCTGTATTCCCGTCATATTGTTCCATTTTACAGGTTTAAACCCTTCAACGAACTGATGCTGCATCACCTCATCTGTAAAACACATCGGGTGAGCGGTGCCCCTGACTCGGGCCATGTTGCGCTACAGTTAGGTTGTCCTTTGTGCCTGTTGCTGCTCCCGAGGTCTATCGTTTCGGTCGAGCCAAGTTTGTAGCCATCCCATCTATCGGGAGGATGTGACCTGTTCTAGCATCCAGGTCACCTCGTAGGTTGTATTCGTATTCTGGCTGAACCGGCTCCTTCCCTCTTTGGCGAGGGGGAGCGGGTTGGTGTTCAGCCTTTCCAGCCGGCCTATCCCGTCCTCGCGTGGGGAGGTCTGGCTGATCTGCCTGAGTGTATCTTGGTGGTGTGGGCTCAAGGGCCTAGTCATGAAATTGCGGCAGCAACTTCTGCTTTGGGTAGCTTTTGGTTTGCCTCTCACAGCTATACCCTTCTTTGGTTGCTAAGAATTTTGTCCATCTATCGTTGAGGGTGTCTTGTTCAGCTTTTTTTTGCTTATTCTTCAGGCTTCGTGCGGTGGCGATAAGTTGGCGTTTAAACTGCTCTTGGTCCAGTGGATCCTCGGGGACGACGATGAAGTCCTCGACTCCAAGGCAGACCTCTTCCTCGGAGAGGGGGAGCTATTTACTATCATCGGAGTCGTTAAGATCTTCGGGATCAAACCGCTCCTCGCGTTGCTGTGAATTGTTAGGTTGTTGATCGGTGGCCGCGAGGACGCTGAGGTCCTCCATATTATCCAGGGTGTCCTCTTCCCTGGTGCCCGTGTTGCTTTCTCTGCCCCGACGCCCCCTGGAGCGCTGGCGTTGTCTTCGGTGTTTGGGCGGCTCTTCGTTAGGCTTGTTGCTGTTCTCCTAGGGGTGCCGTCCCTGTTATTAGTGCCATAGCTGTTGTTCTTGGGGGTGTCCACCACGTAAACATCGTAGGTGCAGGTGGTTGTCCATCGGTCGGTGACGGAAGGGGTAGTGTCAGCATCGGCCATGGCGTCGTTGTCTTCATCCATGTCATTGGCCTCCTCAGAGGCGTAGTCTAGCATGTCGGTTAAGTCCTCGACCATGGGTACTAAGTGTGTGGTGGGTGGGATGTAAAATTCCCTATGGCTTGCCTTGAGGCCCCGCTAAGCGTAGGCCGAGGACGGGCCATCCAAGATAGTCATCATCTGGATCCGATCAAGCGCCTCGTTTAATGGGGCGAGACCAGACAGATTGGCGTATGAGATTCCTTCGGAGTCTACCTCCGGCGTGATGGTGAGGTGAGGGGCGGGCCCGGCCAGGGCTGACTCCTGGTCTTCGGGCACCGAACTTGCCCCAAGGCTCAAAGCCAGATCTACGGTAAGGAGGGCGAGTTTGGCTGAGGGTGACTTCCGGTATTCGAACATGGATCCTGTGTCGAGGCTCGATGCCATATCCGCGGTGAGGAGAGCGAGTCCGGCCGAGGGTGACTCCCGGTCTTCGGATGTGAACCCTGTGTTGAGGCTCGGAACCAAATCCGCGGTGAGGAGAGCGAGTTCGGCCGAGGGTGACTCCCGACCTTCGGACGTAGATCCTGTGTCGAGGCTCGAAGCCAGTTGCGAGGTAGGGGCCGATCCAGAGGTCGGATCGGGGAGTGGCCACAAAGTTGATGCTTCGGGGTCCGTGGGCGCCTCAGATAAGGTTGAGAAGCCCGTAAAGACTAGATCGCCCCGAGCGCCAGTGACGTACTTGACACATCACCAACGTATCTATACTTCTTATTGTTCCATGCTATAATATTATCTATTTTGGATGTTTTATATGCATTAATATGCTATTTTATATGATTTTTGGGACTAACCTATTAACCTAGAGCCCAGTGCCAATTTTAGTTTTTTCCTTGTTTTAGAGTTTCGCAGAAAAGGAATACCAACCGGAGTCCAAACGGAATAAAACTTTCGCCATGATTTTTCTTGGACCAAAAGACACCCAGCTGACTTGGAGTACAAGTCAGGGAAGACGCGAGGCGGTCACAAGGGTGGAGGGCGCGCCCCCAACCTTGTGGGCCCCTCGTAGCTCTCCTGACCTAATTCTTCCTCCTATATATACTCTTATACACCAAAAACATCCAGGGGAGCAACGAAACCACTTTTCCACTGCCGCAACCTTCTGTACCCATGAGATCCCATCTTGGGGCTTTTCTGGCATCCTGCCAAATGGGGAATCGATCATGGAGGGCTTCTACATCAACACCATTGCCTCTCCGATGAAGCATGAGTAGTTTACTTTAGATCTACGGGTCCATAGCTAGTAGCTAGATGGCTTATACTCTCTCTTTGATTCTCAATACAAAGTTCTCCTCGATGTTCCTGGAGATCTATTTGATGTAATACTCTTTTGTGGTGTGTTTGCCCAGATCCGATGAATTGTGGATTTATGATAAGTTTATCTATGAATATTATTTGAATATCCTCTGAATTCTTATATGCATGATTTGATATCTTTGCAAGTCTCTTTGAACTATCGATTTGGTTTGGCCAACTAGATTGGTTTTTCTTGCAATGGGAGAAGTGCTTAGCTTTGGGTTCAATCTTGCGGTGTCCTTTCCTAGTGACAGTAGGGGAAGCAAGGCATGTATTGTATTGTTGCCATCAAGGATAAAAAGATGGGGTTTTCATCATATTGCTTGAGTTAATCCCGCCACATCATGTCATCTTGCTTAATGTGTTACTCTGTTCTTATGAACTTAATACCCTAGATGCAGGCAGGAGTCGGTTGATGTGCGGAGTAATAGTAGTAGATGCAGAATCGTTTCGGCCTATT
The DNA here is from genome assembly GCF_002575655.3 of Aegilops tauschii subsp. strangulata. Lineage (NCBI taxonomy): Eukaryota > Viridiplantae > Streptophyta > Magnoliopsida > Poales > Poaceae > Aegilops > Aegilops tauschii. The sequence continues at coordinate 208,963,527 of NC_053039.3, read as the reverse complement.
TGACACGGACGTGATGCCTATATTCATCAACACTGCCTTAGATATCATCATAACTTTGCGCTTTTCTATCAATTGCTCGGCAGTAATTTGTTCACCCACCATAATAATTTCTATCTTGAGAGAAGCCTTTAATGAAACCTATGGCCCCCGGGTATATTTTACATCATATTAGTTTCCCGTCAACTTGCCAATTTCTGTCGCCATTCCTTTATTTTGCAATCTTTACTTTTCGTTACATAAACCAAAAATACCAAAAATATTACTTTACCGTTTGTCCATCTCTATCAGATCTCACTTGGCGAATAACCATGAAGGGATTGACAACCCCTTTGTCGCGTTGGTTGCAAGTTGGTGTTTGTTTGTGCAGGTATTCGGTGGCTTGTTGCATAGTCTCCTACTGGATTGATACATTGGTTCTCAAAACTGAGGGAAATACATTGGTTCACCCTTTCCACTTCAAGGGAAAAACCAACGCAAGCTCAAGAGGTAGCAAGAAGGATTTCAGGCGCCGTTGCCGGGGAGATCCACACCAAGCCAAGACATACCAAGTACCCATCATAAACTCTCATCTCTCCATTACATTATTCGCCATTCGCCTCTCATTTTCCTCTCCCCCACTTCTAAAACGATTTTCAAACAGATTTGCCTTTTCTTCGCCCCTCTTCTGGTCGTCTTTTCCATTTGCTCGTTTGTCGCCACCATGTCTGAAATTGGGGAGGTTATTGTTGAAAAGGATAGTAGTAACGATGGGGGAAACCTTGATGCTTTTGCTAATCCAAATCCTCATGAAGAATCTACTATCTTGCACGCTAAGAAATTCCACATAGGTAGCGGAAATACTATTGGAAAGGGGGTTATTCAAGATTTCTTTACTTGTGTCGGTGCACTCCCCACTATGGGTGGATCTATCCTCCATAAAACTAGTAGCCTTGCGGATGCTATATCTTTGCTTGTTGTTGAACTTGAAAGATAGTTTGTTCACATGCATCCATCTATACAAAGGATTTTTCTAGAGTTTTCTAATATTGAGCATTCTTCCGTTAAGCGCGCTGCCACTATATTCCTAGCTCATGAATTTAGATTTATTATGAAAGAAGCTAGTGAAATTTTTGCTCATTATAAAGTGGATGGTGGTCGCCCTCCCATAGAGGGAATTCTCGTTAATCAAGATGATATAATGAGTTTACGGTCTTTAGATCATGTTGCTCATAATGAAAATCTAAGAAAGAGGGTTCCTGCCGGTATTTTAGTCAATAAGATTTCTGAGCTTAATGATGATTTTGCTATTCAAAACAATGGCTTAGGTTTCTCGCTTGGACACAAGCTCATGACTTTTTGCCAAAAGAATGCTTATAATGACGAGTTGGTCATACAATATGAAGGGCCAAAGGAGGAACCAATTCTTCCCGAGATCGATCTTGGGGATCCTTATCCCGTTAAATTTAACCCTTTTGATTACTTTTGCTTGCCACAAAGAAAACTTGTCGCTGAACGTAGGGAGTATGAGATGAGTTTTTGAGATTTACTTTATCATTATTACGACTACACCCAGATCTATTCGTGTTTTTATGCCTATGATGATAGTTAATTTGATCTTGCTGAAAAACAGAAACTTTTGTGCTCACGAAAACAATTCTTATTTTTAGATGGAGAGTTCTTTTTAGTTGATTATTTTTTCAGAAGATTAATAAACAAATTATCTAGGACTTCCTATTGTTTCAGAATTTTTAGAGTTACAGAAGTATTCGAACTATCTAGATTGCTACAGACTATTCTGTTTTTGACAGATTCTGTTTTTCGCGTGTTGTTTGCTTATTTTGATGAATCTATGGCTAGTATCGGGGGGTATGAACCATGGAAAAGTTAGAATACAGTAGATATTACACCAATATAAATAAAGAATGAGTTCACAATAGTACGTAAAGTGGTGATTTGTTTTCTTATATGAACGGAGCTTACGAGATTTTCTGTTGGAGTTTTCTGTTGTGAAGTTTTCAAGTTTTGGGTAAGGATTTGATGGACTATGGAATAAGGAGTGGAAATAGCCTAAGCTTCTGGATGCCCAAGGCACCCCAAGGTAATATTCAAGGATATCAAAAAGCCTAAGCTTGGGGATGCCCCGGGAAGGTATCCCCTCTTTCGTCTCCGTCTATCGGCAACTTTACTTGAGGCTATATTTTTCTTCACCACATGATATGTGTTTTGCTTGGAGCCTCTTGTATGATTTGAGTCTTTGCTTTTTAGTTTTCCACAATCATCCTTGTTGTACACACCTTTTGAGAGAGACACGCATGAATCATGATTTATTATAATTGCTCTATGTGCTTCACTTATATCTTTAGAGCTAGGCAAATTTGCTCTAGTGCTTCACTTATATATTTTTAGAGCACGGTGGTGGCTTTATTTTATAGAAACTTATGAACTCTCGTACTTCACTTATATTATTTTGAGAGTCTCTAAACAACATGGTAATTTGCTTTGGTTATAAAATTAGTCCTAATATGATAGGCATCCAAGAGGGATATAATAAAAACTTTCATATAAAGTGCATTGAATACTATGAAGTTTGATTCTTTATGATTGTTTTGAGACATGAGGATGGTGATATTAGAGTCATGCTAGTAAGTAGTTGTGAATTTGAGAAATACTTGTGTTAAAGTTTGTGAGTCATGTAGCATGCATGTATGGTGAGCCGTTATGTGATGAAGTCGGAGCATGATTTATTCATTGATTGTCTTCCTTATGAGTGGTGGTCGGGGACGAGTGATGGTCTTTCCTACCAATCTATCTATCCCCCTAGGAGCATGCACGTAGTACTTTGTTTTGATAACTAATAGATTTTTGCAATAAGTATGTCATGGAAACGACACCTATGGGATCCCGTGGATCCCTCCTACAGTTTGGCTGGACAGAGGGGTGCACAAAGAGCAGGTCTAACGATCAACACGATGGGTTTTTACCTAGGTTCGGGCCACTCAGCAGCATAAAACCCTAGTCCCGCTTGAGTGTATATTCTGTGTTCTTGAGCTTCCGCTAGCTGCTATGCATGCAAGCTGGGCCGAGAGGTTCAAAAGTCTGAATCCTCCTCCAGTACGCCATGGGCCTCCTTTTATATGTTCAAGGGGTCGCCACAACGGCATACAGGAGGTGGAAAGTAGCTACAGTGCATATGCTTATCACTGACATCCTGGGACAAAACGCATTAAATGCGCTGGTTACGTGCCCCTAGCTTTTTCGGGGACGGAAATAGAGCTCGTCCCGTCCACCGCCGCCTCTCCCTGTCTTGACATGCCTCCAGGCTGACAAGGCATGCAATGACAGGCTGGCTGGCTAGTCGCTGCGCTGGAATGGTGGCAGGATCTTCACAAAAATCTGCACGCCACCACGCAGGTGCTTGCCAGGCTGGCAGGCCAGTCGCTGCGCTGGAGTGGTGGCGGAACCTGGCCAGGCGCGAATTTTGCCAGTCCTTTTACTCTGCCCCAGCAAGGACCTTGCCGGGGGCTTAGCAATTCATCCCTGGAAGGATCTCGCCGGGGGCTTCGCGAGCTACCCTGGCAAGGATCTGCCAGGGCCTCAGCTTCTAGTCTTCTATCCTCTCATCACTGGCTTTACTGCTTCTCTAGTGATCTTATTTTTATCCTTGATAGTCCTCTTCAGGCCTTGCCGCAGGTGTGGCTACGACTGCCCATGCACGAGTACGGGGTGCTAAAGACCCAGACACTGACAAAGTATGTGAGTTCTTTATGACTAATGTTGAGTCCATGGATTTTACGCACTCTCACCTCTCGGCCATTGCTAGCCTCTCTAGTACCACGCAACTTTCGCCGGTACCATAAACCCACCACATATCCTTCCTCAAAACAACCACCATACCTACCTATTATGGCATTTCCATAGCCATTCTGAGATATATTGCCATGCAACTTTCCACCATTTTGTTTATTATGACACACATCATCATTGTCATATTACTTTGCATGATCATGTAGTTGGCATCGTATTTGTGGCAAAGCCACCGTTCATCATTTTTTATACATGTCGCGCTTGATTCATTGCACATCCCGGTACACCGCCGGAGGCATTCACATAGAGCATATTTTGTTCTAAGTATCGAGTTGTAATTCTTGAGTTGTAAGTAAATAAAAGGGTGATGATCTTCATTATTAGAGCATTGTCCCATGTGAGGAAAGAATGATGGAGACTATGATTCCCCCACAAGTCGGGATGAGACTCTGGACAAAAATTAAAAAAAAGGCCAAAAAATGAGAGGAGGCCCAAATAAAAAAATGAGAGAAAAGAGAGAAGGTACAATGTTACTATCCTTTTTGCCACACTTGTGCTTCAAAGTAGCACCATGATCTTCATGATAGAGAGTCTCCTATGATATCACTTTCATATACTACCGGATATTTTTTCTTATAGAACTTGGCTCGTATATACCAATGATGGGCTTCCTCAAAATGCCCTAGGTCTTCGTGAGCAAGCGAGTTGGATGCACACTCACTTAGTTTTCTTTTTGAGCTTTCATAAACTTATAGCTCTAGTGCAGCTGTTGCATGGCAATCCCTACTCACTCACATTGATATCTATTAATGGGCATCTCCATAGCACGTTGATACGCCTAGTTGATGTGAGACTATCTCCTTCTTTTTGTCTTCTCCACAACCACCGTCTATTCCACCTATAGTGCTATGTCCATGGTTCACGCTCATGTATTACGTGAAAGTTGAAAAAGTTTGAGAACATCAAAAGTATGAAACAATAGCTTGGCTTGTCATCGGGGTTGTGCATGATTTAAATATTTTGTGTGATGAAGATGGAGCATAGCCAGACTATATGATTTTGTAGGGATAAGCTTTCTTTGGCCATGCTATTTTGAGAAGACATAATTATTTTGCTAGTATGCTTGAAGTATTATTGTTTTTATGTCAATATTAAACTTTTGTTTTGAATCTTACAGATCTGAACATTCATGCCACAACAAAGATATTTACATGGATAGATATGTTAGTTAGCATTCCACATAATTTTTTTGTTTTTATCATTTACGTACACGGAGGTGATGCAGGAATTAAGCTTGGGGATGCTTGATACGTCTCCAACGTATCTATAATTTTTTATTGTTCCATGCTATTATATTATCTGTTTTGGATGTTTTATATGCATTAAAATGCTATTTTATATGATTTTTGGGACTAACCTATAAACCTAGAGCCCAGAGCCAGTTTCTGTTTTTTCGTTATTTTAGAGTTCCGCAGAAAAGGAATACCGAATGGAGTCCAAATGGAATAAAACTTTCGCCATGATTTTTCTTGGACCAGAAGACACCCAGGAGACTTGGAGTACAAGTCAGGGAAGCCACGAGGCGGTCACAAGGGTGGAGGGCGTGCCCAGGGGGGTGGGGCGCGCCCCCCAACCATGTGGGCCCCTCGTAGTTCTCCTGACCTAATTCTTCCTCCTATATATACTCTTATACCCCAAAAACATCCAAGGGAGCAACGAAACCACTTTTCCACCGCCGCAACCTTTTGTACCCGTGAGATCCCATCTTGGGGCCCTTTTCGGCATCCTGCCGGAGGGGGAATCGATGAATGAGGGCTTCTAAATCAACACCATTGCCTCTCCAATGAAGTGTGAGTAGTTTACTTCAGACCTACGGGTCCATAGCTAGTAGCTAGATGGATTCTTCTCTCTCTTTGATTCTCAATACAAAGTTCTCCTGGATGTTCTTGGAGTTCTATTCGATGTAATACTCTTTTGTGGTGTGTTTGCCGAGATCCGATGAATTGTGGATTTATGATAAATTTATCTATGAATATTATTTGAATCTCCTGTGAATTCTTATATGCATGATTTGATATCTTTGCAAGTCTCTTCGAACTATCGATTTGGTTTGGCCAACTAGATTGTTTTTTTTGCAATTGGAGAAGTGCTTAGCTTTGGGTTCAATCTTGCAGTGTCCTTTCCTAGTGACAGTAGGGACAGCAAGGCACGTATTGTATTGTTGCCATCGAGGATAAAAAGATGGGGTTTTCATCATATTGCTTGAGTTAATCCCGCTACATCATGTCATCTTGCTTAATGCGTTACTCTGTTCTATGAACTTAATACTGTAGATGCAGGTAGTAGTCGGTCGATGTGTGGAGTAATAGTAGTAGATGCAGAATCATTTCGGTCTACTTGACACGGACGTGATGCCTATATTCATGATCATTGCCTTAGATATCGTCATAACTTTGTGCTTTTCTATCAATTGCTCGGCAGTAATTTGTTCACCCACCGTAATAATTTCTATCTTAAGAGAAGCCTCTAGTGAAATCTATGGTCCCCGGGTCTATTTTACATCATATTGGTTTCCCGTCAACTTGCCAATTTATGTCGCCGTTCCTTTATTTTGCAATCTTTACTTTCCGTTCCATAAACCAAAAATACCAAAAATATTACTTTACCATTTAACCATCTCTATCATATCTCATTTTGCGAATAATCATGAAGGGATTGACAACCCCTTTGTCGTGTTGGTTGCAAGTTGGTGTTTGTTTGTGCAGGTATTCGGTGGCTTGTTGATTAGTCTCCTACTGGATTGATACCTTGGTTCTCAAAACTGAGGGAAATACTTATGCTCCTTTCCTACATCACCCTTTCCTCTTCAAGGGAAAAATCAACGCAAAACTGTCGACCTGGTCGAGATGACCAGTCGAGCCGACATGTAAAACGATGCTGCCAAACATGAAAAGATGGTTGGGGACGAAGATGTCCCAGGTGTTAACGCCATCTCCGATGATCAGGCGAGCCATCGATCCTTCGTCAATCCACCAGTGGAACTCTTAATGAAAGCACCAATGTTGGTGTCAAAACCAGCAGATCTCGGGTAGGGGGTCCCGAGCTATGGATCTTGGATCGACGGGGAACAAGGGACGAAGGATACTGTGTTTACCCAGGTTCGGGCCCTCTATAAGAGGTAAAACCCTACGTCCTGCTCGATTACCCTTGTCTGTTTCCCGCATTCACCTCACTGAGCCGACCTCTGCTCGTGTCCCTTGGTGCGCTATGCTCGTCGTTAGGCGGTTGTGACATGCTCAGCTCGCGTCCCTCCGTGCGCTCTGCTCTCTAATACGTCTCCAAGGTATCAATAATTTTTTATTGTTCCATCCTATTATATTATCCATCTAGGATGTTTTATATGCATTGTTATGCTATCTTATATCATTTTTTGGGACTAACCTATTAACCTAGTGCCCACTGTCAGTTGCTATTTTTTCCTTGTTTTAGCCTTCTCAGAATATCAATACCAAACGGAGTCCAAATGGAACGAAACTCTTTGACGATTTTTCTTGGACCACAAGACACCCTGAAAGCTTCGGGAGGAGGCCAAAAGAGCCACGAGATGGCCACAAGCTCAGGGGGGCGCGCCCCAGGGGGGTGCCCTCCAGGCTTGTGGGCCCCCCGTGGCAGTTCCAACCCTAATTCTTCTTCTAGAAATACCCAAATATTCCCCGTAGACTAGAGGGCGCACCAAAAATACTTTTCCACCGCCGCAACTTTCTATCTTCGTGAGATCCTATATGGGGACCTTTTCCGGTACTCTGCGGGAGGGGGATTCGATCATGGAGGCCTTATACATCAACCTTGCTGCCCTTCCGATGATGTATGAGTAGTTTACCACAGACCTATGGGTCCATATCTAGTAGCTAGATGGTTTCTTCTCTCTCTTTGACCTTCAATAGAATGTTCTCCTCGATGATCTTGGAGTTCTATCCGATGTAATACTCTTTTGCGGTGCGTTTGTTGAGATTCGATGAATTGTGGATTTATCATCAGATTATATATGAATATTATTTGAGTCTTCTCGGAACTATTCGATTTAATCTTCTTTTGCGGTGTGTTTGTTGAGATCCGATGAATTGTGGTTTTATGATCAGATTATCTATGAATATTATTTGAGTCTTCTCTGAACTATTTGATGCATGATTTACATAGTTTTGTATTTCTATCCGATCTATTGATTTGGTTTGGCCAACTAGATTGGTTTTTCTTGCAATGGGAGAGGTGCTTTCTAATGGGTTCAATCTTGCGGTGCTCCATCTCAGTGATAGAAGGGGACATGACACATATTTGTATTGTTGTCATTAAGGATAAAAAGATGGAGTTTGTTCATATTGATTGGATCTATCCCTATACATCATGTCATCTTGCTTAAGGCGTTACTTGATGACCCACAAGTATAGGGGATCAATCGTAGTCCTTTCGATAAGTAAGAGTGTTGACCCAAGGAGGAGCAGAAGGAAATGACAAGTGGTTCTTAGCAAGGTATTTTCTCCAAGCACTGAAATTGTCGATAACACGTAGTTTGATAGCAAGATAATTTGTAATAAGCAAGTAATGGTAACGGTAAATAAAGTGCAGCAAGGTAGCCCAATCCTTTTGTGGCAAAGGACATGCCAAAATAGTTTCTTATAATAGGCAAAGCGTTCTTCAGGGTACACGGGAATTTCATCTAGTCACTTTCATCATACTGGTTTGATTCGTGTTTGCTACTTTGATAATTTGATATGTGGGTGGACTTCTGCTTAGGTGCTCTTCTTACTTGAACAAACCTCCTACTTATGATTAACCCCCTCCCAAGCATTCGCAACTATGAGACAAGTATTAAGATAAAATCTAACCATAGCATTAAACATTTGGATCCAAATCGGTCCCTTACGAAGTAGCGCATAAACTAGGGTTTAAGCTTCTGTCACTCTAGCAACCCATTATCTAATAACTACTCCACAATGCATTCCCTTAGGCCCAAATATGGTGAAGTGCCATGCAGTCAACGTTCACACACTGGTGCGCGTCAGTCCTAAACAAACGGTTTTTAACCCCTTTCCGCGACGGCATTCGGAACCGTTGCCATGTGAGTGTGGGAGATAGGAGGGTCCTTCCCACACGACCCAGAAACCGTTGGGGATATGCCATCCTGGCACACACGCTCGGCAAAATGAGGTCGTGTGCGACCGGCGAGCACTCAAATACAGAAATACGTACAGTAGTGCTAAAAAATACAATTATACAGGAGAAATCATTTCCGGTCGTAAGTACATCCCACACAGTCAGTCACCACTAAACGTTTCCGTTCGTATATACAGCCCACACAGTCACTACAAGGAAAACGTTTGCCCAAGGTGGTGTAAAAACAATTTTGAAGAGAATGTCGTGTGTGATTGTTCATTGATCCAACACGGTTTATTCCTATAAACTTTGTGCGTTGCCTGAGGTCATCGCCCACGGTGGTTTCTCATTAACCATTTGCAATAGGAAAACCCAATTAGCAAGCTAATTGGCCAATTAGCGGGCTAATTGCCCTATTATTAATAATCCATTTACTAATCTAATTGACATTCATATTAAGAACATAATATATTCCATTTCCATATTAAGGAAGCAGTATTTCAGAATTGAAATACATCAGAGTACAACATGATATAGCTTCAGCACTCAGCTACCCCATTACACAACTGCACCAACAGCAAGTTTCACATGCAACATCTAGAACCTTTCGAGATTAGCATCATAGATGGTACATAGAAAGATGCATCTCATCTGGAAAACTACTAAAGCGGAAGGCGAATATTGAGCCTTCATTCATGTTGAAGGTCTTTGCAACTTTAGGCCAGTGCCTGTGGATGATTGACCATCCATCCTTCGACCTCTTTAGGAACACTTCAATATTGAACCATGGGTGTTGTATGAAAACTTTCCTCGCCTCCTGACCACAGAGGTGGTTTGAGAGGTAATCATCAATGAAGCCTGAAAACAAGGATGTACATAAATATCTTCTCTATATTGGAAATGGGGCAATGGTTTCACTAGTGGCTTCTCTCAAGAGCATAAGTATTTTACGGTGGGTGAACAAATTACTATTGAGCAATTGACAGAATTGAGCATAGTTATGAGAATATCTAGGTATGATCATGTATATAGGCATCACGTCCGAGACAAGTAGACCGACTCATGCCTGCATCTACTACTATTACTCCACACATCGACCGCTATCCAGCATGCATCTAGAGTATTAAGTTCATAAGAACAGAGTAGCGCCTTAAGCAAGATGACATGATGTAGAGGGATAAATTCATGCAATATGATAAAAACCCCATCTTGTTATCCTCGATGGCAACAATACAATACGTGCCTTGCTGCCCCTACTGTCACTGGGAAATGACACCGCAAGATTGAACCCAAAGCAAAGCACTTCTCCCATTGCAAGAAAGATCAATCTAGTAGGCCAAACCAAATAGATAATTCGAAGAGACTTGCAAAGATAACCAATCATACATAAAAGAATTCAGAAGATTCAAATATTGTTCATAGATAAACTTGATCATAAACCCACAATTCATCGGTCTCAACAAACACACCGCAAAAGAAGATTACATCGAATAGATCTCCACGAGAGAGGGGGAGAACATTGTATTGAGATCCAAAAAGAGAGAAGTAGCCATCTAGCTATTAACTATGGACCCGAAGGTCTGAGGTAAACTACTCACACTTCATCGAAGAGGCTATGGTGTTGATGTAGAAGCCCTCCGTGATGGATGCCCCTTCTGGCGGAGCTCCGGAACAGGCCCCAAGATGGGATCTCGTGGGTAGAGAAGGTTGCGGCGGTGGAATTAGGTTTTTGGCTCCGTATCTGATCGTTTGGGGGTACGTAGGTATATATAGGAGGAAGGAGTACATCGGTGGAGCAACATGGGGCCCACGAGGGTGGAGGGCGCGCCCAGGGGGGTAGGCGCACCCCCCTACCTCGTGGCTTCCTGGTGGCTTTCTTGACGTAGGGTCCAAGTCTTCTGAATCATGTTCGTTCCGAAAATCACGTTCCCGAAGGTTTCATTCCGTTTGGACTCCGTTTGATATTCTTTTTCTGCGAAACTCTGAAATAGGCAAAAACCAGCAATTCTGGGCTGGGCCTCCGGTTAGTAGGTTAGTCCCAAAAATAATATAAAAGTGGATAACAAAGCCCAATAATGTCCAAAACAGAAGACAATATAGCATGGAGCAATCAAAAATTATAGATACGTTGGAGACGTATGAAGCATCCCCAAGCTTAATTCCTCCTCATCCTTGAGTAGGTAAATGATAAAAACATAATTTTTAATGCGGAATGCTACTTGGCATAATTTCAATGTAATTCTTCTTAATTGTGGTATGAATATTCAGATCCAAAAGATTCAAGATAACAGTTCATATTGACATAAAAATAATAATACTTCAAGCATACTAACTAAGCAATTATGTCCTCTCAAAATAACATGGCCAAAGAAAGTTCATCCCTACAAAATCATATAGTTTAGTCATGCTCCATCTTCATCACACAAAAATGCTCTCATCATGCACAACCCCGATGACAAGCCAAGCAATTGTTTCATACTTTAGTAATCTCAAACTTTATAAACCTTCACGCAATACATGAGCGTGAGCCATGGACATAGCACTATGGGTGGAATATGGTACGATGGTGGGGGTTATGTGGAGAAGACAAAAAAAGGAGAAAGTCTCACATCAACGAGGCTAATCAATGAGCTATGGAGATGCCCATCGATTGATGTTAATGCAAGGAGTAGGGATTGCCATGCAACGGATGCACTAGAGCTACAAATATATGAAAGCTCAACAAAAGAAACTAAGTGGGTGTGCATCCAACTTGCTTGCTCACGAAGACCTAGGGCACTTGAGGAGGCCCATTGTTGGAATATACAAGCCAAGTTCTATAATGAAAAATTCCCACTAGTATATGAAAGTGACAAAACAAGAGACTCTCTATCATGAAGATTATGGTGCTACTTTGAAGCAAAAGTGTGGTAAAATGATAGTAACATTGTCCCTCTCTCTTTTTCTCTCATTTTTTGGGCCTTCTCTTTTTATGGCCTTTCTCTCTTTTTTTATTCCTCACTTGGGACAATGCTCTAGAGAATGATGATCATCACACTTCTATTTATTTATAACTCGATACTAGAACAAAGTATGACTCTATATGAATGCCTCCGGTGGTGTACCGGGATATGCAATGAACCAAGAGTGACATGTATGAAAGAATTATGAACGGTGGCTTTGCCACAAATACTATGTCAACTACATGATCATGCAAAGCAATAAGACAATGATGAACGTGTCATGATAAACGGAATGGTGGAAAGTTGCATGGCAATATATCTCGGAATGGCTATGGAAATGCCATAATAGGTAGGTATGGTGGCTCTTTTGAGGAAGATATAAGGAGGTTTATGCGTGAAAGAGTGTATCATATCACGGGGTTTGGATGCACCGGCGAAGTTTGCACCAACTCTCAATGTGAGAAAGGGCAATGCACGGTACCGAAGAGGCTAGCAATGGTGGAAAGGTGAGTGCGTATAATCCATGGACTCAACATTAGTCATAAAGAACTCACATACTTATTGCAAAAATCTACAAGTCATAAAAAACCAAGCACTACGCGCATGCTCCTAGGGAGATAGATTGGTAGGAAAATACCATCGCTCGTCCCCGACCGCCACTCATAAGGAGGACAATCAAAGAACACCTCATGTTTCAAATTTGTTACATAACGTTTACCATACGTGCATGCTACAGGACTTGCAAACTTCAACACAAGTATTTCTCAAATTCACAACTACTCAACTAGCACAACTTTAATATCACTACCTCCATGTCTCAAAACAATCATCAAGCATCAAACTTCTCTTAGTATTCAAAACACTCATAAGAAAGTTTTTACTATTCTTGAATACCTAGCATATTAGGATTATTTAAGAAAATTACCATGCTATTTAATACTCTCAAAATAATCTAAGTGAAGCATGAGAGATCAATAGTTTCTATAAAACAAATCCACCACCGTGCTCTAAAAGATATAAGTGAAGTACTAGAGCAAAAACTATATAACTCAAAAGATATAAGTGAAGCACATAGAGTATTCTAATAATTTCCGAATCATGTGTGTCTCTCTCAAAAGGTGTTTACAGCAAGGATGATTGTGGTAAACTAACAAACAAAGACTCAAATCATACAAGACGCTCCAAACAAAACACATATCATGTGGTGAATAAAAATATAGCTCCAAGTAAAGTTACCGATGGAAGTAGACGAAAGAGGGGATGCCTTCCGGGGCATCCCCAAGCTTTGGCTTTTAGGTGTCCTTAGATTATATTGGGGGTTCCATGGGCATCCCCAAGCTTAGGCTCTTGCCACTCCTTGTTCCATAATCCATCAAATCTTTCACCCAAAACATGAAAACTTCACAACACAAAACTTAGCAGAAAATCTCGTGAGCTCCGTTAGCGAAAGAAAACAAAAGACCACTTCAAGGTACTGTAATGAACTCATTCTTTATTTATATTGGTGTTAAACCTACTGTATTCCAACTTCTCTATGGTTTATAAACTATTTTAATAGCCATAGATTCATCAAAATAAGCAAACAACACACGAAAAACAGAATCTGTCAAAAACTGAACAGTCTGTAGTAATCTGTAACTAACGCAAACTTCTGTAACTCCAAAACATCAGCCAAAATAGGACGACCTAGAAAATTTGTTTATTGATCAGCAGCAATTGGAATCAATATTTTATCACGTTCTGGTGATTTTTAACAATTGTTTTCGTGAACATAAAGTTTCTGGAATTTTCTGCAAGATCAAATAACTATCATCCAAGAAGATCCTATAGGTTTAACTTGGCACAAACACTAATTAAAACATAAAAACACATCTAACCAGAGGCTAGATAAAATATTTATTCCTAAACAGAAGAAAAAAGAAAAAAACTAAAAAAATAAAATTGGGTTGCCTCCCAACAAGCGCTATTGTTTAATGCCCCTAGCTAGGCAAAATAGCAAGGATAGATCTAGGTATTGCCATCTTTGGTAGGCAATCCATAAGTGGCTCTCATGATAGATTCATATGGTAATTTTATTTTCTTTCTAGGGAAGTGTTCCATGCATTTCTTTAATGGAAATTGGAATCTAATATTCCCTTCCTTCATATCAATAATTGCACCAATCGTTCTAAGGAAAGGTCTACCAAGAATAATAGGACATGAAGGATTGCAATCTATATCAAGAACAATAAAATCAACTGGCACATAGTTCCTATTTGCAACAATAAGAACATCATTAATTCTTCCCATAGGTTTTTTAATAGTGGAATCCGCAAGGTGCAAATTTAAAGAGCAATCATCAAAATCACGGAAACCTAGCAAATCGCACAAAGTTTTTGGAATCATGGAAACACTAGCACCCAAATCACACAAAGCATAGCATTCATGATCTTTAATCTTAATTTTAATAGTAGGTTCCCACTCATCATAAAGTTTTCTAGGGATAGAAACTTCCAACTCAAGCTTTTCTTCATAAGATTGCATCAAGGCATCAACGATATGTTTGGTAAAAGCGTTATTTTGACTATAAGCATGAGGAGAATTTAGCACGGATTGCAACAAGGAAATACAATCTATCAAAGAGCAATTATCATAATTAAATTCCTTGAAATCCAAAATAGTGGGTTTATTAATATCTAGGGTTTTGTTCTCTTCAATCCCACTTTTATCAATTTTAGCATCAAGATCTAAAAACTCCGAATTTTTGGAACGCCTTCTAGGTAAAGGTGGATCATATTCAGTCCCATCACTATCAAGATTCATATTGCAAAACAAAGATTTAATAGGGGACACATCAATAACTTTTAGATCTTCATCTTATTTTCATAGAAATTTGAAGAACACGCTTTCATACAGCAATCTTTCTTAGCACGCATCCTAGCGGTTCTTTCTTTGCACTCATCAATGGAAATTCTCATGGCTTTGAGAGACTCATTGATATCATGCTTAGGAGGAATAGATCTCAGTTTTAAAGAATCAACATCAAGAGAAATTCTATCAACGTTCCTAGCCAATTCATCAACTTTCAGCAATTTCTGTTCAAGCAAAGCATTGAAATTCTTTTGCGAATTCATAAATTCCTTAACACTAGTCTCAAATTCAGAGGGAATCTTATTAAAATTTCCATAAGAGTTGTTGTAGGAATTACCATAATTATTAGAGGAATTACTAGGATAAGGCCTAGGATTAAAGTTTCCTCTACACGCGTTGTTACCAAAATTATTCCTACCAACGAAATTCACATCCATAAATTCATTATTATTCTCAATCAAAGTAGACAAAGACATATCATTAGGATCAGAAGAAACACTTTTACTAGCAAATAATTTCCTAAGTTCATCCATCTTTCCACTCAAAACATTAATTTCTTCTATCGCATGCACCCTTTTATTAGTAGATCTTTCACTGTGCCATTGAGAATAATTAACCATAATATTATCTAGGAGTTTAGTAGCTTCTCCTAAAGTGATTTCCATAAAAGTGCCTCCCGCGGCCGAATCTAAAAGATTTCTAGAAGCAAAATTCAATCCGGCATAAAAAATTTGTATAATCATCCATAAATTCAAACCATGAGTAGGGCAATTACGTATCATTAATTTCATCCTCTCCCAAGCTTGTGCAACATGTTCATGATCAAGTTTCTTAAAATTCATAATATCGTTTCTAAGAGAGATGATCCTAGCGGGAGGAAAATACTTAGAGATAAAAGCATCTTTGCACTTATTCCAAGAATCAATACTATTTTTAGGCAAAGACGAAAACCAAGCTTTAGCACGATCTCTAAGCGAAAAAGAAATAACTTCAATTTAACAATATCATTGTCAACATCTTTCTTCTTTTGCATATCAAACAAATCAAGCAAGCTATTTAGATGAGTAGCGGCATCTTCACTAGGAAGGCCGACGAATTGATCTTTCATGACAAGGTTCAACAGCGCAGCATTGATTTCACAAGATTCAGTATCGGTAAGAGGAGCAATCGGAGTGCTAAGGAAATCATTATTGTTGGTATTGGTAAAGTCACACAATTTGGTATTATCTTGAGCCATCGTGACAAGCAAGCAATGCAACACACGAGCAAACAAGAAACGGGCAAAAACAGGCAAACGGAAAAGAGAGGGCGAATAAAACGGTAATGGTGAAGTGGGGGAGAGGAAAACGAGAGGCAAATGGCAAATAATGTAATGCAGGAGATAAGGGTTTGTGATGGGTACTTGGTATGTTGACTTTTGCGTAGACCTCCCCGGCAACGGCACCAGAAATCCTTCTTGCTACCTCTTGAGCACTGCGTTGGTTTTCCCTTGAAGAGGAAAGGGTGATGCAGCAAAGTAGCGTAAGTATTTCCCTCAGTTTCTGAGAACCAAGGTATCAATCCAGTAGGAGGCTACGCGCGAGTCCCTCGCACCTACACAAAACAAATAAATCCTCGCAACCAACGCGATAAGGGGTTGTCAATCCCTACACGGTCACTTACGAGAGTGAGATCTGATAGATATGATAGGATAATATTTTTGGTATTTTTATGATAAAGATGCAAAGCAAAATAAAAGCAAAGTAAAAAGCAACGGAAATAACTAAGTGTTGGAAGATTAATATGATGAAGATAGACCCGGGGGCCATAGGTTTCACTAGTGGCTTCTCTCAAGAGCATAATTATTTTACGGTGGGTGAACAAATTACTGTTGAGCAATTGATATAATTGAGCATCGTTATGAAAATATCTAGGTATGATCATGTATATAGGCATCACGTCCGAGACAAGTAGACCGACTCCTGCCTGCATCTACAACTATTACTCCACACATCGACCGCTATCCAGCATGCATCCAGAGTATTAAGTTCATAAGAACAGAGTAACGCCTTAAGCAAGATGACATGATGTAGAGGGATAAATTCATGCAATATGATAAAAAAAACCATCTTGTTATCCTCGATGGCAACAATACAATACGTGCCTTGCTGCCCCTACTGTCACTTGGAAAGGACACCGCAAGATTGAATCCAAAGCTAAGCACTTCTCCCATTGCAAGAAAGATCAATCTAGTAGGCCAAATCAAACTGATAATTCGAAGAGACTTGCAAAGATAACCAATCATACATAAAAGAATTCAGAAGATTCAAATATTGTTCATAGATAAACTTGATCATAAACCCACAATTCATCGGTCTCAACAAACACACCGCAAAAGAAGATTAGATCGAATAGATCTCCACGAGAGAGGGGGAGAACATTGTATTGAGATCCAATAAGAGAGAAGAAGCCATCTAGCTACTAACTATGGACCCGAAGGTCTGAGGTAAACAACTCACACTTCATCGGAGAGGCTATGGTGTTGATGAAGAAGCCCTCCGTGATGGATGCCCCTTCAGGCGGAGCTCCAGAACAGGCCCCAAGATGGGATCTCGTGGGTACAGAAGGTTGCAGCGGTGGAATTAGGTTTTTCGCTCCGTATCTGATCGTTTGGGGGTACGTAGGTATATATAGGAGGAAGGAGTATGTCGGTGGAGCAACGTGGGGCCCACGAGGGTGGAGGGCGTGCCCAGGGGGTAGGCGCGCCCCCTACCTCGTGGCTTCCTGGTGGCTTTCTTGACGTAGGGTCCAAGTCCTCTGGATCATGCTCGTTCTGAAAATCACGTTCCCGAAGGTTTCATTCCGTTTGGACTCCGTTTGATATTGTTTTTCTGCGAAACTCTGAAATAGGCAAAAAACAGCAATTCTGGGCTGGGCCTCCGGTTAGTAGGTTAGTCCCAAAAATAATATAAAAGTGGATAATAAAGCCCAATAATGTCTAAAACAGAAGATAATATAGCATGGAGCAATCAAAAATTATAGATACGTTGGAGACGTATCAATAGGCGAGGCCGAGCAGCGTGAAGGAGGGTCGCCGGCGAGGAGGCGACGGTGCCGCAACCAAGGAGTGAATGTTTCAACTAGGAAAGGAAGGCGGAAAGGGGGAAATGTGGCTTTGGTAAGGGGGAGGGGGCGGGGAGGTAGATATTTCCGCGGATGCCGAAAATTTGGAATCGCTTCAGACAAAAAACTGGCGTGCAAAGTGTCATCAGACACGGTCCCTTATTCAGACACGGTCCGAAGATATTTTGTGCTACATCTCACACGGTTAGTTATAATAAACTGTGTCGGATCTAGTTGATTTTTGGTCTTGATTTGAATTACATAATGGGGTCACAACGGCCATGGACGGTGTTTGAATTGCTAGACCTTTTATCTGCAGTGATCATAAAAGAATTGGAATTATTCAGGGTTCGTTTGGACATTTTTATGCATTAAGTGAGTTTTCAATGCATTTATGTGCATAATTCAAATTTGAACTACATGCACATGCTCCAGTGCTTATAAATTCGTTGAAAAATCAAATCTTTGTCCTTGGGTGCATGCTTAGGTCCCATGCAAGAAATGGGAATGAATTTCGAACACCATGACACCGTTGATTGCCGGCAGAACATTGAGATGCCTGGTTTTTAAATTCTAGTAAATCCAAAACTCGTCTGAAATTCATGAAACTTGGCATGCTATCATGGAGCAGCATCAACATGCCGTGGTACAAATTTTGTCCCATTTGGGGCAGGTTCGGGTATATGCTTCTCACAAACTGGAGCTTCTCACAACAAGCATGATGGTTTTCGGTAGGGAACGTTCCACCTTTGGGGACGAAACGATATCCATTGCCTCTTATTGCTTTTAATTTTTTTCTCGTGTCAACATAGAACAATAGGAGTGTTGTGTGAATTTTTGTGATTTTTCGGGGTTCGTTTGGAAATTTTTATGCATTAACTGAGTTTTCAATGCATTTATGTGCATAATTCAAATTTGAACTACATGCGCATGCTCCAGTGCATATAAATTGGTTGAAAAATCAAATCTGTGTCCTTGGGTGCATGCTTAGGTCCCATGCAAGAAATGGGAATGAATTTCAAACACCACGGCACCGTTGATTGCCGGCAAAACATTGGGATGCCTGGTTTTGAAATTCGAGTAAATCCAAAACTCCTCTGAAATTCATGAAACTTGGCATGCTATCATGGAAGGGCACTTGACATGCTGTGGTAATTTTCGTGTCCATTTTGAGAGAAGGCACACTCGAATAATGACAGCCAACAAAGGCAAATTTGAAAAAAATAGCTGCCACTTTAATATCTCAAACGTTTCTATAATTCAAACCGTGTGCGTCCGGTTAACCATTCACGTGACACGACGTGTCTTGGTTTTAATGGCTATAGGAGGTGCCGCGTGGACAGCTTCTTGACTGAACGGGAGGCGTGCGAGCGCAGTCCGGTGCGCAGGCTCACCGGGAAGCGTACAAGCTGTTCAACACAATATCTGTGCATCTTTTCAACGCAAACGGTTCAGATTACAGTATGCAAATTAAAGCCAGATTTCGGCGCTAAGCCAAGAGACACTGCGATTTGTCAAAACATGCAGCTAAAAATCAATATCACTATCTATTTTTTGCAACTAAAATTCAGTAATTAAGCATAGATTTCATTCATACTAGAGATTAAGCAGTCGTTCTCATTGGGAAGCGACACAGCCTTGGACCGCCGTCCGCCTCGCTCCCACTGGTCTATATTAATGGCGCCGCCGAGCGGCCGCACCCCCCATCCTCGCCACACACACAATTCCTCTCTCTCCGCCCGCATCCTCGACGCCGCTGTGAGTCCTCAAAGCCGTCAGTGTACGAGGATGTCGCTGAAGTGCCCCATCGGAGGGAGTGGTGACGCCGGGGCTGCTGAAGCACGAGAGCACGGCGTGAATATGGAGACAGAGGTTCCCGTCCCCGCTGACGAGGTGGAGAACGAGGCTACCAACAAGCAGAGGCGGGTCGAGAAAGAACCGCAAGCGACTCCAGCAGGCCTAGACTTCATCGACAACCTCCCCGATGATATGTTGATAGTCATCATATCCCTCCTCCCAATCAGAAATCGGGCGAGGACAGCCGCTGTTTCCCGGCGGTGGCGCACTCTATGGCTCCGCACCCCTATTGACTTCCTCCACGCCCACAAGCTCTGCCATGGCTATCGCCAAAGCTTGGATGCGTTCTCCCAGATCCTCGGCAGTCACCATGGCCCAATCAAAGGCCTTATCACGGGCAAGTTCCATTCCAATGGTAGGGAGCAAGGCAAGCTTGACGAGTGGTTCTGATCCCGCGCCATAGATTAGCTCGAGAAGCTAAGTTATAATGATGGGCATATGAGCTTGCTGCCAACGTTCGTGCTCCGCTTCGCGCCCACGCTGCGCCTCGCCAAGTTCATGAACTGCTATCCCCCTTAATGACGCGCCCGCTCTTTTTCTACCACGACTGAAGCACCTCGAGCTTGTCGCCGTCCGCATCCCAAAGGATGACATGGAGTACCTGCTCCACGGCTATACTGCACTCGAGTTTCTTCGTCTTCAGGCGATGAATTGGTCGAGTACCTTGCACATCACCTCCAGGACTCTCCGCACTATTTATGTGTGTTGCTGGTGCTGCAACGAGAGATCACAAAAGGTGGAACAAAATATGGTCATCCAGGACACACCTTCACTTGAGAGATTACTTGTAGTTGATCAACAAGGTCCAACAAGAATCAATGTCATTTCTGCGCCGAAATTGGAAGTGGTGGGCTACTCGTCTGTCAAATACTACAACTTTCAGGTAAAACAGTCACCTTATATACATCTCCTTCTTGATATCAACGTTATTTCTAGTTTTGAAGATGTATGTTCGTCTGTCATCCAACGAAGCTTCACCCAGACTCTGGGCACAGTGAAGGTCTTAGCACTAGAATCTATCATCCCCAACCTGGACCAAGTTTTCAGTTGCCTGAGATGCTTTCCGTGCCTGAAGAAGTTGTATATCGAGGTGATGTTCCTTTCCTGTTAAATGTTAACCATAAGGGAGTTCAATTTTTTGCACCTTTTCCCAAGTTTACAATGACTATGTACTACAATTTCTGAAGGAATTTTGGAGGATTTTAGGACATACACCCCCACCCCATATTGGTTGCTTCATTCATATGGTTACAATCGTCCATAAGCATTTCTCCTTTGAATTCATCTCTACTAGTTTTCTTAGGGAATTTTTCATCCAATCCAACCTCTTGTGAAGAAGGATACATGTTTCTATATTGTAATCAAATTAATGCCCATGTTAATCATGACAGATCGAAGATGGCACGTTGGTGCATGTTACAAATCCTGTAAACCAAATGGGCGTGTAGCAGTGTTCAAAACTGCATGTAGGCACTAACACGTTCTCTTCTTTTGCAGTGCATATTAGGCCCGGTGGAAGATGTTGATAACGACAATCACATCGAATGCCTGGATCTGCATCTCTCAAATATTACTTTGAACTCCTACCGAGGGACCCCACCGGATATTACACTTGCCATGTTCTTTCTTGCCAAAGCAAAGGTGCTGAGGGTACTGAGGTTGAACACGCATTTAATTAGGAAAGATCAATGGTATGATTATCAGAGGCGGCTGGTACTGTGGAATGGAAGTGCCTCCAAAAATGCCAAACTTCGTATTGGAAGTGCATATGGCAAAGCAATTGGAAGTTATTGTGTCAAACCCATACATGACTTGTCAGCGGCTGATCCCTTTTCAGAAATGACGCGCCAGACAATGTTTGAATTTGGGTGTTGTAAAATTTGAATTTGAACCTTGCAATATTTATGGTATTTGTTATACTGAACCGTTTCTGTTCTCTTGTCTCAACCCAAACAGTTCATCCGGGTGAACCGCATGTCGTACATCGCACACACCTTGATCTAGCTGACCGTTTCTTTTGTGTTGCCTAATCACAAACAGTTCATCCGAGTGAACTGTATTTTGTACATCGCGCACACCTTGATCTGGCTGACCGTTTCTTTTGTGTTGCCTAATCACAAACAGTTCATCCGAGTGAACTGTATAATGTACATCGCACACGCCTTCATCAGGCTGCCCGTTTCTTTTGTTCCGCCTCATCGCAAACGGTTCACTGGACTGAATAGTATGCCCTAGATCGCACACGCAACTAAAATCTGAACCATGTTTGATGCATCCTCCATTGCAAACGTTTTGCACCTTTTTTGACGGTTTTTTACATCCCCGTTTGTGATTAATGCATCGCACAGTTTCGTGAAAGGGTCTCTAATTGTAGTGTCGCGTTAGCAGCATCCTGCAGTAGTGACATGACACCACTAAGGGAATCACAACATACATATCATCAAAATATCGAACACATATCAAGTTCATATGATTACTTGCAACATGACTTCTCCCGTGACCTCAAGAACAAAAGTAACTACTCATAAATGATAATCATGCTCAAGATCAGAGGGCTATTAAATAGCATAATGGACATGAACATATAATCTTCCACCAAATAAACCATATAGTAATCAACTACAAGATGTAATCAACACTACTAGTCACCCACATGTACCAATCTGAGGTTTCGGTACAAAGATTGAACACAAGAGATGAACTAGGGTTTGAGAGGAGATCGTGATGTTGAAGATGTTGATGGAGATTGGCCTCCCAAAGATGAGAGGGTTGTTGGTGATGACGATGGCTTCGATTTCCCACTCCGGGAGGGAAGTTACCCCCGGCGGAATCGCTCCGCCAGAGGGCAAAACTGCTCATGCCCAAGTTCCGCCTCGAGACAGCGGCACTCCGTCTCGAAACTCCTCTCCTTTTTTTTAGGTACTAATGACCTATATACCAGAAGATAGGCACCGTAGGTGGGCTGTGCTTGGCACAACCCACTCGCTAGGTGGGCCCCTTTTGGTAGTTATTTGCTCCAGTATTTTTTATATATTCCAAAACAATTCTCTGTAAATTTTCAGATCATTTGGAGATGTGCAGAATAGGTAACTCTAACGTAGCTTTTTCAGGTCCAGAATCCAGCTGCGGGCATTCTCCCTCTTTGTGTAAACCTTGCATATTATGAGAGAAAATGCATTTGAATTACTCCATAAAGCATTATTATGAATAAAAACATTGTAAATAACAGTAGGAAAACATGATGCAAAATAGACATATCAACTCCCCAAGCTTAGATCTTGCTTTTCCTCAAGCGAAAAACCGATATCAAAAAACATGCCCACATGCTTAGAGAGAGAGGTGTCGATAAAAACAAAATGCGGACATAGAAGCATCATGCATATTATTATAATCAGTAACAAACTTTATCATAGAAGTTTATCACATAACTTTTATCATATAACTTCTCATGAACAAGTAACAATTCATCACAACATCGAACTAAAAGCATAAACTTTATTGAAAACCAACAAACTATGTTCTCAGTCAACTTTGCAACTACAATTCATCATCTTTTCAGGAAGGGTCTCGTATCGGAGCCTTTTGGCAAGTCCACATAGTCAACCATCATATAGTCTTCTATCATTGGTAACACTCACCTCATACACATGAGCAAAAAGTTTCAACGAGACACATAGGAAGATAGGGGCTTATAGTTTCGCCTTCCCAACGTATTCACCTCAAGGGTGATGTCAACAATAATAATTCATGTTCACTCACATTCAACTGGATATATGTGCCTAGATCTTTCCTCACCACATGATGCTTGCAAAAAGAGAAAATAAAAAGGAGTAGGGAATAATACTTTGACTCTTACATAAAAATAAATACATAAAAGTAAAAGATAGGCCCTTCGCAGAGGGAAGCAGAGGTTGTCATGCGCTTTTTGGTTTGTATGCTCAATCTCTTAATGCAAAAGAATGTCATGTTATATTGCCCCTTATCATAGCAACCTTTATTGTGCAGTCTGTCGCCTTTATTATTTTGCGATCACAAGTTCATACAATGCTCAATTTTCTCTTACACTAAATGATCCAACACATTTAGAAGCAATTTTAATTACCTTACTGCACCGATAACTACTTACTTGAAGGATCTTACTCAATCCATAGGTAGGTATGGTGGACTCTCAGAACTAGATTTTGGTTTTAAGGGTTTTTGGATGCAGAAGTAGTATCTCAACTTAGTGCGGAATTTTTGGCTAGCAAATATATTGAGCAAGCACCACATTTTAAAGGATCTATTACAATATAACTTTTGTGTGAATATGAACAAGCACAAATCATTATGTTGTCTTCCTTGTCCAACGTCAACAATTTTGGCATATAATATTTTGGTGGGAGCTCACAATCATAAAAGATGTCCAAGATACTCTATTTGCATGTGAATCTTCTCTTCACTTATTAATTCTTTCATGAATTGCATCATTGACCAATGCTATGTTTGTCAATCTCCAATAAATTTTACCACTTATACTTTTCCTTATGTGATGTCATTACTACCGTAAGATTAACATGAGATCTTTCTCATTATTTCCTTTTATTTTGATTGAAACATAAAAGTAAAGAAAGAAAAACTCAAACTGAACTTTACTATATATCTCGCACCACGATTACATAGATGGATAAATCACTAAGCAAACACTCGAAAAAGATTGAACTAAAATTTTTATTCAACTAATTCGAAAAGATAACTAAAGATCAAACTAAATTAGATAAAGGCAAATATAGTGGTGGTGATACAATACTTGGGCACCTCCCCCAAGCTTGGCACAATCCAAGGGGAGTGCCCATACCATGTACTCAAGTCTCCTTTGTTAGGGGAGACAATTAAGATGGTGGTGATGAGGTAGGGTCACACTTGAAGCTCAGGAGGTACTCCAATCTACGAATGATGCTCCGAAGGGCGATGGTGTGCTCTTGCAAGAGAATATTTTCAGGAGTAAGATATTTATTTTGCACACGAACTGTTTCAATGGTCCTAATGGCTTCAATGTCAGTAGGGGTAAGATAATCATAGTATGGTTGAAGGATATCTTCTTCTTCTTCTGCTCGCACAGCCTGACCTACTGATGAGGCTCGATCTCCCGTAGCTTCCTTGCTCTCGTCCCCCTTGACAGCTTCCTTTGGTTCCTCTCTCTTCAGTTATATCTTCATCAACCAAGCATCCTCTTCTACATTGTTGGAGGAGGGAAAAGACATGATGCCTGGCTTGACAGATCTAACAGAAAACAACAAGAAAGAAAAACAGAGGATCATGTTCGGGGAGGTATATAAAAAAATTATCTTGGGAAACAAGCAAAAGGAGGGGAAACGGAGTCGAGAAAGTTCCCGAGGTGGGCACAACCCACCTGGGTGCGCTAGGCAACGCAGGCGCGCCCTGGTGTCTTGTTTTCCTTTTTTTGTAATATTCCAAAACTGACAAAAAATATTTTTGCGGATTTTTTGGAGTCCGTTTACTTACCGTATCACATATCTCCTCTTTTTCAGGATTTAGGAGTGTTCCAAAAAGTTTTTTGATGCGTTCCTCGGGTGTCATGGTTTGAATAATATTGCTCTCAACATTAATAGGCGTACCTGAGATATAGTGTTAATTCTTTGCCCATTGACAACCTTAGGGTTAGTACCTTTGGCATTATTTTTTTATTTGTTTTGATAGAAAGACTGTAAGGGAACCCCCTACAGTATAATTGGTGCGACAAACCTAAATTGCAAGTACCGTGCCTTGAACCTTGGTGGGTGGGAAGGCATCAGCCCCTTCCCACCACTAGGCTATGCCTTAGTCTGCGGCATTATTTATTTTGATAGCTCCAGAGCGATAAACCTCTTCGATAATATATGGTCCTTCCCATTTAGAGAGAAGTTTTCCTACAAAGAATCTGAAATGAGAGTTGTACAAAAGAACATATTCTCCAACTTCTAATTCCCACTTTTGGATTCTTTTATCATGCCATCTTTTAACTTTTTCTTTAAACAATTTGGCATTTTCATAAGCTTGGGTTCTCCATTCATCTAGCGAGCTTATATCAAATAACCTCTTTTCACCGGCAAGTTTCGAATCAAAGTTGAGTTCTTTTATTGCCCAATATGCTTTATGTTCTAACTCAAGAGGCAAATGACAAGCTTTTCCATAAACCATTTTATAAGGAGACATACCCATAGGATTTTTATAAGCTGTTCTGTAGGCCTGAAGTGCATCATCTAATTTCTTAGACCAATTCTTTCGGACCTATTAACAGGTTTTTGTAATATTAGTTTTATTTCTCTTTTGCTAAGTTCAACTTGACCACTAGATTGAGGATGATAGAGTGATGCAATTCTATGGTTAACATCATATTTAGCAAGCATTTTACAGAAAGCACCATGAATAAAGTGTGAACCACCATGAGTCATTAAGTATCTAGGGACTCCAAACCTTGGGAAAATAACTTCTTCAAGCATTTTAATGGAAGTGTTGTGATCAACACTGTTGGGGAACATAGTATTTCAAAAAATTCCTACGATCACGCAAGATCTATCTAGGAGAAGCATAGCAACGAGCGGGGAGAGTGTGTCCACGTACCCTCGTAGACCGAAAGCGGAAGCGTTTAGTAATGTGGTTGATGTAGTCAAACGTCTTCACGATCCAAGTACCAAACATACGGCACCTCCGTGTTCAGCACACGTTCAGCACGATGACGTCCCTCGAGCTCTTGATCTAGTTGAGGACGAGGGAGAGTTCCGTCAGCACGAGAGCGTGGCGACAGTGATGATGAAGTTACCCGCGCAGGGCTTCGCCTAAGCACTACGACGATATGACCGATGTGTTAGCTATGGAGGGGGGCTCCGCACCTGGCTAGGAACAATTGATGTGTGTTCTAGGGGTGCCCTCTCCACGTATATAAAGGAGTGAGAGGGAGGGAGGAAGCCTAGGGCACGCCCAAGTAGGAGGAATCCTACTTGGGCCCCTAGTCCAATTCGCCCCCTACCATATTTGGACAAGGGGGAAAGGAAGGAGGGGGGAGGGGAAGGAAGTAGGAGTCCTACTTCATACTTTCCTTTTCCTCCTCTCCTTTCCCTTTCTCCCCACGTGGATGGCCATATAGGGGGCGCACCAGCCCCTTGTGGGCTGGTGTGTTCAATTACTTGGCCCATTAAGCCCATATCTTTGCCGGGGGTTGCCCGGAACCCCTTCCGGTGACACGGTATCACCCGGAACACTTCCGGTGTCCAAATACCATCGTCCTATATATGAATATTTACCTCTCGACCATTTCAAGACTCCTCGTTGTGTCTGTGATCTCATCCGGGACTCCAAACAAACTTCGGTCATCAAATCACATAACTCATAATACAAATCGTCATCGAACGTTAAGCGTGCGGACCCTACGGGTTCGAGAACTATGTAGACATGACCGAGACACATCTCTGGTCAATAACCAATAGCGGAACAAGGATGCTCATATTGGCTCCTACATATTCTACGAAGATCTTTATCGGTCAACCGCATAAGAACATACGTTGTTCCCTTTGTCATCGGTATGTTACTTGCCCGAGATTCGATCGTCCGTATCATCGTACCTAGTTCAATCTCGTTACTGGCAAGTCTCTCTACTCGTCCCGTAATGCATCATCCCATAACTAACTCATTAGTCACATTGCTTGCAAGGCTTATAGTGATGAGCATTACCGAGAGGGGCCCAGAGATACCTCTCCGATACACGGAGTGACAAATCCTAATCTCGATCTATGCCAACTCAACAAACACCATAGGAGACACATGTAGAGCATCTTTATAATCACCCAGTTATGTTCTGATGTTTGATAGCACACAAGGTGTTCCTCCGGTATTCGGGAGTTGCATAATGTCATAGTCTGAGGAACATGTATAAGTCATGATGAAAGCAATAGCAATAAAAGTAAACGATCATTATGCTAAGCTAACGGATGGGTCTTGTCCATCACATCATTCTCTAATGATGTGACCCCATTGATCAAATGACAACACATGTCTATGGTCAGGAAACTTAACCATATTTGATTAACGAGCTAGTCTAGTAGAGGCATACTAGGGACACTCTGTTTGTCTATGTATTCACACATGTACTAAGTTTCCGGTGAATACAATTCTAGCATGAATAATAAACATTTATCATGATATAAGGAAATATAAATAACAAATTTATTATTGCTTGTAGGGCATATTTCCTTTAGTCTCCCACTTGCACTAGAGTCAATAATCTAGTTCACATCGCCATGTGATTTAACACCAATAGTTCACATCACCATGTGATTAGTTCACATCGCCATGTGACTAATACCCAAAGGGTTTTACTAGAGTCAATAATCTAGTTCACATCACTATGTGATTAACACCCAAAGAGTACTAAGGCGTGATCATGTTTTGCTTGTGAGAGAAGTTTAGTCAATGGGTCTGTCACATTTAGAGCCGTATATATTTTGCAAATTTTCTATGTATACAATGATCTGCATGGAGCTACTCTAGCTAATTGCTCCCACTTTCAATATGTATCCATATTCAGACTCAGAGTCATCCGGATCGGTGTAAAAGCTTGCATCAGCGTAACTCTTTACGATGAACTCTTTATCACCTCCATAACCGAGAAATATCTCCTTAGTCTTCTAAGGATAATTTTGACTGCTGTCAAGTGATCCACTCCTGGATCAATATCGTACCTCCTTGCCAAACTCATGGAAAGGTACACAATAGGTTTGGTACGCAACATAGCATACTTTATAGAACCTATGGCTGAGGCATAGGGAATGACTTTCATTCTCTTTCTATTTTCTACCGTGGTCGTGTTTTGAGTCGTACTCAACTTTACACCTTGCAATACAGGCAAGAACTCCTTCTGATGCGGAGCATCCTACGATCATCCCCATGTACACTCGAGCCTACACCATTGGACCTAAGGTGAATTCGCTCCTTTCCGAATCTTCCCTTTCCGCATGTAAGACATGGATGCTACTTCAAGCGCGGACCTTGTGCATACTCAGGTACACCCGTGAAGACCATGGAGAGCCCAAGGACCAAGGCCAAGTGTGCGCGAGAGCGAAGGAAGGAGAAGGAAGAAGAGCCAGCTGCTATAGCAGCCGGACATCCGGACATGTCTCGAACATCCGGCCCCAGCCGGACATCCGGCCCCTGCCCCGAAAATCCGGCATCGGCTATCCAGAGAGCACCAGAGTCGGCCAAGTTAGCCCGGACATCCGGCCCCCAGGCCCGGACATCCGGCCCGTCGCGAGCCGCCGGACATCCGGCCCAGCTCCCGGAAATCCGGTGCCCCATCACAGAAGCTGGACCCTGCCAGCCCGGACATCCGGCCCCACCGCCCGGACATCCGGCGTCTCGGGAAGGCCCGGACATCCGGCCCCCCAGCCTGCGTGTAGTGCATCTGGGCCGAGGCCCATGTACCCCTTCGTCCCTTAGACTATATATACTCCCCCACCTCCTCCTAGTTAGGGATAGCATTGGTTTGTCTCATAGTTGAGATAGAGCTTTGCTCATCCATTACGGATCTCCTCCTCGAGAGAGACTGCGGCCCCTCTTCGGAGAAGATCACCTTAGATTCAAGACCCCCTCTTGGGTGGCCCCCATCAAGACCTCCTCACGGTGAAGAACCGGTTACCTTTGTATCGTCCTTTGTTGACTTTGGATCTTGTATCTTACCTTTGTGTTCATCGATCTAGCGCATGTGTGATCTATTCTTGTTGGTTGAGTGATTTCTCTCGTGTTCCCCTCGTGTTTCCCCTCGTGTTCATCACGTTCTTCGCAGGGATCCGCTCCTTTCGTGAAATATCGGCCATCTAGGGTTCCACCCTACATCATCTTGGATCAGAGCTTAGGTGTATCACCAATTTGGAGCCTCCCCGTTGTGTTTTCTAGCCTAGTTTTGTTGATTTTGTCCCAAATTCAAAAATCCGCACCAAAAAATAGCCCCTAATTTTTTTTGTGATTTGTTAGTTTGATGATATTTTGTTGATTTTGATCCATGGATTTGCTTGGTTTCGAGTGGATCTAGCATTTCCCCAAGTTTCCCCACTTTCCATCCACGAAATCTCTGTAATTTTGCCCCCGAAATCATCAATTTCCGCCCCCAAAATCGAGTTCCTCGAGTTCATCCTCGGATTTGGAGCCCGCACATCCGGCCCGTAGCCCCGGACATTTGCCCCCCCCCCCCGGACATCCAGCACGTAGGCCCGGACATCCGGCTCCTGGAGCGCAATTTCACACGCGGTTCTGGACATCAGGTCCCGGAAATCCGGCCCGAGCCCCAGATGTCCGACCCCTGGGATTTCAGCTTTCCCCGTTTCACCATTTTGTGCATAACTTCCACATCCGGAGTCCGATTTTCGCGTTCTTTAGCTCGTTGAGTAGCTATTGACATCCCCCATCCATATAGATAGGTTCCATCACCATTTGACTCCACCAAATTTTGACAACTTTGGCATCTTTGCCTAGGGCTTCCACCACAACATCTGCATAACCACCACCGACTTCCGCAACCTAACCCAATTTGTTCCCCATAGCATTAGTGGTTGTTTGAGTTGTGATTCGAGTATCCTAAGGTGTTTCGGCTACTTAGGGATGATTGCTTCTTCAGAAACCGCCACCATAACTTCCGTATAGGCTTACCCACCATACACTTCCACCATCCCAACTTAATGCAATTTTGTTTGTGTTGAGAGTTGTGTCTCCTAAGGTGTTTCGGCTACTTAGGGACCGTGTTTCGAAATCCAACACCGTGTATAGTCCATCCACCTTACCCTCCACTTCCGCATTGTGTCTCCAAACCCATCATTGCATTTCCGCAATCCCATTGAGCTTCCGCAAAACCACCACCGCTTTCCACTACCACCGTTTGACTTTTGTCCTTGAGACTTTGAGTTGTGGTTTTTCTGTTTCCTAAGGTGTTTCGGCTACTTAGGGACGAGTCTCCATCATCTTGGTATCTACATCAAGAACACCGCCACTCATCATCGACATGGACGGTAACCTCCATATCATCTCGGTATCGTGGTATCCCTCCATTGTATATTCCCTTGCACATTGCATTGATAACCCCTAGCCCATTTTGCTTTACTTGCCTATCGAGACTAGCCATTTGAGTATTGTCGGCAACGTTACTTGTGCACATTAGTGATCATAGGTCCCATTGCATACATACCATATCATATTGGTATCATATCATCTCTTGTGTCACAAAGATTGTTCCCGCATATACACAATTGCTATCTTGGTTTGTGCATTGTGCAAAAGTGGCCATATCATACAAATAAAAAGAAGAATAAAGCTTTTAAGCAAAATAGAAAGAGCAAAGAAGCTTGTAAGCAAGTGCCATAGCATCATACCACATTTCATATAAGATTGTCATATCCGATCATCTTGGATCATCTTGAGAGAAACACCGGGAACCATACATACATAGCATACTTGGGGTAGAAAGTTTATCCATATTGCTCATAGGTTGTGCACAAGTGTCGTATCCGCCTATTGAGCAATCGTGCTAGCGTCTCTCTTGAGTTGTGCAACACGAGCGTTTTCCGTGGACTCCACATTTTGTGCTCATTCCTTGGTTGCATGACCCCATTTATCTATCCGTGTGTGTGTTTCCGTGTGCCATTCTTTGCTATTGGTCTACTTGTTTCACTTGCGAATTTGTGAATCTCTTTCAACATTATTGACTCTTGCTAACATTTTGCATCAAATTTTTTGTGCCACTATCCTCACCGAGCTCCACCATAAGCCTATTTGTGTAGGTGTGAGAAACTGACAAGAATTGGTACCAATTGTGCTATTTCCTTGTTACACATTGAGTGATCATTGATCCATCTTCAACATCGGTCAAGGTACATTTGGTATAGTTCTTCTCTTTCTCCCACTCATATTTTCTCGAGTCTTGTGATGGATAGGCAAGGCATTTCATCTCCGGTCTTCGACAACAACGACGGCGTGAACAACAACATCACCAAAATGTCCATCTTCGACCTACAACGACAAATGCAAGGCGCACAATCTACCTTGCGAGAGCGCCTCGACAACCTCGCCATCGACATACACCACTCCGAAGCAAGGAAAAGGGACTACATCGACACCAAGTTGGGCGAGCTAAAGGATCAACTACGCGACATGGTGGCCGACTACAAGTCTTCTTCCCCTTCATCATCCTTAAGGCGGCGGCGAGCAAGTCGATCATCTTCAGAGCGCAAACGCGATGCAAGCGCAAGTCGTCCATCTCCACATATACATGGCGACCACCATCACATTCGTGATCCACATCGTCATGAAGGGCAAGTCACCTCCAAGCATCATGTGCACGACGACGAAGAACGACATCTACTACGAGCTCAAGTGCGACAACGACAACATCAACATGAAGATGCTCCACAAGCGCAAATGCATAAGTCCGAACAAGCCCTACTTCACGCCAAGGCCAAGCTTCATGAGAATAAGAGAAGACCGCGAGACGAGCACCACCAAGACGGAGCTACGGCTATAACAACCACTTCGGCATCTTCACCAAGTGCTATGAAGGCATCTTCGCCTTTGGACGTACGACATCTTCGCCTACTTCCCATGAGTTCGCCTACATCGACATCTTCAACAACAAGGCGACCACCTACGAGCAAGGGCGACACTTCCACCTTCGGAAGCCCCTCAAGGAAGATGGCCGAGCATGGGAAATTCCCTTCGGTCATGGAGACGAGCTACGAGGTGCCACATCATATGGGCCTCCAACAACAAGACGGCGACAAGAAGGTTGAGCATGGGACTATCCCTTCAACCAAGGCGGCGATAGGAGTTGAGCATGGAGACATTTGCACCAACATCTCTCCGACACCCACATATCATGAGATGACCCAATTGCCATGTGAGGAGAGCCACCAGCCCATGAGTGAGATGAGTGACTCCACCATACGTGACATTGAGAGCATTTCCTATGAGAGGATGAGTGTGACCACCACTAGCCCCACACATGAGAGCATGCCACACATCCTATGTGAGGTTGAGCGCCATTTGAATGACTCCACCAACAATATGAGTGAGAGCATCTTTGAGGGAGTGAGTGAGCCACAACACTCAGTGAGTGAGGTAGTTGACACGGCATGTGAGGCCACTATGATTTCTAACGACTTAACCTCTACCCCGAGTGTGTTTTCTTTGGTGCTAGGTCTCCTACATGACGACACACCTATGCTCGACGAGTCCATACCTCCAATGGGAAAAACGATGGCCATGGTGGACAATGATGAACCCCCCACATGGTACCATCAAGTTGCAACCTCACCTACAACACATGAGCTACGCTCCAAAGGTAACATAGGTGATAGTGCTTCTCTTGTCCCACTAGTGGACTATCTTACCAATGATTGTTTGCATGATGATGACACACCTATTACCATGCTTCATGCTAGTGCGACTTCTTCATGTCATGACTTACCCATTTATGATGAATATGATGATGAGCATGTTGAGTTGCCTAGTTGTGATGCTATGCTCCATAGGATATCTTTTTAAAATTCTATTGGTCACTTCATGTTTGACAATCCTTTGAACTTGTCATATGCTATGAGTGAGATCTCCCATATTGCTTCATTTCAATCTCAACATAGTGACTATGCATGCCCCATTAAAATACATCCCATTTGCACTTATGGCACAGATGACGAGATGATGGTCATTGGCTTTTGTTTTTCATGCGATGATATTGCTATGCTTCCTTTACATGATTTGCGCAATTCATCTACTATGGCATGTCATGATCACATTGTTCCAAATATGCTTTGTTTTGGATGTTGTCAATATTCTCCATGTGATATTTCTACAAATGCTCATGAGGAGACCCCCATAGTTTCCTCATACATATTAGGAGATCTTGATGCATTCCATACTTTGCATGATTCCCATAATTGCTTGCACCATATGCATTCCATGAATAAAAATGCTCTACATATTTCTCATGATGCATTACACAATTTGAGTCTCCATTATGCTATACATAATAACAAACCTCTCATGATGGATGACATGTTT
Source organism: Aegilops tauschii subsp. strangulata (assembly GCF_002575655.3). Taxonomy (NCBI): domain Eukaryota; kingdom Viridiplantae; phylum Streptophyta; class Magnoliopsida; order Poales; family Poaceae; genus Aegilops; species Aegilops tauschii. Next base: position 208,929,769 of record NC_053039.3, on the reverse strand, counting down.
CTATATCACGCATCTCATTCATTTGAGCATTGGCTATTTTGTGCTAACCAACACATGCACGTGCGCATCATGATGGATGATGTGTACATCTACCACGCACACACAATTTTTCCTTTGCCTTTGTTTTGTGTAGGTGCTCATGTATACTCGTCAACCTCTCAATCCCAAGAGTTGATGAAACGAGCTCTTGAGAGCAACGACGACTTGGGATCCCGTGGGCTATCCTTACCACCATTCCCTTCGCACAACGACTTCGCGCATTCCTTTTACTTGGCTCTCACACGGCTTTGGGCTATATATCACTTGTTACATTATACCCATTTTCCCGTGTTCACTTTGCATGCTATGCCTCTTTCTATGATTTTGCCATGCAATCGTGACCCTTGCTTGCATCTACCCATGATTCACCATTATGCTACTCCTATGTGTATTTGCATGCTTGGTGGAGATCCTTGTTGCTATTGCCATGTTTATCATGTGTCCCATGCTATTGATGCTATTTTGCTCATATCTTGCCTTTATGCTTGTGAAATGTCATGTGCATTATATATGCCCACTATTTGCACACATGACATGTTTGCCATGATTCCTTCTAGTACGTTGCATCTTCGCACTACTAGCTTGCTTGACTTGATCTCTATGATTGCTTGCTTTGTTGCATCACCCATGTTCCATTACTCGCTTTCTTGGGTTGATGACATATATGCTCATGCCTCTCACATGATATCTCTTGTTTATTGTCGCTTGCCTCCAATAGTTGCCTCTATGCTTAATGATCTTGGAGACTTGGACATATTCCTTGTGAAGCATGCTTGTTTGATTGAGCCTATTGTATTTGGTTGTTCTCGCATCATATGCTTCCATACTATGAAATGCTCCCTTGTCCTTTCTTATGATGAGCATGATGCATACACTTGTTGGGTATCTTACCACTCGAATGATAGGTGCTACATTTGCACTAACCTCATTTGTTTTTCTGAGTGTTTGTCATGTTCTTTCATTTTGAAGGATTCTCAAGGCATTACCGTCAAGAGACATATTGGTTATGTGAAGGCGTATATGATGTGCAACACCAACATTTTCGACAAACTTATCAAGGTGAACTCTTTCCCTTTGAGCCATCCTCAATTACGCATATTGGATGGGTCATTCTTTCATTGTTGTTTCCTTCTTCTTGTCTACATGATACATCTATTGGATGGCGGACCGACATTGGAGATGGACCCTATGGACCTTCAAGTTGAGGAGTGCCACGACATCGAGCATTGGTACATCAACACTCCTTTGACACATTGCACCAACACATACATATTTGTTGATTGTTCCCATATGTCATGCTCGATGGACTTATCATACCCATAGCAAATTTGCATATTATGCATGGATTGACTCACCCTATGATTGCCTTGTTTCATCTTGTATTTCGATGTCATCCATGATATATGAGCTTGTGCACTTCCTTAGCAAAATTTTTGTGATCTTCCTTGATGGCATATTCATACATAATGATCACATTGCCTACCATCAATTGCATGATAACATAATCATATTGAGCATCCATTGCCATATTCATGCTATTGATAAACCGTCTCACTATGACATCATTTTGCACCATGGTTGCATTCATCATATTCACAACACATTTGTGTGCACAATGTATGATTTTTCTCTCATGAACGCTTTGCATATCATTCTCTATCATCTTGATAAGCTTCATGTGTTTTGTCACGAACAATCTTGCCGCACGGACTCATTCTTACATGATGGACACTTTGTGTGCGCTAACCATTGTATTTCCGAGTGTCGTTTGTGTTTGCTCTCTTTGCATGTATACCACTCCGGAGACACCTTGGAGTACTTGGATTGCGCCATGACTTCCACTCCGTCCAATTACAAGTCCGCCCATGACAACCGTTTCCATGGTGATGAGGATTTCGATCCGAGGTCGGATCTTTCCCAAGGGAGGGGAGATGATGCGGAGCATCCTACGATCATCCCCATGTACACTCGAGCCTACACCATTGGACCTAAGGTGAATTCGCTCCTTTCCGAATCTTCCCTTTCCGCATGTAATACATGGATGCTACTTCAAGCGCGGACCTTGTGCATACTCAGGTACATTTGTGTAGACCATGGAGAGCCCAAGGACCAAGGCCAAGTGTGCGCGAGAGCGAAGGAAGGAGAAGGAAGAAGAGCCAGCTGCTACAGCAGCCGGACATCCGGACATGTCCCGGACATCCGGCCCCAGCCGGACATCTGGCCCCTGCCCCGGAAATCCGGCATCGGCTATCCAGAGAGCACCAGAGTCGGCCAAGTCAGCCCGGACATCCGGCCCGTCGCGAGCTGCCGGACATCCGGCCCAGCTCCCGGAAATCCGGCGCCCCATCACAGAAGCTGGACCCTGCCAGCCCGGACATCCGGCCCCAGCGCCCGGACATCCGGCGTCTCGGGAAGGCCCGGACATCCGGCCCATCGCCCGGACATCCGGCCCGTCGCCCAGACATCCGGCCCCTCTGCCTGCGTGCAGCGCATCTGGGCCGAGGCCCATGTACCCCTTCGTCCCTTAGACTATATATACTCCCCCACCTCCTCCTAGTTAGGGTTAGCATTGGTTTAGCTCATAGTTGAGATAGAGCTTTGCTCATCCATTACGGATCTCCTCCTCGAGAGAGACTGCGGCCCCTCTTCGGAGAAGATCACCTTGGATTCAAGACCCCCTCTTGGGTGGCCCCCATCAAGACCTCCTCACGGAGAAGAACCGGTTACCTTTGTATCATCCTTTGTTGACTTTGGATCTTGTATCTTACCTTTGTGTTCATCGATCTAGCGCATGTGTGATCTATTCTTGTTGGTTGAGTCATTTCTCTCGTGTTCCCCTCGTGTTCCCCTCGTGTTTCCCCTCGTGTTCATCGCGTTCTTCGCAGGGATCCACTCCTTTCGTGAAAGATCGGCCATCTAGGGTTCCACCCTACATCACCTTCTTTGACTGTTCTATTTTGAACTACTTCAAAAATCTTGTCAAGGTATGTACTCATTGAAAAATCTTATCAAGCGTCTTGATCTATCTCTATAGATCTTGATGCCCAATATGTAAGCAACTTTACTGAGGTCTTTCTTTGAAAAACTCCTTTCAAACACTCCTTTATGCTTTCAGGAAATTCTACATCATTTCTGATCAACAATATGTCATTCACATATACTTATCAGAAAGGCTGTAGTGCTCCCACTCACTTTCTTGTAAATACAAGCTTCACCGCAAGTCTGTATAAAACTATATGCTTTGATCAACTTATCAAAGCGTATATTCCAACTCCGAGATGCTTGCACCAGTCCATAGATGGATTGCTGGAGCTTGCACATTTTGTTAGCACCTTTAGGATTGACAAAACCTTCTGGTTGTATCATATACAACTCTTCTTTAATAAATCCATTAAGGAATACAGTTTTGATATCCATTTGTCAGATTTCATAAAATGTGGCAATTGCTAACATGATTCGGACAAACTTTAAGCTTCGATACGAGTGAGAAAATCTCATCGTAGTCAACATCTTGAATTTGTCAAAAACCCTTTTCGACAAGTCGAGCTTTGTAGATAGTAACACTACTATCAGCGTCCGTCTTCCTCTTGAAGATCCATTTATTCTCAATGGCTTGCCGATCATCGGGCAAGTCCACCAAAGTCCACACTTTGTTCTCATACATGGATTCTATCTCAGATTTCATGGCCTCAAGCCATCTGTCGGAATCTGGGCTCATCATTGCTTCCTCATAGCTCATAGGTTCATCATGGTCTAGCAACATGACTTCTAGAATAGGATTACCGTACCACTCTGGTGCGGATCGTACTCTAGTTGACCTACGAGGTTCGGTAGTAACTTGATCTGAAGTTTCATGAGCATCATCATTAACTTCCTCACTAATTGGTGTAGGCATCACTGGAACTGATTTTAGTGATGAGCTACTTTCCAATTCGAGAGAAGCTACAATTACCTCATCAAGTTCTACTTTCCTCCCACTCACTTCTTTCGAGAGAAACTCCTTCTCTAGAAAGGATCCACTCTTAGTAACAAAGATCTTGCCTTCGGATCTGTGATATAAGGTGTACCCAACAGTTTCTTTTGGGTATCCTATGAAGACACACTTCTCTGATTTGGGTTTGAGCTTATCGGTCTGAAACTTTTTCACATAAGCATCGCAACCCTAAACTTTAAGTAACGACAGCTTAGGTTTCTTGCTAAACTACAGTTCATACGGTGTCGTCTCAATGGATTTTTAGACGATGCCCTATTTAACATGAACGCAGCCGTCTCTAATGCATAACCCCAAAACGATAGTCGTAAATCGGTAAGAGACATCATAGATCGCACCATATCTAATAAAGTATGGTTACGACATTCAGACTGGTGTTCCAGGTGGCGTGAGTTGTGAAACTATTCCACATTGTTTCAAATGAAGGCCAAACTCGTAACTCAAATATTCGCCTCCGCAATCAGATCGTAGAAACTTTATTTTCTTGTTACGATGATTCTCCACTTCACATTGAAATTCTTTGAACTTTCTCAAATGTTTCAGACTTGTGTTTCATTAAGTAGGTATACCCATATCTGCTCAAACCATCTGTGAAGGTCAGGAAATAACGATACCCGCCGCGAGCCTCAACACTCATCGGACCGCATATATCGGTATGCATTATTTCCTATTAGTCAGTGGCTCGCTGCATTGTTCCGGAGAACGGAGTCTTAGTCATCTTGCCCATGAGGCATGGTTCGCAAGCATCAAGTGATTCCAAAAGCCCACCAGCATGGAGTTTCTTCATGCGCTTTACACCAATATGACCTAAATGGCAGTGCCACAAATAAGTTGCACTATCATTATTAACTTTGTATCTTTTGGCATCAATATTATGAATATGTGTATCATTACGATCGAGATTCAATAAACCATTTATATTGAATATATGACCATGGAAGGTTTTATTCATGTAAACAGAACAACAATTATTGTTTGACTTAAATGAATAACTGTATTGCAATAAACATGATCCAATCATATTCATGCTCAACGCAAACACCAAATAACATTTATTTTGGTCCAACACTAATCTCGAAGGTAGAGGGAGTGTGTGATGGTGATCTTATCAACCTTGGAATCAGTTCCAACACACATCGTCACTTCGCCCAAAACTAGTCTTTGTTCATTTTGCAACTCCTGTTTCGAGTTACTAATCATAGCAACTGAACCAGTATCAAATCCCTGGAGTTACTAAGAACACTAGTAAAGTACACATCAATAACATGTATATCATATATACTTTTGTTCACTTTGCCATCCTTCTTATCCGCCAAGTATTTGGGGCAGTTCCACTTCTAGTGACCATTTCCTTTGTAGTAGAAGCACTCAGTTTCAGGCTTAGGTTTAGCTTTGGGTTTCTTCACGGGAGTGGAAACTTTCTTGTCATTCTTTCTTGAAGTTCCCTTTCTTTTCCTTTGCCCCTTTTCTTGAAACTAGTGGTCTTGTTAACCATCAACACTTGATGCTCTTTCTTGATTTCTACCTTTCACCGATTTTAGCATCGCGAAGAGCTCGGGAATCATTTTCGTCATCCCTTGCACATTATAGTTCATCACGAAGTTCCAGTAACTTGGTGATAGTGACTAGAGAACTCTATCAATCACTATCTTATCTGGAAGTTTAACTCCCACTTGATTCAAGCGATTGTAGTGCTCATACATTCTGAGCACATGCTCACTGGTTGAGCTATTCTCCTCCATCTTGTAGGCAAAAATACTTGTCAGAGGTCTCATACCTCTCGACTCAGGCATGAGTCTGAAATACAACTCTTGGAACATCTCATATGCTCCATGGCGTTTCAAACATTTTTGAAGTCTTGGTTCTAAGCCATAAAGCATGGTGCACTAAACTATCAAGTAGTCATCATACCGAGCTTGACAGACGTTCATAACATCTGCATTTGCTCCTGCAATAGTTTTGTCACCTAGCAGTGCATCAAGGACATAATTCTTCTGTGCAGCAATGAGGATAATCCTTAGATCATGGACCTAGTCCGCATCATTGCTACTATCAACTTTCAACTTAGTTTTCTCTAGGAACATATCATAAATAAAATGGGGAAGCTATACGCGAGCAATCGATCTACAACATAGATATGCAAATACTATCAGGACTAAGTTCATGATAAATTTAAGTTCATTTAATCATATTACTTAAGAACTCCCGCTTAGATAGACATCCCTCTAGTCATCTAAATGATCACATGATCCATATCAACTAAACCATGTCCGATCATCACGTGAGATGGAGTAGCATTCAATGGTGAACACCACTATGTTGATCATATCTATGAAGGAAATATGCCCTAGAGGCAATAATAAAGTTATTATTTATTTCCTTATATCATGATAAATGTTTATTATTCATGCTAGAGTTGTATTAACCAGAAACATAATACTTGTGTGAATACATAGACAAACAGAGTGTCACTAGTATGCATCTACTTGACTAGCTCGCCGATCAAATATGGTTATGTTTCCTAGCCATAGACATGAGTTGTCATTTGATTAACGGGATCACATTGACTTGACCCATTCCGTTAGCTTAGCACTCGATCGTTTAGTATGTTGCTATTGCTTTCTTCATGACTTATACATGTTCCTATGACTATGAGATTATGCAACTCCCGTTTACCAGAGGAACACTTTGTGTGCTACCAAACATCACAACGTAACTGGGTGATTATAAAGGTGCTCTACATGTGTCTCCGAAGGTACTTGTTGGGTTTGCGTACTTTGAGATTAGGATTTGTCACTCCGATTGTCGGAGAGGTATCTCTGGGCCCACTTGGTAATGCACATCACTTAAGCCTTGCAAGCATTGCAACTAATGAGTTAGTTGCGGGATGATGTATTACGGAACGAGTAAAGAGACTTGCCAGTAACGAGATTGAACTAGGTATTGAGATACCGACGATCGAATCTCGGGCAAGTAACATACCGATGACAAAGGGAACAACATATGTTGTTATGCGGTCTGACTGATAAAGATCTTCGTAGAATATGTGGGAGCCAATATGAGCATCCAGGTTCCGCTATTGGTTATTGACCGGAGACGTGTCTCGGTCATGTCTACATAGTTCTCAAACCCGTAGGGTCCCCATGATTAAAGTTTCGATGACAGTTATATTATGAATTTACGAGTTTTGATGTACCGAAGGTAGTTCGGAGTCCCGGATGTGATCACGGACATGACGAGGAGTCTCGAAATGGTCGAGACATGAAGATTGATATATTGGAAGCCTATATTTGGACATCGGAAATGTTCCGGGTGAAATAGAGATTTTACCGGAGTACCGAGGGGTTACCGGAACCCCCCGGGGGCTTAATGGGCCATAGTGGGCCTTAGTGGAGAAGAGGAGAGGCGGCTAGGGCAGGGCCGCGCGCCCCTCCCCCTCTAGTCCGAATAGGACAAGGAGAGGGGGGCGGCGCCCCCCTTTCCTTCCTCTCTCCCTCCACTTTCCCCCTTCTCCTAATCCAACAAGGAAGGGAGGGAATCATACTCCCGATGGGAGTAGGACTCCTCCTGGTGCGCCCCTCCTGGCCGGACGCACCTCCCCCCTTGCTCCTTTATATATGGGGGCAGGGGGCACCCCAAAGACACAACAATTGATTTGATTTTTTAGTCGTGTGCGGTGCCCCCCCTCCACCATAGTCCACCTCGATAATACTGTAGCGGTGGTTAGGCGAAGCCCTGCGTTGGTAGAACATCATCATCGTCACCACACCATCGTGCTGACAAAACTCTCCCTCAACAGTCGGCTGGATCGGAGTTCGAGGGACGTCATCGGGTTGAATGTGTGCTGAACTCGGAGGTGCCGTGCGTTCGGTACTTGATCGGTCGGATCGTGAAGACGTACGACTACATCAACCACGTTGTGCTAACGCTTCCGCTTTTGGTCTACGAGGGTACGTGTACAACACTCTCCCCTCTCGTTGTTATGCATCACCATGATCTTGCGTGTGCGTAGGATTTTTTTTGAAATTACTACGTTCCCCAACAGTGGCATCTGAGCCTGGTTTTATGCGTAGATGTCATATGCACAAGTAGAACACAAGTGAGTTGTGGGCGATATAAGTCATACTGCTTACCAGCATGTCATACTTTGGTTCGGCGGTATTGTTGGATGAAGCGGCCCGGACCAACATTACGCGTACGCTTACGCGAGACTGGTTCTACCGACGTGCTTTGCACACAGGTGGCTGGCGGGTGTCAGTTTCTCCAACTTCAGTTGAACCGAGTGTGTCTACGCCCGGTCCTTGCAAAGGTAAAACAACACCAACTTGAGAAACTATCGTTGGGGTTTTGATGTCTAGGTAAGAACGGTTCTTGCTAAGCCCGTGGCATCCACGTAAAATTTGCAACAACAAAGTAGAGGACGTCTAACTTGTTTTTGCAGGGCATGTTGTGATGTGATATGGTCAAGACATGATGCTAAATTTTATTGTATGAGATGATCATGTTTTGTAACCGAGTTATCGGCAACTGGCAGGAGCCATATGGTTGTCGCTTTATTGTATGCAATGCAATCGCCCTGTAATGCTTTACTTTATCACTAAGCGGTAGCGATAGTCGTAGAAGCATAAGTTTGGCGGGACGACAATGATGCTACGATGGAGATCAAGGTGTCACGCTGGTGACGATGGTGATCATGACGGTGCTTCGAAGATGGATATCACAAGCACAAGATGATGATGGCCATATCATATCACTTATATTGATTGCGTGTGATGTTTATCTTTTATGCATCTTATCTTGCTTTGATTGACGGTAGCATTATAAGATGATCTCTCACTAAATTTCAAGATAAAAGTGTTCTCCCTGAGTATGCACCGTTGCCAAAGTTCGTCGTGCCCAGACACCACGTGATGATCGGGTGTGATAAGCTCTACGTCCATCTGCAACGGGTGGAAGCCAGTTTTGCACACGCAGAATACTCAGGTTAAACTTGACGAGCCTAGCATATGCAGATATGGCCTCGGAACACTGAGACTGAAAGGTCGAGCGTGAATCATATAGTAGATATGATCAACATAATGATGTTCACCATTGAAAGCTACTCCATTTCACGTGATGATCGATTATGGTTTAGTTGATTTGGATCACGTGATCACTTAGAGGATTAGAGGGATGTCTATCTAAGTGGGAGTTCTTAAGTAATATGATTAATTGAACTTAAATTTATCATGAACTTATTACCTGATAGTATCTTGCTTGTCTATGTTGATTGTAGATAGATGGCCCGTGATGTTGTTCCGTTGAATTTTAATGCGTTCCTTGAGAAAGCAAAGTTGAAAGATGATGGTAGCAATTACATGGACTGGGTCCGTAACTTGAGGATTATCCTCATTGCTGCACAGAAGAATTACGTCCTGGAAGCACCGTTAGGTGCCAAACCTGCTGCAGGAGCAACACCAGATGTTATGAACGTCTGGCAGAGCAAAGCTGATGACTACTCGATAGTTCAGTGTGCCATGCTTTACGGCTTAGAACCGGGACTTCAACGACATTTTGAACATCATGGAGCATATGAGATATTCCAGGAGTTGAAGTTAATATTTCAAGCAAATGCCCGGATTGAGAGATATGAAGTCTCCAATAAGTTCTACAACTACAAGATGGAGGAGAATAGTTCTGTCAGTGAGCATATACTCAAAATGTCTGGGTATAATAATCACTTGATTCAACTGGGAGTTAATCTTCCGGATGATAGCGTCATTGACAGAATTCTTCAATCACTGCCACCAAGCTACAAGAGCTTCGTGATGAACTATAACATGCAAGGGATGGATAAGATGATTCCCGAGCTCTTCGAAATGCTAAAGGTTGTGGACGTAGAAATCAAGAAGGAGCATCAAGTGTTGATGGTCAATAAGACCACCAGTATCAAGAAAAAGGGCAAAGGGAAGAAGAAGGGGAACTTCAAGAAGAACAGCAAGCAAGTTGCTGCTCAAGAGAAGAAACCCAAGTCTGGACCTAAGCCTGAGACTGAGTGCTTCTACTGCAAGCAGACTGGTCACTGGAAGCGGAACTGCCCCAAGTATTTGGCGGATAAGAAGGATGGCAAGGTGAACAAATGTATATGTGATATACATGTTATTTATGTGTACCTTACCAGAGCTCGCAGTAGCACCTGGGTATTTGATACTGGTTCTGTTGCTAATATTTGCAACTCAAAACAGGGACTACGGATTAAGCGAACACTGGCCATGGACGAGGTGACGATGCGTGTGGGAAACGGTTCCAAAGTCGATGTGATCACCGTCGGCACGCTATCTCTACATCTACCTTCGGGAATAGTATTAGACCTAAATAATTGTTATTTGGTGCCAGCGTTAAGCATGAACATTATATCTGGATCTTGTTTGATGCGAGACGGTTATTCATTTAAATCAGAGAATAATGGTTGTTATATTTATATGAGTAATATCTTTTATGGTCATGCACCCTTAAAGAGTGGTCTATTTTTGATGAATCTCGATAGTAGTGATACACATATTCATAATGTTGAAGCCAAAAGATGCAGAGTTCATAATGATAGTGCAACTTATTTGTGGCACTGCCGTTTAGGTCATATCGGTGTAAAGCGCATGAAGAAACTCCATACTGATGGACTTTTGGAACCACTTGATTATGAATCACTTGGTACTTGCGAACCGTGCCTCATGGGCAAGATGACTAAAACGCCGTTCTCCGGTACTATGGAGAGAGCAACAGATTTGTTGGAAATCATACATACAGATATATGTGGTCCGATGAATGTTGAGGCTCGCGGCGGGTATCGTTATTTTCTCACCTTCACAGATGATTTAAGCAGATATGGGTATATCTACTTAATGAAACATAAGTCTAAAACATTTGACAAGTTCAAAGAATTTCAGAGTGAAGTTGAAAATCATCGTAACAAGAAAATAAATTTTCTACGATCTGATCGTGGAGGAGAATATTTGAGTTACGAGTTTGGTCTACATTTGAAACAATGCGGAATAGTTTCGCAACTCACGCCACCCAGAACACCACAGTGTAATGGTGTGTCCGAACATCATAATCGTACTTTACTAGATATGGTACGATCTATGATGTCTCTTACTGATTTACCACTATCGTTTTAGGATTATGCTTTAGAGACGGCTGCATTCACGTTAAATAGGGCACCATCGAAATCCGTTGAGACGACGCCTTATGAACTGTGGTTTGGCAAGAAACCAAAGTTGTCATTTCTTAAAGTTTGGGGCTGCGATGCTTATGTGAAAAAGCTTCAACCTGATAAGCTCGAACCCAAATCGGAGAAATGTGTCCTCATAGGATACCCAAAGGAGACTGTTGGGTACACCTTCTATCACAGATCCGAAGGCAAGACATTCGTTGCTAAGAATGGATCCTTTCTAGAGAAGGAGTTTCTCTCGAAAGAAGTGAGTGGGAGGAAAGTAGAACTTGATGAGGTAACCGTACCTGCTCCCTTATTGGAAAGTAGTTCATCACAGAAACTGGTTCGTGTGACGTCTATACCAATTAGTGAGGAAGTTAATGATGATGATCATGGAACTTCAGATCAAGTTGTTACTGAACCTCGTAGGTCAACCAGAGTAAGATCCGCACCAGAGTAAGATCCGCACCAGAGTGGTACGGTAATCCTGTTCTGGAGGTTATGTTACTAGACCATGACGAACCTACGAACTATGAAGAAGCGATGGTGATCCCAGATTACGCAAAATGGCTTGAGGCCATGAAATCTGAGATGGGATCCATGTATGAGAACAAAGTGTGGACTTTGGTTGACTTGCCCGATGATCGGCAAGACATTGAGAATAAATGGATCTTCAAGAAGAAGACTGACGCTGACGGTAATGTTACTGTCTATAAAGCTCGACTTGTTGCAAAAGGTTTTAGACAAGTTCAAGGAATTGACTACGATGAGACTTTCTCAACCGTAGCGATGCTTAAGTCTGTCCGAATCATGTTAGCAATTTCCGCATTTTATGATTATGAAATTTGGCAAATGGATGTCAAAACTGCATTCCTGAATGGATTTCTGGAAGAAGAGTTGTATATGATGCAACCAGAAGGTTTTGTCGATCCAAAGGGAGCTAAGAAAGTGTGCAAGCTCCAACGATCCATTTATGGACTATTGCAAGCCTATCGGAGTTGGAATAAACGCTTTGATAGTGTGATCAAAGCATTTGGTTTTGTACAGACTTTTGGAGAAGCATGTATTTACAAGAAAGTGAGTGGGAGCTCTGTAGCATTTCTGATATTATATGTGATGACATATTGTTGATTGGAAATGATATAGAATTTCTGGATAGCATAAAGGGATACTTGAATAAGAGTTTTTCAATGAAGGACCTCGGTGAAGCTGCTTATATATTGGGCATCAAGATCTATAGAGATAGATCAAGACGCTTAATTGGACTTTCACAAAGCACATACCTTGACAATGTTTTGAAGAAGTTCAAAATGGATCAAGCAAAGAAAGGGTTCTTGCCTGTGTTACAAGGTGTGAAGTTGAGTAAGACTCAATGCCCGACCACTGCAGAAGATAGAGAAAAGATGAAAGATGTGCCCTATGCTTCAGCCATAGGCTCTATCATGTATGCAATGCTGTGTACCAGACCTGATGTGTGCCTTGCTATAAGTCTAGCAGGGAGGTACCAAAGTAATCTAGGAGTGGATCACTGGACAGCGGTCAAGAACATCCTGAAATACCTGAAAAGGACTAAGGATATGTTTCTCGTGTATGGAGGTGACAAAGAGCTAGTCGTAAATGGTTACGTCGATGCAAGCTTTGACATTGATCCGGATGATTCTAAATCGCAAACCGAATACGTGTTTACATTGAACGGTGGAGCTGTCAGTTGGTGCAGTTCTAAACAAAGCGTCGTGGCAGGATCTACGTGTGAAGCGGAGTACATAGCTGCTTCGGAAGGAGCAAATGAAGGAGTCTGGATGAAGGAGTTCATATCCGATCTAGGTGTCATACCTAGTGCATCGGGTCCAATGAAAATCTTTTGTGACAATACTGGTGCAATTGCCTTGGCGAAGGAATCCGGATTTCACAAGAGAACCAAGCACATCAAGAGACGCTTCAATTCCATCCAGGATTTAGTCCAGCTGGGAGACATAGAAATTTGCAAGATACATACGGATCTGAATGTTGCAGACCCGTTGACTAAGCCTCTTCCACGAGCAAAACATCATCAGCACCAAGGCTCCATTGTGTAATCTAGATTATTGACTCTAGTGCAAGTGGGAGACTGAAGGAAATATGCCCTAGAGGCAATAATAAAGTTATTATTCATTTCCTTATATCATGATAAATGTTTATTATTCATGCTAGAATTATATTAAGCGGAAACATAATACTTGTGTGAATACATAGACAAACAGAGTGTCACTAGTATGCCTCTACTTGACTAGCTCGTTGATCAAAGATGGTTATGTTTCCTAGCCATAGACATGAGTTGTCATTTGATTAACGGGATGACATCATTAGGAGAATGATGTGATTGACTTGACCCATTCCGTTAGCTTAGCACTCGATCGTTTAGTATGTTGCTATTGCTTTCTTCATGACTTATACATGTTCCTATGACTATGCGATTATGCAACTCCCATTTACCGGAGGAACACTTTGTGTGCTACCAAACGTCACAACGTAACTGGGTGATTATAAAGGTGCTCTACAGGTGTCTCCGAAGGTACTTGTTGGGTTGGCATATTTCGAGATTAGGATTTGTCACTTCGATTGTCGAAGAGGTATCTCTGGGCCCACTCGATAATGCACATCACTTAAGCCTTGCAAGCATTGCAACTAATGAGTTAGTTGCGGGATGATGTATTACGGAACGAGTAAAGAGACTTGCCAGTAACGAGATTGAACTAGGTATTGAGATACCGACGATCGAATCTCGGGCAAGTAACATACCGATGACAAAGGGAAAAACGTATGTTGTTATGTGGTCTGACCGATAAAGATCTTCGTAGAATATGTGGGAGCCAATATGAGCATCCTGGTTCCGCTATTGGTTATTGACCGGAGATGTGTCTCGGTCATGTCTACATAGTTCTCGAACCCGTAGGGTCCGCACGCTTAAAGTTTCGATGACGGTTATAATATGAGTTTATGAGTTTTGATGTACCGAAGGTAGTTCGGAGTCCCGGATGTGATCACGGACACGACAAGGAGTCTCGAAATGGTCGAGACATGAAGATTGATATATTGGAAGCCTATATTTGGATATCGGAAATGTTCCAGGTGAAATCGGGATTTTATCGGAGTACCGAGGGGTTACCGGAACCCCCCGGGGGCTTAATGGGCCATAGTGGGCCTTAGTGGAGAAGAGGAGAGGCGGCTAGGGCAGGGCCGCGTGCCCCTCCCCCTCTAGTCCGAATAGGACAAGGAGAGGGGGGCGGTGCCCCCCTTTCCTTCCTCTCTCCCTCCTCTTTCCCCCCTTCTCCTAATCCAACAAGGAAGGGAGGGAGTCCTACTCCCGGTGGGAGTAGGACTCCTCCTGGCGCGCCTCTCCTGGCCAGCCGCACCTCCCCCCTTGCTCCTTTATATACGGGGGCAGGGGGGCACCCCAAAGACACAACAATTGATTTGATCTTTTAGCCGTGTGCGGTGCCCCCTCCACCATAGTCCACCTCGATAATACTGTAGCGGTGCTTAGGCGAAGCCCTGCATCGGTGGAACATCATCATCGTCACCACGCCGTCGTGCTGACGAAACTCTCCCTCAACACTCGGCTGGATCGGAGTTCGAGGGACGTCATCGGGCTGAACGTGTGCTGAACTCGGAGGTGCCGTGCGTTCGGTACTTGATCGGTCGGATCGTGAAGACGTACGACTACATCAACCGCGTTGTGCTAACGCTTCCGCTTTCGGTCTACGAGGGTACGTGGACAACACTCTCCCCTCTCGTTGCTATGCATCACCATGATCTTGCGTGTGCGTAGGAATTTTTTTGAAATTACTACATTCCCCAACAATCTACTATATGATTCACGTTCGACCTTGCGGTCTCAGTGTTCCGAGGCCGTATCTGCATATGCTAGGCTTGTCAAGTTTAACCTGAGTATTCTGCATGTGCAAAACAGGCTTGCACCCGTTGTATGTGAACGTAGATCTTATAACAACCGATCATCACGTGGTGTCTCAGCACGAAGAACTGTCGCAACGGTGCATACTCAGGGAGAACACTTATACCTTGAAATTTTAGTAAGGGATCATCTCATAATGCTACCGTCGTACTAAGCAAAATAAGATGCATAAAAGATAAACATCACATGCATCAAAATATGTGACATGATTTGGCCATCATCATCTTGTGCATTTGATCTCCATCTCCGAAGTACCATCATGATCTCCATCATCACCGCCATGACACCATGATCTCCAGCATCTTGATCTTTATCAACGTGTCTTCACATGGTTGTCTTCCCAACTATTGCTTTTGCAACTATTTCTATCGCACAGCGATAAAGTAAAGAAATTATATGGCGCTTGTATCTTATGCAATAAAGAGACAACCATAAGGCTCCAGCCAGTTGCCGATAACTTCTACAAAACACGATCATCTCATACAACAATTTATATCTCATCACGTCTTGACCATATCACATCACAACATGCCCTGCAAAAACAAGTTAGACGTCCTCTACTTTGTTGTTGCAAGTTTTACGTGGCTGCTACGAGCTTCTAGCAAGAACTGTTCTTACCTACGCATCAAAACCACAACGATTTTTCGTCAAGTGTGCTGTTTTAACCTTCAACAAGGACCGGGTGTAGTCAAACTCGATTCAACTAAAGTTGGAGAAACATACACCCACTAGCCCCCTGTTTGCGAAGCACGTCGGTAGAACCAGTCTCATGAACGCGGTCATGTAATGTCGGTCCGGGCTGCTTCATCCAACAATACCGCCGAATCAAAGTAAGACGTTGCTGGTAAGCAGTATGACTATCATCGCCCACAACTCATTGTGTTCTACTCATGCATATAACATCTACGCATAGACCTGGCTCGCATGACACTATTGGGGAACATAGTATTCAAAAAAAATTCCTACGATCATGCAAGATCTATCTAGGAGAAGCATAGCAACGAGTGGGGAGCGTGTGTCCACGTACCCTCGTAGACCAAAAGCGGAAGTGTTTAGTAACGCGGTTGATGTAGTCGAACGTCTTCACGATCCAACCGATCCAAGTACCGAACGTATGGCACCTCCGTGTTCAGCACACGTTAAACGATGACGTCCCTCGAGCTCTTGATCTAGTTGAGGACGAGGGAGAGTTCCGTCAGCACGACGGCATGGCGACGGTGATGATGAAGTTGCCGGCGCAGGGCTTCGCCTAAGCACTACGACGATATGACCGAGGTGTTAACTGTGGAGGGGGGCGCCACACACGGCTAGGAACAATTGATGTGTGTTCTAGGGGTGCCCTCCCCACGTATATAAAGGAGGGAGAGGGAGGGAGGCAGCCTAGGGCACGCCCAAGTAGGAGGAATCCTACTTGGGCCCCTATTCCAATTCGCCCCCCTACCATATTTGGACAAGGGGGAAAGGAAGGAGGGGGGAGGGGAAGGAAGTAGGAGTCCTACTTCATACTTTCCTTTTCCTCCTCTCCTTTCCCTTTCTCCCCATGTGGCTGGCCCTATAGGGGGCGCACCAGCCCCTTGTGGGCTGGTGTGTTCCCTTACTTGGCCCATTAAGCCCATATCTTTGCCGGTGGTTGCCCGGAACCCCTTCCGGTGACTCGGTATCACCCGGAACACTTCCGGTGTCCAAATACAATCGTCCTATATATGAATCTTTACCTCTCAACCATTTCGAGACTCCTCGTCGTGTCCGTGATCTCAGCCGGGACTCCGAACAAACTTCGGTCATCAAATCACATAACTCATAATACAAATCGTCATCGAACGTTAAGCATGCGGACCCTACGGGTTCGAGAACTATGTAGACATGACAGAGACACATCACCGGTCAATAACCAATAGCGGAACCTAGATGCTCATATTGGCTCCTACATATTCTACGAAGATCTTTATCGGTCAAACCGCATAACAACATACGTTGTGCCCTTTGTCATCGGTATGTTACTTGCCCGAGATTCGATCGTACCTATCATCATACCTAGTTCAATCTCGTTACCGGCAAGTCTCTTTACTTGTCCTGTAATGCATCATGCCATAACTAACTCATTAGTCACATTGGTTGCAAGGCTTATAGTGATGAGCATTACCGAGAGGGGCCCAGAGATACCTCTCTGATACACGGAGTGACAAATCCTAATCTCGATCTATGCCAACTCAACAAACACCATCGGAGACACCTGTAGAGCATCTTTATAATCACTCAGTTATGTTGTGACATTTGATAGCACACAAGGTGTTCCTCCGATGTTCGGGAGTTGCATAATGTCATAGTCTGAGGAACATGTATAAGTCATGATGAAATCAATAGCAAAAAAACTAAACGATCATTATGCTAAGCTAACGGATGGGTCTTGTCCATCACATCATTCTCTAATGATGTGATCCCGTTGATCAAATGACAACACATGTCTATGGTCAGGAAACTTAACCATCTTTGATTAATGAGCTAGTCTAGTACAGGCATACTAGGGACACTCTGTTTGTCTATGTATTCACACATGTACTAAGTTTCTGGTTAATACAATTCTAGCATGAATAATAAACATTTATCATGATATAAGGAAATATAAATAATAACTTTATTATTGCCTCTAGGGCATATTTCCTTCAAGCACTACTAGTTGGAATAGCTTCTACCCACTTAGTAACATAATCAACAACAACCAAAATATGTGTATACCCATTAGAGGAAGGAACATGTCCCATATAATCAAAACCCCAAACATCAAATGGTTCAACAGCAAGTGAATAATTCATAGGCATTTCTTGATGCTTACCAATATTACCAAATCTTTGGCATTCATCACAAGATAAAACAAACTTACGGGCATCCCTGAAGAGAGTAGGCCAATAAAAACTAGATTGCAATACCTTGTGACTAGTTCTATCTCCCGCATGATGTCCTCCATAAGCTTTGGAGTGACATTTCCGTAGGACTTGTTCCTGTTCATGCTCAGGTACACAACGTCTAATAATACCATCTACTCCTTCTTTATATAGGTGTGGGTCATCCCAAAAGTAATGGCTTAAATCATAGAAGAATTTTTTTTTCTTTTGTTGGTATGTGAAACTAGGTGGTATATATTTCGCAACAATGTAATTAGCATAGTCAGCATACCAAGGAGTATTATGAGAAATATTTATTGCAGCAAGTTGTTCATCAGGAAAACTACCGTCAATAGGCAGTGGGTCATCAAGAATATTTTCTAACCTAGACAAGTTATCAGCTCCGGGGTTCTCAACTCCTTTTCTATTAGTAATATGTAAATCAAATTCTTGTAGCAAAAGAACCCACCTAATGAGTCTAGGTTTAGCATCTTTATTTTCCATAAGATATTTTATAGCAGCATCATCGGTGTAAACAGTTACTTTAGAATCAACAATATAAGATCTGAATTTATCACAAGCAAACACGACAGCTAAATATTCTTTTTCGGTAGTAGCATAATTTCGTTGAGCACTGTCTAGAGTTTTATTAGCATAATGAATAACATTTAATTTCTTACCAACTCTCTGTCCTAGAACAGCACCAACAGCATAATCAGTAGCATCTCACATAAATTCAAATGGCAAGTTCCAATCAGGTGGTTGTACTATAGGTGTACAAGTTAAGGATTTCTGAAGTGTTTCAAAGGTTTCTACACAATCATCATAAAAAACAAATGGAACATCCTTTTGTAAATGATTTGTAAGAGGCCTAGAAATTTTAGAGAAGTCTTTAATAAATCTCCTAGAGAAACCAGCATGACCGAGGAAACTAGGAATACCTTTAATATCTTTAGGACATGGCATTTTCTCAATTGCGCCAACTTCAGAGGTCCTTAATTTGATGGTACTAATTTTGCTAGTTGGAAGCATAAGATGAAAATGCATATTCCTTGTCATAACCCCGCCGTTTGGATCGTAAAGCGACAACGGAAGAAATGAAGATGTTGCAATACAATGATCAAGCTTGCGATATTCTCTTCAATGGATTGTGCCCCGAACAACTCAACAAAATCAGCCGTCTTGAGAATGCAAAGGAAATTTGGGATACTTTGGTTGATATGCATGAAGGTACCGAGTCCGTCAAGGAATCCAAATTGGATGTGCTTCAAAGTCAACTTGACAAGTTCAAGATGAAGGATGGTGAAGTAGTCGCCGAAATGTACTCTAGGCCTGCTCTCATCACAAACGAGATTGCCGCCTTAGGAAGTGTGGAGATGACCGACATATTCATCATTAAGAAGATCCTAAGAGCCTTGGATGGAAAATATGATACCGTGTGCACCTTGATCCAAATGATGCCCAATTACAACGATCTCAAGCCCACGGAAGTCATTGGTAGAATTGTTGCTCATGAGATGTCACTCAAGGATAAGGAAGAGCTCCACAACAAGTCAAGTGGTGCTTACAAAGCTTCAAGTGATAATCCTACAACATCAAGCAACAAGCAAGTCTCCATGAAGAATTGAACTTAATGGTGAAGAACTTCAACAAGTTCTATAAGAATAGAAGCAAAGAGAGAAGCTCCGAGTCAAGGTCCTGCAATGACAAAAGATCTTCTAGTCATGATCGTAATTGCTACAATTGTGGAAGACCTAGACACTACTCCAATGAGTGTACGGCTCCCTACAAGAAAAGTGAAGATTTACCAAAAAGGAGGAGTAGAAGAGATGAATTACCTCCAAGAGAGAGAAGGAGTAGAGATGATCGTTATGAACGAAGACCCTCCCGTAGAAGCAAGGATTCAGAAAAGAAGGACAAATCATCAAAGATCCACACAAGACGAAGACATCAAGATCACCTTGGTGAATGGGTATCCGGTTCCGACTCCGAAAACTACTCCGAGAGAAGCTATCACTCCAACTCTGACTATACTCAAGATGAAGGTGTTGCCGGTCTTGCACTTGTGTCATCCAACTCCTATGACATATTTGAA